>NC_140666.1:65602500-68002500 GCF_054131305.1 Coturnix japonica
ACAGCCTCGTGTTCTGTGCTTTTTTTTTGTGTGTGATTTTCTTGTTTAGGTAGTAGACGGTTAATAGCAACCAGCTCTCTGGTACTGAAAGTTAAGGCTTCCTTGACAAAGCTTAAATTTCTGTTATTCAAATATCATTTTAAAAATTTATTTTTTCCTTCCATCTGTGCTGATCCTCCTGTATTTTTGAGGTACCCACAGGTAGGTGGGTTTGGATTAAAGTGAATAGTAGAGTTTGCAAAGTATCATAGGACTTCTTTCAGATTGTTACCTGCTCTGAAGGTAATTTGCATCTCCATTTGTCTGTCCCTACACAGTTTGACTGCCAGATTAGCAAATGCAAGTAGAAAAAAAACCAGAGGCTTGGTTGAGAAGGGTACAAACAGCAGTTAGGGACTGGTGTTACCAGTTTCTGAACAATTCTGAAGAAACATTCACTTTGCTTTATTGCTGTATGCTTTGAACAAATGTTTTGCTGTTGTTGTTGTTCAACTTATGATTTCCATGAGAAAAAGGATTCCAAGATTTACATTACAATTTACATTTTTTAAAATAAATACTTTTATAGGAAAGATTAATAATTTAGTGAAATAAATTGCCGAATCTGACCAATAGTCCTATAAAATGAAATGCTTTACAATTACTATTCTTAATAAACACAATGCTTTTAGTCCAGCAGAGGGAGGTAGAATGCTTTCTACTTCCTCTGCTTTTACTACAAATAGAAGTTGTTTTTCTAGCCTAACTACATTTAATACCTATATGATTTTTATCTTATGAACTCTGGATTATTTCCTTAAGAACTGCAGTTTTGAACAGTTAGAGTTGGTTTTCTTTTAACTTTTCTCTGTCCTTTAGTGTTAATTTTCCCATGTAAATCTTTTTATTTCTTCATGAAGTTTACAAATAACAACTGTAAAGTGTTATTGATTTAGCTCCTTGGCAGATTATCTGTTTGTATAAAGCAGTTTTCTGTTTGGAAAATCATTTACTTGAAGTGTTTGGATCCAGCCTTTTGCACTGTTAGTTTTAGACTAAGTTCTAAAGACTTTACTACTGTTAAGTCTACTTCCGAATGATTTTTTTAAAAAAAATATTTTCTGAGATTATTTTTATGAGTTATTTTGGCATGCAGCTTGGGCTTGGAGGAAGGAAATCCATTCTATTTTTAAAGTTGTAAGACCCTTTTGGATAAAAATCATAATGAAAGTCATTACAGTTGCAATTAAAATTATAATTAAAACATACTTTTTAACTTTTCTATCAAAAAGGATCAGAAATTTTAAGTGTTGAAGAGAGTACCAGTCACAAAAAGGCTGAGGTTGGAAGAGATATCTGGATGTCATCTACTCACTTGCAGGTACACAGCAGGGTGATAAGACCAGTGTCCAGGTAGCTCTGGGAGATCTCCAAAGAAGACACTTCACAGTCCCTTTGGGCAACCTGTGCCAGTGCTGTCATCTGTCATCTGCACAGTAAAGAATTGCTTCTGGTATTCATATGGCACATTGTTTTTCAGGCTTTTTTTTTGTTTGTTTGTTTGTTTGTTCCTTAAGTGAAGGCTTAGCTGAAGCTGCGCTGTGGACCCGTATATAAAAAAAGAATCTCATAATGAATCTGAGGAAAACAAAACCTTCAGTAATTTTTGAAAAGCACTTTGTGCTTGTGCTGTGTATGTTGTTTTCTGCTTCGAACAAAATTTTATCAGTGCTGGATCAAGTTTTAGGGATGATGGTGATGTCATGCATGTGCATGTAGTGTGTAATATCTTCTGAGTGGTTGGAACATTTCTGAACATTTCATTTGCATTCAGCCTTGAGCGCAGACTTAGCTCTTATATCCTAGTATGGTTTTCATTAAACATATCCTTTTCAGGAAATCAGTGGTGTGTATGATCCTGTCAGCTTGTGCAGATTAAGAATTTATCCTTGTGTTTTAGGGGTTTCTATATTTATATATATATATATTTAGCACGTATATGTGTTTTTCTTTTTTTCTTGTTTGTCTTCCCAATGGGAAGACTTTGTAAGTTAAAGTTTGACATTATGGGACTTGGAGCATATGCAAGATCAAGAGGACTGTTGATGGGAACTAAAATGGAAAAAGGAATGGGTAGGAGACAGCAGAGAAAATAAAATTTTCCTCTTAGCTAGAATAGATCACGAGAGGAAAAAAAAACAATTTCTGTAGTCAAAGATTACAATAGACCCTCAAGCTAAAGGTCTCTGGTCTGTGTAGAAACCAAGTGACAAATTATGTATATCTATTTATACTTGTAATAATGCAACTTTATATTAGTGATGAGGTAGGAAAGAATTTTCCTTAAGCACTGTTTGTCTTGTGTTGAACTATGTTTCTTCTGAGGTTATTACTTTGATGTGTAATTAGATCTTCATTTTCGTAAAGCCCAGCCTCTATAATTTAAAAGTAAGGCTGTTCACTTGTTTATTTCTTAGTCTTAAAATATGTGTCAATATCTTTCTTCTGAAAATTTTATAAAATTGAGCAGCTTAGATTGCTCTTAATTTTATGTGTCAGTTTCCTAAAAAATACCAGTTTTATAATATTGCAAATATCCGTCAAAATACAGACTATTTATGATTTTTTTTGTTTTTCTGAAGTCTCTTGATATCCAAGACATGCTGAAGGGGCAACAGTAGCTGCAGATGACAACAGAAAAGAGACTGACTCAAAAGAGTATGATTTGGGTGTGTGAAGAGGAAAACATTAAGGCAGAAAAATAAACATGTGATTGTTCATGAATAAAAGAGAAAGGATAAGAATGAGCAATAAGGACATGATATTCAGGTACCAGTCGAGAGAAGAATTGATTAAGGAGAAAATAGATGAGAATCTGAGCAGAAGCTGGTATGCAGTGTGGTTAGAAATTAGAAAGTTGGAGGTAAATTGTGAGGAGTATAACTGTAAAGGAAGAAGAGAAAGCCTGAAGGTTCAGTAGGTCATAATTACAACATAAGCTCCCACAGTGAATTAGTAATTAAATGTGTGCCTCCTGAGTTTTAATACATCTTTACAAGTTTGTATAATCTCTGAAAGGTTCTCTTTTCCTTTTTTGAAAAGAGTTTAGAGGATATATGAAATAATATGTAAAGGGAACTGCAGCTCTTCTTACATCAAATATTCTTTCACAATAACATCCAATGACTGAATTGTTAGCGATGAACTCAGACTGAGAAAACTAGAAAGTTTTGTTGTTGAAACATTGCATGAGAACGTTTAAAGGAAAATGTAGTAGAGTGATGTGAGTTTCTTAACTGCTAAAGCAAAAAGTATACTGATTGTGCACTGTGTTGAATAAAGCACAAGAACTGATAATAGAGATTTTTCTCCATGTGGTAGCAGTAATAAATGTGCTTCTTCCTATTTTCTTTTTTTGCAGTTTCACAACCCATAAACACCCATGATTTTAACCTAATAACTGTCTTTCCATCTTAAAGAAATAATAGACTTGTGCCTGGTTTTCTTTTCTTTCTTCATACCCTTTTCTTTCTTTAAGCTGATAGTTCTCTAAAAGATAATGAACCTTCATAATTGGAATTAAGCACAAGTTCAAAAGTGAAGTCCTTTCCCTCTGGAAGGAATTTGTAAGCTGATAGAGGGGACTGTTTACTCTTACAGGTGGAAGCCTCCCTATTATTTAAGAGTTGTTCTTCTGGCAACAATTCACATTAGGATGTTTTAGAGCTTTAGAAATGGCACTGGAGATTAATATGACACTGGTCTGCCAAGTTCAGCTCTTAAGATAGGATAACTGATCTGTTTTCTGCTGTTTTTCTGTGATATTATTAGGGTGGGAGGTATTTTACCACGGCAATTTTTATATTGCAAGTACTACAGGTGGGCATGAAAGTAGTTTTTGATTTACTGTTTTCCAAAGCACACTTGTTATCTGGGAAATTGTCAGTGATGTTGAGGGAAGGCCTTAAAAGTCAGGGTTATCTTTCTTTTGCTTCAGTTCCTGCATTTCAGGGCTATTGAGTAAGTGTAGATAAAATGAGACTAACTTAAAATATACACAGACATCATTCTACTAACTCACTTCTTCTGGGAGTCCAAGTTGGAAGGCAGGTGATACCTGCAGGTTGCTTTGCAGAAGTGTGATGCCGGTTCTGAAAGTAGGCCAAGTTTGTCATTGGCTGTTCCAATATGTACAGAAAAATTGACTTGAGAGCTGAAGCTTCAGAATAAAAGGTGACAAATATAGGCACTGTTCTGTGCCTTTGTGGACTTCATCTGCTTTATTTATTTATTTTTTTAAAGTGAGTAGTGAAGATGGGGTGCTTTAAACCTCCTGTTATCATTCATAGAATCATAGAATACACTTCCCATGTACTTCTTCATCATTTAAGGTTTTTCTGCAGATTATTTTGCGCCAGAGCTGATCTTAGAGCTACTCAGAACAGGGAGCTCTGTACAAACTTTGTTTTTAGCCTCTTTAACCTCATTAAAAAAAACAAGTGAAATAAGAAAGGATTATACACTATATAAAAGAGGCAATGAAACAAAGCAATGTAACGTTGTTTTGCAAAACTCTGGACTGAATACAGTAATCACTGGGTAATGTATTCATTGAAACTGTGGACTACTGACAAATGAATCCTAAGGCTCTAGAAACATGACCATCAATTCTTCATACCATGATTACTTATGTCAAAAAGCTGTTAACTATTACAGAATATGTCAAAAAGGAACATTTCCAGATCAGAAGCAATGAGTCATTGTCTGACCTTGTTTAGCCTGAATTCAATAACTTAGCTACATTTCGAACGATGGGAAATTGGTGATGAAAGCACTCTTTCCAGCTATTCAGGGCAGAAAGGCAGTGTAGATTAATTTGCAAAAGCACTTGATTAAGAAAAGTTTTTGTTTAGCAAATGTTCTTCAAATACCACTTACTGAAGCAATTGAAGATTTGATGTAAAATACTGTCATTAATCCAGATGGGGAAAGAAGGAAATTCTGTTTCAGAACATGCAGACAAATGATAAAACCACCACCAAAAAACATCAGCATAAAAATCTTTTCATGCTTTTCAAAGTAGATGAGTTATCATTCATTTGCTATAAACAATTAATTTATTGCATCTTTAATGCAAGAAATAATCAACCTGTTTTCTGCAATAGTCTGTTTAAATGGAAGGATGTGCTTGTGTGCACAAAATCATACAAATGCATTTCAGTATTTCTTTATGTGCAGAATATAATATAGCAGTTGTATAGCAGCATTTTAATAAAGAACAAGCCCAAACAAATGAGATAAGATGGAATGAATGGAAAGGATTTTGTTTAGCCTGTCATTACTTTATATCCCTGAAAGTCTTCTCTCAGTCCACATGTTTATTTTTTAATTCCCTAACCAGCATGGCTGTTATCATGATACCTCATGACATTCTTATGTTTCAGTACTCTGGTACTGTATGTTAAATATTACAGTAATCAATGTAGTTAATCAAACTCAGTATATTATTGGTTTATGTGGGTGACTGAAAAAATTACAATAGAAAATGGAGTCAGGTTCTTTGAATTTCAGTAAGTATAAGCAGTATTATGTTTCTGTACATCCCTGTGCCAGCTCCCATATTCACATGTTCTGGAGCAAACAGTGATGTCATTTAAAAGATGCTCTATTTTTCACTTCCAGAAATCTACCTTTTTTTTTTTTTTTTTTTTCCTCCAGAGATATTTCACTCATGTTCACTTACTCAGTTAAAATGACTCATAAAAGACTATGAAATAATGAACCTCTAGGAAGTAGCAATAACTTATGATACCCTTCATCAGTTGCTCAGACCTTCTAACCTGAAGATTTGTTTTACTTTATATTGTCTTTTCCAAGCAATTGATAAAATGTGGTCTGTCAAATTTGTAATGGTGAGAGGGATTCCAGGCTTATGCAACTTGAGAGAGAGAGTCTGAGGAAAGGAAGACTTCTCAGCTGTGGAGCATCTGTCCAGAGACTGTCTAGGCATCTGGGCTCTGATGAGGTGCACCCACAAACATGGAGGGAGCTGGCAGATGTTGACTGCCATGTCTATTCCCTTTAAAAGGTAATGGAGAATGGGAGAGGTGCCTGAGAACTCAAGGGAAACCGGTGTCACTTCAGTCTTTGAAGGAGCTGTAAAACCATGGGCCAGACAGCCTTTCTCCTTGGGAAAGTGATGGAGCCGTTTATTCTGACTATCATCACAAAACAAGTGGAAGAAAAGAAGGTTATCAGTAGTAGTTAGCGTGGACTCACCAAGACTGAGGGGGAATCTTATTAATACTTATAAATATCTGATGGATGGGAGTTGGGGTTAGTCTAATGGACTGGGGCCAGGCTCTTTTAAATGGTGACCAGTGACAGAACTGGACAAGAGGCAATGGGAACAAATGGAAACACAGGCAGTTCCATATGAACACAAGGAAAATATTCCTTAGTATGAGGGTGACAGAGTATTGGAATGTGTTGCCCAGAAAAGTTGTAGAAGTTAAAACTCCTCTTCTGGATCCATTTAAAACCTGCCTGGATACTTTCCTGCATAACCTACTGCAGGGAACGTGCTTTAGCAGGGAGTTGGACTAGGTGATCTCTGAATGTCCCTTCCAACTCTGTGATTCTTTTTCTGTGAATGAGGCTGTTATTTACTTTATATATATTTAATATTTTTTGTATTTATGAATTATGATTAGTTGGGATTATGTGTGTTTAAAATCACGGTTAATTCAGAATTTATTGGAGTTATCACAATGAAATTGTGATTGGATCTTGTGGGAATTTATTGTAAAACAGGTGCATAAAATGTTGCAAAGAAAAGAAAATGTTGAAACTGAACAGAACTAATTTTATACTCAAACAAGGACAGTAGGCCTAAGAACAGGTGTTGTTTGTGTTATTTTAATTTTAATTTTTATTTTTACTTCAGACACTCTGTTCTATAACTGAAACCTCTCAAATCCTCTTATGAGTCCTACCTCTAAGTTTGTTGAAGGCAATAACAGCAGGATTCAGAAGCAAATCTTATTAAGGTTTAGGTACCTGAAACTATTTTGACTTTATTTAGTTATTATCTATTCAGTTCCTTTTCTATCTGTTGTCACTGCCAGGCCGAATATCTCAGCCAGGCTTTAATGGTCTCAAAGGACATAAACTATTTCTGCATGCTTCCAGCATATGCACAGTTTTAATAAGAAAGCAGAATTGGAGATGAAAAAGATAATCTACTGTATCTTTCTATAGATCACAGACAAGTCATCCAGATACCCCTGTTTGGAGTCGTGTGTTTCATTAAAAACTTAGGAGGGAGGCACTGATGCTTCTGGAGATGTGGGTTTTCTGCAGAGGCACTGCAGATTACAGAAATTTAAACCACATACTACAATGTCTAGCCCTCTGCTGACTTGATTTCATTTCTTTACATCTCTCTTCTAATCTTCCATGACATTCAAGAAGACTGAATTAAAAACAAATGCTAAAACTAGAAAAAACAAATACAGCCTGTAGATATACAGATTTCTCTATATTACCTTAGGAAAATTTTTCTCCTGATTCACAGAATTAATATTTTCCAAAAAAACATGGTTCAGAATAGAAGCTGAATGAGATGAACAGAATTTCATTTAGTAACATGAATGGAACTGCATACTATGTAAGTGAGTTAAGTTGACTTAAGGTGAGCTACTGAAGTCATAAAAAAACCCATGATCTTCTGAATGCCTTTTATTAAAAAAGTAGTCTGAAGATGTTAGCCAGTGATCTGTTGTTTTTTTGATTATATAATTTATTGTCTGTCCTACTGTCTTTACAGAACATAATTAAATAGGGGAAATGGCCTTAAGTTGCAGCAGGGTTCATTTAGATTGGATATTAGGAAACACTTCTTCATGGAAGGGGTTGTTAAGTGCTGGAATAGGCTCCCCAGGGAGATGGTTGAGTCACCATCACTGGATGCGTTTAAAAACCATGTGGTGCTCAGGGACAAGATTTGGCAGAGGGTTGTTAGATTAGTATGATTAGGTTGTGGTTGGACTCGATGATCTTTATGATCTTTTCCAACTTGAGTGATTCTATGATTCTATAATTCTAAATAGTTTCAAAAAACTGCTACTGTGCTCTTCCTCATTTGCGCTCTTAAGGTCTACCTTTTACAAATTTGTGCTGTGCAAATTAAAAAGTAAAAAAAATCTTATTACATGTTTAAATCTAGGAAGTCTCAGCACCCCCTGAAAAAAATCCCTACTTTCTAGTTATTATTATTTTTTTTTTAAAGGATTTTCAACAGTAGAATAATCTGAATACTCAGTAGATAAGACTTTCTTGAGAACAGATTTGTACATCATCAGTATGTTGGAAGACCTTGCTTTACTGAGTGTAGTCTTTCTGAAAGTAATTTCGTAAAACAAATACTACTTCCATTTATCAATTCCCAGGGCATGCACCATCAAAATGCATGGAAAGCTGAAGTCTCAATTTTGACATATGTCAGGTTATACAGAAAAAACTGCAGAGACTGGGATGATGAAAGCAGAAGTATTAGGCAAATCAGGAAGCAAAATATTGTTAAGGAAATCATTTACAGAAATGGGCATCTCTGTTGTATTGCACATAAATTACTGCTAGGCTGTGTGTGAGAGGAAGGCAAATCATTCACAGGGACTTGTAGGAATTTTTCATCTTTGGTTCTTTAATAAAATTAGGGAAAACAGAAAGGCTGCAGCTGCTTAAGATGAAAGACGTGAAAAATACCCAACCTTTCTTTCTATTTGTCTCCCACTATAATCTTTCTAAGTTCAAATATCTTTGTAAAATGATATATGAGACAATATGTCTATATTTTTATGCAATATTATTTCCACTGTTTTAAAAAATGAATCTCGTGCAGCTTGTATACTCATCCATGTTATATCTTTTGTTGTTGTTTTGTTGTTTACTCCAAACTTTTTCAAAGAACTGGCTGCTGTCTTGGAATGTCACAATAATTATCACATAATCACCAATGGTAATTGCACAACTACTTGGTTTCTTATGGCAGTATTCTACAAATAGAAGTGTTTCTTAATCTTGCAAACTCTAGTTACTATCTGATGGTTCTGTACCTCAGAATAAATGTGTCTGTTACTAATAGGAATACTAACAAAAGTGAACTCAATTCTGCTGACAAAAGCTATCCACACTAGTCTCTCAAAATTATGCATTGAATTCCTTATCATGTGTCTTATGCTTTGAAAGAAGTTTATATATCTTACTCTAATTAACACTGGTCTTGCTCCTGATGCACTCAGCTTTCCCTGTGGAGTTCATAGTTTCTAGAGCACTATCCAGGGAATTAGAGGTGTACATAGTCCAATTAAATATTTAATAGAACCTTTGAAAATATATTTTCTCCTAATTTCCTTATTAAAAATTGGAGATAAGCCTTGATCCAAAGAGCATAAAATGAAAAAGGAGTAATGTAAAATAAAGCGATTATAGCTTTTTTGATTTTCATACTCTGAGGTCCTATGATCTCAGAATGAAATCAAGACAGAGGTCTGAATCTTCCATTGTTTACTTCCACACTGTATAAATGTAGTCAGCATGAAATGTGGAATATTATGTGTGAGCTGTTACCACCAGGTGCATTAAAATATGTACAAATACAGTTAAGCAAACAATGCAACACTGACTTTGAAATGCCTTGCATAAAAACAGGTATGAAGGGAGGGTAACACAAGGGAATCAAAGAGTTATCTTAGATGAGGTTGGTGGATGCTGGTGGTAGCTATCAGCCTGATGTAATAAGATAGTTAGGTGGGATATAAGCACTTTTGTCTGTTGGGTTTCTGTTGTCTATGTTAACTACCAAAGAGAATTAGTACATGGAGCATTTTTCTCTAAATATTTTCTGATTATTTGCACAAAGTTGGCATATATTTCCAATTACATACTAACAAGTATGCTGCAACTTGCACAGAAATAGAAGGAATATTACAAAGTTCTAAGTGTGCCTCTAAAAGATACTATTTTGCATTATAAATTCTTGCTCCTGTAGAGAAAGTTGAGTCTGTAGGTCAATACAAGGGCCTCAGACAAGACTTTTGACAGTGCCGAATATTGCCACTGAACTTACAGTAAACTTCTGCTATGTGAAGGAGGGGTCTTAGACATTAAGTGTGTTAAAGGCAGAATAACTTGGATGGCCTAGTATTTCAGCAGAGTGAATATTTTTTTCCTCTTCTATTGTACTTGTAACTTTTAAACTTTTTTACTCAGTATTTTTCTGGCTGCAATTTTGTAATGTATATTGCAGCCCTTAGGTAACTGATGAATAACAGAGAAAATTATTTATTAAATTGAGAAATATTACTTTTACACAAAGGCAACCAGCTGGTTTAAATAAGGGTATAATATTACTTAGGAGGCAGAGTTTCATTCTACATATAACGATTGTAAAATATCTATTATAGTCTTGTGAGTTAATGAAGTGGATGTGAGTAATATTATTAGTTGGCTGCAACTCAGTAGACCACTCAGTCCTTACCAAAAGAAACATTACAATGGTAATGGCAGAGATGAGTGAATTAGACAAAAGAGGGGTTGACTTGTGGCTTCTGTCAAACCAAATGCATGTTTCTCTGGTAGGAATATTAAAATTTACCCTTCCTTTTGTTTCATAATCTTTTCCACCTTCTTTGAACTTAGAATGTAATGATGACAAACAGAAATGTATTGCCAAGGAATAAAACTCTTACTTTTCTTATTGAAATGCTGACCAAAAATCAGACTTTTTCTACATATATTTCTCTAGGGCTGCAATAAATAGTGTTCAGTTCAGGATTTCCCTTCAAAATTTGGTACAGTACTCCAGATTCTCTCCAAAATTTTCTCTTGGATATTATCTGTCTGTCTCTCAGATAATTAGCAGTATATTGAAATCTGCTTTAAAGAGAAAGAACATAACAGAAGAGAAATGGGCATGATGAGACTTATTTCTTGTATGAGACTCGACTCTTCTGCCCATCTTTCCAAACGTTCAAACTTGAACTTGAAAAATGGGAGTCAATACACTGAGTTATTAATGCTTTGTTCTGGGAGCTTTTAATGATTTTGCTATTTATTCCTTCGTAGCCATAAATGCGAAGATTCACTGTGTCCAGTTGAAGATAATAGTGGAACATTTTTCTTTAGTGATAGATATCTTTTAAAATTCAGTGTTAGCCTTTATCCCCTGCTCTTCCAAATATAACAAATAGTACTGAAAAAAAGATGAAGTGCCATAGAAATTCAATTCCCATACTTAGAGACATTTAGATACTGAAATACAGATTTAAGAGAGAGAAAACAATATCAAAGTTTAAGAAATTAGGACAATAATGTATGTCATACTCCAATACTGAATTAAGCCTATAAAGTGTATATTCCGTATGTCAAGGAAAAAAAATGAACAGGAACATACAAGCAGACAAAATAAAATGATAAGGCTAAAATTAGCAATGACCTGCCATAAAGTGTCTAAGTATTTAAAGGTTTATTGGCAAGTCCTTAAAAATGAATATGCCTCATACTCTAGAGGTGAATTTGAACTAAAGTAAAATAGAAACATTTCTGAGCAAGGCAATATACAGTACACCTTTGTACATGGATTTTCTACTGTGGTGTTTAGGGCGTTTTTTTTTTTTTTGTGTGTGTGTGTTATTTTTTTCTCCCTGTTTTTTGGGGGAAGCTTTGTTTATTTATTTTAGGTGAGTGCACATTTTGGAGGCAATCTGTTAGACCTGAAAGGAACAGGAAGCATTACTAAAATGCCTATAGTAAACAACACACAGCAGGTAAGGATCATCCATTTATCATTTCAATACCATGTCTAATGGTATTGTCTAGCTCTTCAAGCATTTTGACAAGCGAACAATATATCAGCGTCTCAGCCAAGATACTTTCAAAGCAAATTTTCTAACTCTGTAAGCAATATCTATGGTGGAAAATCATCAGATTCAAAAGCAGTTGTGATGATTTTGAGACACCAAGAGCTGCAAAATGAACTGGAAGCATCTTTTAGCTGATATTTTGAAAGCAGTCATTTTAAGAAGACTTTTTTCATGGTTTTTTTTTTTTTTTTTTTTTTTCTTCTTCACAATTTTGTCAACAAAATAGCACCTAAAAAGCAAATTATCTCCTGGTGTTGTTTTAGCTTATTGTTGAAGAAATGCATCACTTGTGTTTTCCAATGAGAAAAAAAAAAGTTTACTTCATTTGAAGAAAAACAATGACTTATTATTACTAGAAGGATCAATGAACCACCACAAAGGCTATTGTCTCGAGTCTAAACTGTCAACTGGTTTTGATTTATGAGAGCAGTTGAGCCTTACAAGTGTTAAACAATGGTGTCAATTGTATTGATAAGGTGTTCAGTACAGTATATTGGTCACAGAACTGAGAGTTCACTGGATTCCAGAAACTTAAACTATAATGACAGAAAAGTTTTATGTTTATAATATTTTAAACATCACCTGGGGGTGTGAAAGGAACAATTGGATGTTGTGTTGAGGGACATGGTTTGGTGGGAGCTATTGGTGATAGGTGAATGGTTGGACCGGATGATCTTTTAGGTCTTTTCCAACCTTGGTGATTCTATGGTTCTAAATAATTTTAATAGGCATATTTGTGGAGCTATGTTTTTAAAACATTTTGTTTGTTTGTTTGTTTGTTTTTGTTCTTAGCTTCCTATAACTGGAAACTGCTTATTTGGTGTCCAGCATGTAGATAACTTAGGTGTGAGTAACATAAACTGTTTTTGCTGCTTCCATGTTCTCAGGGGTAGTAAGGCCCTTTTTGAATCCTGTTGAGAAGGAAAAGTGCTTAGTCAAATGTGCCACAGAAAGTGAACTAATTTTGCACACTGAATTTTTTCCCAGGCAAGATTCCCTAAAATCTGTTGATTTCTTGATGTTGTGAAAGAAATCATGTTAGTCTTTTATAGAAAACAGGTTGAAAAAATGTAGAGACCTTACCAAAAAACCAGGATGGACTATATTTCTGTCAGATAGATGTCCAGCTTCTTCCAAAAAAGAAAAATATAGCAGAGCAGTAAAGCCTTTTCCAACATTCTTACTGCTCAAAGGCTTTTTCTTGTTATTAAAAACCTTCAGATGTTCAACTAAACCATTATTCGTACAGCTTAATGGCAGAATTTCTGCACTCTTTCTGAATTTTGCATATTTGAAAATAACTACCAAGGTTTTGTTTCTAAGAGAGCATAATCTTACGTAACTAACATTTACAAATTCTTTCTGTCTGTTCTTACAGGTTCTGTATTCTGTGCTGCTGATAATTCCTTCTACTTATCTGTTCTACTTCAACTTGATTCATATTTGCTGTGCCCAGACTAGAAGCTATGCTAGTCTATGCTTGTAAGCCTTCAGCTAGATAGCAGAAGAGTTATTTCACACTTTAATATTATGCTTCTGTATGTGTGTATTTTTACAACAGCCCAGTGTTCATGATTAGTGATCACATTGTGATTCACAGTACCTCCTTTGCTTGCATGGAGTGTGGTGTGGAATTTTGCCCTTGTTCTTTGTAAATGCATTTTCAAGGTACCTTCTCCACGTGTATTGACTGGTTTGAATACTAACAATGCTATCTGATATGCCCAATGCTTCTTACAGCCTGCAAATTTAATGCAGATATTCTTCCAGCCAAATCAGTAACATGCACGTTGAACAGTACAAGGAGCAAGACAGACTCTTGTGAAAACTTGCTTTGTTTGTTCTTCCAATTGGACAGAGAAAGAGTGGTAACCTTTTGGAGAATGCTTTCATTCCAACTGTTTTACCCTTGTTCTTTGAGCAAGTTACATTTAAAAAATGTCAAAAACCTGTATGAAGCCAAAATGCTCCCTTCCTACTGTGCTTATCCCTCTACCAAATCCTCTAGTTCTCCCATAGAAAGAAATAGGATCAGCTGAATAGCATTCATCTTTGTTGTTGTCCATCAGTCTTTTCCTTCTGTGCACTTTCAAATTATTTTTAGTGTTTTTTTTTTTCTTTCAACAATATTTTTCCAATATATCCAATGATATTTAAGTGAGCCATAATTTTCTTGCTTTTACCTACCTTGGCTGCTTTTTCAAGATAGCCCAAGTACACTTCCAGTCTTCTGTACCTGTATTACCTTTTACTAGTTCTCAAAAGTAAAACTGAGATTGTTTTATAGTTCTTATAAGCTGGAATTCATCAGCACTTTGTAATCAATGGGGAATTGCTAACTAATTCTGTCCCTTTTATAACCCGATTCTTGCCCAGCACTGGTAGTGTCCGTTAGTAAATCCAGTTTTTACCAGATATTAGGTTTAGGTTGATATTGATTAGTAAATGAAGTTTTCACATTCTCGATGCTGTCTATCAATTACATTCCCTTCTCATTTAATTTCCTGCTTGCTGCTGATGTGTTTGTGAAATATATTTCCTGCCACGCTTTTTGTCTACTGTGTTTTGTAGCTGATTTTATGTAATAGCTTGTGACACTTGTTTTCTTACAATAGGAAGCAAGCTTTTTTCAGAGTTTTATACTTCTTTTCCAGTCTGTGTTCAGTCTACTGTATCCTCTGGTAGTGTGGTGCAGGATTCCTGATGAAGCACCATTCCAGCAGCTGAAGATGCTGGTGGCCTCATAACAGGGCATGGTATCTTGGCATTTGCCCCTTCAGTGCAAGAATCCCACTGAGGCTTGCCTGGCTGCAGTGGAGCAGAAAAGTATCTCTGGCAGAAAACAGTGCCTGTTGTTTCTACACATAGAAAAACAGAAAGAGAAAAGGAAATAAGAACACAGACTCACTGAAACTGATGAATTCTTACAATTTAAATTATCTCACTGGATCTATTTATGTTTAGTTATTTAGAAACTTTGAGCTATGGTTTTCCCCATATAATCATTCAGTAATAAGCACTAACCTGTCAGTGCATGCCAAATACTACTAGAGCACCTTCTATTTTCCAAATCTATGCTGATCAATAATTCTGATCAGCTCAATTCATATATGTGAAACTCTATAACAAATTTGTTCTGAAAAAGGGATGAAAAAATGATACCTTTTATGATCTCTTTGGACAATATTTGTCAACTACAGTGATTCTATTTAGTGGCTTTATATTAGCTGATGATTTGTAGTTTATCCTGATTTATAATTTAGGAATCTTAGCATGCAATTACGAATACAATTTGCTTCTTCAGTATATGGAAATGCTTCTGCTTCCAGAACTGAGATAAATGCTTTACATTAAAAAATATATATTTAATAAACACAACAGCCACTTAAGTACTGAATACATATCTAAATATTTTTGTCACCCAACTGCATGAATGTGTTGATGCAGAAAAGTTGTGTAGTGACAGAAAAACTTGCTGACTTGAAATTCAGCAGAGTGCATCCTGAAGATATAATCTCCACTTGTTACACTGTTTCTGCAAGTTTTCAGTCCCTGAAGCTGGTTTTGGTCTTTTTGTATCCCCCGAATGCAAAATTGGTCAGATTTTCAGTTTCTTGTAGAAGCTGTGGTAATGGAAGAAGAAAAAAGGTAAAATCTGATGTGCATGTTACTATTGCTATTCTCCTCAGAAGGACCATTAAACTCAGTGTTTATCTAAAGGACTTATAAAATGCATACGGTCTCAGAACCAGGTATTTCTTCATATCACAGTATAGCAGTATATCAGGATAGGAATTAATGGCCATAATGTTTACATGGAGCAGAAATGACCAGAATAGTGACAACTTTGGGCAACAAATCTAAATGACCCCATAGAGACCTCCCCCTGACTCGTGGTCTGGATTTGTTGGTCGTGAAATCACTCCCTTTCACATTTATTTATGTCAGAAGCCCTGTGGAGACTTTAGTGCAAACCCAGTTTGCAGCCTCTCTTTGAGGTGCAAATCGGGAATGCTCTCTTGTCTGATGCAGTGAACGGAAACTGTCTCTCAGTGACGCTTTCAGTAGACAGGTGGTGCTTTGGGATATACTAGGAACAGACGAGTAGTTGTCTTTATCCCTTAGTCCAGTGGAATTGGAATATTGGAAGTGGGATAGAAATTACATGAATATTTTCAGCTTTGTGTCAGTACTTTCGTTCTTGTTGGTTTGCCAAAAGCACAAGTGCTTGTTTCTTTGCAGCTAAAGAGGCGAGTATGTCTGTGTAGGATTTGTAATGAGGAAAAAGAAATGTTTACTCTGTAGTTTGAGTAATGTAGTTAAAACAAAAAGCATTTTGTCCTTCATTAATTAAAAGTTATACTGGAAAGAGCTGAAACTCTGCAAAGATTTTTAACAAACCATTGCAGAATTGCTTTCTGTCTAGTGGCTCCTATGGCCTCCACTATCAGAATATTTCTTAAGAATCTCTACAGAGTAGCTTAAATCTTTGTGTTTTCAGCACTTGCAGGAGTATTGATGTCTCATAACTGTGATTTGGTCAAATCAAATGTGAAATTTGTAGTCGCCATAGCCTGTTTTCCTTTCTCTGGATCTCCTAGGAAGTATAAAGACTGGCTGCAACACCCTGTGTGCTAGTTTGTGTGAAAAAAGTTTTACAAAGGAAGTCATTGAAGATGTGGTCAATAGGCCAGATTTAATACTTGTTTTATTCTTTTGCTGGGATCGGTTGTATTGTTGTATCCCACTGCCATTTGCTTCTTAAAATTGCAGTATGCTATCAGTAGAATTTTGTGTTCCATACTTCAACATACACACTGTACCTCTGTAATTCTTTGAAATCTGTAACAAGAACTTAAAAAACGGGGAGCTGAAAATGGTTGTCACTTCTTCCTCCTTCAGCTCTACAAGGAAGGGAGTTAAAAACAAAAAACTTTATTTGCTATTTTGTCTGTAAGTATATAAAAAAAAAAAAGCCAAGAAAGTTAACAATGATTTTAACTGTTCCAAATATTAACATAATCAGAGAGAGCTTATAAAACACTTTTATTTTGTGTTTGAACTTTAACCAAATTTAGCTTTGCTTAAAAAGGACTGAGTGGAGTGGAAATTTCCTCAGCTCAATTAACAGAGCTTCATTTCCTCTCTCCCCACTGCATATCATCTCTAACACTGCTGTTCAGGCTCTATTTTAAGCCCAAGCCAACAGGGCTGCCATTCAAACTTTGCATTTACCAGTGGTTACTACAGAGTGGTATCTCAGATACCTTATGAGTTTTCCTAGGCTTATCTCAAATACTTCTCAGGATGAGGAAATTATAACCTTAATGGTTAAACTAGAGTTCAGCCTGGAAGGTGAAGCTGGTTTTTTATAGGAAAGTTGCTTCATAATTTTTTTTTGTGCTGTCTGATTGGTTCAGGCTATTTCACATGATCAAACAGAATAATCTTTCTCAGTAGAAATAATTTTCAGAGAGTTTTACAAAGCCATGAGATGTACTTTAGCTGAGCTATCTTATCCAGCTGAGAAAAAAGAACAACTTTTGATTTATTTGAAACTGATAATCTGTTGGAACATGATCTCCTTTTATTATCTACTGCAGAATGTTTAATTTGTTAATAGATATAAGTACTTTCT
This sequence comes from Coturnix japonica, assembly GCF_054131305.1. NCBI lineage: Eukaryota > Metazoa > Chordata > Aves > Galliformes > Phasianidae > Coturnix > Coturnix japonica. Next base: position 65,620,042 of record NC_140666.1, read on the forward strand.
TTATCTGCCGATATTCATATAACAATATTTGTTTTCCTGAAAATTGAATTTATTGCTCTCAGAATTGATTGAAGAATGCAGCGGAGTGTGCTTATGGAGGAAGAGGTTAAGAATATAAATCTGCAAAGCTTATGCTTTTGTATTCCTCTGCTCTGACTTCAGTTAGGAACAGCTTTCGATTGCAGTAAGGTCTATGCTGTCATTCTCATTTTTTTTTTCCTGATTTTTTTTTTTTTTTTTTTTTTCATTTTTGGAATGGCCTAAAGAAAAGGTCAAATAAGTTTTCTTTTTGGTAAAGTTTATCTTGATTTCATTGTTGAAATATTAGATCAGAATAGAATAGTTCAGTTGAAAGTGACCTATAGAGACTATCAGATCCAACTGCCTGACCTCTTTGAGGGCAATCAAAAGTGAAGGCATGTTACTGTCCAAATACAAAGTACACATTCTTGATATTGTCACGCAACTAGAACAGTTTTAAATTGCAAAATATTTTTGTTTTATAAAGTGTTATTCTCCAATGCCTTCAATATTTGTAATGGTATTATAGGAGCAATGGTATAGCAAAGGAGGCTAAAAGAAGTGGTTATATAGATGTCTATGATGCTAGAACATCCTCTTTTTGGGATGAGTTAACTTTCATGACTTCTAGGATAGAGTGTGCAGCAATATTCTACCCGTACAACTGCTCATTTTTTAATTTTTATTTTTAGATATTCTGACTCTGGCCTTAGCATAATATACAACTGTACAGAGGCTATGGTGGTCTGGTAAGAGCAGACTGTGGGCTTTCACCTATGTTTAGCTTTAGATCATTGTGGGTTGTGCTCCTGATGTGAGAATCTGCACTGAATGTGGACAACTGTGATGTTTTCTAAGCAGAAGGGATTGAAGATTGTCTTTGTGAAGAAACTTTCCATTTGTGGCCAAATGTATTGTCTGATTTGCTCTGACTACCATGAAAGAAAGATGGGACAGAGCAACTCCCTCCTTTCAATTACATAAGTTTTCTTAGCTTATTATTGTATGAAGACATCACTGGACATTTTGGATCTTAGTATCTATTTCAGCATGTCAAGGAGTCTGCAATATATATAGATAACTTTGGCTATATGTTGTGGACTAGTAGCTGTTTGAGACTTTATAAGCACAAGGGCTTGCAAACCAGGACACATATAGTGGAAAATCACTTTCTAGAAATGGAGGCTGAGGATGACTCAAGTTTGTAGTCACTGTTTTGTTTTCCTCTGCCATGTGTCCTTATTACATAAATACAGCAGAAACTGAGCTTTGTTTCTGTGCTAGAACAGATTAAAATATTCAAAGTATCTCAGTAAAATGATGAAAACAAACAGTGTCCTTAATTTCTTGGTGATGTTGTGATCTAAATTAGGATCACAATTAAAAATACATGATTAGTGCCACAATTAGAATGGAGAACAACAGATGGCTTATTACTTAAAATCCAATTTCACAAATCAGACTGTGTGTATTGAAAGACACTAATTGCCACACTTTAATGTTATTTGGCTGTAAAATCTGTCTAAAGTCACAATCTTGTTAACAATATATGGAGAGGGTTATGAACTAAGAGGAAAAGATTGTGTAGTTTTACTCAGCTATCTTGTCATAGAAAAAAATCAGGAAAAAATGATTGCATAAAATAAATTGTCACACAAATGCTTTATGTAGACCAAACTTATATAACATTCAGAACTATATGATCAGAAGAGGGGTTGGAACTTTGTGTGATTTCCAGTAATCCATAACTCTTATTAGTTACAATATGCGCTTCTAAATAATTGCCTAAAAGTTTGGAGTTCTTTTACCCAGCTGTAACAGTGGAGATTTTTACTTTCTGTAAGATGGCTTGTATTTTTCTTCATTCCCATACTTAAGATCAAATGTTATTAAAGCATATGTTTCCATTTCTAACTTCTTTGAGTCCAAACAACATTCCTTTACAGGGCATAAAAATAAAACTATCAATGCTTTAGTAAATTAACAGCATAAGGTTCATAAAGATAACTAGCATGCCTCACCTTTGAAAAAATGCTCCAGGAAAACCCTAGGAAATGCGGCTGTTCTACAACTCACAGTAAGTGAAGATATAAACTTTATATCAAAGAAAAATTCAAGGAAAAAGTTAAATTTAGTTTTTTGCAGGGTGGGGTCTCAGTTTAGCCTTGTAGTTTACACAGCAGAATTCACGGTCACAGTGGTTTTAGGGGCCAAGGAGAAAAATACAATGAAATTATAATTACATTTGAAAAACAATCACTTTCCTGCCTATTTTGTGTTGAGATTTAAACTATTTGGCAGTGTGACTACAGAAGCCAGAAACAGTGGCATTTTTTGCATTGATAGATATTATATTGTAGATAGATAGTATATTGTAGAAGTGTGGGAAGGAGAGAAATATTTGAAGCTTGTATGAAAAGGAAAAAAACTCAGATAAACTCAGACAGAATTAATTCAACTCTGTTCTTTCTGTATGACCTCTTTCATTCTCAGCGGACTGTAGGTGAGAAACAAAAGGCAGACCCTGGCTATGCCTTTTTTTTATTTCCTTTTTTTGGGGGGGGTTTGTTTTTTTTCCCCTTACTAATCTAATGCTCAGTTACTGTGTATTTTGGTAAGTGAATGAAGTGATGTGCTGAAACTTGATCTAGTTTGTGTCTAGGGTGACCTGTTGCAAGATTTTTCTACTGGTAACTGGATTGTCAGTAAATATACTGGTATTCAATCTACTGTGCAGAAGTTTTACAATGTTTTCTTCCTACCTTTATGGACAACAGAAGCTGTGTTCACTCCAATTTCAGGTTTTTAAAGGAGATAGCACCGACTATTAACCAATTTACTGCTTAACCTTTGCCTTCACACTAACTGGCTAAAGAGCCACTTCTTAGGGAAATTGTATTCCTATTTGCAGGCTGCTGTCATTCCCAGTCCTTCACATCCCTCTCGGGCTGTCACAGCAGCTACAGCAGCAGGAAGCCCAGCTCCCCAATGCCTGGATTTTTTTCCTCCTCCTCTTAGTTTCAGACTGACCTTCCCAGGTTAGCATGATTACAAAGTATTTGGTATTCTTTATGGATAAACACTGGAACTTAGACCTCATCTAAGCATTTACATAGTTTTCCTTTTTAAAAGACTCCTACCAAACACATACAGTGTTGATCACTGCAATTAGATGTAGAAAGAATAGTCTGTTTCAGAATAGGCGAGTGGCATTTTGATTATTTCCATGTCTTACAAAATCCTACACTGCAAAGAGAATCATGCAGATGAAGCCACAGGTATTTGTTATCACTTTTGAAAAACCTTATACTTAGGAGCATATGGTGTCTGTAACTTAAATCCTCAGAAAGTCTACTTACATGTGGAGTCTGGTTTGATTTACTGGTTTGGCTTTATATGTATTCTGTAGCCGTTGTACAAAATTTGTACTCATTTTTCGTGGTTAATGGCCATATGCTCCTATTGCATTTTGTGACTATGTGGGCTCTATCTGGTGGTTAATTGAACACCTGAAATTTCTTGTTGATAATTAGTCATTCTTTGTAGACTGCAGTATGATTAATAGAATGTGGGTCTGAGAGAAATGAGAACAGATTTTCAGTAAATATTTATGACTTTTCACTGGAGATGATGGGGACATATGAAGGAATTTTTGCCACTTAATTGATTTTCTAAGGAAAAGTAAAAGTGACATAGTTTCTGATTGCAATAGAGGTGTATACAAATGATTTTAAACAACCCTATTATTGAAAATAGAATATTCTGTGAAGTTAGATAAATGTTATAATTGCAGACAAAGTGAGAATATTTTTCACTAGCCCATGATATGTAGACTGAAGGGTGTTGTTGGATATGACATGTTCTGTGAAATATGATTATCTATGGAATTCCAGTCTGTAAACGAAAACAGATAAACCTATGTTTAATGTTGATATTTTGTTCTCATGTTTCAACTCGTTAGTCTAATAATAAAGCGGGAATAAAACTGACTGACCTTTCTTATAATGTGTTCAGAAGTGAATGATCTGCCCTGACTTTACTGGCTGCACTGAAATCGTGAACACTTGTTCATTTAATGTATTTCTGTTAGTAAAGCAGGGTGGAGCTACATGTATAATACTGTTTCCTTTGACCTGCTGAGTTCTAGGTGCATTTTTATATCAGTCAACCTTGGAAGCAGATAAACTACATGAACTAAAAAAAACAAAAAACAAAAAACAAAAAAAAAAAAAACAAAAAAAAGAATTGCTCATTTGAATTGTACAATAAAAACAACAATTTTCCTCTAATTTTTTTAGTTATGCTTCTTGGAAATAGAAAATGTTTCTCATGCCTATTTGGTATTTTCTGAGAGATCACTTGCTATGCTCTTCAAGCATATGTTACAAGCAAAACAACTCCATAGAAGATAATTTAAAAAACTACTGCTGAAAACTGTTAATGTAAACCAGCAGCAAAGATATAAAGCATTCAGTGAAGTATAAAATGTTCATTATATATATGAATTTATTGCATAACTTTGAGGTGTTTTCAACATTAGAATGCCAGCTCTTGCTATGCTGTATATGTCAGTCACTATGAGGTATATCCACACCAGTACAAAAAACCTGTTGGTGTTAGCAGAGCTATCTCAACAATACAGCATGGCAAAGTAGTGCTGAAATCACAATCCCTGACTTCAGGTGACACTTTATTGACAGTGTACTGAACGAGTTGCAGAGTGGCTTGGATTTTCAGTGAAGCAGAAGGGAGCTGTGGGAAAAGGCCTAAGTACATTAGAGGGCTACTACGTCTATCACACATGTATATACAGCATCAAAAGATTATTTACCATCTTTGCTTACAACTCTATTGCTTTTTCCAGTGGACTGAGAGAGCAATTCTGTCCTATATGCTATAACTATTTTCAACTTGACAATGAAATCCCAAGTGTAGCTGGGATTAGACTTTAAAATTAGCCAATAAGTATTTTTGAACTTTTCTGTGGAGGTGTATTTGCTCTCTGGTGTGCTTGACATTTTGGCTTTTTTTTGTTTAAAATTGGCTTTTAAAATTATTTTACATTTTGTTAACTTTTATTCATCCAACTAAACTGGTATTTACAAATATTTTTAGTAAAAAGTTAGTCTCATATGTTAGTCTCTATTAAGAAATAACACTTTTGTGATTGTTCATCCTTCCCTCTGTCCCTGTCCTTTCTCCCTGTAAGACCTACTCAGAAAGGTTGTTTCTATGGTAATGTGAAAAATAAATAACAAACAGGAAGCTTTAGCAGTTTCTGAACCTAAATATGTTACCTTTAACCTCAATTACAGATGCAAAACATTATTCCTGTCTGCAGTTTTAGTTTATAACAGGAACAGTCTTAAGATGTTAATTTTTGACCTTATCTATCACCAGTGTCACAACTGCTCAGTCACTTTTGGATTAAGATTGTTTTGTTTTCAAGTAGTAACTACTGTACATACAGGACCCAGTAGAGTGGGACCTGATTATTGACTGATGGATATTGTTGTAGCACAAATAGTAAACGGTTGTGAGGATATAAATATTCTATTAAAAAAAAAAAGAATATATATATATATATATGTATATGTAGAATTTTAAATGTTGGGACATGCCGTAAGGATTCAGTGACACTTCAGAAAATATAGGGTAACTCTTATGCAGACAATTCAATAAACTGCTTGTCTTACTTACTTTTATGTTATGGTCAGTCTCTGCGTATATTGGTTTAGAATTAGTTTTGCATTCCTGAGTAGGTGCTTAAAGAATGGGGTTGAGGAATGGGAGACAGGGAATGGGGGAGTGACAAAAGACAGAGATGAGCTGGAATATAATTAATTCTGTATCTTTCCTTTCTGTAGTTCTGTGGTGCAGTTCATGCATTCAGAATGCCAACAGAATTTGTCCCTGCTGAGAGTGAAATTGGTAGCAAATGTAGGATTCATTGTGTTTTTTCTTGCTTTCCTTCTTTGCTGATGTGCAGAAATATTCAGCATATATAGCATAAATAAGAATAAAGTCTGGTTTATCTGATGCAGTTCTGCAATTGCTTGTGATGAAAATACTGGTAAAAAAAATTAAGTGGTGGGAAGTGTTTTATTTATCTGATGTATGAAAATGTATTTCACAATCACAGTTTTTAAATATGAAAAAGATCTGCAGTAAAGAAATATGCAGTCATAAAGTACATATAAGCACTGCAAATCTGCTGTGCTTAATTCAAAATATATCTGTTATGAGAAAAGTACTTGTTTGTTCCACCTTGTCTCTCAGATACATAAAATTATTAAACCAAAAACTCAGCTTTGGCACTTTGAAAGTGGTGTAATTTTTCTCATACTTGTCTTTTCTTGTGTGTGTGCCCAGCCTGAAAACATGTGTAGAGTCAAGTTTGGCTTGGGTGCCTGTTTAATATTTTCTGAAAGTGAGATCATAGAATTGAAGAATCTCCCACTGTTGGATACACCTTCCACTAGACCAGGTTTCCCAAAGCCCCAATCAGCCTGACCTTGAACAACTCCAGGAATGGGGCATGCAAAACTTCTTTGGGCAATCTGTTACTATGCCTCACCGTCGTGAAGCATTTCTTCCTTACATCTACTCTAAATGTTCCCTTTCTTTAGTTTAAACCTGTTACCACTTGCCTTGCCACTGCACTCCCCAGCAGTTACTTCCCCACCTTTCCTGTAGGACCCTCTAGGTACAGGAAGGCTGCTACAAGGTCTTCACGGAGCCTTCTTTCTGCTAGTCTGAACAGTCTTAGCTCTCTCAGACTTTCTTCACAGGAGAGGTGCTCCAAGATCATCCTCTTAGCCCTCTTCTGGACCTGCTTTAATAGACAGGTCCATGTCCTTTTGATAGAGGCTCTAAAGTTGAATGCAGAGATCGGGTCTTACAAGAAAGGAGCAGAATGAGACAGTCACCTCCCTTACTCTGCTGGCCACGCTTCTTTAATGCAGCCTGGGATATTGTTAGCTTTCTTCTTTCTTACTCCAAGTTCACACTGACAGTTCGTATTGAGTTTTTCATCCAGCAGAAGCCTTCTCTACAGGGCTGCTATCTATCCAATCATCACCCAGACTATACTCATGTTTGAGATTGCCCCGACACAGGTGCAGGACCTTGCATTTGTCTTTGTGGAACTATATATTTTTTGCATAAGCCTATCTCTTGAGCCTGTCAAGGTCATCCACTTGGGTCTCTAAACAGGTCACTGGAGTTGGCCACTCTAAAGGACTAGTCAGTTCTTACACGTAGTGGTCTTGCAGTTGTTTTGAAACTATATCAAATAGCAATAGGAAGTGAATGAAATAGAAGAAAATATTTTGCTAGCATGCTCATTCTCCATTTGGTATTTCACAAAGTAACTCTTTAAAGCAATTGAAGATTAAGTTTTTTTGTTTGGAAATATTCAGGAGTACTTGATACAGTCATGAGTGCATGGTAGGAAAGGCTTCCCTTCAAGTAGACTCAAGAAATCCAGGAAAAGAGTAATCAGAAAAAGAAATCAAGTATCATGGAGAGCACAGCTGATAGAAGCATAATGTGGGCTAAACTTTCAAAAAAAAAAAAAATAAAAATAAAAATAAAAATAAAAGGAAAAAGAAAAGGAAAAAGAAAAAGAAAAAGAAAAAGAAAAAGAAAAAGAAAAAGAAAAAGAAAAAGAAAAAGAAAAAGAAAAAGAAAAAGAAAAAGAAAAGCTTTCTACATTAGTGTTCACAAAATGAATTTTTCCACAACTTTCCTTAAAAGAAAGGGGAAGAAAAGAACCCTAAAAATGAGAAAGGTATCTTTGAAGATGTGAGAAACTGACACTACTTTTCAGCTGAAAAGAAAATTAATCTTGTCTGGCTTGTCCATCTTTTATGAAGCTTACAATACCAGGAAACAGATAGAATGATGAATTAAAAAATTGATAACCTGCAAATAGATAATAGTAGCAGCAGATGGTGTGTATCTGGTCAAGAGCCAGTCAGTTCTGCTCTCTGTCTCCCTTAGTGAATGTTTCTTTTACAATAAATTTGCACTTCAAGTATTCTTCATGTTCCTCATTTTTAGTGCCATTTGAATGGAGTGCACCAGCATTTCTTTTCTACCTTTTTGTTTGTTTGTTTTAAATTAACATGGGCAACTCAAAAGTGCAGGTAAGGGTGGATTTCATTGTGGTTGCTCTTTAATTTTTCCATAGATGAACGGTTTTTTTTTGTACATCTGTCATGAGAGGCTGTTTGTAGGAGAAATTTTCAGGTAATTTCATTTCTGTATTCATGATTTTCTTCCTCTTGCTCCTAGTTTTGCACTTTTGTTCCCATTCTTTCAATTTTCCCTTGGAAATATTTTAAAGTCAGTTCTGGTTTTGTCTCACTCTGCAAACCATAACTTTGTAATGAGTACTCCATTACTGAAATCAGTTGAAATGTTTTGATATATACCAGCTAAAGAATCTACCAGCACTATGGAGTATTTAGAGAAAAATTGATGTCATTGTATGAAGAATAGAATAAAATATTTTATGAAGAACAGTTTTACATCGAGAGAGAAATTAAACTGATATTCTTACTGTTTTCTGATGTTTGAAACATTTCAACTCAAATATCCATATATGTATAGTTTAATGTTCTTATAATTAAATTGAGTGAATTATTCCTTAAGTAGTGGAAGCTGAAATTCTAAGAATCCCAGAATTTAGGAGTTTATGTGCTCCCCCCAGCTTCCAGTACTTAATTTATTGAAACACTTTTGGAGATGTTTGTTCAAGTGAGACAAGAATCTGTTGCTTTAGAAGTTTTAGATCTGTAGATGTCACCATTATGCTGCAGTGTGGGTAGAGGAATGAATCCATGGTGCACATTTACTTCAGTAGACCAGTTTCTCAGAAGAATTAATAATTCAGTGTATCTGAGAAATAAAAGGAGATACAACTGTGATTTAGAGTACCATTATAAACTATAGTCTTAATTTTTTTGTTTTAGAAGAAAATTGGGATTCTTAGCTTTTCAGCTGCTATCAAATAAATGTTGGTTTAATACTGGATTTCTTTTCTCTTGGGTTGAACACACAAATACAGTCAACATAATGATTCTAATTTATTTCTCTCACTGAATGCCATCTCTAGATGTTCTTCTACACTGATTGTCAATCTTATCCATTCTATGGTTCTACTAAAAGGTTTGGTTTTTTTTTCCCTTTCTGCCTGCGAAGTTCAGTTTGGATGGGCACAGTTTGTTTCTTCCTGTCTTATGAAGGAATAGCTGAGTCTTCCTGTCTTCCTGTTATTTATCCCTTGAAGAATTTGTTGAAGATCATGTATGAAATTGTTTCCTCTTTGTTTTATTGTATTTGATTTTGAGCTAAGCAGCCATCCTGAAGCTAAAGTGAGAAGAAAACAGGTCAATAATTTAAGAAGCGTTTTAAAGAAAGAGGTGTAAATTAAGGAAGCAAGGTGCTCATGGCTTGGTTTTCAGACTTAATTAACCGAAGTCACAGGTTTACTCTGACAGGTCTATTGAATGGTACTATTGGATATTAAAGCCAGTCTTCCTCTTTGATGCTCTGGCTCCATCTTTTGACACTCTGAATGGTAGAATTGATTTTACTCTTGTCCTTAAACTCTTATAGTGTACGATGTGCATGACAAAGAGGCAGGGAGATGAGGGTGGAAGGTAGAGCACCTAATGTTGTATTTTCCCAGTTCTGCCTGAAATTCAAATCACTATAAATATTAATACAGTTTTAGTCCCTCTCATTGATGTGAATAGTAATAATACTATTTAAATACAATTTCATTTTCCTGGGCCTGTGCTGCTATTAAAGATTCCTGGAGAGGGCTCCCTTGAGACAGTGCATGGATTTAATCTCAGCTTCAAAAGAATTTGAGAAATCTAAGGAAGATTTTGCAATTTAATGTAATGTGCTTATTATTGTAATGTATGTCCTCCAATACTGGGTGCTCATTGACCTTTCCACATATAAAATGTTTTATGTAGTTGCCTGCAAATGCAAAAGCTTTGGCTAGGTGGTTTTTCATCCTAGAATTGTGATGATTCTCTTGTTCTTTGATTCTTTATGAAGCAAACCAGTTGTCTAATCTATTTCTTTCCAACAAATGTTACTTATGTGACAAAAGAAATAGTATGACACCAAGCAAATTCTCCACAAAGGCAAGGTTGCAGTAGACTGTAATACAGAACAGATGATTCTTGGGAGAATAGTGTTTGATCTGAACTATATTACATAATGAACAGAACTCATTTCTTTACAAAATACCAGTCTAGTATGGTAAATGAAGAAAGTTAAATCCTGTGAAAGTTAAGAAATTATAAATAACTGGAATATGCAAGCAAGAGAACTAAGATAAGAGATACAAAAGTGTAAGGTATGGTAGACAAAGCAATTTTTTCAATTTTAGCACTTTTATAGTGATGAATAAATGTCTCCCAGGAAAAGGAATGGACATTTATGAAATATTAAAAAAAAAAAAAAAAAAAAAAAGGAAAAAAAAAGGAGAGAAAACAATTGACACAAAAAAATTAAGATCTAGACTCTGGAAGTTCGGTATCACCCTCCAGATTTTATATAGCTGCTGCATTCTTTGAAGTAGTACAGAATATAAGAAAAATGAAAAATAATGCATTTATACAGTACTGAACTGATGGAGCAGTGATTCCATTTCCACATTTGACTGAGCCCTTCTTTTTTCTTGGTTCAAAACTTGCTTTCTGGGGCATTTTTTGCTATAAGATTCTGACTTATCCAAGATGGAGTAGTGGGGTCACCGTGTGGTATCTCTTTGTGGACAATTTCACATTTGAAAAGCATTTCTTTGGATCTGTTTGCCTTCAAAAGGGAATGCTCAGGGGTGTTAATCAGCTGAAGACTCAGCCTGGGAGCAAATAACTCCAGGTTATTAAGGGAGACTTGGAGTTGAAACCTTTTATCCTGGGAAAACAGGCTGCAGCTAGCATCTCCTTGCTTCCACTTATCTCCTGACTTAAATTTGCAAGGCCTGGAAGATGGGGACAAAGGAGTTCCTGCTGAGATCCCAGAGAAGTTTTTTGCCTGACAAATTTCATATGAATGTTAAAGTAGCATTCCAGGAATCTTAGAAACTAATTGTCAGTCTAGATATAATTTATTCTTTTATTTATTTTTCTGACATATTTATTAACTTTTTTTCTGGTCAGCTGGCAGCCGTCTGAGGCTCTGAAACTACTGGGAATAAGTAGGACTTTAGCAGGTAAAAGGAAGCAACATGCATGTTACAGACTTTGTTTTTCAGTGTTTTGCATTTTGATATTCAGCTAGAGTAGTTCAAATATCTTTTACCTGGATAGAAAATAGTTTGAATTCAGTTTGATTGGAGAGATGTTGTCTTTGCGCGGGTAGGAGAAACTGAGTGACAATGGTTTTATGTACCCAAAAGAGATATTGTGGGAGGATCTTATTTTCACCTTTTACTGACTGAAATATCTATTGTGTAATTTTATTTTTTTTTTTTTTAGTTTAAAGATCATACTTAAGATTGCGTATGTTTGACTTTGTGAGCCTGTTAGTTATGGGAACTGGTTAATAGAAATAAGCAGTGCATATCAACTCAGTTAGGTATGTGTCTAAATGCATGAAGAATATCATTAAGGTGAAATGTAGTGGTATAAGGTGAGTTTTCTAGTTGTTGTCTAGGTATCACAGTCACAGTTTTGATTCACAAAGGGAATTTTATGAAAAGGTATCTTTAAAGTTCTTTGATGTTTTTTCTTATTTTTAAACTTATATTTCTTCTGTTTTGAGTTACTCCCAAGGAGAATGTATGTGTGAAATGTGAAATTAGCTGCTTTAGTAGGTTTTGAATTACAGTCTTCTTGGAGATTCATTATATATGAATGCACATGTGCATGTAATTATATTTGGCAGATATTGCTGCAATATTAGCCGTGCTTTTAGTTATAATAATAGGAACAAGTATGTCACCATCATAAAGGTGTTTTTATCTTTTTTTTAAATGTTTTTTATTTTTTTTTCTTTTTGCTGAAAATAGTGGTTTCTAATAATATGCTGAGAGTAGTAGTTAATTGATTCTATTTTTTTTTTCTTAAGTTATGAACTACTTTAGAGCCTTCTGCAATGTTACATTGAGCCATTTCTTGTTGAGCTTTGAATTGAGGACTGACTTATCAGCAACTATTGAAAGTAAATTTGTATTCAATATTAGCAAAATTTAAACCAAATGAACAGTCCAAGTTGTTATGATTAGTGAAACAGCAGTGTATCATACGGTTTGAGTTGGAAGGGATCTCTTTGAAGATCATTTGGTTTCAACTTCCCTGCCACAGACAGTAACATCTTCCACTGGAAAGTGTCATTTGTAGTTTTGAACATATAGATGTAAATTTTTTCTGAATCAGTGTTTGTAGCCTCCAGTAGTTTAGTAAGAATATTGCACACAGTCACTTGTATTTAGTGTTCCTCCTTGATCTGCAACCTTTTGGACTGGATCATATAAAATTTTACATTAGTTCTTTAATCACATGCACTGTCCTGACTTGCTTTTTTTAGGGGATAGCATAACTTGATAAGAAGAGTCCAGGAAAATTTACAGTTGATGCTATAAATGAAGCCATTTACAATGATTAACAATGGCTCTGAATTCTATCATTACTCAACCTTTGATCAAATAATTTTTGTATACCTGTCTGTGCAAAACTTTCCCTTGGTTATGTATGGGTGATTTTGTTACCTGTGTCAAGTTATTGCTGCTACAAAGACAAAGCAGAGGAAAGACAGAAGTTTTTATGTGTGTTTTATTTGCACTATCTCCTAATAGTTTGCTATTTCAAAGAAACAGTGCAGATTTTAGCAAAGAAATAAACCATGTACAAAGTATCCACAACAACTTTTAATTTACTGAATTTAGAGACTTAGTCTGAGGTGGAAAGTTGCACAAGACTGAGTGCATCGCGTGTCATTCTCATTTTGATAAGAAACTGACATTTTGAGAAATGACCTACTCTGTAATCACATTCAGAATGTATAAAAACTGTGATACAGAATTGTTTTCTTATTCAGACTAGACTCTTGTTCACAAGCTATTAACTGAGCTGTGAATTTCAGTTGATAAAGTCAGAGATTTTTTTTCATGAATTTTTTTTGAGGTCTTGTGGAGAGTTGTATCGGCAGACTATTCAGGTGCAAAGAATGTGAATTCTTCTGGGAAAATTTGGATAAAATAAATAGCATTATATTATCCCCATAAAGATTATTTCCAAGTGTGATTCACACATTTGGACTCCTTAGGAGACGGTATTTAATATTGCTGTTATCTTGGAGACAACATATTGCAGTAAAATACAGTTATGGCATATCTGTGAGCATCATGCAATGTAAATACATTAATGAGCTAGCAAAAAAATCAAAGAATACAGCGTCTGATATAAAGCTGAGATCTGAACTGATATTTGTTTGATTCAGTTTAAGTAACTGCCTAACAACTTCTGTATATTTTGAATCACTGTGTACTTCCTCAAATATTTTGATAATGCAACAGATTTCCAATTCTATGGTGGCAAGTTCAACTCTGCTTTGGGTGGCAATCACTGCATGTCCATTCCCTATTTTTGCAATCCTCTTGGGCATGCCATACAACTGATAGTCTTGATAGAATCTTTTTGTTTGTAGATGTGTGAAATAATTGTATTTCTTGTCTTCTCTTGCATGCTTACATTTGCTTGCAAATAAATCTGTGTTTACAGAGTGTATATCTGAGCAATGAATCCTGCTGTGTGGTTTAGTGGCTATACCTTTTTCATTTCCTTGCTTTCAGGTCGCTTAAAAATAAATTATATCAGTGTTTTGTAACTCTTTGACATCTCGCAACTTTCTTGATGTGAAACTGCAGACTGCTATAGCTGTGAGTAAAATTGACAAGGAAAATTTGGGAATAAATATAATAGACAAAAATTACTATTTAAATGTAGACATCTTTCCACTAACAACTTCTATGATTAATGCTTCAGTACTATTAAACTATTTCTACTCATGATTCTTTGTAAGAAATGAGACAAAAACCACAGAGGTAACTCAGCTGAATGTAGAATTCAATCTTCCATTAGTATTTTGCTTATGTGGCAAAAAATAAAATAAAAAATGCTGAATAGGTGGTGGAAGCAAGGCCCAGTATGACTCAGAAGGACAATTACACAATTTATTTTACCTAAGTAAGATAAATATTATTGTACTTTAAACTGGAAAATATAGACAGTGTATGAACTTCAGTTTTAAATATGCATAATCATTCTAGTTTTGGAAGATCTAATTTAACTTAATTTAATTAAAAAAAAAAAAGCAATATAACAATTCCATCTGATAAAATAAAAAGATTTTCAAAGACTTAATAGGAAGGCTTGATTTTTATTTTATTTTGAAAACACTGTTGAGATACCTGCTCTTCAGTCTTCTTGAAAGAAGACTCCTCTTGAGAAAAAAAGACTCTTCTAAGTTTTCTTTCCCTTTTTCCTTTTTCCTTTTCTTTTTTTAAAGCAGATACTCTTCAGGGCATAGGATAAGATCTGTCTTGGTATCTATGCAAAGGTGTGATTAAAAATAATCAAGCTGTGGTAAATTCATGTTACTCAGTAAGAGGCTATTTTAATAACTTCAGTTTTCAAATGTAGCAAACTCCCTTCTTCTGGCATAGGCTACTCAGATTTTGCTTTATTTTTTTTCCTGGACAAGATTTTTATACTTTTCCTTATCTTTTTCAGATCACTGTGAAACTTTGCACTGCTTAACTCTGGCTTTTTTGGGTTAAGTCTTGTATCTAATAATTTATTTCATTTTTTTATATATGTTTTCAGAACAACGATAATTAGTATATTAAATATTTGATATAAATATATATGCTAAATTTGCTTCACATACTATTCTCTGTATAGTTCTTCAAAATATGTTTTTTTATTTCTTCCAAGCTACCTAATATAACTGTACAAACTTCTGGTAATTACATCAGGGCTTTATTTCTGAGGCACAAGTTTTCCAACAGTCTTTCAAAACACATTTTAAGGTATTTAGGTATTTCCCTGTTGATCTGAAGATGAAAATTAGAAGAACTTTTTTCTAAATACTTTAAAATTGTTGAAATATTTCTGTATTTATGTACAGCTATGGATGAGTAAACCACATAAATTTGTTTCAGAATGATTATGGAAGAAATTATCAAGGTAAATACTGGTCCTTGCTTTTGATGTATTTAAATCGTAACTGGACTTTTTTCTGGAATGCAAATCAGCTGAACAAAACCTTGCACTTAGTGCTTTCAGATTGGATTCTACAGTATTTTTATGATGGCTGTTATTTGTGACTACTGAGGCTTTAAAAAATGTTTAGTTTGGAAGAGATCAGAAGTTCACAAAGCATAAAATAAGAGCAAAACAAATACTTCTCTACCCTTTGCCTACGCTCCATTGGTTCTACAGTTGTTGTCCTACCAACATTTCATCATTTGTCCTTGATGTATTTCAGAAACAAGAAATGGCAGACTGTTAAGAAATTTCATCAGTTAGGGTTTCAGAGAATAGTTCAATGTCCTGCTTCAGGCTAGCAAAATAATGAGGACTACATTCAGTTTTCGCTTATATGAGGGATCCTGATTCTCATGAATAATATCAGTGAATCTGATGAGTTGCAGAGCCGAATGCTGCATTAGAACAGAAATATTATGTAGTACAATGTTCAGGAAAAAGGTATCTCTGAGGGTTTGAAACTCTGCTCCATCATGAACAAAAGCTCTAACTTGATGCAGAACACATCAGTGATAAACAGGGATTGAGGGTATCATTTATCTTGATCCCTTCTTTCATGCATTGTTGGAGATTCTTTATTTTATGTTGCCAGTGTTTGAAATTGTAGCAGATAATTATCATAACAGTGCATCTTAAACCATGTCTTATTGAATATCTATAACTTTATGTTCGATTTTATTCTATTCCTCTTACTGCCATTATGGCTGCAAAGATCTCAGCATCACTGTAGTTAATTGTAGAAGCTGAATGATGTTTTTTAATATCTAGAGATTCAGAAGAAAATATGCACTTACACACTGCTGTTATTCAAATTGCATTTTCAAGATGAATAGTAAAAAGTCTTTAGCTCACAATATTTTCACATGTAAATTTAAACAAGGTGCTGAACTGTGACAAACAACAAAAATAGTATATGTGCATATTGCTGAGCTTGTAATCTCTGAGGCTATAAAGTGATATAATCTTATAACTGGCCTATTTGTAGCATTAAAAATATGTTTTTTAATCTTTGAGGATACTTTTTTGATGCACTGATCAACTCCTGACTCATTCATTATGGGGAAGGGAGCACTGCAAGTAGATTTGTCTGCCTTGCAGCAAAACCAACCTGTCTTTAATTTTAATACTACTGTCTGAACAAATTTCCCTTACTTTCACCAGCACTGTTTAGTGGGAAATAACAGTAACTATTAGATGTTATCTGTTATATTTGCTATTATTCTCGAGAGTAAAGCATTAGCTAAACTATGTGAGAAAAGAAAATCTTTCCCTCATGTTTTTATTATTTCTTGGATCCCTTTAAAGGATGTGGTAAACTTTACACCTTTTAGTACAAATCCAGAGCTAACTGATGTACCCTTCAAATTGTTTATCTTGTAAACTAGCACTCCCTGGAAAACATCTGAATATCACTAACAATATCTCTCATTTTCCAGGTTTTTGTTTTCTGTCTGGTGGTCTTATAAGAGCAAGGACTCAAAGGAGGAAACAAACAAATGAAGAAGCAAACCCCAAACCCAACAAAAACAACACAAAAACAAAACATTGTTCCTGTGTTGTCTGATTTTTTATTTTCTTTTTCTTTTTTTTTCAATAGTGACCTGTCAATGGGTGCTATTTTTAACAAGATCAGAAGATAAAAACAACTATTTGTGTATTGGTGTTAAAGAGCAAAGTGACTGTGGACTAGGAGGTTTAGTATTTTCTAAGAGATACAGTTTCTCTTACAGAGACCAGACTCAGGCTTTGTTTCATTTTGCTTGAAAAATAATGAGTGAATAATCCAGTTTGGATAGCAAATGCTGCTTATAATATGACAGAATGACTTTCAGGGATTGAGCATTAAATGCAAATGTTAGTGAGAAAGGTACTTTAATCTTTTTGTTTTGTTTTGTTTTCCCATTATTAGTCCAGTCATCCAGTTGCTAGAGCTGAAAAATGTTTTCAGTGTCAGTACAAAGGCAAGTGTTGTTCGAGGCACAACTCTTTGAATTGAGCAAATTCAATTGGTAGGTTTGGCATGCTGAATTAATTTTGTACTACTGTCCGCACAGAAATCTACACTGTAATAGTTAGGAGCTAGAGATGCTGAAACCTAAGCTTCTTCTCCGTGAATCAAAAGTTGTTTATGGAAGGTCATTTTCTGTTAAATAATTTGTTCCTCTTGCATCATCTGTTAGAAGTGGCATTTTTGAGTCTTCCAAGCGTTCTGTTGTAGCTTACCAGCTTGGTGTTTCTGGAGGAGATGAAAGTTGTAATTACACTGTTATTGTAATTTAATTGTTGAATACTTTGAAAATGCATGGTGATAGATTTGGTACTGTTGTTCTGCAGACTACAGCTAGAGCAGCTACAAAGTTGTTACCTACTTAGGAAGTACTTTATATCATATCTAAATATTGCATAAATTACCCTGGATAATGAGGTTGTCTTCTGTCTGCAGAGTCAGCTGTGAAACATTTTCACCTTTCTTCCAATGATGTGATCTCAGTAGTTAACACTTCATAGAAAGCATCTCCAAAATAAGGTAATAATTGGTTAACTTTGCTCACACATGCTTCCTAAGAATGCAAGCTGTCATGAAGTCCCTAGGAAAGGAAACCTTTAGTGGATCATTGCCACCTGGCAGTCTGTCACCAGAAAGGTAGTTGTCTGATGATCTTTTTAATGTAAGGCATTGTCAAAGTGTTGTCTCCTCAGTGACAAGCTGCTGTAATGTAATGTTGCCGTAATGCATCAAAGCCTTCCGCACTGGTGATGTAAATGGTCACCAATGTATTCTTTTTTTCTTGTGAACAGAAGAGCAAAGTGTGATTGTTAAAGGAGGTGCAATTCTGAAGTTTATGAACTACCTGCAAAAGGTGATGACACACTTATACATATGAGGTTTTTCTTTGAGGGGAAAAAGAAACCACCAAAGTGTTAATGGGATCTAAAATTTACTTAAATGTGCTATTTGGACTAGGCTGACATCATTATTGCAACACCCACTCCTACTGCTTTTAACACAGCATGTTCCTATTAAATTGTTTGCCACAGGGCTGGCCTAGATGCGCTGCTCTGAGCTATGTCATTCCACCTTTTCCCAAATCCTTTGTTTTGGGTTCTGCATGTTAGGCTGTGCTTACCTTAAGTTGAACTTATTTTATCTTTTATATGTTGTTTTTTTTTTCCTTTGTTCTTAAGGGAATAATAACTGGCTAATTGCTGCTCCTTAGATTTAGTGTTTTAAGAGATGTAATCACATCAAATCTGTTGAGTGATTCTGTAATTATGTTTCATTTATTGTCTTTACTGAGAGGTAGTATGAATATGCATAATCTTGCTTTCCTTGATGAGCTGTTTGACTAATGTTGTTTTATAATCAGCAGCTGAAATAAGAAGAACTGGGAAGTGTGAAAAGACAATGGGCGGTACATTCTTTTGGACATCAGTATTCCAGCGGGGTAGCAGAGAAAAACAGGTTTACAAAAAAGCTTGTAACTGGCTGTATATTGTTGTGCAGCTAAAGAAAAAAGTGAAAATGTACGACAGGGTAAAGAACTTAAAACACACGCTTGCTAAAGCCATCTATCATCACAGCATGCCTTCTGAAAAGAAAAAACAACACAAAAACAAAACAACAAAAACAAAAGAAGAAACACAACCGTCATACCTGTGTAAGAGGAAAAGGAAGAGAAATGAAAGAAATGACTTTTAGCATTGAACCCATCTCTGATTTCTGTCAGAAGATTGGTTCTGGATTTTGCAAAGCTCTTAAGGTATTTAGAGGTTACGAAATATTAGGCATTTTCTCTTTCTGTACTGCCAAACTGTTCAGTTGGAAGTCTATTGGTAGAAAGAACAATTATGGTGTTTTTGTCAGTGTTCCCATTAGGTCTGTTAAGGTACCTCTGCTAAATTATTTTTATGAAGAATCTGAAACAGAAAGAATGTGGTTGCATTTTAAGATTATGTCAGTGTGAGAAAGGGTATGCAAAAATTATCTTACTTACAGATTTTAGGGTTTAAAATTTTGTGTACCACAGCTGAGCAGTATTACTTATTAATAAATAAATGTCAAATTGATGCCATATGATGGAATTTGGAACACTCTATGTAAGGGTAATCTGTAACATCACTACATTTCCTATGTAAGGAAATCTGTATGAAGAAATGAACAGATAAGTAGCTGCTGTATTCTAGCTTGCACACAGAAACACAGATATGTTTCCTGTTGCTGTTGATGCAAGACAATATTTTTGACCTAGCAAGATCACCTCTGTATTTTTTTCTGAGAGGATGACTCTCCTGCTTTGTTCCAGATTTGTGAAATAATATTTGCTTTTTAATTAATTTTGTCATGCTTCTAAGGGATTTATTTCATGAATTTATATCTAAAATAACTAGCTTGAATTCAGACTGTTTCTGTGAGATTTAAGGGAATTTTTATTTTTTAATATTTATATATTGCATTAATCATATGGCATTTGAAACAATTTACAAATTCTCTTACCAAGAGGTTTAGAGTATTATCAAGGATGCTTGCCTCAGGCTGCCCATTCTCCAAACCTCCCAGTGAGTCACTGGTCAACTGAAAAAAAGATTATTAACTGTACCATGGAAGAGAGACCTGTTTATGTGAGTTCACACAAAGAGACAAAGGGTTGGGAAATAATGTCATTTTAAATCTATAGTACTTTTAATTGGCATAAAAAATATTCAAGTTAGAAATATTTTAATTGTAGGAAAATCTTACAGCTGTATTCTCATCCCTTCACTCAGTAGCTGAGATTGATTTGTATCCACTTAAACTTGGACTCATGTGGGGAAAACTTAATCATGTGGGGAATAGTCAAGGTATCACATACAGCTTCTGAAGATTGTTTGGTTTTAACCTTGAACTTTAAGATAATAAGACAAATAATCACTCTGCTTGATCTCCATGTTTCATTAGAAAAAAAAACATAGAAAGGAAACTGGTGGCAGTTTCTTCATTGTATAGATCACTAATGATGATAAAACACAAAAACTTAATTCATAATTCATTTTTTATGAATATGGAAAGTAAGTAATATGTTCTCAGGTTGATAATGCCCTATCAGGAACTGTCCTGAAATTTTCAGTTTATGGACAAGATACTATCACAATCAATTCTTGCAGTAGACTTAAGGTTTCTTGCCCAGGACAGAACAGTGGATAAAATAACTAGCCCATACAGTTACAAGCAAAGTCCTTAGAGCTAATATCTGTTTCCAGTAGAGGCCATAAGCAGATAGAGCAGGAAATAACATATTTTACCACTTTCCTCAATATTCTCCCAAAGTCTGCAAGTTTTCAGAGCTGGAAATTTTTGCATTTATATGTGAGAGGTTATATATCACTGATAGTCATTTAATTTGTCCTAGAGCTATGTTCAGCAAATCATGGGATTTGCTAATGTTTCTTTTGTCTGTTTGTTACCATAACATCTTCCACAGGCATTTAACTCTGCTACTTTTTCTCCACTTTTCCAGCTACTCTTGCCCTGAAAGCAAAGAGGAACATTTCCAGAATATTTCTTAAAAGCTTTCAAAGTTAATATCAGTTTAAATGGTTAATTTGGCTTTTCTGCATTACTTTCTCAGTGTCTTTTTATACCTTGGGCACCAGTTGACAGTGCAAGATTTTGTGACTACTTTGTTGTGTATGATACGTTGATCTGCCAGAGTGAAGAAGGGCACTACAGAGGGACCTGGATAGACTGGATTGATGGGCCGGGAAGATTTCAACAGGGCCAAGTGTTGGGTCCAGCATTTTGATCACAACATTCCCAGGCAACCCTACAGGCTTGGGGAGGTGTGGCTGGAAAGCTGCCTGATGGAAAGAGACCTTGGTGTGCTGATGGACAGTCAGCTGAATATGAACCAGCAGTGTGTCCATGTGGCCAAGAAGGCCAATGGCATCCTGGCTTGTATCAAGAATGGTGTGGTGAGCAGGACTAGGGAAGTCATCCTGCCCCTGTACTCACCTTGAGTACTGTATTCAGTTTTGGGCATGTCAGAACAAAAAGGACATGAAGGTACTGGAGCAAGTCCAGAGAAGGGCGATGAGGCTTGTGAAGGGCTTGGAAAATCAACCCTATGAGGAGAGGCTGAGGGAGCCGGGCCTGTTTAGTCAGGGGAAAAGGAGGCTGAGGGGTGACCTTATCACCCTCTTCCAGTATCTGAAAGGTGCTTACAGTGAGAGTGGACAGGGCTCCTCACTAGTGACAAGTGACAGGACGAGGGGAAATGGCCTCAAGTTGCACCAAGGTAAGTTTAGGTTGTATGTTAGGAAACACTTCTTTACAGAAAGGGCAGTTAAGCACTGGAATAGGCTCCCCAGGGAAGTGGTTGAGTCACTGCCCCTGGATGTATTTAAGAGCTGTTTAGATGTGGTGCTCAGACATATGATTTAGCAGAGGGTTGTTGGAGTTAGGTTCTATGGTTAGGCTGTGGTTGGATTTGGTGATCTTTGAGGTCTTTTCCAACCTGGGTAATTCTATGATTCTATGATATATCGGCAGAATTAGTTTTGATTCCTTTGGTATCATTACATCCCTTCTAAACCATTTTCTATGGTTTCTTTTTAGAAGTTTAGCACAATTGGTCTTTCCTTCTGAAATCTGCTGAACATAAAACCTTGTGACTACTGTTACAAATTACTGCTTTGAAATCAGAGATTTGAAAGCAACAGGGTTTTTAAATAGATCCCATGTATTATGCAGTTCCAATTCAGGTTTCACTCATGTCAATAACATTTACAAATTTTATTTCTGCATGATGTTGTCCTGAAATGATGTTTGTCCAGATTACAGAACTGCGAATGTTACCCAATAGAATCTATTTTCCTCTTTTTGCCTTACTGATTTCTTAAGCACGATGCAAATAGTGTGGGTAGCATGGCTGATATATAAACCCCAAATCATATTTTTTAAATTTAGACTTGGAATTTTACCCTATACAAAATTTATGCTGATTGATTCTTGGTTAATTTGTTAACTTGGTTTGACAGTAAACCTTAAGACAGTGGAGATGTCTTCCTATCATTCAGAGCTCATCATTGCTCTGTCTTTCCTGGATATTTTGTATTCTGCTCTCATACTATTACATTGATTGTCTGACTTCCATGAGCTTCTGACATGTCTGGGATATTAATATCTTAATTTGTATCACACATTCCAATTTCTCCATCTTATTTCTTAGTCTTACAGCATTTAAAAACTGGCAGGCATAATATTGATTACTTTCATTTCTTGGCACTCTTTTAAAATGGCAATTTGTCTGTTTCCTATTTCCATATTTGATTATTTCTATGCCCTGACCTAACCTTCTGTTGATACACAGTTTTTTTTGTCTTCATCTTTTTCAGTGTTGTATTAAACTCTGTGTACTTCTGTGCCTGTCAGCTTTCCCTCTTTCAGCATAAAGTTCACTGTCAGCCTTGCTCACTTCAGTTGTCAACACTTTGATTCTTTACTCTTGAGATCAGTTCCCTGACTCTTGTCTAGAAGTGCTCTTGGTTCCTGATAAAATTCTGAATTATAATTAATACACATGGAGAAAAGGATTACAGGACTTTTCCTAAGTGTTTCCAAGCTGACTTCCTCTTAAGTCTGGACTGGTAGGTATATTGTCTTTTCTGGATTCAGAATCCCAGCGCACTAGCCTCAGTTCCCATCTGCTAGCCTCTTCTGCTTCCCCTGAGCCTCCTCACTCCTCCCTTCCTGAGCAGGATTGGATCTGCCAGGTGGATGTAATAAGCTCTTTTATGGAAACAAGACAGACTGAGACTTGAAAGTGTACCCATGCCCTTCTCTGTCTGAGTTTTTCCAAAACAAATGGGTCTAAAATTCTCCCTCAAAAGGCCGTGTGGGGCTTGTGCCATTTATTCATAAACATGTACCCTTTCCCTGGGTGAAGCTGACATTGATTTTACTTGACACAAACACATCCATATTTCATCCTCTTGGTGTTCACTACTTCTTCAAAGGTGCATGAGCGTTTTTCAGAGTTGTTTTCTGTCTCCAGTTCACTCTCCTCCTGATATTCTACTTTATCTAGAAAGCTGTAGGACCATATGCACAATACTCCTTCTCACTCCAACTTCTGTAGAAATCCTACTTACTTGATCATTATTCACTGAAGATCTATTTGCTTCAGAGATGTACAGAATGTTTTTGTTCTGGGCAAAGGAGAAATTACACTGACAATTAATCACAGACTTTGTGTACTGTGAATGACATGTTAACTTTATAAGGGCACATTTTTGTTATTTGAATTTCATTTGCATAAATTGTTTTTATGCTCTACCTTATGTTAAGGCATTACTCAACAGGTGATTCATGCATAGCAATGTTATATGTCAAATTGCTGCAAAACTGGGGCGAGAGGAGAAAAACAATGTATTTAAATTTAGAGTGGAAAACAAACTTATTTTCTTTTGAAAAAATATGCAAACACATACATGATTATAGGATGCAGCAATTTCTATTGAAGAAAGAATATGCTTCTGCTTTTACTTTGGGAAGGATATTATAATAATTGCTTTATGGAATTACATTAATATATAATTACATCAAACCATATGTTTTAAATGATGATGAATTCCCCTGGGAATTACAGTATCTGGTCCTGTATGTGAATATGTTAGCACATATTTTCTTGCTACAGTTCTATCATCAAAAATCCTTATTGAATTCATCACGTGGTTTCTTGTAACATGCCATACATTGTGTGAAGTCTCATTTAAAGGACAACAGAAACAATTCAAGAATCTAATTTTAAATATGAAAATGCTTCTAATCTTATTATTGCAGTCAATCACAAAGTTTTATTATTTTTAGATGTCCCCATCCTTCCTACTCAACATTATCAGTTCCAGTTGGCAGAATTGCTCCTCAATCAGTCATCTTCAGTAGGCAGCCAGAGTACTTTGAATGGCATTTATTTTTTTTTAGGTAACTGAAAAGCCTTCTGTTTTTGGCAAGAGGCTGATGAAGAGACATGTTTCCCTTCTCCATTGCTTCTGCTGCAAATATTATGCACAAGGAATCAGATTAATAAGATTTGTTTGCAACATTAACTAACAGTAAAACCAAATAAAAAGTACCTCCAAATGTCACTTATGATGTGAACTTTTATTCACAAATAATATGTAATTTTGTGATGTTTAAAAGGATACCAGAAATCCTTAAATCCTACTCTGTGCGTATCAAATGATTAACATCTGTGATAATTAAATGGATGTAATGCTAATATACTCCTTGGTAACACTGTCATTAAAATACTAAAATATCTGTGGACTTGTTATTCCAGAATTACTCAGTTGTATACCATTCAATATTTACACAAAAAATATAGTTTTGAAAATTACATTGTTGAAATTCTCTTCTATAAAGACTTGTAGAAGAACAGTATGTGTTCCTAATGTGTGGGTATATCCACATTGCTATGGGCTGTTGTTAAAAATAATAGTATGCAATACAGCAGTGACCGTTTAAATGTGTATTTGACATTTTGGAAACAAAACCACCTCTGCAATGTTTGTAATTTTACTATTTTTTCAACAGTAAAGAAATGAATAAGATTCATGAAAACTATCTTTGAAAACAAATACCATATATTTTTAATGAGGGAATTTTACACAGATATTCATGCATGTTCATCCTGTGTATAGAACGGAGGTCATATCTGCATGTTCTAATTCCTTCTTGGTATCTGATTGATAGAATTGAGCACCATAAAGAAGTGCATGTATCCTTCTTGATTAGTATGTGTGAATTCAGCACAGTACGTTGTGCCTTGCTAGAGCTGGAAGGCAGGTGTGTCCGACTTCTAAAAACAATTTACTTCCAGTGCCATTCTCTCAAATTTACTCTGCATGTCATCTGTTGTCTGGCAATGCCCTTTTCAATACCTGCTGCAGTGTGAAACATGCTCAGGATTACTGATTATTCAAAGTTGAGTTCAGAATGGCCTTTCTGATGACATTTCATATTTCAACAAACTTCAACAATCTTTGGGTTTTAACAACTGCAGTTGGAGACTCATCAAGCTAATGCAGAAGAAAGGTACATATTGAGTTGCACTAGTGATACACCCATTGATTTCACAGCAGAACTGGCTCAAACATTTAATATACCAATTTTTAAAGGTGAACTGGTGAAAAAACATAAACGTACACACACACACACACACATATATATACCTTCTACCAGTATTCTATATGCTAAGTTTTATGATGGATATGAATATATGTTTAAAAGTTTTATTAGCAAAGGACTCTCAGGCTTTAATCTGCTTCTTCATTTTATGTTTAACAGTTAAAGCTGCATGTAATGCTTTGAAAGAGAAACTCTTTTCAGTAATGTGATGGGTTCTGAGGTTCTGTAGAACTCAAGAGGAAAGGGAATTGAAAAGCAGCCTTCTTTGGTGCATCATCAGGACTTACTATTGGCAGCACCCCTTCTGTAACCCTTTCATTGCTTTCCTCACCTGAACAATATACAAGCTGCAGAGCAACACTGATGGATTAAAATCTTCCTACTGAGATTTCTTTACTTGATTCTTGATCACGTGATGATAAAATCTATGAAAGTGGCTTCCTATTATGGATTATTTTTTTAATGAAATAAAGTAATCTTAATTATCCCAATGATGATTTGTAATAGAAAAGTTATAACGAGGCTTCCAACAGGGCTAAAAATAAGCATGTCAGGGTGGAGGAGAAAGTAAGTAGACAGAATTAGGGTTTGAAACTCCCTGACTCACCCAATTTCTAATAGCTTTTCAGACACAGTTTGTGGTTCTCTCAAGTGCTCTGAATTAATCACAATTTGCAGAATTAGAACAGGGCTCACTCAACACTCCAAAGGAAATTAAAAAAATAAAAATAAATACAATACTTAGCATACTAAATACCTAGCTGTGAGGTAATGTGCTGTTACTGAATAGTTCTGGGGATGCAGAACCCCTTGTATAACTTAGGGCACTGTGAAAAATACAGGAGAGAGGAAAAAAAAACCAAACAGCTGACAAAACCGACAGCAATTGATTGATATTGAATATTTTATTCTTATTTTTCTTCTTGTTGTTGTTTTTAATATTTTTAAATTATTTTTTATTTATTTATTTTTTTTTTTTTAGATCTGAGACTATTGCCTTGATTGTAAGAGAGTACCAAAATAAAGGGAGGAAACTGATAAGCTCTATTTCATTTGCAATTGTCTTTCCTCACTACAGACTGATGGACTGTGAATTTCTGCTGACAACAAAGGACAAGAGAAGAATAGCTCTGAATTTGGTTTTGATTCAAAGCTTTAATTAATTTGTTCATAAGTGACTTTACTGATTTCAACCAGTCTAAGGGAAAACTTTATGTCACTTTTTCTCCCCATTTAGGAATAAGTCTTGTAGGAATACAACACATCACTGATATTTCTTTCTTTTCTTTACAGCTCAAAAAAAATAACGGAGGGCGAGCTTTTAAAATTTAATTAACTAAGAAAAAAGATGTACATTTGCAGTGAAAAATATACTGTTATCAAAGTAGAAATCACCAGTGACAATTTTTGTCCTCATTTATCTGTGGATTCAAAGAGTGAGAGAAGGAAGGAGTATTTGTTTCCAATTACAAAGTAGAAACTGAAGTTCAAAAGTCAGAACTGTACCTGAATTCCTGCAAATATAAATTCTCCTGTTGTAATGTATTATCTTCCAGGTGTAGCTTCTAAATGTCCCTCTCAATCTTATGCTTTTTTTAGAGCCATTTGGTTACTTATCTTATCAGCTGCTTATTCAGTGGGAGTTAGTGACTTCTTAAGTGCATTTTCTTCACTGTGTATCACAGACTGTTGAATCACTATTTCAGGTAGAAGATATTAGTTAAGTTGAAGCTGGAAGTTGCTCTTGCGAACTGTTTCTTTTTGAAGCAAAGTGATGATTATCTTTCTGTTATAATTTATGAAACCTTTTTCTGCAGAAAAAAAGCTTGGTCTGTTTAAAAGAAAACCTCCAGCTAAAAAACTATCGCAAGGAAACATAAGTGTAATATATTATTCTTTCTTATTCTTAATGTTAGAATTTAACATTTATTTTATGAATATACGAATTTTTATTGAGGTTTCTTTTTTGCCATTTGAGATTGACTGTGACACATTTTCTCATGAAGCATGAGATGCTGAGTAATTTATAAAATTTTAACACTAACTACTAGAAGCAGGTGGTAGAAGCAAATAATCACTCCAAACTCAATTCACTGCATTATTTTTATAACAAATAGAAAATATTTTTATTTCTGCCTAGAGCTTGGCATGACTTCACTATAAAGAAAGTTTTCTGTCAAGAACAATATTTTTCAGCAGGAGCATTACAAACTCATTTAAAATAGAAGCCCTTCCATTTGTGTCACCTATTCTTTTTCCTTCTGATATTTTTCAGACAGTTAGTGTTGTAGCATCTTGGATCATTAAATGCACTAAATCTTCTTTGCTTGAAAATTACAACCTACTGTAGAGAAAATTTTGCATTCTTTTTTTATTACCTACTAACAATTGTAAAAAACCCCAAACAATCAAGAGAAAAAAAAATTTTGAAATGATTGCTTTATTTATTGCTCCTCTCCTACTAGAAACAGAGCTATACCTTGGATACCAGTGTATCTTAAGTGCAAGTTAAAATTTCTCATTGTCAGCAGCCATCTATAATTTCTTTTCACTGTATCTTCTGTACCTTAAATACTTTTATGCTTACTGCTGTTCACATTTTTCAATATCTTAAAACATAGATTAAGTGATGCTGCCTGGTTAATTTTGCTTGACTCAACTTCTGAATGATAAAAGCCACCTCCTAAATCAAAAAGCCATCATTTGAGAAAAATTGTCAGGGTGAAGGTCATTATATTTAGCCTGATTTGAATGCATACATTGGATATGCTCAAACATGCAAAATTAACCACTACATGCTAGAAGATCCACTCAAAACCTTTATTTGATAGCACTAAATGTGGCACTCAGAACATACGAGCAAATCTTGTTTATACACAAATATCTCAAGGGGAGGAAGTAGTTGTCTGTTAACCAGGAAGGCACAGAAAGAATACAGATTTCCCAGGAATTTTATATCAGTACAGAAACAGTAACTGGTATGAGTTTGTTGCTGGAAAAGCAGCTGGATGACAGAAGAAAACACTCTGAAACAGCATCTGCAGCTGCTATCAGTCTCTACGCTTTTGATATTTCCTACTTACAGGGTGAAGAGTCATTTTGCCAAATAACTGATAGTTAATAAGCATTGATAAAGTAGGTATGGAAATCCTAAAATATATTTTGTATTACTTTTGTCTTCATCTCTTAATAAATTACATTTTTGTTAGATTCTGTTAGAATTCATATTTTCATCTTGAGATAGTTATTTCATATGTGCAGATAGCAGATTATTGTTCACCATGATTATATATGAGCGCTGCAATGATAGTAATGGCTCCTATTTTGTAACATTGACTCATGATGTTGCTGGATGTTGGTGGTATGGCAGTAGAGACTGACCCTTTCCATTAGTATCCCATTACATTTTTTTGCTGTGAGACCGATGGCAGCAGTGGGCAGTATGACAAAATGATGTCTGATTTGAAAGTGCAGGTAAAGTAAAGGTATGTCATTGAAGTCTTCCATGTGGGAAAAGTGGCTCCTACTGACATTCATCAATACTTGCTGAATGATTATGGAGACCAAACAGTGGATGTGAGCATAGTGAGAGGGTGGGTGGTGTGTTTCAGCAGTGGCAACAGTGACAGTGGCTCACCTCCGCATGTGCAGATTTTTTGAAGTGTGGCATGCAGGCTTTTGTTTATTGCTGGTGAAAATAGCTACTGGTGGTGGCTATGTTGAAAATAGTGCTTTCTAGCTGAGAATTTGCTCTACTGAGTAGTCTTATCAAATAAATGGGAGGTATTACTTTCACAGCAATCTACATACATATAAAAACATATATCTACGTACATATAAAAACTCTTGTTTATAAGTTTTCGGGCATATTCAGTCTCACTGTCTGCTTTTAAACTTCAGCTACCATGTACTGTAAGGAGAAAGGTTACCAGCAAGTATCAGGTGGTTAAAGTGATAATGATAATGCCATCATATTAGCAAGTTAATGCAGGTTGAGAAGGCTTTGGTATAATTGAATTGAAAGAAGATGTGGTACCTGGAAACCCTTTATGCATTCTTTTTTCATGCAGGAGATTTTCTTCCAGTAAATTATTTCAAAGTAAAGGATGTGATTCGAATGAAAGGGATTAACGTGAAAAAGCATTTAACAGCTTCTGATTAAAAAAATTACAGGAAAATAAGTGCAATTAATGAGTGTTCAGATGTTAAAAACTGTCATGTTCAGTAGACAAGTCTGAAGTGTGTACAAGAAAATTAAAAGCATGCAGTGACACATTTTTTACCTACATGCTTCAAATTTTCCCACAAGAAATTTCAATGATAGTTTTCTCTCTTTTTTTTTTTTTTTCCCATTTCCTCTGTTCCCCATATATTTTCTGCACTTTGCCAAAAAGATTCAGAAATTTTGAAGGTATTGCAATATACATTGAAAGAATTTTGTAAATAAATAAATTTGTAAATGAATAATAGCAATGAACCATGCAAAAAAAAAAAAAAAAGCTAATTAACAAGTTATTTTATTTTAAAAGAATATTTCTTCCTTTTTAGGAAGTAGTTTCTTAATATGAGCCTAACAGAGGTATGATTGTCAGAACTATGGCTTTAATCTTAATCTTGCAGTTATGTGTTCAGTTTATATAGCGGCTACAAAAACCTTTACATCTAGTATGAAAATCATTCAGTATAAAATCCATTAGAATGAAATGACTGTGTTCAGGACATGAAACTCTCCCTTTTTCATGATTTCTACAGGGCTACTGGGCAGAATACTTAACTCAAATCTCCTCAGGTCTATTTCTTTCTTTAATACTAACCCACAGCTATGAACATGTATTATTAGAGAAATGAAGTAATGGAAAATCATCCTGATGTGAAAGCATATTAGAAATCATAAGTGAATAGGCTTGGGGCACTTGAATAACAAAGCAGTGCAATACTGAAAGCTGGCAACAATTCTGCTGCTTTAAGGCTTGTAGCCTACCTGGATTTTTGTTCTGTTAATGCTATCTTACTACACAGGTTTAACTTCATGTTGCTGCGGAGATTTGTCACCAGGTACTGCATTGCAAATATGGTCTTTAGAAATAGTAAGAACTTCTAATTTGATGATAATTTAATTATACTGATGTAAACTGTAAGTATGTGAGCAGATTTGAACAACTAATCATGGCTAATATTCTCTAGAACATGAGTAACTTACAGAAGCAAATATATTTTAAAAATACTTCTCGAGGTTCTCTAAGGATTGTTTAGAAGCTTATCCGGATTTTGAGAACTGTAACACCTGTCGTATGTGCTGAATCCGAAATAATATGAAAATATCCAAGTATTTATAATAGAAATGTAAAACTTCTCTTCAATTTCTTTTTCAGATGATGAATAAAACTGACTTTATTTAAAAACAGTGGTAAAAGAGATGAGGGCAGCAATGGTACCATAAATGCGGAAAATCAGCAAAAAAGACGGTGAGCTACATATTAAAACAAAACAAAATCAAATTCCAATCATCTTGCAAGTCTTAACACGTTTTATTAAAGCGACAGCACTGTATGGAAAAACTAAATAAGGTCACGTAAGTAAACTATATCAAATTCACTGGCCAATACTTTTATGGTATTGAACGTATAAAAATTTCTTTTTGCACAAAAAATTCAATGAAATACACAGCGAGTCATCTGATGTATTTTTTCATCCAGTGCTTTTGATACCCTTGGAGAAATCAGTGTAAAATCAGATGTGCTCAGAAAACTGTTTAATAAAATTGATCTTAGAATCCAAGGAAATGACATACTTCACTTGCCTGGAAATTGTGTATTCTGAGACCTATTTAGCAAATTTCACTAAACAGGATATAATGAAAGCACTTGTGACAGATAATAATTATATAAAACTACACATTCTCATAACAGCCTTGAAAAGTAAGTCAGTGCCAAGCTTTTAGTTATTTATTGCTGTTAAAATTAGCTAAAAATAAATCATGATGCTGATTTTACTGAGCTGGGAAAGATTAGGTGAATTGCTCTAATGACACCTGTGGTCAAGATCCAAGGACAAAGACACAGCTCTGACGTTACACCACTCTGAGTTTAACAGGTATACATTAAGAAATGGAAAATGAAGCACCAGGCCCCACTTTTGTACTCTAATGGAGAAAGAGAGATGTGAGAGGTGGATATAGGACATCCACACACTGTGCTTCTTTCACAAGTTAAGGATCTAATACTGATGTATTAAAATCAACAAGTGCTCTGACTTCTGCTTCAGTGGGAGCAGGATCGAGTTAAAAGTGATTCCAAAAGCCATACAGTGATCCCATGAAAGTGGTCAGTGGCTGATCTCAAAGACAAATCCATTGCTGAGGAGAAAAGATGAGTTCATGTGCATAGCAGGGTCTAGCTGAAAGCATCCCAGCTGAAAGGAAGTAAGCACGATGAGCAGAAACATGGTATGTTGGTATTCCTTTAATATTTTGGGGTATGAAAAGGTATTAACATAGTTCTGTGAACTACAGAAAGTAATATTAATGGGAAAGATAACACATTTTAAAAATTCTGATTATGATTTGGGAATCAGGAACAGATAACTGTGTCAAGAGGTATGTGAATAGTTAATTTTCATGCAGATTCTCATCTGGCAGTAGCTTGACTTTTGAATTGAAATAGCTACTGCAATTTCTGTTGTTTTCAAACAGCATATTCTTGAACCTGAAATAATTGAAGTCGAGAACTATTAGATCACTTTAGATCTATACATATAGAGCTGAGGGGAATAAACCCTTTTGCTCCTCTGTAGCAGAGTCACAAATGTTTTCAGTTAAAATATATTTGTTCTGGAGCACACCTGAAAAACTACTTTTGAAATCCTGCCAGAGAAGCAAAGCAACTTACTTTGTTATTCTTGACTAGTAATTCTTGGCTAGTTTTTCCTATGGATTGGCTTGTATTGGATTGCATAGATGATGATTTAAGAAAGAAACAATAATGGAATGAATATGTCCAAGGGTTACTGAATGCAGTATTTCAATTTGTATGCTTTGTGCAATTTGGAGGAATGATTATACACAGTAAATACTAGGTAATTTTTGTAATGGTGAAAATTTAGTTCTGATCTTCATGAAATTTAGCTTTATTCAACTTTATTATTTTCTTCTTCTATCACAAAGATTTTATGAAGCTGTTAATAGTTTTTACGGCATTCATTATAAAATCTTGTTATAGAAATATCAAAGTTCCTACAAAGCAGGGATTGTAATAGATTGCACTCCTCTCTTGGTTGTCATGTCACTGTTGCATCAAATTGCATTGCACCTAGCTTATTCTGGAAATGAGTTGCATGTTCCATTATAATACTAATTGTACTTTTTTTCTAGAGCTTTTGTTCAACATGTTAGGACAGAATATATTAATTGCTTGATGACCTTTCTGATAATTTTTGCCTTTATCTGTGTGATCTAAATCCAGAAAAGATATTTTCTAAAGAGAAAATAGCATACCAATAGTTTTCCTATAATATTCAGAGTATGAGAAGAGGAATTTGATCTATCATAATAGCTCTTCTATATTCATATCACTGTAAGTATTCCCAGCCAAACTATGCTTTTATTTAAATGCAGGTGAACATAGAAGGGACCTTAATGACCCTGATGTCTTGTGCAGCTTCTGGAATATTGAGAATGTCCTTCCAAACAAAGCGCAGACAAATCACTGGCTTTGTGCCTTTGCCTTACAAAACACTGAATTTGTGAATGTGGCACTGAAAGCGTCTTGGCCTATAATGTTAAGGCTTTTTTTCCCCACAGAGATAGCTCCAGAGGAATAGGTTCTTGGTGCTTCACCCTCCATAGTATATTTATTACACTTAATTTGAGTATCTCTTTATTTTATGTTTATCTCCTGACTAGTCTAAAAATATGGTATTTTTTTAATGATGTAATAATCAGATAAAAATTTTCATTTAGATCTATAGAAAAAAAACCAACAACCACCACCAACATCAAATAAAAAGCTGTACATGGGAAAGAACAGAAAAAATGATCTGGCTCAGATTTACCAGAATTCAGTAAAGTTGAGCTAAAAAGGGAAAGGAGAAATATGTTTTTTGGTTCATTTGAAAAAAAAAATATAAAAAATCTGTAGGTCTGAAAGCAGCTGAGAACTGAATCAGTATCTAAGCAAACTGCCAAGTCTCCAAGATCAGAACATAGTCATGTGGCAGAAGCTGCAGACTGCTGTAGTCTGCTTCTACAGTTTGTATCCTGTGAGCTTGAGACTGGCAATGTACTGTGTGTTAATATATATGTGGTATCTATATCCTATTGTGACAACTGGGAAAACTAGTAGAAGCTGGAACTTTTCTAAATGTACTGAGAGATGTGCATATAGCACAGCTGCTTGCCAATTACTAGTGCTAGTAATTACTAGTTTTCAGGTTACTGTAGTAACAATATCTGGGCATGGAAACATTCTCAGGAAGAATCCGTAAAGATGTAGGATTATCATGGAAAAAAATTAATCAAAGGTTCCCTGCTGTCACAGGGAATGCCATCACACTGCCTTGCCTACTTTTCATTAGGAGCTGCTGGTTTGGCACTGTTTGATGAGGATGGCTTCTAGACGCAAGGCATATTGGTGGTACATGCAGGGCAGTGTGAGATTTTGACAGCTGGTCCTTTTCTTCTATCAAAATATTTCTTTGAGTTGCAGACAAATACACAAACAATCCTGCTACTAAGTTTCAAATTAGGTTCCAGTCCCTCCTGAAAAATCATCCTTTCTCCAGCTCTACTGCTTTGCCATTGCAAATGACTCACTAATACTTTCTGAAATTTCATTAAAATGTGGGAGGAATTGCAAGGTTATTTTGCATCCTAGGTAAGACAAAAACTGCTATAGTGCATTAAAGGATACCTCTTTTACCATCTGTACAGTTTGACACTTCTGTGCAGCCTGATGCTTTATGTAGCTAATTTTTTCTGCAGTGAAGTGTGTAAACAGTTGAGTTAAATTCTGTCCAATGCCTGAACTTCTATTTCATGTGATGTTATTTCTCCACCGTGTCCTTTTTAGATTGTGCAAGTTGGTTTAACAAAAAGGACGATGGAAAGACATTTTATACAGTGGGTATTTGGTATGCAACAGTGGTCTTATACAGACTAAATGCTGCATAATTCAAATTATGTGTTTAGTCACAGGATGTTTCTAATTGAGATGAACAGAATGCAATGTACTCACATTGCTAAACAAGTGGCAGACATTATAAACAATGTTTGAATTGTGAGAGAGAAGTATGTAAGATGGAGAGGTAGAATAATAATAAAACAAACCAAACCTTAACAGACACACTGCTGTAGTCATTGCCTGCCCTAAAGACTAGCTAAAGAGAATGGAGAGTGAGGCAAAAATAACATCATTAAAGCTTTAACTTGGCTTGTAATTTTCACAGAGGTTGTGTAGTATGAGCTTATACTTGATAGTAGCAGATCCCACATGCTTGTCTCTATGCAAAAGCATAGAGTGTGGAAAGAGCTTGTGGGCTTTTAGAAGAGAAAAAAAAACCAACAAAACACAACAAAAGTGTATGTTATTTCATATATTTTCAGATAAAGCCTATAATATGTACTGTCTGTACTACAGGAGCAATGCTTGCATTGTAAAGGAACCAATAAACGCAAAGAGAAAAGGGAAATGGTAGGATGGAAATAATTCACTGAATGGCAATTTTCAGCTACTTATAAGATTTAGGAAGTGCCCAAACAAATTGATGAAACATGAACAAAAACAGTACAAAATGGATGACATTTACCTTATCCAAAAGGTCACGATGTTTTTCACTACTTCTTTTAATTTTCTTAGCAGATGAAGATATTTTGAAAGAATAAAATTACTGCTAACTGTGTGTTTAGGAACTCCTATAGGGACTTCTATGGGAACTAGCTGGCTACCTGAGGTATGGGGGCTGGCATGGAAGTTGCTTCTTCTATTTTTGATGATTTTCTGCTGTTTGTATAAAAGTCCCTGAAGTCTCAAAAGAAGTTCTACTTATTCTCCTTCCAAATATTCTCTAGCCAGTACTTATCCTACAGGTACTTGTACACATATATATTTTTTCTCTCTGTCTTCAATTGTGTTCTAGGACATGATTTAGCTATTGGTTTCTCTACAGGGTTTTGTTGCTGCTGTTGGTTTTGTCTTTCTCACATCCTCATCCAGCACCACCAAGCAACATACTTGTGTCTACGTCTGTCTTGCTTGAAGTGAAATCTGATACAATTTCCATTATCTACTTCTATTGTGAGTTGTAGACAGTTATAGTTGTATAGTTCTATTTAACTCTCAGGATAGGTATATATCAAGATAGTTATATAACTATATGTAGCTATAACTATCCTGAAAATAGTTACTGAGCTACTTGATGTTAAATTGTTACATCAGGTAAAAACTGATCTTTGTGTAATCTTTAAATGCATTTATCCTCTGTTAAGCTATGTGAGGCCTGGGTATAATATTACTAAAATCAGCATTATCTTTGGAAATTTGTTATATTTGCCACATCTTTTCAATCCACTGATTGTGAGACTTAGCTTTTGGTTTGCTTGTTATTTGTGTTAGTAAATCAGATTTTTTTTTTTTTTTCTTTAGTGTTTCTATTTCATTTAATTCAAGCTTTCTCCAGGAAGCTTTTGAAGTGTTAGAACAATTGCTTCTATTCCAAGGCCATTTACAATGGTT
The DNA here is from genome assembly GCF_054131305.1 of Coturnix japonica. Lineage (NCBI taxonomy): Eukaryota > Metazoa > Chordata > Aves > Galliformes > Phasianidae > Coturnix > Coturnix japonica. Next base: position 65,656,254 of record NC_140666.1, read on the forward strand.
TGAGGGTCCTCCAGGGCATCATTCAGAGATTGCTGTAAATCCTCTCTTTTGTAGGAATCAGAAAATTTGCTATACTTCCCAAATGAAATAAATCTCAGAACTATGTTGAGCTTTTGAGGTTAGACATCCTTTTTTTTTTTTTTTTAATCATGTTAAATCAGATCCTAATCAAAGATAGGAGCGGATGAAGTTGTCAGCAGTAATACTTTTTTGCTTCCATTAACACATAGTATAGGTTTTTTTTCTTGCCATTTATATTTCAGACTTGGGGATTCTGGAGTCCTTAATGTTTTCAGATCACAAATTATTTTCAACCATCACTTTTTGTGTTTAATATTGACAAGATAAGTTTATTGTTTATTTAATTTTTACATTTGAAGGACTAAAGGGAAACCAGATATCTGAAATGGCAGCAACATGGAATTATGGCAGTGTATGTATAACCCCATTGTGCAGCAAGCAAAATGTACATTGATTATTTGGCAGAGCATTAAAAGAGTGTTTTACTGAGGTACACCTGCATGGATATTTCATGGGTGAGGTGGCTGTGATTGCTTTACTACAGCTGAAGTGAAAGCCAAAATGAAGTGGCTCAAGTAAATTTAATTAATCTCTTTTCACCCAAGAGGAGATTAAATATTTGTCAGAACTTCTTTACTGATTTTTCACTGTAATATTTCAAGTTAAAGAGAAGCTAAGGGAAAAAAATGTCAGCCTCTGCATTTGACTGCCAAATAACATAGCACTTTACATCTACAAGATCATCAAAGTTTGTCTCCTTGCTGAAAATAAAGTCTTGGAGTATAATTGAATCAGGTCTTCAAAAACAAAACAAAAACAAAACAAAACCAAAAAAACCCAATAATAATAAAAAGTTACAGAGAATATCAAGGTGGTTGCAACAGATGTTTTTTTTCTAAATGATGGGTGCTCTGGAGGTCACCTTCTTTAGCTCAAAGTTTTATAAATTTTTTTTGGACAAAATAAGAAAAGCTATTTCTTTGAAACTAAATCGAAAACCGACTAGGGTGGGAAACAATTGTTTTTTGATGAATCATAATCTCTCAATACAGTGTTTTACAGGAATTTATCTGGAGAGAAGAATAGTAGGGAGCTCCATGAAATTATTGTGACAGCTGAAATGAAAATAGCAATAACTTTGAAAAATGTATTTTTGCAAAATATTTCTTTATTTCAGAGCTAAGTGAACATACTGGGTGAAACAGTTTCATAACTTTTAATATGTAATCAGTGAACTGTTTTAATTCAGCACATTTGACACCTCCATTCTTGTTTACAGAGAGATTACCTCTAATTAGAGACAGTTTAATTAAACAACCTAATTAGCATTAGGGTTTTGTCAAAGATTTGTATTGCACCGTTCTTATTGTGTGCTCATTATTGCAAAGTCATGGATTGCTCCTCCTTTTTATTTTGTGATCCTAAGGTTATGAACAAAACCACTGAAAAGTTATAATAGAGGAGAAAAATGACTTTTCACCTTTTTAGTTACTCAGGTTTTTGTTGTGCATTACAATGCAGCTTGAGACAAGATCCACACATTTCTGAAGAAAGGGTTTTCCTTTTAAATGATCATGTTTTGGTGGTGGTGGTAGTTGCTCTGTCTAAGCCTGAAGTGAAAAGGAAAAGGTAATGACTTGCTTAAAAAATGCCAAACCTGACAGGAGGTGGTTATTTTATATCCCGATTTATAAAAATGATGAAGAGTATTGTCTTATTTCTTGTAACAATAAGTTGCCTAAAGCACATTCATCCGATTTTCTTAACACTATCTGATACCTACACAGTATCAGTCACTGATACACTCATTGTGCACTGAGTGGTGAGTTTTCTGATGTTCAGACCTTAATAGATAATTGCTGTGGTATGGGGGGAAAATGTTATGCAGGGTATTGATCCTGTTTTATATTTGAACATTATTTTTTTTTTAAGCATAAAGTACATATGTTTACCTTGGAGCCCTGTGTAATTTTAATTAAAGCACAAAGTCATGCCTTTGAATCTCTGTTGTGAGTTCTACCTCTGAGTAATAAAAAATTAAATCTCAAAATTACAGTTCCTGAGAACAGCAGTTTGTTTTGCTCTATTGCTAATCTTAACTAACACACTGCAGGTTAGTCCCATTTATACTTCTCTGTCTGATCTTCTTAAAACTCATTCTGTGATCAGTTTTGGTCGTGTTTCAGCACCTAGCTAATTCTGATTAGCATTACAATCCAATAGAATAAAAGCAGTTTAATCAGAAATTGCAAATGAACCTTAACCAAATCTAGTGTAATCAGCTATTTTGCTGACATTGCTTCAACAGAAGGATTGTCAGGCACAGAATGAATTAGCTATATGTATGAATAGCTTTAGGACATGTTTGATACTGATTTAGAGGAGAATTTGCATAAACAGCAGTTAAAACTTAATTAAAAATATAAACCCTGTAGGATGCTTCTAAGGGCAAGCAATCTTTGCTAAATTTCATGATGAAGAAGTCTGTCCTCAGCTAATCCTTTCTACTTTCTCAGCTTGTCATAAGAATAGTCTCTTGCATCGATTATGTATACAGCAGTTATAGGTTCTCACTATCATGATATGTTTACAGTAAATCTAATCACTAGACCTCCATGGTTCAGCACTTCATTGCATTTTTTTTAAAGGGTTGACAAGTTTACTTTGTCATGGAGCATCTTTTCCTAATTAAAAACTGCTTAGCACTGATGATCCATTACAATAATCATATGTTTTACGATGCTTGGGGGCCCAAGTTCATTTAATTCAGCAGACTTGAAAGCAAAGAAATAGAATGTCAAGCATTAAAGAAACCCAGCAGTCTAGAATGATGGGTTAGTTTGATAAGCAACAGATAATGAGTCTGGGTAAAAAAATGTCGCAAGTAATAAGAGCAAGAAGATACCTCAGATAGCAGGCTATGGAAATAATTTCCTTTTCTCCCTGTCAGTCTAGAGAAATGAATACAAATTCCTTACTAATATTTATGTTTTAGATGGACTATTAATCCATCTACCTGGAATCCTGAATTTGAGCTGCCTGAGCAAAATAACTGAATTTTGCAGTACAGTTGAATTGCAGATGCAGATGCAATCTTGTAGCATTTAAGGCAAAATTCCCAAGGTCTTTAGTAAATCCAGGTGCAGGTTAACCTTACTTATTTAGCCTAGCTAAATATATAGACGATGTATTCTCTCTGGAGTTGAATAAAAGGGGAAGCAAAATGCAGAGGAGCAGGCTACACATGCTTATGTGAAACATCAGTGAAAGTCAATAAAAATTGCACCAAACTCTCCATTAAAATTTTCATAGCCTCCTTCTGCTCTATCATTATTATTCCAAAAAGTTCACCGGAAAGTCCCTGAAAATAGAATCTTAACGTTGACAGCATTTTAATGAGAAAAGAATACATTTTTAACATACAAGAATGTTAATAAATAGTTATGTTAATAGAATTACCAACTATTTAAAATAGAGTAATATTAAGTAATAAGCAGCCTTAGCCAAAGAGAAGATTCTTTATCTATTTCTATACCGCAATCAGTAGAGATACAGAAGGTATTCTACAGAATTTTAAGCAGAAAAGGTTCCAACTGTGCAGATGGTTTTCTAAATTTACACAAAGTGAAATTCAGAATTGATCAAAAGAGATGCATTTTGACCAAAAACTCAAAGAAAACTACCTAATTCTTAGTTCATTTATTTATTATTTGCTTTTTTCTAATATATATATTTTTCCTGGAATTTGATTCCTCAATGCTCTTCCATACCTTTTCTAAGGTCTTTCTCATAGTCTGTACCAGCTAAGTTTTTAGATTTGTACCTTGATTTTTCTTACTGTTGTGTCTCAGTTTTTTTCATTGTCATTTGCTTCACAGATCTTCAAGAAACAGTTTTTAGTGAAACACCTAAACCTACATGTTCTCTAACAACGCTGTGTCTGTAAAGGACAAACCTGTTCTACCAGATACCTATTATACCATAAAATGAATAATTCATTCTCTGCTGAGCACAGAGCAACTGATTAGCCTCCTGCTAACTACATACAGATTTGCAATGAAATTTGACACAACTGACAGCAATATTAACCAGTATGCTATTAACATGAAATAGAGTATAAATTGTAATGTTGAAATGTAGTACAGAAAAGAAAGCAATTGGGTAGATCGACTCATCCACTTAAGCTATTAAAATTTGTGTGATTTCTTTTTTTTCCCATCTTTTAATTTCATTTTGCTAGATAATGAAACTTAGGTCTTTGTTTCTTCCTTACACACTTCAGTCCAATTTCTTTGAGATTTTAAATAAATGCTAATAACAATGGACTGATAATTTTCATTTTCATATCTGTAGTATTTATAACAGACTGTTTTTATCTCAGTCTGTCATGCTTATTCTACAGCTGCAGAACTGGTAATTTGACAGACAGTCCATGGTCTTCAATCTCCATTCTTTACTGGGTGAGGCTAGGAATGTGATCACTGAAGATAAGGAAAAGGCAGAGGTTTTGAATGCCTTCTTTATGTCTGTCTTTAAAAGTCAGACAAGCTATCCTTGGGGTACTTCACTCTATGACCTGGTAGTCTCGGCTGGGGAGCAGACAAAATCCCCCACAATTCAGGAGGAAACAGTGAGAGACCTACTACTCCAACTGGACTGTCAAAAGTCCATGGGGCTGAATGTGATTCACCTGAGAGTGCTGAGAAAACTGGCGGAAGTGATAGCCAAGCTGCTTTCCATCATCTATTAACACTTCTTGACTGGTGAGGTCCCAGAAGACTGGATGCTTGCCAATGTGACTCCCATCTACAGGGAGTTGTACCTCTTTACAGGGGTTGTAAAGAGGACCGGGGGGAACTACAGGCCTCTTAGCCTGGCCCCGGTGCCAGGGAAGATTGTGGAGCATTTTTGATGTTGTTAAATGTAAGGAAAGCATCACAATGTTTTTTGTGATGCTTTTCCAACGTAAGATATGGTCTTACATAAAATATATTGCAAGATATTTCCTTTTTATATTATAATGATGTTAGACAAAGTTCAGTTTCCCCATTCTCTTCAACATTTATCTATCATTAATCTGGAACATTTCAGGGTACCTGTAATGGTAGCTATCAGTTTATATATGAAATCAGGCTTTCTTTTTTTTTTTTTTTTCACTTTTCCTAAGTAAAAAATTGACAATATGTCCACCATAATCAGTTTTATGCAATTCTGAGGTAGGAAAAGTAGATCAAATACATTTGTGAAATTTCTCAGTAGAACTTTACTATCATGATTCTAATTCTTCCATGGAAGTAGTCATTAGAATTTTGTATTAAAAAAAAAAAAAGGATTTAATATTTTTTGTGCTGATTTAGATGTAAATGTTTTGCCTACTCACTTTTGTGATGATTAACAGCAAAGTAGAAGAGCTAGTGAATTAGATGACATCTTTGAAGCTTATATGAAATTACTTCTGTGCCAGTTTCAAATGACTACAAAAACCAGTAACTGTGTCTGGAACAAGACATTTTATCTTTGTTAGCAATATATCAACAAAACTAATTAAGAAAGTGTGACACAGACAAACTTGATAAAATAGGCTTCTTGGTCTTCAGAAACTCCCCTCTCTCTCTTATTTTACTTGATTTATTAGCCTCAGTTTCAATTAGATTGTATTATATTGTGTTATCCTACATTCCAGTATCATAGTAAAATAAATTTTCCTCCTTAGATTGTTGCTGCTGCTATTTTTGTTTCCTTGAGCCCAGCTCCCATTTCCCTACCCCTTTTCCCTTTCTCTTCCCATTTTCGGGGGCTGGGGGGCATGCAGGCCTACTGCCCCTTGTCACTGACATAGATTGACCTAGATAACTCCATGACACAGAACAAACACACTGTATGATATAGTCTTTCAGAATTATAGTAATTATGCTATGTATTGCTTGAGATACACCAGGAGCTTTTTGTAGTAATCGATTGTAGCTTGATTTATTTATTTTTTTAATCTTGCCAAAAGGCTTTGGATATATTAGAGCTAGATACTTTTCTTAGTAAATTACATTTGAAAACCTGGATACAAGTCACGAATATGCATTCTATAATATACAAGGAATATTAAGTTCATAAAATATCATTATTATACTTCAAAATATTTGAGAGTATTGTTGTTTATTGCCTTATGAGGAGAGGCTGTGGGAAATGGGGATGTTTAGTCTGGGGAAAAGGAGGCTGAGGGGAGACCTTATTGCTCTCTTCCAGTATCTGAAAGGTGCTTACAGTAAGAACGGGGCTGGTCTCTTCTCACCGGTGACAGGTGACAGGATGAGAGGAAATGGCCTCAAGTTGCGCCAGAATAAGTTTAGGTTGGATATCAGGAAAAACTTTGCAGAAAGGGTAACTAAGCACTGGAAAAGGCTTCCCAGGGAGGTGGTTGAGTCACCATTCCTGGATGTTATTAAATACTATTTGGATATGGTGCTCAGGGACATGATTTAGCAGAGGGTTGTTAGTTAGGGTACTATGGTTAGGTCATGGTTGGACTTGATCTTTGAGGTCTTTTCCAACCTGAGTGATTCTATGATTCTATCCAATGATTCTGTACTCAAAGATCAACTTTGATTTTTCTTCTACATATTTATGATCTCATAATAAATGTATGCACTCATAAATATCAAACAGAAGGCTAGGGGGACGTTAGGATATGATTAAAAGCTTGCCATTCCAGAGGAAAAATACAAATATTTATGCTGTTTTTGACTAAGCTGTTTTAGCTTGGAGATTCTGAAAAAGATTGGGTTTGCCTCACCGAGGAAAAAGCATTTAAAATATAATAAATTGCCTAAAACTGATAAATAATTTATATTCTTTTTCACTGACCACTTAAATCCAGGGCAAAACAGAATAAATATTTGTTGCTTAGCTGATGAAATAAAGGGTCCTGATAGTCTTATTATTGTAGTCTAACTGCATATATATGCAGAGATGACTGTAAAAATGCATTTAAGAATTGTTTAATGAGGCTAGTACCATAAAGTGACATTTTTCTCAGTTTTATATTGCAGCAGTTTCCTAAAAAATAGTATTTTTTAGGTAATCTATGAATATTTTAATTAATTACTTGAAAATATTAATTTGAATTTGAGAACCGCGATTTCCTATTAATCTAATCATGTGGCAAGTGAATGTACTAAGTACATAAATTTGCTGGAAAGGAAAATTGCAGAAGACTGAATTATTTATGGGAAATGAAGCATGTGACAAATGTACCTGTGTTGTTTTGTTTTTTATTTTTCCTTTCGCAAGCTGATAATTTTCTTACCCCCGTGTATTTAATGACTAGATTGAGGCACCAAATAAGTATACTGCTGTGTACCCCACATCACTTTATCTTAAACAATCCAAGGATATATTGCTTTTGTTTGTTGGGTTACTTTTAATCTCTGTTGAGTGTAGATTTTTATAGTTGAAGAAAAAATCATTGATTTTTTTAGTTAATCAAGAGTAATTATATTACTTGGCCAAATGGAAGCTTAAAGTTGACACTTACAAAGCATATAAAGACATTGAAGTCTCATAATGGCATTTGCATTACATTGTGAAATGCCACGTGGTGCACAGAAGCAACCTAGATATCCCCAGTGTGCTTCATCTATTATACTCCTAATTTTCTCATGCCGAGTCACAGCTTGGTGTTGATCCCTTTTCTAGGTACTGCATTGGGTTTGGAAGCAGTTTTTCTGTTATAACTTCTTTATTATCAGTTTTCTTGTCTCCCCTTGCTCATATTTGAGGGAGATGTTATCTAGTGGTTAAAAGAATGTCCAGCAAAAGGCTTCTGAGAAAGAGATGCAGTACTCAGTACTTTTGACTAAAAATCATTTTGTGAACGAGTCCATCTCTGGATTCATTTGTGAATGACTAAGGCATCTTAGAATGGTTTTAATCTGCTATTATGAGAGGCTGCTTGTATTTTTAATCTATTATATCTACTGACTTTCTGCACTGGTAGACATTGTTTAATCTATTACATAATATCTTCAAATTAAAATTACATTAATATAACTTTTTGTTTGTTTGTTTTATTTGCATGTTTCTTTTATTCACCATAAAGGTGAACATAAGCCCTTCTGAATTCATCTGCATCATACAGTTGCCTCAGTTTTTAACTGTTCTGGAACACACAGATTTATTAGCTCTGAGAACCTAAGATACAGCACCAATTATGAAGTGGAGGCATCTGAGCTGTACAGATGTACAGTTGTACAGATGTAATATGTTATGGGATTAAAGAAGATTAAACAATAAAAGTTTATGTGGACAGCTGTGGGAGTTTTTGCCAATTTTGAATCAAAGCAGCTCAGGACTTTGTATCATTATGTTCCTCAGAAGTTCCTCAGAAATCCTCTAGTAAGTTACTAACAAATACTAATTTTTGTGAAAATGGTCACACTAAGATCATCCTTTTAGGACAATTGTGCCTTTTTAGAATGAAAGTTGGTTCCATCCTGCTGAGCAAGGCAAAAAGGAAAATCCACACCAACCTTTTCTTATCTGACTGAAAATATTGTGAATGCTGAAAGCACATCTTTATCTGAACTGAACTCTCAATAAAGCAAGTGAAGGCAACATAGTCTGCACTATTGTATTTCTTTTAACCAGGCATGAATTTAAGTTATCTTATTTTTCTAATCTCACAAAGCAGAAAAATAAAATTTGAAGTTAACAGATGGTAAAGGGTCAATTCCTTAATAGCTTTTTAAAAACTTATTTTCATAAAATTTTGCCTTGATGCTAAACATTTCAGCTACCCTTCAGGACATCTGGGATAATCAAAATTTATTGTTAAATGCAGCTGAATTCTTCATCCTTAAGGAGACTGAAAATAGTGAAGAAAAAAATAACAGTGGCACATACAGATTATCTTGGTAAAGAATTACTGAAAGTGATTTACTGAATTTTGTTTAAACCTAATCTCAGAGTAATATTATTCTCTGTTCTTATTAACACCAGACCAGAAGCACTACTTTAATTATGCTGCTAATGTAAGTAGTATATATCTTCTGTATGACAGTTATTTTAACACAGGAATAGATGCTAAAAACATTTGGAGGCTAAAATGCTAGATATATTTGTGTTTTTGCATTTATTTAAATATCATTTACTTTGTCTCATGGTCATTAACTGTGGATAAAGTGAGCATAACATTTTTGCACACTTAGCTATAGCTTATTATTAACTTTAAGTGCTTTGTGGTAGGATAAGGAAATTTGAATCAATGATATTGGTTAATGACTATTTATAAATTAGGAAATTTTGCTGGAATACCTTATTATTTATTCCAAGGGGATAAAATGCAATTCTCTCAAGACCTTGATCATTATTTTGAAGCTATACCATAGTATAGTACCATGATGTCAAAAGGATCACTGTACAATTTGTGGATTACAGAAGATTGAAGTTTCTAGACCTGGAATCAGGAATATATGATTAGAAGAAAAATTCCCCTTGCATCTCATTTTGTCACATAATTTCTTTCTTATATTTAAAATTGAAGGCACACTTTTTTAGATGTGTATATTGAGACTTAATATCATCTTCTCATCCCCCTTTTTCCCCCTATTTCAAATGCTGATTTTCCTTTCCAAGTAGTCAGTATAGCATATGTGTTTCCTATATTACCTGATAGCAACAGCATTATGTTGTCTTTTATTATAGTCTGTCAATTGCAACATTCACAATGATGTTTTGTTTTCCTTTTTTTTTTACTGCTACTGTGCTCTGTATTACTGGTTAAAATTATTTTCTGTAATAACATTTAAATTGTTTTCCTGATCAGTGTGCTAATTATTGGGCCATTTGCCACAAATTGTATAGCTTGTTTTCATGCTCCAAGCCTAATTATTTTGCATCTTTCTGTACAATAAAACACCTTTACCATCTGCTATGTTGCTCATATAAACAGTCAAAACCTGACTTAGGTTGCACCATTCAACCTTATTTGGTCTATCTTCTAGTCCTAGTATCATCTGCACACTTGAATATAATGTCTCTGTTTCCAGTTTATCTGTTTAATAGATTGATGCACTAGAAAGCACCAGAGTTCTAAAAAGATTACTACATTCATGCAGCAGTTTTAAAATTAGGAGAGATATATCAATGTTGAATTATTTACTTATATATGTATCCATATATATATATATATATGTATGTATGCATGTATGTATGTGTATATATATATATATATGCACACACATTTGTATATATATAAAATGTATAAATGTATATAAATATATATAAAATATTGTTATTTTTTTCTCCTCATCTTGAAACTAGTTTTCCAAACATTGCAATAATATACATATTTTATAATCCCTAATCTGAGTTATTGCTTTCTGACAATAAAGACTTGCAGATACACTTTATATATTGTATATTTTAAATTGTATATTTGAACAAGAAGCATATGCTGTGTCATTTTTCATGATAGAATCTCAGATATCATTATAAGACAGTTTTGAATGGATATTTCCCTTTATTTCTGCCCTCCCTTTTTTCTAAGAAAATTTGCATCAATATTAAAGATTGAAATGATTCACCTCTCATTTGCATATTTCATCATAGTATCATCATAGTCTCGTGCGGGTTGGAAGGGACCTTAAAGATCATTGAGTCCAACCCCCGGGTTTCGAGTCCCCTGTGTAGCAGAGCGGCACTTCTACCTCTTGCGCCACAGGGGATTTGGATACTTGGATGTACTTGCTCAGTATTTTAAATGTTCTATATAGTTAATTTATTTCAGTGATTCTTTTTATTCCACAATGTGTTTGTAATGAAGGCACAAGGAGAATTCTAAAATGCTTTAAACCATCTAGGAGAAAAATACATACTAGGTCTTATACTAGCCTGAAATTTTTGGCTACATTTTCAAATACCAGACAATGTAATTTTGTACAGTTGTGAGTAGACTATGACATTTTCTGCATTACTTTAGGAAAAAAACAAAAACCAAAAACAATACATTTCTGTATTCTCATAAACATGCATTGATGAAATGAGATATTGTAATGTCATCTCATGATGTTTATAGGTGAAGTGGAAATCAGGCCACCAATGCATTTAATCTGTCACCAAGTTACATTTCAGTATACCCTCTGTGCTGTTCCAGTAAAGCAGAAATAATATGTGCATTTTCATTGTTGATGGATATGTGTTTATAATTCAGTTTGCTTAAGTAAGAAAAGCTGTAGTTCATCTGGGCTTGATAATAGAAATTTCATGTTAGGAAGGTAGTCTTTAAGTGTATTCTTTGCTATAGGGCTGCCTGCTTTCTTACTTGGAATATTTTTCCAATTCATATTTGAATTCATTCCAGTTGTAATAAAACATTGTATGGACTCATTGTCAGTGGACAAATTATGAGCACGCTTTCATGGTAATTTTACTATTATAATTGAAAGATAGACTAGATAGACATTTGGTGCTGATTCTTTGGTAACAGCTAAGTTTTCTATATTTTCTAGTGAAAAGCTGTGGTGCTACATACTTTTAAAAAAAATTATTACTTATTTTATTTTTGTGGTGTCAAGATTTAATTCATGATTTTCACCTCTTTCTGCATGCAGAATACTGAACCTTCTTTCTTTTTGAACTTTAATAGTTGGTGTTGCTAAACCTCACATTCTCCTCTAAAGATTGTTACACCATGTCTGAGGCTGATGTATAGCTTAATGGTCTCTGTAAATTTAGTACATGTTGTTCTTAAAGAGGAACAGAACACTTTACAGAGTGCTTCCGTAATTCATGATTATCATTGTTCTTTGCATGCTCAGAAGGAAAAAGGAACACTGTGGGTTTTTTTCTGGATGTGTATACCGATGCAAAATAATTTAGCAAAATTATTCATACGTATTTGAAAGATTTATGTCTCAAGTAAAGGACAAAGAAAATACTGAAAATTTTGCAAAATTAACTTACAAATGAACTACTTATGGAACAGTGAAATTATTCCTCTTAGACCAAAAAAACTAGTACAGAACTGTATTTCAGATAAGCAGAACATATAGAAAACATCACTTATAAAAGTTATCTTTTCATGGCTTCATTATTACTTAAGATAGATCTGCTGTTTAGGAGAAAATTTATGAAAGCTTACATGGAAATTGGAAATGACTAAATACCCTCCATGATCTTCCCCTTTCATCTGGATTCCACATATTTTTCTTCACATATGGCCCAAAAAAGTACTAGATAAACAGTTTTTAATTCAAAGATACTCTGCTGTCTCCTGCCAAAAGATTTCCTCTTGAACAGCTGTTTTAAAAACAATGTCCTCTTTAAATTATACAGGGTTAGAAAGAAAGAAACATAAATGGAAGTAGAAATACTTGTTACTCCCAAATACGCATGGAGGAGAGTGAGAAATAAGTGAAGTCCATAGAGATATTTTAAGAACATTTACACTAACTTTTTAGAAAAAGAAAATTATAGTCGTGGTAATTTTTCTTGACAAATTTCATAAATTTTTACTTTTATTTATCTTTTGAATTCTTTTGTTCATTTTCCATGTAGGACAGTTTATGGAAAAGGCATGTTTAACAGAAAACTGGGTAGACTTTAGTTGGGATAAGTGATGTTCTGGTAGCAAATATTTTCTGACAGCAATCTCGATACATCAGGATCTTCTTCTCTAAGCCACAAATAAATAAATAAATATCACAGCAATTTTGTTCCAGAAGATGAAAAACAAAAAAAACAAAAAAACAAAAAAACAACAAAACTATTTATGTCAGGAATATGTAATGATTGATGTATTTTGTATCCTAGCAGCTTGGAGTTATTCAAATACTATACAATATTTTTCCTACAATTGAATGAGTCAGCAATATGTTCCTTGTCAGTAATATGCAGCAGCTACTGATATTTAGAATTGCTTTTTGCTCAGCCATATTTTCTGTTTACAAAGCCTCAGTGGTAAAATAAACATGAAAATACTTCTGTGCAAATAGGTTCACTAACATTAAATGACTTTCTCACAAATGACACCGGAAAGAAGACTCATGGGAAAATGTTAACAAAGAGTAATGTCTCATCACAGCTTTTGTAACTTTATCTCAGCACAGGTACCAATGAGCAAGCTGTCTGCTAGTCTCATTAAATCATTTGGAAAAGCTTTGTGCTATACACTAGGGTACATTTTCAGAAAATATTATGTTGTTGTTAAACTTGAAAACTGTTTTTATTGATTAAGTTGGTATGCAATGTTACTTCTAGGGAATGGTGAACTACAAGAATTGCTTGAGTTTGTGTATCTTGCTAACCTTAATCCGTCAATGTTTCCACAGAAATGATCAGCAACTAAACCAGCTGTCAGTGTAAAAACTTCCTTTGGAATGAGAAAAGAGATGCATAGAAGATAGGAATGATGTAAATTTAAGAAAGAAAAAGGCTGTTAATTATAGTGATGTTAACTCTATTTCTCTGATTTATTTAAATCATGGTATTACCCCAGTATCTTTCATATCATGTATTGTGAATCTTTGAGTAATTTGTGCCTTTATATAACTTATCACTTGTTATTCTCAGTCTGAACGGCTACAGATATCTGCTATTTTCTCTCTGCTGAATTTATACTGAAGTTCAAAATCCATAGCAGTAGACTTCTTTCTGAGTCTCTCACTTAAACTCGTTTTACTTCTGAGATAGCCACAAACCCTAAAATCCCTCTGATTGGGAAAACTGCTAGGACATTTTTGCTTTTGTCACAGCAACCGCTTAAATACTCATTCGTGTAACTACGATGGAGCAAACACCACCACCAACAACAACAGAGAGACAACTGATGTGCTTGATCTATTGTAAGATTCTACAGTCTATAAACAGGTTTCCACTGATCAAAGTCATAGCTTACATCTTCTGTTCTTGTTCTGTATCTGCTGATGAAAACTATGCTGTCTTTAAGATGAGATAAATAGTATACCTTTGCAAACTCTTCTTAATTAACATTTGGAAAATACTTTAATTAACATTTGGAAAATACTTTATTTAGAGCTTAGAGCTCTTCAAGACTCATGACTACAGTAATATGCTGACACTGTGAAACTATTAATTTGGGGTCATTTATGTTAGAATAACCATATATGCCATTTTAAGCATCATCTCAGCTGCAGTCCTCTAAAAGAGGTGTGTGCTCTGTAAGACACATACTGCATCATCTTCAGGAACACTGTAGGCAAGTCTTTAAAATGCATGACTGGTGTGTGATAGCAAAAGCCACTGTTTCTAAAACTATCAGCTGTGCCAGATAATTTTGGATTAGTGTTTCCATTATGTGTTGAGAAATCTCACTTCTAGATTTTTGATTTTCATAGAACAACAGGACATTCCCTTGGCCCTGCCAGGCAGGTGAGTTGGAGCTTCATGATCCTTGAGGTCCCTTCCAACCCATGTAATTCTGTGATTCTATGTTTTCATTTAATGTAAAACTTAAAAATCCAATGCTTTGTAAGCTCTGGAGCTATGTGCTCTTTTTCAATTACAATACCAGTTGCTTTGCAGAAATGGAAGCAATATTGGATTTGCTCTAGGAAGCAGCTGGAAATTTGCCAAAGTGCATGAGATAGGCATTTCTTTATTTATTTGAATACTAAATAATGTAGAGGCAATTCGGAAAACTGTGGCTTTGAGCAAAAAAGATCCTGGAGCATTATTAACACTTCCGTTATAGCTGTAAAATCAGCGTAATTAGAGTGCTATGGATGCATTACCAGAGGGCTGGGTAGACTCAAGCACTCCATTACTGCTTACAGTAATGTACAATGAGAAAAAATAGGCAAAACTTGTATTTCAGATCATGAAATGATTGTTTCAAGGCACTGTTGGGTGTATGTAGAAGACAGATATTTTCTTGCCACATTCACTTCAGCTTAAAATGACATGATAATTGCAAAAACATTTTTGGTATTTTAGTATAGATTTTACTTTCTGCTGTGTAACTCTATAGTACTGCAAGAAAGTCAAGAGTGTATTTAAGACATGGTCTTCTTTCATTTATTTATTTATTTATTTATTTATTTCCCACAACTATGAGCAACAGAAATAATTGCAGTTCTGATCTTCAATAGAACCAAAAATCATTTAGGCAAGTGTTCATGAACTTCCCACATACAGCCTCACCAGCTCCTGAAGACTGGGGATGACTGTAGGCTTTCTTGGTTGGAACTGCCTCATCACACATTCAGAAGATTGTCCATGTTAATATGCATGATATGTTTTTTAACTTCAAAATCCTGAATCTCTTTTTTGATTCAAGTGCTTTGGATAGCATTATTGTATAAGCCTTAGAATTAATCATGTGTTTAGTGATGGAAAGCTAGCTACAATATTGTTTCTTTTGTTCATAATGATGCCAGGCATACTCCTTTCTTTCAGCTGTGTTAACTATTAAAACAGTTTCTTTGATCTACATTATTTTGTCTCGTACATTTTCAGACCCTTTGCCATGACAGACAATTTCTGGACAGTGATAAGGAACTTTGCTTATGTTCTATATATAAGATAGATGCTCTCTATATAAGCATATATATATAAGATGCTCTATATATAAGCAAGAGGGCATTCTTCATACATTGCATACTGTCTTGTTTTAAGAAAAAGCAAATGAGATTTGAGATTTGACAAAGAATGTGAGGAAATGTACTTTGGAAGAATGAAAGAAATGAAGTTAGCATCATGTCATCATAAATCTTAGACTCTCTGTTTTCAAATACAATCACTTGCCCCAGTAAAGAAAATGTATTATTCATGGCCTCATACATCTTGTAAAGTGATGTGATTGTTTTTTTCTACATTCTCTGACAAGATGTTATGCAGAAGTACGAATAAATAAAATAATGGCGCATAAAAAGTTTAAGTAGTCACAGCTAATTTTATCATAAATAACTCCTATAGTGAAGTGCACTATAGATACACTATGTATGTATCTGTGTATATATATATATATATATATATACATATATTTCTCTGTATGTATGTATGTGTATATATATATATATATTTTTTTTTCTCTAAGAAATAGACGTGGTTTTTCTTTTCATAGAATAATAGATTATCTTTTTACCTTAATCTTCTCTGAAGTTTCTTTTTTTTTTTTTTTTTAATATATGATAAACATTTGTAATTAACAAAATTTAAAGCAGCTTTCCTTGCAGAAATAATTCTTAATGATAAGTCTAATGATCCTTTGAACAATGAATCTACTTAGTATCATCTAGAAAACTGAGACTAAGAATTTGCACTTATGTGTAGGCTGAGGCAGACAAAGCCGCTTGTCCAAAGCATGTAGTGCTTCTCCTCTGTGTATATGATTAGGACTCAGAACTTTGGACTTTTCTAGCTCAGTTGTTAGGCTATTCCTATCTATAGGAATATCTATATATCCTATCCCTATCACTGTTACTATCTGTTCCCCCCTTAAACAGTAGAAAAACCCCTTTTCTGTACCATTTACTGGTTTATTATATGTTTTTCATACCTAAATGATCAACAGTTGCATGTGCAGTTATTCTACCATATACTTCAAATATCAGAGAAGAATCAGCACCAATAAATTAAAGATAATTTCTGCATATTTGAAATCATGCTTTGCCTCTCTTTATGGTAAATCTGGGATCATTTTACATGGGAAAAGTGTTTTAAGAAGGAAATGTATTAACTGAGGAACAATGGGGGAGAAAAGACCAAAATAGTTCAGCTATTTAGAAAATTGACAAGTATAGATGTAAGCTTTTTAATATTCAATATGAGATAGTCTAGTTAGAGAAATGCAATAAATTTATCTACTTTGATTTAATTTGTTGTTGTTGTTGCTCCTGCTTCTGAGAATAAGAAATTGCTTGGAATAATAAATCTAAGCTTTTACCAACTGATTTCTGCAGAGAATTTGACAATATGTAAAACATATTTTATGCAGCTGTTGAATATTATAGGAACTGCGTTCAGTTGTTATGGTATTTAGTGCTAGAAGTTACATGGACATTTTAAATGTAAAATTTTTATTATAGAAGCTCACTTCTAAGTAGGCCATATAAGACTTCATATCACTAACTTATTAAGAATACAGCAATCTTAATTAGGTATTATGCTTATGAAGGTTAGGTCACACATTTTAATATTAAGTTGGAAGAAGCCCAGTTAAAGCTAGAGGTCATTTTCATATGTTAATAAAACTATTTTTTCAGGGTCAATGTCAAGCTTTTGGCAGAATATTACTATTTTTTTAATTAATTATTGAAAAGATTCATGAACATTTATTTTTTACCAGTTATAGTAATATTTTGACAATTTGTGTATAGCTCACTGTGTGAAATGAGATAAATACCATGGGAGCTTTTGTATATGAAACCACATTTGTGGTATTAAACAAATATCTAGACGTGGAATAGCATATGTAGACAAAATTTGTTAATGAAAAAGTTCTCATTTTACTGAGACATTGTTTTGGTAACAATTCATAGACATCCATGACAATATGTCATGGATGTTTATTTCATTATGTTACCTGATTTGTAAGTAAAAATAGACAGTTAAGTGGCTACAAAGAAACCTTTTGCAAATTGGAGAGAAACAGAATTTGAAATAATTTGTTAAGTATAAACAGTTATCATAAAAATATATGAAGATCCAGAAAAAAAAGCAAAATTAACAGACTTCAGTAAACAAGGCTATATTTTCGTTTCTAGATGGATGGGGTCACAATACCTTTTAAATACTTTTGCTTCCTTCACAACTACCTTCAGAGACCATGAAAAACTTCTAGGTTCTGCCAGCCAGGTAGAACTCACCATCATGTAGTAGGATTGATTATCTGTGGAAATGGAAAAACAATTAAAGACTAAGGTTTTACTCTTGGTTTTTGTTTTTTTGTTTTATTTATTTATTTATTATTCCCCTTCTGCCCCCAAATGTTAGGCACTGATTTCTATATATTCATCAGTAAGACTTTTTTTTTACTCCCTATGTCACTGATTGTAAAAGAAGGTACAGACAAGAGTTATCCATTCAATAACTAGAAGCATGTAATCTTAAAAGAATGATGAAAATGGTGTTGCTTCTTCTTATTTATTTAAGATGGATTATTTTGTCATTCTAATTATATAATATCAAGGAAAGTCATTAAATAAATCACTCTATAAAGATAAAATATCCTTAAATGGATCTGCATATGGAAAGCAACTTGACTTGAGAAGCTGAAATAAAATTGTGGAAAACTCTATATTGCCCTATTTCTGTAATATGAGTAGATCTCATCAGCAGTGCTGACATGACAAGAAAATGTGTGAGTGTGAATCTGTAATATTTATAATTATTTCAGACAGTTTTTGATAGACGAAGTGAAAAAAAATATTAGTAATATTATTTTAACCTTTTGATATATTTTCTCTGTGTAGTTATTGATCTCTATATACAAGGGATATGAATTACCCACCAAACCTTTGTAGTCTTAAGGTCAATGAGGTAGCTGAATATCTTTCTGTCTTTTTATGAAAAATGAAATACTTTCAACAGTGATATAAAATGATGGCTCTGGAGTAATGAAAGCTGTTAGGTACAGGGCAAGGGTAAAGGAAATGAAAATGGAAATGTAAGCTTTGTTCAGCATGAGCCAAAGGATTTTAGTGCTGATATGTAGGATACATTAACATCTCAGGGGATCAATGATTCAGTCTTTAGGTCTTCCAATGCACAGTTATTATACTGCAGTTTTACTTTTGTAGTTCCAGTAAAATAGTGCAAGATGAATCCTAATATAGTTGTGATGTATGATTGGATTTACCAGCTTGTCAACTTTTATCTTTTGTCTGAAGACAATAATTTACCTTTAGTGGATTGATTTTAGTCTTTAATTTAAGCACTTTCTCCTTTCATCAACTAACATAACCCTAAGATTCTTCTATCTGTTATCTGTCATATATCTATTGCTCAAATCATGATTTTCCATTTTAACTGTGGAAATTTGTTTAAAATGTTAAATGCTCTATTTTGTATTAGAAATATTTTATGTTGTATTTTATATTAATGAGATATCATATTGTTTAAATTTAAGATGTACTTTAGGAAACAAATTATTTTGGAACTAAATAAATAATACTTTGTGTCCAAAAAGAAGTTTCATTTAGTTTGTCGTTTGTATTTTTCAAGATTGTTTCATTGTTCCTATAATTTCTAAATCAACCTGTTTTCATATGTGTCTAATGAAAGTGTCACAGTCACTCTTAGTACTGTAAATGATCCCATCATTCAATTGTTTACTCTGTTAATAACAAATTCATGATATCTGCCTAAACTTTTTTTAGCCTCAAAGACATTGTTCTTTGCCTATCACTTCTTGAAAATAAATGACTCAATTTTGTCATGCAAACTTTCACTGTGAGGACATTTGTGTACTGTTGAAAGTGGATAATATCACCTTAGAATTTTCCATTCTAAACTATGGAAACTGAGCTCCTTTGGTCTCTTATCACAGGATTAATCCTTTGATTCCTTTGTGGTTCCTCTATTATTATTTTTTTTCTGTTTTCCTATTATATTTTGAGTATTGGGATAGCAATGTCTTAACAAAGAGATAAGTAAGCTATAGGCTGGGACAACTAAAAAATGCTTTAACTACATGTAGATAGCAAATATTTACCTATTCAAGAGGAATATATGAGAATATCCCATCACTCTAGTAATGAGATGCTAGCATAATGACATAATAAAAAAAAGTGACGATAAATAACTTTTTTCTAACTCTTCACTAAATTCATTACAGTACATACATGACAATGATGTGTCTTTAACATAACTTTTTCCAAGGACCCAAATTAACTTTGTTCCTGGTTATTTTGAAATAACTATATCCTAAAGTACTTCAATCCATGAAGTCACTGTTCACTTCCTAAAAGGCTCTGTGGAACTCTTCTGGTGCCCTTGAAAATTTGGGAGGACCATCATCGAATTCTAAGCCAAACTGAAGATCAGAATAAAGTCAGGGTTAAATAATGTTTAGGCAAGAGTATTTCTATTGGAGTGGCAGAGAATGGTTTGTTTTCAAGGTTGTTTTGTTTCAGGCCTGTTAGATTCAAGGGAAAATTTAAATGAAAAAGGCAGAAGAATCTGCATTTATGTAGATCAGATTATTTAGTCTAAAATATTCTTTAATTCTCAGCATCTATTAACTTTGGCAGCCAGAGGCTATTTCAGGAGCTCCTGTCTTCTTTCTCCCATGCCAACTAGCCTGCTGTAAGTGTGCTTATGTATATAGCCCTGCAGTTACCCTGGTAACTCTTCTAAACTTGCTCTGAAGCTGTTCTAAGCTGAGATAAGGCCTTGATGAGAGATATTTATTGTTTATTATGCATTTATTTCCCAAGAAGCATAAGCTTAATAAAATTGCATTTAACATAGTACTGGACATAGTAAGAAAGCTGCACTGGAAGTAATACTTCCCATTTTACCATGCTGACCCACAAACTCAGGGGTAGACGTTAGTGATATGTCAGTAGAGACTGAACCTTTTCACCAATATTCAGTTACATTCTGATGCCATGCGACAGATGGCAGCAGAGAGGCAGTCTGACAAGATGACATCTGACGTGGAAGGGGACATGAAGCCAAGGTGTGTCACAGAAATGCTCCCTGTGGAAAAATACTGCATGTGTGAGGTAAATGGTATGTTTCAGGAGTGGCATTAGCAAGCTAATAAAATATTGCATGTAGATGGTAAACTATTTCGATTACTTTCCATTAAAATTCAGGAGCAGTTTTCTATGAGTTAGACCTCATAAGTAATGAAATTGGGCTAGATTTGGATTTGCATGCAGTAGCTCATACCAAGTAATAGTGATGATTGCACAGTCTGCCGAGATTTTTAACTTTGTACAGAAATTAGATGCTCATGACATTTTTTCCTATTTCTTCCTATTTATTAGCCAGCTAAGAACATATAACTGCTTATACCCTAATCTACATTTGTGCTTCTTCTAAATGTACCATAAAATCACTGAAAATACACTTGAAGAACATCAAAGAATAAAAGTCATTTGATTTTTCATGTAAAATGAATTCAGAAATTGTTTGAAGATATTTCACAAGTGTCCAGTGACTCATAGCTATTTACAAACAAGCTGTACAAAATGCATTTTCACAAGCTCAGAAAGATATTTGAAATATATATATATATATTTATATATGTATATATATATAATAGCTTGTTATTGCATAAGATGGGCAATGAATCTTGAAAATTACATCTTTCTAGAGTGTTTCCTGAGCAACTTAGCAATCACTGTAAGATTTAAAATAAATAAACAATTCATCTTAGGTTTGCTATTTATTTATATAGATGTTGGTGTTCTGGCCATTATCACAGCAAATTTAATCTAAATAAAGACAGTATAGGAACTGGAGGTTCAGTGAACATATGTCTTTGTATACATCAATTTGCTTGAATTTAATACTGCAACAGTAGGAACAAATTATTTAATTGATATTAAAGTTTACTACTGGACTAGATGGTTACAGTTGTTAAGACTGTAATGATTCATACTCTTGGGTAAGAATTTGCTATAAATCTATCTTAGTGCGAAATTGCTCTTAATCTCCTCTTGCTTTTGTAACTAATAGATGTAGAAATAATAATAATTTGAGGTACTGAGAGAACAGAGATAATAATAATGGTTTATACTCTGTAACTGGAATACTTAAATTGCTTCCTTGGTCATTAAAAAAATCAAGCCAAACAAACAGAAGAATGAAGACAACTCTTCCAGATGAGCCTACTAGTAAAAATGAGAGTTACACTTGTATAGGTACGAAGACCGAGGACAAAATTATAGATGTACTATGAGGACTATTTGAAAACATCTGTTTAGAAAAACTGCTCTATTTTTGTTGCACCTGCTGATCAAAGAATTACATCAAACAAAGCCCTTAGGCATAACTATCACTTAACAGTACTTGAAGGATTCTTAAGCAGTCAGTGTAATGCTTCTGTACCTTATGGGTAAACATCAACATATGCCATTCACAGTACTTTTTAACTTCTCCTGTCAGCACTTCAGTATATTTAAAGTCACACTCAAATTAATGAGAGGTCAAAAAGTGACCCTGAAGGATCTCTCTCACTAATTTGACTGAATTGAGGTTCATCCCTGAAGAAATAGAAATAACTTACTCTTGCAGTATTAAATTTCCAGAGTCTGAATAATAAGCTGGAAAATACACTGACATTGAGGATGAAGGTGATCTCTGCTTTTCAGCTGTAAACCTAAGTGTGCATGAAAGGTCCTTATCTAGACTATAGAAAAACATATTAAACTGTGAGCAACATTTGGATGTAAAATGTGCTACAAACAGAACTATGAATTTTGTTTTTTTTACTCCTTGGAATCAATATTGCTTGCCTGGTGAATTAAGAAAAATGTCACTAACTAGTCAATTCAGGCACTGTGGTTGTAACTTACTAATTGAAATGTAAGTGCTATACAAGTTTGAAAATGTCTCTCATAAGTTGAAGACTCGAAAAATTTGCACCTATCTCAAAGATAAAGATCCTGAAAGAAAAGTGAAACAATTTCACCCAGTAGTCCTTTACAGTCTTCCAATTGCTTTTGGTTTATCAAGTTGTTTGCACTCATTGTATGTAAGCAGTGGACCTTGTGATCTACATCCTATTTAAAGTGGACAGTGGTAGAGTTCTTAAGTAGAAAAATGTTCATCTTCCCAAAGTAAAGACATGTTTACTTGACACAAACATATATATAACACATATATATATTAAAATGTCAGTTTGTGATCTAAAGTCAGTTCAAAATTTGTTTTCATAATGTTACTTTAAAAAGTCTGGAACAAGTGGTAAGATTTATTGTTTAAAACTGATAATAAACCAGAAAAAGGGCTGATGAATATGGCAAAACTATACTTGGTCTATCCATTTTTATTTCTATAAAACAGGGCTTACACAAAGCCTGTGGAATTACTGTTATACCAGTGTAAAGAAAATCAGACTCACACTTGCTCTGCAATGGTTGCTAAATTGTATTTAAGTTCTCAAGGGAAGATAAGTTTATTGATTCTCTAAATCTGGATGACTTTGCAATACCAAATGGCTCATTAGACCATTAGCTGTTCCCAAGCTATCTAGAGAAATATTTTCATTTTTCTAGAGAAATATTTTCATTTTGTAGCTTCACTCTGAGAATTAACTGCCACAGGATATAATGTGTACTACTGGGTTATTGACACTTCAGCAATTTCTTATGTAGCTTATGAAAATGGAATCAGATTTCACCAAAACGCTGGAGGTACTGTTGCCTTCATGGTTAAGATATATATGAATGAATAAATATGAGTTTAACTTGATTTTCTCTTATTTCAAATCACACATCTCTACCATACAATACCTGTTTGAAAAAGCAGGAAAGCAGGACATCAAGCAATGATAATAATTAAAGAAAAAAAACCCCAGAGAAGTATATTGCAACTTCATTAGCAAAATGCACACAGCTGATGCAGTCCATTCACCTGATGTTTAACAGCAGTGATGTATCTTAATTAATTTTTAATTGATGCTGATATTATGGATACGCCTGTATTATCACTTTGGCGGTTGATTCTGGCAGTAGTTGCTCTGTCACTGTATCACTGATGTTTTTGCAACCAGATTGATTTATTTATCTTTAACTAAATTTTTAACTTTGCCTCAAGGAAAAGATTGCAATTTTTCTTCAGTGAAAAATGAGACAGATCTTGACTGGAGTATTACTGAAAAAGAACGTATATTTTTTTGACCAACTTTTTGTTTACTATTTGACTTTGCAGTGGAACAAATTTCTTTTCTTAATGTAACATCTCTTCAAAAATTTACTGCAGTTTCGTTGATAATGTGACATCTGACTTTCAGTGGGCAGAATAGTATATTTTGCAATTTTAGATCAAACTGTCATTGACACACTATTGTGATTTTCCTTGGTGAGTGCAAGCAGCTGTAGATGTATAGACCACATAAGTGACCAATCAGAGTTTTTAAAACAATAAAGAAAAAAAAGTGTAGACCTTTGGTAATATATATATATTACCAATATATATTGTTTCTAGGAAATGTAGAGAACATATTAAAAGGACACCTTGTAAATAATTTCCCAGAAAAATTGATTTGTTCAGTTATCTCTAACAGTTGCTTCCTGTTTAACTTCAGAACTTAAGTTTCTTTTTTAAGGGACTATTTCATTGTGCTTTTTCTTTTCTTCTTTTTTCTATACAGCAGTTGAACAGATCTGAGGGAAGGGATAGGGATATGACATTAGGTGATAACTGGAACTGGCTGGGATACATTGGACCAAATGTTTTGTATATGGGTTTTTCTTATGAAAAATAAAATTATCAAGATGATTGTTTTAATGAGACAAAAATATAGTCAGCAGCAACATAAATGTTATGTAAATGAGTGCACCGAGGAGGTGGATAAAGACTTCTAAATAGCCCAGAAATTTGATAATACTTTTATGTAACCCTTCACCTTCAAACTTTTTATTTGTACATGTACCCAATTTTACAGAAATCAATATAAATAATTTTCTTCTGTAACTGCTTTTGTTTTTCCCTATTCTATTCTTAAAAGGAAAAAAAAAAAAAAAAAAAAAAAAAGCTGATTTTCAAATTGATGTTTCTATATTCTTTTTCCCACTCAGAAAGTAAATGCTAATATTAATTCAATTCTTGACATTTCATATGTTTTACATTGCAGTTGGAAGAGGGTATGGATATCTGAACATCTTCAGTAATAGATTTTGACATTTCTGACACCTAGCCAATAAGATATAGAAAAGTAACTGTTGTCTCTGTGACAGAGCAGGCTGTATACTGTACTATGTGCATATAGCAAGATTTCTCTTTCAAAACAAGACTTAATATGAGACATTACTGGAGGGCAGGAACATATGGTTGCTCCAGAAAATCATTTATAGGAGGGACTTCTTTTTTCTTGGACATCTGTGGCACTATCAGATGGTCTTGTCTATTTTACTCAGCCAGAAGAATTCACTGACTTTATAATATCTCAAGCAAGTCTTCCTAGCTCTCAGAAGAGCCTGTTCTGATACAGTGGTTAACATGAGCAAAAATAGCAAACTTTTTGAAAATATTCCTATGATGCTGCTGGAGAGCAATTTTAGTTTAAAAAAAAAAAATCATGCAAAAGAGAATCATTTCAATAGAAATTTTTGTTGGGAAGTTGTAGTGGATAGGTAAAGTCATGGTTTGAACCAGTGACTGAGCACCCGCTGGGAAAGCAGGATCAACCCAGGGGAGCTCAGGTGCATGCCATGTGCCTGAGTGACCAGAAAGGGTGGTGCCAAGATCCACCCCTTCCTGGACCTCATTTAAGGGTTGGCAGTGGGAAGGGGCAAGAGTTTTTTTCTTGCCTACCTGAAGACTCTTATGGGTAAGCAGGTTTTTATTTTTTATTTCTTTCCTTTTTCTTCCCTCCTTTGTTTCTATGTTCTCAGTTGCTGTATTGAGCATTTCCTTACTTGCTGCAGCCTTGGGCTTTGTAATTTCATTATTGTTACTGTGCTCTCCATCATGTTATAGCATTGCAGAAGTGGACCTCAGCCATCATTAATTTTTATTATTTCTTATTGCATTTGAAATAGGTAATTTCTTACTCCTTTATAATTACAGTTATTTGCTTGACATTCACATGCTCTTTTGCAGTTTCAGTAGATTTCCTGCTTTTCATTTTAGCGAATGCAATCAGTGGTCTAAGACTTGTACCCTTTACAAGTTACTTCTTTTTCTTTACTTACAGTGAAGGCTTTCAAACTTTCTATGAGTAAATTAAGTTTCTCCCACCAGAAGCTTGAATACCTGTAGCGTGGTCAAAAAACTCAAAATATGAATGCTGAAATCTATGGCAAGAACTGATATTGTGATACTCTGAGAGCTGTATGACTATGTAAAATCTTCTAGAGAAGGAGCTGAATTAATGTTAAAATCATGGCCTAAATATTAGGTATTCAGAACAGTGCTAAGCTGCTAAATTGTAGAGAATGAAGTCGGTGTTGGTTTTTATATTCTTTTTTTCCTAACAATAGTCAGACTCTAACAATGTAAGTTCCTGGACCGTAAAATAACCCCATTAATCCCCGAATCTTTGCTACTTTGTCTTTGGGCATTTTAATGACTGAAAGTCAGATCCTCAGTGATGTATATTAGATCTACTCTGACTTCAGTGACTTGCACAAATTTACAGCATCTGAGACTATGACCTTACAGTCAGAACCACTTTGCCCATAAGATATACAGACAGCCCTGTGAAATGAAGTGCTGCCTTTCCTGTCATTTTTATGCAATCCTTTCCTTTTTAACTTCTGGTGCCTTAAGAGACAAGACAAGAGGAATGGCGTTTAAGTTTTGTTCAGAGGAAACATAAACTTCAATGGTATATTGGGTTAATATGTTACAAATCTGTAGCTTTTACGTATGTAATCATTGTACAAAAGGGCTAAGTTATGTCTACACATCTCCGTACATTTTTTCCAATTTCCATTGCAGATGCATACCCCTATTTGAAAACAAAATACGTTTTTACCATATTTTGTCAGTATAACTTAAATTTTATATGTAACAGTTACCATGACTAATTAACAGTGTCATTTCTTCATTTTGAAGCATAGTGATGTTCTGACTTAATAGCTGAAAATATGACTTGTCTCTTTACATGTTCTGTACATATTAAACACCTTTTGTCATACGCATGAGAAGGGAAATTGTCTTCCATTACATTTTATGTTTTACGAATGTCTGTGTAGCAGTGAGATATTAGCACATGTGACAAGCTAGATTATTTTTCACTATGCGTTTCCAATGGATTTAAGAAAATCAGTACTTGTATCCTTCTGTTTAAGGACCAGTTATTGTCAGTTGAAGTATCACAGAGTTACAGTGGTTGAAAGGGACCTCTGTAGATCATCCAATCACCGGCTGAAGAAGGCTCCCTGCAATGGGTGATATTGCAAAGCATCCAGGCAGATTATGAGTATCTCTAGAGAGGGAGACTCTACAGTCTCTCTCAGCTGCCTGTTCCAGTGCTCAGTCACTCTCAAAGTAGAGAAGTTTTTCCTCATGTTTGTATAGAACTTGTGGTGTTCCTGTTTGTGTGTGCTGTCCCTTGTTTCACTGCTGGACACAGATGAAAAGACTCTGGCCCCATCCATTTTACACCTACTCTTCAGGTATTTATAAATATTGATAAGATCCCATCTCTGTCTTCTCCAGCCTGAACTGTCACAGGTTGCTCAGCCTTTCCTCATACAGAAGGCTCTTCAGGACCCTAAAAACTAACTGGCCCAACCCTATACTCCTCAGTAGTTCTGTGTCTTTCTTTAACCAGGAAGCCCAGAACAGGATGCAATGTGGCCTCACCAGGGCAGAGTAGAGAGAGAGATGGTCAGATCCCTTGTCTTCATGGACACACTCTTTTTAAGACACCTCAGAAAACCACTGGCCTTCTTGGCCATAAGGGCACAATGCTGGCTCATGGTCAACCTGTGGGCTACCAGGACACCTCAGTCCTTCTCTGCAGAGTTTTTTTTCCAGCGGATCAGCTCCTAACCTGTACTGATGCATGCGATTGTTCCTCTTTGGGTTTAGTACTCTTCACTTGCAGTAAATGTTTAAACTATATAAACCATATATTTTCCTTATTACTTTTAAAGAACAGATACTCTGCTTTTTGCTTTGCGTATGTGTAAGAACATAACCTGATAAAGATGTGGCTGTGAAACAGCAACATTAAGCAAGCTTTTCCAAAGTATACTGTTAGGTGCTTACTACTTCGTATATTCCATATTCCTCTGTGTGAAGATATCTTCCAGAAGACTGATTTCCTTTCTTGACTGTTAGTAGTCAAATCTGTCTTAGCTGTGTTTTTATGGAGGATTTGTAAACAAATTGTTTTGGTGATAATACTAATATACTGATATTTTACAGATTTTTTTTTTCTTTTCAATATATTGTATAACGTATATTGCACTTTTATTGAAGGTTGCATTTTAAAATGTTTTGTTAAAAAAAAGTTTGATTAAAGCAGTCCTTTAAACTGTCTTTTTTTTTTTTTTATTTAATCTTAATGGCATCTTAGAAATAACTACAATCTGACACAGCAAGTCATAAACAAGACTGAAATATCATTACCTTTCTGTAAGGGAGGTAACAGGCAGAATGGTAAAATACAGTTTGCGGTCCCTTAAACTGTCCTCATCGAGCTTATTTCTTGGAGCTGATTATGGTTGTGGTATTAACAGTTTAAACCAGTTCATGCTGGATCTTCTGAAAGGTAGAATTCTTCAGAATTTCTTTTTTCAGCCATAGTAAAATGATGTTAACAAAATACTAGCTGTAAATATTATGCAGAATTTAATACACATATGAACAAGCTTTTAAAGAACTGGGAGTATTCATTTAGCCTCTAAGTAATTCTGCGCTGCTGTGGGTATGAAATATCTGCACCATAGTTGCTAGGCAATAGTTAAGCTATTTGTTCTTGCTGCAATGTGAACTCTGTCTTAGGATATGACTATACTGTGATTACTCCTGCTAGATCTCAGCTAAATATATTGAGAACGGTCAGTATCAGAAGATATGTTTGTGTTGGGAATCAGAGATTCCTTCACTCTCAAAGTTACTTTGCAAATGTAAGTTAGCTAATCTGATTGTATTTTCCAAGGTTAGCTTTTCAATATGAAAATATATTTTACTGAACTTCATGTTAAATAAAGAAGTGTTTTTTTAGCTTGTTTATCATTAATCCTTTTTCTTGCAGAAATTAGTCTTCCAGTTTGTCATGTTTCATTGCAGCTCTAGCAAGTTTTTTGAAATATAATTAAATTTTTATTTATCCTAATAAGTACACAACACAGCATGTATTTCCAGCAAAAAACTGGCTATAATTATTGCTAGTGAAAGTCCTGAGTTGTCCATGATTTTTTTTTCTCTAAGAAAACTTCATATTAGTATAACAGAATCAGACTCGGGAGGATTGCTGAAGATCTCCTACAGCATCTTTCACAGAACTGTTGTTTTTTTTTTTACTTCAGATGACTCACAAGTCTGCCTACCATTTTTTGATGTATCTAGAATGTAGGTGTAGGTTTATTCTATATTCTGCTCATTTGCATTTCATTTGTTTTTAGATTGGTAGCCTAACTTGTGCGTAATAGCATGATTGCTTCCTCCTGAAGAGTAGAGACATTTCTTCATGACAGAGAGTTATTTAGATGCCATGGAGACTGAAAGCATCTAAGATGATAAATAGTGGGAGGTTCCTTATTAAGTGGTAACAGTAACTGTAAGGAAGTTACTGAAGGAACTGGGAATATTCACCCTGGAGAAGAAGAGGCTCAGGGGAGACCTTATTGCTCTCTATAACTTTCTGAAGGGAAGCTGTAGTGAGCTGATGGTCAGCCTTTTCTCTTGTGTTGTTAATGGTAGGACTAGAGGGAATGGTTTCAAGCTGTGGCAGGGGAGATTCAGGCTGGATATTAGGAAATATTACTTCTCAGAAAGGGTGGTCAGGCACTGGAATGCACTGCCCAGGGAGGTGGTGGAGTCACTGACCCTGGGGGTGTTCAAGGAGCGATTGGATGTTGCGTTGAGGGACATGGTTTAGTGGGAGCTATTGGTGATAGCTGAATGGTTGGACTGGATGATCTTTTAGGTCTTTTCCAACCTTGGTGATCCTATAATTCTATGCACAAAGCAGTCTAATAAGATGAAGGATGTTCACAGAGTTAGCAGCATTATTATATCTCAGCATATGTCCAACAAATGCCTATGGGCCGTTAGTTCATGAAGAATCTTGAGGGAAAAATTTCTTTGACAATACATATGATCTACTTTATTATAGAAATTCAGGTATCAGGAAAGTTAATGTTGACATAAAGGAAAAAAACCCAAATATATATTAACTTGATTACTCCTGAAAATAGAAGCTCTAAAGACTACACTTGACAGTTGTCTATGCCTGGGTAAATACATACAACTTTGCGTAAGTTTAAAAACATAGGATTTGTGCAGTTGTGTAAAATAGTGTTGGAACAAAATTCATTCAGTCAAAAGAAATTACTTCAATGCGGGTAAAGACTAAAGCATGTTTAAGGGGAGGAAAAAATTCTATTTCGTTCAAATTATAACTGCAGGAAATAGACTATCAGTAATTAAAATTGTTGGAATATTTGAATTGCCAAATGTAAAGGTGATCATCTCTAGAGGTTTGCATTGCCAGTATAACAGAACTCATCAGAGTGAGGTTTACTTGTTTATTTTTCTTCCCCTCAACACAGAAAAGAATCAACATATCATGCTTGTGGAATAAATGTATTCAAGAGAAGGAAGAAAAAAAAAAAAACAACTGATGAAAGCTTGGCAGTGCTACCAGAAAACAAATGTGATGAGTATGCATTTTTGAACTGCAGCTCTTTACAGAGGATAGACATCAAACTAGACATCAGGGAATCAGATCTGTGTGGTCTGTCTCTGCACTGCTGACATTGGCCAAGTCATTTGTCATAAACATATTTCCTTTCCTTTCTTTAGAATTGAAGCAATGTGTTCTTACTCTGAGGAAGTTGGGATTGGATAGAGTTTGTATGTAGCTCCTCAGGTCAGTGAACAGTACCAGTTAGAATGTACTACTTGGCTATATTTTTCATTTAAAAATAAATAAGTGGAAGGAAAGATTTGATAGCAAGCCCATCACACATACTCAAGTGATTATCTAGATTTAGCATCATCTTCAGCTCTTTGCTATAATCATTTCTAAAAGAAAAGCTATCTCTGTAAATCATCCATTTCTTTGAGTGCAAGCTTATCATTTTTAATTATTGTCAATTTCTGCTTTCTTCTGGGTCAACAGGACATCTGTCAAAATGGTAGAGCAGCTCTACTACTACAATTGATATTGTTCACCTACCACTAAGAAAGAGGACCCTTCCAGCCACTTTCATAATTTATATCCCACAAGCGTTCTGTGGCTGACCAACAATTTTCGCAGCATCAATAAGAATTTAAGCTTTTCAAGATGTAGCATCTTGACAGTGATGTAAGACCTTAAGAACACTTGATTATGTAGTAGTACTATGCAGTTCAACTACTTTGCAGATCTGACTTCACTGCAAGTGTAATTTATTGTACAAGTCCAAAGTGAAATTTGATCAAATTAAGGTGCTGATATGCACCCGTTTTGATAAGTTCAAAAACTTGTTATATCAGTATTTCAATCATTAAGCTATTTCATCGCGTGACATATTCATATTGTGGGATGGTTTTAAAGCAGACAAATGTTGCATATTAATGTGCAGATGAAGGCAGACACAATGAGATCAGGGATTCTTGACTTATTAATATATCAGAACTAACCAATAATGATCAGGACAAACATTTCAAAAAAGAAGACTAGAGCAAGATGTTGGGATGGCAACAAATCATATTGTTTTTATGAAAGCATTTTCATAGCTCACTGTCAGTTACTTGATTGATGTGTGATGCAAAGTGCTTGTTTGACAACAGTAGGAGGTTGGATGTCATAAGCCACAAAATGCTTGCAACAGATAGAGTGAATACATAGTGCTATCCCTCAAAGTTAGCTTGATCAGGAAAGCACTTGTTAGCAGGTTGCCGGAGAATGTTACATAATTATCTACATTTTGCAAGTGCCTGGATGTTGAGCAGATGACGGATTGAAAAAAGCTTCTCAAATTGTGAATCATCATATTGATAAAGAAGATTAAAATCATCAGCAAATACTCATTCTAATGTCAAAGCTCGTTGTCTAGACTGGGATAAATTCTGTTAATAGTTATGCTGTGATTTACCACAGTGTTGGGAAATTCCTTTACGTATGAAGTACTCGTGCATTGAGTTTTCTGCAAGTTGGAAAGTTCTTCATAAATTCAGTGATTTATTTGAAAATACCCTTGAAGCATTTTAATTTACATAGTGTATGTACTCCCTGAAAAACTTACATTACTCATAGAGGTAAGTGCTATCATCCCCAGCCTACAATTTAAGAAACTAAGACAAAGTAAAGGTAAGATGTTTTCCACCAGTTTGAAATTTATCATATTTAAAGATAGTTATAAAAAAATGAGTGGATTTTAATATTCTTTAATTGGGTATAAGTTCCTCTGTTCTTTCCACTTCAATACTCATTAGAAATAATATTATTAATTTTTTAAACACAATGACTGTATTGTAAGTAACACTGACAATATTTGTTTCTGTTCTAGGATCATTAATAATCCATAGCCCCACATCAGAGGAAAATTTGATCATCTTCCCGCTCCTTACTGCACCCCCCTGCCTCCACCTCCTATTCTCAGGATTGAGATTTCGTTCTATGCAATAGAAGGAAACAGAGAAAAATAGATTATTAGATACTCAAATATATACATGATTACTTTTATACATTTCTAAGTTTGTGCTGTAATACTGATGACTGTATGAGCCAAGAGCTCAACAAAGACTTCAAAGTTAAATTGATTAAAGCGAGATGAGTACCTCTCCAGAGGACAGAGTGTGTGCCTTACCACCCACAGAACTCGGAATCCTTGATCTATAGCAAGTTAGTAGGATGTATGTCAAGATGATGGAACAAAACTTTAACTTTGAATTTGTGTATAACGCTGTGTATAAAGATGTTTCTATGTTGCTTGGTAACACAGAAGCCAAATACTTTGGGAGCTAAAGGAGGATCTAGCCACATGCTCACTGAAGGGTTTCAGAGACCATATTTTTAACAATTGTCCTGTCTCTAAAAGGTGAGTTCAGGACATCAAATGTAATACCAGAGCAATGTAGTAAGAGATATAGAGACTGGCTAGCAATGAGACTTGCTTGTAAGTACAGAATAGGTAAAAACAAAACAAAATGTCCCCTTTTAATAAGCACTATTCAAAGAAGATAAGAATTCAAATGATGGATTTATAAAGTGATGTTATATAGTATTTAATAAGTGTTATGAAAGGCAGAAAGGTCCTACTCATGGCACAGGTTTGTTATAGATTTTTTTTTTAAAATTTTGTTTTTCTTATGGTGAGAATTGATTAGGAGGACAGCTGGGGTTTTAATTAAAATACACAACCCATCAGTATTTGGTGGAGAAAACTGTGATATTTTCATTCACTTACTCGTTGCCTCTGCAGGTGTAATAAATATCTAAAACACTTCTAGGAATAAGAATTTTTTTTTTTTTTTTTTTTTTTCCCCTAGATGGTTTGCTGGATAAGAAGGTGTTGCAGTTAATCTTCTGAGGGCATCTTTCCAGTGCTTGCATGTGCCCACAAATTTTATCGTGAGGGGTAACCAAGATTAGATGCCATTTTACAAGTTGCAGCAAATAATTTTTTCATATCTTCTATCTCATCTTCCATTGTTCTTACACTATGTGAGAGATGGGTTATTTGCAGTGACTAACGTTTGCAAATTTTGCCATGTTTCTCTTCATACACTTTTCAAAAAAGATTTTGATTCTATTAATATATTTGCTTTTGAACATACTGAGCTTTTATATGCAAACATATCAGGCTATGGGTTGCCCATGAACTATTTTAGATTTTTATTTTGAGGTTCTGTTACATGATTGCAGTGAATGCTATTGTATTATTATTTCTTCCTCTTCTGTTTGTAACAGGTTAAATAAGATTTCATACTGGGCACACAGTGAATTCTGAATAGGCACAGAACAACTGTGGTGTTTTTTCTGACAATAAACAATAAAATAATCTATTTGGATGCTTTTTAGAGCAGAAAAGGTTATGAAGGGTGTCAGATTGGACTTGTAGTTTTTATATAAATGAATGCATGTAAGCATTTATTTGTTTTGCGGTATTTTTTCCATATAGAATAGTATCGATAGATGCTCTCTAAGGAGAAAATTGTATTATACATTACCCATAGATATAACATTTATATCTTGTGTAGAAGTAATGACTATGGTTTCATTGAGCTGAAATTGTTAACTGTATTTGGGAAATGCTGGGATCTATTATTCTTCCCCAAAGACTGTGCATCCCACAACAGAGCATGGTAGTGAAGTATGGCTTTTTGCAGACTAAGAAAGGAAACTGGCAGCCCAATGAAGTTTTAGCTTTACTGGGCTAGAAGCCATGTAAGGGCTTGTGTTCTGCAGTTCTCAAGTGCAGAATTTGAAAGAGTCTTCCTGAGAATTTTGCGATCTTGCTGTCTTCCATTAACTTGCCTAAGACTGTTAACTTGAAAACATAGCAAAACCAGATTGAAAACTTCCTAAGAGAAGATTTTTGTGAGTGAAAATCATCGAGCCTTTAGAAACTTAAGGCTGAAACGAAACTGTGGGTTGTGACTACCTCAAGTACAGTGAGGCATGTAAGTAATAAGGAATGTCAAAATCAAAAAAACAAAAAAAAAAACCCAAAAAAACCCCACAAAAAAACCCAAAAAAAACCAAAAAACATATTTGCTTGCAATTTCTTTGTTCCTTACATCCCTCCCAAAAGAAAGAGAAAGCATCAATATTGATGTTACATTCTGATATTATGCGGTTTAGCAAACCCTAACCCAGCCTGTCATTACAGCTGGCTTTCCATACTTCTGAGTAGTAGTAACACATAAATCACTGACTTAACTCTTTAATGACTCATCTTTTTAAATTCTATTTTATAACAGTATTTCAGAACATCAGTAAGGCAATCAAAGGCTCACACTCTGACTGTACACATGTTTCTGATGCCATTCAGAGGGACCTAGAAAGCCTTGAGCAGTGGACCCAGTTGAACCCTTCAAATTCAAATGCAGGGTCTTGAACCTGGGTAGATGCAGCATCTACTACAAGCTGGGGTTACTAGTTAGGTAGATGGACAGGAGCCAGCCCTTGCAGCCCAGAAGGCCAACTGTATTCTGGGCTGCATCAAAAGGAATGTGGGTGGCAGGCTGAGAGAGGTAGGGCTGGTCAGCTTGGAGAAGAGAAGACTCTGAGGTGACCTAACAGTGGCTTTTTAATATCTAAGTGGAGCTACAAGAAGGAAGAGGACTGACTCTTCATCAGGGTTTGTTGTGATAGAATGAAGGGAAATTGTTTCAATTTTAAAGAACGTAGCTTTAGTTTGAATGTGAGGGGAAAGACTTTTATAGGGAGGGTGGTGACGCACTGGAACAGGCTGTCCAGAGGTGGTGGATGTCCTGTCCCTGGATGCTTTCAAGGCTAGGCTGGATTAGGCTCTGGGTAACCAGATTTAGCAGTGGATTTCACTGTTTGTTGATGACCTTCATTTGTATATGACCTTTTAAAGATTCTTTCCAGTTCTAAAGGTTTCTATGATCATCACTATGCAGCTAGCTGTCTGCCACAGTGCCTGACTATCAAAGGAACCTAAATGTAAAATGAGGTTTTGAATCAACTCCATAGTTAATTTTGTGAACCTGGACCTCTATTGGTAGGAGAAGTAAATTTAAAAGTAGTCTGTAGAGCAGTCAGCTATATTAAAAGAAACAGTCACCTAAAGCTGAAAGCAGTTGATCTGGAATGGCTGCATTTTCCTCCGAAATCATTGTAAATTGCCATTATTTATAATAATAATATTAACAATAATTTGTACCATTATTTATCTCTTTAATATTAAACCTCATTAAATATGTGAGTAGTTTATTGAATAGACCAGTGCTGAAAGTTGTAGCATTGGATTTCAATGACCTCCAAAGTGCTAAAGCACAATTTTACTTTGAGAAAGCCTCTTCAGTGGCCTTATGATTGTACCCTTACTCAAATGTAATATTTTCAACCTTAAGACAATGCTAAATTTATCTTGAATTTGACTTTTTTTTGTTCTGTCAGAAAAATCCATAAGAGAAGACAGGAGCTGAATTTGTAGCTATGCATTAATATATGAAGCCTGTGGTGATTTTTGAAATCCATGTGCTACAGAACTGTTCTAGGTGTATGGAACTGATCATACCATTAATAAAAAATGAAGATGTCTGCAACAAAACTAATACACCAAAAGAAAGAACTGGTTTTACTTTGTGTTATTACTCTTAGCAAACGTTTTCATTTTGTGATAATTTAAATTAGTTATGAATTGACTTTTTCAACAGATAGTGTTTTTTTCTTCTTGTTGTTATAATTTAATCAAAAGTTTTTGGGAGTTTTTAAGTAGCAGGGATATAACCTGTGGTTGTCACAGAATCATATTTTTATATCTGAAATTATGCAGAACTGATTTAAGATGTGAGGAAGCCTCTTCAACTTACAGTTGTCTAGTATACGCTGTGGTAAATTTTGACCTTGTCAGGTGAAGACAGTTGAATTATGAGCCAGACTCTGTGAGAAATGATATGTCTACCATATTAGATTAATTTCCTGTAAACTTTACCGTTTTGCGTTACTGAACCTTGTAAATGTCATCTTTATCCATCATCATGCAATATTTTGATGTCGCTTATGGAGTGGTTCTCATTTTGTGTTCAGCTTTTCCAAAGAGTTCTATGTCACAGTTAAATTATGCTTTTTATGTTCTGTGTTTTCATTAGTTTCTGTCTGCACAGCAGACCTTAAAAAGTTAATGAACGTGGCTTAGTTTCACTGCAAATTACTTGACAGCACTTATGAAAAGGTTTGGATGTACTTTTTTTTTCTAATTTTTCTATGAGGAAAAAAAGGTGTGATTTTATATTATTGTAGTAATTAAAAAAAGAAATGAAATAAGGAAATTCAAAGATTTAATCTCACATTTTCTATATAGCAGCATTTCTGTCCTGAATATGTAGCCTTATAGTCTAATGAGGAGATCTATGAAAGAAAAATTAAGTAACTTATAAAATCTGAAAATCCAAGGATCTAAATTAAAAAGAAATCTGCCTTTGAAACTGTGCTCCAGAGTGCTTTCTTTTCTTCTTCTGTGAAAACTTTCTGTAGATAATACTGATGAGTAGGGTTTCCTTGCCTGATAAATTACATTGGGTTAGGCTATCAAAAACGCAAAGGAAATATCCCATATCTCATGGATTATGTGAGTTGGAAATTGATTCATCTGCTTGAATCCTTCAGCTGTTAACACTCTTAAGAAATTATGTTCCTAATGAGAATGCAGTGTTGCAGTTGAAGCTAATTTATACTACTAATTTATCTTTTTCTAAGCTGGATTTGAGAGGTGGATTTTTATCCCTGTTGTTCTAAATCCACTACTTAATATTTTTTATTTATCTATAATGGAATACCCAGTCAATATTGCAAATTAAAATCATTTAAATTCTGTTTACCACTTCAGCCCCCACATATTTAAAGTTAAGAATATGAAGCTGTAGCCTTCAAATGACATTTTGCAAAGCCTTGCTTACATGCTAAGTACCGACAGATGATCTCTTACTCCAAAACAATTTGTCAATAAAAATGTCTCTTGAAATATGTTGATCAAATTGTTTAACCTACACTAAAAATTCTCCCTCACTTCTCAAAGTTTTTCATTTTTATGAAAATTTTAAAATGAATATGATGAGTCATTTTTATTGTTATGTCAAAAGCATGATGCAAGAAGTATTTCCAAGTAAATTTTGTTCTCAATTCACATTTCTACCTGTTCTTAAGAATTTAACCATTGTTTTACTTTGAATATAGGGCACATTGCTCTCTTATGTGTTCTGCTAGAAACAGCAGCAAACATCTCTCTGCTCATCTGTGCTACTTCATGCCAATATTTTGTTTCTATAATCCACTCATGTATTTTATAACTCCAGTCTGTCCTTTTTTCATTCAATTTGATATAATTTTTTATAACAATTATACTCATTGATAAAGAACAATCAAGAGAAAAAGGCTCCATATTTCTGATAACATAAACATGTTTTTGTTCCCATACATGGTTTTTTTTGTTGTTTTTTTTTGTTTGTTTTTGTTTTTTTGTGCAAAAATTATTTTAAGGTAAAGTAGTCAAGAAAATTTTATTTCCCAATCTCTTTAAATATATATATATGCACACATGAATGCAATACATTACTTTAAAATTTCATTTTCCCATATATCTTTTTCTACATGCTTCTTCATTAGTATTATTTGATTTCCTTTGAGTTGTGATTAGGTAGTTCTTATTCCCTGAATGGTTTATCCAGAAGAGGGAGCTGTGGGCATATACACTCTAACTGTATACTGCGGAGTCAGATAAAAAAAGACTTAATTTCTACATATGATTTATAATGCACTGCTCCAAGCTAATGGATGTAGGTCACCAGTGGCCAAAATATTGTTACCCAGCAGGGTGCACTAGGACATTGTTCAAACAACCTTGTCAGGACACTGTAAACATCTGAGTTTGTGGAACTATTCTAGAAATACACTAGTGTACTGCAACAGTGACGAGTTTAACATGTGTATGTATCATGTTTGAAGCCATTTCTCTATGTCAGATGTTGAGCTAACTTCATTACTTATTTGTGTGATCAAGAATGTTGTATATCACAATATATTTTTTTTGCATTAAATATGTGTGTGATTTAAAAAAAA
This sequence comes from Coturnix japonica, assembly GCF_054131305.1. NCBI lineage: Eukaryota > Metazoa > Chordata > Aves > Galliformes > Phasianidae > Coturnix > Coturnix japonica. The sequence continues at coordinate 65,694,820 of NC_140666.1, forward strand.
AAAAAAAGAAAATCTTTCAGTTGTTCACTGTATTTTTATAGGTCAGCAGTATGTCCATGAATTTATTTTTTTTTTAAAGAATTTATAGCGTATTCCAACTTCATGATCAGTACTTCAGCTTCAAAGTGAAGGGAGGAGAAATATCTGGGGATTAACACAGAAGCTGAGTACGATTAAGAGCTTTATATTCAAACTTCTCAAAGTGCAAAAAATCTTCATCCTTGTGTCCTTTTATATATATATATATATATATATATATATATATTATTTCATTGAAGGCTGTGGTGGAGATGCTGTCACTGTTCTTACATGCATTGTTCTGGTATGGTTTTCTATGCTGTCATGAAAGAAATCCAACTTGCAGGCAAATTCCCTGAAACCTAAGGCTGCTTATAAGAGATACTGCCCTACTGAAGCTTTGGTAGTCTGTGATGTGTATGGGAAATTGCATCAAAAGTCCACGATGTGATTATTCAAGCTCCTTTGGATATAATTTGTTGTATGATTAAATAACGGCCCTAGCCAATTCCATCTTAAGCGTGTATTCATGTTCAGATTTACATGTGCATCAAGCATGACGGCTGTCCTAATAGTATTTTGATTTCAAAGCCTGCAACCAACTGATTTTAAATCACTTCTTTGCTACTACTAGGTAGTAACAAGAAATACAACATGAATAAGGATTCCTTGCTTCCTGAAGCATGTGTTACTGTGGCTATTATAGGTGTTTGTCACTTGAGCCAAAACCAATGGCTTTTTCTGTAAGGTTCTCTGGAAGGAGAACAGAGCTGAGCATCAAGTATGCAAGACAGTTACACATGGATTATGTTAAACAACTTCTTAAAGAAATCTCATTTAGCACCTCACAGAGGTGATCCCAAGGAGATTATAGGAAAAGCAATAGCAATACCACTGCCATCTCTGATACTTAGTCAACAGTGCCCACTGTTGCTTACTTTGATATGCACTTGAGGTTCCCATTTGCAGTGACAACCATGATTCTTATCAGTGTGCTAATGTGTGCAAAATAATTCATAGTAACCAGCTCCTGAATTGTCAATTTGAACCATCCTGGCAGTGGCATAAGTGTTTTTGAAATTACACTACAGATGAGAAATGAAAAATGTTGATTTGTTCTACTATTGTAGACCTGAAAATAATAAATAAATAGCATAAGTCTACAATGAGCAAATCCACAAATAAACATTTAAAAATGTTAGATCATTTTTAGAAATGTTATGGACAGCCTCAGTGTTTCCCTGTTCCTGGCCTCATCCCCTTCATTCTCTACAAATACATGTTTAAATTTATTTTTTAATGTGCATTGCTGCTTTAATGCTTTGTTTTGATAAGTTCCCTTATTGTGTATTGCTCACTTGATGTACCCTGTGAACTTGTAATGGCCAGCAACTTACGTTGTTGTCATGTGGACTGTAGATAGATAGGCAAGTATTAGAGCACAAGTCCTTGTAAATGAATGGTTTCCAGTTAATTCTTGGTAAATGTTCTGAGAAAATATGCCTTAATTAGGTAAACCACAGATTAAGCCAATCGCTATACAAATAAGAGTTGAACATGTTCTGAGTTCTCCCAATTTCCAGATTCTCAATTAGTAACCTAACCTACTTTACAATAAATGTTTCTGAAGCAGAATCCTATTAAAAGTCCAGCTCAGTGTCCAGCTTATAAATGAAATCTCTGATGATGGTGGAAGAACAGGAAAAAAAAAAAAGCAAAAGCTTTAAAGGCTACTTCTGATGTATTCTTATGTATAATATGGAAGTAAGTGTTCATCAGTGTTTTTGTAATATACTATCTGTTACCATTCAAAATAGGAATAGTTTTTTAAAGTTAGTCAAATCTATAAGATGATTATAAGATGACTTCTGAATGTCTCCCCGTGTTCTTTACTTCGTGGTAAATGAATAAATGAAAATCTATAATTATGACATATGAAGTAGCAAGGGGGAAATCCATTTCCATCTTCTTCTAGTTATGTTCAATCCTTTAGAAAATCTATATAACGTTCTCTGTCTGAAATGATTAAAAAGTCAATAGCACACTTCTTTTTTCCAAACTGTGTTTTGATAACCTTTCTACAAGCATTGTTCTGGACATCCTTCACCACTTGCCTGGATGCATTATCTGTAATTGTCTTTTAATAGACTGAGACTAAATTATTAGAAAAGAATTGCATCACCAGGGAGTAAGGGTTGTCAGATACCAGTGAGATGTAATACATCAAATGCTGTTGTGTACAACCTTATCTCATAGGCTGTTTGTTTTTGGAAACACTGGGGGGAAAAAAAGCTTTTGACCCTAGCAACCTCTTCTAGTTCAGAACAGGTAAAATAATGAATGTGAAACTGCATGAAGCTCCATAGAATTAATGAATCACTGGCAATAACAATATATCTGATAAAAAGTTCATGACCTGAAAAGCAGATACAGAAAAGTTTCTTTTTAGAAGAGTGTATGTTTTGTTGCTCTGCAAGCTAAAGGTAAAGTTCAGTAGGAAAGGTTTAGCGGTTGAATTGTTTACTTTGGCACTATATGTTATTTTGCATGTATTCCACAGTATTCTTCTACTTCACTGAAAAATTTCAGTGACCAATTAATCAAGACCGATTTTTTCTTGATTTCCTGTATTTTGAATAGGCTAGAACAGAAGAGATGGATGTGACCTCCAAAGATCAAATCAAATTGTGTGATCACTTTGTGGCTAACAAAAAGAGTACATCAATGAGAGCATTGTCTTAACACCTCTTTGACGCTGACAGGCATGGGGCATCATCTAGGAAGCCTTTTCCAGGGTTTGACCACTTTCACAGTACAGAAATTTTTCATCATGTCCAGTCTGAGCCTTTCCTTTTGCAGCTTTCTGCCATTCCCTTGCAAGGGGAAGAGAATAGCACCTTTGTCTCTATTTCCCCTCCTCAGGAAGTTGTGGCGTGCAATGAGATCAATTCTCAGCCTCCTTTTATCTGTATTGAACAATCCAGATGTCTATGGCCTCTCCTCAAAGCACATGTCTTCCACCCTTTCTAACTGTGTTGCCCTCCTCAAGTCCTTTTCATACTGTGGAGCTCAGAGCTGCGCAGTTTTCAAATTGAGACCATACCAATGCTAAAAATATATCAGGAGAATCACCTCTTTTCACTGGCTGGCTATGAAGTGTTTAATGCTCGTAAAATGCAGTTTGTCCTCCTGTTCAGCTTACTGTCAACTAGTATCCTCATGCTCATTTCTGTTTAAGCATATACTTGCTTTGGCATTATGGCAAATATTTAATAGTTTTGTGTAACAAGTGTTTTATCATCTACATAAAGTTATTAACAATTAACAGCTAAATGTAGGCTGACAGTATTTAATCAGAGCATTTGGAAGATTGTTTTGATATTAATCAGCAAAAAGTCTGAGAGAAATGCATGGTTTCAGTAAAGAGAATTAAGAATTGCCTCAGTGAATTATCAAAGCTGAGCTGAATAAGAATGGTACCCCAAATTTATAGTCAACACCGACTTTCCATGAAAAAGTGATGGGTCTGGTCAACAAAAAAGGATTCTTCCTCTGTATGCAGATGCTAATCTGTAGTCCGTGGGCCAGGGTCACTTAATAGTGGGACACATTTATGAGGGACCTGAGCACAAGGGAAAGGAATTAGTGTGTGTGAGATAATGTGTTTTGTATGTATTGTAAATTTATTGAAGAACAGAGAGTGGCCATGAGGAGCAGCTTCTCAACCTGTGACCAGGAATCTTCTCTTTTCTTTTTTTTTTTTACAGATAGAAAGGCTGAGACCAGGAAAGTATTTATGACTTAGCAGCAAAGCTATATAAGGCCAAAGCAATTTTTGATTTGGTAAAAGAAGTAGAAAATCTTTCCTTCACAGTTTATGGAACATGGGATACTGATGTTTCCTAGGAAGTAGCAGTGTCATTTCCTTTGATGACACAAGAAGCTAAACTTTTTTCTAGTTTCTTGTGTGCTTATGTGCTTCAGGGTAGATAGGAAATATGCCTTGCTTTATATGGATGCACTAAAACAGAAAGTCTTTGCATAACATCATTGTTCCCCAGCACATCTCAGCACTGGGTGGGATTTAGCTACATTGAGTTTCATTTAGGCCTCCAGATAATTTTTTTTTTGTTGTTGTTGAGAAACTCGCTCTGCTTTCCTGATGATACCCTCCATAAATGTTTCCCCTTAGAGTACTTGGACTGGTCTTGATTTTAGGAAAGAGCATGAAAAATTTCTTATGTATATAATAATGAGATAATAAAGTGACAAATTAAACAGAAAATACATTTTTTTTTCAGTGATTTATCTATGAAGGAAAAGTGTAGTTTTCAGAAACTGTGATCTCTTCTCCTTAAAGTATGCATCTGAGGGAGAATTATTAAGAAGTATTAAATGAATTTAAACTGTTCAGACTTTTCAGAGACTAAGTTGTCCGTACCCTCAAGTTCATTATTTGCAGAAATTAAAAAAGGACAGAGAACTTCTCTGAGAACTTCTTGAATATTTTCTTTGATTTTGAAATGAGCAGTTTGTACATCCATGGATGATGTACAAGCAGTTTTACGTGCATTATTAAATAAAGTGATACTATTTCTCTCCAATGACGGGGGAGGTAATCTGGATTCTGCCATTAACCTGAGTAGTTGTGGGGCTTGTCTTTCCAAGCCTTTGGGAAATGAACGTAGAGTTCAATGCTTCTCTGAAGAGTTTAGCAAAAGGAAACTGATTAAATATATCTTATTTATATTTAATTTTAATAGGGTGATATTTTATGAAAGGCATTAATAAGAATCTGGGCCCTGATGAAATTGGTGGGAGTTCTTTCTTTCACCATCCTAGAGTCAAGATTTTATCAGCTATGAAATTCCATCGATGTTGCTTTTACAAGTGCTGTAAAGAAAATGAAAACAAAAATGAAAATTGAATGACATAATTATATGCTAAGACACTGGTCCTGGTGAAAGACGTTTTGCAAAGCTGATGCAAAATATAATTGTTATTGTTATTCTTGAAAGACATTACAGCATTTTTATTTTCTCTGCTTTGGTAGTTTCTAACACTTAAAAAAAATGCTGCAAAGTAAGTTTTGCAAAAGCCTGTTATTTGTTTCAGTAAATTAGAGAAATCATGAAAGAAGATGGAAAAAGTTATTTTGCATTAGAAGAGAGAAATACTTATCCGCACTATTCACCTTGTACTCATTTAATAGAATTTAATTTGAAAACTAAAATAAAAGCTCAGAGCTAACAAACAAGTTCTGAACAACCTTCAGAACATTACAGTTTGCCTTTTCTATAGATATTGGAGTCAAAAATAATGAAAGAGATATTTAGTTTGTTTTATGTTTCCGTTTATTTGACCAATGGAAATGAGAGACTGAAGCTTCAAGCTGAATGAAACTTGTACATTTAAGTCTGAGGTTAACCTGTAGGCAACTACTTTGAAATATCTCTCTCCTAGATATGATCAGCTGATTTCTTTGCTGAACTTTGTGTGAATATTTTACTGCTAGGAGTAGTTAAAGTCTTTGTTCTGTACTTCCCTGTAAAAACTAAAGAAATATCCACTGAATTCATGTAATTAAAAATAGCTGTTTTATTAGTGGGCATTTCATGTTCCTATCCAAAGACAGAAATAAATTAGTCTTTTTTACCAAGTTCAGAAAAGTTATTTGTACCTTAAGTTGGTGAACTGCATCAAAGTCTCTCTATTACTTATAATAATTTTAATTGCTTATTCATTGTTTTCTTGAACAGTTTGTAACTGTAGCTGCTATATGTATATGTTAATGTTAATATAATAACTATAACAATAATATGTTAATGTTATATGCTATATGTTAATTGTATCTGTATGACTGCCTGCACATCAGATTCTATATACATGTGAAAGAGTAAGATTTATTATTTCATTTTTGTTATTTGATGTTTTCATGCTCCATTTATAACCAGAATAGTCTGATTTTCCTTTCTGTGGCCTCTCCTTTTTCTGCCAATATGTTCTAACCAGATTAATGTACTTAATGAGAAATTTCCCTTGAAATCAGGTCACTGATATAAAATAACACTACTACTTTCCTTTCAATACTTGGATCATGTGTTATTATTTTTTATTTCACTCCCTCTCATCATGTTAATGTTTTTTTGTATTTATCAAAGAGAAAATCTGGAGACTTCTGTACTATCTACTAATATGGGATAATATTTTTAAACTTAGGATTTCTTTGGAAAGCTAAGTACACTATCAGAATTTAAATTGAAGCACCCAAGATTAGAACTGCTGCTTAAAGTAAAAAATCTCTTCAAAACTATGACTGTTTAGAAGAGAAAGCAAAGACGAGAACTCTTCTAATGATGAGGGTTGAGTTTAAAGTAGTTTCCTAAATAAACGAAGAAATTAATTCTAGCCAGAAAGAAAACTGATATAGATAGTTGATATTTTACACTATAGGAGAAGATGAGTGTATATATACACAAATTAAAAAAAGATAAAATGATAGTATAATGACTATCAAGACAGCGTTTATACCTGGAGCAATTATATAGCGAAGTCAAAACATTTAGGACATGTAATACTGTCTATTATTCATTGTATGCCTGCATTGCATTCAAGGGAAGGTACAATCCATGCTCCAAGGAGCTTTGCTGTCATGTTCATGATTAATGATTGCGGCATTCATGTGGACTTAGGCAGCACTCAGAGAGCTGTATTGTAAGCTTGATACTTAGGGGGAAAAAAAGGAAAATAAAAATACTGACAATAAGGCCTTGTAGTTTCTATGGTTTAGCTGAGGTTTGTAAAATACATGTCACCTAAAATCATTTTTAACAGAATTCCTTCTGGGACAGAGTGAAAAGCTGCTGAATTCTAGGCCAGGCTTCTGTTTAATTTTTTCAGTAGCAAAAGCAACTATCTGTTGATTGTGCCTGCTTCCTTGGTTACCAGAGTGCCATAAGAAGGTATTCCTGAGAATTCCATTTTAGTGATCTTATTTTGGCAGAAAGTCCTTTGCCTGTATGCAGAACGACATTCCTTTCTCCAGCCTAGATTCAAGCTAAGCCTCCTTCTCCTGTCTTAAGTCACAGTAGTTAATTACGTGGATTGCTGCAACTGCACTAATAGATTAAATTTAAATACCATATTATTGTGAATTGTAATGATTTCCTTGTCCATTTCTTCTTTCCTTGGCACAGTCCAGGCATTTACAAGTGGATATATTTAACTCAGTTCTAAAGATACAGTCAAACCATGTCATTGTAAAGATACAGTCAAACCAAATACCATGTTAAAATGACAGAAAGGTTCGGTAATGACAAATACTTTCATTTTCACACCACAGAAATGAAGGATGATCTGCTGTTCAGTCTCTATCACTTTTACTGAGTCCATCAACTACTTCCAACAAATATTATTAATAGTTACCATGAATTAAAGCTGTAATATTTCTTGTGGGTAAATCTACATATCTGTATATCTTGGGTATAAAAAGCTACTTTTAAAACTATTAGTGAAAATTAAACAAGAAAAAAGAGCATGCAAATAGCTTGAATAATACTGTGGTCTTGGGGACAAGTGTTTGTTACAGATTTTATTTATTTATTTAGGATAAATATTTTTTGCTATCTATGGGATATTTCAAGCAATAAGCTCCTACAACCTACTAACTTGGGAAAACATCTCAGTAGAATTCCTGGCTTTTTAACAGGAAAATTTTGACTTTCAAATTGCCCTCAAGGGGTGTTCTCTCTTTTTTTCAGCTAAAAGCAGAGTTTCAGTTCTGGCAAGGCCAGTGGAGGATTACTTTTGCTAAGTTTCTTGTTTCAGTTGTACTTCACAATGTGCACTTAGAATGTTATGGCTCAATTGCATCTGCATGCATAATGCCAAGTAGAAACGAATCAATGTAATTTAATTCAGAACAGCAGCTAAGGAAGTGTCACAGAAATTATATTCAGACTGATCAAAATTTAAATGAAGAAAGATACCAAAGCTCTCCATTCATGAAGCAGTGTTCTGAAGGTAATGCAAAGCTTGTGCTGAAAGGCTGGAAACTCATCTGAATGAATTTAATGAGAGACAGATTTCATTAAAAGTGAGCAATCTTTAAAAATATCAGTCAAGCATGCTTTTCTCTAAAGCCATTTGACAGATATTTATGTAGTTTAGTGAAAAACCTTTAATCATCAAGGAACAGTGGTTGCCACCCCTTTCCCTTTATGCTCTTGGGTAGACAGTTGCACAGTAGGCGGTGCTGGGCAAGCTTACCCTTTCTCTTGAGTTTATGTTGTTAGACCACAGTCTATTCTGAATGCAAACTTGGGACTAGTTGCCTCTGTTGCTAAGAAGAGAAAAGAACAAAGCCAGAGGCTGGAGAATCTCAAAGCTGGAATAGGGAACAAATTAGTTTGGTTGCTGGAAGGGGATGATCACTTCCTGAGTAGAACTGATGAGCTGCCAAGGACTGTCATCATGAAGCATGCCAGTACCTCCTGAGGGAGCATGCTCTGCCTTTGCTAGCACCACTGTGCCTTCCAAGGCATGCTGAGCAGACTGGTACCAGACAAACTGTTATTGTGTCATTGTTCCCTTTCCATAATAAAGGCAGAAATTATGTATTAGAAGTGGCGTAGAATTGTGACATTTTTCTAACATAAAATGGGGCATTTTAGTCTGTTCAAACTTACATTTTTTATGTATGCCTTGAATTGACAAGGCAGACTGTGAGACTGATTTTGCCTTGGCTACCAAAGAGTCAGACACTGTAAGTAGTTTAAACATAAAATGTTGACTAAGTACTATTACCATTGCAAAGAACGTTTATTTCATTGCCAAAATTAATATATTTTCTATTTAGAGACACCTCAGGAATTAATTTGCCCTGGAATGTTACGTTGAGCTTTTTCTGTTTGCTAGCCTCTTTTTTACTTCATTTGTTAGTTTTAGATAATTTGTGCTCAAGTTGATAAAACTTGTCTGTCATTTTTATTTACATATGCTATTGGTGCAAAGTGTCATGTGTTTTGGAGATTTAGTCTGCTTGTAGTCCCATGCTCTTTTTAAAATCCATGTTGATTCTATTGTTTATGATGTGGTGGCAGTGTGCATCTAGACATGTTTTCTCTTCAGATTTTTTATCAGTTTATGGTGAATTATTTTCCAATTCACAGTTTCAGTAGTTTATATAGAAAATAAATCTTTGGTGGTTAGATGGAAGTTTTATTTTTATTGGTATTTAAACTATTATTTTAGATGATGATATTAATCATCTCAGGTAGTATATTTGATTAAAAAAAGGAGGAAAATAAGAGTATCACTTTCCTTTTTACTATACAGCAGGGATAAAGATTCTAAAAGATGAGAAAAACTGCTACATTTGAAACAAAAAAACACACAAAGTAGATACTGAAAAGACTTTACAATTATATAAAAGCATGACTTTTCTTTGTCTCTTTCTTGCAGCCTAAGCTTAAAGCTTTGCATAGTCAATACCAGAGACAATATCAGAGATCAGTTACTAAAGTATGTCAACTAACAAGTTCTTAAAACATCCTTCAATTACAGATTCATTACTAATTCTACTATTTCTAATCCACTACTAATTCTGCTAATCCTATAACAATTGAGTGTATCATCCCATTATAAGCATGAGAAACAAGCTGTTTTGCTTCCAGTGCCTAAGCTCAGGCCTTTAGATGAGACCTGGATGATCTCAGAGAAAAATAGTTTTATAACATATTGATGAGAGATGAAATTGAATTTAGGGAATACAAATTTTCTGTTCTTACATGAGAACATACATGATTATACTAAAAATATCTAGGGATGGTATCATATTTGATGAGTATCAGATAAGCTATTTTTGTAAACTTTCCAAAAAGTAATGTAATTCATGTACATACTTAATAATAGTCATCTTTATGTTTAGCTTGAAATATGCTTTTTTTCTGACATAACTAGTGATTTCCTGTAATGTTTGATGAACTACTGCAAATGACTATTCAGTAATTCCAGAATGTAAGTGGCAACTATCTTTACAAATATATAAAACTAGAAGAAGATAGGGCTGGGATTGAGGGGTTTTATTGCGTAGCTTCATTTCTTATCTACCGCTTCACAAAACTGGTTTGAAGGGTTTGGAAGGGATCTCCAGAGATCACTGAGTCCTGCTCCCCTGCCAAAGCAGGTTCCGTACACCAGGTCACACAGTAGACATCCTGGCGGGTCTTGAATATCTCCAGAGAAGGAGACTCCACAACCCCCTGGGCAGCCTGGTCCTGTGCTCCATCACCCTCACTGTAAAGAAGTTCTTGCACACTTCCACACATTCGTGCAAAACTTCCTATGCTACAGTTTCTGTCTGTTTCCCCTTGTCCTGTCTCCAGACACCACTGAAAAGAGCCTGGCCTCACCACTTTGCCCCCTGCACCTCAGATATTTATAGACCAGGATCAGGTCCCCTCTCAGTCTTCTTTTCTCAAGGCTAAACAGACCCGGTTCACTTGGCCTTTCTTCATAGGGGAGATGCTCTAGGCCCTTCGCCATCTTTGTGGCCCTCTGCTGGACTCTTTTTTTTTATTACATTTTTCCTTGTCTTTAATGTTGCTTTGCTTACACACTGAACATACTAACTAAACTGGTTTCTGCTCCCTGCTTCCAGAAGTTCCTTCAATTTTATATAGTGATTATTCGCCAGAGAGTTGGCTACCCAACCAAAATATACATCCAGGAATCATAAATCAAAGCATTAGATTTACGTACATACCAAATTAAAAGGAAATGTTACTCATAAAAACAGATATCTTTCTTATTTTCTTCCTTTTTCCAGTACTGTGCCATCAAATTTGTTTTGTTTTGCCTTAAATGATACTAGATTTTGGTAAAGCCAACCTTTTTCATACAGCTTATCACTAACTGAATTGAGAAAATACCTGCTCATTTACAGCAGTTATTTGTGCTTGAATTTTTGAGTAAAAAGTACTGATGAGTTTCACTAGTGCAGAAGTTAGATACTGGATGTATCTACCACTTATCAATAAATTATGTAGAATAAGCAATGCAGATAAACCTTTAGAGATACTCTGTCCTGCCTACATCACATTTAAAGCCTTGAGTGATAGGAATGCATTTGGTAAATGAACTCCGTGGAGGAAAGTTCCTAGGAAATGCAAATTCTGCTTTTGTTGGAGGGACTCATTTGTCCACAGAAAGACTAGATGAAAGCCCATTTATTTTAAATTGGAATATCTTTTAGAAAACAAGAGGAAAGAACAAATGTAAAACCTCATTGAGACAAAAGGAATGCAAAATCTTTTCTTGAAGGCTGCATCAAAAAAAAACCAGACACATCAGATGCAGTGAATCTTGAGAAATGTTTCATAATTATGTAAAACAAATGTAAGTCTGTTCTAAAAGGGACTTCTTTTCCTTTTTGTCTTACAGATAATTCCTCACATGTAAGAAATAGATAAGAATTGGCATGTCGGTTTCAAATGTTATTTAGAAGTTAGGTGCGCTATGGAAAAATTAAGGATGAAATGGAGTTTTAATAATAGTGCTTGATTGTTTGCCAGAATAATTTCTTCACTTATGAAAAGAAATAACATCTGCTGCTGTTGAAATGCAGAATGAGATAAACATATGCTCAAAAACAAATGAAAAGGACAAGTACATGTGAAAGAAATCTCTTAAATGTTTCAGTAGGAGCTTACATCCCAAACTACAGTAGTCTAAATTTACTGGAAGAATGAAAACAGGAAACACACTTTATCTTTTTTTTTTCTTTTTTTTCTCTTTATGATGGGTGTGACCGAAAAATATTAGCTATAATATTCCATTTTTGGGGGGCCTAGGCCTAAATTATTTAAGTCTCAAGATTCTACCTGATCCCTCCTCCCTTCATATTCTGAATGAATAACTATCAGCTATTTGTATGCTTTAGAGAGTTTCCTAATGCAGTTGATGATCAAAGGATGGATTTTAAATAGTACTTAGGCTTACAACGATGCAGATAAGCACCAATGAGAATTAGATACTTAGATCCCTTTGAAAATCCCATCTGATGCCTCTTGGTAAGAGCTGTAAGTTCCCTTAAAAATCTAGTCATGTATACTTAATACCTATTTGTGTTACTGAAAAGGACTACGAATCTGGCTTTATGTATTGATTTTTTATTTATTTTTTTTTTCAACTGGTTAGTACACCTTTGAGGATAGATCAAAATCCATTTTGATTGATTTTCTAAATGGGCTTTGAATCAGTCTTTTATTATCCCTTAGTATCAAGTAGATGGCTGGATAGAGAAGAGCTACCCCATTCTTTTAGTATCCTGGACAGAAGTGGGAAAGCAGTAAAGTGATTAGAAAAATGTCACAAAGAGAAAATAAAATTGTAATAAAGATATTTCTAATCCTGTTACTCATCTTCTATTGTAGGCAGACTTCTAAAAACAGGCAATAGGTTTTTTATAATATGGGAAGTGTATTATTCTAACATACAGAACAAAACTGCAATATAAACAGAAATCCAAATGGTTCTTCTTTTCTCCCCTTTAATTATATCTCTAAGTGCCATAATGCCCAGGCAGAAGTCTGGAATGCACATCCATCCTTTATAATCTATGTACTGGCAAAGCAGCCAGAGCTACTTTTGTGTTAGTGGTCCTTTGTAACTGAAAAGTTCAGGTCCTGTGGTGAAGATGTGTGCTAGCTATAGCCTCAGGTACAGATGTCATACTATGAAAGTTTCCATGTGTCGCCTTATTATCCCACTCTAAATGACGTGTGATGCCAAAATAGTGGACTGGCAGCTGGCTGGTTGGATTTTGCTGAGCTTTCTTATTTTAGATACCTAATAAACTGAACTTTTTCCTAACAGCGTGTAGGAAGCATATATTTTCCCAAAACTTAAGTGCTTAGATGCCGTGGATTCCTGTCCACAGATGGCACAGTAGTCTGTGAGGTTTCTGAAACAAGCTCAGTTTTAAATCACCTTCTAGGCTGTTCTGAATTACGCTGTGATTCATATTGGCTTCAGTCAAGACAAGCATTAGAAAACTGGAAAATTAGATTAAAGCTAGTCTTCCGCTCCCTTTCCTTAAATGCACAGGATTTGTAGGATTTGTATCTGCAGATGATGCTGTGGTCTCTTATGTATTCTTTGATTGCATCTTTTTTTAAACATCTTGCAATTCAGCTTAAAAAAAAAAAAAAAAAAAAAAAAAGCAAATAGAAACTCAATGATTTTCTTAATCATTCCTGGTCCACTGAGTTCTACTCGGGATTTCTTCGGTTTTCCTCTTCTTGTTTTTAATTATTTTTGCATAACTCTTAAATGCTTTCTAGTGCAGTGTATTTAAGAGCTTTTAGAGTCTGCCTTTTCTGTGAAATTTTGGAAATATATGTAGTATAATGAATGAAAAAAAGGTTTTGCCTCATCTTTTCTAAAAACAGGATGTTTTGCCCTTGCATGAAATATTAAAGAACGTTCAAGGATGTCTAGATCCTTAGAGACAAAAGCAAAATGAGCCACACTGTTAGATTCACTCACCTTTCAGGAAATTTTTAGTTCCAAGCCATGCTAAATATTCTTCGACTTCTTCCCTCTCTACCTGACACAACAGGTCATGTCTGTGACAACCCTCACACTCCAATACTATGCAGTTTGCGAAACCCATTCATCTGGGTTTTTGTAACTACTTTTACAGAGCATGCAGAATGTACCATATGATGGTACATGATAGTGCTTTGCTGTTAAGGAAAATACTCAAATTGAATGTGGAAAAAATTAACTCTTAATTAAGATCCCTGCAGTATAATTATTTGAAGCTACTGGTGGTATAAGGTACTGAAGTCAAATAGTATACTGTTATGCAATATTGAAATTAAAAACTAGAATGTACATGCTCACTCTTGTTGCTAATTTTCAGGCCAGAGTGAACAAGAGTTATATTTTTATTCAGTCTGGATCAATCCTCTGGATTACTGAAAGTCGTAAAGTTATAAAGACACGAAATTTACACAACATAAAAATTGAAAAGAGAAACAGGAGATGGAAGATAGAAGGAAACAGTCCAAAACATAAACATAATAAACATTGATTTCCCCTATGATCCCTTTTGATCTTTGGCAATCTTTTGTGAATACTAATCATAGTTTTTGCTGAGAACAGTGAATGCAAAAGCCATTGTATTCAAAATTCTTCTTACTATTCCAGTTTCATTTTCATGGTGGTATAGCGTCTGAATTCCTAATGCTTGAAGTTGATTCACTTGAGCAATGATGCTTTTAACCTTAAACATATACGATATCAAATTTATTCTTCATGTTGCTAAAGGAAAGACACTACTGAGCTTGCATAAATGCTTTACTTCATGCATTTCAGGGCTTCCACTTCAGTGCCAAAAAACAAAAACACCCTAATATTTAGCCCTTAAAAATTTGTTTTCAGGAAATTTAAGGAAACTATAATCCGTAAGGTTTTGTTGTTGTTATTTTAATGTGATTTCTCCTGCCTCTGTCAATAAGATTTAATGCAGAGCACTTAACAATAGTTCATTCAGAAACAGTGTAAGAATACAAAATTCTCTATCACAAAAGTTATGTATACTTTTTCTGTTTTCACTTCCTCTTAACTATCAGTCAACCTATAATAAAATGAATAACATACATATATATATATATATGTACATGTATCTTAAAGAAAAGAATGTTCTTAGTGTAATAACCGGGAAACACATTTTGTTAATCTGTAAGATAGATATTTAGGTGCAGCAAAGTTAATTTCTAATACAGATTGTGCCTTGGTTATATTGTTTGTATTTGGATACTTAATATTTCTTTTTATAATTTGAGGGTAATAGGTATCATCTAATCAGAGATAAGCAATAGAAAAAAATCTTGCTAAAACAAACAACAAAGTTCCCTGGAGGAATCTAGGAGCCGGTTATGTTGGTAAGCTAAGATACCTTTCCTATTTGTTTTCGTTTCAGTCTATTGCCTTTTATCTGCTCATACCATTGTTTTACCTTTTTAATATAATTTCCTCTCTATTTTTATTATAAAAATATGTTTTACATCAAAGAGACTAAGGCTGCATTTAATGCAAAAACATCAGATTAAGATAATGATTAGTTAAAAGACTAAAAGAATTCTGTGGGGATCAAAGACATTCATATATCATTGAACAAAAGAATATATACTTGTCTACTTCAGTATCTACTTAAATATGTACTGCAGGTAGAAAGAGGATGCAATTCATCCCTGACATATTTTGATATTGGTGAATGGGATATCTTTCAGGCAGCTTTCTGTATTTTACTTTGCATCTTATGAATCAAAAACTATTAGAAGGCTATACAATATCTTTACAGTAATGTTGTCAATGAGCTTGTTTGAAACATATTCTGTTTTTTGCATCTGCCAACATTTTCTGGTGATACCGATCATGACCTGCTTTCTCAAGAGCTAAAGCATGGGCAAATTAAAAATTTATGTTGTTGTTAAAATGTTAATTGAGATGTACAGTGGTACATCTGTTTCCACTAAATAAGATTGTGAATAGGTTACGTTCATGACAAGAGTGACATCTGAACTAATATTTTCATAAGATGTCGCGGGTCATTTTTGACATAGTTTGTGTCAATGATAGGCATAAAATGAAGGAGACTTCATCTGTCCATTATAATTTTTTCCAACTAGTCATTCTCTTTTGGTGAAATCTCATCTTGACTTAGACCCTTGTCATAAGAGTTCCTCGTCATATGTTCCTCACGAGAAGACATCAGCATCTAGGTTTGACTGTTTCACTTCTCAATGATTTTATGTTCTATTGCTGTGTTAAAATCAAACAACCATTTTCTTTGTGTTAATATACAGATACAACCTCTCACTGAATAGTAACTTCTGATTTTCAAAATCAGGAATTGGCTAGAGGAAGGAGAGAAAAAAGGAAATGTGACAACAATAAAGATTTGATTCCTGGATGAACCTGCTGGCACTTCCTGTGGATAAAAGTTTGAGACCTGCTAGTAAAACAAAAAATGGAAGAAAGGCCATAACTTCATAATTCACAGCATAATTCTACTTTGTTCTGAATTTCATTACTTTTTTTTTTTTTTCCTTCAGAAGATAGTACTGTGCCCTGTGACTGTTTTGAACTTATCTATATTTTCTGCAAGCAGTAAATTAGTATGCCAGAAATCATGCAAATTTCACTGCTTTGCAGTCCTAAGAGAAAGGTCCTCATTTTCATTCTCTCTGTTGCTAAATGTTTCGCTCACAATTGTTTATTTGCTCCTATGTGCTTTCACAAAATGGTCCCTATGGTAACACTTTTTATTTATCACTATGTTCTTTATATTCTCCATTATCACATTAATCTCTGTAATTCATTTAAATTCAGTTTCTGAGGATTTCTTACTGTGTGTTTCAGTACTGGCTTCCATTTCGTTTTCCTTTTTTCAGTGAACCTCCATGGGAATCAAAATCCTTTTTTTTTTTCTTTTTCCTACAAGGAAAAAAATATATATATATTGACAGGAAAAAATTATAAGCCTTTTTTCAGGTGCTCTGTTAAACCTCGTAAATAGCCTCATCTAAATTCTATCTTAGGTGTTTCTTTTATTTTCTGCTGTCATTGCTCCAGTGCTGTCTTTTTAAAATCTTTTTTACTTTTACATCTTGATGTGGGAGCACAGACCTGGCTGGGGACTCTTGAGGTCCCTGTGAAGCTGGTGATGGCTGCCCCATTAGACCCAAGCAACTGCGCAGTACAGTTGCAGGGTCTGCCAGTAGCGTTCCATCTTTGGGAGCCCATGCTGATCATCACTATTTTCCATCAATAGACACTCTTTCAAAATATGAGTAGAAAATACAATAAACAGAAAGTAGTTCAAAGTCTAACTTCATCTTTAACCACTCTCAGTGCTGTTCTATTGATATTTATATAGGAATATTGTGTAGCACCAGTTCTTGAAATACTACTGCTAGTGTATTACATAACTAGACTGACATCTGTTGTCTGCGACTCCATGCTGTGGAAATCACTGAACTATTGAACTCATAGTTTTCATATAATGTTTGCAATATTAAGTTTCTAACAGTTTTTCTGCTATAGTTGTCCAATTTCTGAATCTTAACCTTCTCTATTCACTGTAGCTGGAACCTCCTAGCTTCTGATACCTCCCAAGCATTTATTTCTCTCCTGACTTATTTCTTATTGTTTTATCTGTGATATTCATTTTTATCAAGGGATCTTCCTCTTAAATGTTCATAGATTTATGCGTATCATTGAAATTCTCTTGAAAATTAATAAAATATTTCAGCTCCTTCCCTTTTGGAACATATGGACTCTGAACTGATATTTCTTAGAACTCAGACTTCAAACACTCTGATCAAAACATAGATTTTGTTCATTAGCTCATTTTCAAAAATGAAATTCCCCAGGCCCTTCCCTTCCAGCACTGCATAACACAGCAATACCAGCACTGTAAGCAGCCGTGGTTTTTTGGGCGTGTTTTTTTTATCTTTTTTTTTTCCTTTTCTTTACCCTTGATTTGAAGCTTTTTAAGTGTAGCGCTCATATGTTTTTTGAACAGTTGTAACCACACTTTCCAGTTTTCAGATATATTCTCTTCAAAGTTTAGTGCTTAGTGTGAAATTAATCTATCTTCTGGCAAAATCCAGAGTTTCCCTTTTGACAGTCTATTCTGTGTGTTTATTATCTTCAGTATGAAATTATTCTGTTCTGTACTCTTATGAATAGTATTTACTTTCCCTTTTATTTTTTTATTATTATTATTTTGGTTATCACCTCATTCTTTAGTCTACTGTTATTGTCTAAATTGAAATATGTTTCTGGACTCTGAGATATACTTCTTTTTTTTTTTTTCCCCCTAGCATACATTAAGAATTTATGGTTTCCTGTGCATGGTTTTCTATACAGGGTTTTCTGTATTTTCCAACAACATCTTTACAGATAGGCTCTGTGAAAGATTGTGCAGTGCACAAAAACATAGCACACCAACTCTACCTCATTTCATAATCACAGTTAAAAGACCTACTTCCAGCAGCCACAATAAACCATCTTCCTTGAATTGAGATGGTAAAAAACACTTCTGTGTATGGAAATGCTGCCAAGCTCCAACAGCCTGCATGGAACTGAATGTCACCACAAATGTCTGGCTGCAGTAGGCCCTACCTGTGTGATTTGTGCGCAGGAAAGGTTTTGTCTGTATATTAGAGTGACAGCAGACTGTGATCAATCCCAGGGAAGTTGTTTCGGTGGTATAATCAAACTGAATATCAGGCAGTTTCAAGCTTAATATTATACAAATATTGTATCATAGGGATTTGTACATTTAATTCTCTGTTACCATATAAACACATTTATGTAGTTGGTTGATATTTATTCTACAAAGGTTTTTTCTAAGATAAGAGGTCAGAGGCCAACTCTGATTAAACTGCAATATTATTGAACTTACCTTCACAAAATCTAATGAGCTCTTTTTTGTTTCATTTTCTTCCTTTGTTTTTCTGAATAAGACAACACTGATAATTTACTGCCTTGTGTTGCATTCTGCAGAGACCAAGGACAACACTTGGACTACAAATGAAAAACAGCAATTTCTTTTCATTCTCATTATTGTGTTCATTTTTTTCTCCTGGTGTCGTGCATTTTGGATGACATTTTTTTTCTCTACTGAGAACTGCAGGATTCTGTAAAATCTGTTTCAATACTCACTTCTTCATAATTATGGCTATTAGTAAGAGTGAAAGAGTGAAAACACCCTCATTTTTTTGCAATTGTAAAGTAATATTCAATATTCTGATTACCAGAATAAATCAATTAATTGATCATAAATGCACACTACCTGAAAAATCATGACTATTCAAAATGCTGTTGCTTTTTAAGCATGTTTAAGGAGAGGAATCACCATTATTCCTGCATGTATCTCTCTACCATATAACTGTTCACAGTCCAAAATGAAATTGAAATTAAATAAAACTGGTCATCACTTTTAAGTTGATTAATTTTTGGCCAGATAGCAGTGAATAGTATTTCTAATAAGAAAAGAATTTGAATTAAAGATATAGTCGGTAGAGCTGATAAAGGTGACGATTCCTGTCAATAGCATATTATTTCTGTCACTGTGTAAGCTGGAGAACAAATTTGTAAGTAGTGAGGAGTGAGATGCAGTTACTGCCAAGAGTCTGCTGGTATGGAGGCATTTGATTATTTCCAGTGAGCATAATGAAAAGTGTGCTCCTATTTACTATAATTGCCATTTAAAAAAATTTTTTACTTATTTACTTTCAGCAGTCTTTGTTCAGAAATAAGTGTCTGACCAAATGAAAGTAAATTACTTAGCAAAGAATTTCCTCACCTAATTTTCTGCCAATTAAAACCATAGTATCTGACATCAATACTATTTGCCTATGCACTGTAGTCGTAATGCAACAGCAATGTTTGCCAACTTTTCCTGTGCACTTTTTTCCTCACTCAATTTAGTTCTGCTGCTATGATCACAGAAATATCTAATAAAATACTTTGAACTCCATTGTAGAAGCATATTCTTTTCTGTTTGATGAAAGCATACATTACAGGGTGCACAGACGGTTGGAATGTAAGACTCTAAAAGTGATATTTATTTACCACATTTCTTCACCAGTTCTCTACCTATTTATTATTTTATGTTATATTTTATTCATTGTCATCTGATCTTATCTAAATTAAAGTAGTCTTACAGAAAATAAAGAGACTTTACTTTCTCATCCATTGCTTCACACTGAGCAGAGTACTGGCAAGGAGCAATGGTACAGACTTGAATGTATAGGGCAGGCAATTTAAAAGATTAATCAAAATGTTGCATGATTGATAGAGGACATAAACTCTTTTTGCTGCCTCCTCTCTCATCTGGGCATTTATAAGAGTGTGAATTTCCTTAGATATTGAAAAACTCCATGTACTTGTACTTGCATTCCAGGTGGGGATTGTATCATGTCTCCCAGACATCACATCATCAGAATAATATGGGAAAAAGGATATGTTCTGTTAGGTCCATCATCATCTTGAAAGACAGGTGGCTCCAGTGGCACCTATTCTTCTGACAAAGGAGAAGAATTAGCTCTGCACTGGAAAATAAACCAGGTGAGAGCAAAATTTTTTATTTTTAAACTGAGTTGTAGACATTTTTTTCCTCACGAAAAAAAAACAAACAGAAATTAACGTTTTAGTGTTAGTAAGCAACAGCTGTACTGTTAAGATATAGTGATGAAGGAAGCATAGATTACAAGACATGGCAATCTGCCTATGTAATTGTCCCCAAAACCTTGAGAGCAGACATTGACTGATGCTTTGATTGCCTCCACAGATTTTGTGCACATAGAGTCACCTTTTACTTAGTAATGATAATTTCACAGTTTGCTGTGTTTATAATTCCAAAATAAATAATTAAATTGCATTTTAGTTCACCAACAGAAGTAATTAACTCCCCCTGCTCAGTGTTTCCACAGCACGTATCTGCTAGTGATTTAGATTGTTTGTCTAGTCATGCTACAACATGCAAAGGGAGTGGGAGAAGCCATCTGTCAACTAATTTATTTCTCAATGCATTATGTATATAAAGCAAATACTGGCTATGTATTAACATTGGCCAGATAGGGTATTTCTCTGCATAATTTTTTCTTCTTCTAAGCTGTCAACATTTTTATAGCCTTATGTTTGGAAGGTAAATAAATGCCTTCTGTTGCTTGTACTATGAATTTCAGAGCTATATTAGAGGGAAAAAAGTTAATAGTGCCATGTTCAGTAGGCTGCTAGATGGATTTGTCTTATTTGCAGTGAGTACAGTATGCAAAAGGCTTTATTTATTCACTTGTCTTGGGCAAATAGCATACATCTGATTTTGTCTTCCAGTCTGTACAGATTAATCCCAGAAATTTTCATACAATCATAGACTCACAGAATATCTTGAGTTGGAAGGGACCCCACAGGAATTGAGTCCTGTACCCAGGACCCCAAAAAATCAAACCCTATATCTGATTGCATTGTCCAAATTCTTCTCAAGGTGGCAATGACTGCCCTGGGGAGCCTGTTTCAGGGTGCAACCACCCTCTCAGTGTGACAGATACCTACACAGAATTGTAAAACCATAGAACAGTTTGAGGTGGAAGAGCCTCTAAAGGTTATCGAGTTCCAATCTGCCTGCCATGGGCAGGGACACCTTCATCTAGACCAAAAATCTTCATCCAATCTCGCCTTGAACAGTTCCACTGATGGAATATGTATA
The DNA here is from genome assembly GCF_054131305.1 of Coturnix japonica. NCBI lineage: Eukaryota > Metazoa > Chordata > Aves > Galliformes > Phasianidae > Coturnix > Coturnix japonica. The sequence continues at coordinate 65,716,127 of NC_140666.1, forward strand.
GCTTTCCTGGGTAACATGTTTCTTCATCTTATCAGGCATTAACTGGTTTAGGACTGACCTGTGACAACTGAGGTGTCATTTTCATTTTACTTAGTTCTATCAAGAATAATACCATACCATTTGATTGCAACTTTAAATTTTGTGAAGTTTCACAGTATTTCAAGATGATCCTTCAAGCAATTCTAATCTGTTCTTTTTGATTTTTGTTTAAGTCTGGTATCAGTTTTTGTCCTTGGCTAGGAAAAAGAGAACATCCACATTAAAGTCTCTGCTCAATTTTTTTTTCTGAGCCTCGACAGTTATCTGACTTTAATTGCTTTGTAAGAAAATTAGCAGTGAACTTTTACTGCCACAGGCTAATAGAAACATTTAATGTTTTTTGCAGGACTTTTGTTTTTTTTTATCTTGGTACATTTCTAATTATGATGTTTATTTATATTACTGAACAGTTGAAGGATTCTAAATAGGAGTGCACTTTCTCTGTATTCAGCAATACATAGAGACAGAATTGTGTCATGCCCTTACAAGATTATTGTTTGATTTAAGACACTAAAGAGTATTAATTTAATGATTGGGAAGGACACCTGTTATAAAGAAAAACTATTGTATGAAGCTGTGTGAACTTAACAACAGTATTCTATACTTTACTTTGAGATCCTGCTTTTGAAATAAAATGGCTGAGCTGTAAGTAAGTCTTACTATTTCTTCATTTTTTCATTTTTCTCTCTCCAGTGGAAGATTTATTTCTTGAAGTTATAGACAAAAGCTTCAGTCCTCATGGCTGCCATAAACTATAGAAACAAAACTTCCTGGTTACTGACCAGACCCTTACTGTTTTAATTTTTCAACAATGTTAAGCCTTTACAAGTTAGGTATAAAACAATGTATATGAAGATGGAGAGGCAAATAGAAAGATTTAATGAATGACCGTTAGTCAACTTAAAGTGCAGTGTCCTCAATAATCTTCTGCTACTTCATGTACTCTGTTTTCATGTAACAGTGTTTAAATAAACCTCATCAGTTTTCACAGTGTAGCTATCCCTTTTAGAAACAAGGAAAGGTCAGTGAAAGTTTCTGAAGACTACGAATGAATATCTAACTGTCAAGAAAATATGATATGACATGAGTCTATCTTTTACCAAGTAAATTACCCTAGTTCACAGGGCAAAGCTGATATTTTTTTGTAACTGTCTGCTTCTCTCTTGTGGTTAAAGGTCTTGTTACTTTTGCTAATCTGGTACAGGCCATCTGTGGCCATTTTCTTAAAAACAGCAATATAGGCTTCTATAATTTACAGCTGGACAGCAGCCAGGGGCAAAACAGTACAATATTTATAAAGTGAAAAATTGAAGTTTCTGCATATAACTTGTACCTTAATTTATGTTTCAGGCTCCTCATCATTCTTTCTCCATTTTTTCTAGAAAATAAAGGCAGCCATTTTCATTTGTACATTTTAATGTGCTGTTGAATGGTTTCTGCAGTGATATAACCATAGAATTTTGTATAGAAAACACAATTAGTTATCATCTCTAATGTTATTTTCTTCTTTCTTTTTTCACCTTTGAGAGAAAAAACAAAAAATAAAAAGTGAGGAAATTGTGAAAGAGATGAAAGAGATTATAAAAAAGAAAGGTTCACCAGAAAAAGAAGTGTAAAGTAATATGCAGATTTATCAGAACTCCTCCTAAATTATTATTTTTAGGCTTTTTGTTTCTGTTTGTCTTAGTCATTTAGAATTATTCACACAACTTGTTAGGAAACTTTGCTAAACTGTACTGCATAATTTGTTGCTCCTATTTTGGGATACTTAACTTTTTCTTTTAATTGAAAGATTATAGCACACTTCAGTTCTATTTCACTCCTTTCTTTAACTCAGATTTATACCTTCTAATTTGCAGATCAAATGTTGTTCAGTAGCCTACTACAGTAAATCTTCCATTGTGTTAGCTTAGGTTTATGCTGAGGGAATGGAGCAAAAATTGTCTTTGTGCCTCTGTAAATACCTGAGGTGTGGGAGCCACAGTCGTGAGGCTGGTCTCTTTTCAGTAGTGCGTGGGGATAGGACTAGGGGTAATGGGATGAAAGTACAGCATAGGAAGTTCCACACGAATGTGCGGAAGAACTTTACAGTGAGGGTGACGGAGCACTGGAACAGGCTGCCCAGGGAGGTGGTGGAGTCTCCTTCTCTGGAGATATTTAAGACCCGCCTGGACGCCTACCTGTGTGACATGGTGTAGGGAGCCTGCTTTGGCAGGGGGGTTGGACTCGATGATCTCTAGAGGTCCTTTCCAACCCCTACAATTCTGTGATTCTGTGATTCTGTGATTCTGTTCTAGTCTCTCTTTTTTCCTCTAAGAAACATTTCCAAATATGCAGCAGAAAGTAGCAGCTGTTTTTTGTCCAGAACTTCTTGCTTAGTAATTTCTCTCTTGCTCAGCATGTGTTTCCAGATTCCCCTCTATAATATTTGTTCCAAGCCTTCCTACCAAGATGTTTCCATTGATTTCTTTCCTTGCCTTCCTTTATTCTCTTGTCCATGGGGTGCAGGTTTTCTGTAAGCATGTTGAATCCAAAAGTTGGATGATTAAATAGTTATGTTGGCAAATACATTTATTTTTCTCATTCTGAAGATGCAACAGAAAGTGAACATCAAATGCAGAAAGAAATTAATGGCAATTAGTATGTTGTTATTTCTTTATTTCAATGTTTTTTTAAATCTAGCTTTCTCACAGCACTGTTAAACTGCATCTCCGCTACAGCCAAGCTGCTTCTTCAGCTAATAGAAAAATGTTATATATGACAAAGTACTCATGGAAAGTTTAATATCTAGTGAGATCAGCACAGAAAGGAACATTTTCTGCCTTCTAATAAATCTTGCAAGTCTCCATTAGTTATGTGGAAGCATATTCATTCTGTACAGAATGTGTTAGTTTGTACTGGAGGCAGTATTTCAAGAAGAATAAATTGCAGCAAGCTGGGTAGATTGCCAGGCTTTTCTGTTGTAATGAATCAGAGGACTGGCCTGTGACTCCTGCAAGCAGAGATCAGGCAAGAGAGTGCCAAGGTTCAGGTGCCAGCAGCAGTCATTGCCTATAGACAGCACTGCTAATCCTTTGGGATGCCTTGTTAGGGTGCACAGAGCCTCAGCAGTTCCCAGTTTTCTAGTGCTGGCAGACTGTGGTATCTCACTGGCTGTTTTCTTCCTCTTCTTGATAATCCTGTCCATACAGCCTTCTAACAAATATCTCAGGCTTTATGGATGGACTTGGCAGAGCAAATCTAGAAAAACTTCACACAACTTGTTTCTATGAAGCTGCAACAGGCTGCTAGAAACTCAGAACTGATCAAATAGCAAAATGTCGAAATGGCATTTTAGTGAAGCTGCTCTTACACTTGCAGCACTCACAAAAACTTTCAGTTGAGCCACTTTTTGTTGCCAAAGTAGACCATGGGTCTTTTAACAAAATTGCTTTATTCCCTAAAAGTCTAAAGTTTATATTTTTTCCTTAATGAAAATAATAATTTTCAAAAATGCTCTTCTCACTTTCCATTCAGTTTCCTGGGCAAGCTGTGCTAGGTGTTCCTGCTTGAACAGATGTGTTGGTCCAGATGACCTCCAGAGGTGACTTCCAACCTTAACCATTCTGTGATTCTGTGAACTTCTATTCATAAATGGCTTAAATGTTTTCTATGCTTCTCTTCTGCTAGGAAGGGTGGGGTTTTTTTGTATGTTTTTGTGGTGTGTTTTTCTTTTTTTTCTTTGCTATTTGTTTCAAATAGATCAGACACACTCAGAGGTCACTGAAATGCTCTACCTGCAATCAGAAATTCTCCATTACGTAAGTTGTCACAGTGGAGATAATAGTAATTCCACATAAGATCTTTCATCCTTATTCCATCTTGTAACTGATGTTGTTATTTAATTAGCAATTGAGGATTATATTTAGAAATGGAATATTTAAATGCATTTAAATGACTGCAGAATCTGAGAAAGCAAACTCAGATGTTATATTAATATTAGTAAGTGGCTTAACATTTATGGACTGATGTAAAGTAGCGTAATCTTTTGATAGTAGTTGTTTTTCTAGAATTGTTCCTCTATGAATTCAGTTCCTCTATGGACCTTGATTAGAATCTGTTTGATATGCAGTAATTCCATTTTGTTGCCATGTGGCAGATGGCAGAAGAGGTGCAGTCTGAGAAAATGATGCCAGGCATGGAAGAGCATGTGAAGGTGTGCCACTAAAATTCCTTCAGATGGAAAAAATGGCCCCCACTGACACTCACTGATGCTTTCTGAACAACTATGAAGGCCAGACAGTGGATGTGAGCACAGTGAGGCTGTGGGTAGCGTGTTACTGCTGTGGTGACAGTGATGTGAAAGACAAGCCATCTTTGGTTGACCATGCACAGCTGTCACGCCACAAAATGAAGAGCATCCTGATCAGCTCACCAACAAAAATTGGCAGATTATTACCTGTCAAAAATTGATCACAGGTGACCAGAAAAGAAAAATACATAAATGCAGTGTTTTTCTTATTTTGTTGTCCATGTGTGTTTATAAAAGAGCTGAAGAATTCTTGCTTACTGGGGGAAAAATAGTATTTACTAGAGAAGAGAAGGAGTAGATAATTAATGTCTTATCCCAGTCTCTACTGTTATTGGAAGAGTGGCTCCAGAAGATTACTGTAGTTATATCGAGAATCATACTCTGGATACCACAAACTGAATAACACAAAATGACTGAGGCATGTAGTGAGGCATGTAGTGAATTTTTAGGTGTTTTAGAAAGTAAAAGCATTTTCTATCTGAAAATATAATTAATATGTTTTGATTTGTTACCTGACTTCAACATGACAGATTTTGATATACAAACTACAGTATGGCTGTTGTTCTATTATCTGTACTCCTCTGTTGTTCTGAAGTGAATTATCTCCCTTTCATTACAGAATAAGAAATCCTGAATTATTTTGCCTTTACCACACATATATTTATTTGCATTGGTGTGAATATTTCTTTTTGCAGCTGTCTACTGTTGTTGCAGCTTTGATTCATGGAAACAGAAAATCATGTATTTAAATATGTTAAATTCCTATTCAGTATAATGAGGACAATCTTTTATGACTCAGATTCTTCATCATTAATTAATATTGGATTACATTAGAATTTACATAGATTTGATATTGGAAACCTTTTTGCACATATTTTTGTTGTGTAAGTTTGGGAATTCAAAAGGCAGTGAGTTTTGAGGAAGCTCTTTCATGTGCAATAACATGTTCCAGATAAACATTCTGACTGCTAAGTCTCTTGCCCTCTCTGAGAAAACCTTACTCCCACAAGATTTTTTTCCAGTAAATAGGATAATGTTTTGTTGGAGTATGAAGTTGTCTTTGTTAGGATTTATGAGGGCATACAGTAGTTCTGAGTAGACAGAGTGTTCTAGAATAGCTGAGTTACTGCCTGTAGGTTAGTGGGTGGAGGGTTTGGGTAGATGTGTGTATAGGTCCTCTCACGTGCATCGGGTTTTGCATAGCAGGTGTACGCGTCTGTAAGAGAATTATCATAGTATATAAGGAGTGTGATGCAGCAATAAATTGAGAGAAGACCTCATGGCACCCATGACTATATCTCTCCCTCCCCCAGATGGTCGAGGTCCCGGGATAAGTCGGGTTAATTGGTGGTTACGTCATGTTTTACGAATATCTACAAAACTGAAGAATTTGAAGCCTGAAATGTAATTTTTAGCACTTTATTGGAGAAGACAGCTGCTGTTTCCCCAAATTGCTTACCGTTTTAGAAAATACATATTTCATACCTTGCACTGCCTGTGTTTGTCATTGACAGTGAAATTCATCTGCCCTACCTGACCCCACATGACCATCTGTTGGTTTTGGCTGGGCAGTGATGCCTGCAGGCACAGAGCTGACCTCGGACATTGGCATGCTATGACCAAGGTCACTAACCCAGCTGGAAGTCTTGCAGAAGCCATTCCATCTCGTGGAAAAGTTTTGATGTATCCTCCCCCAGGAGCTCTCCTGCCAGACCAAAGATTTGGTGAGACTGTATCACCCGTAAATGAGGGGAATTCCTCTGAATGTCCCTGTATACCTCTGAAGAGTGATAGAAAAATACCAGAAATCTGTTTTGCATTTCTATTCACAGTGATATTTTTTAGCTGCTCATTTGAATACATCTAAAAGATACTTTTCATAACAAAACCATCCGGGACATCGGATCTATAGAAATAGTTTAATTTAGTCAGTAAAATTTACACAGTTAATGTGAACTGAATTTCTAAAGGAGAACTAATCAATGTTTTTAAATATTTTTCAATTCAAGTATGTAGAGAGAATGCTGAACTAAAACCCAGGCCAAATATTCACTCAAACTTTTTCTGTTCTTCCTGTTTTGAACAACAACAAAAAAATATTTTTTTAATTGTCATATATCTACTAAAAATGCACATACAGTTTTAGAACAATGCCTCTTGGGACAACTATGCTATCTTTGAATTTTCATGTGACTTTTAGAATCATTTCTGTGTCTTGAATCCTTGATGTCTTCATACAGAAAATATGTCCAGTCCTTTGGAACAGAACCACTGTATGAAAATATTGGCCTAATGGTTTTCTCACTGTGTTCTTCAGAATTGTTCAATTAAGGATACAATTTCTATACCTTTAAGAAGATCTTTTCTCAGAACAGGGCCCACCTACTCTAGAACTGTTATTTTGTCCTCTTTTTTTTTTTTTAATGTATTTATTTTATTTTTTTTCCCCACTTTAGAGAGAGTTAATTCCTCATCAGAATGGAAATTTTCTATATTCTGGTAGTTCCACTGAGGTGTGTTCTTAAACAGCTTCTGATTGAAGAAGGGCTTTAACACAGGGAGAAGAAAATTCCAGTAGAGACAGTGAAGCACATAATCTGTAGAATATCCCTAACAGAAGGAAATTGAAAATCTGTATCTCCTAGAGAGCTTAGTTGCTACTGGACTTTCTATGAGAATCAGTACTGCTTTTTAAAGTCTTTAAATCCTTGCTGTTTTAATTATTTTGGCTGTTGGAAGATTTTATTTATTTATTTATTTATTTATTTATTTATTTCAAAATTTTATTAGCTCTTCCATATGTCCATATCAAGAAATGTTGTAAGTAGTGAGTTACATTCTGAACTTTTCTAGTAAGAACTTAGATAAAATACACTTTATCTGGCAAAACAGAAGGAACAGTAGAATTCCCCCTCATCTCTACCTCATTTTAGACTCAAACAGAGAAAGTCAGGAAGGACTGTGGATTTTTGCAATCATCATAATTTACTACTTCTTTTCTTATTTTTACTCTTCAAACCATGACAATCCTGCAGTCATTTGACAAGTAAACAAAACAATCTTTTCTTGTCATTTTTAAACTAATTTATTTTTTTTAAATGTGTTTAAACTTTCTTAAAATACATATATATAATTTAAAAAGAAGCAAAGAAACAAAGAAACAATTGATCTTCTACGTCATGTTTATACCAAAGATAATTTTTTTAGAACTGAGGGAGTGCTACAGGGTGAGTCAGGTGGTGAAAGTTAAATCTCCAACATGTCTAAGTCAAGGCTAATGCTGGAGCTGGTTGTCATCGTACCAAGATCAAGCTGTGGCCTTACTTCCCTGTGTGCATCACTGCTTTCAGAGAACTCTGCAAACCACTTTGTGCCCTTCCCTTGAGAGCAGAACAGCAGTGTTCTTCCTGCTCCTGCAGGAGCTGGTGTCCTGTAGGCAGATGCTCATGGCAGCACAGTGGAGCTGAGGAAAATGGAATGCTCTGTGCCTCAGTGAGCCACCCACAATGTGCTGCTTCTCCAACTCATGGACTACTAATGTGAGAAAAAAAGGAACACTTTTCCCACATCAGGTTAAACAAAGTTTTGAATGCAACAAAGAAACTCAGCATATGGTTTGAATAGAGCTTTGCAAGGTCTGTTGGTATCCAAAGATATGGATATGTAAGAGGCATGGGGAAGCAGAGGGACTTCTATGGATCTCCTTGACATTAATACTGAACATATTATTTAGCCTGAAGTAATTAAATGAAATGTCTTAGTGTAGATTTTAATATTTTAGAGTTCAAAGAAGCATTCAGGCTTACTTTTTTCCTATAGAAGAAGCCTTCTGTATTACACTGCAGTTTTATTATGTTTTTCTTTTAAACAAACTTCTTAATACAGCTAATGCTATTCTTTTTTACTTCTTTAAGGACAATGTTCAGGGAAAAGCAAAATGTGAGTAGCATTCTATAAAGATCCTTTTTTCTCCTAACATAAACTCAGTGGAGACAGCAGTAAAGGTGAGTTTTATTCTCATTCTGGACAGAATTCATGGAGTAATGAGGGCAGCATTCACAGGGATGACTTTACAAGGAGAGGGCCTTTTTAACAGACAGTGTCTCCCATGGGAGGGATAAAGCAATAACCAAAGGCAGATGAAAATTCCTGAACATGCTGAAATGGTATCAGCAGGTTAGAAAGTATCCTAACCTCTGGGAAATATTACATTACTGCTCTTTGTGGAATATGATCTCTGGAGTAAAATTTTCCTGTGAAAAATGCTGAGGCATACCACAGCATCAGTATCCCTCACGGTGGAAAATATTTAGATCTGCATTTCTGAACCAGATCTAATAGCAGTGGTGTGACTTTGTGCTTAGTAAACCATATTTCACTCTGGTTGCCATCTGCTCTTACTTACATGAAATATTTCCTTCTTTTTCTCCTTGGCTCATATTCTTCCAGAGGCCCCTTTCGCAGTAATGCAGGCACAGTTATTTGCTTGTTCAGAAGTCCAGAGCCTGTTTGAACTCTGGGAAGAGATGGGCTAAAGGGAACAGAGGGCTGAAGAACTGTGGAGGGTGTTAATAGAGCTGAAATTGCATTCCTTCTTTTTCAAGCATAAAGATAGAAAAGAATATCCTCAACTTGTTAAGTATTATTCTTGGATATTGTACATCTTATGATGCTTTTTCTCCAGCAGACTTCTACCCACTGAGGTGCTGCCTCCTGCATGCCCTTGTAGCAGCAGCTGTCCCCTTGACTTTCTAAAACTTTGGTGGAATGAAGCAGATGGGGCTCTGGCTGCCTCCCTGACCATGGCTGTTAGGTGTATGCAGTGCCCACGTCTAGATGCGAGGGTTCCTCACAGCTGGAACAGCACAAGCACAAGAATCAACTTGCATCTCAGAGCAGAAAGCTCATCAGTCCTTCATCTTACTTGGTTTATGAGTACACACTATAGTACAACAAACCTGTGAGAAACACCTTTAAGAAGCTAGCAAAATAGTTACTTTCTGTTCATGAGCTTATAGGGAACTTCCTTTTTCTGTGGTGCTGAGGAGGAGCATAATCATTACAAGGGAACAGATAACATATTCCATCTGAGATGGCCTCACAGCCATTTGTTTTCAACTGTTTTCCAATTCATTTGTACTATGCACACCTATAAAGCAGGAACAGCTCTAGGTATAAGCCCTGCTAGTGTCAGTGAATCTTCATTGGCAAGAATTCAGCTAAGCTGCTTTTACATGCTTCAACGGCTTCAACAAGCCCCTGAGAATGAAGACTTTCTCATTTCTCCATTGCTCTTGAAATCAAAGTAATGCCTTTGATAAAATAAAAGTTTTTAAAAGGAAAACAAAACAAAACAGAAACAAAAAAACCTTAATGCAGGAGCAAATAGAAGAAAACAAATTTTAATGTCTACATTAATTGATCAGAAAACATTTCATTTTGTATGTACTGTAATAGCTGACTATTAACTCTGACAAACATCTAAAAATGTCCAGGTTTCTTCCTGTTCATATTAGCACCCATTTCACCAGTAATACTGAAACCACTGTGTTTGTCTGGCATGAATAAAAAGCATTTTTCAGACTTCTGCAGCTACGATTAAATACTGAAACTTCAGTATTGTTTCTAGACAAATAGAAGCTGAAAATGTGGCTATTTCTATCCTGGGAATTCAATTGCATGTAACCCACAGGGGGCTAAACATTGTCCCATTGTGCAGTACAGAAGGTGTTTAAGCTGCATGACCATTAATTTAATCATCCTAAAGTTTACCACTGGGAAAAGGAGGGTAGGAGGGGGAAGGAGACGTAAGAAAAGCACATTAGTGATGAGTTGGTTGTCCACGGCACAGAAGCCATCATCACAACAGCCATTAACTGACTCCCTTGTTGGCAGTCTCCATGGATGACTGAAATGACTCCAAGCCTGAGCTAGTCTAATTAAAGTATAACCTCCTTCCACAGATCTTGAATGGTATACTGAATCTGGCTTTCACCGATAGGGATGGTCTCCCTCAGGTAGCCCTGAGATGAGGTGATTACAGACAAGTTTAATGTGAGGGAAATAAATGCTGAACTCGCTTACTGTAATTATAACTTCAGTTTGTGTACCAAAACCTCATCATGATTATTTTTTTTTTCAAAATATAGTTCAAATTAAAAAATATATATTATTAACTGAAACTTCTGTTTAGAACCAAGATACAAATTATATATTTCAACTATCACTAAAATTTTTGTCTTTTTATTTAGTATCCCAAATGTTATTTCACTCTTTTCTTCTGAAGTGTGTAGTAAATTTATATCTTCTGTCTCGCTCCAATTTATAGGAGGGAGACAATGTTCTTTGGTATATGTATACCCAGCGTGAGATTAAGAAACAGTGGTTCAGCAGCAGTCCCATTGCAAGACATTCTGATGGTCTGAGGAAAAGCACAGGGGAGGAGAGCCTTGGGCAGCAAGTGGGTAGCAGAATGAAGCCGCAAGGTAAGTCCAGGAGCAGGCAGCAGGATTCAGGTAGCAGGTCCCGGAGAGTCCATCAGCAAGCAGGATGTCCATAGGGAGGTATCTGATGCAGACACCTTCTTGTTCTTCAGCACACAAGCATCATGTTGTGAGGAATATGATGGCAGAAACATTTCTTCTTCTTCAGCATGCATGCATCTTTTTCAGCATGCAGGTGTCAGGTCGTGAGGAATCAGATGTCAGAAAACCTAACTTCATGGTTGCCGATCCCTCTTTTATCCTCCTTTTTCCTGCCTACATAACATTCCTGGGTGCTTGCGTAAGAGTCATGTGCAACACCCCCTGAGATGGCCATCTTCCTCGAAATAAGCCCACACAAAAGATCACTTCATGGCCATTCATATGCAGCTTATCTCTCTCATTGTCCCTGGCCTTGTCCGTCTGTGTCCCTCAGACAAAGGGTTTCTCAACCCTTGACCAGGACTTGCTTGGACTTGTTCACATGTGTCCATCAGCAAGCTTTGAGTCAATAGTATAACCTTACATCTTCTCACTTGTTATTCTGCCTAAAGAGCAAATTTTCAAAGTTAGTCGTAAATACCAGATATGGTATAGAAGTCAAAGGCCACGAGTTTCTACTGAGAGTTTTTCATAAATTTGTAATCCCTAAGGGGTAGAAATGTCTGTGTCATCAGATCTATTCAGATGTCACACAGTTTTTTCCAATTACACTTGTGTTAATCTGCCTCATTTCTGTTTGGCTGAAATATAAAGAAAAGCAATTCATCTTGAAATAAAGTCCTCAAGAGATGGAGAACTGCCATTTCCCTCAGTAATTTATGCTTAGGGCTGATCACTCTACAAATGACATATCTCTGTCTTTATTTTTAATATCCAGGCATTTTAAAATACTACTCTTTATTAAAATACCAATTTCCTATTGATAAAAAGAGTTGACGTTATACTTTCTTGGAGGTTTAATGAATTAAACTCAGCCTTTTTTTTTTTTTTTTTTTTTTTTTTTTAATGATCTAAGTGGACTTGCCTTATTAATTGTTTCCTCTTGCATTCATTTAGATATTGAGGGTGTTCTGTAATCTCTCAATATTTGTTTTAACGTACAGACTTCAGAATGAGATTCAGTAGTCCAATTTGTTTTCACAGTTGTTGTACAGATATATAACATCTACTTTCTTCAAAACCATTTGCTGCTCACATCAACGTTCTTGGGTATGTTGGTTTGTCAGTCTTTCTGGAAATTGCACCATTTCTATATAAATGACTTGCTTTAGGCATACAAAGTTGAATGTACTGGTATTTGCTCCAAGAAACTAATCCAAAAATTGAGCTTTCTGTGGACAGAATCTACCATGCCCAGGGACATCTATTGATTTTAATGAGGCTTTATACAAGACCAAATATCTCCCCATGTGGAAATCCATGAATCAAATTTGAAACTATTTAGGACTAGTAATAGGAAAGAACGAGAGTAAGGAAAGACTATGCTGATAAACCTCTCAGGTAGGCAGCATTATGATTCTTCAATTGTTAAGATTAATGTTTCTTTTGTTTTCTTTCTCTGTTTTTTTTTTCTTTCTTTTTTTTTTTTTTTTTTTCTTTTTATGTGTCTGACTAGTAAACAAATGTCTGTCAACCTTTTCTAAGAAAAAATACAATAGAACTGGAGGACAAATTCTGTAAAAAAAATATATAGTTGTGATATTTGCCCCATTGATTTCACTTATTTTTAAAATATATGTCAACTAAAGCTTAGGATTTAACAGTAACACTGTATTTTCATTTGAAACCTTCCATTTTCTTTGGAAACTTTTTTTGAAAGTAGGAGTCAGTTTGAAGAATAACTCATCTATGCCTCTTACCTTCCAATTCCTGGGACAGGAGAGCTTAATAAAAATAATCTGAAATTGTCTGTAAAATTTAAATCAATTTGCTAAACTTTTCAGAACATTTATAAAATCTAAATACAAAAATGGAACAAAATTATTCTAATACTGACTTTAAGCTGTGGTTTCAGCAATGTATAGTTAGGGGCAACTAAAAGATAGTAAGCAAAACTCTTTTTTTTATGTGACTATCTTTTGTTCTGCTTCAGACAACTGGAATGCTGTATGTACAGAAGAGCACCTGAGACAACAAAGTAGGAAATTGCATTTTCTTCACCACAAGATATAAGAAGTTAGTAAGATTCATTAATGGAAAAAGAAGCAAAAATTACTTTTAACTTTTTTAGCTTTAAATAAAGCTGTTAACCCAAACAGTAACATGAATGAATGAGGCCTATTATTGTTTTCAGGAACTGACTATGAGAGATGACACCAGTAAATTCATAACAGGGCATCACAAAAGTACAACTGCAACACATTAGATGTTGTTGCAAACACAAAAGTACATCAAATTAAGTTAGATATGGAATTAAGTGGAAAAATTAACTTTTTCAGTAGTATCACTAGCAATGCATGTTAAGAATCTGGGATCACCTCAGTAGCATTGGAGAATAACACATTACTAAAACATATTGATATGGTGCATGTAACTAACTTAAACCAATTTTAAAGTCATCAAAAAGACAGGATTTATAACACTATATTGTATTGAAGCTTCATTTTATAAACATATTTACATTTTAGTAAAGAGTTGAAACTGTCAGTTTTTCTTTCTGTGCCATTTCTGCATACTGTTACTCATGAGTTTTTGGTAGGTACGCTTGTGTTTGCTGAAGGTCAGGTGGTTAAGAACTTGAATGCATAAGAAATGTTTTTCCAGAACAGAAAGATTGTTCAGAGATTTCTATATCCTGTTCTAGCAATGGCCAGTGATAGATGCTTCATATCTACTTAATGGTGCAATAATATATCATGCAGATATGATTGTCCTTATTCTACACAACCCTGGCTGAGCAATACTGAATCATCAGAATTGCTAACACTTGAGATGTTATGGGAGTTGCTGGTTAGTGGTAAATCCCTTTTTGTGAGTCTTTCTGAATCTATGGTGTTAGTCCAGTTTTAAGAAGAAATGCCTTCAATGATTTCAAATTAGTTGCACCAAACGCACAGAGGTGCAACAGCCAAATGTCACTTTGGGAACTGGTGATGATTCTAGTGTGTGATTTCTAGTATCATTTCAATCTGATTCCTGGTTGTGCCAAAAGAAATATATGATCAATCTTCTAAAATCAAAATATTTACAAAACTGACTGGGTACTTTTCTATTCTATCTTTATATCATCCTATGTTGTTAATGTTAAAGTCAGAAAATCAAAAGTTATGTATTAATGTACCTATATAAAAATAGATTTTAAACTCAAACTTGACTGTAGACAGCTGGTACTTACCTCTGATAGAGTTGTTGTTAGTGGAAATAACCATTTTTAGTGCTTGAATTTTCCTGATAGGCAATGCAGGAAATGTGGAAATCTGGAAAAGGAAAACAGCAAGAACTAAATGATAAAATAACTAGACTTCAATAAGAAAATGCGAATGTTTTTCAGCAGTTTGGTTACGTTTCTAATTCCCACTGAAAGCAAACAAATGTTTTCTACATTTTAGGAGAATGAAATTAAAATTCTTGTTCAAATTATATTCAACACGAACAAAGCTGCTTATTATTAAGCAATGTTCCTAATGAATGGCATTCTATGGCAATATCCGTATGCTGTACCTAGAGGCAGAGCCTCAGTTATCTTTTAATTGCTTTCTTACCAGACAAGGTGTAAGAGTTTGAAGTTCAGATTCAATCAAATAAAGTCAAGCGCAAATGGATTGGAAGGCAAGGGAAATGCTAGTCCACTTCCCTAGGTGTACTTATTTTCCTTCTGGCAGATATTCATCTGGCCTATTGCTCAAAATCTGTAAAGATGAAGACTTTCAGACAATTTATGCTCTGCCTTGCTATCTTTCTCTTCCTGTATGCAGTCTGCCCTGAAATCTAACCTTGATCTTGCTGCAGTATACTTCCTTTTTTTTATCTTGGAAAGAAGAAAATACTATTTTCTGTTCTCTTTGAGATCTACTACATACTTTGAGGCCATTGATCTACCTTTTCTCTCAAAGCTGGACAGGCTATATCCAGTCTAGCTCTCTTCTGAGTTATGATGTCTGATGACTCTCGTTGCTCTCATCTGAACTTCACTGAAGAGATTCATATTTTTTTCTGAGGTGACAGCTCAAAACAAGGCAAAGTGTTACAGCCAAGGCTATTCTAGTTCTAAGTGGAGAGAGAGATAATTTCACATATCCTTTGGGTTATCCTTGAAGTTTGATGTTGGTATTGAAATTCTGAGCATGTCCAGAAGCTTATGTAATACCCCAAATGTGCCCAAGTGCTAGCCAAAGTGCTCAATTCTGTATTTCTACAATTAAATTCCTAAGAGTAGTCCTTGCAAATGGTATTACTGTTTTTTTCCCGTTTTTAACCCCCCTTTTTTTTCCTTCAATATAGTATAACCAAAATGATTGCCAATACCTGATCCTCATGATAATTAAACTGATTTGACATGATTTGTTCACTTATACCCTTGTGATTCCTCCACATTCTTAAAATGTAGTGTTGTGAGTTTTTGTTGTTGTTGTTGTTGTTGCTTGTTCATTTGTTTTTCCAGTAAACTGGATAATCCTGCTAGATGTGTTATCAACTTGTTCATAAATGTTTCCTGGTTTGACTGTTATGGATTCCCACTAGTGTATATTTTTTAATTTCCTTTTCATTATTACCCATATCTTTTAAAAATTCCTCCTCATTACACCTATTTATTTATTTATTTTAATTCTCAGTATGGAAAGAACATTTTTATTTTTCCCTGTCTGTCCTTCTTAAAGAAACTATCCTTTCATCTTACATGCTATTGCACATAGATTTGGGAATGCCAATTAAATAATGATATTCTTGGGAAATTCTCCTGTTTTTGTTCCTAACAATTCTTGCGTCTAAGAAATTCAGCAATTGACTATTTTTATCCTGCTTGTCTGTTCGCTGACCTGACTCATTAATAACTAACTGCAAAAATAATAAAAGTGGCAATGCTATGATAGTGTAACTAAACTGTCATATTTAACAAAGGATTCCAAGAAAACAGTACACAAGCATGTCTGTGATAATATATACCAAGACAATCTGGCATATCCAGGACATGTCAGCTTTATTGAGCATGTCTTATACCCACTTCTTTAGGATTTAAAGATGACAGTAACTTGGTTTGAATGCCCAGGCAAATGTAAACTTTTTCTTTTTGTGAGGGAAAAGGCCAAGTGGTATAACCTTGGTATATGGCAACCCTGGAACTCTACTTGTCTGTTGTAAGCACTGAGTAACACTTCAGAGAACCAGATTGTAAACTCCAGAAGAAAAGTAGTAGACATTTGCAATTAATCTAGGCACTGTTTGTTTGTTTGTTTGTTTGTTGTGTTTTGTTTTATTTTCCATTCTGGGAAAGATAACATAGCTTTGTTTCATCTATCTCTACTATTTGACATTAACAAATGTTGTTCTTCAGTAAGGAAATGTATACATTTATTTAAAAAGAAATTTCTGTTTATGATACTTTTTGTGATGAATTCTTTAGACCTTTTTCTACGTGGAATACATTCTCAGGGTTGGCTTTGAGCATTGTTTTATGACAGCATTGTTCCTCACTGTCTTGCATACAGTATTTCTGCACTTTCATAACTGCTCTTTTTCAGGTCATTTCCTCTTTGCTAATCCATGATATATATATGGGGTGGTCAGTGAGGTCTAGAAATTAAGTCCTCCAGTTTCAGTTAAGATTTCCAAACAAAGCTAAATTTCATTTCCTATTGATTTTGTGTAATTGTGTCTCCTACTTGTGTTGACAGTTTTAGGGCCAACCTGAAAAATTAACCCTTTTCTGAGCACTGTAGATGAAAAATATAAAATAAGCTTATACATTAATTAGATACGTGAGAACATTGTCATATTGATCATTTAGAGCATATGCAGGATCTCTTGTCAAATTCTCCTAAGGCCTTCTTTGTCAGTAAAGAAAGAGAAGATAAATGTGTAGAAAGTGACCAACAGATAACAAGAGTTCAAGGACACAAAGGTAGGTTATTTGTCAGATAATAAATTGTACAGGTGTCACAGTATATTTATTAGTTGCTCAAATCAACTACAGAGTATTTTTGCAAAGCAAGGCAAAATTTCCTTGATGAAATAAAAACTGTGAAGGATAAAAATTGATTTACTATAGCATTAGCACTTCATCTAGATCCTTTTCTGAACATTCTGCTCAGCTGTTTTATAATAAATAATACAACTAATTTGCTACGTATTTGCTTTTGATTTCTTGGAAATATCCATATTGGTCATTGCTTTTTAAAATCCACCAAACAAATGAACAAATGACCAACACTCAATATGTTGTACTTTTATTAATTTTATACATATATGAAATGAATTTTAAATGGATTTTTATTTCCCTTTCTCATGGCTTTTAGAGTAATGAAATACATCTCTATGAATTCAGTGCTTGCTCATATATATTTTGTTCCATGTCTAGGAGAGTACAGATACAGCTGAAATGAATTTAAAAGTTATTTTTATTTTCAATAAAGTAGACATTTTCACGTTGTTCTAATTGAGCTTGAGACTTAAAATATGGACTTGCAGATCCTTGTTATGCTGTTAGGTGATTGGGTAGCAGTAGCAGAAGTCGACTTATTTACATGTAAGTTTCCCAGGGAAGCTGATGGGAAACTGCCCATAGATGAAGGGCTGTCAGTAGTTCTAAATACGTTTGCATGATTCACAGTAAGAAACTTCCAATACTGCAAAGATTTATATTTGTGTTTAGCACACTTTTTTAGCTTGCCACAGGAGCTGATGGATTACTCCCTAATGGTGAAAAGAAGTTGTATCAGCTGTAAGTGAAAAATGGACTCATCTAAGGAAGGAAAAAAAAGGAAGATATTTTGAAATATGGAAGAGAATAGGAGGTTGCGTTCATTAGCAATGTAAAAACAGCCTCTATCTATGTATAATGAATTAGAATGCCCTTCATTCAAATAAGTTCTTATAAAAATGATGGTCCGGGTTGCTACTAAACTGAAGTGTATTAACTTGATACATTGATTTCAATGCAGCTATGGTGATGCAGAGCTGGCAGAAAATTGGCTTGCCTCTGTGATATCAGGAGTCAGAGCCTAGAGCCAAATCAGCGTTTAATCAGCTAGACTATAACTTCAGTGGAACTTAGACAGCTCAGTTCTTTATACTGATCCACAAAATCTGTCTGCTAAGATTTCTGTCATCCCAGTAGGCTTATTTGTGGCCAGTGGTGTTAAATAGCTCCCTAAACTGTGTATGTATGTAGACACTATTGTTTAAGACAAATATAGCAATTTACTCATTTATTTTTTACCTAGAACCATGAAATCATGTTGCAAATGCAACTAGAGGGATTTATTTATGTGAAACAACCAATATTCCTCACAGATATAAAAAAATATGAAAACTGAAGATTCCCTTCTAAAAGGTCCTTTAATTCAAAATTAAAATGGAAAAAATGCCCATTTTCACCAGCAGGGAGTTTAACTACTTCTAAGGAAAATTACAGTGACCCATTTCTTTGGTTCTAATAGACTTTGTTTATACCTTAAGGGGATGTTGGACATCATTGTTTTCCTTGAAACTCCATCCAAAATATATTAAAGGAAGTTCAAAAATAATGCCCTTAGCAGGCAATTAAAAGAAACACAGACAATACTTTACTAAGGTACATGTCCTTTCTATTTCTGAGGAAGGACGAGTTCTTAACAGTCTGAAGAATTCCTTGATTAGCATATCCTGTAATAACAACCTGAGAAGCCTCTGTCACACTCACAATTTATACAACTCTTGGTAAGCGGAAGGGGAAGAGTATTTGTGTATGCTAGTCAGGTAGAAAATGACAAAAACACAAATATCAAGGGGGTAATTTTTTCCTGTTGGCTTTTGATTCTCTTTGCATTTCTTTCTGTAGGGTGCTGTTTTAACAACTGACTCACAGTGCTTTGGCATCATTCTTACCAATTGTTCAGCTTTTTTTTTTCCCCTAGAGTTTTGAAGCCTCATTTTCTCCCCTTTCTACATATAGCACTGCCCATCAGTCTTCTAAATCAAAAAAGGCTCAATTTCTCCTGTTTTCTCTGTTCCAATATTCTCTTGATCTGTGATTTGACTGCTTCTAGCTCCTTCTATTTATTCAACTCCTTCTTTATAAGGATTGTTCCCTCCTTCTGATGTTTTAGTGTGTGCATGATAGCACAATAGAATCACAGACATACTGAGGGAAAGCAGGGTTAAGGGAATGTGGTATACTGTAGTATAATGTAATACAAGCAACTAAGAAAACAAAGAAACCCATGTTAAAGAATGCCATTCATATCTTTGAATTTTACCCCCCATATTTTTTTAATGCTGCTGAGATTATCTACTTATTGGAGATACATGTCAGCTAAAGAGCCAAATTATAGAATGCTCAGTTTTCATTCACATCTGCATTAGTGAAATGAGCTTTGGAAAAGGACTTCTGAAGGGTTGAGAAACAGTACTTTAAAAAGCAACTGCAAGTTGCTTTGGGGCAAAGGTGCATATGTGGTCTGAAGAAAGTAGAGAGATATTTTTGTTACTAGTACGTAATGACAGAAAAAATTCAGCAGCACTGTCAATGCAGTATGCCATGTATGCTCTCTGTAATAGAATTCGAAAGATATCTCACATTATAATCTATAGTTTCAAATGACTTAATTGTACCATTAACTCCATAACCTTGCTTTAAAAGTAACTTATGGCTCATGAATTTCATTTGAAAGAAATAATCCGAGAAACTTTTTTACAAGATGATTTTCAAAGTTTTCCTCTGGCTATTAATTGTTATTTAGTTCATCAATATATATAACATGACACTACATTTAATTATATTAATTATGTAATAATTATAACAAAAGACATACCATTTCCATTACTTGACAAAGTCATTTCATCTAAGAAATGAAAAGCATCAAGGTGAAAGAGAAGGACATCAAACAAAAATAAAAAGGAAAATCGTAGAAAGGAACTGAGGAAGAGATACAAAAACTGATAGGAAGTGGCCAAGAACAGAGTCTTATTTTCCTTTGCTTCTTTCTTTAACAATATTTTCTTTGTAGAGAGAATCACAACTGTGGGCCATTTTGAGAAGATGTTCTGCTTCTTAAGGACAGCACTGACAATGACTACATGCATGTACTCCAGGGTAGAGTGGATTTTTTGAACTCTAAGGTTAGCAGCAAAATGAGGTAAGAGAATAAATAAAGTTATTATGGCACACACAGCAGAAGTTTCATATTCTCAGCCACTTCTATTGCAGTTCCAATAGAAATACAATCAGTGTCACTATACTCAGATAGACGGGTGCTCATTACCTAACACCTTCAATATGATGAAAAGTGGATTGTTTATAGAGTTTCAAAGAAAATCTGTCATAGAGAAAACTCTAGTTCATGGTTTTCAATAATGATGCAACAACAATTGATTTGAAATTGTGCTGAAATGCATACTTTGGGTGTTCAGTTTCCAAGTATGCATTTCATTAATGCCTTTTCCCATGGCTTTTTTTTTTTTTTTTTTTTTTTTTTTTTTTTTTAACACAAGGCAGTCACTATCAAAATTAGGTATTGTTTTTTTCAGATAGAAGTAATTGTGTACAACCTTCCTTCTTTTTTAATTGTAGCTTTTTTTTTTTTTAAATTGTTTTTTTTTAACATAATGATGGAGTTTAATAATATAACTATTGGTAACAACTTTCTACCAGGACGTTTATACTAACATAGACTATAGCTGCCTGAAACATTCTTTTGATAGTTAAAGTGAGATACCACCTGAACTCCGAGGATTCTCAAACTGCCCTCAGGGAGATACTCCACTACACTCACTAAAGCTACTTTGCCAGAGTGGGTCCTCATAAGATAGCATGATGTGGGAACTAGCTTCACAAGACAAACCTTGCTTAATATCACTGCTATGTCAATACTTTTCATGGAGAATGAATGTTATGAAGTTACCTGCTTTCCTTGACTCTGTTAGTATACTTTTGCAGCAACTACAACTTACACTTTTTTTTTGTTTGTTTATATCTCAGTGCTCGCAACTTTTCTAGTAGAACAAAGATTGACAGTGAGAGCATCACATTCTTACACCAGTTTGTAGACATCAATATCAACAATATTTAGTATTTCATATTCTTGTGTGGTGTTGTTTTTTTTTCTTTTTTTTTTTTCCCCAATTGTTCCCTCCATTTTAACTTGACAAGGTGTCTTGGGTAAAAAGTGCTGCTGTCTTAAGATGGATGATATATGTGGTTTTTCTTCCATAACTTCTGACAGCACTTTCCAGCCTTCACCTTCAGCAACTTCATTCATCCAATCTGCATCTGCTCTAGAGCAAAAGCATGTCAAGAACTATGACAAACTGTTAAGACGTGTTAGACATACAGTCCTGGAGTACTGAAGCTCAGTGTTGAAGCTGATAGTATTTATAAGGTTTCAAATGGCACAATACTTTCATTCAAAGTGAATATGAGTGTGAAATCCAACTCTATGCATTGACAGAAATGTCTAATAGACATAATAATAAAAGAAAATGTTAAAATTGATGAATTTGGAAACATAAAATCACAGGGTTTTTCTTCATTGGATGTTGTGGCAGCTGCTGCAAAAGGGTAGATAAGAAAGAAGCCTGAAGATACTATTTAATATTGAAATAATCAACCTATTTCCATGGGATTTTCACATTAGCAAAACTGAAAACTTCCCCTCTGTTTTCCACCTGTGAAATATGAAATATGCTTCTGGCAGTTTTTCTCTGGGAATTAATACTGATCTTTCCTTCCTTCCTTCCTTCCTTCCTTCCTTCCTTCCTTCCTTCCTTCCTTCCTTCCTTCCTTCCTTCCTTCCTTCCTTCCTTCCTTCCTTCCTTCCTTCCTTCCTTCCTTCCTTCCTTCCTTCCTTCCTTCCTTCCTTCCTTCCTTCCTTCCTTCCTTCCTTCCTTCCTTCCTTCCTTCCTTCCTTCCTTCCTTCCTTCCTTCCTTCCTTCCTTCCTTCCTTCCTTCCTTCCTTCCTTCCTTCCTTCCTTCCTTCCTTCCTTCCTTCCTTCCTTCCTTCCTTCCTTCCTTCCTTCCTTCCTTCCTTCCTTCCTTCCTTCCTTCCTTCCTTCCTTCCTTCCTTCCTTCCTTCCTTCCTTCCTTCCTTCCTTCCTTCCTTCCTTCCTTCCTTCCTTCCTTCCTTCCTTCCTTCCTTCCTTCCTTCCTTCCTTCCTTCCTTCCTTCCTTCCTTCCTTCCTTCCTTCCTTCCTTCCTTCCTTCCTTCCTTCCTTCCTTCCTTCCTTCCTTCCTTCCTTCCTTCCTTCCTTCCTTCCTTCCTTCCTTCCTTCCTTCCTTCCTTCCTTCCTTCCTTCCTTCCTTCCTTCCATTTTTCCTTTTTCGTTTCTTCATTTTTTATTTTTTTTTGTTTTCTAATTTATTTATTTTTTAATTTCTATTATTTTTTAATTACCTTGACTTTATGTTGTACAGGAGCTCTAATTCATTTTCTGCTCTTTCATTGCTAAGGAAATGTGGTGAAATATTAATAGTAATTCGTGAGGTAGATAGGTCCCAGAATAGTAATAGCTACTGTTAAACCCCATATCACTTAATGCTGTACCCTTTGTGTTATTGTTAAACTTAGTTGTGTTTAGTGGTATAATATTAATAGTAAAAAAAATCTGAAACAAAATTATGCAAGTGGAATGGAATTTGTAAGAGGATGTGTAAAATTCAGATACAGATTTCTGTGTCCTATATCTGTTTCAGCAACTGGGAGTCAAAGAGTAAGAACGCTTTCAGTACCCACAGTATTTCAAGGTAATATGAGCATGAAATTTGAACTTAAGAAATGATGACACCTGTGTCACCCTGTTTCTAAAAGCATTACCTCTTAAGGACACTTTTAAATATCATTGCATTTATCCAGACTGATTACTTTTAGAACAAAAATAGCTGCTCTGTTAATAACAAAACTTTGCCATTTACCTCCAACCACTGATAACTGTATAGAGAATAGTTTCTTTATGTTGTCTATAGGGACTTTTAATCCACTGTGTCTTAAAGAAATTTTAATTTCTGTAAAGAGCAGATATTTTTTTGCTGTAGATTTCCTAGCTGATTTCCTTTTTTTTTTTTTTCTTTTTTTTTTTTTTTTTCTTTATAGAAAGAAGACTTCTGCACTGAACCCTTGCCAAGAATCTGGGCAGCTCTGCTAGATGGCCAGCAGGGGCGTGTCTGGAAAAAATGGTAATTCTGTTTTCCTCTGGTTGTCCATCTGTAGGTGGTTTGTTTGTGCCCTTGTATAAATCAGAGCAATATCAACAGTCATGTTGATATCCTTCACTCATGACTGAATGAAAACATGAACTACTTTTTCAGTCATGAACAGCCAGGGTCCAGCAGAATTTTCTTTCCATATCCTCTTCTTTAATATTGGTGTGTTTTTGCTTGTTTGTTTGTTTGTTTTTTAGGAATCCATGTCAGATGGTTTTAGAGTTTACTGCATTAACTTTACTTACACCATGTCCTCTGTTGCAAGGTCTGAGCTTCAAAATGCCGTGGTTGTGTCCCACCCTAGCTCCACTTCCTATTTCTTTCCATTTTCCTAAGTAAGCCTCTCATTCCCTTCATCTTCTGTTGATGTTAAGGATTTTGTGCTTCATCATCCAGATGTGGAATGTCGCAACTCCATTGTCTGCATCAGTCTTCCCCTCACTCCTGCAGGTAGCAGTGGCATAATCTTTGGTTTATACTGATGTACTCAGAGACACCAGCTGGCTTTTACAACATATGCTAGCAGACAAATCATCAAGTAATGTTATTCTGGTTACTCTGAAATTGCTAAATCATATTTAGTTCAGCTTTGTCTCTCATGCTGCAAAATGTTTCACTAAATGCACAGCTATTCTGGCCTTGGGCTACTGTAACTTTTGTATTAGTCATCCTTATTGAACATGTCCAATTGTTTTTTTGTGCAGCATTTTTTGGTGAATCTTGAAAATTCTATGACCAAAAGCACATACTTTCTCTGAGCTAGCATAGCTTTTTACAGCTGACATGTCTGTGGAGAGGTGATTTATCTTCAGCCTTCTTGCTCATTTTTTTTTTTTTTTTAACTTATATTCTCTTGTAAATTAAATTAATATTCTTACGTAGCGGATTGTTTTTCAGTGATCACATGACAGGAGGTCAGCAACTGAGTTTCATAAGCAGTATAAAAAATAACTGTCTATCATCATATTCTTTTGTACTTTTCTTGGAAGACGTAATTGACAAGGGCAAAAATGTTCAAATAATATCTGGTACAAAGCCAAAGATGGTTTAGATTCTGTGTAAGAATAGATTTTCTTGATTTATTTCATTAGGTATTATTAATCAGAATCCTGATATATAAAATTTAAAAGCAAACAGATGAACAAATATGCAAAATATAACAAAAATATAACAACCCAATACTAAACAAAAACTAACATAAAAGTCTGTACAAAGAGTTTTTCAAATTTTGAAGTTGAGTTCTTAGAGAAGGGATTTACTATTCACGTGAATGAAACAAATGAGTTTGAAATATAGACTCACCTTTCAACAGGTTAAGATTTGATTTCTCTGTAAGATATGGATATGTAAATGGTGAACCAAAAGCTGCAATCATTAGTAGGCATGCAGATTTACAGTGCTTGTTATCAGTACTTTATATAGGACATGACATTATGTAATGCAAAACATCTCACAGCAGATTGGAGATCAAAGTGTTGCAGTTTGAGCTAACAGTAAAGCAGGAAGTACAAATGGAAGAGAGAAAAAAGACATCACTCATGGTCAACAGAGATGAGGACAAAATTTCTACACTAACACTACCAATCAATTAAACTGTTCTTCTCCAGAGCTGTCAGAGAAAAAGCTTATTGTCAAAATATGGTATAAAATCTTGAACAGAAAATCTCAACAAGTAATTATCTGAAAGAAGCTCAAAGACTGATAAATAACATAAAAATATAATTTCCTGTAGTTTTAGAATCAGAACAAAATTGAACTCCCGTATTTAGAAAGGAAAACAACAGTTTTGAAAGTTCAGAAAAATATTTGCAAAGAGCTAGATGTTACTGTATATTGGGGAAGTTTAGCTGAAATTTATTTTGCCTTCACCAACAGCTCCAATGAAAACTCAGTTTGCTCATTTCAGAATGAGTTTAGAATTTAAGAGAATTTAACAAATAGTTACAAGGATCAACAAGAGATTTCTTGCTGGAGTGAATAGGGGAAAACTTAAATTCTGCATGAAAAAGACGTTCTGCTTTTGTCTCATACCTGACTTTAATTGCTCAGCAGAGACACAAATTCAGTTTCATCCTTCAACTCTAGGTACTTAAATATGCAGGACTTCCATCTGCCTAGAATGTGCTTTAGCCACCGAGCTCTTTCTTTGTGTCTGGCTGTGTTGGTGGCAGGTGACAATCTATGTGTTTCATCTTTCAAATTAACTATGTTTATTTTAAATAAAATAAAACAATGTCAAGAGAATGGAAAAAGAATGGTGAAAGTGAAAGGAAAACTCACTTATAAGTAAATACTTTCTCTTTGGAAATAAAAAAATGAAATTGTGTCTTCTGAAACAAATTACTCCTTTTGTAGATGTGTACACAAAACAATGTTTTATTGCTCAAGTCCTTCTTCTCCTTATGATTTTTTTTTAATCTAAACCACTGTTGTTTTTTGGGTTTGTATTTTTATTTTTATTTTTATTTTTTGCTTTTTATCCCAGTATGTTAGGAGAATCCCAGAAATGTGCCATGTGTCAAATCATTTCACTAAAATAAAGCAGTTTGCTCTTTGTTTTACTTAGAAGAAAGATTAACAACTTCTCTGTTGACTTGATTTTCCTTTCCACTAAAAAAAAAAAAAAAAAGGAAATAGAATTGGTGCCTTCAAAAGCCTTCCAGTTCTGGGAAAAATGTCCAATTTGGTTTTAAGCATTATTTTTACAGACACTAAACCATATGTAGTGAATTAAGGAATTAATGGTCTTAAGCATTTTCGTTTGTTTGTTTGTTCCTCACCTTATCGTTAATACGAGCCCAAAACTTCCACAGACCTTTCAGTACAGTACTCAATCAATTAAGAACTGGTTATAGTTATTTCCTTTTGATTTATTTATAAATTCAAGTCATAGAAAATTAAAATAACAAATTTAAATACGGCATACAAATATATGAATATAACTTTTACTTTGTAGAAAGAAATTCATAAAGAAAAATGCAAATAGCAATCTTGTTATCAAATCTTTATTAACTGTTTTATTACCTTAAAATAACGTAATTTGTTGACAGTATTTCAAAATATGTTTTTGGGAAAAGGAGCTATTTAATATGCTGGACTTGAGTGTTTAATTTCTTTTACTTCTCTAGAAAATACAATTAGAAAGCTTTAAGGTGTTTAATTATAGATCTTGCCTTGATCTGCAGTTTGTGATGCATGCACAGATTTTTAACACATAACATGAAGTCTTCAGGAACCTCTGTTATCTCTAAAACATTATGAAAGTTTTTTCTGAGACCTTTTTGAATTTCCTACATCATGATGTTAATCTGTGAAACTATATCTCTGTAAAGGTACAGATAAAATGGTTTAATGATTTATTTAGTGAAGGAACACACTAGAAGTGATTCAGGAATGTTGATTATTAGTATGAGTAAAGCTACTTTTTTCCTCTATCCATCCCTTCCTCCCTCGCTCCCTGTCTCCTTTCTTCTCTATACCTATGATATCTATGTTTGGCAAGTGGCAATATATGTGAGTATCATAGCTTTTAAAGTCATGAACCACAGACTTAATGTCCTGAAATGACAACAGCAGCAAATTTAGTCATGATCCCTCACTCCTTTCTTTGCATCAGTAGATAAGATGAAAGCATCAATTAACTACCGTGCTACAGCACATACTTTGATGTTCAAGCCCAAAACAACCTGTGTAGTCTATAGAAAAAAATGCTTTTCCCAAAATCACTTAATATTGGTTTGTTTTTTTCTTGGTTTTTTGTTTGTTTGTTTTTAAGCTGATTTACTGTACAAAAATCTGACACTTTTCTGATGTTAGTGATAATGAAGTGACAGAAGATACACAAAATAACAGAATCTGTAAGGGAACCTCAGGAGCTGGGTGGCTATGAATGTACTTAGGCTCAGAGAGGGCAGATGTACTGAGTTGTAACAAATGTATTTCACTGAACAACTGTGACCAAAAGGGCTATGACAGAAAGCTTATGGAGTGATGTTTGCTGCATGCCTGCCTAATATCAGTCTCTCATTTTTGTGAGTTGAACTGATTTATAGAGTTCAAGCTTCTATCATTTATGAATAGAATGGGTATGAGATGAACCATGCTGACAAAACTTCTGCAAAACAGATGATAAAAAGGATGAATAGAGCACAATGTTGGCTAGTAAAATAATAATGCTTTCAAATGAGAGTTAATTAGCTCTCTTCATGATGCAGATTAATGATCTTCAGGAAGACTTTTTTGGTTTCAAAAAAGAAACCTCAGGGAAATTTAAATCTCTTCTGCACCATTTGTGTACAAAAGCAACCACTTTCAGGTGGAACTGGAGAGTAAACTTAAGCAGGATGGTGTACAATAATGGCATCTTCCCCCCCAAAAAATATTAGATCTATGTTTAAAAAGCAGGGAAGATGAAAATAAAAAGGGAAATTTATGTTAGCTGCAGACGGATCACCACTAGCATTTACGGATCTAAACATACCTCTAAATTACATGTGCAGAAGAACAGAAATAACTCTAATCCATCCCCATTTTTATTACTGTTTTGTCTGAACTGGTTGTTACATATCTGTCTGTGCTAACAATGTTAAAATTTTAAATAGAAATTTTGTTACAACAAAGATAAAGTTATGTCTGTAAGAATGGCATTAGGAGTGTCATAGTATCTAGCTTTCTTGTTAAAAACACTTTTTATGATTCTGTGTTGCACAAAGAGAATGAGGCATGAAAAATCTTGATGGGGTACACAGAAATCAGGCAAATACTTTTTACTTAATTAAGGAAGGAACAAAGCAAACTATTACCATGGAAAGTGAACAAAGTCTTATATGGCACTTTCATAAGAAGTCACTGGTACATGTATGTGAACAAACAATTGCACATTGTCCACTGCAGATGGAAGTTTGTAAATTCTGAAACAAGCATAGTCTTGGTATTTTACACGAACTAGTGAAAGGAAATCTGTCACAGAAAGATTATGTGCAAGTCTATGGTTCCATATTAGATTATGCTAAATACTTTTATAGGAAGCTTTTCCTATTTGAGATATTGCTTAAGAGTTCACATGCATTATTGACTATGCCATTTAACAACTCAGTGAGGTTGTTAAATAGCAATCTATTCTGTAGACTTTGAAGCATAGAAGCTATATGCTTTTCTCAGTTTCATAGAACTATAGAATCACAATGTTGGAAAGGACCTAAATGATCATCTAGTCCAACCATTCTCCCATAACCATTGCTACCACAAGCCACTGAACCATATCTCATAGCTCCTCATCCAGATGCCTCTTGAACACTGCTGGGGACAGTGACTCTACCACCCCCCTTGGCAGCCATTCCAGTGCCTGACCACTCCCTGAGAGAAGTTTTTCCTTATGTATGTCTCATCTAAACCTCCTCTGGCACAACTTGCAGCCATTTCCTTGGGTTGCCTGGGAGGAGTCCAAATCCCTCCTCATCACAACCTCCCTCCAGGAAGTTGTAGAGTGCAATGAGGTCTGCCCTGAACATCCTCTTCTCCCTCTTGGACACCTAGGCACACTGTCAGCTCATGTTCAGCTGAGCATCAACCAACACCCCCATGTCCCTTTCCTCTTCAGAGTCATCCAGCCACTCACCTCCAACTTTATAGCGCTATACAGGGTTATTGTGGCCAAAGTGGAGGACCCAGAACTTGACCTTGTTGGACCTCATCCCATTCACCTTTTTTTTTACAAGTTAGATGCACATAATTTCAAAATGAATTTATCTATACATTTTCTGTATTGTTAGTATTTCCTAAAGACTGGATATATAACAATAGCTAGAGCAAGAAATTGCTTGTGTAAAGCAAGCCCTGTAAGTATAGAAATAGTATTTGATCAAGATACTCATGCAGATATTTCCATTTTGGAATATGTAACTGTCAGCTCAGTTTGGTAACAGAAGATAGGAGAAACCAAGTTTAGTAAAACGTCTTAAAGTTTTCAAATTGTATTTATGCAAGTGATTATTTCTTTGAAGATCTACTCTGCCATTGTGATTCTTAGGCATTTCAAATAAGAAGATCTAAATGTTCAAATTCTGATTGTTTTATCTTTTTGAATCATAATCACATAAGTGAAGAATTTATCCTCTCATTGCACGTATAGATCCCATACCTACAGAGGATGTCACCTATTTGGAAATTGAAAGCTTTTGGAAAAAAATTGTAAAGTCTGGAGTGTGTCTCAGCTCACAGTTAAGTTCCTGATTTCTTTGTAGTGACTGATGATAAGACTACACAGGAAAATAATGGTAAAACTTTCATTTCTTCTTTCAAAAAAGGGCATTTTTGTATGGGCATGGGACAGCCAAGTGTTTCTTTTGCCGCAAGTGCTATGAATGGAGGTTCAACAGAAAAGATGCTAATATCTCCAATTCACCATAAGCACCTTTGTACTTTTACTGTTTTATTTCCCACATGTCTAAAGATATAGGTATTTATGATCTTCCCCTTCCAGGAAATAGCCCTATCAAGCAAAATATGGGACATTCAAGGTAAGAGCACCCTCTGTAATTTGTTTCTGGTACAGTCTCCGGGTAAATTTCTAAACCCTATCTCAGGTATGTTTGGGACAATGATTTTGGTTTTTAGAAATGTTTGTAAAACTAATAGATTTTCCCTTATTAATTTCTCTACAAGGATCATTGTAAGATTAATTAGGAGAAGTTAAGGAAAATGACATGACTGGAAAGATTCTACTTGACCATACTAATGAGTACTGAGTTGTTCAGGTTGTTCAGTGTATATTCATTTAGAGAGCAATTCACAACTTGGAAGCCAGAAGTAAAATGGTGTAATTTGAAACCATTTTTTCATTGACTTGGGTTCCTTTATGTAACCTAGGACTGACTGATCTGTTAGAGAAACTAAGTATGAAATATGTAGAAGAAAGTGCTTCAGGTAAGAATTTGGCCTCATGTATGTGTCCCCTTAGCTCCCTGGTTACATCTAGTTAAACTCTGCTTCACACAACAGTAGAATGTTTGTAACTGTGGTGCCTCAGATTATAAAAGTCACATCTGTAGATACTGCTTGTACAAATTTACCTGAATTTAATAGTCCATCTATTGTAAAATAATACGAAATAAATATTGCAGTTGTAACAACACCTAGCACTGTGAAGTACTTATCCAACTTGGCAGCCTTTTCTATTTGTTTTTTGGTTTTTTTTTGTTTTTTTTGTTTTGTTTGTTTTTTGTTGTTGTTGTTGCTGTTCTCACTGTACTGTGAGGAGATGAGCTAAATAAAATAATATAGGTACTGTTCTGCTTATGTTAAAGACATTCTCAAAATGATTTTAAACCCATGTGTTTGACTGCTTTGTTTTACCTCGTAATCCTAGTAGTCAGTGAGTGAATGTGTCTTTTCTTTCCATCTTTGGCCGGGAGCTGATGCTTTTATGTTGAATAGCCATCCACTCTTCTGCTCCCTGATTTACACCATGTGCTGAAATATCATTTTCCCTTACCAGGAATCTGACAGGCTTTCATTAGATGAGGGTGAAATTCAGTTTTATAGAGTATCATTGAATTCTGGAGAAAAACATTTGATTACAGAGCAACATGCCTGTGTTATTCCTGTGTAAAAAAGAAGCAGTTTGGTCATAGAAGCTATATCTATATTGAATCACCTGCCTGTAAATTCATAGCTTCTTTGAAGAAAATCTGCTCCAAGGATGTGGTTGTTACCACATAAACACTGGATAAAATTCTACATTTCGGGGAGATGTTAGAATGGGAGAGTAAGCAGCTCAGTAACATGCTGGGTAATTTCAGTTTGAAGCTGTGAAAAACAAACCATTTTATCAATTAAAAATTTTTGTTCATAATCCTGATGGGAGGTTTTCTGGCTTCTCCAAAAACAGACATGGAAAAATAATGGAGCTGAGTAACTGGAGTTCAAGTGTAAGGTTATAATAAAACATAAAATACATTCATTCAGTTTCCGGTTTAACTGAAAGGCTTTTGCACAGCTCTGATGATAATGGACCAAATTATTTTTTAATGTGAGTAGAAAAAGACTTGAAAGATTATAAAATGTAGCAGCCTCAAGATCTACATGAGACTGGAGGGTAGGTAAAATACATTACATGGAAAAATACCGTATATATTTGCAATATGAGGAAAGATGTACCTGTCCTGAGAAAACAGGACATCTTCCACCCTCGGGCTGTAAATTTAGCATTTTCACAAACAGTAAATTGTATTTTAAACTTCCTCTAACCACCCATTTCCTTCAAGAAATAGACAATTGAAACCATGGTGATAAATGACAGTATTTTAATATGTACTGTTTCACTGATTGAGTGGTGAATGTGTTTGTAGTACTATACAAACAAATAAAAGGAAACAGAGCTTGCCCTAAGGACTATGCAATATAGAACAAACACAAGTGAAAACAGCTCAGGCGCATTAAAAACTGACTGACAACACATACCAAAAGTGGTGAAAGTATTAAAAGTGGTTAAAGTATTTTGGATGCTTTACAGTGAATAAATTTGAAAGGCTTTGCAGGGGAAGAAATATTTTATGAAGGGATAAGAGGGAGATAGATAGACTAGATAATGTATAGATAGTTGGTAGACTGGTCTTCAGAGATGTGACCCACTCCTCCAGTAAATAGGAGGCATTACTTTTGGAGCGACCCTCATATATTGATATTTTAACCAGCTGTCTAAGCAAAATACAATACTGGCTAAAATAAGAGTGATGTAGATAAAATAAAACTGTCTAAAATAGCCATGTTTTGTGAAATAGCATCATTTCCTTATAAAAAAGAATGTGTTGCAGATTCACACCACTAGCTCAATGGGAATTTACACACCCTTCCTATTACCTGAGAACTCCAGGACAATGAGCTGCCAAAATCAACTGTCATAGGATGCATGGCTTCCAAGAGAATGCCACTCTGAGTCATACCTGCTGGAGGCTTTGCTGACCTCATTGGTGGTGGTTAAATACCAGTCCTGAAATGCCACACTTCCTTCATGTCAAGTTATATAGTACCGTTTTCATTATTTTTCAAAATAATGTGGGTTTACTTTTTTTTGTGCTTTTGTTGGTTTTTTTTCACTGAGACAAAAAGGAACAGATGGATATGCCTGCTTTGTTTTCCAGTGTAGAAAAGACAGCATTGGTGAGGCTGTTAATAGTCTGAGTCAAATTGCAGTAAGTACTTAACTACACGGTTTTAAGTCATCTAGTGTATATACATGTATGCATAGCTGAGTGTCTTGACTCATCTTGATTTGATAACAAAGACATTTTAACAGTGTTGTTAGGTACTGCATCTGTCACCATCTTTTGTCTTTACTACTCCAAAAGGGCAAAGAACATTCTGAAGTTGCTTGGTGTGTTATTTCTTTTTGCCTTTGGAAACTCAAAGCTGGCAAAGAAGTTGTCTCCATGGCCTGTGTCAGCACTGCTAGTCATTGCACAGAGATATTTTGTATAGCAATTTCTCCTTTGCCAATACTGCAGATTTCAGATTTACTTCGCTACAGCTGTTGCCTCTGTTTCCACTGAAATCACTGGAAGCAGTAGAAGCCTGGGCACTACTTTGGTAACTGATGGTGGCTGCCACCACACTGTTGGAAGGAAAGAAATCTCTTGCTTTAAAAGTGACACAGACTTCAGACTTAGTAGAGCCCCAGAGACAGCACTGAATCGTTCCTTCTCTTCTTGCATCAGAGTTGTAAAGTTAAATAGCACATTGCAATGTTTTCTCTGTAGGTCTTGATGCACCTCAAAGCTTTTTCCCATACATGTAGGACTTTTAGAATATCCTGTCCCTCACCTTAATTACAAACTTAAACCAAATGACTACTGGTTTAAAGTTGTTTGTTTAGTTTAATGATCTGAATGTTTTGCATTCTTCTTAAATAATCAACCGTGGGCTATGGAATCTATTTCCTTTCCATGTGATCTCCCTCTGTCTGCTCGTTGTAAACTGAAGACCAGGAATGGTTAGTGTTACATACCTCTAAATAATACTAAGGGATCTATAATTTCCAATAAGAGAGAAGCCCTAGGGAATACAGGCAGAGAAAAAACCATTAACAACTCATGTGAACCCTAAAAATATGACCTGATATATATGTGCTTATGATGCAAGATTTTGTCTTCATAGTTTTTCTTTTGGACAGTAGAACACATTGAAAAACTTCTCATTGTAAGAAGCTTGATTTTGTGGTCATTTGAAATACTAGTTCTGCTTAGATTGTATTGGAGAAAAGGCAGTAAGTGCAATGTGTAGATTTGTTAAAAATGTAAACTTGACAGTTTCCTACAAGGCATAGAAATGAAAATGGACAGTAACATGTCACTTTCTCTGTTATATAGGCAAACTGAATTCAATTTAACTACTTTTATAAAAACTGTTAGAAGTGTCTATTCCTTCCTTCAAAATTACTTGAAGATTATTCCTTCAGTTTCCAAATTTGATGTGTCTCCAAGGTTGGTGGAGATTAAACATATTAATAATCTGTGAAGATAATGCTCAAATTAGTCTCAGGTTGAAAACCAGAATCTCACCTTTAATAACTTTGAATGTTGGATGTTCATTTAAGGTGAAGACTGATTGTACAGATGCCTCTGTACTATTTCTGCTAAGAAGTTCTAAGTCTCCTCTTCATGGTGATAGAGACAAATAATTAATGGCATCTGAAAGCTGTTATGAAAACCTCTGGGGAAAATCGTCAGCGTATGTTAATGGGATATATCTTTAAAAATACATCTGATTCCTGTGAGCCTGTATGCCAGTTTTATCCACTGTTTTTAACAACTCCAGTCACAGTAGAATAGATTCAAGATAACAGTTAAAGAAAATCATTCCTTTGAATCTAACATGGCTTTCATCATAGCTGAAAACATCATGGTAATGGATAAAAAGAGAACTCTTTGAATTAAATGGGAACCTTTTTCTAGAACATCCTTGCAGTTTGGCAACGAGCTTTGAGAGAACTCCCTTGGGACAGATGCATTGGAAAAGTGGGAAAGTGGAATAGGATGGTCAAAAAAATTGTGGCTTCCCCCCCCCCCCCAACCCCCCCCCCCCCGAACTGTTTTCTCAGCATAAAGTTTTTTTCTGCTGATGAATGAATCACACAATTTAATAATAAACCTTGTAGACAAAGCAATACCAGTAAGAAGCCAAAGGGACATGCATCATGTTTCTTTTTTTTTTATTTTCTCTAAAAGCTGAAGGCATCTCAAACTGCTTTTCCTAACAACATATAGAGGACTGCATGGGAAAAAAATCTATTTTTTCTTAGTTTCTGCACAGGATTATTAAAAGAGAAACCCATGAGAATTAAGCATCCCTTTTTGAACTCTCAAAGGAGTTACAATTGGTGGAGAATTTAGCACCTTAACTGACAGGCTTCTTACTCCTTAGTCAATTGCCTGGGGCAAACACTCAGAGGGGATAAGCTGTATGATGATGATGATAAAAATTTCCTTTATCACTGTTTGTGCTATTTTGTAGCACCTGAATTTGCTGTGCCTCGTTCTGTTAAATCTCATCAGACAAGAGCAACACAGCATTTGCCCCAGAAGATTTACATGTTTGTGCCTAGGATTATATTGCTTATCCAGCTTGATAGTAGGGTGCAAAGCTAGTGCAGTTGCGTTTGACCAACTCTTGCTACACATCTGGCAGGTTGTGTTATCTCTGTGTCTCAGTTATACGTAAACAGATTTGTATACTGACCTGAGCTGTTCACTTCAGGCTGTAAAAAGTCATATGGGAAATCTGAATTTACTTTAAAAACCTCCAAACTCAGGAATTCAGTGTAAGCCTTTTCATAAGTCCAATAAAAATGTATTTAGTGCTGTGTGGTACCATCTGGCTACTATATAATTTAGGAGAGAATCAAAAACTCTTTTATGATAATACTGCAGGGAAAAATAATTAGTGAATAGAGACCTGAGATGTCTGTGTAGTAGATGAGAAAGTTTCCAAAGAAAACCCTGAAAAGGAAATCAGTTCTGTTTATTGTCAGAAATCCTCAGTGTAGATCTTTGTGTCAACACATGTTCCTCTAGTCTGGTGGCTACAATAACATGAAGGTGGAGAGGAAGAGAGGCAAAACACACAGGGTCCTCTTTCATATGCAGGCTTGTATTTAATGAGAAGGCAGTAAGAAATATGTTTGGGAGTAAAAGCACCTCTGAATAAGTAAACAAGCTTTATTGTGTGCATGATAAGAATGTGTGCACAGACTCTCAGGCTGACACACCTTTCAGGCTGTACAGGCAGAGGAGACTACACTCATATACGTAGAGCAAAGGCAAGCAGATCAAACAAGCAGATCTGAAAAATGCTTTGTTGTTTCTGTTCATACACACTCTGAGATTAACTTAAAACCTGATAAATTTATATGCATTATTTTTAGATTTGTGTAGCTCTGACAAATGGAACATTAAAAAGCCAAGAAATTGTAGTAGATTGATAGGGTACTAGATAACCTCAATTTCCTTTTCTAAATATTCTTATACTTTCCATTAGTCCTTCCCTGAAAATTATTTATCTATTTTGGCTGAGTCATTCCCCTGAAATTCATGATAAGAATGCTATAGCTAAGTAAGATAATTTAACTGGAAAAGAGTTTTTTACTGAGACATGTCAGTTCTATATATATATATTATAAAGGTGCTAAACATCTTTAATGCTAATAGTATTACTAAAGACAGGTTACACCTTGTAAAATGATATTGCTCTACTTACTTCACTCAAATTACCAACTTATAGAAGATTTATTGTTCTTATTTCCTGTGTTTTCTTAAACCTCTGTTAGATATTCATAAAGTTAAGGAAACACTTTTTTAACATAAGTTTCTATTACTTTCAGCATAATGAATGATTTGACACTTTTTGACTGCGGACTTATGAAGATAACAAGGTAAATCAATTTTGTATGGAGAGTAGACTTTTATTTTTAGAGCATTAATAAAGTGAAAGCAAAATGTAAGAAAAATAACAATATCATTTTCATGACATTAAATGTTCCCTAATTAATGAAGGAATGGAATGTATCTAAAGTATTGTAAATAACGTTGAATTATTTCACTATAGATCAAATGAGGTTTGATTATTTTCAATTACATCTGTTTAGAATCAGTCAGTTAAGTAATTTCTCTTTTGTCTTAGGTTGTTTTCCCACCTCTATTTGAGAGATAAAACTCTAGGAGGACTGAAATGGAGAATGAAAGCATCTGCAGGAACTGAGCAGGGACAGTCCAGAAATTTGAAAATGAAAGACCAAGATTTTTAAAATAGACAAATGAAAGGAGAAGAAAAGACAACAATGACATTTCTAATTCTTTAGGTAAGTAGATAGTAAATATGAATATAAATTGTGAAAAAATTAATCTTCTAAATCCCATGAATATGCAATTTTTATGTAGCACAGAAGAAATTAAATGTTTAATTCTAGGTCTCTGCAATTGGAAAAGTTAAATTCAGTTATCTTTACTGAAGAAAAGTTCTCCCACTTACCAGTCATACCGTGCTACAACATCTCGCGCCACTGTACAACTTAACAACAAAGCAGCACTAACATTTTAGGTTAGGAGATATGATTGTATAATTGAGCAAGTCAGAAACGTTAAAGAAAAAACAAACAAACAAAAAAACCCAGGTGTGATTGTTCTGTAAATAATCTTTGGGTTATACATAAATATGGAAATACTGATGTTTGTCTCTAGTCTTATCAGAAAAGAAGTAAAAAAAAAAAAAGTGAATATCTTACTAAAACAATCAGAAGTGTCCAGGTGGTGCTCTTAGAGTACATTATTAAGTTTGTACTTTACCATTGTTTGTTATAGTTTAAGGCTGGATAATTTATCTGATCACCACTATAAACTCTTCTGCACTCCAAAAATCAACTCTCACCCAGATTACTGGTACGGTTCTCTTAGTAAGCAAAAGATACATCACTTGTGCTTTATCAGTTTCATACTATCAGAGAAAAGAAAAAATCACTGGAGTAAACTACAGTGGTTAAAGAAGAGGATAGTAATCTAAATGTGTCACAGTAATGGGAAAGAAAGTGTCATCCCTGAAATCTTCTGAAAAGACAGGTATTCCCACCAAATTCAAAGAGCAAGCTGAGCATTTCATATGTATGTGTAAAGCATAATCAGGCAGAACAGTGCATGCCTTTTTGAGATCACATACTGTAGCAACTGAAGTGTTACCCTACTAAAACTCAGAGCATTTGGAACAAGCTGTATCTCACTGAAGTATAAAAGCAAAGTAACTCCTATATCTTATTTTCAGATACAGTAATAGTTGAGTGGAAAAGCCTCATTAAAAAAAAAAAAAAAAAAAAAAAGCATTTTGAAACTGAAACATTCTTTTGTCTTAATTTAAAATACTGGGATAATTCATAATTCAAAAAAAAAGATTTTAGGACACTTGAGAACAGTGTTAATTTATTAAAATTTATGGAAGACTGATGTCAGACACCTATGACACAAGGGATTATAATGATAAAATGTCAGCATTGACATGAGAAATGAACTAGTCCCATGCAGGAGGATTATGTTAAATTATTCAGAAAAAATTCCATCTCATATCCATATCCATATCTATCCACTTAGCCATCACTTTCAAGCCGGGCATGCAAGCAAGAAAATTAGCTAAGCATCAATGAATATATTTATGATCCTTAAGACTACAAGCTGGTTTTGGTATGGACTCTGTTTTTTCTCTGATGTGTTTTATTCTTGCATAAACAAAAAGAAAATAGGATGCTGAACAGGAAGGATGGAAAATTAGAGAAACAGAACTGATAAATGGAAAGTAAGGAAGAAGCTGAAAAGAACAGCATGGAGCAAAAAGGAATGGTTATTGTCCCAGCAACCTCTTTTAAAATGGAGAAACCAGCCATCAGTAGTATAACATTCTACAAAGTTATTCTAACTCATATGGGGTCTTTATTTATCAAAGTACATATCGATGGAATAACCACTGAGTCAAGAACAAATTGACCAGGAATTCTGTGTGCATTCTTCACTGTAAAATAGAAGGGAAAGCTTAGCAGTGTGTAAGAAAGAAAAGATTTGAAAAGAGTATTTATCAAATCAAATGGATTGAATCAGTTTGGAGTTTTAGATTATTTTTTACAGTAAATTCCCCCTGATTTCAAATGTTATATAGCATATGCTACTATGTGTCAAGTAAGTCAAATAATCAATTTCTGTACAGCATTATAAATGAGAATTACTGAGTTAAGCATGGATAATACAGCTCTGCTTAATATGATTACTGTTTTTCTTTTAGATCTCTAACCCCTTTTAAGACATTTGCTTAATAGATCAATGTGACCTACACCTGAAGCCTTGCTTTACCAATATGTTTACATCTTTATTTAACCTTGAGTCTGTTATCAACGGAATATGCTATTTCTGCTTTTCTGTTATGGATGGTTATGTTGGAGCAATACACAACTTAGTAATGACATCTCATTCCACAGAAGAGATTATAACAAAAATACGTAGGCGAAACAGAACTGGCAAATGCATTCTTATTCCATCTTTCTCTTTGACATCTCTATATAGCCTAAAATTGGCTTTCCTAGTAAAATCTCAATGGTAACACTTTTTTCTGAAAGTTCACTTCTGACCACCAAAGGGATTACATTGCCCAAAGAATATGTTGGTAGACTCACAGACTGTACGCTGAAGTGCAGATTCAAGCATGCAACTTCTTCACTTTGAAGACAGTTGTGCACTTCTAAGGATTATGATAATTATACCATATCTCATGGTTACTAAAATGTTCAAGATTTCTTCTCCTGAAATGAAAAAATTACTGAAGTTCTGTCAACATGTATCAAGCCTTAGGGGAAAAAAAAATAAATAAATCTGTCTCCCATCTGTAGCTTTGTTGTTTATGCAGTAGTGGGCTAGTTTGTATGATTTCGTGAGTACAGAGATATTCCCATTGTCAGAACTGAAGACTGTGATACATCTTGAATTCATTGTTTTCCAAATTTTTAGGAAGCATGCCAGTCAAGGTTAAATATATACTTTTTAATTTTTATTTATGGATATGTAATGGATTTTTAATTGGATTAAAATAAAAAAATACTTACCTGTTCAAAGTTATACATGTATGCAATTCTACTCATCCTATTTCAAAAGGTTATGGATGAGAGTGGAATAGGTTCAAGAAAGAATATCTAGACAGGAAAAACTGTCTTCCACTGCTTGAATAACTTTTATTTAAGAAGACTTTTAATAATATTTCATTTAGAAAAGAGATAACCGATTTAAAAGCAATCTATATTTCATAAAAGGTACGGCAAAATGAGCAAGGTATGATAATTCTACTTTTCCAATAACATAATGGGCTCCAAAGTAAACAATGAGTCTTAAAATTAACACAAGGAAATACTTTCCCACATAGCACATAAATAAACTCAAAATATGACTGTCAGAAAAACAGCAAAAAGCAAAGTTACAAAAAAGCTCAGAAATGGTTTTATCGATTTCATGAAAAATTGATCCTTTAGCAAATATAAACTCAAGAATCGTAGGTGAATCTCTAGAAGAGGAAGTCCCTTAAGCTGGGACTTGAAAATATTGGAAGTGGAAATATGAGGGGGATTATTTTCCCCCAGGGGATCACTTGGCTTTTAGTTATGGTTGGCAGTAATTGGTTGTCATCAGAAAAAAAGTATTTGCATAGAGAAACCCTGTGCTGACACCACATGGTCATTCTTCAGCCACCCCATCCCATGCCTGTTGGAATTAACTTTCAGTAAAGTAGGTAAACATTTGCCAATTTAAAGCTTTTCAGCAAAAACTCTTTCCTAAAAGTTGCCCTTTGAATTCGTCCTCAGGTGATCAAAGAATATATGTAATACTAAACATAGAAAATATTATTTAAATATATATATATATATATATATATATATCATAATTAATAAAGTGTTTACTTTTATGAAGTAAATGGAAGATTGAAGTTCTAAGCATATTTTGGACCTCTAAGGATGGAGCAATCCATATAATAATGAATGTGTCACTTTACTTTTGATGTTGGTAGGAACAAATTAGGGCTTTGCATCAAACTGTCTGTTACAATGTCAGAATCAGTCTTGACTGTATTAATGCAGTCATAATTTTTCCCTTAGAATCTCCTTGAAATGTAATGCTTTACAGGAACCGCAAACCCCATTTGTCATTTTGATTATACTCAGCATCCTTCACAAATGCTTGTGTTATTCTAAAACACTCCAAATGACAAGTCTTCTGTATTGATTTGTCTCAACATTAATGCTACAGTTAATATCAAAATATTATAGAATTCCTTGAAAATTTTTGAGGGATTTTAAACAATCATCTTAACTCTTTTCTGAAGGTCATAGCTGCTTTATCATAGTAACAGATTTTTGTTAGTTGAAGTTTTCCTGCAATGATGCCTTTCTTTAAGAGGTGAAGACAAGACAGCAAAGTAAGGAAAATTGAAGCCTCAATTCAGTTCTCTGATCTGGTTGGTAATTACCAACAATTTGCTTGTCATGGTCATGAGAGATATTAGGATGTGCCCTAACGGATTCTAGAAGCTGTCAAGGATTGCAAACATTTTTATGACCCTTAAGGATGTCTTGTAAAAGATCTATAGCATAAAGTTGTTTTCCTTGAAAAGAAAATTTGTTTGGGGTGTACTCACATTTGTCTGCTCTCCATACTAGCATGCCTTATATTTTATAATAGATCAGTTTTTGTCTGCAAAAAATAGAAAGTGCTGTAGGGAAGTTTAAGGTAAATGCATACAGTGCTCCCTTTTGTAGTTGAGACAATGTGTGAAAATGTTCTCTGGAATGTGAAATTCTTTAATGGAGCCTGAATATAAATAAGTATAAGTGAAAGGCATTTCTTTTTGGATGTTGCATTTGATTTTTAAAATTTCTTAGTATTTATTACAAATAGAAGTATTTCAGAAAAGCTCTCTTGTGTTCTATTTTGCAATAATAGAGTTAATCCCCATAGATTCTATGGTTACAGCATTGAAATTATTCAGCTACCTATCATGACTTTAAATGGAGCATATAAAGGTACAGTATTAAATTTTGACTATTTGGATGTTTTCAGGCTTAGAAGAAGACTTACATTTTGAGGTTGACACAATATGACACCAAGCTGAGTGGTGCAGTTGATACGGTGGAGGGAACGGATGCCATTCAGAGGGACCTTGACAGGCTGGAAAGCTGGGCTCAGGTGAACCTAATGAGGTTCAACACGGCAAAGTGCAAGGTTTTGCACTTGGGCCGGAAGAACCCCAGGCACCTGTACAGGCTGGGAGGAGTGGTCCTTGAGAGCAGCTCGGCAGAAAAAGACCTAGGGGTCCTGATAGATGAGAAACTTAACATGAGCCAGCAGTGCGCTCTGGCAGCCCGGAAAGCAAATGGGATCCTGGGCTCCATCAGGAGAGGGGTGGTCAGCAGGGATAGGGAGGTGATCGTCCCTCTCTACTCTGCTCTTGGGAGGCCCCATCTGGAGTACTGTGTCCAGGTGTGGAGCCCTCAGTACAAAAAAGATATGGAGATTTTGGAAAGGGTCCAGAGGAGGGCCACAAAGATGATCAGGGGGCTGGAGCACCTCCCCTATGAGGTGCTGAGGGAGTTGGGTTTGTTCAGCCTGGAGAAGAGAAGGTTGCAGGGTGACCTCATTGCAGCCTTTCAGTACCTGAAGGGAACTTACTCCCAGGAGGGGAGTAAACTCTTCGAAAGGGCTGATAATAGCAGGACTAGGGGAAATGGTTTTAAGTTAAAAGAGGGAAGATTTAGGTTGGATGTTAGGGGAAAGTTCTTCACTAGGAGAGTGGTTAGGTCCTGGAACAGGCTGCCCAGGGAGGTTGTGGATGCCCCGTCCTTGGAGGTGTTCAAGACCAGGTTGGACGGGGCCCTGGGCAACCTGATCTAGTAAATGTGTATGTTTGGTGGCCCTGCCAGGCAGGGGGGTTGGAACTACATGATCCTTGAGGTCCCTTCCAACCCGGGTAATTCTGTGATTCTGTGATTCTGTGAGGTTACTCTCTCTCTGAATAAAATCTGTTTCCTAAAGGTTAAGCTACATCATTATCCAGAGTCTTGTGAATTAGACATAAAAGATGCAAAGCAAAAATACAAATAAAAAATAATGGCACATGAGCTTTTAGTGGTGAAAATCTGCAGAAACATATCTGTGATGACACATAATTCCCTCAGTGAAAGTCAAGAGTTAATATATTTTCATTGCTTTAGATCAACTAAAATCTACCTTTGATCAGCAGAGATTTAGAGTCATATCAATAAGATATATATTTTTTTGTTTTACTTTATTTTAAACTGTCTGAATCAAGTACTGAATGGGTGCTAAGGAACTACTCATCTCAGTTCTAGAGAACTCTAAGCCAATTCCACGGCCGCCATATATGTTATCTATTGTTTTCTGTTCAGTTTTGACAATCTACCATGCTTCAAAAAAACTTAAATTCAAGTAGCTATTTGTTTTCCACAAATCCAAAGTGAATCCAACAAATTGTATATTTCATGTGTTTACAAATATCTTCTCACTACATTTGAGTGCAACACAAAGATACACGATAACCATTTAAGAATAATCACCTGTGATTAACCTATTCTTTCTAGAGAAGTATTGCGTTCTATTCTGTTATTTTAAATAATTAACATACTATTCAACTTTTCACCTTATTTTCCTTTCTAATAAAGAATGGCCTGACAACATATAGAAGCCTTCAAATTTTACTTCATGAATATATTAGCATTCTCTACACTTTTGGGTAATTCCAAGCTTTAGAACTATTTGGAATTATGATTTCAATGAATATACTGTCAGAGCTGATGGCATAGGTGATTACAAAGTTTTTTCTTCAAAACACATAAAAGTCTGTTTTAGTCCGTGATCTGTTAGCAGGTTGAATTTAAGGTCTCCTTCTTTATATTACCTTTATGCATGCCCTGTTTTGAAACATTTTTCCTGTATATTATTAAAAAACAAATGTTTTTGTTTTGTCTTGTTTTCTTTTGTTTCCTCCAGAGTATATACATCAGCTACTATGTGAGAAAGGCTGTGTTTGCAAGTTAAAAGCTTTCATGCAGTATGAAAGAACGACAGTATCACTTGTGTAGCTGGAAAGACTAATAAAGAACAGTAGTTTTCAAAAACACTGCAGCTGTTTTCAAATAAAGAAACACACCAAGATAGATTTATAAGGCTGGATATGAGCA
The DNA here is from genome assembly GCF_054131305.1 of Coturnix japonica. Classification (NCBI taxonomy): domain Eukaryota; kingdom Metazoa; phylum Chordata; class Aves; order Galliformes; family Phasianidae; genus Coturnix; species Coturnix japonica. The sequence continues at coordinate 65,759,536 of NC_140666.1, forward strand.
TTCATACTACTCAAGTGTGGAAAAATAACTTCAGACAGTTTCTTTGCATCCTATGCAGTACATTTAACCAGAGTATAAAACTTATAATGATCTGTTTGGTTAAAAGAATAAAGCTGAATATGGGTATATTTATTGTATCCAAAACATATTTTCTATAAGAGATGTATGTAGTGAACATTATAGCAGGAGTAATGTTAAACTGTTGTCAGCACTATTTGCTTCTACCATCTCACCATCAGGGTGAGATGGTTACTTCACCCCACTGCAGAATGCCCTCTCTCAATAAGCACTGGAGTCTGCATTGTGAAGCTCAGAAAATGCAGACTGGCCTAATTCTTAGTGTAAAGCATATTGTATACGTCACCATGCAGCCCTGCTTGTAGAAGAAATCAGAATTCTAACTAAATGTCCTAGTTTAGAACAGCACAAAATGAAAAAGCAGGAAACACCAGGTGCTGACTATAGCAGTACAGATGTGATGCAGTAGTATTAATACATGCAGGGTTATCTGAGAGTACACAGGACCCAAGGGAGAACATTCAGCAGACCAAAAAATGTAGCTGGAAAATGCTCCAGGACACACAAGTTTTTTGGATGTTTTTACCTAGCAATTCAAGCAATACACAAAATCTGAGGAAACCTCAAGCTCTCATCTTCATTCCAAGCTCACTGCCTTTTTATTGAGACATGTTACAATGCAGCCATAGCACCAGCACGACAACACACCACATATCTATCCCCTGGAGAAATGTGTGGGATTTCTGTGCTCTGTGGTTCACGCTGACTTCAGTTGAACCAAGCATTTGTACAGGTTAAATGTCTATGATTTTTATTTATTTATTTATTTATTTTTAATATTCTCCCAGAGAACATTCTACCAAGGAGGGTATCCACAATTTATCAAATTTGAGCTCATTTGTGGTGGAAGAGTGCTTGCATAAATTGTCAATTAAGTAGAAGAGGAAAAGGTGACACCCAAAAGAGAGAGGGGATTGTTTTGTTTTGTTGTGGTTTGTTTTTGTTTGTCTTCTGGAGATGCAGAAAGGCCCAAGATGCATGAGTTTCTTTGCTTACCTTTTAGTTTATGACAAGCCAATTTGCTCCCTGCACATCAGATCATCTCATCACAGCAATCTGTGAAGTTGCTAAGTCATCACTGGGCCAGCAAATACTGGTTTAACTCTTGCTTGCTGGTCTTCTGTCTTCTTTTAGCTTGAAGTGGAGACACGGTATTTGCTGCCCTGAATAAGAGGCTGTTTATTCTGACTGCTAATAGGAAGGAGGATAAAGTGATGAAAAAGTCTCATGGAGACATATTCCTGGAGGTGGACCTGATTTCTCTTGCATCTGCATCCAAGATTGTATGGTAGCATAAAGCAAATGTTTTCCATTCAGCTATTGTCTGAGGGATGAAAGCTCTCACACCATCAACATTGCACAGGTGGTACAGGCATGGACTTTGGATCACCTCCACACAGGTTACTATTTTCTAGTGTCTGCTGGATGTCTTGTTTTCTCAGAAGCAAATGTATCTGGCTCGTTCTTGCAGGGTCAGCTGAACCTCCATCTCATTTTAACCTTTGATAAAACAAGTGTTACATATTTCAGATATGTGAAATAATATGTTGTGGCAATCTACCTGACAGAGACATGGGAGAAAGGGTAAGACAAAATAATAACTGACGTTATCTGCAATGGCAGGAAGAAAAGATCATAATGGTTTTTAGTTTTTCCAGATACATATGATTGTTCCAAAAAACCAGAACAAATAACTATTTCTCATAAAATATACAACCACTTATTCTTTCTAGAATGTGTAAAGAAACCAGAGAAAAAAATATAACCCATGATGCACAGTCAGTTTTTTTCTACCTCCTTCCTATTTGTACCACAATAAGGCTTTCAGTGGTTATTTTTCTGGAAAATTCATCTGCCCTGAGTAAAGCAATATAGGCTTCTCAGCAATTATTTACGAACAGATTGCTGAGTTCAGCTTTTATGTAAACAGCAAGTTTGTGTTTTGTAAAAGCAGTAAAAAAAAGCATAAGCATAAGCTGGGCATAACATTTTCACTTTATAATAATAGTGAATGTAAGTCAGCAAACAAACTGAATTCTTCTGAGTTGTTCTGGGAGAAATGTTTTAGAAACTTTTTGACTCATTTTTTTTTTAAAGAATTGTGGATGCTAAAGGATTGATAAGCCAAAAGTATAAAACTTCGTAAGATATGAAAAAAACTGGCCAGTTCTGTTTCTTTTAAAGTAGGAAATATCACGTGAAGTGAGGGAGAAGACTAAGCCTCTCCATAAAATGGGAAATCTGAAAGAAGGAAAGAACATGTATGCAAGAGACTTAGAGAAATAAATCAGATTGAGGATTTCTGCATTTTTAAATGTGGAAAAGATACTCTTCTATACACCAAATAACTCAAAGGATTTTCTAAATAAACATGTACAACTATTTCCAGCTGGATTCAAAATATTCAACTCTATCTCAAAACCAAAAAAATTAGAATTTCAAATGCTTTTGTGACACAGATTTGAAACATCTCCCTGCAAGTATTTGATATTTTGTATGAAAAAATCACACTATCGCATTGTTAGTATTTTGCAGTTTGAGATTAATAATTTCATTGATATTTTTAATTAATGTCTTTGTGATTAATGGAACTGCACTTTATGGGAAGCCCTCATATTCCTTATGTAAACATCAAGAATGTTTCCTTCATGCTAACAACAGAGATCTTCCTAACAATACTTTAAAAAATTATTACGAATTTATGTCATAATGTTCAACTTGCTGGACTTTCTATATTGTGTACCAAAGCATGAGCATACCATGACATGATGACATCCTGAGCAGTACATTAATTAATGCAAAGTGTCATAAGACCTATCTCAATTGATTATTCTTTTCTTAGTGTTGGAAAACAGTTCTGAAATCAGATTTTTGTGCAGATTGTGAAATTCAGGAAAAGTTGATTTGGGCTGATACAGGAGCTTTGATTTATGCTCTGATATAGTGGACAGTAAGTGAGCAAGTAAAGAAAATTTTCAGACATTCTAAGGGGGAAAAATACTTTTATCCACTCTACCTGGGCAACTGCTTGGGTTGCTTCTGTTGGACATATTTATTTATTTATTTATTTATTTATTTATTTTTGGAGGGATGGAGTCACCATCTAGAGTATATTTACATTTTCTCACTTTTTCATCTTTCTCCCTCAATTTGTCTATGATGTTATTTTTCAGACTCAATTTTGGTAAAATCAGAGGCAGCTGTGACATCATCTTCACCTAGCATGCATACAGGATTTTTTTATTAGTGAAGGTACTGTTTCCATTTGTGCAACTTTTACTGAAGTAGTAGAATAGTATCTTTTAACACCTTGGGCCCTTTGCAGACATTTTACTTTGAGTACATCTGAAGTACCAAAAGAATTTTAAATCAACAATCAAACCAAATGATAATGTGGGATATACAACTAGAACCAAGGAAATAATCATACTTCTACGTCACTACAATAACATGTTAATTTGCAAAGAATTTCTGTGTTTTTTCAATGAATGTAATTATCATGAGTAGTAATAACAGTAATGATGATCTTTGATAAGGTATGCTAAGAAATAGGAAAGCATAGCTTGTAGAAATAGGACTGAAGCTTTTAAACAGTTGATTTCATTCTGTGCACAGCAATTACTCCTGTTGTCAGCAGGATGAAAATTTACTACCCCAGGAAGTTGTAAAGGCTCTGATGCATTCTTACACAACACAGCATGAGCTGCATCCAAATGAGAGACTCCTTTCCAGCAGCCTCCTCTCCACTGTACTGTACAGCATTAGTGCCCACATCTGCCACATACTGCCTGAGGCTTTTGCACATTGCAGTCAGATGAAGTTGTACAGTGGCACTCTCTATGATTAATTCAAGATTAAAAGTATTTTTTATCTTTTTTAATCAAGAGTCTTTAATCAAAACTTTTCATTGTTTTGGAAAATATATCAAGAAGTGCTTTTGACAAGATAATTTTTCTCCAATACACAAACAGCCATTATAGCAGATAAACAGTTTTACTATGTTTCTTTTGAAAAATCTGACAAAGCTAAGAAAGGGAAACTCACTTCCTGCTAATAACCATGACTATTTTCCCTGTGAAGGTGAACAATAGGAAAGAAAACCCATCCAATTGTTGGGAATTTTGAATTAGTTATATGAGCAACTTATCAGCGGTGCTATTTGCAGAGCTGCTTTTCAGGGTCTCCAAGCCATGCTGTTTAGTATTACAGAAATCCTGGGAGTAAGCCAGCCCACTGGTAGCTAATTTGGGTGAGATTTCAGAAGTACCATTATTAGCTATGAATTTCACATCTGCTGAATGAACATTTACTCACTAAGAGATTTTAGTTTTAAGTACACACATGGATCAACAATTGAAGACAGGATAACAGAATCATATAATAGAATCACAGAATCATTAGAGTTGAAAAAGACCACTGAAATAATTTAGTTCAAACATCAGTGCATCACTACCATGCCCACTAAGTCATGCTCCTCAGTGACAAATCTACAAATTTCTTGTGAACCTCACCACTCTTCCTGAGAATATTTTTTTTACTAATATACACCCTGGATCTTACCCTAGTGTAATTGCCTCTCATCCTATCACTAGTAACATGGAAGAGGTTTATTCCCACCTTCTTTCAGACCATTGTGAAGAATAATAAGGTCTCCCCTGAGCTCCTTCTCCTCCAGAACCCCGGTTCCCTCAGCCGTTCTCTACAAGACTTGTGCTCCAAATCCTTTGCAGCTTTGTTGCCCTTCTCTGGACACTCTCCAGAGCCTCGATGTCTTTCTTGTAGTGAGGAGCCCAAAACTGAACATAGAACTCAAGATGTGACCTCACCAGGACTGAGTAAAGGGATAGGATTGCCTCCCTCTTCCTGCTGGCTGCACTATTTCTGATACAATTTAAGATGCTACTAGTCTTCATCTGAACACACTGCTGGCTAACGCCCTCATAACATTTTCCTCTGTACAGCCTTCCAGCCACTCTCCCTCAAGCCTGCAGCACTGCCTGGAGTTCTTGTGGCAAAGTGCAGGATCTGGCACTTGATCTTGTTAAAGAACATGTGGTTGACCTCTGCTCATTGATCCAACCTATGAAGGGCCTACCATCAGCAGTCAGGTCAACACTTCCAACTTGGTCTCATCTGCAGACTTACTGATAGTCCACTCAATCCCCTTGTCCAGATCATCAGTAAAGATATTAAAATATATTGTTCCAATTTCTTCACCTTTATCCATTCTGAATTAAATTTATGTAAGTGTTTTGAGAAGCTAAATTGATAAAAAAAACAACAAAAAACAACAAAAAACAACCACCAAACAAAAACCACCACCACCACCACCACCAACAACAACAAAAAAACCAACCCAAACTAAAATTCACTTTTAAAATATTAAAAAAATGTACAGGAAAGTTTTCTGTGACATTAAGTACAACCATTTATTTCCTTTTGGTGTCATGAATGCTTCATATTGAAAACATTTAGGATGCCTTTCTCTTTTGACAGACTGAACAACAGAAATTAGTGATAGATCTCTTTGAATTACCTGTGTAGAGAAATACTCTTGCAGGTTCCAAGAGATCAAGTCAAAGTATTCTGATGTGGTTCTTTATCAAATGGAATTATAGATAAAACAAATAGTAACAGTCTGTTGTTTTTTGTTTGTTTGTTTTTTTGTTTGTTTTTTTTTTTCCTAGAGAAATGTATGTTTATTTGGTGAAAGCTTGTTTTCTGTCCATTGATTGTTCAGCATTTCTTGTAACCTTGTTCATTTTCTTTAATCAATAAAAGCACAAGTTAGCCACAAATTCACTAAAAATTGCAAGGAAAGGAAGTAGGGAAACATCTTTTGCAGATACCCCTTTTAAAATCAGTAGTGGCATACAGAATAATTGCAGTGTGAAAACCTGACTGATGTGCAGGATATAGAGTTGTGGGGTTTGCCTTATTAGAGACATTTCCATTTGAGATACACTAAGAAAAATCAGTAAGAAAATCTATCTTCCTGGAGACTCTTCCTACCATCAGGGTTCATTTACTCATGAATGATTTTAATGACTTTCTCCATCCTTCATGCTTCTATTTCTACATTTTGAAGGTTTTTCTGTTTGTATCTTCTATTCAGTTTGTTGTTCTTGTTTTATTTTAACTTTTTAAATTAAGGCTTTAATTTTATACCTACATAATGGAGCATCATACAATCAACATCTTCTTTCAGAGTGTATTTTTATATTGTTCATCTTAAAATATCTTTTTCCAGTCTTCTCAAAATGCTTATTTTTCTTGTAGATAATCACCTACTTCCTGATAGTTTTCTCCTTTTCAATTCTATCTCAGTTCTATGCTTTAAAAAATAATAATTGGATGTGCTTGTTCCAGTCTTGTAACCATTTCAGTCACAGTCAATATTTAGTCTAGCATGATTTATGTATTACATAGCAAATCTGATGCTCTAAGAAAGAGCATCAATACTTAAAAAGTAAAACTAAATAATAATTTTAAAATCTCTTCAAAACTTTTTATTATAGAATATAGATAAGCTAGTAGAAAAAAAAAATCTATAACCATCTTTTTCCATTAGTAGATTGTCATAATTTACTTCATCTTATTTGTAAAAGCAAAACAAGGCAAGTTGCTGCATTGGTAATTTGAGATTAATAGTGGCAGGTTTTACTTAATTGGTGTCATTTGCTCTTTGAATCACATGAAGGAGAACTATGAAGAGGTATCCATGGGATCTCCAGGTAACTGTACACTAGAATCCTGATGTTTCTGGGACTGTCAAACATTATATCGATGCACTGCATTAACATTGTAAATTTAAAAGTCATGAATAACATATAAGCCAACCTGCAGCTTTTATTCAAAGTAATTATTTCTGTGACTATTTTTGTACTGATCTTTAACATTACCTCACACAAAGATTTTCCATCTTTGCCAGACAAGTAGTTTGTAATCAGAAACTGTTTGTCTTGTTATCAGATTGATTCTGGAATGTTTTAATTTACTTCTGCAGTATAATATCATGACCAGCACCATAAAACATTTTGCATTCAGGTTTTATCTCAGCTTCACAAAATGTTAAATCAAAGTTTTGAAATTTATTACCCACTGAAGGCAACCCAAGCTGAATTGAATATGATCTAACTACTGCTCAGTTCAATATGATTCCAGAGAATGAACTGATCTTCTTCAGCAATGTTTTGGTAGCAGAGCGGATGGTGGCTGTCTGTGAACAAAGCTCAGTACCTGCCCCACATCATATCAGAGCCAGCACAGTTGCTCCATCATGGACCAACTGCTGGCCAGAGCTGAGCCATGAATGACCCTGGTTGTGCCTCTGGGAGAAGCAGCCCTACATCCCCCTAGGTCAGTGTAGGAAGGCAGGAAGTGCTCCAGGAATGGAGCAGAAGTTTCATGTAGCCCAAGTTAGGTACAGGGTGGAGAAGGCTGTCCCCCTGCAGCCTAAAGTCACCACACAGAGCAGATCTCCACATGCAGCCACAGAGGAGCCCTTGGTACAGCAGTGGATCTGGCCTGGAAGAGGATGTAGCCTATGGAATCTCCACTGGAGCAGCCTCAGGCCAGAGCTGCAGCCCACAATAAGGAGCCCATGGTACAGCAGGAGGGCTGGGGAAGCTGCCATCCTTGGGGACTCATGCTGGAGCAGTGTGGTCCTCATAGATATTCTCCATAGTACATAATCATAGAGACAGAGCTGCAGTCTGTGGGAAGCCCATGCAGGATCCGTTTGGGAAGGACAGCATCCCATGTGAGGGACCTTTCCTCTGCTCCCCCCATGCTGCAGGTGTTTTTAATTTGCTTTTAGTTCTCATTGCTCTAGTCTGTTGGCAATAAACAATAAATTACATTAATCTCCCTACTTTGAGTCTGTTTAGCCCACAACAGTAATAGATGAGGGATCTCCCTGCCCTTGTCTCAACACGTGAGACCTCTTTCATGGTATTTTCTTCTGCTGTCCATTTGAGAATGGGGAATGAGCAGTGTGGTGGAGTTGAACTGCTTATCAATGTGAAACCACCACAAAGATAATGATAAATTTACTGGGTGAAAATAAGAAAGTTTACATATAAAACTGAATTAATTCTGATATAATCTCATATTTGAGCAGTAGATTATCTCAGGTTTTCTCAGATTTGTATGTAAAAAATATATAGAAAAAATGCACAGTAATGTCAAGGAGTAAAGAAATTGAATATAATTATTATACATTTACTTAAACAAAAAGGCCTCATTAGTTATGATAGCTAACATACATTACATCATACAGACTTTCTTGTATTTATGTTTGTGGATCAAGGTTAGCCTCAAGAAAATGTTTTCTCAGTTGCAGAAGAAGGGACATTGTCATGAAAAATATTACTCAGTGAGATTGGCCAGTGATTGCTTACAGTCTTGTGCAGCTGAGTGTAAAGAAAGTAATGAGAGCTCTGGGTAAAGACATCATGATAACTGTCTTTCTGTCTCCTTGTCAGCAGCAATTCTTTAGACAGTTCATTGGAAAAGGATTTTGTATGCACTTAACTAGTCCAGGCTGCTCTCTTCTGTTGTTCCAGCATTAATCTTTGTGTAACATCTCAGATTATCTCTAAAATAGTTGTCTTTTCATTAGACCATGCGGTCTCAATTACATTTACTTTGTTTTACTTCTTGTTTGTGGTTGCTTAAAAAAAAACAGCCTCACTAGAGACTTTGCTCCTACATCAGAAGACTCTCAGGAGCAAATGCTTAGAAACTGCAGTATCTTTTCATACAGCGTTGTTTATCCTGAAATTGAGATGCAGAACAAAGAAAGTTTATATTTGCATTGCTCATAAATCATTACAGTTAAAGAAATATATTAGTATTCTATATTCAATGTTATTATAATGTAATGAGTAATATTCATATATATGTATGTAAGCCATGTGAATATATATAATTTCACATTTATTTGTAAGCTTATATATATATATACGCATGTGGAATGATTTTGTACAATGTTATTTTTAAAGTGAGAAATCTTTTATATTTAGTTAAGTATTTCACACACACAAACACACATAGTGATGCCACTGAGGAAAATATGATTAAAATAACTGATATTATGAGCTTCACATCTACATGCTAACATTCCATTTACCGAATATTTGATGTAATGGTAAGCATATGCCAAATATTTAAATTAGTGATAGATATAGTCAGTTTTATTCTTTTGTTATGTTTATTCTCACCTTTATGTGAAAGAATGATGTTTTGCTAATAATTTCTTTGGCAAAATATAAAAATCATATTCATTTCAGAAAAAAAAAATTCTTTATTTTTTATTTTATTCTCTAGTTTCAAGGCTGCTATCTAAAGCAATGAAGTTTTATAAAAATCCGGTTACAGACAACTCATAAAATAATATACAAATTACCATATTATCAAAAAGTCCCCAGGAACTCATGGAAATCTTACATATGTGAAAACCAGCATGTGTAAGTAAACACAGAGAAAACAGTCCCTAAATGCTGCAAAAAGATATATTAATAGATTATTCTACTTGCACAGCTTTACAGCTCTGCAAATCATATCACTATTGAATGGAGTACTGAACAATTTCACAACAGTACTGAATGCCATTACACAGCCTTCATTACTGGATTATTGGCCCATTAAAGTCATCAACGTATCGTTCTTGAATAATCAACATAATGATGAGCTGCAGCCCTGAAACATAATGATGTGTATATGCCCTGCAGTAATAATAAAATCACAAATTGATGTATAAAATATAGCAAAATGCTAAGTGGAGTTGACAACAATCGGTAAAAAGATTGACATGCCTGTTTAGTATTCCCCAAAGCAATGAAGAACTTACTTTAAATACATGATATCTAAGTGAATATATGGAGAAGAAAAAACTCTTCCAACATCTCCAGTGTCCAACCATGAAGGTATATAAATACCATGCCTGTATTCTATATATAACAAACTAGATTGTTTCATACTTTCCGCATTATCTTCCCATTTATTAATAGAAATAACTGTGACATTCAGAGATTTGCTTCATGGAAAATTCTGTAACCAGTTCTGTAATTGACCAGAGACCAGGTACTGCTGAGCCATTAGTTGTGCACGTTTTTATATGCTAGTCTGCCAAAATACCTTCAACTTTAAAAGACCTCCTTCTAGGAAAAGAAAAGGAGCAGCTCATTTTCAGTGTTCATTCAGTTCTTGTCAAACCTTTTAAAAGTACTAACAGGAATGCCAATTAGTTGGAGTTAAGATAAATTGTGTGATGTGTGTTAAGATCATTACTGTATTTCATATAGGTCACTGACCCACTGCCAATAATCCATTTGTGATAGAGAAGTTTCAGATTTTCACGATTCATCCACCAAGTTCCCATTCTTCTTGAAGGGAATTATTATTATTATTATATATATATATATTTCGGTTAAAAATGGAGCATATGCTATAGCCGAAATGTGAGTTACTGAGCTCAGCTCAGGTGCAATTGGATATAATGACTTATGGTAAGTGACCTGAGTATATAATCAGATTTTCCTAGAGCCTCTCAAGTCTGTCAGTCTCCGAAGTTTAGCCGAAGCATACATTCTCTTTGAATCTGAACAGCTGCATACTGTGATGAGAGTCTTCTTGAAGAAGTCTTATAATTGTTCTGAAGCAGAAACAATACCCAAAAATAATGTGTGGGGTTTTTTTTGCTCCAGTTTTAATGATAGACCTGCCAATATAACAGTAGTGGGATTGGTGCATTTTTAGGTTGGGAGAAATTTACACTGGTCTACAGTCTTCCTGACCTCTGTCATTCTTGAAAGAATGTAAAACAAAAAGGATAGGGAACAGTGAGAGGCTTGTGGTGTGGTGACTGTGCTCACAGGTTTCATGTCCTCACTGGCTTTGCCAGGCTGGGCAATTCCATATCATAGAATATACATATGCTCACCAGTGAATGCAGGCTTCCTCTCACAATATTTTTATCTGGAAATGGAAGCTCTGCTGTGCTCATAAAGACTTGCTGTTTTGGTGGGCTTGTTTGTTTTTATTGGTCTTGGTGTTAAGATGAGCACTAGACAGTGAATGCAGTGAATAAGACTTCAAAATCCATAACTAAAGCAAAAGTTTGTAGTTTCCATAGCTGGAACAGTGTCGTGCCCTGCAATTCTAATTTCTTCTTGCTGTAAAACTTTTGCTGATGAACTTTTTGACAGTATAGTTTATTTCATCTGGTCAGAGATGCAGCTGCTGACTGCAGCATACAAGTTAGAGATGTAGCAGATGGAGAGGGTGCACTAAAACTTAAAATTTTTGGATATATAAGGCAGTAATACTCCATCTGGGACTTACTCTGCCTTTGTGCTTCGTCAAATATCTCATCAGGCTGCAATAGACATCTCAGTTTTTCTGCTTCATAGAAACACTGTCCCAAACTTCTGAGTGCCTAGACAAAACTTTTCCAACTGCATTTTGTTTGAATTCATTTGATCATAACAGGGAGGATTTAGTATCCTTAGCTGTGCATTTTTAAAGCCACACTAAGGCAAATGATATTGTTATAGCTCAACCAAATTAAACGTACTTTCAGTAAAGAACTCAAATGTTTATTGAACAAACCAAAACTGAAGTTCATTGATCATAAAGCTAGCTTTTTGTACTCTTGAGTAAACATAATTTGGGGAACTTGGTTTTTAAAATGGTTAATCCTTACAGGATTAACTGTCTGTAAGTCTCTTCTTGCTGAAGAATGTTTGTACTAGGTAGTGAAAAATCAAAATATTCATCAGGTGTTTTCAAACTTTAGTTGTTGTCAGCTCTACATTATTTTGTCCATTCATTTTATTTTTTTTTATTTCTATGAATTTCTGTCTTAATTATCAGACCAGTTAGTGAGCACAAACAATACCTTTATGCAAACTGAACTTAAACAGTTAAAACTGTTATGTGTGTGTCCAGTACCAGCATATAGCTGTTAGTGAAAAATACTTTGAATTAATTGAATCCATTCTTAATATAGCAGTTTTGTGGAGCCAAATTTCTACATTGAGAGTGCAGAGCAATAAGTATTTCCCGTTCATTAATTTGATTCATTGCACTGTTTACTCATTGCCAAAATATACTATAAAATGTGAACAAAAAGTAGCCTTTGTCCATGTGTACTAACTATAGCACAGGACAGATTGGACATATTTGTAAGAAGAGCATGAAACTTAATCCAAGATGCGTTTAATTAAATATATTATTCAGTTTCCTCAACTTAGAAAATAAAACTATCTAGCTGAATTCTGAGGCAATATTAGGTCACTCAAATATTAGGCTGAGCTCCAAATACACATTGTTTTCTGCCTCATCAATCTCAGTAAAGGAGGAGTGCTGCAGAGTATTTGCTCATCTCAGCAAATTACTGAATCTAACAAAAGCTATTGCTTTAAGCCTATGTTTTATTGTTTAAGCATAAGTAAAAAAATGCAGGTACCCTGTGCACTTTGGCTCGAGCATTTCTGTTGCACGTTATCTGACTTCCAAACTGTGGAGTCTGCAGTATCTAAGGGAAAAAAAGAGAGAATAGTGTGCACTGACAGCACTGCAACTCATCCAGAAGGGATTTTATATTTGTATGTTAGAGTTTGGCTGGCCCAGAAAAGAACTCTCCCTCAGCACAAACGTCACCATTCAATGGAATAATTGCATCTAAGGGATATGTCAGGAAAAATGGAATGATAGAACTGTCGTACATTATATAGGTATGATGCCTCCAGCCATTGACATGTTGGAAATTTTATCTGTCGTTCTCCCAGGATAATTCTTCAAATAAGCTGTAGCTGTTAAAAGTAAGATACAGAGATAAGAAGTTCAATGTAGAGATTTATTCAGTGAAGGTTCTCTTTTCAAAAGTTAACTAGAAAGTGAAAAACCATCGAGGTTTTTACACAGCACCCCAAAATAGCCAGAGCTTTCAAGCTCTCTTATGAATATCTTTTATGTGAGCTTTCCAAAAAAACCAAATAGTTTCTTGTTTTTACTAGAACTTTAGGCAGAATGAAAAAGTCTTTTCAGAAGAGAAAACAACAACAACAAAAACCACAGAGTATGAATAGGAAAAACAGGGAAACAAATGTCTCTCCTTGTGCAAGATATCTCTTTGTGGACCAGGACATTTCATTTAAGCTTGCTTTTGCCAGGCAAGGTTTAGTACCTTCCTTGACTATAACAAAATAACCCTGCACAGTCTTTCTGTTGCCCTAGAGGAGAAACTGCATAGCAGTCTTCTGGGCTCAGTGTTCTTCAGAAATACCTTACTTGCCTACCATACATTGCTATCTGTCCCTTGAATATTTCTATCTGCTCCCACAAGGGGTTCAATCTCTTCTCCCTTCATCTAGAAAGTTTGAGTTGACACTGAATGTAGCAACCAGGACATGACAAATGGAAGCCTTCATGCTTCCCAAATTTATCCTGAGAAAGACATATGTTGTACAAGATATAAACAAACAAATAGAACAGCTGCTACTCACATAAAATACACAGGCTACAACAACAGGAATCAGAAAACTGATAGATCAGTTTTAAAGGAAAAAAAAACCATAACTTTGCTGGTGACCATTATTACTAGCAACTCTACTAATAGAGAAAAAAACTTTGAAAGAAATTTCATTCACTGTTACTCAGAGCAGGCTCATCCCCCATATATTTATTTCTTAGAGGAATACCTTTCTCAAGTCACAGTATTCTGATACAGTTGAAAAGTACAACCACCTCAGTGCCTTTTACAACTTCAGTCTTTATGCAGAAGCTGTATTATCTGAAGATTTTGATTGTGTATATACTCTCCTCTGTAATCTGATCCTCAGGCTATATTTGATTGCTGGAGTATGGTCTTGCCATGCTTTGTGAGAAGCTTATATTCTCACTGTGTTTGGACTTTCATTTTCAAGGCATAGATATATGTTTGAGTGGACATTCAGTGTGCTGCTTCAAATGCTTGCAGATGATACTCTTTATAAAGGAAAATTTCCACTTGCAGAAAAATGTTTCATTTTATCATTCCAAATTTTGTTAGCTGCTATCTGTGGGTGGGATGGAGGAAACCCTGCAATCTCAGCTACTGGGTGAGAGCAGGTTGATGCATGAAAGCTACATCACAGTTATCACAATCTGATGGCAGCTTAGTTTATCAAAATGAATGAATAAGAGATGGCTTGTTTCAAGACAGAAATATATTTAGTAACAGTGTCTACCATAAAATTAGAACTTCAAAACATCCTTCATCAGTTATTTTAGTGTTCTGCTTTACACAGTAAACACTTTGAGGGTTAAGTGTGATATTCCCAATATTCTCTGGCACTGGCCTCATTAGGGGATGGTTTTAGAAATACTTGCTTCAACTCTTCTCCTAACATGAGAAGATTCCAACTGTTCCCCAGCTAATTTGTATGTTACATGTCCCTTTATTTACAGGATGTGTACTGTCATCTTCCAGTCTAATAAAGAAGTAATGTGATAATGCTCTGATATTGTAGGTATCAGCTGTTATCATATTAAAAGTCTGGTAAGCTTTTTCCTTTGAGCAAGAGAAGGTATTAACAATTCTACCAGAATCACTAGGGAATGATTTCTGACATTTAATATGCATTCTTGTTCTTGTATTTATGCGAACATACTAATATGCTTCTAAGTCTTACTACTAGTATTTCAAAACAAATTATCATAATGAATTAGAACATGCATTAATTAAGAAGTTCAATTCATTCCCCCCTTTCCCACCTCTAACCTACTTAAAGTGCATTCGATGCCAATTTCCTGCATTTTGAAACTACATATGAACATTTTGTTTCTGGTTTGGAGATCACCTCTTTCACATTCTCTGTAATTTTTCAGTGTTGCAAACAGTCCCTGTCACTTTCTTCTGCACATCACGGCACATATGACATGGAATTTTTAGTAGTTCTCCTCCACCTCACAAATTTCTGATCAGTGCTGAAAAGGTCTAAGATATTTCAACTGTCTGCAAGGGAAGCTAAGTTTGGACTATTAGATAGATTTCCTATACTACAAAGGGGTACCTGTAACTCTAACTCCAGTAACCAGAAGGTACCATGACATCCAGTCTATTTACACTATAGTTATGTGGCCCCATTCTCTGTGAACAGAGCTCTTGTTTTCCCTATCACTTAACTCTTTTTTCAGCTTTTTAGGTTGTTACTGGTATGTTGCTATTGCTCCACTGCAATCACCTGCTTCTCTGTGAAAGACAAAATATTTGTTCCTGATTACTAAGATCAGTGCCTCTATAAGCTTTTTCTTGTCTTTGTAGTACACCCCAAAGCTTCTATTTTCTTTCAAGTAAATTTCCGTCTGCCCTTTGACTTTCAGAGGGTCACAGGTTATTTTATCATGTGGAATTCTTCTTTTTCTTTTTTCTGCTTTTCATCGCTCTGTCATTTACTATATACATTCATATTCAGAAAGGAAACATTTTAATAGACAAATATGGTCAGTAACCATACTAATAGGAGTGATGACACTCTTAAACATTTGGATCTTTTCAGATTTTGGTCAGAGAAGTCACCCATCATCTTGTACATTTCATCTTCTGTTCTTCATTGCCCAAATATTTTCTTTTGCACTTTTCAAAGACTCTCATCTAGTATATTTTCATGATCAGTCTAAATCCCCCTCATTGTCCATTTCATGCACAGTTCTAAAGCCAGAAGTTTTCATCAGCCCTGGAAATTTACAGAATCCTAAATTTACTGATCTAAATTCAGAACTCATTCCTGCTTGCCTAATATTGTTTAGCTTTCTCTCTGGAGCACAGCTACTTTCTCATAATTCTCTGTTCTACATGGGGCTGACAGGTTTGACAAAGTAACGTTAGCTGCAGATAGTAGGGGAATGCATAGTATTGATGGTATGAATTAAGAATGTATGAATTAAGAAAGACAGGCTGCCATAAGTGGATATGTGATTATTAAGATTACAGTTAATAGGCTGGGAAAAATATAAGTAACATAATGAAATTATGAGTCTGAAAACCAGCTTCTTAGCGTTTAATGAAGGAAATGGTTGTAACCTTCCAATGTCCAATATAACTTCTTCCACTAATGTAACTGATAGGTTACATCAAGTTAGAAATTCTCATGTGCTACTAGTTTCAGAAAAATGCCTGCCAACATTATTATATCCAATATCAGCAAATGTTTACCAAACTATAAAACAAAATGAACAAAACAAGTCAGCAAAACTCTGATGCTAGCAATAGTTACTGAAATATTTATACTCTCCATAAAGGTTATTCAATGTATGTAGAACTAAATAGAGCTGCTGTTATTGCGTTGTGCATATATGATGTTTCTTCAACTAATTTATGCATTAGCAACTTTTGAAAATAATGAAAAATTGAGTCTTGTTATTTTTTGTTTCATTTTTGGTTGTGTTTTTGTTTGTTTGTTTAAGAATCAAATAGCTGACAGTACTGTTTATTTTTAGTTTTCATCCTTATCTACATATAATTTTTTTTAGCATAGACATTAGATTGTCACATTTGAATCTGTAAGCATTTCTAATTTACCACTACTTCAGAATTCTGTAAACTTTCTGATCCCATATACTATTGCAGTACTACATTAGCACTGTATGTTAGTAAGCTGTTTTTAGCCAGTGCTTTGGTTATTGCTAAATGACAGGAGCACAGACCAAGCCACTCAACACAGCCAAAACAGGTGTATTGAATTAGGCAAAGCATTACTTCATACTACGTGACTTCATATGGAAGGCCATAAAACTTTGAGGATTTGGCCAAGCGTAGCTGCTGCTTGGAAGTTGCTGGGCGTTGGCTATTGTGGGATGAGGCCTTGTGTTGCTGGTGGAGTGTCTGTTGGTGGGCAGCTATGCAGCAGTCAGCAGAGAGTAAGTAACTGCATTGCAGCTATCACTGCATGTTTGTTTTCTTTTTCCTTTTCTATCTTAGTAAATTGCTTTTATATCAATCCAAGAGTTCTTTTTTATTTCTAAGGCTCTCCCTCATCTCTCTTGGTGGGAGTGTGTGAATGGCCGTATGGTGCTGAGCTGCTTGCCAGGTTAAACCACAACAATTAACTATATAAACTACTTAAAAACACATACGTTTATTAAATATGTATATATACATATTGTTATATAACAGTAACAAATCTGACATTTTATTCAAAGAACCCAGATCTCTTGTAAAAATAAACAAAATAGCTGTCTTCTTCCAAAAACAATCTGCTAAGTAATTATGTTCCAAACTCTTCTTAATCTTCTGTTGATGCATGCTGCTTATAAGTTGGAATAATGGTGTATTAGCTCAGAACCCTTCAGGTAGTGTAAAAGCAAATAGCAACAAAAAAGTACCAAACTAACTGCACTTTCTGTAAGAGTTCTCCTCTCTGCTTCTGACTCAGAAGGCTATGAGGGGTGCAAGAATTGCTCCTGAAAGAAACAAGAAGAATAGAACTGATAACTAGGTCATTTTTGCATGAATATCCAAGAGATATTAATGTGGAATCCAAGTGCTGTATTGAAGCATATTTCAAAAAAGTTTTTTCAAACACCCTGTACCTCCAAAATAAAGTTGTTTAATTAATTCCTCTAGATTTTCTCAGCTTTCTTTAAAGGACCCATTACATCATGTTTTTTAACTCCTCAAAATGTTTGGTTTGGGAACTGTTTGCATCAGTATTTATTTCCTAGTAGGAGAATTTGGTATAAGTAAATTACCTCTGTACTTTGTGTCTGAGATTCTTGGACAATACCCAGTGCCTGGATGTTCTTCCATTAAAAGCTCTTCAAGAGCTTTTATCTCCCCTGGGGACAGAAATGCTTTTTGCACAAGCTTCACTTCCTATTCAGCAGTTCCTCAGGGGTTACTCGAAACTCCGAAGTAATTCAGGAATGGAAAATAGATTCCTTCATTTGCTGATCTGCTGATCACAGTGTCCAGTTTCCCTTGTACATCCCAGTTTAAGTTTTATAGACATAAATACTGTACAAGGTATATTTCAAATCAGAAGTAAAAAAAAACCCAAAAAACTCATGAACTCCACAGCAATGCAATGTATGTAAAATATATTGGGAAAAATTCACTATATTAATAATGTTGGGGGAAAAGCACTTACATAACAATCTTAATAGCCATAAATGTTGAACAATAGATTTATTCTGGCCAGAAAAAAAACTAGTACTTTTTTTGCTGTTACTATTCCTGTGTTACTTGTTGCAGTAATATTTTTTTCTTTTGAACTCCCTTCGGGACTGCAATTGTACAGAAATATGGGATGCTGAAGAAAAGAGGTTGTTTGTTTTTTTTTTTTCTTTAGACTTGATCAGTTATTCAGAGCTAAAGATTTTTTAAAAAATTTTTTAAAATTACAGAGTAGCAACCCTTCAGAATGAAGCTGAATCTAAGTAGTAATATTAAGTGATGCATTTTACAATTTGTAGAGTGCCACATTGGATACAATAAAACAATAATTTGTCAATTGGAAGAAGTGCAAAAATCTCATTGAAATGAAAATATACTTTAATGGAGAAAGGTCCTAGGAAGGCTTGGGTGTTAGTCTCTCTTCTCAGGTGACAACTGATAGGATGCAAGGAAACAGACAAGGAGAGCTTTAGAATGGATATTAGGAACAATTTCTTTACATTGAACGTGGTTAGGCACTGATCTGGCTGCACAAGGAAGTGGTGGACACACTGGAGATATTTAAGATGTAGGCATATATGGTGTTAAGGTTATGGCTTAGTGATGGGACTTGGTCAGTCAGGTTGATGACTGGACTAGAGAAGTAAATTACAGCAGTAGCTAGCAGAATACTAATAATGATGGGCATTTGCTGCCCCCATGGGAACAGATGATACAACATTGTAGTTGAAATGTGATACTAGTAAACGTAAATTATAGCGTAAAAGAGAGAAATGCAAGTATCACTTCTCAAAAAAGTGCAAGGCATAAACATTCATTTCAATAGACATTTCAAAAATGCTAGTCATAAATATAGGGAGCTGGTGTCTGATCAGAAGTAGTCTGTGTCAGTATTGTAGTTTTACTGGGATTTTGGTTATTGCACTTTGAAAAAAGATTCAAAATGGAAGGAGCTCAAAAGGTTAAAATATTGAAGCTGTGGGGAAAAGTATCATACAAAAGCAGACTGAAAATGTTAGGGTTATTTGCTTTAGCAGAGAGATGAATAAAAAACACAAGGAAAACATGTAGTTAAATCACAAGATTTATGTGCTTGTTTCATGATACAATTACATGGCAGCATTCAGTCTAGTTTGAAGGCAGAAACCTGGAAATCTATATGTATGCTTTTTCATATAAAATGTTGATCTGCTGTGACACTTCTCCTTTCAACAATTTGTTAAATTTAGTGAGATTCAATGAGGATTTGAGTATTTACAAGATGATCACAAATAATAAAATTAAGGGCAAAAATATCAAAAGATAAATTATGCCTTTTTCTTTCTAGCTTCTATAACAATTATAAATCAGCAGGTGACCTCTGCAAGGGGGAAAGATAATGCCATACACATAGTACTTTTGCCATTTCTTAAACATTGTATAAAATGACCATTGGGCTTTTATTATGACATTATGGCATTTAGTTTTTATGCTTCTCTGTAGTCTAATTGTTTATTAGAATCTACACGTTCAATTGCTTTATTTTCTTGCAACATTACTTTATAACTCAAATCAGAATAGAGCTCCAAGTAAATCCTTAAACAAACAAGAAATGAAGCTAGTTATAAATGCAATCTGAAGTACATGAACAACCACTTTATTTAGCTAGTAAAAATCTACCGGATGCCTGAGCAAGCATCCCAGAGGAACAAACAAGCAATTAAAAAGTCAAAATCACAAAAATGTCAGTGGTAATTTTGGCTCCCTTTCCCAACAGCAGCACTCATTAAATAAACATGAGTCTTCTTTTTATATTTTTGTGGTTTTGCCTTTTCCTTGAGTTATTATTGCTCCTTTGGGCTTTTGCTTTTGTCTGATATTTCTTTCTCCTACATCTTACATTATAGCTTTGATATAAGCAATATAAATTGTATCATATGTCTTGTATTATATTGTCAGAATTACAACTGTGTGACAAAGGTCCCAGGCCAAAGAAGTTCATAAAAATTAGCCTATTGTCAATAAAAATGTTTTTGACTAAGACAAGCTGATTATAATAATTGGGCTACTATATCCACCAGGATTCTTAAAAAAAAAATAAGAAAAATTCCTTCTCTATAAGTTTAATTGAGTATCATGTTTTCAATGTTGGTCTTTATCAGTCTTCCCATTAATTCAAAATTGTCCACCAATATCTTGGTTCTAGACTTGTTCTGTGTAGTAAGAAGAGCTGCAACCTCAGGTAAATCCTTGTTTTCCTGGAAGTAATTGTGTATCACTAGATTATTACAGAAATATATGTCTTAGTAGAAAAAAGTGTTGTATGGATTTATTTCTACTGTTAAAAAGCTAATTCCTAACATCAAAGTAACATGAAGAGATCTAATTCTTCATTTCTTCAATGGGAATATTAAACAACAGCTCTACAAAACTGATGTATTAAGATATTTTATGGTTGATAATAAATAAAAATATATACTTAGTTTGAAGTGCAGAATTAGGAAGATTTACTATTATAGAGTTTATATAAGCATTCATTACATGTTGAAAAACAAGTAACTATTTAATACACAGGAACTGACTTTCCATACTGACTGTATAGAATGAATCTTAAAGCAAATATGAATCATAAAAAAAAATGGATTATTCTTAGTTACAGTAAGAAAATGTTATTGGTTTGCTTCCTAGGAAAACATTTGGACCAATCTAAGGTCCACCTGCATGACTGCAGACTCTATGGATTTTGCATGAATTCTTTCAATAATTTTTCACTACATTCTTTCTTCCTTCTTTCTCTATAGCTTTTCTTGCCAACCATTGTAAAAAAGAGAATATTGAAGTGTCTGGATTGCTAGGTTTATTTAGCTGTAGTAATGATTAGAGTATATTTCCTGTCATGACAGATAAAACTATCTATTCTACTAGAGAATCTGTGACTTTTTTTAAAGCATTTTCACACTGTTGCTTGTTGGCTTTCTTCTGAAGTCAGAAAACATTTTGACTGATAATCGCAAACATCTGAAATGCTTTTAACATCCTGTGAAAATCTGTTAATGTTGGACACCTGGTCCCATCTGAGGTTCCGGTGAATGTGTGGCTTGTCATCATGTTCATCTTTAAAAAAAAAAGCAGGCCTGTCACACTCTCAGCAATTTAATATCAATCAGACAGTGTTGCCTCTTCTATCTCTACTTTGGCAGTAGCCAAAGTTATTCATAAATGAAAATGGGAAGAGAAGACTTTGATGAGGTCATTATTTCTGAATGTGATAATTACATTATGATCAGAGGACAGGATATAGATGCAGCAGCTTTTGATAGGTGGAACCTCAATCATAAAATTATATACTGAGTACTACTATCCATGGGGATAGCCTGAAACAAAACCAGACTATGTAGCAGCATTTCTGTAAAGGAAAATTATGGTGGAAGAGACCAGCAGGGAAATAATGGGAGAAAAAGAATGTATAAAGTAAATTGGAAAGATTGTTTGTTGGTAAAATTGCTGAAAACTGAGAGAAAGCTCAAATGCTGACAGGACAAGCTACCCATTATAAATGGTAAAAACTAGAAATGAGATTGGCTGCAGTGATCTCAGGTACTTAATAGTCCCTGAAAACAATATGGATTTAAGCCTTAGAAATAGGGGAGCAGATTTTTTTTTTTCTTTAAACTTTTGATGCTGATACTTTGTGTTGGAGCATCGTACTGAGATTATAACAAAACTTCTTAAAGAAAGAAACTTTGCTTAAAACCAGCAATACTTCTGAGTCAGCGAGCTGTGATTAATCTGCCTCATCTTCTGTGTAAGCCTGTAGAAATTTTACCATAGTTTTTAGGGCAAACACGTTAGAATTATCAATTAAATCCTAGTGAAGCCATTTAAGCCTGCACTCTTCTTGCAAGGCATTTTAATTACCTTATCCTAACTTGTTGTCTAGCCTACCTCAATAATTAACAGGGGGGAAAAAAGCAGCTTCAGCTAATGCCACCTGTATTAGGATTCATCTTTGTAGAGAATCAGTCTGGAAGCATTTTGTATTCTAATTAACATACATGCAGTATGGATGTTCAGTTTAGAAAATATATAATTTTTAGTAATTTTAAATTTTCTCAATTTTGCCTTTAAACTTGAAGAAGTGACTTTAACCACAGTTGAAGTTAGATGTGTATTAGGCATTTTGCTGAACAAAAGCTCTGTAAAGTGGAAGAAAGGTATTAATTTCAGGTGTAGCACCACGAGTTTCAGTGAGGACTGTATGCAGCTTGTATGGTCAAATATTGTAAGTCACTGATAGAAGCATTATGGAAAAAATCTGAAATTAATAATTGTAGTAAAATATCATTTTTATCTTGGCAATTAGTTCTTTCATTCCCAGAATTATTTCATAGACTGGACATATTCCTTGTCAATGAAAATATTCCCTGTGAACTTTTGAAGGGCTTAGGTCAGTCTTAATTGCTTTGACTCAATCCAGGTGTGTGTAAGTTGCTCCAAAAGTAATGCGTCCTATTTATTTCCATGGACACTACAACAGGAACAAAACACAGTAATACTATTTGATAGTGTTTTATCCTAGCTGAGAATTTTCTCTTTGTTTTCAAGAGTCACAAGGATTAGCTGATTCTGCAGATTTGCTGATCAAGATGAGCTTTCTTTTTTGGTGACAACTGTGCATGACCAACTGGAACAATTACTGGCTTTCATTTTGCTGTTTCCACTGTCAAAATGCACCACTCACTGCCTCACTGTGCTCATAACCACTGTTTGGTCTCCAGAAATATTCAGCAAATATCAGTGTCTGACAGTGGATGCCATTTTTATATCATAGAAAACTTCAATGACACACCTTTGTTTTGTATGCTCTTCCATGTCAGATAACATTCTGTCAGACTGCTCCTCTGTTACCGTATGTTACGCGGCAACAGAATGTAATGGAGTATTGTTGGAAAGTACAATCTCTACTGCTATTCCACCAACATCAGCTGCTTCTTGCTGAGGGCCAACAGAACTGGAGGTGATAGTTTCAGAGCAGTCCTTGCAAATCTGTTGAATTCAAGTTATTCAAGGTATGAGTCTGGGTCTAGATTAAACATAGAATGATCTAGTGAAGAATTCTGAGCTGTAGATCTTTAAGTAATTTGGATAGAAAAGAATATATTAAGGAATAGCCCTGAATCAATGAATTCACAAATAGCATAAGATAGAAAGTATTTTGTGAGAGATATATTTTGATTTCAACTTACATCTTACTTACATCTTTCCTTATAATAGGTATTTAAATATTGAATGGGAATCTGTAAGCTGTGTAAATCAGGATGTTTTGAAAAGTTTGACATAGAAAATATGGTAATAAATGCATTATTTCTTTTCCTTTCTTTACCTTATTCCATTATTTACTACAGGGGGTGAAAAAAGTACAAGTTTAAAAATACAAGATATTTTACTTGTGATTGTATTGTTGAAATGTTTGTTTTATGGTAAAGGTCTTTCAGATATTCCATTTGATATTTGATAACCAGGAGTCTAAGACATAATGTAATGATTGCCTCTATTGACTTTCTGTACTGTGCTTTGTAAACAGTTTATATAGTGGCCTTGTGTGTTAGGAGTGCAATATTTTCTTTTAAAAATTCTGTAGATTTTAGGAAGGTGGCCTCCATATTTTATATGTACTTAGGAAGATACTGTGGGAAAACAATGTGGTTTATGCATGTGTATTTTTAAACTTCACTCAGCACATGACAATATAAAATATTATCATCTTTTAAAATCTTACCGTAATGTTTTTTGAAAAATTAGGAAACAGCTGCCATGAAGAGTGGGGAAGAAAAGACTCATGGCTGAACTTTTCCCCTGTTTATGGTGGTCCTGTTTTTTTGTTTTTTTTTTTTTTGTTGGTTGTTGTTGTTGTTTGTATTTGCTGTTAGAAATGTGGGTGAAGTAAAAGATACCTGCTTTGCTGGTTTCCTGAACTCCAAAGTCAGCTTTTACAAGTGTAAAGGTGACATTCTTTTAATTTGTAACTGACAGTGTTTTATAACAGAGTCTTCTGTCTCTAAATGTTCCCCAGAAGTGCAATTTTGAAACCAGATTACAGGCACTGTAATGAAACCATGGAGACTGTAAATTCATGAACTTCTTTTTCACTAGCTCGGAACTGAAACTGTTTTCATCTGTGGAATGAAATGCTTGGAAATAAATGACAGCACAAATAAACAAGCAAGGTTGTGTAACTGCCATTATTAACTACACTGTGTTTTTCTTTTTCATGAAATGGAAAATGAGTGTGAGTAGTAAACTGTGACCTCCTGAATGAAGGTACAACACTTGCCTTTTACTTGAACATGACCAACCATAATGAAACACAAATTCTACCTGGGGATGCTTAAATAAAATGAGGCAAAAACTGATAAGAGAAAATTGTACCAAGCTTACTCTTATTATGAGTGCAAATTTCTAGTGGATATTTGATCTTATTCACATATTGGCTGCAGAAGTTCAGTGCATGTTTCTTCCTCATCCAAATCAAACAATGAATAATAGTTTGAGCCATAACAGTTTAGAAGTACATTTTGAAAATGTGTTCACATAGGGCAAACTGTAAGAAAACATATGAGGTTATACAAGCAGACAGACATGATACTAGAGAAAATAGTTCGGCTAGGTCATTCAGTGTGTTGCTTTTATTGCAATAATTTCAGGCTTATGGCTGATAGGATACTTTATATGTTGTACCAAAACAAAAACAGCGATCTTTGGTGTGTTTCTCCAAGTTGCCACTGACTTTTCATAGATAATAAGCATATTTCTAACATCTGTCTTTTCTAGGGGCTAGCTCACCCTACATTGTATTATTGACTCATTTTGTTTTTTCTGTCTTACTGGTTTAGTCTTTTGAATCTTAATCCAAATGAATGACCATGGGATATGAATAGTCACTATGTATATTTTATAAGAAAAATACAACTATTTGCTCTTGGTTTGGAATGATAGCTTTTTAAAAAAATTCTGTTGAATAATCTCTGTGAATAGAATTTAGTTGTAGTGCTAAAGGACCGCTTCCACCCATACTAGAATCAAGTAAATAAACATACCAGAATTTTCTTTAAATATGTAAATCCTTGACAAATAGTTGATGTGATACTTGACTCTTAAAAAAAGTTAGTGGCAGGTAAAATAGTTAAGGATAATCTACTGAACTTGTTTTGGAAAACACTTACTGCCTTTCTCTCACCCTCATAAGATTTTGAGTACTTGCAAGGCATTTGACTTGTTTCTGCATGGTGTTTTGATTAAGAATTCAGAATGATATGGACTTAACATGATGAGCACTGACTATATTGAAACTGACAAACCAGCAGTCAAAACACAATGATAATTGTCACTGAGAGGGGGTCAGCTCTAGCTGGGTCTCACAAAGATTGATTCCCAGTCTCATTCTGTTTAGCATTTTTAGTTGAAGAAGCCAGTTGGCAGGTGACAAAGATATTGAGTGAATGATTTAAAAACAAACAAATAAACAACAACAACAAAAAATGCTTGGCTCACAGAAAGCATACTTTAGTATAGCCATATCAAACTTTATATCCATGGAAAAATTAAAGGGGAGTGTCAATTGAAGCTTGCTCTGTGTGGTATTCAAGAAACTTTAATTAGATTATTATGTAAATCTTAAACAACAGAAGGTTAAAAAATCCAGGTAAAACAGCTAGAATTGCTTGTTAATGTCCCACTGTGAAAGAGGGTGAATTGAGTTCACCTCTGGTCAGAAACCAGAGTTATATTGGGGAGACTGACATTACAGAGTTCAGTTTCAGTGGGCTTTTGAGGAATGTAAGGTTCATATCTGAGCTGAAGGCATTCTTTTTATCACTGTCAGCTTCCCATTTTTCTTTCTTTCTTTTTTTTTTTTTTTTTTGCTTTTTTTTCCTACCATTTATCTAGACATAACAGTAGTGGGAGTACCACTACTGTTTATGATCTTGTTTTCATTTATTCTTGTATTTTGCTCATTATTCCATACTAATTGGCCCTGTTCACATTTCATCTCTTTGGATGGGGACCACCTGTCACTGTTCTGTGACTGAAAAACATCTGGCTCAATTCTTAGCCTTTTTTCTTTTTTGGCACTACAGGACTATAAATCAGATTCTAGTCGTAAAAGCTTTAAAAGGAATGATTCTAGCTCCCACTTCACTGGATATCCAAATGTGTTCAATTACTTTTAGGTTTTCAAAGAAAATCAATTTTTTTACATTTCACATCTCCAACAACATCTATGCTTGTCTGTAGTTTGTGAAAAGAAGAAGGCTGCAATATATATTTAAAAAAAAAAAAAAAAGTTCTTATATGTGAAGGCTTTTCCCTGCCCTCCGATTATTTGTTTTTCATAATCTCCACTATGTGCATGTATATTCAAGAGGATTGCTGCTTTACTAAAAGCATTAGCAACTATATTTTTATGCTTCTGCTACCAATTATTAGCTTACTCCTGCATCTTGTCTGCAAGATATTCTTATTTTTTTGTTTTGTTTTTGCTGATGCTTTATAGAGTGTTTTTCTTAGTGTAAACTTGATACAGGTGATTACTGTTGCTAAGATTATTCTCCTTTTATGGGTTTTACTCTTCCCTATTCAACAAGCACCAATTGTTCTCCCGTCAAATTCTGTGACCTTGTGTATTTTGAAACTGACACTCAGTTTCATGTGGATCACCTAACCTGCCCTTCAGGGGAATTCATCTATTAAGAGATTGAATAACAGTCATAAGTCCTTCCACCTTGTAATTTATAAAAACTGGCCTCTGTCCATGCTCCAGGAAACAGACCTGAACAGATGCAACAGACTGAAGTACAAAGTGCACAGCCTGAAGACTTCTTCCAGGAAAGAAATAGGAGATGCTAAATGTAGTTCATACACAGTAATTTTTTCTAGGTGTCTTCCTGCCGATTCCCAAAGCCAACTCAGATTATAAGGCAGAGAAACCTGCCTCTTTTATCTTGTCAGTCCTCCAGACAAGCCATACTAGATGGTAGGTTCTTCTGTATTTCTTTTACTGGCCTTAATGCTAGCATATTATACAATTTGCTGATGTATAGATTCCCTGCATAAACTATGGAGTATTATGTAAAAGAAGTTATATGCTTCATTGCAGAGTTTGCGTAAAATGTGTGCTGGTTATGTAACATTACTCTTGTGCATGCTTCATCTCTTCTACTCAAACAATAGTACCCTCAGTCTCCCTGACTGCTAATATTTTTCTCTGCTAATCTGAACAAAAAGTCTCTTTACCTTTGGGACTGAAGGGTTAATCTTCTTTCCTGCCTGGCCTGTGTGTTTGCTCTAGGAGTTATCAAAAGGATTTGGAATGAAGTGTGAAAATGAAGTCAAAGCACAAGGGCACATTGTCTGATAAGGCAATGTTAAGAAACAGTAGAAACTAGCTAAATTTCTAGGTTGGCTATGTTGTGATTGAGGAGGCAGAATAAGACAGTTAATTTGTGATCATATAGTAACAGAAAATATATTTAGATGTCGGTGATTAGAAAATGCCAAGTCCTCTGGCTTTCAAAATAGAATATTTTTGCAAGAAAAAGATGAATCTTAGAGAAAAGACATAGTAGTGTAAAGAAAAGGAATTAAGGAAAGCCCAGTGATGCTTTTCAGGGACAAATAATTATCAAACTATTTAATATGCAGAGATTTGATAAAGCTATCTATAAGTTAACTGAGACATAATGAATACAATATAATTTATATTATATATAAATTATAAGTAATCATGGACAAAAATCATTTATATCACATCAAATATCTAGGGTCTGAACCCTTTGTAGCCTTGCATATTGGCTACTCTTGTTTTATTGAGCGTAAAACATGCAAGGTAGATATAAGCCCCATTCTAGTTTGTGAGGCAGTCCATCTTTTCACGTGACCATTGGGAGAGTGAGAGAAGGGAGGATGGAGGTGGGTACTTGCTGAACAAAACCTGCATCATTCAGTGTATAGTCTCCAAATACTCAGTAAAATCACTACTATATGTGAATTCGATTTTGCTGTTTCTCTACTCATGAAAGTAACTGTTATAAAAGATCATTGAAAATTCCAATAGAATTCCAATTCTATAAATTCAATAAAATTCCAATAGATAGGAGCAATGGCAGATAATGTAGTTGTTAAACAGGTTACAACAATTAAAAACAGTACAGTTCCTTAGCTATATAATTAATTTCTGCTAATTCCAAGTCACAAAGTATTTTCTCTCTAAAATTAATTTAGTTTTAACAACGAAAATGGAAAAGAGAAAGTGTAATCATTTAATCATTTACAGCTCTTCCAATACATAGCATTTTGTTTCAAATTCTGTTTATATTCTTGAATAAGACTATAATTCTAAAGATGCTGTGATGTTACTTTCTGTCAGTCACTGGCTTTGTTGACTTTTCCACAAGTTTTATTACAGTATTTCAGGTTATGTTGTCTATTACAGTCCTCTGAAACAGGTATTTCTATCTGACCATTTCCTTTAAATATCACCATTAGTTGCACTATCTTGTAATGTTCCTTCCATCAGCCTCCACTTATCAGGTTTTAAGAACCTTAAATAGATCTTTTACAAGCATTTCCAATCTGGAGGACATTAAACAACTTGGCAGTTATGGAAATTTTGAATGCAGCTTGTTTTTAATAAATTTATTTGTTTCAGAAAGCAGAAAAGGTTGGAATCTTAATACAGGATTAAACATATTTATCTTTCCATGGTTCAGTGAAATTAAATGGCACTGCACCAATCTGTATCCTGCAAGCTTTACATGTAAATCTGAAAACAAGCCCCCCTTTTTTTCTTTGCAGGAAATTTTTGAAGCTTCTCCATAAATTACCACTAACATTGTTCTTTTGTCTCTGTGTGGATTTTATTGTTTTTGTTTGTTTGTTTGTTTGTTTGCTTTCTTTTATTATTTTTTATTATTTTTGTTTCATATTGCCCTATGCTTGTTTTTTTAAATTTAGTTGCTTGGTGTTCTTTGTTGTTTTTGTTTTGTTTTGTGTTTTTTTTTTCTGTGAAAAGTATACTTTTCCACATATTACTCTAAGGATTTGTATTTGTGGCACTGAGGAAAGAACACAGTGCATTTCTCTTGGTAAGCAGCAAAGTAAAAACACCATCCATGTATAATACAGAACTACAGTGTATCATACAAAAATAAAGTCACAAAAAATATGATGCTATGATTCATGAACCAGAAACTCCAGTTTTTCAGGAAGTTTAACTTTTAAAATTAACATAATTCATTAGTGATATGAAATACGAGAGTTTTGAAGTAGGAGCTGAAGAAAATATGAGCTCATTTTCTTCATTAGGGTTTATTAAGAAATTGACCATGAATTCATGTCTAATTAATGTTGAATTACCAGCAAATCTAAGAAATAGCATCTGAAGTATCCTCATAAGTGGCAGCCTTTGAAAACATTACCGTGCATGTGGTTAACAAAAGTGAAGCCTGGCCAGTTGAATCCCACCTTCAGGATATTCATTTGCACTTTACAGCAGTATATGACGAGGTTAATGTGGAATTTGATGTGCTTAATTAGAAATAAGTTCCCAGTAGTCAAATCCTTGATTAAGAAAGTGGCGTAAGTAGGACAGTATTCTACTTCTTATCATTATGACTCTAATCATTGGTGCAGTATGAAGTGTATGACGCTACACACAGCAGAAGACTGTGACTTCAGTGCAAGTATTTATCAAAACTGTCCTTCTTACATACAGCAAAATAGTAATCTTTACTTATTCAAGGACATAGGGTTCCATCTGAATTTATGGGATACATGGAAGATTGGAAGTCCAGTGCTGAGGATTAATGCCTGCTTCTCATTCTTGGCTGATGAAATCTGCTGCTGTTTGGCTTCTCTGGCACCTGTGCTGAATCCAGGTGCTTGTCTAGGAGTTTTGCTTTGCTTGCTTTGTGTGACTTGCTTTAAATTTGTTTTTGGTTTCTGCCTTCACTTTTTTGAGCAGATTCTACTATGCCTTCCAGGCATAAACTTTTAAATAAATTATGTATTAATTAATTCAGTTGGTAACTATTTTCAGCTGAGCAATTTGCTTAGGTTGTAACAGCTTGAGTTAACAAAGATGCAGGCAGAACTTCGTGAACTTCAAATGAGAAATACTATCAAGTATAAAACATGAACAACAAAATTGTTTACATATTTTCCAAGTACAAAGAACAAAGCAAGCCAGATGTGCACATTTCTTCATAGAAAGCAGGAAAGTAGGAAAGTTTTATACTAAGACTCTTTTTCTCATGCTGATTTAAATTAGCTCAAATTAGCTGTGGTGAATTTGTATAAAGGCAAATTCACCTTCATAAGCCTGACTACAAATCCTCTGAACAAGCATTTGTGTATGTGAAGTTGGTCCCTGTAACATAGGATGTAGTTCAACTGAAATAAAAACAGAAGTGTTTGTTTGATACCAGATTTAAAAATTTATGTTTATATACATCAGTGTTGTTATGGTTCTTACAACTGATTTTTAACTCATGTACCTCTCTTGAAATCAGCTGCAGCTTTGCCATTCCCACCAATGACTGGTTCTAATACTATGTGAGGGGTAGTTGGCAGTTAGTCTGATTTCAGGGTTGATAATGGGGTAGAATACTTTTGGTCATTATACAGCATGGGGATGTATAGTTTATTCCATCCAGTAGCACCTCAGAAACTTCTTTTTTTTTTTTTTTTCTTCTTCTTTTTTCATTGCAATGAGTATGTACACTCCCTTGACCTGAAATAAATGAAAACATTTTAGGCCATTTATTAATTCATGTAAGTGAATATAAACATGGAAATAGTAACAAACTAAAAATACATTAATTATTAATATATATTTATATTTGCTTTTTATAGAAATCAAAATTTTCATGTAAGCCAGGTCTTATTACCACTGCTGGAACTTAATACGTTTTTAAAAATAAAACACATGGTAATTTCTGCCTTTTTATTTTAAGATATCCCTGATTCACCTACCAAATATTTGCACATTACACTCACAAATGTGAAGTACTTTCCAGTAATTACAGTAAATAAAAATAAAAATAAAAAATATATAAGTGAATTCTTGGGCTTTAAAGTGATCTCACTGTTACCAATGTGCTGAATGTAAGTTTTCTATTGAATATTAATGTGATCACAACACTGGCAAAATTTCCAACTGTGCTCTCCTCAGAGATTTCATGGGTTCTTCAAGGTGCTTTCATAGTACTTTGTATTACCATTTTAAATATACAGGATTATAATTATAGCACTACACCATATTTGTATTTCTAAAAGAAAGACAAGGTGTATGATTTCAGAGAGATGATTATAACAAGATTCACTAATATCTTTTGCATCAAAACTTCAAAAATATTTTTCTTCTTTTGCTGCAATACAATAATTGTGCTTCTGAGACTTTTTCTCATAGACACTGTGTCAAGGCATGCTTAAATTAGAACATAAGAAGTAATTGGAGCTAGTCATCTGTACACATTTTTCCAGAAAAATAAATGAAAAACTAACAAGGATATCATATTTTGACTTCAATATTAACCTTTAAGTTTAGCTGATAAAAGTGTTTAGGCAAATAAAACCACATTAGGCTACTTTGGTTTTAGCTCTAATATATGAAAAATTAATTTAACCATGAAAAAATTCTTGTTCACAAAGGCAAACTTTGGTTACTCTTTGTTCTGTTATTATCTATTCTTGCAAGCACTGGAACAATCTGACTGTGATTATTTATTTATTTTCTTTTCGCAATGATCTAAAGAAAATCTTTGATGTTAGTGTCTCTCTCCTGCAAAAAGCAAGCAGAATGCTGTAAATGTTGTCTCTGCAGCATCTGTTTTCTTGTTTTAAGCTGGCCATCTTTTGTCCTTTTAGTTTTCTTTATTCCATATCCTCCTTGCTATTGATTTAGCATTTAAAGGCAAAAAGAATGAAAGAACCAAAATGGGCACAGTGAAAGAATTTGTGTTTCTGCTGTGTAAACCATTTATCCTCACACCGTCCCAGTTTCTTCTTCTTTCTACCCCTCTAAAGACATGGATCTTAGTAACAGTGCAATATATGAGAACCAGCAATAATTCCATCTCATGGGTTTGGAAAACTATATAACTGTGTCAATCAAAACAAGAAAGAAATTAGATTGTAGAAAGATTTGTTCAGCCCTTTCCTTCATGTTCAACTACAAGGGAAAATTAATATTAATAAGAAAAAGAGTCACCAACACGATAGTGTTAAGTAGATGTTATGGCAGTGCTACTTCAGATTATTGGCATAAAAATATTTGGCCAATTATCTGTAAGAAAACACTTTATCAATCTCATGTATGGTGTATCACTTATTTCAGGGGCTTAGGGGAATATTTAGAAGGGAGATTTTTGTCACGTCTAAGGAACTATGAAGCTTATGGAAATCTTATTTAAATATTAACTAGTTCATTTAAATGTTGGATCTGTCACTTCAGGGAAGGAACAGAGGCAGAGTTCACTGAAATAAAGATATGTAAAACCCTTAAAGCTCTTATTTAAACACAACCGATTTAAGTTTCTGCCTGCACAGTGATTTCTGAAAAGACCTGGAAGATGAATGAGCTTTGATCTGTGCTTCAGCAGAGGACTGAGACTTAGGCTGCATGTAGCACACTTGCAACATAATTAAACTTGATATCTTGGCTAGCATTGCCCAATACTTCTTTCTGTTACATTTTGGGCTACTCATCTGCAAGAGAGCTGTTGGTTGGCTAGTTTAGGGAAGGCTGTACTACTTTCCCATGCTGTACCCTTCTTGTGGTTTAAAATATGGCTTCATGCTTTGTCTGTACCAGCATGATACTTTAGTATTAGACACATTTACAAGATTGCTAGATATAAAGTTAACTTCTCTGGATTTTATTTTTTTTCTCCCCCTGGAATAAATCTATATTCTGTTGTCACTGCATCCTGAGGTAATATTGTATATATCAGCATTTTTAATGTATGCCATCTTGCTCATAAAACTATTGCTGCTTGAGCCTACATGCTGCTGTATTTTAATGCCTTAGAAACTGAAACAAAAGAAAATATGATACAAGCCTTTTCCAAAATCACATTTGGGAAACAACCAATGTCATTTACAGTCCAATAGAAATGTAACTATTTAATATATCAGTACTTTCTGCTTGGCTCCAGTCCTTATGCCTGAATATAATGTCCTAGGCACAGATAATTCTTTACTAAGCAAATATAGCTAAATATTTTCCTGACTTTTCTTCCCCACTTCTACAGCTTGAGATGAGATCAAGATGTAAGTTAACTCTTCCATTTTTGTTGTCTGTCCTCTACAGATATACCCTTTTTAAAAATCATCTTTAAGACCTAGTCAAAATTCTGGTCATTGATAGCAATCCAATACCATGACAATTTTGTTTTTAGAATCATTGGCCTTCTAGGTCTCACCTTTAACAGAGATATGAACACAGCTATAGTTTCTAAAATACAGGTGAGTGAAAAAGAATCTGAACTTGTTTTCTCCAGTCCCTTGCTCATCTCATTATTAGTTATTTGCATCCTTCATGGATGTTTTCCATGTAGACTCCTATATGTTTTTTAGTGCTAAGGTATTTAAAATGCTTATTATTTGTTAACATGTCTAAAACCATAAGTATTCATGTAAAACAGTATTTATTTATTTATTTATTTATTTATTTTGTAAATTCTGTTGAAGTATCATTTTCATGAAGTAACAGTAATACTTCATGAAATTCATCATGAAGTAACATTTTCCTTGTTAAAAAAAAAAACATTTGGGGAAATAATTTTTTCCCTAATTTTGAATTATATTCACTAAAGCAAATTGTAGATTTTGATCTGAATACAGCCAAGCAGACACTAAGGACCAGACATAACGTGTTCACATTGCCTAAAAAGTAGATGCAAATATTTAAACTACATCCTCGGAATGGAGTTTGGGGTAATCACAAAATTAAGAGGATTTTTTAAGTCAGCTTCTAGGAAATAAGGAGATACAGAAATCTC
The DNA here is from genome assembly GCF_054131305.1 of Coturnix japonica. Taxonomy (NCBI): domain Eukaryota; kingdom Metazoa; phylum Chordata; class Aves; order Galliformes; family Phasianidae; genus Coturnix; species Coturnix japonica. The sequence goes on from NC_140666.1 coordinate 65,793,814, forward strand.
ATTGCCATCTGTTGCATGCCAACAAAATGTAACAAAACGTTATCAGGATGTTTTAACGTCTACTGCTGAACCAAAATCTCCCTCTGATGTGGGCCAATGTAATAAAATGGGAGGTATTACTTTTGAACTAGTGCTTATTTATCAGTTTGTAAGTTCTTGTGTTGAGTCACATCTTGGTACACCTCATGCCTTCTTCAAAAGTCAGCAGTGTACTTATTACTACAGCAAGTAGAATATCTTCAGCAATAAGCAGAGAGGCAGAGAATAGGCCATGAAATGGATTATTTTATTGTTGGATAGACATAGTAGTGTAGAAAATGCTTGGGTATGCTGAAGACTTTCGTGACAAGAGCAATTTACTTTTTCCTATGCGTGAGTATGTTTCTTTAAATAAAATTGGTTCCATCCTAGCAATGTACTTAGGTAAGTGCTTAAAATTTAATTATTTAATTATGTGTTACATCTTTTAGGAATAGTTGAAAATGAATACTTTCTTCTTGTCAATTATTTTTCAAATTCTTTCAAAACAGACATAACTCAAAAACTACTGAGATCAATAGAAATGCACAAATGAAAATAAAAAATGGGACTGGAGGTTGAGGGCACAGAAATCACTCAACCAGCTGGATATTTAGAATTACTCACTTGCTGTTACAATACTACTCCTTCATCAGGTGACTTATTTTTAAATAAATTGTTGTTACCCAGACTAGGAACTTTCTAATTTCTAACCTAAATATGCTCAGAATCACTTTGTTCTTGTGTCAAGCAACAACTCCTTTAGCTACTTCTCCTTTAGTTGTCTGTTCCCCCCCCCCCCCCCAGTTTTCTCTTTGAATTATTTGTGAACAGTTATCCTATGTGGCCTACATTTGATAGACTAATACAAGCCAAGCTATTCTTATCTTTGCTGTTAAGTGTTGTGCACCATTTATTACTCATTCCAGAAGCAAATATTTTTCAATATTGACTTTCTGTGACTCTTGTAAGAAAAATTTGAAAAACACAGGATGTTTCATAAGCACTGGAGTTTTTCCTTACATTCACAGTCTCTGACAGCTATCAGTGCATTTCAGTTTTCAGAATAAGTGGCATGTAAGAAATAAGTAAAATAAATAAAGTTGTGTGATCACAATACACAATTTTTGGATTTAGTTAATAGCCAAAGACAGCTTTCATGGATCATTATTACTGCAATCTGAAATTACATTCTTGTTTCAAAAATTAATTGTATTCCCCCTGCTCTCCCCCCATACATTTGCATTTTATTCAAGCTTTGAATTGCATCTGGTTTCTAGCCAACAAAATGGATTTTACAAATCATGACTGAAAAAAGAATGACATTGAATTTAACCTTCTAAATGTAATCCTTCTAAGTCTTGTGACTTATAATACAGTCATCTTGGTTTTAATGGCAGCTCTTTCCTCATATTTACATCTCAGTTTTCATGAGCATATTAAATGCTTATTACGGTCTCAAATGATACATGCTCAGGAATATTGCAGTAAGGAAAAAAGGCATTTTTGTAGCATCACTAAACATATAATCATGATCTCAAGTGTCTATGGTTTTGTGACCAGGTACTACATTATGCTTTCTTTTTCTGACATTAACTCTATTATATGGTCAGTATGACCTGATTATTTGTCCTTCGTGCAACATTTACTTTTATAAGCTATTATATGTAAAATGGGAAGGATATAAATTAAGAAGAATGTTTATACAGACAGCCACATATGTCATACTAACAATACATTGAGAAGGTCTATGTGTCTGTTATAGATTTAAGTAAGTTTCAGAAGATCTCACTGGGTTTAAGGCGAGAAATTAATTGGAGATTTCACACTTGTTTTCCACAGTATTATTTATCCAGATATTACTATAGCCTTAAATGGCTTGAAACATGAGAGGATATCTTCTTAAATAATATCTACTGTTCTATGTGAAATCTTGAAACAAAGATATAGCTACAATGTGTGAGAAGAACTCAATAAATGTAAATTTAACTCCCACCAGCTACTTGGACCTTAGATGAAGAATTGCCTGTCCACAGCAAAGAGGAGAAAAGTAAATATTGGATGCACTGTACAGACCTTAAGGAAAGGAGAGCAGTGAGTACCAGGGTCCAAAATTTTTACTCAAACTCTGCTTTTGTCATTTACTACTCTAGCTAGTTTCAACTGCTCTGTCTGGAGCTGTCATTCTGATCTTGTTTAAAATGATGCAGGTTGGACCCCGTACAATGATCAATGTATGAAGAATGTTTTCTTTCTGTTGAGGAATCTAAATCTCCTCTCTTTAGTTTGAAACTCTTCCCCTTGTCCTGTTAAAACAGCAAATGCTAAAGTGTTTGTCCCCTTCTTTCTTATAGCCCCCACCCCTTTAGATACTGAAATGCCACTACTAGGTCATTCCCAGAACTTCTCTTCTCTGGCTAAACAGCCCTGGCTCCCACAGCCTGTCCTTGTAGTAAAGGAGTTCCAACCCTTGGATCATTTTTGCGGCCCTTCTCTGGACATGCTCTGAGAAGCTCATGTCTCTCCTATACTGAGAACTCCACATCTGGATGCTGTGCTACAGGTGGTTTAACCAGTGCAGAATATATCACCTGCCTCAGCCTGCTGGCCATGCTTCATTTCAAGCAGCCCAGGATACGATTAGCTTTATGGACGGTGAGTGAGGGCACATTGCTGGCTTATGCCCAGCTTGCCATCCACCAGTACTCTTACATCCTTTTTGGCAGGACTGCTTTCAATCCTTTTGACCTCCAGCTTGTACTGATAGTGGGAGTTGCCATTACCTGCCTGGATGGCTTGACACAAAGGGTCACTGTGGATTGTGTTAAATCCAATTGGCTGCTGCTCACGAGTGATATTTCCCAGGGCTAAGTACTGGGGCTAGTTTTGTTTAATCTCCTTTTCAGCTATATTGATTAAGGAATTGATTGTACCTTCAGTAGGTTTGCAGGTTTCATCAAGTTAGGAATGTTGATCTACTTGAGGGTAAAAAGGCTCTGAAGAGAGATCTGGAGAGACTGGATCGATGGGCCATGTATCATCAACAAGGCTAAGTGTGAAATTAATAATATATACTTGCTATTTTAGGCACTGAACTTGTTCAGAAGTCCTTATATATTTTCCACCACTACAGAATATCTTGCTATATGTAATGTTTATACTGTTTTCGTGTTCCAGAATAATAATTCACTCTTAAGGCCTCATACATAGCTGATATCCAATAGTACATCAGTCATATTTTTCCTGTCTTAAATTATTACTATTGTGTAACCAAATTTGAACCATGACTACCTATGAGTAACAGTGAAACAAGTCAACCTCTGTTGAAGCAGAAATATAAATTTGTACAAAATTTCTGATCTCTTTATTACATGAAGAAAAGCTAGAGTTACATGACACTTAATTTTTCAGGTAGAGGATACTACCAAAACTAAATAGGAGTTCAAAATGTTCTGTATATAGGAATTGGGAATATTTCAATATAACTGTAGCTTCAGTAAACTTCAATAACTGGTGAAACTAAAAATAATTTGTCGTAGCCAGGCTTTTTAAAATTTTTAAAGTCAGAAGTAATTGAGAGTTTCTATTAAGGAGACAAATCGAACTATAATGAAATTACACACTACTAATAGTTTTAAAAAGAAGACTAAATGTAATGGAAGAAGATATATAGTCCATGGTCAGTTTTTAATGTAATAAAAGCAATTGGCTTCTCTGACTTAAAAGAAATACCATGTTATGTGCTCAGTAATGCTAATCCTGACAGTTGCTCATGGCCACGCATGTCGTATAATTTTGAAAGGTACTAAGACATGAAAAACTTCTTACATGAAACAGAACTCACGGATATTAAGATGACAGAGGGTGAAGTGAAGAGTGTGGGCTTTGAAGAAAGCAAGGCAATTTTCAAAGCAAGTAACTTTTTATTCTTCTTCTAGAGTTACTCTGTCAGAGGTACTTAGCTCAACTGTCATTTCTTCCTTACTAAAGCCATATGTTTCACAACCTAAATCGACAGATCCATCTGTGTTATTGGTGGTGAGTAGCAGCAGTTAGGTACCTACTTTGAATACAGATCATTCTGTTATACACAGTCTCAATTTTGATAAAAAATAAAATTAAAAATCTTGATAGTTGTGTCATAGGCGTCTGCAGGTTTCTGATCTAGGACCTGAGGCAAAGGAGATCTCAGCTCTCAGCTGCATAATTTATGAAAAGCAATTTGAAAGCATTTTTTTTTTCCATGTAATTGATTTAATATTATAAAAACAATGATTAATTGGTTCCAATATTTACACTGTCCTTAGAAAAGCATATAGCTAGGATGCAAAATATTCATTCCATCATCCACAATAAGCTCTAATATATTGGACTAATTTAGTTTTAAATATCACTGGGTAATAAAGATTCAGCAACATTCACTGGTTCATATCTCCATCTGAGTCAAATTAAATAAGATATTTCAACTGATCAAATATGTGATATGAAAAGGTGTATTACGTGGAGTTGCATTTTGCAGAAGCTGAGCTCTTGAAATGGAAGGATAGGTAAGTGAGGTGTCATCTTCAGGAAAAGTCATACTCTTACTTTCAGACAACTCTGATAGTATCATGAAAGAGACTCAGTGTTGTGTGCTTATCACATCCTGCCTGTAAGGGAAGGAAGAGATGTTCAGATCTGTGAATGCCCCCTGTCAGATTAACATAAAATGATACACATAGCTCCACACAAAATCAAGTTTAATGAAAATCTATATACTACAGTTATCCCAGAAATTTTGTCAGACAATTATTCCCAAAATGTTGGCACTCTAATACTTACAACTTATCTTAAAGTGGGTGGCTAAACTGTGCAACACTAAGGAATCAAAATAAGCCTCACAACCACTTAATTTTATGACTTAACAACTATATAAGAGACACAGTTTCTAAGAAGCTGAAATAGATCTTGGAATTACTTAATAATTATGTGAGAGAAATAGCGTGAAAATAGAAAACTGATAAAAACAGAGAAAGAATAATTCAGAAAAATAGACAAGAGAAAGAATGATCATAGGTCTATTTTGAAAGCCTATTTACAGGAGTTCCAGCGCTGTCACACAACCAAAACAGTTAACAGTGACCACCAAGAAGATGAACAAAAAAATGACTTCAGAGGGTCCTCTCAGGCATTCTTATACGCCTGATAGGTTTGCAGGTGCACTGTCACAAGGTCAAGAACAAGCCAGTTCACAATAAGTTTGTCAAAAATAAGGTTGTAGCCAAAAGTTTCTTGCAAGAGAGATAGACCAGTTTGTCGGTGAAGCAGGACTAGCCTCTTAAAGGAAAAGATGCCATATTTGCTGATATCAGACTTTGATTGGTTGTCATGGCCTTGCACTGGAAGTGTTTGAGACATACTAAGCACACCCCAGAATGTCATAAAGTGCTTTTTATTGGTCCTTTATCATTCTTCTTTTAAAAGTCATCCTTCTACACCATCATTTTTGGCACATTTCTGCAATATGCAATTGTATTATATTGTTCTCACTCAAGTATTCCAATTAGCAAATTGCTGATTTATTTCTAACAAAATAAAAAATACCTATTTTTCATAATTTCTGAAATGGCAACATTTGATAACATGATATTTGAAAACTGCCTGCTCATCATTCCTCCAAAGAACAACTGATTTCACTTCCAGGACCATGTGTAATCCCATATCCAAGATAGTATGAAGGAGGAAGCAAGATCCTACTTTACAGGAAAAAACATGTCTGCTTACCAATACAAGTGTGTAGAAGAGTTGCTTTTAGTGTCATCAAATTGATTCCAGGAATATTTCTTTGATTAGCATAACAGATTAATGCTGAAAATATTATTTCATAATTGTATCTCAGAAATATGCCTCAGTGAATAAACTGAAATATTTTGTTTTGGCTTTCTAGCAGCTTTTCATCCTTGCTAAGAGTTATTCTGAACAGAGACACCTTCACAGGAGCTGGCATACGTATGAATCATAGTATTAGAAATTTAAGTGGTATGTAATAAAGGTCAACAGTAGTGTTGCTACTTCACAAATTAAATAATTAATACCAGATTTCCGTGTCAGGTGGTTTTTAATCTGCTTATGTACCAGTTAGTTGGAAATTATTATTTTTAATAATATTATTATTATTTTTACAGAAGTTTTGCAGATGTGCTTCTGTCACCTTTTTTCAAGCAGAACCTAGATACCGTTGTTTGGAAAGGAAGCTACTCCAAGAATAGTAATACAGTGGGTTGCTCTTTGTAGTTTATTTTTATGTTGTTGGCTGGCCTTTTTTTTTTCTTTTTTTTTTTTTTCTTTTTTTAATTAATAAAAAGACAGTTATTTCCATATGATGTTTCTGTTCTCTGTGCCCACCACCACCAGCAGGCATGGGAATTGCTTGCAGGCTCAGGCCCTGCGCTAGTACCTCATCCCAGCACTTTATCACCTCCCCTTGAGTCTTCCAGATTCACAGCAGAGCCTCAGGTGTGGTGATGTTTGTGGTCAGACAGTTCCTGTTGACAGTCCTGCCCTGAACAGACACTGAGGGCCAGGCTCTGCTGCAACACAACCCACACTCCTGCTTCATCCTCCATCCATGGCTCATCTCCTATGGGGAGACATTTCTGCTGTTTATTCATTTCTGTTTTTATTAGAAAGCTTATATAAGTCTAGTTAATGCTGTGTATAGCCAACAACCCCTAATACCAAATGCAGGTACTCTACAGATGAAGCAATGTGCTACTTTTGCCACATCTGACACTCTTACTACACTCCTACTTTTTCTGCTTTGATATGCATGTCAAGGTCCGTTTTTTCTTTCCTATCAAAGACTGAATTTTAATCACATCAAGAAAAATTACTGGACACATTTTCAGAAATGTTAATTAATTTAGCCTGATTGATTCCTGGCAACTGGGACTTTGCAGTCTTCATTTTTTCAAGAAACTGGGCACCCTCTTCAACTCTGAGTATAATTGAAGGAGCAAACCACAGAATATCCGTAAACCAGTCCATGACCTCAGACTGGGCATTCATATAATTAAAGTATTTAAAATGGGTATCTGAACTGATGAAGTGCAGATTTAGTTCTACTTTAAGACCAAACCCAGAACTCAATTCTTTTTTTCATCTCTTTATCCTTTATTGGCCTTACTGAATGTGAGTGGATGTCTTCTGCATAGAAGAGTGAGAGGAAACTGCATCAAGATTTCCGCATTTAAGTTCAGCATTTAGAGTATATATCTATATAGTATATATAAAGAGTATATATTCATTAAGCCAGGCAGCAGGATGACTTCCTAACAATGAAGGATAGTATGCCTAGTGCAGTAACACACTTGCTCCAGATCTGTCACAAATGATCTATCTCACCACCTGAAATATCATTCCAGAGGACTTTATGTCTTTAAAGTCAAGTTTCTAAACTAAACTTTTCAGCATTTCATTGACTCGTTTTCTCATTTTATTTTCCTTCCTTTCAAATTCTGATTTCATCTTGAATTAAGGAACCTATCTGTAGTTCATCTAGGAAAAAAAAGAAGGCATGCTGCAGATAACATTTTTACAGTAACTTTTGAATGTACTAGAAATTAGTTCTGGAAGTATCCCATTTCTCCTTGTAAAGTACAAAGAAAGGTTTTTGGATGGAGTTGATTGTGGACAACATTAAATTGTTTGGCCAACGTGGAACAGAAAAAAATGTTGTGAAAAAGCTGATGTCAAACATGATGCAATCAGTTCAAAATGAACACCTGTCACGGTTTAAACGAAAAATCCACCTGCATCCATGACAGGGGGCCGCGGGCCCTGCAGGGGCCCTAGGCCAAAAGGAAAAAAAAGTTAATTAGGAAAAGAAAACAGCGGCAACGATCTAAGGAGGCACACCTATTTACTAAATACTATATCGAAATACAGGATAACACAATATAGTACAATATAATTGAAAATTGAGCTAACGAATCAAGCAAAATAGAAGAGAGAATGAGTCCCGAAACCGAGAGGCCTACTGTGAATCTAGGCGAAACGGTGAAGGCTCCCACACACTCCCCTGAACGCCAGAACTTGAAAGACGTCAGTCTAGCCTGCGACAGAGATAATATAGTGTCCAGGTCCCGTGACCTATCTCTGACCGTGTTGTTCTCTGGAAGATGTAGTCTTCTGTAAGTTGCAGATTCAGTAAAATTATTCATGCTTTATATGATGTTATGATGTGGAATACTGATAATAAAATTACAAAATTATTAAACCATGACAAATGTCCACTTTTTTTTTGAAAACTTGACTTCTCTGACTTTGTTACTCTATTTCAGCTGCTGTCAAATTGTTGTTTCAATATTTAAGAAATGTAGCTTTATCACACTAAGTTTCTCTTCTTTGCATGTCATTCCATAATTTAAAAATCTTTCCTTCTACAATGTTTTAGTTAAACACTGGAAATGTACATACTGTAATAGTAAATATCAGAAATACTTTACTCTGGATAAGCACTAAGTATATAGATATATTGAATGGAAGAATATGTGTGTAAATTGTGCCCAGCTGCATAAATAAATGGAGAGTTTGGGAAATAAAGAAAAAGATATTGCATAAGAGGATGGCAACTAACAGCATAGGTGCTAGATAATTGCACTATGCTTAGATGTAATGATCATGTCTAGCAACAGATCACTTTTCACACTTTTGAAATTATTTAATAGAGTATATTATCATGTCTAATATTACCAACTTTCGTGTAGAACTAACAGAATTTTCAAGTTATAGTACAATAATTTTAACATAATGCTGTAGCAATTAAGCCTCTGCCCTTCTTTATGTTATTACTATTATATAAGCTAGTTACGGGGAAATCTGGGAGAAGGGAAGTTGTCTTTCAACCAAGAAAACGTATTTCACAGAATCAAAGAATCACAGAATCACCAAAGTGATCTACATGATCACCTGGCCAAACCATCCACTGATCACCATTAGTTCTCACTAAACCATGTCCCTCAACACAATGTCCAAATGTTCCTTGAACAACTCCAGGGTTGGTGACTCCACCACCTCCCTGGGCAGCCCATTCCACTGTCTGACCACTCTTTCAAAGCAGTAGTATTTCCTAACATCCAGCCTAAATCTCTTCTGATGCAGCTTGAAGCCATTCCTTCTAGTCCTATCACCAATTAAGCAAGAGAAGAGGCCAACTCCCATTTCACTACAACCCCCCTTCAGGTAGTTGTAGAGAGCAATAAGGTCTCCACTGAGCCTCCTTTTCTCCAGACTGAGCAATCCCAGCTCCTTTTCGCACCACTGCCTCATTACAGCAGTGACTCTTAGGGAGAATTTACATCTAGATTGCGTTTACAGATATGAAGTGGTATGTACTGCAAACTCATTCTAGCCATATGTTCACCATCTTGCTTAGATTCAATCCTTAAACTTTCCTTGCTGTAATTAGTATTCAGCTTTACATTTTGTTCTCTTAAACATTCTCCCATGATGTGAATATTTATTGCTTTCTCTAAAATCCCTTCTTTTGTTTGAAAAGACCCTTTGTTGACATCAACATAGCTATAGATGTAAGATAATAAGACTGTACATCTAATGACAGAAAAGAGCCGTTTGGTTAAAAAGTTATGTATAGATAGATTCCAAAAGTAACTTACCTAACGTAATGATTTCTATAGTAATAATTTTTTAAAAAATCTCTTAAGAATGAATGTAAAATGCATCATGTTTTGATAAAAAACATCCAATTGGAAATTTAGGTACCCCTTCTCAGCCAACTACCATCCTCCAGGCATACTGTGTGCAAGAGCACAACGGAGTACATAGTAAGACCCCCCTGGCTAAGAACTTAATTATGGAAGGGTGGTGACCCAAACTGTGAACTCAGTTAGATATACTAATATTGAGAATATTTGGATTAAAGACTTAGTTAAGTGTTTAAGGACAGTAAGTATACATGTAGCTTTAAACTGCTATTACTACACTGCTAAAATGTTTGTCGAATTTCTTCCATAGGTATGTATGCTTTTTCCTGTTAATCTCGCCTATACTTGATGTGAAACAAACCTCATTTTTAAAATCACATGCTTAGAAATTTTTAAACTGATTATTTCATGTAGCTGTTTACATTTATGAAAGTAGCATTCTGTGTGCTTTGTGCTGTGTTTGATTATGCTTAATAACAGTAGTGTAATATTTTCAAAAACTGGATTTTTTTCTCTAAAACAGGACAGTTTCAATATTTTAAAACATTACCACTTTGTAATATAGGCTATAGAGTGCTTTGTTTTGTTTTTCCTATAAAAATAAGAAGAAATTGAATTACTTGGAACTGATTGCTTCTGTTTCTGTAGTGTAAATTTAGGATAAATACATGCTACTACAAAATAAATAAATAACTAAATAAAAATTAATGAGTTTATATTGGTAATCCAGTTGAGTATGTGTTCCCTCTAATGTTATTCCCATCACTAAATCAGATGGCTGCTGTATAGATCGAGAGCATAATTACATTAATGTTCCAAAATAGAAGGGGTTCTGTTCTTAGCTCTTTAGCCCTATAGGTAGTATCTGACATCCAAGGTTTTCTGAAGGGGATTCTGTTATTCCATTCAGATCACTATTCTTTACATAAGCAAACACAGAAGATGCTTTCTTTGTGTAGCTAGCACTTACTTTAGAATTCCTGAAAAATCACTATCTTAGGATTATTATTGTTTGTATTGCTTGTTTAAGCAAAGGGGTTTTGGAGTGTAGGAATTGCTATGGTTACAGTGTGAATGATAAAGAAGGACAATAGATCACCCTTGACAACCTTGCTCTGCAATAATGTTTGAAACAAAGCAACAAATACCCCCCAAAATGTTGCTTCTTTACACTTTATTCCTTTCTCAAAAGGGCATGATTGCTATTATAGTTGCATGTATTCAAACATTAATTCTGATGTTCTGGCACTTTTACAGATTAGATAAATAAAAAGAAATTCTGAAAAATACTAGAAAAACTGTAAGGTATTGGAAATGTTAAAATATTCTTACAGATATTAAATTTTCAGCAGATGTGGAAAAAAAAAAAAAAAAAAAAAAAAAGCCTAGACTTTTTTCCCTAAGCATATTTCATTTTAAGAATGATTTTATGTTTGAAAAGTAATTGCTAACAGTATAGACTTTTGTTTTCCAATAGATTTACAAAACAAATTTAAATTTGTATAACTTTTTCCATGAGCTTTGGAAACAGCAGTGTCTCAATGAAATTATTCAATATCACTGAGTGAGATTTTGCCTACTAAGACCATGTATTAGGAAAAACATCCTCATAGAAAATACCAGGAAAAAGGAATGAAATACAGATACATTTTGAATGAATTCAAGAGTAGTTATATTAAAACATGGCCATTTTGTTGATTTTGAAACTAAATGTCAAGCAAATCCACAGTTAAACAACATTGGTCTGGGCACTAAAAAGGGGCTGAATATAAATTTTTTCATTGCCATTGAATACAAATATTGGGAGATAGTTTTCTGAGATTACCTGAAGTTAATTCCTTTGTATATCATGTTAAATTGAACAACACACTGTAAATCCCCTCAAACCAATTTTGATTGAATAAATCAAGTTATTATTTTGCAAATTTCCATTCTGTCTCATTTCCCTGTTAATTAAATAAAAAGAAAATGTGGAATAGATTTCCTCTTGAAAAATTAAAACAATTTTAGTTGAAAGTAGTAGAATCAAGTGTTTTCAGGTTTTTTATCCCCTAATCATTTTCTTTATAACCAAAAGCTGCTGTGAAATTTTACAAATACTTTAAGATGTTTGTTTTCTAAATTGATTTTTTAATTTAATTTAATTTTATTTTATTTTTACAAGCCTTGGTTAGCTGTGTCAGTAAGCTACCTATTGTAAACATATAAAAAGAAGAGTCTTTTTAGTCCTGGGATTTCAGTTCAACCTTCAGCAAGAAGGTTAATTTCCAGATATAAGTTCTTGGTCATGTGTTAAAAGAGATTCCCCAGTCACAGAAGTATCATCCAAAAAGGCTGTGCTTTTAAGGGAGGCAACCCAGGATTTTTAGTGTGTGAGTTTGCAGTATTGCAGAAGGCAGTCCTGGAAAGGAGTTTTCAATATGAAGATTCGATCTGAAATGTTTTCAGGACTTCTAAAATACTGCTTGTAACACAGTATTTCAAAGTTGGAAAAGTCTTTTTTTCCCTTTTATTATTTTGTCACTCATGTACACAAAATTTCCCGTCAAATTCACTCCTCCCCCTCCCCCTGAAAATAAAAAAAAATTTAAAAAATCTTGTATTTTTGGAGAAATGCATGTGAATCCTTCCTGTTCATGACTATTTTTCCACTTTTGTATTGCATAATGATTCTAATTTGGGACATTTCATTAAGGTTTGTAGTTGAAATTAGTATAAATCAAATTATCTAAAACAAATCATTTGTCTCTTCGAAATACGTGCATGGTGCTCAGCTTAAATAAAAATTAAATTTAGCAGTTGAAAGCATTATCATTTTAATTAAAATGACTCCTCTGTTATCAGATTAAAAGGTTGAACCTCAGAAGGTTAGATACTTTTTGCAAACTACCAGTCTCTAAGTCTGTAAAGTCAGGATGAAGAAGAAATCAAAATAAAGCAAGGATAGAAATCTGCTCATGTTATTGTGCAATAGTATCATGGTATTTTTCAATTGGAATATGATTCTTAGATTGTAAATGAAAGTAATTTCAAACCACTTTAGATAAGTTTATGTTTCTAGTTCTTTTTTCTTTTTAATCTGTACAACTTTTGTATAATGATTTTTATGCCTACAAGATGTAGAGTATAGATCACTCATCCTCATTATTTTGGCATTAGAATATCCTCAGAAGCCCTGGTCATTTGTTTTCTAGTTGGTCATTTTTTTGGAGTCTTCCTTTTTATTTCATGGAGTACCTCTGTTGTGAAAAGGGATTTGAGGTTTGCAGTTCACCTTAACAGCAACCCATAAACAGTGTACCTTCTGTATACTAAAAGTTTGCCCTACATGTTGCAAAACCGTAATTTGTTTTGATAGAATTCTAACACACCTTTTACATTCAGAAGAATTCTTTTATCTTTTAACTCTTCAGTGGAATAAGGCAACATTGCTAGCAACAGAATTCAAATAGCTGGTAATTTTTCCATAAATGCTATTCCACATATTGTACAGTATTTTGATTCTACCACATCAGTGCCAGAAACGTATTGTCTATTTAATAGAGCACAGTTTTTAAAATCATCTCAATTGTTTTCAAAGGAATTTTTATTGGCTTTTGGTACAAAAAGCATTGAGTGCTGATAAAGTATTGATGAAGCATGGGAAAAAAAATCTTTTTTAATACTACTTCATTACAATAAAATAACTAGTGGTAATGGGAGGAGTGAAATTCAGTTAGAGCCACTAATATTTCATTAAAGCTTTGGCTCAACTTAAAGTTACAGAAAAGATGACAGGAAGGAACTGCCTACCTTGGTCAGCCTGGAGGTGTTATTTGTGAAACGACTCTCAACTAATTTGTTGTAGTTATTGCAATTTAGTTTTGCAGTTATCTCTGACTGTAGTCAGAAGATTTCAGTTGTTTTCTTGCACAGGTTGGCACATTTCTAAACACACACACACATATATTTATTCTTTTAAGAAAATATTGTTCAGAATATAAAGAGAACACAGTGATGGAAAGACAGTGCTGTGAGAAAGAGTCACTTCTGAATGCAAAGGGGGCATTTCATCCTCAGGAGGTGACTGTTTGGTCATTATCAGTCACACAAAATATTTTAACAGCCCTCTGGAGTTGTGACTTCTGGGCTCTCATAAATCAGGTGAGATACTGCTGATCAAACAGTTACATCAATATTTCCTAACTCAAAATGTCTTTCAGTTTTCACTCACCACCATCTAGTCTTTAAAAGAGCTTTAGAAGTTTTTAGTTGTTTTTATACATCTGACTGATTTTCAGCAAAGGAAAACTGGTACCTAAGTTCCATGCAGTGGAAAATGAGTTTTCTAGATTACCACAAACCTGATCTCACATGAAATTCTACCATTTGCCAGTCAGCAGGACTGAGAAAGCTAAATCCCTTTGAGCGTGTGCAACTGTACACCCCTTGTATACATTCACCAGTATTAATGCTGAGAGCACTCCAGGAGATGTAAAGCTGCCCTGCTAGAAATAACATCTCCTTCTACCCTTCAAAGAGTCTTACATCTGAAAAATTTCTGAGCCCCTACTACTGTTTTCTCACTGTAATAACTTCTTGCTGAGAGTTATAGTCTCCTTGTTGCTTTCTTCACATTTCAATGAGTTGCCAGGCTCTGGGGGAACTTGGAGATCAAATGATTTTTATGCACATAGTGCTAGGGCACATGAAGAGTCAAACTACGGATGGCACAGAAATGGAAATAAAAGAGAAAAATCTCTCCCTGTGCCACAAGAAGACGAATCAAAAAAAGGAAAGTATGTCCACAAGGAAATAGTTTACCAAGCCACTAAAACCAAAAGTAGCAAAAGCTTTTGATTCTGACTCAAACAGGCCAGTCTTCAGCTGTGATCTCTTTTCAGGCCCTAAAAATAGAGGTCAAAATAGTTCTTTCTTAGGTACCAAGGAAAAGCTAACACAAAAAGACACTTTCAACACTCAAGAAGATTAAGCATTGGCAAATTTCTACTTAGGTAGCAAGTGGAATTAAAAAACTTATTAACAGATATTAATCAGTTTGATTGCAGCTGAACCCTGTTACTACTTGTACAATCAGGTATTTTTAAAGTTAGCTTGTAAAAATCAGTCCTGTCCCAGAATAAATAAAAGATAGAGCAGAAAGTAAGAACTTGGATTATCTTAACTACAGGAAAAAGGATTTGTAGTTATGAAGGTAGGTAATATTTTACACACAGATTTAATGACTAATAACATTTTTGCTTCTAAAATGCAACATTTTAAAATAAATTGTCATTTCTGATCCCATCTGCTTGAATAACAATAACTGTTCTTTTTAATAAAATCTTACTAACTGTCATCTTTACGATACGAGGTATTATGCTGCACTTAAATATTTACATCATTATTTCTGCACATACATTTACAGAAAAAATATTTATATATATGAAATACATCGATGTACAAGGAATCCCTTACAACTTTTGAACCTTTCTTGGGTGTCTTGAATCTGCATTCATCAGCTGACAAGTGAAGAGCTACTTTTATATAAAATAATACAAAAATAGTCTTCCCCATCTCAAGCAGAGACTTTCTGGCAAGCCAGACTAAATAATATGAAGGACTTAAATACAGGGCAAATGTTTCCTATTTTCATTCTTTTTTAATATCATGTCTCTCCTAAAATGATCCCTAATATGCTCATCTATAATCCAAATGATCTTTTCTACTAGATGGCTTTACCTAAGATGTGTTTTTCATGCTGGTGAGGTCAGAGAAGCCAATTTCATCAGTACTGAAGCTTGTCTAAAATTCTGAGTGATGCTCCTTAAGTTCACTGCAGCATGTCAAAAGGCTCTTTCTGGCCTCGTTTCCTCTATCTACCCGCTCTTCCCACATCTCCTAACTTTAAGATAATACAACTCTGGTATTAATTCAGAACGTATGTTACCCATTTTATATATCCCAAATTATTTTGTAAATATCTAGTATGTCACAGATTGAATGAAATGAGAAATACTACAGTGCATGGCGGGAGTGGTTCAACAGGTGGGTCCTCTGCAAAACAGCATCTTGGCCTGAGATAAACTTATTACTACATCCAGAAATGGCTGTATTTTTCACTAAAGTATTAGTAGAAATAGAGTGAGGAGTGGTAGAGCTGCTGAAAGAGGTTGTGGAGGTAGTAAGAATGCCAGATGGGACCTCAGGGAATTAGAGCAACACTCCTAATTTTATTAAATAATCCCTCTGTGACCTTTAGCAAGTGATTTAGGATACATTTTGCAGAAGTTCATAAGGAATTCATATGCCTAAATCCCACTCATTTTCAGAGAAAGTTAGAGTACTGAATGTACTTGAGTCACTCACATATGTAGAATGTGGTCTCTGAAATTAATTGGGGAAATGAGTAACTGGGGAATTAGAATGGCAATTTTTAAAAGAACCTACTTGTAGAAAAATGGTGTATGATACTAACCTGTTTAACAGACTTGCGGGAAGAGCTTGTGGCTAACTATGTAGAGAGATATATGTTTACACACATACAAAATGCATGTTTTTATGTGACCAAGATGCATACACTGCTTGGCTTCTCTTCAGTGAAGTTAGAAAGCTCACCAAATACAGCTGGATGTGTCTGAAGGTGTCAAATCCCACCACTTCTGAAAATGATGCTCAGATCATTTCAGTTACTTTAAGGAGTACTGCCTCACTGGAAAATTAAGACAGTGGATGCTCTATTTCAGGTGACCCAGAGGTATAACATTGTTTCAAGTGAACATTTTCTTTTCTTTTGTTTCTTTCAGAGTTCATTGCCCGAAGAGAAAACCTGATTTAATAGTTCAGTTGATCAGCTCTTTCCAGTTCTCATCATCAGTGAGATATAGATTTCCCATTTAGGACTGGTCCTTGCGCTTAGCTTTTTAATACTCTCAGCCCAAAAGCAGTTCTCTGAGTCTTATAGAAATCATAACGTTTAATCATCAGGGACTGAGAAGGAGAACATAGCCTTTGTTGGGTGACAGGAAAGGGTAGCACAGAAACACTCAGAGGCTGGTGATAATGTAGGAGTTATTTCATCTTAGCTTTTTGCTCTTCTGAAGGAGCACAGATAAGTTCACTGCTACAAGAGGTAGGAAATGCCCTCAGGCACTGAAGATCTCAGGAGTGCATGAGTCTCTCTGCCTCTTTCTTGCACCGCTGAGCTGATCAGTTCTTTCCCACACAAGTAACTAAACTCATCACATAGAGCCAGGAGAGGAACAAAACAGCACTAATTTCCAGTTTTAAATGTTGAGGTAGAATTTCTAAGGCCCCAGTACAGCGGTTAGGTTTTAGAAGGCAGCAGTGTGTATTCTGAAGGCAGCAGCCAGGATTTCTGATTCATGATTAGAACCAGAGGAAAAACAAACAAACAAAAGAACAGTACATTGTTTTCCTTCTCTGTCTTTCTCTTCCTCTCCCAAGCCCCAAATATTCATAAAAGAGGCAAGTGGTTTTTTTATGCTTGCAAATAACCCAGCAGGGTAAGTGGCCCTTTGGAAGTATGTGGCACAGAGAAAACTTCATTCTCTACACAGTGAGTCAGCAAATTAGAGCAAATAGAAAATAAGGAAGAAGTCAGAGGTTAGCTGAGGCTATATGTTTTCATTTTGACAATCTGTTATTTTGCATGCTTGACCTCCTTTTGGTCTTTCTTCACTTTCCCCAGCCCAGATGGTGCTTCTGACCTATGTGAGGGGCTGAGGGCACTCGTGGACCTGAGCAGACTTACCAAGGCATGGCCTCTGAAGCAGAGAAATACTGTTCCTGTAAGCATCTGGCAGAGTCTGGGTGTGAGCCATTCATTTTCTCAGTGGGTATCAGAATGGCAGAGCTTTAGGGCTTTTCCTGAAGCAGATTTGCAGAGATGTAGGAAGAATTAGTCTAAAATCTTAATGTGCCTAGAGTTGTCAAGCAGCTCTGGGGTTAAAGGAAAGCTGGTTTGGGAAATTTTGATTGTGTTCTTGTATACAGTCCTTTTGGAACTAATTTTGTATATGTAATTTATGTTTTGATGGAAACACAGGTGCTACTTGAGGGTTTGAATTCATGAATTAAAGTGAATCCCAGGATGCATATATCCATGTAAATTGAAACTAATGAAAAGGTTCCTACAAAGTCTAGTAAAGCCAAGCTTTGCAGCTTCACGGATCTCTGCAATAAAAGCATTCTATAAAATTGAGTTAAGTGTATTAATGCAGTACTGTGCTGCTTTATTAAGTTAACATATTGCATGAAATGAACTTTATTCCTTTAGAAAAACAATTATTATTAAATGTAATACAAATTTTCTGTGTGTTAGTACAGCAGAAATGAGGAATCATAGTCTAAATACAATTATCATCTCAGCAAGATAACTTTGCTTTGCAGAGCCTTTTTTCCAGCGTTGGACTTGCTGAATGTAAACAAACCAATATGAATTTTGAACAATCATTTTCCTAAAATCCTATAGAAGTATAATATGATGGCTAGAGAATATGTAGATACAATTGTTCTGAATGGCATTTCTAATGATGATTCATTCTAAGAAAACTGAAAATCAGCTGCTTTATCTTGTTTCTAATTTGCATTAAAATTCATTTTAAGCCAATTTACATTATTTTCAAATGTAACTGAACATAAGGGATACTCACTTACTTTGGGGATAATTCATGAAGATCTGTGTCTCTAAAATGAATACTCTCTTTACCTCATTTGCAAGCCGAATTGGTTTAATACAGAAATATGACTGAGATCTACAGCTTCATTTATGTACTTATATATAAAGATTTTTGTTTCTTGTACTCAACTAAATGGAATGCTAAAAGAAGTATGATTAGAAAACAACAAATCATTATCTGTTGCTGGTGCTCCATAAGAGAAAAACTTTTCCATTTTTCTTCTACATTTTAGTTTGTATCTAAGATAATAAGCTATGCTATGATGACTGTCCAGACCAGATACAAGATTTGTTTTCTCTGAGCTGGTCCAATCAGTTCAGATGCAGATACCACAGAAACATAGAATATCGAGTTATTTTTCCTCTTTGAACATTACTTTCCTTATGTGACATACATTGCCCATTAGAAGCAAGCTTAGCAACCTGCAGTGACCAACCAGCCAATACTTGTGAGTTTTTACAGCACCAGTAGATTTTCAAGTTTGTTACATCAGCCTACAAGATGTACTTTACAGATGCACGAATGTGTAGGATTAGATGGTGTTGTTTTTAAAGTAAACAACAATTGAATAAAAAACTTCAAGTAAATGTGGAAAGAGGCCAACATGAGGCATTGTTTTCAAGTGATAATAGTGCATTATTATATTTACTGAATTAGACATCCATTTAAAAACTTCTCTAATGCCAACTCTCAACTCGCCTCTCTTCTGATGTATTTTTCCTTTCAATAACACTGTAAAATAGGATGATACCCATTTTAGAGATGCAGAGCCACAAGCATTTAGCAAAGGTACCTAAGTCAGGTGTGTAAGTAAGTCAGAGTAGTTAGAAGCCCAAGTAATCCCTGAAGCTAATTCATAACTTGCTCACATAAGTTCTGAGCAGTTCAAATAATCTGCTTAATGCATGTTTTTGTGTTGTTGTTGTTTTCCCTTTAATATGTTTCTCTGTGATGTAGAAGACGTAGGGAAAAAAAAGCATGGTGATGCAAGGGCAGAGTGCTGCTGATGTTGTGAAAGCTTGGTCTGGTGGGTGGGAATGTGGGAACTGGTTATTACCTTGAGAATCTCAGACTTAAATAATAGAGTTCATTTGGGTAAACTGTCAGAAATCTAGAGAAATAAGAGGGCTTTAGAGCACTCTCTCACTGTGATCAGGATATCCTGTTGAAGGGACATTAGTGAGTTTAATAGGAAAATTTGACAATTTAGGGCTCACTTAGCCTGCAGCCAGCAGCAACTGTTCAATTATAAGACCTGGTGGGAAAGAAACCAGTGATTATAAAAATCAGCAAGTGGCTCATCTCTCTCTCACTGAGAGAGGTGGAGTGGGGAGATAGGACCCTGCAAGAAGCCTGAAGCACAGGGATTAAAGAGAAGACAGCGACAAGCATATTTTTCTTCAATTTCCTTACCTGTCATAGACAAGGGAATTGTTTTATTTTGACTTTTGCCAAAGTTTCATGTGAAGAATAAATTGTATCCTGAAAAAGATGAGAGTCCTTACTGCTCTCAGGAAGAGTAAGCAGGTCATTTTTAATGTAACCCTCTGCTGACACAGGTTCATCTGATATTACTTTAGTGCCTCGAGAAGGTTAAGAAATATTGTGTTTTGGGGAATTTTTTTTGGTATTTTTTTTAATTTGGTTGGTTGGTTTTTGTCTGTTTTCTTCTTTATTAAAATACATATATTTGGCCATGTAATGTCTCATGGGACCACACCTTGTCCCTCCATATTAAAAGTGGTTCTGTGGGTTGTGGAATAGCAGGAAGTTGCTTGTCTATGCATCGATTTCTCCACCATCTATCCCCACAGAAGAGTGAGATTTTCTCTTTTTCAAAGAGAACCCAGGGAATCTTTAGCATTTGTGTGGTATAATATGATTCTCACCTCTGTGCCCCTTCCTCGCTCTCGTTGAGTTGTGCAAAAGCAGCTGCTTCCTACAGGCTTTCAAAAATGCTGCTACTCAAAGGTTTTTATGTGTGCCTTTTAAAACAGGAAGCATTGACAGCATTTCCCAAACAATTTTAATTTCAAGCTATACCTCATCTTTATTTTTTAAATAACATTATAAATTAGTTTAATTCTAGGGAGCAGAAAAATCTGCTGCTTAGGAAGCAATTAGCAGCTAATAGCAAGTAGGTTTGGGTATTGTTTTGCTTAGTGTGCTGTGGTTTAGAATAAACAATAAGCTTATAACATTTCTTGAGTACACTGATAAAAATACAGTTCAGTCACTGGGGCTGCCAGTAAACAGCAAGTTCTGAAGAGTGGAAAATCCTGCTTATCATTGTTCATACTCAAAAACATGAAAATTGAACAGATACTTCAAAATATAGAGCCAGGGAGCAGATTCAGAATATGCCTTGTTTAGGATTAATGGGTCCAAGTCCTCAGCTTTGTTCTGAAGAACACTTCTAGGAGTATTGATACCTGATTTGCCAACTGATATCTGGGCAATATCGAACACTTTCTGCATTTTTTTTCTTGTAGAACAGTAGCTCAGACGTTCCACTGGTTTTAGAAAGACAGACACTTCTATCATCTTATTTAAGTCTTGAACAACTTGTTTTTTTGGTAAGACAAAATTGAAGTGGTACTACTTTACGGGCAGAGGAAAACAATGGCAACCTGCAAGCAAAATGATGTAATAAAATAGAAATCTGTCACTTGTTTTCCAAAGTTTATCAAATATGAAAGTTATAACATCAATCACATTTTTTTCTATGCATGCAAATACATTGACCTTACATAAGAACAGCCTGGGTATATTAAAAGGCTGTAAGAGGCTCAGGTGACCAAGTCATCTAATCTCTTGCATATGAATGGTCATGGAAATTCCCTAATTTAACCCTTGTTTAAACTTCCATGAAAACACAGTGCATTATTTTAGAACTGCTAGAGTTTGCTTTTCTGCCTGTGTATTATTCTGTGTCTTTTAGGAGAGAGCAACAATAATTAGTGGTTAGAGTGAGAATCTAGAGCTTTGAGGTAATTCTAAGAGATGTCCCAGCATTTGAAGTCTTGCCTTTAAGAAATAATTACTCACCTCTCCTCCAATTGAAAACAAACAAACAAACAAACAAACAACAAAACAAACAAACAAACAAAAACCCAGCATGATGGAAAAGGCAGGATAAAAATATTTAAAATAAACTCATGGATTTTGAATAATGAAAATATACTTTCACTTTGAGAGCAAAATTCTTTTCTGTGAGGTTTGCTATTTATCAGCAAAATTTCCCCACTGTGAAGCTGTACTGAGTTACTTTGGGATGCCCTTAGTCTGCTATCTATTTGATGAAAAAGCACCATTGATTTCACCCATACATAACCTAAAAGTTAATGAATGGAGTTTTCTCTCAAAAATTCCCCTTCCTCTTAAATCAAGATAAGACCAAACATGGAAAAAATTGAAAGCAACCAATTTCTCACAAAATGCCTATTGAAATAATAACTGCACTTGAGTAGCTCAAATCTGCTCCACAAAACAGGACTAAATGAGAGTTGTGTCCAGTTGCAGAGTCTTCCAAACAGGCCTTGGAGGAAAAAATGAAATGCTGCTATCCAGAAAACCCTGCACAGAATCTCATCCTTAAATTGGAAGATCCCATTCAACTTTAGTATCTGCAGATTTCTCCAGAGAAATATCTGTAGAATGTTCGCAATCCTGTAGGGATCTTCTTTGTTTTAAGATTTGAAACAGAAGACTTAGAGAGTAGAAAGCCAGCAGGGAAGGATGAAGAAATGTTCTGGAGAATCTGAATGGCTTTATGTGATGCAGATTCTGACCCAATTTCTCATTTAACAGAGAAAGAGAACTTCATCTTTGATTGTGTTCAAATCCATATTTGAATGAAAATTCATATTTGAATATTGAATATGAATGAAAATAGTATAAAATAGAGTGATGGATCAATAATGGTTTCAAATGTTTACCTTTTAACACTAAAGAACTTTTTGGAGCTAAATGAATAAATGAACACATACATTTATGCTTACATAATATCTCCTCCTTTCCCTCCCAAATCCAAGACATCCAATTTCATGACTCTTAAACTGCTTTCCCATTGAAAGGTTAATAATCTATTTTACTTACCTTTGTAAACATCTTTTTGTAGTTTTAAGATACAGGGAGAAAGAAATCAGATAGCTAAAGCACAGTAATGGATAAAAGACTCTCAGTGGTCAGGAGACAGAATAGAAAACAGAAGGTACTTATATAGATGAGAGCTGTAGCCAGTTAGCCAAAACAGTGTGAGATTATTCCAACTAAGAAAATTAGTTTCTGGTCAGTAAAAAGGAATTGAAATGCTATATATCAATGCTGGCAACTTTAGTGACAAAACTGAGGAATAAGAACTATTGGTGCAGGACCTGAGAAATATTCTCTGGGTAAGAGAGGCATCTTAGAAGAGCAACCATGGAAGGAAAACAGGTATGGAAATGTATGCATTGTTTAGGACAGATAGAAATAAAGATATAAAGTAATTGTACCTAAAGGATATGAAAAACTTCTTGAAACAGGAAAATATGAGATATATAAAGCATAGTGTTTCAGACTCAAAATCTTTTGGAGGAGGATAATAACAGATGAATTACAAGTATGATACTGGGAAAGTTGCAGTCCAGTATAGATAAAGAAAGAGAGATCTTTTTGGAATTGTTAGAGACATATTATCAACAGATATATACCTCTGAGAGGCCTGAGTGGCTACCAAAGACTTGCAGATAAATTAAGGAAAAATTCATAGGATTGGCTATCCCGGAACAGATGTATTCATCAGAAAATTAGACACAACAGTATTTTAAGCTTCTGGTATGCATTTAACATACAATTGGTGTTAAAAATAACCCAAGTTGTAAGATTTTAAGTTAAATGACACAGAAGTAGGAATAATTATGGTACTTAACACAAAATGTCATTTGAAAATCGAGTTTATGACATCTGAAAGCAGGAAAAAAAAGGAATGATCAGCAAAGCAAACCAAATTAAACTTGCAGTCAAGAATTAT
This sequence comes from Coturnix japonica, assembly GCF_054131305.1. Taxonomy (NCBI): domain Eukaryota; kingdom Metazoa; phylum Chordata; class Aves; order Galliformes; family Phasianidae; genus Coturnix; species Coturnix japonica. The sequence continues at coordinate 65,817,231 of NC_140666.1, forward strand.
AAGGAAGTATGAAAACAAAGCTTATTCTTGGGGAGAGAAAATAAAAGGGACTAAATGGCAAAAACATCAGAGAAGAGTTACTGCATGACTCCCAGATTAAATTAATATTTCACTTTAAGGTTTGAAGTTATAGGGACACTAACTATGACCATGAGATCAAAAGCAAAGACTGGATTATGCTAGGTCCAGAAAAGTTAGTACCAGATATTATAGGTCCCTTGGCATATTTTTTTCCTTTTCTTTTATTTATCTATCAAGTCTGATTTATTACTAGACCGAGGGTAATCACAGTCACTAAGAACAGTAAATGTACAGAAAAAAAAACCAAAAAAAAAAACCCACCACATTAAAACAGAGAGCAAAATACCCTGGGGACCTTCCATTGTACATCCCTTCAAAAGGACTCCACAAAGCTTAATAAAAAGGCTTTGCAGAAAAGCAGATTGGAACCTGGAGATGAATTAAAAGCTGTGTACAGTGCTGCATAGTTTCAATAAATGGATCATGCCCTGATAATTAATACCTTTCTTTGATTGTTGTTTTGTTGTGGTTTTTTTTTTCTATAAATAAACTCATTTGTTTATATGAAGTGATGGTGAAGAGAGAACTGAGAAAGTGGAAGATGCATAAAGAACTCACAAAACCTATTAAACAAAACAATGTGAGTTAATTGGATTAAAGAAGATCATTAGAGGAGTTTCTATGAGATAAATTTGGAACTCACTGTTTTGAAATACTTTCATTGTGGATCTTAGCAGAAAAATGGCAGGACACTGATGAAAGCAACTGACATAACAGAGTTTGTGAATGTACTCAGACAGAAGGGAAGATCAATCTCACAAGAAAAAAAAACAAAAAGCAACAACAAAACCAACAAACAAAAAAAAGAATAAGTATAAGGCACCCTTAGAGTAAAGAAAGAAACAGGATATATTCAGCAGTACAAAAGACTTCTGTACTTGAAGACAAAGTATAGTTCAGTTTACTACAAATAGTGTCTAAAAGCAACTGAAAATGAATATGAGTACGTATTGATAGAAATATAGTAGATTTAGAGAAAAATTGTTTGAGTGTATATATCCTGTAAAGATTTTATATATTTTTTTTGCTAATTTCTGGTAGCTAGGACTGCCATAGATGCAAATAGGAAACAGAAAGCGTATGAAAATGAAGACTAGAAAAGCTAGATCTCAGCACAGAGAAGTAAAAAAATAATAAATCTCTGTATAATTAATTAAAGAGCATTAGCTAATGAACACATCTTACCAACAATGTCCAGAATTCAAAGGAAATCTCATATTGGGTTTGAAAACAAGATGTGCCTTGAGGCTGAATCAATAGACCCAAATGGTGCCTGTCTCAGTTCAGTCAAGACATTTGCATTCTTACCATGTTATTAATGGTAACCTAAACCAGCTTTTTGTTTAGTTCATTGTAATTCCTTCTATGCTTAGTCTGGGTACGTTCTACCAATGGTTTGATGTTCTATTTCTTGCATAGTTTGGATGTTAATAAAATGGTCCTTATCTGTATTTCACTTTGGCCTTTGCTTGACTTTCTTTGGAGTTCACAACTTAGTTACTTTCTACAAGGACAATACTGGATTACAACACGTGTAAACCAAGTTTAAAATAAGCATAATTACTGCTTGTTCTTACGAAGACAGCTCCTCTCACTGATACACAAGAGACAGAGAAATGCCTTAACATTTGAAGCTGTACAAGGAAGTCCTTGCATAACCTTAAGAAACCTTTTTTTCTGGGCATATAAAGAGTCTGTGGCTCGTGCATTCTTGTTCCCAACACTCCTGCTGTTTCCACTGAAGCAGAAAAATTTTAGCTGTTATGCTGTGCTATGAAATTTACATCGGTTTTGCTACATAACCTTTTCTTAACTGGCAACACTCTGATTGCTGTGTTTGAGAAGATAGTGGAAGAGTCTGACCTAATCAAATCCTGTTGAGACAGGGTTCAAGATGGTTTGGGCTTTATTCATCAGAAATAAGCATCAGCAAAACATTACTAATACTTTTCTCAGTCAGATCCTGTCCTTTTCCCAAATCATAGCAAAACTGCTGGAAGAGGCAGCATGGGAGAATCATTTGAGTGGACGAGACCACTTCCATGAAGATGTCACCAGGCTTTTAACTGTTTAACTTATTCTCCATAACATTTGAGAGATGCTTTATGTTTTATATTTAAAAATATGTGTATCTTAATCTGGAAAGCATAAATTCCTGAGTAAGAAATTAGTTTAATCCAACTTAATTGGAACTGCACAAGGTATTGGAGTGATAAAAGCACCACTCGTTTTGATCCCTACTGTACTAAACTTGTAAGTACAATTTTCATTAGAACAAACCAACTTTAAAACTAGAATTCTATTTTCATGCAGACTGCTATGGCCTATAATTCTTTAGTAATACCAGGCATTAATCCCAAAGATCAGGCAGATGGATACCTTCCGATATGCAAGACATTGCTGTAACTCTGTATTCTCAAATGTGTGTTTATGTAATGCTAGTTGAAAAACAATAATTTGAAAGGTGTTCGGTAGTAAATTCAATTGAAATAGATATGCTATATCAGTTTGTGTTTCCAATTAATTCTGTAAGTCCAAGTACAATAATTCTCCCTACTAATCTTTCACCTTCATTTCCAACTCACTCCCTGTTTATATCAGAGTTCTGAGGAGGCTTTTATTCTTCATCACCATTTGTCAACAGTAAGAGCTACAGAAAATGTGTTAAGCTCTATGAGTTGAGCTGATATAATGAAAGAATTCAATTGTCGAATATTCTCAGTGTAAATAAAGCAAGCCACAAAATGATTGAAACACTTTTCATACGTGATAATGTAAAACTAATATTAATTGCACCATTCTAAAAAGTATTTTATAGAAATTAAAGATTTTTCTGATTTTCCATGTGTAGAGAGGTAAATGGAATTATTAAGACAAGGTGGTAGTAGCCATTGTTTCCACCTTATCACCTTGCCTTGAAGGGGAGAAGTAATTGGGATGAAGCTGGAAAATTTCTGGCTATTTTAAGTGGCATGGTTTTTTTGTGTGAAATACTTTGTTTTATAAATCAATAAAAGAAAGCCCCGAGGACAGGGACTGAATCTCTGGCACTGGTGAGAACATTATTCATCTTCCTTGGCTGGTTGTTCAGCCCACTGGCATACAATCTTACATGGTAAACGATAGCCATGTCTAACAGGAATGGATGATTAACTTATCTAAAGGTTATATCTATTGGGTGTGTATGATTCTATTGTAGTAAAAGGAACTTTGCAATTGACTCAAATAAAATGGAGATTTGGCTCTAAGTGAGGCTATTAATACTTGGATAACGTAACTTTAGGTAGTAAAGCTACATCACAGACGTACTAAATACATCTACTACTAAAGAGGGAAGCTTCATCACACGTCAAGTGAGCACAAATCCTTTATTATACTTCCTATAATTTATAAATCCTACTGTTAGTAAATATTTTAAAATGCAGATGAGGCTTTAGCCTGAATGTCTGTGCCTTGAAGTCAGCCATCCTGTTAAAAAAAAAGGCATAGCCTTTACATGTGTCAGTATGTGAAAGAAAATGTGCTTTATTTTCCTGAACATGCACACTTACACACACTACCAACATATATACATGTCTAGTGAAGTCACTAATTTCATTGTGTTTATTTTCATTACCTTTACATACTCTAACATATGTACTAAGGGTTAGGAGAGGGTAGGGACTTTCACAGGCTCAGATACTTCCCACATCATATAATGTAAGAGAGTGTGTATGTATTGGTGATTTATTTTTGCTCATGTTTCTGACAATATCTACCTCAGATTTCAGCCTCTTCAGAACAAAAACTTTTCTTTCTTAGTGAGGTCAGAAAGCATCTGACACCAATAGATATACCTCTATAAAAACATCCATCATATGCAGTTATTTCATGAATGTTGATTATTTCCTTCTGACTGACCTGAAAAATTCTTCTAACTCCTTACACTTGTATTTTGAGTATCTGTCATCTTACAGCTTTTCATTTATATCTGACAAAGCTAAAGGTGTTCTGTTCCTTTCATCTTTCCTTTAGCATCTTCTTGTAGTTTCTTGTAGTCTCTTATGTTTCTCTGTGTTCTTTAGAAGTGTCAACATTTTCTGATCACAGGAAAAAAAAAAAAAAAAAAAAAAAAAAAAAAAAAAAAAGACTTCAAGATGATCTAATGGGTAGTTCTAAATTAGGAATTGGTTTGACAAAGTAATGCAAGCCAACCTGCTCTGCCTGGTACATTGCACCCTGTGAGGCAAAAGGCAGAAATCATCTTAAGAGACAGCTAGACATTTTTATAGTGAGAGAAAATTGAAGAGGACAATGACACATCAGAGGGTAAAGGGTAAGATAAGTTTAAAATGGAATGGCTCCTTGGGATAAGTTGGCTTTTCTTGTATAAATAGTTCTTAGCTTCTATGACACCTCTTACTCCAGCCACTGTTAGTGCTCTATTATACGCTGAGGTAAAAAGTTTGCTAATAAAATCTGATTTGAGTTTTTTAAAAAGCAGCAGAGACTTGCTTCAGGAGTTCAGGGCAGGTTAAATGTGACACATCTGAGATTTAATGTTTGAAAAACTAGCTTTGCTAGCCAGAGATACTGCAGATTTAATGTGCTTTATAAATCACTGTCATTGCTACAATGGGACTGACATAGAAGGTATAGTAATAGAAGCCCAAAGGAAACACAACATGTTGAAGATGAATGATATCAAACAATACATTTAATGGAAAACAACTTAGACAGAAATGCCCTGAGCTGCTATGGTTCTTTATCACTACGTCTTTTAAAATCATTGCCTTACTTCAACAGTAATTCTGAAATTGATGTGCAGGTGTAAGAATATATTGTGAAAAGTCCGAAAACTATCTGATATAACATATATGGCATACATTATTGAATGTAACCTTGTTTTACTTGCCCACACCTATCACATAGTAAAACATGGAGAGAATACAAGAAAAAATAGCTAGAATATTACAATGCAGACATTTTTCTAACATGGCTGCATGGTACATGAACAAAGTTTAGCTACCAAAAAAACAAAACAAACAAACAAAAAAAAAAAACAAAAAACCCCAAACCAAACCAAACCAAACCAAAAAAAAAAAAAAAGGAAAGAAAGAAAGAAAGAAAGAAAGAAAGAAAGAAAGAAAGAAAGAAAGAAAGAAAGAAAGAAAGAAAGAAAGAAAGAAAGAAAGAGAGAGAGAAAGAGAGAGAGAAAGAAAGAAAGAAAGAAAGAGAGAGAGAAAGAGAGAAAGAAAGAAAGAAAGAAAGAAAGAAAGAAAGAAAGAAAGAAAGAAAGAAAGAAAGAAAGAAAGAAAGAAAGAAAGAAAGAAAGAAAGAAAGAAAGAAAGAAAGAAAAGAAAAGAAAAGAAGTGAGGGAAGAAGGCAGAATTTAAGGGAGATATTAGCACCAGTTTGAACAACAAACTATATTGTTTCTAATCTGAAAATTAGATTCTAAAAATAAAATCCTATAAATTTTCTCCAGACATTCGCTGATTTTTAATATGAAAAGTCACTTTGAATATATAAGTTATAAGTAAAAATAGTCTCCGTTTAGATGATATAATGCAGAACCTTAACGTGTCATAGATAGAAAAACTCTTATGTAGTCACTGACAAAGAAGTATCCAGCTAAAATTCAACCCTGTGAAGTACAGTCTACATTTCATTCTATTTTGTCTAATATACTCTCCATCTCTTTTGAAAAGCATAATATAAAAACCATTTGTTTTGCACTCAGCAAGTTGGCCTCAAAGTGTGTCTGGATGTGCAATGTATGCTTGCCCTTGATTATTTTGTTAAATGTGGAAGTTAGAACTGTTTTGGAGAGTGTCTCACTGCTGTTTCTCAGCTTGGTCTACAATGACAATATGCCAAATATGAACATTAGTAATAAGCTGGATAGCAATGACATATATTGTAATACTAAAATATTTGTGAGCTAATTACAGTGCCACTTGGGTGCCATGAAAAACAGGACCCTAAGTGACTGATGGGTTGGCTATAGACAGCCGCCATCTAAGCACTTGCCTAGCCTCTTGCTCACTTGCAGCCCCTAGCAGCATAGGAGAAAGAAATGAATGAGAAAAAGCAAGATAAGCTCACAAGTTGAGATAAAAGCAGCTTAATAATTGAAGAAATTACATGCACACAAAAGTTGTGTTCTCCCACAAGCAGAACGATGCCCAATCACTCTGAATATTTGAAACACTCAGAATGTTTCAGTAAATGAGAGTACAAACTATACTACTTCTGAAGACTGGTAGCCAACATCAGTGCTTAAAGCATTTACTTGGGCTGAAAAGAGCTGAAGTTTATACAAGAAAACAGAAACCTCTATCACTGTAACTTTTCTTGTGTCTGTTGACCTTTCTTTTCTCTCTGGTAAAGTCTAGAATATCAACAATAACACTCAATAAAGTGGAAAGAGTTACATGGAATGCTATTTTCTCTGTGTGAATTTATGAATTCATTCATATTAAGAATGTATTGCTAATTTCAGATACATAAACAAAAGAGTCTTTCCAGCCTTGGTTGTCTTCTTCATCCTTCCCTTCCACCAACTTCCTGTTCTGAAGAATCTGAAGTCCTAGAAAGGAGTGAAGAGTCTGATGTCGCTTTAACTGTACTAGCCATCACAACTGTGGTTTCTTCCTTCTAAGGCACAACTCGTGTCAGCAGAAACATGAATTAAATTTACTCCCCCAAATGGATAAAAGATTAAAAAAAAAAATCTCCCTGTACAGGGAGATTGTTGTTACAGGTCAAATTCCCTACTGAGGCAGCTTCACTAGCAGACTCACAATCTTTGGCATGACTAAGTTTTTCTGTGGCATGCTACCAAAAACCTACCCAAATACAAAAACGCTTATCTGAGATGTATCAAATAGTTAATATATGCTTTTGCAGTCCATATACTATTTCTAAACTTATGGCAACACACACCAAATTTAATAAATATATTCTGCACAATGTGTCAAACATCATAAACTCTGGATATAGAAATTATGAGAGTTTGGATCTAACAGTCAATAATATTTAGCAGCTTAAAAATTGATCATACACTTTCTTATTGTTAAGAAATTACTTGCTGAATATGTTAGATTTATGATTGCTGAAAAGATATGAGTGATAAATCTCCCATTAGCAGCTAAACTGCAGTAAGCAGTGCTAAACTGGGAAACAACTTCACCCAACAGAAAAGTAAACAAGAAATTTAATTGATCCAAGGAGATTCCTTATGCCATTAAATATGCAATAGAGTTTGTAGCAGCAAACTTCCTCCCTAGACTGATAAAAATATTGAATCCACAGCAGAATTGCCTGCTCTAGTGCTAGGTACATAGCTAATCCATTTGTATTGTCCCAGTTGATGCACTGGATTATTCACTTTCAATATTTGTCATCAAAAATATATCGGGAAACTGAAGTTCATAGTTGGTTGTATTGACATTCATGGGTTGACATCATCAACGCCTGTCTCAAAATTCACAAAACAGAAAAGCTCAGACAAGTAGGAGTAATTATTTTTGCAGTGTCATAGACCATATTTTTATATAATTAAATTTTGTAACACTCTTCACAAGATGTTATTTTATCTTCTGTATGCAGCTAGAATAATTGGCATTGTCATCTGGCACTTGTTAAAAAGCCTGTGCTCTTAGTAATAGCATTTTATTTCGGAAATTTTTCTGATTTTTTTTTTTTTCACTGCAGGAGATAGTTGTAGAATAAAAATTCTATTGAATAGAAGGATCATAAAATTCAAGACTATCAATGTAACATAACTTACAAAATTGATTGTTACTTTTACTTTTCCTCAGGAAAGAGACTCCTGCGAAACTCACTCTGGTGGTTTAATACTGATGGGCAGCTCAGCTCTACCACACCACTCTCTCCATCCCTCTACCTCAAAGGAACAAGGGAAGAGATGTCAGAAAAGGGCTCATGAGTTGAGATAAAGACAGTGAGATTGCCTACCAATCACCATTGTGGGCAAAACAGAGTCAGCATAAGAGAGGTTAGTGTAATTTGTAACCTCTTGCTAACAGAGTACCGCAGTGAGAAACTAAAAAAAATAATCACTTTCCTCCCATTTACCCTCTTCAACCTCCTCACCCCAAGCAGAGCAGGGGAACAGGGAATCAGGATATAAGTAAGCCCATAATGCTTAATCTCTGACACTCCTCCATGGTCATTCCCTGCTCCTGTTCCACCTGAGGGTCCCTCTATGGGATTCTGTCCTTCCCACACTGATCCCAGTTAGGCTTCCCACAAGCTGCAGCCCTTCAACCACTGCTCCAACATGGTTCCACACCCCAAAGTTCATCCTTCAGGGACAGTTTCATCCAGCACATGTTCCCATTGGGCAGCAGTGTATAACTGAAGAATTTAATAGGCTGTTTTTTTAAAAAAGACTTACAGGATAAATGTTAATATTCCTCATAGCAATATTTGAGAGAAAGTCAGATGCTACTTCAAATACAGCGTACTAGCCCTTTTAGTTTAAATTGTAATTGCATATAGGTATTCACTATAAATATTGCTGTGATCTGGATAAACATAAAATGAATAATACAATGGCTGCATATTTGCTCATTTTCATCACAAGTGGTATTCTCACTAAGTGTTGTAAGAGTATGCAATACCCATGAATACGATTTTTTTCTTGAAAGAAAATGCAAAGAAAGGCAAGCCTAGAGATGCATTAGAAAATAACTTAAGAAATATTCATGTTATGTAGTGGAAAGTGGTATTTCTGATGCTGTATCCTTATTCTTCTCTTTTCCTCTTCTTAAAGCTGCTGCTAGGTTCTCCATAAATAAAGAGCATCCTTCTGGTGTGCTTGCAGGAGCAACATTCATCCTTGTTCCCAGCAGGACTCCAGAGTAGTATCTCTTACCAAAGTCTGAAAGGCCGTGGTCCTGCTGCTGCAGTGTCTTGGAGGCATATTGGCTCTCAGTCCAAGCTCACTCCTGACCCTCATATCAAAGCAAAGAGGTCTGAGATCAATGGAAATGGTGAGCCAGGAGCACTTGTTTCTGTCTAGATGAAATATGAGAGGCAGAAATCCCTATGATTATTACACAGAAGGATGGAAACCACAGACTCTTGTGGAGGCTGGGAATGACTTTCTCCTTGGGTCCTGTCAATCCTCCATCTCAGAGAGAACCCGGATACCCTGACAGTGGAAGTGACAAATGCTGTAAATGCAAGTGCATTAAATGCCTTGAGATCTGGAATTATATGACAGATAAAAAAAAATATTTCTTGACTGAAGCAGATCACAAAAGGAAGTGTGAAACAAATGCTAGGCAGAAAATTTTGGGGACATCTGAACAAAGAGCCCGATCTCAAGTAGCTTACAGGATGAGAAGGCAAGGATAGGTCAGGCACTGAAGAATGTCACAGCAATGCTGGAAGCTAAGTTGAATGAAATAAGTCTTGGGTCTATTAGTGAATTAGTGACCCAGGTAACTTTAGGCCAGTCAGCCTCACCTCTGTCCCAGGGAAGGTGATGGAACAGCTTGTGCTGGATGCCATCTCCAGACAACTGGGTGACAAAGAGGTTATCAGGGGTACTCAGCATGGGTTCACCAAGGGGAGGTCGTGCTCAACCAACCTGGTGGCCTTTTATGAAGATGTCACTAGCTGGGTGGACAGGAGGAGGGCGGTAGATGTAGTCTACCTTGATTTCAGTAAGGCTTTTGATACTGTCCCCCATGACATCCTTATAACAAAGCTGAGGAAGTATAGGATAGATGAGTGGACAGTGAAGTGGGTCGAGAATTGGCTGACTGGCAGAGTACAGAGGGTTGTCGTTGGCGGTGCGGTGTCTGGCTGGAGGCCTGTAACTAGCAGCGTACCCCAGGGGTCTGTACTGGGTCCAGTCTTGTTCAACATCTTCATCAACGACCTTGATGAGGGGATAGTGACCACCCTCAGCAAGTTTGCTGATGACACGAAGTTGGGAGGATTGGCTGACACGCCTGAAGGCTGTGCTGCCATTCAGTGAGACCTGGACAGGCTGGAGAGCTGGGCAGTAAGAAACCAGATGAGGTTTAAAAAAAGCAAGTGTAGATTCTTGCACCTGGGCAGAAATAATTGCATGCACCAGTATAGGCTGGGGGAAGACCTGCTGGAGAGGAGCTCTGCTGAGAGGGACCTGGACGTCCTGGTGGATGACAGATTGACCATGAGCCAGCAGTGTGCCCTTGTAGCCAAAAAAGCTAATGGCATACTGGGGTGTATTAAAAAGAGCGTGTCCAGCAGGACGAAGGAGGTGATCCTCCCCCTCTACTCTGCCCTGGTGAGGCCTCATCTGGAATATTGTGTCCAATTCTGGGCTCCCCAGTACAAAAAAGACAGGGATCTATTGGAAGGAATCCAGCGGGGGGCCACTAAGATGGTGAAGGGCCTAGAGCATCTCCCCTATGAGGAGAGACTTAGGGAACTGGGTCTGTTTAGCCTTGAAAAAAGAAGGCTGAGAGGGGACTTGATCCAGGTTTATAAATACCTGAGGTGTGGGATCCATAGTGGTGAGGCTGGTCTCTTTTCAGTAGTGCGTGGGGATAGGACTAGGGGTAATGGGATGAAAGTACAGCACAGGAAGTTCTACATGAATGTGCAGAAGAACTTCTTTACAGTGAGGGTGATGGAGCACTGGAACAGGCTGCCCAGGGAGGTGGTGGAGTCTCCTTCTCTGGAGATATTCAAGACCCGCCTGGACGCCTACCTGTGCACCATGGTGTAGGGAGCCTGCTTTGGCAGGGGGGTTGGACTTGATAATCTCTAGAGGTCCCTAGAATGTTATTTGGGGAAGTTACATTTCTAACAGTATAGTTATTTTTGTATTTTTCCTCTCCTTTTCTCTACTAGTAAATTACCCACCATTTTTTTTTCCAGTCTGGCTCGTTGTTTGATTTCCTACTCCTGTCAGACCTAACAGAGAGAGTATTCATGAACATTTCTGTCTTTATCATAGGCACTAGAGTGAAGGCTATTGCTGACCGTGTCATGTTTATTCCCAGACACATTACTAGTTTTGAATGCCATTTGCCTTCATGGAAATTGGTAGACTGTTACATTCCAGTGGGTTGCTCTTAGTCTCTATTTTCTTGTGACAGAAAGCTCAGCCGCTCAAATTGGCTTGGCAATTTGGCTATCCTTAAAGATATGAAGTCCTTCTTACTGTACACCTTTTTTACAACTCACAGGATGTCTCCATTTTGCCTCCATTTTGCCTCTTGTTTTGAATCAAAATGTTTAATGAAACCGTTAGAACATTTAGTATGTGTCATTTTTTTCTTTAAATTACAGCATTTAGTCGTGATGGCTTTTGGCTGGAATAATGTTAGAACTAAAGCTTGGATGCTTTTGACTTATGAAATATGCAATTGAGCAACATTGGCATTGGAATATTTGACTTCATTTCAAGTTGTCTTGATACATTCTATTAAAGTAATAGAAAGTAATAGACTGCTATCTCTCAGCTCCCATGTCTTAGGCCAGGACATTTACTTTTCATGTAAAAGAATAATGTTCCTTCTTTTGTTTAACCATGGAATGACATATACAGTACAGTTAATAAGAAAGCATAAAGTATTTCTCTTACATTTGATATCGTCATTGTCTGACTGTATTCATGCTTCAGGTGTAGATGGGTTTCATTCCTATTTGCACTAAGCAGTAGAAGCTTAGAGAAGCCTGGTTCTCTGACTTTGAAAAACAAGGCTGAATACTGTTGAAATTCTACCAGTAGTCTTTATCAGAACTGTTATTAACACTTTCTGCCAGACACAATTTCAAAATGAAAAAAATAGGACAGATTTTAATCCTTTGGATTAAAGTTAAATTCAAGTCTTCAGCCTTCTTCTAATGGAGAAAATAGGCAAGCAGTTGTTGCACTCTTTCTTTAATGTGATCTTCTGTACCACCACTACATTAGTTAGGAAAGTATGTGATTGATATTTGTGATGCAAATAAGTCAATAAGCATGAAAATATTTAATGCTGAACAATGTTTCATAAACCAGACCTGCTCTCTATCACTCTATATTCATTTTATATACTTCTTGTACTGATAGGGTATATTATATAAATATATTTCTAGAGAGGTAAAAATATATATTAAAAATATTTCCTTCCCTTACTAAGTATGAAATATATCACAGAGTATGTGAGAGAACAAAGACTGACTGTCCCCTCTAGGCATTTGGTAAGATAAGAAATAACCTTCAGGCAATATTTTGACTTTTGCAACTATTGCTGTTTTGGAGATGTAGGTTAACGAAGTCCATTCCTACAGTTTTAGCTACCAGCGGCATTCTGCCCGCAGAGAACAGAGCTTATGTTTCACATTTTCTACCTTTCATGGGCAATGCTAGAACTACCAAATCTTTGACATATTTAAGGAAGTTTCATACAAATCCCTATGGCTTCACAGTTTTAAGCATTTTTTAAAATAGCAAAGCAATGTTGTCTTAACCGCTTAAATGTCGAGACATAAAGATATTCCCAAAATTAATATAGGATGGAGGATGCACCATCCTGAAATTCCACCACACAGACTGAGTAATGAGGAAAGTGAACTGAACACAGCAGCACTCCAGAGATGTAAACCTCCCTATAAAAAGAAAGAACAAGTGGCTAGTCTGTAAAAAAATATTTTAAAATGTTGGCTTATTAGATAAATATTTCAAGTTTAGATCCTTCGGCATTTTGAAGACAATTCCTGATAAAAGGCAATTATGATCTTGGAAAATGACCATATCTAACTGTGAATACAGTATATGTGGAAAAGAAAATAACTGAAATAAAACATTTGGGTCATTGTTATTGCATTTGTCTCAAAGATGAAAAGTTGAGTCATTTGCCATATAGAAAAAAAAATGGGGATTGAAAAAACCAAACGTACATTTCTGAAGTATAAAGGTTTGTTCTTATTCTGTTAGCAAAATACTTCAGGATTTTCAACTGAGCTCAAGATCATGAGGGAGTTTGTAAATAATTATTATTTTCAAAGTGAAAAACATGGAATAAAATCATGCTTGCAACATACATTCAGATCCTACAAGCTCCCTAGCCAAACTGCCTATGGAAATCTAAGTCTGTGTCTGTCATATATTGGAAATGAAGAGGCACTGCATTCCTTCTCTGCATCACTGCAACACAAACAGTGCAGAAGGAAGGAGGACCAGTGTCTTCAGAGAGTATGTTATAAAAGAGCATAACTCTATCTGCATGGCTTATTAATCACTTGTCACTGTTTTCCTGCTCAAGATTCACAATATTATAGTTCAGGTGCAGCCTGCTAAATACATTTCTCTTTTACTTGTTCTTTCAAGTATTAAAATAATCCCACATGAGCTGAAGTGGGTCACCACATTCCCAAACATTTACTGAAGCAGGAAATGTAATCTCATGGATTCCTGATTGTCTGCTCAAGAGACTCTTAAAAAGCGTGGATGCTATGCATATGTGTTTAGGCTCAGAGACACTGAGACAAATTAAATTTGCTTGTGCCTCACACACCAGGATTTTATCTCTGTTTTTTACTTTTTTATTTTATTACAGTGTTTTTATGTAGCAGTTATTTCTGCAGGCAGTTACCAGAACAAATATTGCAACAGATTGCAAATATTGCATTAGATTTATATAGCGTCACAGCCAAGGCACAAGTTTCTAACATTAGTTAGTTAAACCAAAGCTAACATACAGCAAACATCCTTTCAGGAAATAACATCTTCAAAGAGCATGATATGCCCAGTTCTGCTAGACAAGAATGCCAACTGTTTTCTGCCTTAAATTACTGGGAGTATTTGATTAGGCAATAATGATTTCAAATACTGAGTTTAAGTATTTGCCAGACAAGCAGTAATCCAAATTTCTTTCAAAATGTTCTCTGCTAGCTAAACTGAACAGTGGCAAACCTAGGAATCTTAATAAGCTTAGTTTACACTGAAATAGGATTTCAGCTTAATGAGAGAGAAAGGATATTGTTCAGTTACTGTCCCATGAGAGATGTAATCAAGAAATATGAGTTCTCTGTACTCTTTCCAAAGGCACCTACATTTGCATAATGGTTATGTGCACATTTCTCCATATCTGCACATGAGGCATGTGCTTGTGTGATGAGTTGCCAAATTGGAGCAAATTGACTCATATAATCCCAGAACAGTTATATCTCAACCCATGAACATCACTAAGGATTAAGAGAGAGAAGCCCGTGCATGAGAATCCTCTGAATATCTTCAGACAGAAGAGACTGCTCTCTATCTAATGGGTCCTTTGGATTTAAATAAGAGATTCCTGGTTGAGCATTCCTCAGTCAAGTTATAAGAGAAAACAAAACTGTTTCTGATCAGATTCTGGTATCATCAACTCATTTATCTTTTCCACACACAACAGGAACTATTTTTAAAAAGTATCTCCAGTACAGAATATAATAAGTGGAAGCTGTTAAAAGCTGTTACACTAATTCTTTATTTTCTACACTGATCTAATTTACCTGTGTGGCACTTAGTGAGATCATAAGCATTTTGTGAAACCATTAAATTGGATTAAACTACATGATAGAGATACAATACTGTGTAAAACAACTCACTAGAGATTAGAGGAGTGCGCAGAGGAAGCAAACTGCTCAAATTCAATGAATACTAGCATTCTGCAATAATGCAGTTCTCTAGAGGCTTTGTGCAACAACAACAACAACAACAAAATCTACTAGCAAAGTTCACATAAAATTAAAAGCTCTGTTTTTGCATAATTTTCAGTGGAAATCTAAAGGGAATTGATTGAAAGGAAAACATTTTTATGAAATACTGTACAAGTGAAAATTGACATTTTCTATTACTGTGAACAGGTAACATATCCAGATTCCTGTTTTCCATTTTTGTTTTTCCTAAGCTTGGATCCTGAGAAACCCTACTGCCTGAGCACTGTCACAGCACATAGTCAATTACTTTGCTTCCCTAAAATTGTTATAAAGAGGGACTGTCCAGTGTACATTCGTATACTCTGTGGTATTCGAATAAAGGGGTTACTCATGTAAAGATGAATCTGCATCCTTGTTCAGAGCAGGATTGTTTTTAAGAATATATGTATAGTTGTCATTATATTTTTGGTTTTGTTTTCCTTTTCTGTCCTAGGAAATAGTTTTTACCTTAGTCAATGAGTTCTATTTTTTTCCAGTTATGTCCCTCATTCCACTTGCAGAGGAGTGAGCAAGTGGATGTGTTGTGTTCAGCTGCCTGATAGGTTAAGCCACAACAAATAAATCCAGAATTTTTGTTCTTATGCTAAAAGCCAAACTAATTCCAGAAGATTTAGATTTAAATTTTTGTCTCTGACTCTATGATTTTTTACTTGATGGTAATGGTCCAAGTTTCTACTAGTTTTTCTCATGTATTCAAGAGATACAATCAGTTTTTCTGTTTCTGTTTTCTAGCTGCATAATAGCTTGTTTGTTCGAGGAAAGTACTTTTTTTTTTTTACTTTTATTTTTTTGGAGAAAGTCAAATAACTGGAAAAAGTGAGCAATGTTTGAGAACTCCCCTTCCCTTCCCTTCCCTTCCCTTCCCTTCCCTTCCCTTCCCTTCCCTTCCCTTCCCTTCCCTTCCCTTCCCTTCCCTTCCCTTCCCTTCCCTTCCCTTCCCTTCCCTTCCCTTCCCTTCCCTTCCCTTCCCTTCCCTTCCCTTCCCTTCCCTTCCCTTCCCTTCTTTCCTTTCCCATCATAGGTTATCTGAATTTTGCACACCATTAAAACACCTTTATATCTCCAAAGAACAAACCAACAAATCACACAGTGCATTTTGTTGAATGGCACATCATAATCATGTCCTGCTATCTAAAAGGAAATCAAATTCATAACTGGATAAGGATTCTGTCAGAGTAAAAACTTAGGGACTTTGGCACTATCTGTTCTCTATTTAGTAATGGGAATTGCTGCTTTCTCTTCACAGTGGCAAACTCAACTAATTTGCAACAGTCTGTCTGAACTTTCATTCCTCACCTTTCCTGTTAATCAGTGAATGCAGAAAGGGAAATAGCTTATTGGTGACTTTAATCATCTGTCAGCTGCTGTAAATCAGCAGAAAGAACAGTCAAATTTATAGTTCAGAAATTATAACCAAAATGATTAAAATCAGTCTGTTTTCTCCAATTTCTGGATTAAATTTATATATATATAAAACAAAATTAAATATTAAAGTTGAAATTACAGTACATCCAGAAATGTAAAATACTTGAGGGAGAAGTAATAATGATCCTGCACATAAAAGGATATGTATAACCTAATGGATAACTATATACAATCCTCTCAGGTATTTGGTTAAATGGATTATTTAATATGGAATATTGTAAATAAACTTCTCTACCTAGGGTTTTGAATACAGATATAGTCTGTTCCATAAACTGGATTCTTATGCTGTTTATCCTCCCTGAGGACTCTTGAGTAAGCTCCTGACTGACCATTTTGTCCTCCCACCATACGTCCAGAGTTGAGAAAAACAGGCTGACAGAGGTTAAACTGAAATGGAGTTTGAGTCAGGAGAGGCTTACTATTTTCTTTTTGATGCTAACTCTGTAAATACAGCAATCTCTAATTTAAAATGGCATCAGGGGTTTACAAGAAGGAGTGCTTGTTTTTTGTGCCCCACTACCATATCACTGCAGCCTCTGTGGCTTTTTTCTTACTCTTTCCATCCATATTGCAATGGTCAGCCCATGCTAAGCACAACAGAGTAATTCAGGATAATATTTTTCTTGTTGGTAAAGCTGACAGCAGTAGATTATTTCATTTTGGCAGTTCCTTTCCATCTTCTCAGGGCCATTTGTCCTCGCTCCTTTCTCTGCCGTCTACTTTTCTTTGCTCATATTATTGTTTTAACCAATTTTTGTATGTGTTTAAAAATTTAGATTTGTTGTCTCTTTTCAGTCTCTAAAAAAGAAAACACAAACCAAACTTCTCACGGTTAATGCAATTCAAATGATTTTCCTAAAGGAGATCTGATTTTTTAGTTTTCCATTCATAACAGAATATGAATTTTAAGTTAAAGTGCAGTTTAACGAATACTGACAATACAATTAAAACTTCTGTGATGGTAAGATCTCGAGGGAATGGATAAGAAACAAAGAAAGATAGCGAAGAATCGCAGCTCCTTTTCTGCAGAATAAAAGAGTGCAAATTAAGAGACAGAGATAGTCATGAGCAAAACATTCCAGTACACCACTGGGGAGACTTATCTTCATTCTTCAAGTTCATTTATATCTTTATCCTCACTGCCTTTAATATTCCTCAGTAGATCAGTGGAGATGATATTGGAACTTTTTTCTTCTCCTGAGGCACTGAAAGAAGTAATTCTGATAATATCAGTGACGGACAAACCTCCAAAGTGTGGAAATAGAGTTAAGATAAGGCTCAGTGTGCTCCAGAGATCCTGAGGCCCTTAAATGATGCATGGAGGCATTACTCTGTCTGTCAATTAAGTATAGAGGACTTCAGAGGAAAAAAAATCAAACAGTATAATGACACCACAGGATGAAGATAAAAAATAAAATAAAATATGGCATATGTAGTTAGATCAGTGCTAATATTTACATGTTTAGAAAATAAACACCTGAAAAAGTTGATATCTACTTCCTGCAGTTCAAAGCAATTTACTGTATGTGTTACCCCTCTCTCTCTCACACAGTCCAGCCACATTTGAAGGTCTAGAGAAGTGGAAGAGTTTAACACACAGCAGAACAGAGATAAATCTTGTTATATTTTTGCAGCTTCAGATGAATCAGGTTTGCAATGTCTAAATCCTGGGAACTTGCCTGTGAATTCACAGTCAGAAATTATAGAACTATAGGTTCTTAGAATGGTTTGATTTGGAGGGGACCTTAAATATCATCTTGTTCCAACCCTCCTGCCATGGGCAACACACTTCCCATGAGAGCAGGTTGCTCAAAGCCCCATCCAGTCCAGTCCTGAACATTTCCATACTTGAAACTATTTCAAAATGGGCTGACACACATCATGCCCTTACTTCTGCAGCAATCCATGTGAGGCAGGTAACAGCTGAATCCTCAGTAGTTTACTAGTACTTACGTCTCACTAGTTCTGGCTGGGTGAGATAAAAGATAAAATATGCGTAAATAGATATAAAATAAATATGGAACAAAACAGTAAGGACATGTTGAGAAAAAAAAAATCAGTGGTCAATGATGTTTCATTACGGTACTTGGGAAACAACACTTGTCAGGGAAAGGTAGTGAAGTTGTTGCTGAACAAAAATTGATCAGATGTCAAAAAGATAAGAAAAAGGGGACAGGTCTATGCCACATCAATCTGACAAATGGCTATGCAGGTTATTACTTTAGGAACACTCTGACAAGGTAACAAATGCAGAAACTCTTAAAGACACTATCAGCATAAACTGTGTTCTTAGAATCAGATTTTATGAAGTTTCCAATTATTCAGTTTTCACTGCACAGATATAGAAAGGGAGAAGGAAGGCAATGCCTTACAGTAATATACATTTTATAAAAGTATAGAACAAGTAATCAATCAAAAACAATTATCAAGCATGAAATCTTATATAATAACATAATCAAAATCTTTTTACAACTTTCAGTTGAATTCAATAAATATTTACACAATTTCTAGTTCTATTTTATAGTCAAATTTTGCAAATATGTGTTTCTTTTTCTGGATTATAGTGAATAATTATAACAATCCTATTACCCTTTATGCTTGTTAGACACAACTGAGAAACAGCAGCACTGAATTCAGTAGATTTGCATCAATTCTTACGTAAGCTGAATGCAGTCCAGCAGTTTGGTTTTTTTTAATTATATTTAATATAGAATGATTTGTATTTCTTTGAGTTAGTTTAATTTAGTCATTTTTCTATTCCATTCTATACATTTCATTTGTTTATTTTATTGATTCTGCTCATCAATAGTTCTTAGTGGGCTCAAATTTTGATATTTTCCTTCATCCTCACATTTTACTGATAACTTGCACAAACCATAACTGTGTTTTGTTGTTTTAGTTTTTTTTGTTGTTGTTGTTAATTTTCTTGATGTTCATAGAAATAACTCTGATTTTATTATTATTATTATACTACAATAAAATAAAAAATAAAACAAAAAAATAATAAAATAGAGCTACAGAATCAATGCAGTTAGTAGGATTTAAGATATGAATTGTGTCCCCCTGGGTGAGGAGAAGTAGTACAAGGGAAGAATGTGTGGGTACCAGTTACTGTGGCCACCAGTTTTTGTGCTGGATCCCTGAAGAGATTCTGTTAAGTGCTTTTGCAGTAGGCAGGAGATGTCCACCTGGGCAGCCCTGCTGAGAGCAGCGTAACTGCAGAATGTCAGCTACTTACTCAGTGCTCTCAGCAGCTGAAATTGTACTTTTATTCTTATTGCAACAAACATTCTGGTCTTTCTTTGAATTAAGAAAGGTAGAAAGAGATTAAGAACAGGAGGTTTGAGGGCAACAGCATTCCTTAATATTGTAATTTTTTTTTTTTCTTAATTTGTTTCTTATTTACATTCAGGGGAAGAAGGAAAAGCTTTCAGCCACAGTGTTGTTCGGCAGTGTAGCTCCATTTCTCACCCTGGCAGCAAACACCAGTACAACACACCTGTTTGTGAACAGTTACTTTGATGGACTGTACCCATATGACATTGGTCAAGAACAGTAAAGGTGGATTGTAAGTTCATCAAATGGATTCAAATTGAAAACTCTACAGATTTTGTCAGAGGTCAGTCTATGTGTGAGGGATGACCATTAATCTTCTCTTTTGTGATGTTTTCCTTTCAGTCAGGAAAGATTAGTCTTAATTAAACACTAGCTATTAGATCAGAGGGAATTAGTTCAAAGATACAAAAAAGATCTGTACATATATAATGATAAAGTACTTGACCTAATGCTCTCCCAACAAACCTGTGAAATGTGTTTTCTAAGTAGACATGCATCGCCACAGCCTGAAAAAAATAGGAGTCATGTTTATTTATATATGTAGATTACTTTTTTTTTTTCCCCTGAAGTCACAGAAACACTTCACTTTCGTGACTGTCTCATATGAAGGCATCCAGTTATTAACAATCAATGTGCAAGCGGTACCTGAGTTCAGCAATAATAAAAAACAATCTTGCTTTTGCTACAAAAAAGCATCTCTAGTTTACGAGACAAGTGAATTTGAAGATGATTAGGCAGAAATCTGCTCAAAGTTTTCAGAAAGATTTGACAAGAGAAGCAATTTTCCTTTGAGCTTGTATTCAGCTTTGAATTTCACTAGAACAGAGCTTTCATTTCACAGGCAGTCATTCACTGCACCCCCAAGCTTTAAAGTTTAATGAACACACCCTTTGCAAGTGACTCCGGCAATAGCTCAGATATATTAGTAAGTGCAGTGGTGTCAATCAATCAAAAAAAAAAAAGAATTAAAGAAAGGAAGAAACAGAAAGAAAGGAAGTGCAAGTGATGTCTTTCACTGTCTTAATCTAATTGATTCAAAGCTTCTGTGTTTTGAATTCCAGAACTATGCTTCATTTTGAATTAAATAGAAACTTAAAAAAATAAAATTAGACAATAAAATAAATCTATTTTTTACTAATTATGCTGATTACGTGGTATTAATATGAATGTTTTAGGAAATGTTTTTAAAACATAAAGTAGCCACTGTTAATTTTAACCAAATGTGTTGTGAGAGACAAGGGTTAACCTCGTGAATGAGACAGGGCAGCTGGCAGCGGGCTCAGCTGGTGGGGATAAAAAATCAGGAAGAGGCAGGGCAAAGAGAGAGAGTATAGCACGAGCTTTGCAGAGGGGAAGGAAGCCTTGAAGGGTATGTAGGTGTAGATTCTGTAAGCAACAATAATATATTGCTGTGGTGTGGAGGAGTGCTGTGTAGGGAGGTTCCTCTCTGGGGCCAGAGGCATGGTGTTCCTGGTGTTGTATTGGCTCATTGCATTGTGAAAATTATTCTTGTGTGGATATGCATGTAAGCCTCATCAGTCACTCAGCTTTCTCAGTCAAAGCACTCAGTGTATACCTCATGGACTTGGTGCTCTTTGTGTTGTGCTGGGAAAAGATAGAGCGGAAACTTGTATATGATCCTGAGAGCTGTGAAGTGTGATGTGTGAAGTCATTTCAAGCCCTGTGTCTATCTGAGATGGGATTTTCTGGGGTTGATCAGATATAGTTGAAATTGAGCTCTTTCTATCTTTTCCTTGAACTTAGGATAACTGTAAATCTTTAAAGGGTGAGTTTTACTAAGGTACTCAGAGGATGAATGCAGACCATTACATAAAGTGGAGCAAAACGTGAGTTATTTAATGCCTGAAGTCTCCTTGTTAGATAGATGATGTTTCTTCCTAGAACCTTCCTAGGCCTTGAATTGCAAAAAGCTATGTGGTGTCCCCTCTGATTTTAGATGTGGATCTGCTCATTCTACTACTTAGAGCAATGTAAATCTGTCTATGCACTAATTACTGACTTGCTTGGTCTGTCCCCAGCCTACTGTATGACTGCAAGACACCTGTGCTGGTGGAGAATTAATTATCATAGAAATAAAATTCATATCATAGAATTAGATTCTAAATTCAAGAAAATTATTATTTATTGGTGGAAATAACAGGGACTCGTATCTGTAACCTGAAATGTTTGTTTTCTGTTTCATGTAGCCTGTTCTGTTTTGGTTTTAAATTCCGTGTGTACTGTGTTGGAATTTGCTTTTAAATATGAGACTTATAAGTTTCATTTCTTTATAATAAATACTATGAGTTCTTTTTCTTGACATATCGTTTTTGATTAGGACTTTAAAGCTCATTCTGATAATCAGCATAAATGTGTGCCCTTTGGAAGCATGAGTAAGAACCCAGTGTACCTGACTGAGTAAATTGGTAACCAATCAATTATTTTTAAGTAGGAAATCAACTACTTCACATAAGAAAAGATTCACATAAAACATAATTATTGCTTTTATAAGACAGGATTATTTATTAATTTGTATCTTATAAAGTTGCAATCCTAACTACATAAAAGGCTAGGCATCAGATCCACGAGCCAGTTTAATCCTATATCCTCTAGCCCTAAAATACTTACTGAGGACATGACTAATTGTGTAGTACTGTTTTGTTGTTGGTTTTTTCTTTTTTTCTTTTTTTTTCCCAAACAATAATCAGATTTGCTTTTAATTTAGTGTTCTCTTGAGGCTAAGTAGCATGAATGGTATACATGTTTTATGCAATTATGAGCTGCTTAAGGAATGAGCTACTATAGGGTGTAATAACGTTTTCTGCATGACGCTGAATTCTGTGATGTTAGTAGAGATCAAGTAAAGCTGATTGTGTGCTATGAAAAGTATGGTAATTCAAGGGGAAAAAAAAACACATTAGTAAGAATAAGAGATGGTTAACCTTCTTATTTAACAGTAATTGAAAATGAAACAAAAAAATGTAAATCAATTCCCAATGTTTTGGGACTGCATTGGATTTCAAAAGGTAACACTATGGTACTTGCAATAAACCTCTTCACCTCATATCCCTAATTTGTATATCTTGAAGACTGAGTACTGTTTTTTACAGAATAAAACTAATCAGAAAACAGTATTACTGTATTTGCGAACATTACCTTTCATTTTGAGATGCTGAGGTGTTTAAGAAGCTTTTCTTTGTGTAGAAGATTAAAAAAAGAAAAAATTGCTCTCCAATCTTCAGATTCTTTCAGCAACTGAGAAGTGATTGTTTCCTGATTTGTACCTTACATACATATGTCTAAAAACATTACTTAATGCAGAGCATGCAGGTACCCCTCTTAAGCTCACCAGGTCACTGTACTTAGATTTGTCTGTGTTACATCATTACTAAGTGTAAGATGCTTAGTATCTTACACTAAGCCTGTGTAAGGTACGACTTGGAATGTCTGTATCTCTCTATAATTTTTGACCTCTACCTCTGTATCTGATGAGGTATTTTGTGCTAAACTGAAGGTCATACCAACTCCCAATCTATTTTTTGAAGAAAAATGCTGTTTGTAAAAAGAATGAGGTGTGTTTATTAACAGACTTTGATGTAATTCCAGTCAAATCCCCTCAGAACTAAAATCAAGACTCTGTACCGCTATTTCTTTGGTATTCCGAAGATTTCAGTGTTGAGAGAGATCACTTAGTTGTGGTTCTTCTGATTCTCAAGTAATTTTGAAGTATTGATTTGGTTTGGAGATTGGCTGTAGATTTAATGACAAACTGGCGCTGAGCAGACTGTTTTGTTTACCACAGCTAGGTTGTGTAAGTAGTGTGATCTGGCATCTTGCATCAACTGATGAAATACTTCAGCTGTAATATTTGCATTTAATCCAGCAGAGAGGCGATGATGGCATACCTAGCAAACATTATGCTGACTGCAATTAAGAAAGACAACTACATTTTCTGCTTTGGTGATCTCAATTAATTGTTTTAGAAAGTTGGTTATCTTCTCCACTAGAGAACATCAGATAGTGTTTTTTTAATGTTATATAGAGATGGATAAACTTTCCCTCTGTGAAGGCAGTAACACTGAAAATAGTTGTTTTGTTAAGCTCAGATCACCTGCAGCTTTGTCTCCTTATTGTGCTGGGTTGAATGAAGTGTTCCCAGCCATTTCTTTTAATGAGTACAATGCAAATGTTTTGTGTGCATTTGCTGTCTTTAAAAACTACAGCAGTTAGGTATTTCATGCAGGTTACAACACCAAGTGCTGGATGCCAGCAGTTCCTTACAGCTAATATGGCTTTCTGCTTTCAGTTATATCAGGAGCAGATTTTTCTATTTCTGAACTGAATACTGTATACTACTGACTGTAATAACATAGCTAAGTTAAGTAAAGAACTGCAAACACAGAATGTGACAGAATACAAATGTTTAGCGGAGTATAAGGCTTAATTCCATCATTTCTTCAAAAGACAACCACTAATTTTAGAAGTATGACACATGTGGAAACCAGGAAAAATTGTATGAATACAATTGTTAGCAAAATGCAGTTATAATGTGGTAACTGAGAGTCTGATATGTTTCAAGAATACATTTTGTAGCTTTTATTCATCTATAACCCAGTACATAACAATACGCTAAACACTGATCAATATCTTTGCCTTTAGATTTCTGAGAGTACTGATGTACTGATTCTTGTTTCACCCCACCTACAGGTCATGCTGAGAAAGCTAGTCTGTCTGTATCAAGGCATTCTATTCTACATCTTCATTTATCATTATTATCTTGTCCAATATTTTGTCTTTATTAATATGTGACACACTAGAGCACCATTCAGTGCAGCTGATTTATTTAAGTGTCACAAAAACTGGGACCTGGAGAAAGGAAACTCCCTTCCTCAAAGGGATGATAAATATCCACTTAAGCCTGTAATGACAGTAAAATGTGTTTTCCTGAAATGAATCAAACTTAAGTGGTGTTTGGAGGACAAGTAACCCAGAAATCCATTTTCTAATGCACTTCGGATGTTCCTCAGTATGAATGACAGTCAAATGACTGTTCCACTTTAGAGAGAGATGTGGTACTACTTGTATGCTAGTATCACTACTGAGCCTCTTAGAGAAAAAAAGTATGTTTTGAGGATTTCCAATATACCAAAGATTTAGTAAGAAGGGAAGCTGAAAGAATGTCCATGAAATGTGGATTTTTAAGGAGATAATGAGATTAACATGACACTTTGACATACGGTTACATATCATGCACTTTTAGTGTATAGTAGTGTTGAAGAGATATTAGTGATTAAAATGTATTTCTAGGTTTTCATACAAATTAGTTTTGCACTAAACAGAGACCTTAGGGACATTGAGATGTCCCCCTACCATCTAAAGAAAGAGATGTATCTTATTTGGAGATGTTTTATGGGAGTAATTTCTGGTGAGGAAGTGAAAAGAAAAATAAAATCTGAATATTTGGACTAATCTCAATAGTTCCCGGCTTGTAGCACCTGATTGTACTGCTGTTGATAAGTAATATACTTCTGCAGGTCGTGAGTAGTAGCATTTGTATATGTGTCATGCACACATATTTTTAAATAGTCATGGCCAGCAGAATATGAGCGACCAGAACTTGTATGCAAGAAGACATGCGCCTGAAGCATCCCTAAGACACCAAGGAGACTTCAGATTCCTTGTAGCAGGTGCCTGTCTGGGGACTGAGATCTTGGGACTGCATATCAACTTGTTATAAAATAATATGATGTTTAGATTATGATGTAAGTAGGCACTTCAGACTAATTTTCTTGTCCCTTTTAGATTTGCCTGACCTGGTAACAGTTTAAAACATGAGAAATGCTGTATCTGAAGCTGTGTAATTAATATGTTCCCACTGGAAAAAGGAAAAGCTCTCTCTAGTATTAAAAAAGAAAACCTCTACTAACTTTGACCGGTAGAAATATTTTTACACAAGACGTAAACTGTTATGTTTATCTATGTTCTGCAAAAAGAATCTGCTGATAGTGAAAATACATTCCATTGCAAAACAAACTATAATTGAATAGAATTTAAACATCTTGATATGTAATACAAAGCTTCCTGATCTCTATCATTAAACCTAGAAAATAAGAACGTTGCAACAAATGCTACTGGAAGGTAAACAGATAACTGTGGAATTGTGCACTCTTCAGCCTGAATGCATTCACGTATTCCTTTGTTGTTGTTGTTCTTTATTTGGCTTTTTTGTGTGTGTGTGCCTGAAGCACTCCTTAGTAATGTCTTACCTTCGGGCTTTATTTATTTATTTATCTATCCTCTTTCTATCGTAAGAATCTTAAAGGAAAAGTAGAATTATTAAAACAAATATATATAAAACAAATCTTCCGAACTTGGGAACTTCTGAGATTTCTTTACTGTTCTCACCTCTGAGCTGTTTTTAAAGAACAAGACGGAAAGGCTAAAATGCAAACCAAATAAATATTCCCCATGTAATTCAAATGATTTAGACGGACCAATATATAAACTGGTGAATATGTAAGGTACTAATCTGAAATGAGATGTACAGATCTGTGCTAACACATACTACAAACCTCCCTTGAAAATAGGGAAAGATGCTTCTTTTCACATCACAATCTTACTGCAGTGCACAAGGAAAAAGACTGTTTTCTTTACTCATTTTATCTATGTCTTGTATAATACCACAGCTAACTGGCAGGGGGGATGGATGGATGTAAGGCTGAAATTATTCTAGGAGAGGGAAATAGGGAGCATTTAAGAAGAGAAAAAACAAAAGTCAACAAATTGATATTACAGGCTATTTTTTTTTCTAATCTAGATATTCAGTACCACCAGACATAAAAAGCAAAATCATACTTAGTTTTGTGTGGGTTATAAGGATAGACAAGAATAACTGCCAGAGTTTCTAACTTGATTTAGGGCATTTTAAATCATTCAGGGGCTGTCTCCTGAGTCTGCACCTGTGTATGTCTGACCAGGCACCTGCATCTATATGGAGGTCTGCTTTTGACCCTTAACTGGACAACAAACCTTATTAATATCACACAACTGTTGACAGAGTTTTATTGGGCTGTTCTGAAGAGCATCCCGAGCTGAATTTGATTGGAAATAGATTGGTGAATATTTTTCACTTCCTTGGTAACTTCAGTAGCTTGGCCTTGCTGCTGTAAATCTTAGCTTCAGTCCTCAAGCACGGATTTTCTTTTTTAATACATCTCTAGGTGGCTACTGCTGCAAATGCCAACTAGCGCAAAATGCCATCAAGATTTTTAGTACCATAATCCTGCTCATTTAGAATCTCAGTACTTTAACATCCCTATAATGACAATATGTTATTCCAGTTCTATCAACATCTAGTTTTAGTACGCAAGTGCAACAAAACAAAAACAAATGCATGATATCTTTGCTCAGAATTCAGTTTGATCCATGAGCAAATGTGAAGGACTTTGATACAGAAAAATGACAGAAGGGAGAAGCTGTTGGCACACAAAAATGTAAGAAAATGGAGCAAATTCTTTTGAAACTGCTTCCTAAGATCCATAGGAAAGTGGTTAAACCCAGGGGGTAGAGAAGGAGCGTATGTGCCAAGTAGAATGCAGCAGAGCAAGTGTAAGAAATGAAGGAATTCATACTGCCTGCTGTGTGTAGACGTGCAGTTCTTATTGCCCATAGTACAGCTGTGTTGTTTCTCACTGCTGTAGTTTGTTCTTTAAATCAAACCACAACCAGTCCCCAGACTACTGTGAATGCTGTAGTTAAGATGATAAATTCATAGTGCTGGA
Organism: Coturnix japonica; assembly: GCF_054131305.1. Lineage (NCBI taxonomy): Eukaryota > Metazoa > Chordata > Aves > Galliformes > Phasianidae > Coturnix > Coturnix japonica. The sequence goes on from NC_140666.1 coordinate 65,844,551, forward strand.
AATGATTATCTGTGATGTAGGACAGGAACTGAGTTATCAGCTCCTTCTGAGTATAATAGCAAGGAAAGAATTAATTCTTCCAACAAATGCCATTTCATAAAATATTGTCCATTGGCATCATAAGGGGATCCTTAGATATTTCTGTTGCCCTCATACAAGAAAAACATCTTCAAGTTGTTAATTTTCTATATATGTTTTAAAATCTACTTGTGTGTGTTCTCATAACTGCAGTTCTTGAGGTCTAAATACATTATTCTGTGTATCTGCATTCTGCTGTTTTGTATTTTTTTCCCCACAGCATTTTTTATTTTTACCATGTTGTGAGATGGGTGCCTTTCCTGAGTTACATGAACAAATAAGCTACGAGTCACTCTCTTGTACATATATTGTTGTTAATTTATTTGCCGCCTTTTTGTGGATTCACTGAGGTTCTTTAAGAGTTTTCACCCCAACAGCACAGCACTTGAATATCCAAATCTATGAGTTGGCACTGCATGTGCCATTTGTTGATGAATTCAAGTGATCTCTGCCCCAATCTTTTGCTTCTTCTGTTGTGAGATGTGAGTATAGGAATCCCTATCTTCTACTTGGTATTCTTTAGTTTGTTTTTAATTCATGAAAAGGACATTTCCTCTAATTCCAGATTAGATTCTTTATTAAAGCCTCGCCTAGAAGTTTTTATTCACATGCTTCTATAATACCATGCTAGTACTGAAGAAGCTTTGTGAATGTGTAAGCAGTCCCACAAATCTCAGCTGACCATATTAACCTTTACCCTCAGTATACTAGCTTACTCTTTATTACAGGCTTAACCATCCTATTGGGAATGGAAATTGTTCATAGGTTCACAGCACTGAGGCTTGCCTCTAAATTCCTTTTTATAGATGAGTGCTATGCTGCATCTATCAGTCCTATGACACAGAGGCAATCTGTAACGATGGGTGAAGGTACTTCGGTCAGTAGTTCTGCAGCCTCACATTTGATTTCCTTGAGAGCTCTTTGATAAATGCAATTTGGTCCTGAGAAGTTACCACATCTAGCTTATTTATTTAAAGCTAAGACACAGAAGGTGCTTAAATGAAGTTGATCTGGCTCCTCTGACCTATCTGATACAGAGAATTTTCATCCTCTATGTCTTACCAGTGGGCGCCCCATTCATAAACCTTGGTCATCAGCTCTTTCATTGGTTCCCTCCCTGCTTCCCTGCTTTTGGTATGTTAATAATTTGGCACTACAATGCTGCTGCCAACCTGAACATCATTTTCACATTACTTTTCTAGCCCTCTTATGTTTGCAGTTAACTTGTGATGTTCTATGAGTGTTTCTGTTCCCCTTGCCAGCGTTTAAACACAGAACTCCCTAAGATGCTTTTGTAACTTTGATCTACATAAGTCTCTTTTACTTCGAGTTATGGCACATGTTTTACCTAGATGTCTAATATAATATTTATCAGTCTGCAGGCTGCCTGGTGGTGTTTTGCTATTTGTATTGTTCCATTATTTATTCTAATTACCTGCATTTACTGCTCTTTGAAACTGATTATCTCAGATTTCACTTTGATTGTCCACTCTTGCAACAATATTAAACCTATTTTATTGTTCTTGATTTTACCATGTTACTCTCTCGTGAATCTTTCCTGTAAAGGTATCTGTGTACTGAGCAAGCTGCTCAGATCTATTCTTTGATCTAGAAAGTCAATGTACATCACTGGAAAACTTAATTTCCTCTGATCTCTCACTACCACTGCCTGAACATTACAGTTCCTCTTATCTCACTTCCTGATTGCTATCATCATCTTGATCAAAGATTAGTATCACAGTTCTCAAGAATCAGATTTATTATTACAGGAGCACAGACCACTATGCTGTTGTATCCTATGTCATCCTTCGTGCACGGTACTACTTTACCATCCACATATGATGTGCTATTTCTAAGTTAGTAGTCTGGCCAGTGTCATACTGACATGTATCTGTGCGCGTCACATACACGCACAATTTTCCCACCAAGTCTCTGAGGTGTGTTACTTTAGGGCTGTGGTTTGATACCAAACATTCTAATTCTTCCACTCTTCTCTGCAGAGCTTCTTTCCAGTAGATCACCCTCTAATCTGTGCTGATGCATGAAGTTATTTCTCTGCCAGTGTAGGTCTCTGCACTTGCCCTTGTTGAACTTCATAAGGATCCTCTTGATCCAACTCTTCTGTCTGTACAGTTCATACAGCTTCCAAAAAGTGAACACCTACAGTGTTTGATGAAGTGAGTTTTGTAGATTTCAGAGAAACTCATCCTCATGTTTAGAGACATTCATATATAAAACATGAAGGAAATTGCTATCTGATTTCATCCCTGGAACAGCAGTGAAAGTGAACTGGAAAACTTGGAAAAACTGCACGTGTAGGGACATTCTACAATTCCTATTTTCTGATTTGCACTAAATACAGTATGCAGGCATATACAAAACCTACATATGAAACCATTCCATATAAGATGTGAGCAGGTAAAGGAGTGACTTTCCCAAGATTTGATCCTCACTCTTCTCTGTTAGCTATGAAATAAGAGATTGTACTGTCTCTAGAAGCCTCACAGCTACCAAAGGTTACAGTGTGTTTTGGAGGAAATCCTGCATGGCCCTGTGTTAGCATGTTCAGTTTACAATCAAGCACAATAAAATTAAACTTTTAGGCTGAATCCTATTATTCCTTAAGTTTACACTTTCAAAGCAAAGCAGTGGCAAGATGCGTGCAGTCATTATAGTTCCCACCACGGCATTTCTCTAAACCTTCGCTGAAGAAAAAATTACTTGAACATATTCTAAAATGCATCTTAAAGCCATTTAACAAACTTCATATTTAAAACCTGGCAAAACTCTTTGGATTCTTGTACTAAAAATTAATACAGAAGCCTTAAGCCCATTATAACGAAGTTTATTCAAATTCTTGAGCAGAGTATACATAACATTTAAGTACTTCCCAATGAGATGTTTATGGTATATATCTATAAATTAAGCATTCATTGCATAAAACTGTATTCATTTCTCTATCAGCATACTATATATAAATTATCACAGAAACAGATGAGCCAACAAAATAGTCTTGAATACATCTAGCAGTGGTGCACAGATAAGCTGGTACTGATGTTATCTTCATGGTAGGCAGCTCTAAATGAATCTTTCTTGAATTCACTTAATTAAGAAGCTGAAAAGAAAGTAAACATGATTAAAAGCTGAAAAATGCCTATAAAATATAGCATTATAGTTATTCCAAGAGAATAAACAAGGATTTCAAAACAGTCATTTGAAAAGCCATTCAATGTTTGTGTAATAATCTCTTAAACTTTTTACATCTCATTAGATAATTACTAAGTAAGCATGAAAGTCATCAAATAAAAACCTGAGTGACTGAAACTTATATTTTAGTATTAAAAACATTAAAAAGCAAAATGCACTTCAAACATCTGTTCTCTTCAATCAAGCTCTGCACCTGCTCTTACTACTTAAAAGGAAAAGCTACGTCTCCTGGGAGATGTTTCAGGTTTATTTCAGTCATTCTTCCTTGTAGAAGTGGCACCTGAATGGGGAGGATCTAAAGGACTTGGCAAGACTCTGTAAGGCTCCAGACTCTTTTGTTCATAATGTTTTAATGAATTAAGGAGTTTCAGACAACATTGCTGCTTCTTCATCCCTGGAACAAAACCTTGCATTTAAAATAAAAATAAAAAAAGCTTACGTTTCACTTGTCATACATTTCATTTTAGTTTTTTCAAGGACACTGTCAAATGAGACATCTTTACAAAGGGGAACGCAGAGAGAAAGAGTTGGGTGCAACCACAGACTGAGCTAATTCTACAGACACAAAATAATGACAGGCTGAATTGAAGAGTTACTGTAGCTTCACTGCCTCTAGCTTCAAATGAAAGAACTTCTGATTCCTCAAAGATATACAGTGTGCTCCAATATACACATTGTATTAACTTCAACACTTTTCCATTCATGGCATAATTAACCACTCATTACAAAACAGCCATGCAAGTGCCATGAGCTTAAAAGACAGTACCACTATAAAGATGTTCCCTGCTGCAAAAAGTTGACATGCTCATTAAGCAAGACATACAAACCAGGGCAAAACAGATGGCAGCTGGCTGGGTGCTAGAGGGTGAAATGATTATTGAAAAGGAAATGCAAGAACTACTGTACAAAGAGAACTGCAAGTTGCTGAACAGGGAAGTAGGAGAATGCTGTAGGATAGATATGCAAGGCCACGTACAGGAAAGAAGGAACTAAGAAGAAAGGAATAAAGACAATGGGAAAATTTGGGGCAGGAATAGTAGGAAGGGTAATCAGACAATGACAGAATCAGGTGGGGTGAAAAACTAGAAGGTACAACTGTAGGAAAATATAAATATGGCAGTGTCATTTTGAATAAATATTCTGCTACCATATCAGCTGTTCCTTAGTTTGTCCGTAACTGAAGAAACTTGGCAGCTAAGGCAAACAGCAAAAAGGTAACTCAGAAGTTAAAGAAGTCTAAGACGGAAAAAGCCAAAGGTGGAAAAAAAACCATAAAACACCAAAACATTATAAAAATCATGAAACAGGGAGCAGCCCTCCCCCCCCCCCCCCCCCCCCCAAAAAAAAAAAAAAAAAAAAAAGTTCAGAAGGGGGCAGGGTTTCAGAAAAACCCTTAAGGACAAGTTGGGCAATATCTGTTTAAGTCTATCTTAAAAGACACATTATGGAGCCAGACACCTGAAATTTAGAGCTCCTGTTCTGTGAAGGACTAGAAAACTCACAGAGGGGACTGTAGAAGTCTATGGCTATTCATGAACTCAGTACATCTGATGCTTTAGATAAACAGAAGAGACTGGGCTGTTTTCCATTTCAGTGGGCAACATTTATTTTTATCTGAAAAACTTGCTGTGCAGTCATAATAAGAGAAAAAATGAGGAAAATAATGGTAGAAGCGTATTATCATTCTCCTATCTTGTAAAATTATCCCGATTGCCTCAGTTTTGAAGGAACTAATTTATTTTGTTGAATACTACAGACCTGACTATGAATATCACCATTTAATGGAAATAGATTTGCCAGTTCATAAATTTCAGGTGAATAAAACTAATTAGGTGTAAAGTCAACATAGAACATCTGAGCAGCTATTTATAGCACTTGCATTTACTAATATTTTATTTGTCTGCAGACACTGTTTATTTGTTCTATTTACTTACATTTTAACAATCTATTTTTAAGAAATAAGTATTTTATTCAATTGTAGTTAATTTCAATTGTACAATATTATTCAAGATTTCTTTACTGAAACTAATTTAATTACATCGAGGGTAGACATTTCTTATATGGCATATACAGTAAATGCAAGATCTCCAGCTCTGTGTCTTGTCTGTTCTTGTTGCTCTGACTCTAGACAAAGAACAAATACTTCATGTCTGACTTAACTTTTATGTTTATTTCATGAAAATAAGGAATCTTTTATTTATCATGCTTTCTTGCAGCTTATTTCTTTTTCTATGCTAGTCACTTCAGAATATGTATTTTCCCATTCTTTTAGTTCATAGTTCTGAATGCTGATTATTTTTTATGGTTTAACTAAAACCTCTTCACCTTAACGTTTTCAGTAATACACAATTGCAATTGCTTTAAAGGCTCATCTGATAATGAAACTCTTTATTGCGGTTTCAAAAAAATTCTTAAAGAAGATACACAATGCCAGCAACTTAATAAAAAATTACATAAAGCCCTCAAATTTTCTGTTGTTCATATAATTTAAAATCATATTAAAACAAGAGTGCATGGTAAGACCTAGACTTGAAAGGACAATAAGTAATGCCATCATAATAATGAAATGACCTTAAATATTTCAGAGTCCACTTCATAAATTTCAGCCAAAGATAAAGCAAAACAAAACAAAAATAATGGGTAGCTTTAAAACAAACAAACAAACAAACAAACAAACAAAAAACCCAACCATCATTAAACACTAAATATGTCTGTCTGCTCTCTTAAAGAAACCAGCATTACAAATACTTTTATTGCTACTATTCACAGTGATACACTACTCTGCTACTGTACCAATGTATTCTCTCTTGTTCTCCTCATTCTTAATATTTTATGTGCTTTCTCACCAACCTAAAGTAAGGTTTGCACAAAACATTTCATGCTCTTTTCTGAATACGAAAGATAATTCAGATTTCATCTTTTTGGCTTATAGTTAAAATTGTACTCCCTATTGTTAGCATGTATCCCAGTTACTGATAACATTTTGTTGAGATAGATAGTGAAATGCTCAATGACTGAATAGCTGATGCTTATTTAATACATCACTTATCCAACTTAAATGCTGGAGTGAGAAGGCCTCTAAAAATACTCCTTTGGATATATCAACACTCCTGGTCTTGTTACAGAACAACAGAACTGCAGGGGTTGGAAGGGACCTCCAGAGATCATTAAGTCCACTCCCCAGCTAAAGCAGATTCCCAACAGCAGGTAGAAGGGGATAAAGGCAAAAATGTACAACAGTGTGAAATAAAATTAATGTATTATCAATCAACCATTAATGACAACAATTCAAACAAAAGTTTTAGCAAAATGAAAAATTCTATCCTATTCCCACAAAAAGGTGGTTTAGCAATAGCCTAAAAAGCCCAGACAAATTTATTACATGCTTACTCATCCATCATGATACTATATACCCTGTAAAGAACTTCATGATGATCTCAGCTCTGCATCACTTCATTAGAATTTGTAACTATATAAACAAAAGAAGTCTTCTTCAGAAAGAGTATGACATTGTCATGAAGATGGTTGAGACAACTGAAATGTCAGTGGCAAGGCTAAGAGGTAGTTTCCACAGAAGGTGCTGAGAAGCTGCACAGACTATTCCAGAAGGCAATTTACAAACTCCATACTGATGAAATCTCACAGTATTATACTATAGGGCCCTTTACAGATCACTTTTCATAGCAGAATGGAATAAAAAGTGGGAAAAGACCTGCTGTGCATATTGCAAGGAGAAGAGCTTAACAATCTCGAGTAGTAGTACAAAACTGAGATTACAGAGCTGGCTTCTGTACTAACACACAAGACCTACTAATGGAAATCAACATTAAGTATCAGAAAAAAATGTAGAATCCCCCATTTGATGCATTAACACTGACTGTAAAAAACAAAAACAACTAGCAGAATTGATAATATTGATAGTTCTTTCAGTCTCTACTTACTTGAAAACAGACTTCTGAATCTGCATTACCAATGCTCCACTTATATATACTTTGTACATGCACTAGATGACAATTCATCATATCAAAAGATCTGTCAGCAACATGTTACTATAAAAAACTGCTCTTATACATCTTAGCTGTACTGTAAAGCTTTGCACAGCATGTTAAGACTTTGTCAATTGTATAAACATGTTTTGTGTGTGTACATATGTGCACATACATACACATTTATATGCATACATATATACAGTACATAGGAAAAAGATGTTGAAAAGGAGCAAAGCCTGGAGCAAAAGCAAGAACAGCACAGTTTCAAATAGGATTTAAAAAAAAAAATAAAAAAAAAAATCAATGGAGCAAAGTTATTAATCTTGGAACCAGTTGGAACAACAGAAGACTGACTTTTTCTCATTAAGTATCTTTTAGATTTCTTACGCAAAAAAGCTTTGGGTTCCAGTGGTAAAAATTAAAGATTTGTTACCTAAAAACTGTTCTTAAATTTAGACAATGTTATTAAAATATGTAAGATGAGAATTTAATGAGAAATTACCTGTATGGGTAGCCATGGTATTTGGAGCGGAATATGGACAACAGGAAGCTGAAGAAAAAGACCACCAGACCCAGGCCTACCAGGCATATTACTGGAAAGAAAATAACTTTGCTTACTAGCATATAAAAGATTTTAAACTGGAATCTCTACAAAGAATATTATTTATGTCAATCATTTATACAGAATTTTGACAGTGAAATACAGAAACATTGCTGCTTGCCTACTGATGCTCACTATCTTCTGATAGGATTTCAAATACACATGGAAATAATATTTATTAAGAAAAAATAACTTGTCAGTTTAAATGTACTTTCAAGAAAAGAGAGCAGCAATTTGCAACTCAAATGTTTGTGGATGCAAACACCTTACTGCTGATAACAGATTTAATAACCCTGTAAATTATACATATCAAGCAATGTCATTTCAGGTATTTGCTTGTTCTTTTGGAAAACAAATTACATTTAGAAAAAAACATCCCTGGACTAATGGAATCATTCTGCCTCTAGTCAACCATCTCAAGCTAAAGTAACTGCAAAGGCTGTTTAGTAACTGCTTTATCGAATTCTTAGTGGCTAAAACATTTCACTGTGTTAAGTCCCAGGGCTGGCAGATAAATTACTCTTAACAGAAATATTATGTCTTTGGGTACTGAAGTTAAGTAACAATGACATAGACCTTCTGAGAGCACCCAGATGCAAGCTCTTTGAGCCTTTTCAAGCTAAGAATGAATTATCAAATTAAATACTTAAATTAACAAATGAAATCTGAAACACTAGTTGATACTTTAGTAGTGGTAGCAAAAAACCTTTTCAATCATCATAGCTCAATCAATTGTGCACAAGTGGAAAAGAGGAAATATTATACAGTCTGATGTACATACCTGAAAAGCCTCTCACCTATGAGGGCTGCTCTGAAAGTAATGCCTCAGCCCACCACAACGGAGGAGGATGTAGGTGGTAAGGCAGTGGAGGTTGAGCCCTAGCAACAATATCCTGCTACACTCTAGTGCCATGTGACAGCAGAAAACGTGCAGTCTGACAAAATGGTATCTGACACAGAAGTGTGTATGAAGTACAGGTGTGTCACTGAACTCCTCCACAAAGAAAAAATGGCATCCACTGACATGCATCAATGCTTGACGAACATTTTTGGAGACCAAATGTGAGCACAGTGAGGCAGTGGGTTATTTACTTCAGCAATGGTGACAGCAACAGTGGGTCACCTCTGCTGGTATAGATTTTTATGAGCTCAGCACACAGCCTTTTGTTCACTGCTATTGAGATGCATAGCTAATGAGCTAATGGCGGTGAACATGTTGAAAAACACTGTTTTGTAGCTGAGAATTTGCTCTCTCAAGTAGTTGGTGTTTTTGTATCCACTGTAGTTTCCATGAAAATAAATAAACAAGAGGCATTAATTTCATAGCAACCTAAGTACATGTGGTAATGGTTTGGTTCTAGTGAGCTTATTTGATTTTGAAAGCTTTTCTTCTTATATCATTCCTAGGTAAGGCAAACTTTTGCTACTTGACTGGAATACTGATGCTTCAAAAGTGTCAGGTTTTGGAAAAAGAAAAAGCAACCGTCCAGTCAGTGAAGACGAAAATGGTTGCTGTTTTTCATTACAATCGACTATGTAAAAAACTGACATACATCCATCTAAATGTTAAAACTTCTGCAGCTATTTTGAGAAAATTAGTCCTGTACAGATATTATACACACTCTTCATCATAGAGAACCTGCCAGTGATTTCAAACCACGGTGAAATGAACTGTTAAGCACGAACAACACAAGTTACACAAAAAGCATTCAAATTAGGACCACAAGTAGAAACAAGTCTGAACTTGTGCTATAGCCTGTTAGGACATATTCTGCACTATTGTGCTTTCACATTCCTTTGGAGACATACTGTACAAAGTGTAGCAAGAATTTTTTTTCCACTCCTTTGCTTGTGGTCACAAGCATTTTAAATGCCTAAATTCATTTTGAGAATGTTTTGAAATTCCTGTTCCTTAACTCACAGACTTTCAATATAATATAAAGCCAATAAATATTGACACTATGCTTTTCTATGTCATAGAGATACCATGTCAAGTTGTAAGTTGACTGGGGATGCTTGACTTGTTTTTACTGTTACAACACATTAACATAATTTTATCTATTGAAGCTCTATGCTATACTCTTCTCCACCCCGCAACATGTAAAAATTAGTTCAAGGAAGAGCTTTTAAAAACTTAATCAGATATTTACTTGTAACCTCTCAATATCTTTTTAACTGTAATAACATTATCTCAATTGTGCTAAGTAACTTACTTCTCCTCTTCCCAACATCCCCTTTGGAGGTAGCAGCTTCATTCAGGAGCACCATTCCCATGGTGATAGCAGCATCTGTATCACCATTGTCAAGGAAACAGCAGATGTGTGGATACCTCAGAAAGCCACAAAGGCACTGCTAAAAGCTAAAGTTTTCAAAATGATAAAAAACATTTATATATAAAATTGCATATCACAGTCTACTGTACCAACAGATTCACCTAGGGGAAAAGTAGGTAATAACATTTTCCTTTCAGCATTCTACATAAAAGAGGAAAGAAGGTTCAAAAAGCTCTATAAGAGTAAGTCCTTATACAGAACATAAGACTTTTCAACAGTTATGGAAATAGATATCCCCCAATATTTTCCAGTATTTTGTATATTGGAAGTAAAGGATTTTACAAAATGAAGTCTAAAAGAATGAGAAATCATTCCTACTCCACAGTGGGTTTTTTAATGAAAAAAGTGGACTGCTTTATCTTTAATCTGCTTCTCAGTAGACATTTGCTCAGTCTTTAGTGTCATATTGCAGCAAAGAAACATCCCAGAGGCAAGTTCTCAGTCACTCTGAGTTTTATTGCCTAATTATTACTGTTAGGAATACAAACAACTATGTAATAATAAAACAATATAGCAAGATCTTAAACCATACCATTAGTCGCTTACTTAAAACTCCATAAATAAAAAAGAATGGTCGCTACTTACTGTGTTTAAAATCCATTCTGAGGAGGAAGCAGGCATGAATGCCACACTGAAGCAGGAGTGTGTCACGTGAGCTATATCACACAATTTCAGAAAACATGAATTTTAATAGACACAGCTCAATCTTGAATAAGGGAGAGATTTTTAAAATTTACTTTCCCCAGGCTAGGCAGCAGGATGACAGACTACCAAATTTAAGAAATTTAAGAGACATATTTAACTTTACCTACACATATAATAAACACAAGATGGTTCAAACATACTACATCCATGAGCAGTATTTCTAGACTCTGACATTATACTGGCTATAACGTTATTAACATTTTATTTTTTTTTAATGTTAAAAATGTTCAAAATTAGACAAATTCTCTAATATATCTGAAATTTCAGTTATACAATTTCAATTAAAATGAGCTTGGACAAACGTATTTAGATATGCCAATGCTAGCATCATTTCAGTTCATCGGAGATTCAGTATCCTGATTCAGACTTGAGATTTGTGAGTTTCCTACATGTGGATTGAGAAAAGTCAAGTGAAGAATAACAGAATTTACAAAGCAAGCACTAGTGGCAAAATGTGGCATGTGTTCACAACAGCGAATGGGCAATGTCAAGGCAATGTAAGCTAAAAAAATTTTTCAGGTGTAGACATCTACCTATGGTTCTAATTTAAGACACTTGCAACACAGGCATAAGGTGGAAGTAATGGGCTCAGCTGGAATAAATTGTGGAGTTTCGCACAATATCATTGTTCAGAAATATGAAAAACTGGGGATTTACTTCCTCCTGAAATTAGGCGCTCTCCATCTTTCTAATGATGCTGACCCACTTTACTAGGAAGAAAAAAATGCAATGTTCTTAATGGCAGAGAAAAGCAAGGGAAAGACTGCAACCAAAGCCCAGCAGTTCTAGGGAATAATCTCTTTGGATTCTCAGTCTCAAGGCTATTTATAGTTTGTTGTTCTTTATCCCCCAAGGCGTCAGAAAGTCAGAGTAAATATACCAAGGAATTTATTATTAAATCTATGTTAAGAGAGATATCAGAATCACTATTATTTCCTCTTTGAATGGCTGTTTTGAAAGAAGAGCTCTGAAATTTCTTGAAGGCAAAAATAACCTGGTAATACCATGAATGCTTCAGACAGACATTATATTACTACTGGGAAGACTGCAGATGAAAGAAAAAAGGAAAGCAAGAATAGAACAGTGGGTAATTATAGAAGGACTTTGGAGGTTAAGATAATGAAAAATTTGTTTCTTGGAGCAAATTGAAACACAAGATGTTTCCTTTTGTTTCACCAGGAACACAGAACGCTGGGAAACATTTCTGTACTGTGTGGGTGACAGGGCACTGGCACAGGCTGCCCACATGCTGTGGAGTCTCCTCCTTGAGACCTTCAGAAACTGCCTGGATGTGGCTCTGGGCACCAGCTCTGGGTGACCCTGCTGGAGCGGCAATGGGACCACATGGACCCAGAGGGCCCTGCCTACCTCAACCACTCTGTGACTCTGAGAAAATGCTTTATAATGGTCATGTTTTACACATACACCTCATTCATCACACACTTATCAAAAACCTTACTAATGGATATTAAAATAAGCTACCTCAAACATGTTTTCCCTTATGTCATCCTTGGGTTTAATCACATTTTCATTAAAGCCACAGGCTAAAAGAAACTTTAAACATGATTTTTTTAAATGTTCACATCAGGCCTAGTGTCACAGATAATGTACAGTATCTTTAAATGCACTGTTCATGAATTGATTTTATCTTAATTCTGCTACAGTACTCAGTAAAATACATATTTCCATTCTAAAAGTACTCCAATAAATGGAGTAATACGGAAAACAACAGAAACATCCCAGGAGCTTATTTGTAGGCTTAACAGAATATTTTAAAATCATTTCCCAAAATATCTGGAGGAGGACAAATGGAATCCACACTATTAGACAAATTAGAAGAGAATGTGAAAATCACCTCCTAAAATTTTTTTCTGAGCATGAGAGACTGGAAATTTCTTGTGCTAATCATATGCTTCTAAGTAAGACTAGAAAGAGTGCCATGAAATTTACTCATTTCTCTGCTTTCAAATGTTAAGAAAGCAAAAAATGATTTGATAAAATTACAACAAAGGCTGAAAGAAACACTGCACAGATTCCACATATATTTCTACCATGTCAATAAAACCCCCTAAAGCTGAATTATCTAATACCAAATTTATTTTACCAATCTCTCATTTAGATTTATAACAGTAGTTAGTTTTGTTTTTAGTTTAATAGAATCATAAGGAAAAATCAAAGGAAAAAATAATGCAAACAGCGCTTGACTGCAGCTCACCAGAGCGTCTCTGGGTAATGCTATGCTTTGCAAAGCTTTTGTACTGCTATGTAAACAAATTTATTTGCTTGATTACCTCCTGTGATATTGTACATAATGTGGTCCTTTGCCTTTTACCTTATTTTTTTTTAATGGACAAACTGGGAAGAACATTTTGACAAAAGCAACATATCCTCTGCAACTGAGAGCAGATCTATAACCTGATATATAGCTGAACTGTGCTTTTTTCTCCCCTCTCTTTTCATTACCCTTTTTTTTACCTCTTTTCATTACTCTTTTCCCCTCTCACATCATTACCCCTCCAACTTCCTTCACATTGTTACTACTTTTGCTTCAGTTGTTGCTTTCTAACTTCAATCTTCATTGGGTTTTCAGCTTCACTTGGTTGATGTCAATGACAGTGGCTTTATAACTTCACACTCTAACAGTGATTGAGTCACTTACTTTAAATATGTTATGTTGAAGCAAAACTTCAGTCAGTTGAGTCTCGATTTCAATGCAATCATTAGCTTTGTACCATAAACTATTTAGTTTAAATTACTATTTTGGGCTCCTCTTTCTAGCATTGTAAGTTATGTCTTTACATTATTTTGATATTCCACAAAATAAAAGCAACAGTCCTGTTCCAGAAATAATCTTTTTAACATTTCTCATTTCAGTAATATAGAATTTGAAGTTTTGTCAAGAGGTTACTTGGACAGTTGTTCACCTTCAAAAAGTTTAATAGCATGAAAATATATACTTGTTTTTCTGATTTCTGTTAATCTCTGTCACTATGCATTATGAAACTACGCTGAAAAGAGAAGGGAATCGTGACACACTCAAATAAACTACAGATAGCAAATGTTTTCAACTCAGATGCTTTCTGGTAAACATATCCTTTTGTAGCAATTTGGTAGGTGTGTCTACAAAGACTGTTAAATATCTTTCAATTTTTAAATTTGGAATTATTACAGTTTTACCTACTACACTGCTGCCCCTTTTCCCAGGTGGCACATAATCCTCACTGAAATTCAAACTGATAACTTACACTTGTTACTTAGCACTTTTGAAAAGGCTCTGAATACTTTGATAAATGAGGAGAAGTTTAATAGTATGATGAAAAACAGTCATGATCAAAATTCATAAGATTATTCATTAAATGATTGGCAGTAGCAGAGTATGATATTTAGCTCTGCAAATACCAAGATGTTTGATTGGAAGTATTTTTAAGAAAAATAATTTGATCAATAAACTCTATAATGACAGATACCTTATAAAATGAAAGCAATCACTAGTAAATTCTGGATTCTACTAGGGCATGCTTTGACTGAAAATTTAATTACTACTAAATCTAGACAGAATGCCCCAAAGAAGAAAACCTGGCATTCTTTAAGTTATTAATGTGATGATGATATACCATTTATAACATTCTTCACAAATTTAGTCCTAATTGCTAGTAAGTGGGGAACAGAAGGAGATAAAATTAGTTGAAAGAAAACTTGTTAAATTTGTAAAAAAAAAAAAAAAAGACAGTGGTGTCATTCATATGTTGTTGGATTACTGCTAAGAGTAAAAATCCTAAATCAACAGCATTCATAATAAGAAGCAACTACGTTGTATCTGTGGACTATTCAATAATATATGTGCAAAAATAACTAATGGACAAAATGTTCGTTCAATCAACTCTGTATTCACTTTATTGTTAATTAAAATGGGGACAGTTTATCTCTCAACCTTCAAAAACTTCTAGTTCACTTTATCATGCATGGAACAGACAAAAACACAAGTATCTTTAGTAAAGGGTTATCAAGATTAACAGGAAAATCTATGACTTACTGTATATTTTCCCCCCTCCTGCCCCCAGACGAATAAAAAGTAAAACACAATATGCTGTTGCCTTATGAGAAGAGGGCATATTATACCAACCTAGAAAATTACTTGCCTTAGCTTCTCCCTACTAATATTTAAACCTCTAAAATACCTGCTGTACTTTCAGAAATATTGAATATGTATTATCTGTACTTATGCTTTAACTGAGCAATTTCAAAGTATATTTAACTTTCAGCTTAAATTTGAAAAAAAAACAAACATAACATGCATTCCAATCACTCTACTCAGGAAATACTATTTAGCTATGTGCAATTCTTGAAAATGAAGTATTAGTGACTTTTCCATCTTTTTTTTTTTTTTTTTTTTTTTTTCCATCCATTATTTTTTTAATGATAGGGTAAAGAAACTAATCAAGAAAAGTTATGGTTCTGAAGTGAAAGTGCTCTCATAGTTTCTTTTATGACATTGTTGCTTCATTTCATGAACAATGAGTCTGATGTTCTACTCTTCAGTGCACCATCAATTCTGAATTAGACCAGCCATCCCAGTGGATGATTCAAGAAGACCTGAGGGCTGAGGAATGAGGTAAGTTTAAGTTACCAATCTTTATATGTCCGTACTCAGTGCAGGATAACTCCACATGTTGATAAAATGAGCATAGTTCTAAAACAAAGGTGTTTTTTTTTTAAGTTACAAATGTAACTTACTCATAAATTGTACACAATCAGGTCAAACATCACTATATTTAATTGCCTGAATTATAGCTGCAGGGACAGTCATAGTAAAAACTCTGAACATTCTTTCAGACCAAGACTCCTTGGCTTCAGCTTTTCAAGAGTTTTATGAATTATTACACTAGTTTTGGCACTCTAGTTCCCCTCAACTCCTTGAAACCAGCAATTCACAACAGTAAAGGAGCTGTAAGTCTGCATTTCATCCATTTAAATGTCAACTAAAGTACAACATTCTCTTTTTTGATGCTTTTCCATCAATTGTACAGCACAGAGAATCAATTTGATAGTAATATAGAAACTGCTATAGTGAAAAAGTTCCTTTATTATTCATTTGATTACTGTCAGCTTCAATTCATGAGATTTTCACAGAGATTGTCATTTTAATCCAAAAATAATCTGATGGAAGCTGCCCTCTTGTGATGCTCTTAGACATTTGAAAATGGAAAGGCTGTATAAAAGCTTTAGAAGAAGATAAAGATTCAGGAATGCATTTTAACTCAACTGCAACAATGTAGCATAGATATACCTGACTAAGCTTGTACTAAATCACTAATCAAATATTAATCCCTCCATTTCCAGGCTTTACAGGCTAATTTACATTCTACTTATTCATACTGGTGTAGCCTTTTAGGGTCGCATTTAAAATTAACTTTGTGTAGATTAATTTTACATTTAGTATTTATGACCTTTTTGTTTTTGTGAATTATATTTGATGGACTTTCAGGTTTTGTCTTGTCCATCTTACAGTCACTTATAATGTAGTTACCCACTGCACAAAAGAATTTCTGACCTTCTTTACATTTTATAATATTGTTCTCGAAATTTTCTGTTCTAGAGGCTCATGAACCATAGATATGTCCACAACTCCACAATAAGCAGATAAAAAAAATAACTGCATGAACGTTCTAGTAGTTTTATTTCTTTTTAACACATATTTTTTAAAACAAGCTGTATTTGAGATATTTATCAATACCGAATTTACTCTTCTAACACTTTGTTCCAAACAGTCACAAAGCACTTTATTTCAAATACTATACTTGTTTCAGTACTTTGCCTCATCTCTTTGCTAGTACACAATCTTTTAGGAGGCATACACATCTTTTCTCTAGCTCTCTCAAAGCACCAATGGATTTTTTAAAGAATATCACATACCTCATATATGACTCTAGGCTAGTATTGTACTTTCTTTTACTTTTAAAGATCTGTGTAGAATTGTAACAGACAAAGCTGAATTCAGTCAAGGACTATTCAATTAGCTGTCTGGGACTACAGAAGGTAAAAAGCTTAATTCTGGACTATGTTTCTGCATCTTTCAGTCAAACAGTTATGCCACTTAACAACTAAAATACCCATTAAAGCTGTAAGCTGATAAAGAAACAATGAAAAATGTTGTCTTCATTCTCCAGTTCGTGAATGCTTTTTCATCTGTGTACTAGCGGTCAGATATTTGTAAAGGCTGGTAAGGAAAATCAATTGGCAAAGCAACAGCTAAATTTGCTTCGCAAGATTTTGCACTTCTACTGGAAATGTACAGATAGCCAGATACTGAAAAAAGTTGAAAAATCAGTGAGTTAGCAGTTTCGTACATGGGACACAAAACACATCTGAGAGCAATTCAGCAACTTGTCATTCAATTAGCTGATGAAAAACACTGCATGTTGTACTGACAAACGCCCAGCTACAAACATAAAGTCCTTAACGCATCTCGGTGGCATCTAAGAGATTTTAGTATTTTCCTCGACAGTTCATAATTATGAATTATTTTGAGATCAAATCAGTTGGTGAATGAGGTAATGGAAAGAAATAGCAATATCATCGATTGAAAAATAATCATTTCCTTGTGCTTTCTTACATTTGGTTGGAGTCAGGCACTCTCCCAAAGAGCCTACAAGGTTAACAGACACTAGTGGACAAGTGCAAGCAGAACACTGAAAACAGGCAGCACGCTTTGTTACATTGATTTATAAAGTTAATTAAGAAAAATGTTTTAAAATAATTTTGTTCTATTAGTTCCATATTTTTCAACAATGGTGATCTCTTTTTTCCTCACCCTTAAGATTAAACAAATAGAAAGTTTATCTCACTGCTGTGATTGGCATCTTCTTTTACATAATTTCTGGGGGGCACAGTTTGATTCCATTGTGAGTAACTGATAATGTCTTAGAACAGAGATCTAAACAAATATGTTTCTAGGTCTAATTTCAAGCTCCTACACTCAGTGACCACATTTGCACAAGCTCTACTGACACATGGGAAGGCAGCTTCCATTTAAATTCACTCTGTGCTTAAGTTTCCTTAAACCAAAGAGGCACTCAGTATACTTCATTAAATTCACAGTGTAGGACAGGAAATGTCTTTCGTAATAGGTGTAATTTAACCGCTGTGGAAAAGATTTGTCTTTTTCTTCATAACCAATCACGCTCTTTTTCCTTTTCAATCAACATCTCATATCCACCTACACAGCCGTCACATTCAATTCTGCCTTGGGAATTCAAATTAACAAACTGGAGAGACATTTCTATTTTCACTTAGATGCACGTATTTTTATCGGCGTTGAAGTTAAGCAGGTTTAGCAGCAATAATGAGAAATATTATCAGGTTAATATTAACTGCTAATTCCTATAACAGTGTCCTTAGATTCACTTCTTTCTGTGCAAATAATTTGTTTAATAAATTGAACTCTTCACAATGCAAATATTTATGGTAACTTCTAGCTTACTCTGTATTATAAAGATTTCATTGTATTGCATAAAGAAAAAGATGCATTACAGTCAAGTCAGTTTACTTCACAAGGAATGACAACGAGTATTCATTAGAAGTATTGGTTAGTGAAATGAAACTGAAAGACTCATTTGTTCAACAAAGCCCCTCCAGCCCTACTCCTCCTTACCTTTCTTGCTGTATCTTAACACACTCATAATTACAGCTCAGTCCTGCATATTCCAGTGATTGATACAGCTACATTTAATACCAATAGCAGCACTGATTGTGCAGTTTACTTCATATTTTTCCTACCTTAAAAAGACAGCTCTTAATTTCACAGTTTAATCTCTACCTCCAGTTTTTTTGTTCTTTATGAATACCGGATTTTTATTTCTGAGACACTGTCTGTGACCCCTTTTCTGCCAGGAAAGGTCTGAAAGAACAGACACCAGCAGTCTCAAACATCATTGCCAAGAGGGATGTGTACAAGTTTTCAGCTTGGAGAGGAGCATAGGAAGATAAATCTACATTCTATGAAGCCTGAAATAGATTGAATAATTAAATTAAAATTAAAAAGTGCCAAACACTATTTCCCATGTTTTAACAAATGCACACAACAAAGCTTCATTAAACTAACAGTGCAAAAATAAAATACTGTGCCATTACCAGTCCAAAAAAGGATTAAAAAGAAATAAGAATGCATTCATCAGTGGCTAGGAGATAAAATATCGTAGTCTAGTTAGAAGATCTCTACCTTGCCAATTACTATTTGATGTTTTAAACTCATCCAAAGATAAGATTAGAAGTCACTACTGCACAAAGATTTAAACCAACAATAACTTGAGAATATGCCAAGCTTTATAGTTAAATTGTAACATGTTTAGATATATCCTCTTTTTGTGTAGCAGTCAATAAATACTATGTACATTGTCTGCTCACAATTAATTATATGAATAGATTTATTCATCCATGTATGTCAATTATGCGGTCCCAGCATCCTCAGAGATATTCCAGCTCTTCAGA
Organism: Coturnix japonica; assembly: GCF_054131305.1. NCBI lineage: Eukaryota > Metazoa > Chordata > Aves > Galliformes > Phasianidae > Coturnix > Coturnix japonica. Next base: position 65,863,951 of record NC_140666.1, read on the forward strand.
GGCAAAAACTTTTCATTACAGACTGTGCAATGTCTAGCATGTTGGTAGCTCCCATATAAGTTACTGTTTTCACATCCATTTAACAACAACAATAAAAATATTTCCATTAAAAAAAATCAATATTATGGTCTTATGTTATGCATTTTTTTGTTTGTACAGACTGCCATATTTACTCTACAGCAAATATTGATCCATTTCTGTGATGACTTATTTATCACTTTTTAACTTCTTAGACAAGTCACAATATTGATAACGCCACATATGTTCCTAAATTATTCTGTACACAAATTACACACAGTTGCTTGGAGGAGTGATTATCAGGCTTATATAGGAATAAATATTGCCATATATTACATGAAACTTTCATTATTGCAAATGATAATCAGTTATGTTGCTCCTGGGAGGGAAACCCAGAATGCTTTGAAACTCAACAGACATTAGCTGAAATTCATGCCAAACCAGCTAACTGGGGCAGAGCTAGTCTGGAATAAATAAATAAATAAATAAATATTTTTTGCATAATAATATTACTGAAGACTCCACTATGAGATCAGCAAAAAGTCCAAACAGAATCAAAGAAGAACCATAAATCATAACCAAGCAAGTTCTTTCACTGTTCTGCCAGGTACTCACATCACACACTAGGTCTTATTAGGAAGCACCTCTTTACAGAAAGGGTTGTTAAGTACTGGAATAGACTCCCCAGGGAGGTGGTTGAATCACCATCCCTGGATGTGTTTAAGAGCCATTTGGATGTGGTGCTCAGGGATATGATTTAGCAGAGGGTTTTTAGAGTTAGGATACTATGGTTAGGCTGTGGTTGGACTTGATGATCTTCAAGGTCTTTTCCAGCCTGGGTAATTCTATGATTCCATGATTCTGATTAACTAGGATTTTAGCTCAATGAATTTGATTCATACCAGAACTAACCGCCTGGGTGCCAACTGAATGACTGAACAGACATTCACGTGTGTGCAGCAATGTTTATTAATTCTGGATTTGCTTAAGCACTAGCAACCAGTACCTTGTACTGCATTCTTTCTAATGGGAAAACTGTACTGAGATGCTAAGTCAACTCTGTATATTTGGATATATTACAGTTTAGATATATGAGACCTATGTCTTGACAGGGTGGAGATGCTGTTCTGAACTAAAATGCTCTCAGAATAAGTACAAATGCACTGAAGCTATGTTGTACTGGAGTTTGACCAGTGATACTTGTGGATACAGCCAGCTCAGCATCCTGAAATGATAAGGACCACAGGTCCATTTGATTTCAAACAACAGAAGTATCATGTTTGATTCTGAAAGACCTACAAATCCTCATTTCATAGGATAAAAAGAATATCAGAATTAAAAGGACTACCTATTAGGTAAAGAACTGTTTATCTAATATTAAAAAGTCTATTCAAATTTTTATTTATTGCAACCTAAAATTCAAAGGTCAATATCAAAATAGAATTTTTTTTTTTATTCAATTACTACAAGGAATCTTCACCCAAGTTGTAAGATATTGTGAACTCCAGCCTCAGTAAGACTGCCTCTATCCGCCATCTCTAAGGAGCTTCAAGATGAATCAAAACCTGGATTTTGGAAATGAAATATGCTTCCTTTATTAATCTGAAGAACTTTTTATTGGTTTTAATGCCTTCAGAAAACTTTAAATCAAACATGCCAGCTAGCATAATCTGCTTCTAAGTGCACTGCCAGTATTTAGTTGACAAAAAACATATAGAAATAGAAAATTAGTCTCTACAAATTGAATCAAAGTGCTATTTTTTTTTAGTGTTTTACAGATTTAACATCCAAAGTACTTTATTACAGTGAATTTACTTACTTTCAGTATGTTACCACTAAGACATACTAACCATATTTTAGGACTATAACTATCTGTTTTAAATTTCATAATAATTTTAGGCATATATTTAGGATGTACTTAGTAATACCATATAAATGATACTGAATTTAATTTGCTTTTATAATTGAAAAAGTATGCATGATATATTCACAGGTCCTTCTTAACCAGCACTGTCCTTCTTGTGCAGTTACTGCTCTGGCCAAAACAGCAGATCTTTATACGATAAAAACAAGTATAGAAGTGGAACAGAAATTCTTATTTTCTCACCAAAGATATTAAAAATTCACTGTATAAAGAAACTCAACTTTTCATTACAGCAACTAGCAGGAAGTGAAAACCTTGTCCTTGTTCTTAGTACTAGGAAGTAAAAAGAAGCTAAGAAAAGAAGCATGGACAAATCCAGCAAAGTATTGTCTCCCTTAAAATTCAGTGCAGCTTTTAAACTTTAAAGAATGCAGTGAATGTATGACTGTTTCTCAGTATGGCAAACTTTTTATTAGTTCCCATATTTTCTATCAACATTTCCTGAATAAACAAGTAATAAAGAAGCAATGAAGCAGCTAATAATTACTACCAACACTGTAAGGATAAAGAAATATTAATTCTTTCATGCTTAACTGTTAAAATCTGTCAAGACTTCATGTCACTTGTGAAATGCCTGTGTGCAAAATCCCAACTCAATAGTACTGAGCTATGAAATGAAACCATAGAGAATTCTTTCTGCAAGTGGTAATGAGCAATCTCACTAAAAGTATTCTTTCAGCCAGCTGCTTTAACTTAGTCAGCTTCTCAATTTAAAGACAGTATCTGCCAACAAGAAAAAATATCACTTTCATTTCTCAGATAAACAAAATATATAATGAACAAAAGTTTTATTTATTTTTCATCTTGGATGGGTTTTACTTTTATTTTTCCCATTCTCACAGCAAATTAGATTTGTTTCAAATAACTTTTTTTTCTTTTTCATTGTGGCAATTTGGGGAAAGCAAAAAGCATTAAATAACTGTGACTATGCTAAAGAAAGCTTAGAGAAGGTCCTAAAAAGATGCACACTATCTCCATCTACCATGTTTGTTTAAAAATGCATCAATTAAATTACTAATCACTGAGTGTTGACTTTGAAGTTTTCTCTCCTCTATGTTAAACTGTCCCAGACTTTCCTCAGATGAGAGGCACAATTCTACTTTAATAACAGTTAATAGTGACCACAGTTTCCACTTGCTGAGCAAAGCTGATGAAAAGCAACTTAAATGAAAGAGTACATGAATTTTTCTTATTTTTTCTTAAACATTCTTTAGACGTATTTGCCACAAAAAACGTAATTTGCTCTGACTCAATAGGAATGAAAAATTGAAAGCAATGTCAGAAGAAACTGTGAGAAATAATGGGACTGGGTTAATTATTCTCCTAAAAACAGGATGCAAATTATTTAGATTAGGTAGTAAGAAAAACATCAATAATTAAAAAAACTCCACAAAGACTACTAGAGGACAGACAATCTCTTTATACTTCATTAATTAATTTCAATTTAAGGAGCTAGCATGTTCCTATGATTTAAAACAAGTAAAATAACCTAAAATATAATGTTTAACTTTTAAAACACAGTGAAAAAGAGAAGAAAATTAGTTTCAGCTACTGCAAAAATAACACTGAATGGAAAAAGATTAGAGGTATAACCAGGAATTAAGAGTAAAGAAGAGATAAGGTACGTGTTAGTGAAATGCAATACTGGCTTTCCCTGGTAGTTAGTATAGAAACAGCACTGAATATTTATTTAATCATATACTAAGGCAAAATACAATACCTGTTCAAAAGTTCAATGATGTTCACTGTGAGAGCAATTTCATTTAATAGTACAACTTGTTGTTTTTTTTTCTATTCATCATGATTTTGAAGGATACTCAGTAGAAGAATGATGTGCGATTCTGCAACAAACTGAGCCTGACTGCTTCCATGGATGTAACTCTGAAAAACAAAAATTAAAAAATCCTCTTCAATACAAAGAATTCAATTGAAAACGACACAACTGGGCATATATGAAGGCAAATAAAATCTGTTTTTCAGAAAAATATAAACCGCAGCAGACATAGCTGAACAACACATATATGTGTATCCAAATTTAGTCAAAAGGAACATCAAAAACAACTTTTAGGGAAATTGTACATATACACAGGATGTAATACTTAATATACAAACGCGTGCTGCAGATATTCTCACAATGTTAAAGTGCATATGAATTTATTTGCTCAGGACATACAGAGAAACAAAGCTGATGAAAGCCTCAGCATAGGTCTGAATGAAGTTAAAACTGAAACTTAAAAAGCTGCCTTTAAAAAGTCAGTTAAAATGTCAGCCTTTTCTGCTCTTAGACTTACTAAAGTTACTTCATGAAAACTTTATTCCATCCTTTTCAATGAAGGTATTCTTATATCCACAAAAAAAAAAAAAATCATAAATAAAATTCATACACAAAATGTTTTTGCTTGAAATTGCAGTAAACACAATCATGGATGCTAAATGTGAATAATTTCAAATATTCATTGTTAATAAGCTCATTTTGTATGTTTCTTGTTAATACAGGATACTATTCAGAAATTGTTAAATGTTTATTTTTACTAGGAATGATATCAAACAAGAAGGTCTGTAAGTGCACAAAATGAACAAGATTCTCTCTTTTCCTCTACTATATGAATTGCAATTATTCAATGCAGTTTGCTGTGTTATCATATGTGAAATTAAATATAATTCGTTCTCAAAGTGTTTTTATACATATTCTTCCAGAGCACAGATGCAATTTCCACCCCAGTCAAATAGATAGAAAAATGCTCGCTCCTAATAAGGTGAAATAAGGGAAACTTTTTGCCCTCTGTGTGGTTTCAAGGTTATATTAGTTTGCTTCTCCTACCTCTGAGATTTTGCTTTAATTCATTTTAATTTGAATAGTTCTGCCTAAATATCACTTATGTCAAGATTCAGAACAATTCCAATTTAAATGCACTAACACTTCAGCACACAAAAGCATGCCTTTCATCCACACAAGTTAAATTCTGGTTAATTCACTGTCTAAATATGTCATTCATAAGATACTATACAACATTTTTTACTCAATGGATGGTTATCTACTGCTTTTACATTTCAATTTAATATGTTAGTCCAAATCAGAAAATTAGTCCAAACCTAAAGCATACAAGAGATTCATGTATCTAAAGATGCAGTCTCTCAAGTAATGTGTCTTTTCTTCAACAGGATAAAGATCACTGATCTCATGTGATTATCTCACTGCAGTATGATTACGACAATAATCCAATCTGTATTTCATGACTTTTTGCCAGGGCCCCTAATAAATCTCACTAAGGCAAAATAGAGTGATATAAAAAAAAAAGAAGGAAATGGGAATATTTCTCATTAAGAAAAATTAAAGATGAAGCTAAAATGCTCCTTAATTGACCATTAAAATGCTCCTTAATCACCATTCTTTGCTGCCCTGCGCAGTCGTATAAATTGGCTGTCATATTAATATTAAGACTATAAATACCTTTCATAAAACATTTAGATAAGAGTGATTATTTTTATTGACAAGCTTTATATTCATTTTTCACTTTTACGGTAGCATTTTAAACCATTGTAACATGATTGATGGGACAGAATTCAAAGTATGTATACATACATACACATGAAATGAGTACAGGAATCATTCTTCAAACAGCTCACCAACATTAGATTGCTTTACTTTCATCCTAGGTTTTCAGTTAGAAATCTTCACCTAGCTTTTCACTAAATTCCCCAAGAAACTGATTTTACGGCATAATGTCATAATGCAAAATACGTTATGATAAAATACGTTATCTCAGTATTTTATTTATTTATTTGTTTATTTATTTATTCATATCAGGATTTTCCAGGAGCTGTTTGAGAAGCTTTCATGGGACAAAACACATCAGCAAATCAATCTCCCTAAAGATAAAACTTTAAGAACAAAAATTAGGAAAAGAAGTATTCTTGTTATCAGTACTTAAAGTCCAAGATATCAGCAGATACTTAGAAAAAATACATGGACTAGACAGAGTTTATTTGCAAACAAAAAGTTTGATTCAAACTAAAATAAACAAAAAAAAAAAAACATGGAAAGAAATCTTTCTAGAAGACCTAAAGCAAAGATTCTACTTTGAAAACTAGATGATGAATATGAATTTCTGGTTAAACATCTCAAACGGATGAATGTTATATTTTTTGGAATATGAGTTTTCTCAGTACTCCGTGATCCTCAGCACATTCCAATTGCATAAAGTCCTTGAATTTTGGTTATCTCGAATCCAAAAAGTCTTTATTTTCACAATTTCATCCCTTCGTAAAATTCTGAACAACCTACAAACTACTAAGGGACCGAGGAGTAAGATTTCCATTTTTGCTATCTTTTCTGCTTTCTGACACTTAATCCACTTCACATTTGGAAACACTGTGAAGTCTATCTAGCTGAGAATGCTCTAGGCAAATGCTTTAAATAAACTCATGAATAAACTCAGTATTTCTCTTTCATTTTAGAAGCATCAAGGGGGAAGACCATATAAAATGCAAAGCTGAAGTCCATCAGAACAGATGCAACCACAGAAGAGCTCTACAACCACAAAATTACCACAGCTGAGACAACAGAAAATTCAGTGCTAGAAAAACTAATAGCAGATGTGAAATATGAGTGGCTAACTCTCTGAACAGCGTGTCCTTTTACAGCTTTAACATTGTCCTATCTCAGGTTTAATTTCACAGAAGCAATCTGAATTGCTAACTAACTAAAATAATAATTTAGCTAAATCAGGCCACTATATTTGGCAGTTACAAGCAATTGTTTACTGAATAAAAGTTTCTATGAAGTAGTGTTAAATATTAATCTACTATTTGTAAACTCATTAAATATTTAGTGTTATAGAACTTCAGATGGCGCATACATATAATCCCTCACCAAGCTATCCAAGGATAACAACAGTGTAATATATTTTTAAATTTCCCTAAGTACAACATATGCTTGTGATTCCCCTTCAAGACTGAAAGTTGCCACGTTCAGTAAAATAGTTGAGTTTAATGTTATCTGTGCTCTGTCCTCTCTTCTGTTAATGTTATATAAATAAAGCAATCAGAATAAATAAATAAATAAATAAAAGGCATCTATGAGTTATATTTTTACGAGGCTGGATAGCGATAGAGGAGCAGAGGAATCTGACAGAATAGCGTCTGATAAGAGCTGCCAGCAGTACTGTGACAAACAGCTGGATTTCACATGTGGTTATACTGAGGTTATATGAGACAGCCAGCACTCCCAAATTAACCCTAGGGAGGACTTTCCTTTTGGATAGTTTAATCTTGTAAAACAAGCAGGACTCACAGAACAGCTTCCTCAGACATAGAAAAAGCTGAGGTACTCAATGAGTGCTTTGCCTGAGTCTTCACTGGTGGTCAGGCTTCTCGTGTCTGCCAGGACCCTGAGCCTCTAGGTGAGGGTGCGAGGAGTATGTGTGACCACTAGTGAGCATTTATTATTATGCAAAGGGAAGAGCAGGATTAGGCTGCTAGTGTTGGCCATGTGTACATAAGCTCTGCATTAAGGGAGGAGCTGGTTAAGGCAGTGTTCTCTGTGCAGATTCACACAGGCAGCCTGTCAGTGCCATGTATATCTGCATTCTATGGTACATGCATAGCCACTGGAAGAGGAGGTATCCCAGGGACTTAGGAACCCTGCTGCTTCAGCCCTAGCAAGCTGGGAAGGAAAGCTGACACAGGGCCCTGCTCACTGGATTTGGCTTTGTGCAATTATTCCATTTCATACTGCACAGAAAAGCAAACAGGAGACAGCACCAAAGGAGGTGAGGACTAACTAGCTGACCATCTCTGAAACTGCTTGCCGATCTGAAGTAGAGGAGAAAAAAAATGCATCTACATGCTGTACAGCTGTATGGGAGGCCTGCTGTGAGATAGCTGCACATCCACATGACAACAAAGATGACACAGAACTCAGCTACAGACAAAGGAACAAAATTCTGATTACACCTTATCTACATTAGGTTTTATCACTCCATACCCAATCTAAACCTATTTTCTGCCAACTACTTTCCGTGGGCTAAATTCTATTCAACCTGAGTTTTGATGTTTATGATTTAACACTTCATACATTAATATACCCAAATTTAGACTGCACATAGAAGAAATCTCAAGATGAAGACTATCCACTGGAAGAGAGAACAAGCCAAATTCAGGCTAAAGTAGGCAGAAAGAGGTAAAGTAACACACTAGTTAATTACTCAAAAATAAATTTACAAACTCCACACAAATGGGATAAAGCACTATCAATTTGTCTTAATTTAGCACATTAACACTCAGGATGAAATTCATCAAAAAGAGGAACATTATGCAAAGCTATGGATTACTTAATTATGAGTATGTCTTCAGAATGGCCTACTTCAATTACAGTCAATCAATTTTGCCAAGAACTTACATTAGCTGTAGCAATTTGTTATTTTCTCTTAATCTATAGAGCGAATAAACAATAAAAAGAACACTGTTTATCACATAATCTTTCTTTATGTTTTCAAATTAACATCCAGGAGTACCTTGACTGACTGCACTACTTAAATACTTAAAATGCACAAGTTCTTATAATACTACTTGCATACTTTGTCATTGTAAAAGTTTATGCAGAAAAAGGTCAATCGTGGTATGGAGAAATACTAATTTATTCAGTAAAGAAGCATTTCAAGGTCAAACACCAGGATAAATTTTTACTGTTTGTTTTCATGACTACATAAGAATTTCTCTTGGAAGATTCAGTTTTTCACATCAAGTATGGAACAGTGAAAAACATTCTGGCTCATAGCTTTCGAACTCTTTCATTGCAGTTTCTTGTTTACATATCATGCTTTCTAAAGATCAACATAGTTTCACCTGGACCCTGTGCTCTAAAATGTCCTCATTAGTAGGTAGTAGTACCTGTTGAGTTCATACATACAAATAAGAATTTTTACTTAAGAACCCAGTAGGATATGAATATATCTGAAAGAGTTTAATGCTGAAAATGTAAATAAATATTTGAAGTAATATCTCTATCAAAAGAAGAAAAACATAAGGTGTGACTCCACTTACTAATAGTCAGAACCCTTTGACTAATCTAATCATATATTCATTTCCAAAGTTATGATAATGTTCAAATGTTTAATATGTTTGTTAGTTCTTTTTTTACACTAGATATGCAGTAATAAAAAGGCTTATCTGCAAATGATACTTAACTGCTTCACAGCTGAATGTAGTATTAAAAACAAAATAAATCTAAACTCGGTATTAATTAAAAACTTGATATAATAAATTTGTTTCTGGCAAACTGAAAATGTATCACTACAGCAAGAAATGCGCAGCAAGCACTTGAAACAACAGTTTGGTTTTTTTTTCAGGGATCTTTCTTTTGTTTAACAATTAAATATGATCAGTTTAATTTAGCTCTAACCCACAGGAAATAAACTTTAGAAAGCTGCTAGCTCTGTGAACATCTCCAACTCAAATGATAGCCAACAGAATGCCACTCTGGTGAAAATTTTATTTGTTGTGTTGCTCCCAAATAAAATTACGTTAACCTATCCCAACGTTCTTGTTGTAACCTTTAGTATAGATGTTGAGATGACCTCTTACCTCATGTGACTGTAAAACCTATTAGCTACATTGGTTTAAATGCTATGGATAATTTCCTCCCTTTTAAAGAAATATGTCAGTGATCTCAAAAAATTATGTACTGTAGCAAGGCATAATCTCACACAGACTCCTTGATTCACTTGTTAATTAGTTCCATGCCTGAGCTCGCTGCTGTGTTCACTGTTGCCTCAAACCAAAACACAGTTCAGAGAAAGCAGCCAGCTTTCACAGGACTGGTTAGCTGAGACAGACTGTGCTGGCTGACTTCCACAGAGTCCATCTGGCACTGAGTACAGAATATGATTTGGGTTCCCAAGCCTTAAGCAAAAGTGAAGAGATGCTGCTTAGTTTTGCCATCTAACTGGCTGGGAAAGGTAGTTGGTGTAATTTAAGATAGTATACAAATTCTGGTTTATGCTACCTAATTTGATTGCCTCTAAACAGCTTTTACTGTATTACTTGGTGCATCTAGAAGTGTTATAAGAGGAATTATTTAGTAGAGGTGATCTTGCAAAAACTGTAAACTCTCTGCTCAGCTATATAGCTTTAATTCTGAGTAAGAAATTATCCTACTGAGAGAACTCTCTCACATTTATTAATTACTAAATAATAACAAGACAGAAAATACAGCAATCCTTTGATGAATCACTGCTCAGTGAATTTAAGAGGGGATGGGGGGAAAAACAAAACAAAAAAACACAAACTTGACCTTTCATTAGGAATAGAATAATTGTTACCTTTATGACATTGAATTCCCAAGTTACCTAAAAGAGTGGCATGCAACAAATTTATTTTCCCTAAAAGGGCATTATGCATGTGAGAAACTTTAACAGAAATGAAATTAAAATTTTCAGCATCTTTGAAATAGCATTCGGGTACAGTGAGATAGTTTACACAACAGATTAGCCAACCAGCCTAAGAGAAGAAAATTCTGTAGCTGTGGTACTTTTCTTAACAAATTAGCAACTTTTAAATCAACTTATAAAAGGAGGACAAAAATCTCAGAGAAAAATGACATTCCTACAAACATTATTTCAGCCAAAGGAGAGCATCAAATCAAGAGGCTGCAATTGAAATTCAACTGCTACTAGTTGTTTTGGAATATGTTCCTGCTTACCACATGGAAGGCAAAATTAATGGAACCCATAGCCAATCATCAGCAATGGGAGAATGTGGGGAGCAATCCTGAATTTGGTTCAACTATCTAACTCAAGGACTGTAGATGCTGCCCCTGATTCAATTATAGGTTTCACAGACTACTACTAACAGTAAGCTTCAGAGTAACTTTCATCACTTTTTGGAGCTGCACATAATCTCGTGCAGGCTATGCAGTGAATCCATATCCAGTATATGGAACAGATTGTCCAGAGAAGCTGTGGAGATTTCTTCTCTGGAAATACTCAGAACTGCTTTCCTGTGCAGCCTATTGTAGGCAGCCTGATTTGGCACGTGAGTTGGACTAGATGATCAGATTAACAGCCTTCCAATTCTGTGATTCTGTTATTACAATAAGATATTAGCTTAATAATCTAATGCTTTAAATACTGAAGCTTAAACTTTATTACATACAACAGCTCCAAAGTATTACATATTAACATTAGTCTTAGAATAAAAAGAACAACTCTAGCTTTTAAAAAATCTGAATTCAAGCAAACAACACTTGAAGAAAACTTACTTATATTCCATTAATTAACATTAACATTTCTTTCCCCCCCGAGACTTATTTTTTGTATTTAATCTTTCTGCTCCCCACACCCCTAGAGGCTACCTTAGTAACTTCATCACAACAGAAAACCCACATCTAGACTAGAATTTTCTCAATGGAAAAAAAAAAAAGGTGCCTGCTTATTGTCTTCTTCCAGATACAATCTCTCATTTAATCTTTGTTTCAGGAATTAATACAGCTTTACAAAGAAGTCTGAACAAAAAATTAAGAGTACTGAAGGGACAGAAAAATGAATTAGAACGAAGTAAAACCTGATGTACTACTTTTTCACATTCACATCAATATTCCAGAATAAGCCTATATTTTATAAAGAACTGCAAGCTGTGTTATTAAAAAAATTACTCTGTATTGCCCAGAGCAATTTTCTGTGTGGCAGTTTAGGTCTAGTTAGCCTATTTTAAAAAGTACTGCTGACATGACACAGAAATTGAGCAAAATGAAGCCTTTACCAGGACAAACTGAGAACAAAGAAATCATTCCATGTTTGGAATATAAAATTTGAAAGTAGGCAAACTTGACAAATAGGAATTTATTTCACAATAACAAATGCTTTGAATCCATGATTTATGAAGGCAGCTATGGGAGTCACTTGTTTAAATTTGTTGTTTAACACACCGGCACACCTAATTATTAGAATGCAAGATTTTTTTTCAATAGATGTGTTATACCATTAAGCATCCTGCACTTCAGCAACTATCAAATTTATAATGATGTATTTTATATAGTTCTGTTTAGTATTGCAAGCATTAACTTAATATGCTATAAAATACTGTAGGTAAAAGTTATATGTTATGACACAAAACCTCAGACCTATCTACAGTGCTACATTTAGCAAGTATTCCACCCTGCAATGAATACAGATCAAATACTGCTGTCGGTAAGAGAAGCTGCAGTTCACGTTCCTTCTGTCAGCCATCTCTGACAAAGAAAACAAACAAACCAAACAAACCCACAGTCAAGAATCAAAGTTACATGACTACAAAAAACAACAAGGTTCAAAATGATCATTATATTCAAGACTAAGCGGAAATATTTAAAATGCCAGCTTTAATATAAAAGCCATAACTAATAATACCTAGAAGGAGAAAATCAATAGATGACAGAACTTTCTCATGTACTCAGGGAAAAGTAACCTGGGAATTACCTGAGGCCAAATGAAAAATTCTGGTAAGAGATAATAACTGCTTGCTCATGTGAGATTTTGACAGCTGCATACAAGCAAGTTAAAAGATTTTAACAAATATTTGATTGTGAAATCGTAGTATATTTTCAGCTCAGGAGACAATAACCTTAGTCACACTCTACAGATATTAGGAGTGTTTGACTCGAAGTTCAACAAGGTCTAAGTTCATAAAACTAGTCAAGTTTTAAATTTTACTTTCATGACATATTTTGGTTTTGTAACTAAAAGAAAACAAAACAAAACAATTAATAGGCATCTACTCACTGCTGAGTGATGGAAGGGAGTGGTTTAGGACCAATAGTTTATTTTACAGTGGCTAGAAATTTTCTATTTTTACTGTACTGAACTTCTCATATGTAAGCTATGAACAAAGACTGAGAATTTCCACAGTAGAATTTTGTTTTGCTGCTTAAGTTCTGAGTAAACCTTACTGCAACTGCAAAATTCCCATATGAGAGAAGTAAACATACTCAGTATTACAATATATTAAGCAGGTACAATCTAAATTCCCAACCACACAAATCTCTAAAGTTACAATTGAAGTGATGGTTAGATTTTCAAGTCAGACTCTGTAGTAAACCATCAGCAGTTTGAAAAGAAATGCTACAAATTTAGGCAAGGTTGGTGAAAAGCAAAACCTGAGATGGTCCACTGTTTAGAAGAATATATTGATTTGGCCATCAAAACATTAAATACTGATGACAATCACTGTATGGGGCTTGTGTGGCCACATTTTGTTAGTAGGGGGCTGAAAGGACACCTCTGAGAGCAGATCTCCATGCGCAGCCATGGAGGAGCCCATGGTGCATGCTGCATTGGATGTGGCCCAGAGGAGGCTGCAGCCCATGGAGAGCCATGAAGGAGTAGCTCAGGGCCAGTGAGGCAGGAGGGCTGAGGGAGCTGCCACATTTGGGGAACCTGTGCTGGAACAGTCTGCCCCTGATGGATGGGCCCTGAGGCAGGGAACCACCTTGGAGCAATACTTGGAGGGCTGCAGCCTGTGAGGAGCTCATGAGATCAGTCTGGTAAGAATGGCATCCTGTTGGAAGGACTCTACATGAAGCAGAGGCAGTGTGACCATGGAGGAGCAGCAGAGATTAAGCATTATGGACTGACCACAGCCCCTCTTCCTTGCATCACTTGGGGTGAGGAGGTAGAAAAGGGTGGAGGCATTTTTAGTTGGCTTTCAGTTCTCACTGCACTAGTTTGCCAGAAATAGGCAAAAAACAACATTAATCTCCCTACATTTATTCTGTTTCACCTGTGACAGTAATTGGTGATATTCCTGTCCTTATCTCAACGCATGAGCCCTTTTTCTTCCCCTGTTCTTTTGAGAATGGAGACTGAGAGAGACAGCTCAACTCCATCACACCACTATGAAACCACCACCACAACACATTTTTTTGTAATAGCATTTGTATGTTAAATGTGAAAGCACTGTGATGCCTGAAAGAGGTTGATGAAGAAAGGCAAAAATAGAGATCAACATCTCATCTGAAAGGGCCACTAAGAATAGGCAAAAAAAAAAACCACCAAAACCCACAAACAAACACAGGAACAATAACAACAACAATAAAAACAGATGAAAATCTCCAAGATTAATTGCTCATATGAATTTCTGAAAATGTGATATATCATGAAGGAGAAGGTAACAAAGTAAATCCAGGGAGATGCTTAAGATGTTTTCTCAGTGCTGTTATGGGTTTAAATGCCAAGTACCACTTTAAAAAAATGAATTAGAAGAGATGGAAATAACAGAAAGAAATCATAAGAAGGTGAGAGAATATTGCAGTGAAACAGTAGAGCACATACAAAACTGCTCTCTCAATTAAAAAAAACAAAAAAAAACAAAAAAAACCCAAAAAAACCAAAAACAAACAAACAAAAAAACAACAAAAAAACCTAGAGAAAAGTTCAAGGTCTGAAAAGTATTTCTATGGATTTCCTCAGGCTAAACAACAGGGAAAATATGCTTTCAGTCTTTGCAGCCTCGGTAGCTGGATAAAACTGAAATACCACCCAAGAGAGCTTACAAATTAAAGAATATCCTTTCAAGTGCTTTGTATTTGATGCTTTAAGTTGAGAAAATAATTTCTTTTCTGAACTTTGTTCTGAAAATATTTTATTATAAAAATAAAACAAGAAATATTAATTGAACACTAAGAAAAAAATGTGAGGCCAAATATATTGTGGCAATTTTGTATATAAAATATACAGAAATTAATTAAAACCTTTTGTACCTCTCTGGGGACAGAACTCATTTGGTGATACTTAATATTGGTGAATGTGGGAACTGTATATTGAATCTGGCATTACACTGAATAATCTGCTATCATAAAACTTGCAAACAACATTTGCAGATTTAGGAATAATGTGATATGCTGTTTAGAAAGGTAAAAACAACAACAACAACAACATTGTATTACCTATGAAAAGCTGTAACTTATGAAAAATAAAAGCCTGGAAGGCTTTGAGAGACAATCTTCTCAGCAACTGTGGGTGTAGGTATACTTCACCATGTGAAGAGCTGCAAGCATAGGCCAACAGCTTTCATGCGTCAAGAATAAAAATTTATACTCTGGAAATCAAGGCAAAATAACCAGTCACATTAAAGAAGAGTAACATTTGAAGGTTCTATAAAGAAGGGAAAAACTGGAAAAGTTAAGGACTGTGTATAGTTTTTAAAGATATACTTATCATATATAAATTGTTTAAAAAAAATTTAAAAACAGCTTAACAAGCTGATCAAGGGTCTGGAAGCCTCATCACTCAAGATTATGGGAAACTTCTTCACTAGCTGAACCTGAATCAAGACTGAACACTTCCCTCAACTTGCTGCACTTCTCTAAACTTAATTAATCTACTCATTTACTGCTGAGACAAGCAAATTCTAATGTCGTGTTTCTTGCTTTCTCTAAATGAATTACAACAAAACTCAAGTCAACAACTCAGTACTGTGTCAGTTTTCAAAACACATCTATGTAGGCAAGTACTTTAACTTAACAACATAAACACAGTCCAAATATCATTACTCCAGACATCCCACCATTCTGACACATTGCTTGTTCCCAGTGTTAGAGGAGCCACTGTCAGCTGCATAATGAATTCTGTCCCCTTTAAAGTTTCTGGACAATTGAGGATTCTTCTCAGTTCTTAAAAACTAATTAGTGATTCTTTTAGCACAAGAGGCAATTTCCCAAAATATCCTTTAAATAAAAGGGAAAAAAAAGGAAGAAAAGTTTTTTCCATCTGTTTAGTTTATACAGTGGATAATGAATTTTAAAGCTCTGGTTACAAAATCTCACAATGACAGCAGAGTGCCAGTGCTGTGCTATTTGTAAAAAAGCACAGAGGTTTCTTCTCTGTATGAAAAATAATCTGTATGAAAAGCTGATTTGAAAGAAATCCCTAGGTGTTTTGCTATCTATTTCAAGAGAGCAAGTTTTTCACACTAACAGTTTCCTAGACATCAAACTGTAGAACATCAATATTTAGAAAGATAGATAGAATGCAATAAGGCACGTAGTTGCATGTTACAAACTATTAAGTAAAATAATTTACTCTGTATTAAAGAATTTTATTTTAACGATTATTTGTATGTAAAATTTAACTGAGCTTCAGAAGACTAAATAGGATGCCACAAGAAAAAAAGCTGAAGTCTGGATGCCTTTCAATAATACTGAAGAATAGGTGCTGCAAATAAGCTTAAGTTAGAGGTTGAGCAGGGAAGTAATGGGTAAAGCACTGATTTTTACTTTAATACCCACCTCAACAAAGAAAAGAACTGTGATGGCTAGAAGCTACCATATGTAATGTATGTGCTCGTTCTTCTCCTTGATTACACTCACACATCAAGATGAGAATTGCCTGTACTATTTCTGTACTATTTCTCAACTTCTGCTTTTTTTTTTTTTAAAATGAGCAACTGATTAAAAAGTTCTTGTGACTATACTTCTAGCATTTTCACATTTCCTGAAGTACACACATTTGAATTATTTGCAGTGTATTTTCAACTATTTTGTAACTTATGCTTTTATTTTAGTTATAGCTATGAGTTTGTGAGCAGCTTTTTGAAAGCTGTACATTTTAAATATCTGTAATAGCCTGAAGCAAGGAGTTTCACAGCTTTTTATTTAATGTGCAGAATTACTATATTTGAAAACATCGCCAATTTAATCGGAATAAACTGAAAATTCATCCTTCTTTCCATGTCATTATTTAACAGATCCCACTCAGATTTGCATGTCATCTGCTTTTCTAGTTTGCCATGACCATTTCACCTACAGAAGCACTTCCACAGTTACGCTCATCCTGTGTACTTTCCAGTATCTTCCGTCCCCTGGCCAACTCCCCACTGCTTTATAGTTCTTCTGCATGGTGCTATAGGGTGTGGGACATCCCTTTTGGCCAGTTTAGATCAGCTGTCCTGGTTCTGTCCACTCCCAGTTCCTTGTGCAGTCCCCTTTCTTGCATGATTCTGCAAGAGGCTGAGAACCTGAAATGTCCTTGGGTCCATACAGCAACGCTCAGCAACATGTGCGTTAGCAACATTGTCTTTCTCCTAAAGCCAAAGTACAGTATCCCATCAGACACTACATAGAAAGTAAATTCCATCCCAAGTGAAACCAGGACAAGAATAAAGCTGTGATATCCTAAATTTCCTCATCTTTTATCCCATGCTTTTAGAAGCTTACAATGCCTTTTAGTGTAAATTAAACAACATTCCATTCGTAGTTTGAAAATCAATTCAATAAAAAAAAAGGAATCGATATATCTCTTTTGCACTTCATATGTTCTTCTATCTGCTTACAAAGATGACATGACACCTTTAAGATTTAAAGATTTTATTTATAGTTTATAAAGAGTATAAATGAGAAAACTTATCAAATGTAATTGCTAATACAAAAAAGCTTTTAGTGACCACGGGACAGACTTAGTAATGTTTCTACCTCTCCTATACAACTTTCCTTTAGCTTTTACCAGGTTTCACAGAGGCTAAAATCCATCAAAAAATATGCAGCCTCATTCCTTAGAAAACCAGCTGACTGGAATTTGTTGCTTTTGTCTGCAGATCTTTTTTACGGGGAGACTTGAAAGAGGGATGCCTTTGTCTCTCTCAAGTATTAATACCAACTCTTCAGCTTAGAGCTATCAATTTTCTATGAAGAATTAGAGTCTAAATTGTGTTTCTTGAACTGCCCATAAAGAGCACATGACAAAAATATACGTTATAACTAGTTAAAAAATACCTTTAAAATTCACAAACAGTTTTGGAAATTTAAAAAATATATGTCTAAATAGTATCCAGAAAATATATAAACATTTTGTGGCAGATTTTCAAGTAAATTTAGGTATCACTCTATTGTCATAGTCACAGATCAGTAAAGTAAGATAATTTTCCTTTTAATTTTTTTTAATTTTTTTTGCCTGCTCCATGAAAACTTCAAGCTACTCTTAACAAGCTGCTGGCAGCTTTGTGCATCACTGACTTCTGCTACAAGTTTTTTCTTTTTATATTAAATGTAAAAGTATTACACATCAGTGAACCAAAGAAATCTCTTCCCCATGTTGAATAATAAATGATTGACTTTGCAAACTTTTCTAGAAACACTTGTTCCAGGTAGTCTTTATTCCATAGGCATCAAATTCCATGCCCTACTTTCAGAAAACAGTGATAAGAGTCACTGAAAAAAGAATATTTCTGGAAGGACATTATTCTGAATAGTTCAATAGATTCCAGGCTCATCCTAATAGAAATTCAATATTCATAACACAAGTCCCTTGATCTACACTTGCAGTGTGTCTTTCTAAAAAGGTAAGCTAAACTGGTTAACAAAACCAAAGACCAACTTCAAATACAGATGCCAAATGTTTAGATATCTTAAGGATGAAACAACATAGTCAACTTCACATTACATTGGATATTGTTTATACCAAATGAATGTTTACTACTGATTAGTTCTAATACTTGTAAAATATGGAATATTTTTTCTCATGCTCAATAAAATAACCTAGCTTTCAGCTAAACTTTATCTACATAGAATTTTCCAGGCATCTAGCACATTTGACGATTATTTTATTTTACTATTTTCAATGATGGTCACAGGGGACTATTTTCATATACCTGATATGTAAGAGATGGTCACTGAAACCTAAGGACTGAAACAACTGTCAATTGTTATTTGCTAACTTCTACATTAGAAGATCAGGGATGAGAATTTACTCAAGTAAAACGTCTTACCTCAGAATACCTAACTGACGTAAGGATTTATGACTACCTAGATCTGGTAGTGAAGATAACATTCAATTCTCATGGAAATGGTCTTAAATGAGTTAGTTGACATATGGCTAACAGTAACTTACAAATGAAAGCAGATGAAAAGAAAATATTTACAGCTCTCTGTCCACTAGCAGTGATTAAACCCTCAATTGATTTTTAGCATAAATATTAGCAAGTTTGAAGTGAGCCACAGATAAAAGGTTAGAGTTACTGTCTTATCATGTACAATTTGCACAGTGCACTAAAACACATTCGGATTTTGTTCATTAACTAAAAAATAGAAGCCTAGAAATCAATACGTACAAGATGAAAGTAACAAGTCCATTAACTCCAGTTCAAACCAACTCATACATTCAGTGGTCAAAATATTGAGTTTGCATGCATTATCAAAACGAGCAAAAGCAAAAAAAAAAAAAAAAAAAAAAAAAAAAGACAATGGTCTAGTCATCATAAAAAATGCTATTCGTATATCATACAGAGGGCAGGTATTTATTCGATATGTTTATATTCCAGTGCTAAAGTTCCAGATGGCTGATGATTCAATCCAAGGTTCACATCCCCAAAATAGGTGTAGATTTTAATGTCAATTTCCCCCCAAAAATTAAAGAGAGTGGAGGTGGGTGGGGTAGAATTGTGTTTAAAAACAACTTTTTCTCAGAAAATATTCACAAATATCTGAGACATATGAGTAGAACTTCATACTGAAACAGACTAGATACAGTTCAGAATTCAGTTTTAAAGTCTGATGTATTTATCATTATACTAATATCTAAATTGTATTAAAAAAACACATTTCAGTACGTGCAATGAGAAATTGGCTACACTATAAGAACACTGATAATAGTGTTATCTCTTCTGTTCCAGTGAATATAACCTCAAAGAGGAAGCTTCGTCTATTGACAATTCAAAGCCTTCTTGAGTATTCACATTATGACTCTGACACTTGCATGACTGATAAGAGACAAAGTCAGAAAAAGTTTGAAGGTTAGTCTTTTGTCTCCCTTGAAACTAGTATTTTTAATACTATCTAGCAATCCTTTTCTAGCAAACTCTTTTGAGAAATACACTATTTTTTTATAGATATTAAAATGCAACATCTGTGTGTTTGAATGTGCCCTATTTCATTTATTTTTTTTAAGCTGGACAAATTAAAATCATCAGGAATAACAGAATCATCTTTGAAAGGAGAAATATTTAAATTATTAAATTGAGTTTTGTTTGTGGAAGAATTTTTATTTCTTGGAGTAGTAAATGGTATCCTTTTACAGTTTAGTGTATTATGTTGTTGGAAGTTATGTCAAAGAACTTCTAAAGTAGCAGCAGTTGTTACAGTCTTTCCTGCTCAAGGATTGTGCCATTTGGTAATTAACCCTCCCATCTGCAACTGCGCAGGTAAAGGCAAAACAAAAATCACCGCAAATGAAACAATAATCAGAGAACACAAAATATTAGTGTCTGCATCGCAACATCAGAAATGCAGAGGAGCAGCTCTGTAAGAGAAGCCTAACATAGATGATGCCTATTGTGTAGCTGCCAAGATAAACACCGACACACATCAAAGTTATTTATACCTGCATTTTTTCGTTTATACATATATCAGCAAGAAACATGATGAACATTCATTTGAGGAACCACTACCATATACTAGCGTATGTGGTAAAAAGTAAGACATGCCTTGTTGCAGGACCAGGGATATCAGATACAAACCTCTGTTTGGAATGTCTTCATGGAACTGGAGCTCATGCTCAGTATCACCCTTCATATCAGAGGACATGCCAGTACTTAACTGGAAGATGATCACAACTGATGCAAAAATGCTGATGTTTACCTGCTGTTTCAATGAGCAAGTGGTACCTATTGATTTTCAGAACCCACTACCCACTCTACATATTTCATGTGGTTCTACTTCAAAACAGTTCCTCTCTGGTTCTATGGACTGACAAAAACAGCAGCAGCAGGAAGCACTGAGTGAACTCCTGGAATCCACCTTTTATCTTCATTCAAAAGGAACACATTCCATGAACCCTGTGCAATGACAACCAAATCACAGAATCATGATACAAGCATGTAAGGTGAAAATAAAAGTGATTAAGGTTTTCCTAAGGGTACTCCTTATCTGAACTAAATACTGATGCAGGTGAACTCACAGAAAAATGGAAGTGAGAAAGTAATAAGCTGACATTCAGAACAACATTTCGGGCCCTGGAGAAAGAAAAAGATTTCTACAGATAACACAGGCTCCATTCATGGTGGAGGATATCACAAAGCTGAACAATTGAAAAGCATTTATCCTCCTTATTATAGATGTAAGACTAATTTTCAACATAGCAATTGAAACAGATCCTAAGAACAGAAGGCATCACTGATATGTATGTGACAACTGGTAGATTATATCTTCAGTCACTCACAAGCTCAACAAGAAGCAATACTGTTTAAGTACAGTTTTCATAAGAGAAAAGGCATTGTGAAGTCACAGGAAGTATAAAAATTGCAGAGAAAATGACCCATGTTAATTTAGTAAATTAGACTAAAAGATGAGCAGTAACATTTAAAACATTCCATTTATGACTTCATTTTTCAAAAGAGTTCAAGTGAAATGAAAAATTAATGAGGGAAGTCATCTATACTAGAACATTTGGTGAACTGAATGAATCACAAACTAACAGTTATAGTTCCTAAAGCTACCTTGTATCTGAATCCCACACATCTTTAAATAAATAAATGTCAGTTCAGGAATGGATTCCAGACCTGCCTAATTAATTACCCCAAATGGAATAATAATGAACCAGACCTTAGAAAGAGTGGAAAAGAGACTGACTAGCAAATACATTTCTCTCTTAAAAGGTCAGAAAGCTTACAGATAAAATGAAAGTTGTCAAGAAGTAAGCTGAGGTGACTCTGCAAATGAAACAAAAAGAGATAGCTCACATTTCAGCCATTAAAACAGAGAGCAAGTGAAGAAGTTAATATGCAGTAAAGGGTGATAATGACCTAATTTCTGAATCCTGTCTTCACCAATGATAATGATGAATAAAAGGGAGACAAGTATTTTCAGCTGGCAGAATGTATCTATGCCATACTAATGGCAAACTCAAAAAGCCTCATTTCAAAACTAGTAGATAAGCCTTAAAGCCTATATTTAATATATTTATCCTGAGTCTATCAGAGTATGCTAGTGTGTAGCTATGGATTAGCATACACGAAAAACACGTGGATTATGATAGCAAATTTGGCTTTCATTAACTTGAGATGCTTTTGGATGAATTTGAAATAGAGAACAATTAAACGTATGAAGGAACATGAAAAATGAGATGAAGTAATTATTCCAAAGAAACTGACAACATATTCAGCAGACAAAATATGTTTCATAAGGCAACTAATCCTCTTGACAAACAAATGTGGTATTACTTATCTGGACTTTAGTAATTCATTCTGCTACATTTAAAGCTAGAAAAATGGGTTTAGAGTAAACATTATAGAACACTGAATAACTGGCTCAACTGGCTTTTAGAAATACTTAACAGAGGAACATTTTGGGACTAATTTAATAAGTATCAAGTCGATTACTTATGTACAAAAACAGGTACTAACAGATTCAGCTTTAAGATTTAAAAAGAACGCTACGTTACATGGGAAAAAAAAATGAAAGCCATCTGCTTGG
This sequence comes from Coturnix japonica, assembly GCF_054131305.1. Taxonomy (NCBI): domain Eukaryota; kingdom Metazoa; phylum Chordata; class Aves; order Galliformes; family Phasianidae; genus Coturnix; species Coturnix japonica. Next base: position 65,886,327 of record NC_140666.1, read on the forward strand.
GAAGTGAGAAGGATTTCCACAAATTATGTTCTCATCTGAAAAACAACTCAGAAAGAAGTGTCCATTATTACGGTGTTCATTATTGTCATCTATCCATCAGAAAGTTAAGCCAGATTCAGGATATAAAACACACTTGCAATTTATATTAATAAACTATTCATCACCTGTAGTCAGGATTTGTCTGTAATGGGCAGGAAGCAACTCAAAAGAACAAAATACTATTTTACTGGAAAGAAGAGCAAAAGAGTTTGTCTAGGCTTTAGAAAATGAAGGCTATTGGGAAGGATATCTGTAAATAAAACAAGAGACAAGAAGGAACTCAACTCAGAGGCAAACATGACAAATAAATAGCAAATCAGTCAATTAAAAACATTTTCAAAGTGTTACAATGTTGCTCTGATATGAGCGTGAGGAACAAAATCTACGTTTAAGATTTTGATAAGATTTGCAATTTTTTTTTGATAATTTTTTTTTTTTATAAAATTTGCAATTTGATAAAATTGCAATTGCCCTTGACTGATCATACAAGGCCCCTTCTGCTTCTGAGTTCTTGCACACTTAGAACTACAGGGCTAGATGAAATGGTGCCATTTGTCCAATATTAACAATATTGAGAAGCAAAAGATAAGAAAAAACTCTAACCAATATTATAAATTTGGACAGCACTTGCTAACTTGGTATTACACTAAATGTATAGGAACTGTCCTTCCCCACATTGCTCTGTGTTTACAATTTCAGTTGATCTGTCTATTTTTAGGACTCCATAATATCCCAAGTTCTATCTTCAATTTACACAGAAAAAACTGAGTAACAGTGATTTTAATGAAAGTCTAATCTGTTACTTCTAGAAAGTTTTCCTAGCCCTTAAAGGCTAGGAAACTAAGCACTCACACATTTTAACAGGAAGAACAGAACAGGAGAACAGGAAATGAAATGGAGGAAAAAAGTGAGAGCAATAATAAATTCAAGCCTGTTTACTGCTTTTATTTTTCAAGATATTCAAGGTTTGAAATATGTTTTTTGTAGTCCTAGACTTAATAGAGTGAGGATGAGGGAGATTTTAGAAGAAATTCTTTACTGTGAGGGTGGTGAGACACTTGAACAGGTTTCTCAGAATGCCACCATGGAGGCATTCAAGGCCAGGCAGCATGAGGCTTCCAATAAACCAGTCTAGCAGGATGTGTTTCTATATACAGCAGAGAGGTTGGAACTAGATCTTAAAGGTCCCTTCCAATCCAAACCATTCTATGATATAACTCTATGATAGTGGAAAGACTGTCGTAGAGCATAAAACAAACATACTACAATCCCTCTGTGAGTTCCTACAGTAGTATATACACTCACACCAAGTTCCTGTGATTTTGTATTTTCCTAACAGAATAAATAATAAAACAAGTGATTAATTATTGAGATTCAAAATGACTAACAGTTTGTATTTAATTCAATCTGGTTCATAAATCAGTTATTAAAATCTGTTCTTAATCTGTGCAGCTGATCCAGTGCTTGCACTACTTCCACTTACTGTAGTATACTTCTGGTTAAATGCGCATTCAGAAGGCAAGGTACTATTATTGTCAAAATTCTCTCCAGATTAGTGCTAGACAAAATGGCTGTGAGTACAAATATAGCCATATAATTCTGCATATTTCCAGAGCTCAGTTTTGAAGTTTTGTTTTCACACACAATACATTTTACTGGCAATACATCTATTTCACTCAGATATCGCAAAACAGTAGAATGTTTTAACTCAGAGAAGTATTTGCTATAAAAGCGCAGGATCCTATTCCTTATTAGAGACCCAGAAGTACAATATGCATACAGAATAAGACTTTTTAGTTTACCTTTTAAATTAGTCATCTTCTATTATTTGTTCTTTCAGAAGCAGTAAAAATGAAGAATTAGCTAAAGAAAGGAACAAATATTGGCATGAGAGATGGACTGATCAGACTAATTTGTTTCCTTGAAAACTTATAAAAAGCATTATATATATATATATATATATATATATATATATATATATATATATATATATAGCATTATATATATATAAATAGCAAGTAGTAAATAGCTGCTGTTTTCCCGATTAAAACAAAACCGCAGCAAAATTTAGATAGCTGTTCAAATGCCTGTTCTTTCTCTTGACATTTTTCACAGGTGTAAGAGAAATCCAACATTGCTACACTGAAATGACAATGTTAATGTTTACTAGAAAACTGTTGAGAGACTAAAATGCTCTTCAACAGAAGAACATACTAGATCCTTAACCCCGGAAGTCTCTGAAGGATAGAACACATTTTCATAATAAAATCATGACACAATTTTGAAATTTTACAACAACAAAAGGAATATCGGCACCCTTTTGTTAAAGGTTATCTTCTGGAAGGGAATGTGAAATATTTGCAAAATAATCTGATGTAGGAAAAGACTATGCTATGCAACAAGGAATGCTGGTAGAGTTTTCCTCTCTTCTTTCCTCACTCCCTCAAAATTGTTTAAAATACTTCCTAAGATTTTAGAACAAACAACAGTCTCAAGGTACAAGAACAGTTCTATTCATCTACAGTGAACAGAATCTCCAGGTTTAATATCTTCTCATTTCCAGTGAGAGTATCTTTGTTATCAGATAATTATGCCACCACTTAAGATACAACTCTGAAGAGGCGTACTGCTTGGCAAAGTTTAATCATATTAAAGTCAATAGCATCTGCCGAATCAAATAAAACTTACTATGTCTGTTCTTAAAGGAAATAAAGTTTAGAAGGATAAAAAGACTAAATTAAAAGGTAAAATATAATGAGTTGTAAGGATAGTCAAATGCTACAACAGGCTGCCTGGAAAGTTTTGGAAATCTCTGCCCATGCATGCATTTAAAATTGGCTATGACAATGTCCTGAGCAATCACACAAGAATCAAACAAGCAGGTTGCCTAGATGTTCCTCACAGGTATCCTCCACTCAAAATTATTCAGTTAAGGGGAAGCACAGCCAGAAAAGAGCAGGAAGAGAGAAAAACCAGATTCCTACCTAGCTCTGAAGCTCAATTTATTAAAACAGTAAATTCTGATACGCAACAGGACTACATGAATAGGTATTTTTCCATGCATCATTCTGTTTTTCTCTTCTTAAAAAAGTGGTTGTTTTTTTTTTCCACTGTTGCATTCTGTCATCTTACCTGAAGATGCTTCTCAGCTTCACATAGTTGAAGTTTTCCTGATTTCTGATATAAAACTGTTCTGCAAAGAACAGTTCATTTTCCAAATGAAACTGAATTGCTTCTAGAAGTCTATCAACATAGAGTTAAAAGGAAAGGGGGCAGTGTGAAGAACTGTTTATTACTTGAAAATACTGATCAATTAAAATTGAATTTCTGTTGTTATGAGCAGCAATTAAAATCTGGCTGCTTTTTTTTTAATTGGATTTTATCATGACAAAATGCTTGCTGCCTGCTTGATTGTCCAAAATCCACTTTTATTTGATGAGAATGTGTTCAATCTTTACAGAGCCAAAATACAGTACTGCAATAAAATGAGCCTATCTAATCTTTTACAGCATGTATGCTTCAAGAATTGATAATTTAGAAGTTCTTATCTCTCATCCAAAAAAGTTTTGTCATGAGAATTCTTCTCCTTCTCTTCCCACATAAAAAACACGTGCAAAATGTTGGGTAACATTGCCCTTTTCTGATATCAAAGTAGAAATATTTGTTATACAGAAAGTCATTGAAGTGCCAACTATAAGTAGCCCTCCTTCAACCTCAAACATTAGGACAGATGCACCTGTTAATAGTTTTCCAAACACTACAGTGTTGTTCATTTTAATGTGCTGATCTGTTAACAGAATTACTTGATACTTTGCTTTATTTTACATTAGCTTCTTACACTGCTAAAGTTTTCCTTTACTGAATCAAGATGGAAATTTTAAGAAAAGACTAGAGAAACCCTTTACTAGAAAAGGTTTCTGAGAAAATTCAGTTGTGATTAATGCAGAAAATCTATTTCATTGAATAAACCCTAAGTAAATAACCTACTTCTCACTTCTATCAAGTATATAGACATAATTATTTATTCCAGCAAATAAATAAAGTATTAATTTCAATAGTACATTCATGATTATTGTTGATGGATGCACCAAAATACTGCTGTGGTACAAGGTTAATCAGGATATCTTATGTCAGACACTGGGACAATAACCTGTGTGAACTTAAAAAAAAAAAAAAAAAAATCCAAAAGAAATACAAATATACAATATAAATATATTCTGTCATTCAGAAAATGACATTTTTATATATTGAAGCTGAACCAAATAATGTGGCCACACATTCCAAACACAATATGCATTCATACACATTTAGACAAATGTTGGAAGCAAGAAGTCTATTTACTGAGCTTGAGAGGGAAGGTATTTCTAACAACAGTTCCAAGAAATAGTTCAGGTGGTTGTTTTGCTGTTTTTTCCTGCTTTAGTTTTTATTATACTTGCCTGATTTCTTTCTTTCTTTATTTTTTTGCTACTTAGCTATAGAAAAATGCTGTGAATTTAGTTATCTTCTTAGTCCAAATATAAATTTTCACAGAGTACCTTATCTTTACATTGGCAAATGGAAAAATGAATCAGAGAGGTCAAACATTTTTCATTTAACTACAGAAACATACAGGTTACTCGACATCCCCATCAGGGAGATTATTTGAAAAGTAGTACTTTAAAGACAGTTCCTGGATAAAAATCTTCCGCTTTAAAACTGTTAAACAATATTGTAATGTAAAAGAGATACTTATATTTGAACTGCTCTGTTAAAAGAACTACCAAAATGTATAAAAAGTACTTCCTAACAACATATTTTTTGTTACACTTGAACAGTTTTAACAAGCTCTGAAAATACAAGACACAGGAATGGAATCCAATTAATATAGCGGCAAACAAAACTATTACCCATTTCACAGGGCATCAACTTGTGTAGGAAAGGCATCTAATATCTGACAAGAAAAATACAGTATCTCCCCCTCCACACAAACTTTCCAAATTCTAATCGTTTCTTCTAAATAATGAAGGAAAATTATAAGCTTTCAAAACCATTTTCATTATTTTTAGATCTATCTTGTCCTTCAATTTGTTATCAAAAAATACAACAGATAACATCAAGACAGAAGTCTAGCACAACAAGTTTGAACTCGTTTGGTCAACCTAAAGCAGTACTGAAAGACAGTATACGAATCCAAAAACTAAAATTAGCTGAATGTAGGGATGAATACAGGAAACAATTCAATGAGGTCAGTGAGAGAGTGCATCAACTTCACAGAACAGATCTACTTGGAATTACAGAAATAAGGCTTAAAAGCTCCATTCCAAGAATATAATCACAGAATTACTCAAAAGTAATTTTGGTAATCAAGCAAAGAATCACAAATGCAGAGAACAAGTAAAAAAATTAAGAAATGTTAGCAGTACTCCTACAATAAAATGATACTAAGAACTAGCATTGTTTAAGGAAAGCAAACAAATGCCTTTTCATCTTTAAAAAATATATATATATAAGATAAATGAAGTGCCAACTAAAATTATGACAAGAAAATTTTCTGAATGACAGAATATATTTATATTATATAAGTTTGAATCTAACAATAAAACAACCAAGCTTGGCGAGATATTCTGTGCCTTCTCTTGAAAATGAGAGTTTAAATGATTTTTGAAAGCAGTTTGTAAGTACTTTATACAAGAAATCCTTATACAAAATTGGCATCCAAATTTGGAATTGGTACTAAGTCCTGGACATTGGAAATAAAGCAATGAGTTAAATTTCATTCAGATATAAAGATAGCAGTTGCAAACAATACAAAACCAGTGCTACATTTTATTATCATGGCTGAATACATTTTACAGAAGCATTGTATCAGCAGCTTTATGACTTCAGATTCAGGGGAACATTGATGACTGTTAGATAAAATGAAACAGGAAAAAATTCAATAATATTTTTTGCAAAAAAAAAATGACATGTAATGGTCTAAAAAATACTTAAGCTTCTAGCACTTGTAAAAATCAAAGCTTTAAATTGCAACAGAACTGGTCAGTGATATGTTAAATTACTCAGGAGCTTGGCAATCCTGTAACTACCTATATCAACTTTAATTCTTAGAATCTGACATTTTACTTACTGATCAAGGCAACTCCAAGGAGATAAAAATACTGACACATGAACATGTGGAAAGTGAATCAGAGAATCAAAATAACTTACCTGAAGACATCTAGGGGAAAAAAAATAGATAGGTATACGTGTTGACTAATATAACACTTTAGCAACTAGAATTTATGATTGTCTCACCACTATTTTCACTATTTGGTTGCTTGTGTTTGTACTACCAAAGCAGCACCTTTTCACACACATTCACAGAGAATCTAAGTTCATATTATGAAAACCAAAACAAGATTGCAAAGACTGAGGAAGGATAAAAGGGATATTTTTAAATGATTTGAGGTAGATTACACTTCAGAATCAAGTCTTTATGTGTATAAACCAACGTATGGTAACAAACAAATTTAAGAGAAACAGTGCTTTTTCTATGCAGTATTTCTCTTTCTGTCACTCTATAGGAAAACTTCATAAGTTTATTACTGCATGTCAGTAATGAAAAATTTTAAAACTTTCATAAAGATTATTTACTACACTACCAGCTCTACTTCTGCATAAGATAGTTGACAGATTGAATCATGTTACTTTAAGATCACAGTATGCTGTTATATTCCTGATACAAAGCAGATCAGTAATCAAACCATTTTTTTTTTCTTTTGCTAGTCCAATTAAGATAAGACACAAAGAGAATAAATTTTCTTTTAAGCTCCAAGACATCAGCCAATCTCTTTTAACTAGTGTTGGTCAAAGCCGAACATGGCTCAACATGCCATACATGCACAAAAAAGTTTCCTGCCTAATTTTCACAACAATTTATTAGGGAAGTAGTAAGTAAGGAAGAGTACCAGAAACTACACACAGTCCTCTCTACCCCATCCTGCCACCACGCACGCAAATTCTCCCTGTGAGCTCTGATGAACAGTGTTAATTTATGAGCAGAAAGGAGCAAGGATGAAAACTCTTTGAAAGACAGCTCAATCAGCATATAATATCAATTTCAGGAGTGTTCAATTAATGGTAACTTCCCAAGAAGCTGATAGAGAAATTGAAGGAGTAATGAAATACAGGAAAAAGCATTACGTAAAGTTCTGAACATTCAGCAGGAATCTGACAGGTATGATGGAAAATGGCAAATATTTTAATGTGTTTCTTCTGTCATCTTTTCTAACTAAAATGCTTAAGAGGAAGAGGTTACAGATTTCAAAGGTTTGTGTAAGTAAAAAAAAAAAAAAAATGTTTTTCACAGTAAGTGAGTATTTTTCTACAAAAAGACAAAATCCATTTATTACTGAAAAGTGGAAACTGTGTGCTATGAAACACTTTACAGTACATTCACTGCAGCTGGGAGCGTGATAAAGGAATTGTGAAATTTCATTGTTCAAATCAAAGACAGCAGAATTTTCTAAAACACCAAAAAATTCTGTAACAGAATAAGCTTAGAGTTTCAGATCTCAGACTCTGGCCCAGTATCACACAGGGCAAATATCTGTAGTCACAGATTCACCACCAAATACAATTAAAGGAATTAACTCACCACTTGTCCATTCTGAGGATTTTTATGAGCATACGGGGGTCCACGGATGTGATTCCACATCTGACCTGATGTCATTGCAAATACAACACACTAGAAAAACAGAAGACCAATACAATCATTTATTTACAAAGACGGATTTTCAGAATTTGACTTGAAGCAATCATCTCTTTATATGCACTTGGAACTGCCACGTTTACACACCCATATGGCAGAAAACACTCATGACTGTGAAAGGCATTCATTGCAAATATACTGAAAACTGCAATTCAAGATTTCTGCAACCTTTCATGAAGTTATTTCTGCCTCTACAACAAATCTTTAGTTTAGCAGTTTGCTATAAGTTATAGGAAACAATATAAAACACAACAGAAAAAAAATTGAATTATCCACCCATTTAAGAAATTCCCACTGTGTGTACCATATGACTGTGATTCATTTTAGCCACGACAAAATACAGCGGTTGAGACAACAGAAATTTCCTTCACTGGTGCTAGGTTAGGAATTCATCAAAACGGGAAATACATCTTGCAGATGGTCATAGCAGTAGTCACTATGACAATCTTAAAGACGAAAGTGTAATACCTTCTGATTACCAAATGAGAAAAATTGTTATGTTTCTGATAAATATTTAGATATTTAGAAACATATTTAAGATTTATTAGTACAAATAATCATTTTAAAACTTCAATATAAATTAGTCCAGCTTCTCCATACACTCTCATTTTACTGTATATATATATTCCCCCCAGCACAGTACAGTCATATCAATAAGCAGATGGATTACAAATGTAAAATTTTCATTTATTTTTAACAGAATGGCTTGCTAAGCCAGAAGAGAAAAATTTGTTTTTTACTAAAAAGGTGGGGAAGAGCTCTTCAACTTTTCTGGAACCAATGTATTTGTTAAATAAATTTAAACCAGCACAGCTCTTTATCCCAGTAAATCCAGTATGGACTCTCTAGCAATACACTTTGAACCAACTTCAGACAATTTAGGACTGAATCTTGGCAGGTTATATAGAATCATAGAATCACCCACGTTGGAAAAGACCTCGAAGACCATCAAGTCCAACCACAGCCTAACCATAGTACCCTAACTCTAACAACCCTCTGCTAAATCATATTCCTGAGCACCACATCCATGTTATAGAAACAGATCAGATAGTTATGCCTAATCTATATTACTTTTGAGAATTTCAGTAGTGCACAACTTTTGTTTGTTTTTCTACTCTCATTAGGATGAATTAGCTATGACCAAGATAATGGTGTAGAGTAGGCATGAGATAATAGCAGAGACATCAATACAAGTAACACAAGACACAGTATGGAATAGAAGGAGAGGAGGCACATGATGACATTAGTTGTAAAACAGAGACAAGAAAGCTGGGGAAAACCTGCCCTAGGGGTAATAAAGGCAAAAGATATGCATCACTTTATCCTTTAAATTTTGATTTAAAGTGTAGTCACAGATCACTGAATAAAGGACAAAATTTTAAAGTATCCCCAAATAGGTCCTACAGCAAAGAGGATAAAATTATCCTCCTCCCAATGAAGAACCAAGAAAACTCACCCTAATAATTCCTTTTCCCAGACCAAAGCAAAAAGATCTCAAGTTCTGAAGAGAACCAGAAGAATAACCATGGCATTCAGAAAGGAAAGACATTAGAAGTATGCACATAACAATTTTAAATGTGTTATTACAATTGGCAGTTTAAAATCAGTATAAAGAAAATAGCAAGAATGTTTTTTTCCCCTGTAATTATCATATCTGGTTTAATAATAATTCTTAGAATATGCTGTTAGATGGCAACTATACTAAGAACAAATTCTTGGTTCTAAATATAAACTGTGATTCATTTTGTACATAACAGGATTTGAAGTGTAACAGTATTGTAATTAATATGGCAAATGAAAGCGTATTGGTAGTGATTATCAGCAAACAGATTATGTTTTAATTATTAATATGCAATAAAGTGAAAAGACTATATGCTTCAATTACTGCCAAAGAGAAACATCCTGCAGATCATTTTAGCTGGGAATTTATACTGTAATTTTGGTGATGAATCATACAGCTTATGTAAAGGTAAAAGTGTAGAAACTGAAGAGGGTAAGAAAAATGACATAAGAGATGAAAATCCAAGACTGAGACAGCTGGAAAGTAAAACACCAAAAAAGAACAGTTTGGTCTCTTTTTTGTTTGTTTTTGTTTTGTTTTTTAATGAAAATTAACATTTTACTTATTCTTAAATAAATGTATAATTTAGTCTCTTGAGTCAAATCTGTTTCCATACATAAACAAGAAAAAACCTCAGTTTTTATTTATTATGAACTTCATAACTAAGAATTCTTTCAAATTACCTCTCTAATGTCTCTCCAATGTCTGCTAGTATAAATAAACAGCCTCACAACATGGTAGCATCTAAAAAAAAATACCTTGGAGAAAACACTTGGAAGAACCTTTTAATCTAGTTTAGGTACTTTAGCATTTCCATCATATTCCTTAAGCAGGCATTTGGTATGCTATAGACAATACTTGACATTCAAACTTATTTCGCTCCACTCCATATTCTCTTATTGCTATCACTGAGGTACTGTTCCACAGTATTTATAAGTGGAATCTACAGACTTCTAGTATTTGTAAAACTTGTCTGAAATATACCTCACTATTTTTAGAACTCACGCATGTATTATAGATAGTGTGATATCCCATGCTTAACATTCCAAACCCCCTGGTTTCCATATGTTCAAATTTTTCACAACTCTTATCATTACTGTGAGTTGATGTTTCTCCAGATCCAGCTTCTACAAACACACTTCTGTGAATGACTTGCAACATGTGATTAATGTCTTCATGTTTACCTTAAGGGGTTGTATCATACTGATACAATGTCATTGATACAATGAAAAAACTCATATGCAGAGAAATGGTCCCTTTCCAACGTTAATGTATCTTGTAAAGGTAGAAAGGATGAAAGGTGGAGAAAGACAAAAAAAGAAAAATAAAAAAAAAGCTGTGGCATTTTCCTCTATGAGCGTAAGAGGATTTATAACTCCACTTACCCAGTTCTACAGATACGGTACAACACACACCTCACCAAGGACAGCCCTTTCATACACCTGCCCCCTTCTTTCTCGTCATCATACTCCCAGAATATTTTACCAACTGCATGCCATAATTTTATCAGGGGAGCTCAGGATTTAGCTATTTTAGGAGCTTCTTGATCTAGCTTGCTTGATCTGCATCTAAATGATAACAGCAAAGTGTGGAACAGAATGATCAACAAAAGCAGTACAGAGAGGGAAGGACCAATGATTAGTTTCAACACTTTATGGTCCAAGGACCAAATATCCACAGGATGGCTTCAAACATAAGAAAGCTCACCTCAAGTGCACTATATATATAAATAGGTTTGTCTGCTCAAGAACCTTGTGAACAAATTGCAAGTGGGAGTCTTTCTCAATGGTTTCACAGTGAAAAATCTCAGCCTTAGTTCTGATAAGAGGGAACAGGTCTGAATTCACCAGTGGTGTGTCTGGGTTTACCAGAAGTTTTTAAGAGTAGACAAACAGTAACTAAGCACATAGGGTTCCTTCAGCACACTGAAGTAGTATTAAGATGCAGTCTTACAAGTACATGGAGAAAATCTCTCTACTATTCTCAAACTTTCAAAATTTTGTCAAATGATTTAGGTGTGATTTGTTACTTCTCCAGAGGTACAAACATTGCTTAACACTATCTGCCAATTTACTTAACAAATGTATTAGAGGCTTAAAAGGCCATATGGCATGCATTTTGAAATAAAACTTCCTGCTAGCAGGTACTATGCAAAGAAGCTCATTATATCTCTCTATAGGTTTAGACCACAAAACATGGTGATAATTTTGCAAGACATGAAAAACAGGAAAATTCATTTATAAAAATAGTTAAATAGAAGCCTAATTTCAAAAATGAGGAGACCCAAGCAGCCAGTTCTGTACCCAATTTCTATAATTACTCTACATTTGTAAATTTTATCCAACTCACAACTACTGCTCCCAAGAAATTTAATCCCTTCTACCCAGTTTAAATTTCCTTTTGCACTCAAAAAAGGCTGCAGTATTTGTACTCAATTTCTAAAGAACAACTTATTAGAATCTCTAGCAAGGCACAGACATTTCAAGGACAGGAACTACAAGTACACAAGCAAAAAGAAGGCATTTCTGTATCTTTAAACATGACTTGCACCTCTTTTTTAGAGTTCCCATGTATAGGAGCCTGATTTTTTCCTTCTGTATACTGGAATAAAACAAACTGCTTATCTATCCTCATTTCAAGAAAGAAGTAAAGGATTACTAGCAGACTTCAAGTTCCTTTGGAGCTGTAACTAATGATGAATGTACTATATGATATAGGCATTGTGCAAGTGTGCAGTGTGCAGCACAGAACATATATCTCATAATCACTAACTGTTGAGACAACAGTAAATACATGTATTCATCTCCTCCTTGAAGTGATTTCACAGCCTTTGTCCAGAAGAATCAACTCCTAGGCAGATGTCTTGGACTCTGAACACAGACTTTGCCCTCACAGACACCATAGGCAAAACTGAAATACACACCAAAAACGAAACTGAAAATTACTTGCAGGAAAGCATGGTGACAATCTGGTAAATACACTGTTTTGGAAAGCCCTCCCAGTTCTACATTCTAGTTAATTGAACAAATATTTTCTCGGCACTAGAACTGTTGTCTGAAATGTAGCAATTCCTTATCTAAAACGTTAGAAATTTGCTCAGCTTCCACTGTCTGACCTTTTGCTCCCTGCTTAAGAAATGAACGGTCTTGACAAGAACCTGGATTGCTTTTTGTTATCAGTATAAAATGAATGACTCTGCAAATATCTAAGGGCTGAAGTCTAAATCCCTCCTCATTTTTGCACTACACACAAGATGAAAAATATCCATAGATGAGTCGTAAGAATGAATTAAAGTCTAAAATAATGCAGGGGATAAATTTTGAGTGTGATTCCAAAAGATGCCTTTTTTTAATATTAGGTACTCAACCACCAACGTTTGCCATTCTAGAAGTCTTTTGGGTAATGTTGCAAGTAAAAATGCCTAAGGCATACAAGGTACTACTGAGTCTCCAGTGCTTCCACGAGGGAATGAAAACAGCTAATTGCACTGCTCCTGCTCAATTTAATGTTCAGGACAAAACTAATTTGAGTCTTGTGTTAACTGGAGCTGGAATCAATGCATGAGATGAAGCTTCTCTCAATTCTGAGCCTATCAAAAACATTACAAGTGCAATTAAAAATGGCATTCCAATTTTTTTCAATTAAAACACTGTTGGAAATATTATTTCTAAGACAACTCATTGATGTTGATGGTCATATTGAACATAAGTCTAGTCAACACTTCTGGTATTCTTTTTTCTTCTGCTCGTAGAGGTGCTTTATACAGTGAATTTTTTTCTGTTTTTTGTTTTGTTTTGTTTTTAGGAAGAGACACACTGTCAGTTTTTCATTAAAAACAAACAAAAACAATTATCCAAAATTTAGGAAATTAAAAGATCTTCAAAAAAACAACAGCAGCAACAAAAAACACATTAAAAAAAAGTTTTAGGAACTTAAACTTTTAGTAAAGTACGTTTTAATGATAGAAAAAAAGTACCAACATAAGACAATGATAATCATATATCTTAGAATGAATATACTAATGGTTGTCCATTTTCACTTCTGTGAATCCTGACTCATTCTAGTCATTTCACAGAACATACAGAGAATCTGAGGTCACCTGTTCAAAGCCTGAAATCTCGACTCCCTGCTGACTCCATCAAAAGAAATATCAGTGTTAACTTGTACGTTGATATAGATCTGATTAAAAGGACTCACAGTAACTGGATAAACATTGCTCAAACATTTCAGCATGGGGCTTTGACAACATTGCGAAGGGAAGAGAGTAATCAAGATGTTTTAAAAAAAACAGCTGAAGTCACAGTTAATTGCTATCCTCTTATTTACCTTGAGATATGTTTTTTTCTAAAATATCTTTTCAAGTGCTGCGCGTCTTTAAAACAAACAGATTTTACAGGAAGCAGTATTAGAAATAGCAATAAATCACATTGATGTCACTTTTATCCCTTTAAATTCTATCACTACCTATTAATGCAATCAGTAGGATAAGTACTGAAAGGCACAAATATTGTGCTGACTTTTTTCTAAATGTCTGATTACATTTAGGCAGTGACTCTCTCCAAAGGAGCTTGGTTCACCGTAATTAGAAGTTTCCTATTCTGTATTATACAGTTATGTACAGATGTAAAATGTCAAGCAGCACTAGAGATAACAGCAAATATTTTGAGAAAAAAATTGATTCATTAACTTCCTTAATTTAGTTTTTAAGTTAGTTATGTATTCAACTATCTATTTGATGCAGATAGTAATAGAATTATTCTTCATTTGAAGAACTGAGTTTTAGCCTCTACAAGATGGAACAACTCCTCCTGTTCCCCCCTTCCCAACATTGAGTTTCTGGTAAGAAACACTGGGGCATGAAATTGGAATAAAATTGCTGTTTCCACAGACATGGTGCATGATTAAACACAGTAAGTTCTATTGATTACATACTTGATTTTTGACACAAATATCTATTTTATTGTGCTAATTATTATTTAACACAGATGACCTCAAAATATTCAAGTAAGATTCCAATAACTGCTACATATCTTTATCAAACAAGTTTTCAGGTACTTTCAAAAAAAAATTATCACTGAGAAATACCAGTAACCTAGACAAATACATGGAACTAACTAGAGGGAACAGCCTTATTTTGGAAGGAAATTGTTAAAACTCTAGTTTCTGTGCAAGTAACAAAATATGCTACAGCTCAGTATACTCCACATGACATCCTGGAACAAAGAACACATTCTGCCCTTGGCTCTTGAAATTGAAAGAAAACTTAAATTCAGACCTTCAGCCAAATATTAAAGAGTTCTTGACAGTGACTCCACTTCAATATCTTTTTAATCATTTAGACATCAAAATGAATTACAACCAACCAGGCACTAAGTAACTTCTTCCTTGAACTGATGTAATAAGTGTAATAAGTTGTCAGCGAGCTCATCAGCTGAGTGCCATAAAAAGTAGCATTTTGCAACACTTGTTACAAAAAAGCATGTTGAATGATAACAAGAAACATCAGTAACACTCTCTATTAAACATATTTTTCTGCTGAAGTTCAAACAATAATCTTCAGCCAACAACTGAAGAAAAAACATTAATTTTCAGTGAATGATTCCTAGTAACTGATCTTCACAGCTGACAAGTTAGCTCCAAGATTAAGATGAATCTGTTGCTACCACCCTGATGTATGTACTGACAGATTTTACTTTACTGTGCAATAACAAAATATGCTAAAAAAGGGAACTAATTCAAAGCATATACATATGGAAAAAGTGCATACCAAAGCTGCCATGGCCCAGCCTGTTTTGTTGTAGATGAATTCTAAATTATTTCTTCTTAGATATAACAATCCACCAACAAGAGATACCAGAAGAGCCAAAGCAATTGTACCAGAATAATTTGGAGGCCTGAACACTCTAATCTGAAAGAGATAAATGCAAACATACACATCACAAGGAAATACATACATGGAGAATACCTTCATTACAGACAAACAATGAACATCTGAGGTCTGGTGTTAACAAAGACTAATAACTGAATGTATCCATGAATAAGAAGAAACAGTACTAGCTTTGGTAACAGGAAAACAGTTTTTAAGCACTAATAATTTGCTACTAATCTGAAAACCTATATACAGAACATTTCCATTCTTAACTTGTAAGAAAATGAAGCTGACATACATAACAAAATATATGTATATATATAATAATTATAATTTTTAACAGATGTGCCTTTGTGACTGAACTAGTTGCAGCTACTTTGATTTACTTTGTATGTATTACTCCAAGCACATATTACTTATTAAGAACTAATTATCACAATCACCACTTCTCTTCATCTAGAAAAGACCACATATAATCATATAATTTACAAAGCAAGAACAATCTTCAAACTGCAGCTACCATAACTACTACTTTTTTTCCTTTTTTTTCCTTTTTTTTTTTCTTCTTTTTTTTTTTTTTTTTTTTTTTTGCTGTCAAGATTCCACATTTGAGGGAAAAACAGGTATTAAGGGGAGATGACATTTATCATCTGCCTGTCTCAAACTACCAAGGTACATACGTTTGGCTCCAACTTTTAAAATTGTTGAAAGACTTACATGAACATCTGTTCTGTCAGCTATCCATTTCGCTAGCTGTTCAGCCGCAAATCCGATTCTCTGCAGGTCAAATGTGTCAGCTCTCTTGGGTTTACCTTTTGGAGGAAAATGCATGAAAGTCGGAGCAGAGTTCATATTAAGCTATAAAACCAGGAAAAAATAGCAAAAAAATTAGTAACTTCATATCTAAAAATGTTTAATTTTTATGTACCAGACAACATAAGCATAATTAGTGTGAAAAGCAGTATTTGCATTCCCAAATCATAATTTAGTGTCGTTTTGTTCTGGTTGTTTGTTTTTTTTTTAATACATCTTCATACACAGCTCTGTAAGAAGAGTGATCAGAGCACTGCATTTCTTGCTATTTTCTTCTGGTAGAGCCTTTGGGATGTTTCACAGCTCAGAGTATTTCACCTGCAAGCTTTTCTGAGTATGAGTATCTTATGCTTCATAGTTTCCACACATTATAAGAACTTCCCCATAAATAGTAAAACAGAGACCTCGCTTCCCTCCAATCAATTAAAGAATATTAGGTTGAAATTCAAAGGCCAGCACATTCTTCCCTATATTCTGCAGCTATACTTCATACAGGGAGGAAAAAAAAAAAAAGAGAAAAAAACAAATGAATTCTATCACATCACCAAAACATTATCTAATCAATACAAAACTGACTCTATCATTAGAAATTACCTGATATTTAAATATTTTTCATCTAAGTAAAAAGCAGCCCACTTCCCTAGTGAACTAATAACAAAATAAAAATAGCCTTAGAAAGGATAAGAGAGCTGTTGTGAAGTAGTTTAACACAATATTTTCTAAGATTTAAAAGCTAGAGAAGCAGAAACCATCTGCCATCATTGTACAGGGCCCAGGGAAAGCTGGTTTGCAGATGTTTTGTTGTTTCTCGACAAATAGGATAAAAGACAAAAAGCAAAACAGTTTTTTGTTGTTCAATTTTTTTCCTCCCTTCCCCCCTCCCGCCAACTTTTTGCTCTGACATCACTAGAGCAGTACTGTTTTGCATACATACGCACAAGGTCAGAATTATTTCAAAATTCGTGTTAAAAGTCCCTGGTAATTGGTGTCCCTTATGCTTAACACTGGATTTCTCAGAAGCAGACATAAAAAACATTTTATCTTATTTGGCATAACTTCTATGTGCGTTTAAATGCACATAATCTGACATAAACACTAGCTGCTCTCTTCTACATAAGGAAAAAGCTGGACTGGACTATTTTGATATGCACTGATGACTTAAGGCAAGATTAAACAGTATATTTTGTATTATTGCAGCTATAAAATATAATGTGAAATTAAAATTTTAAAGGTTATTTCAAAATTAATAAAGCAAAATTTTACCTATTAACAAACTTACTTAACAGAACATATTCCAAAGTATCTACTGGACACAAAAATAGTCAGGAAATACAGTAATTAAACTTTCAAAAATATTAAACTTCTGAAAATTAAATACTAGACATTTTCCCTGAAAAGTTTACTCAAAATAGAGTGCTTCAAAACTCAATTCTCTTCTTAATCTCCATTTTTAGCCTCAGTCAAGAGATGAATATTAAACAGAACATCACTGAAGTAATTGGCAACACTTCCCAGGAATGTGTTTTTTCTTGAATACTCAATTTAAGAGGGAATTTCAGACTATTCTCCAGGAAGTGATTCCTCATTCATCACAGCCAATACAGAAAACCAAAAGTCTATTTTCTTTTGCCTGAAGAACTTCCAGACAAAGAGTTAGAAATTTGAAGAATATTTCTCACATAAAGGCAACTAAATAACTTAAAATACATTTTTTTCCCTGAAGGAAATCTTTAAATACAAATGTTATTTCTATTATATTTACCTACAGAACACACTAACAAAGGGCTGATTAAATTTTGCATTTGCATCAGTTAATTTATTAATAAACATTATGAACCACATTTGGAAAATACCAAAAGTAGCTACTTGCATAAGCAGTCCTTGGTTAAGTCATAGAAATTCCAGCATCTGTTACTTGTATCCAGAAAGAATTTACATATGAAGTGCATACAGAGGAATGTTATCTAAGGAAATAATTGTTTTCTAGTGTCCTTTAGTAAATAACATTAAGAATGTATTACAATATGAAGCATTTACCTGTTGAAAAACATCCGCCCCTTCATCATAATCCACTATTGTGAAAAACAGCTTGTTTGAAAAAGCAGATGAATAGCGCCATGAATTAGCCAGAACTTGATATTCTTCATTAGCTTGCCTAAAAGAAACAAACATATATCTGTGTGGCATTCACTGGCAAAAGCGACACTCTAGCCAGCTGCAGCAATTAGATTAGTTACTCTTGCAATATCACTCTCAACATCCATATTATCAATTTTAAAAGAAGTCTCAGCTCTATGCATCACTGCTTCATACCTGCCTTCTCTAAAATTACAAATGATTTAAGTCGAACTAAAAGCAGAAACATTTTAGATGTTCACATTTAAAAGCCTCAGAAAACACAAAAGCCTCAGGAGTGGCCTGAGTGGCCAGCATCACCAAAATCTGCAAGCACGTCTATGCACGGAGACACTTACATGGTCCTCAAGTACAATACCAGGATTTACTTGAGGAAGAGAATATGGGAATATTGAAACTGGTGGAAAAAACATGAAGAAATGTGACTGCAAATGCATAGAAAAAGCTCTGCCCACACTATTTCAAAAAAAACTGTTAAACACTGGGGAAGCAATTAAACTGACAGGAGGTTTGCTAGTAACAGAAAAATGCACAAGATTATTTCTATAAAACATGTTTTGGAAGTGATAAAGGATAGTTTTCCACAACACAACAGCATTACATAATCCTTTCCATCATCATTAGAAAGTCAATTTTATTACTACTAGTATTTGTAAGAAAAGCTTCAATTGGCTTTTCTCACAGCTCTGTATTCAAGGTTGTTTCTGTTCTTGTTTGGTTGCTTCATTTATCTTAAATCTGGTCATGTCCACACTGAGAAGAAGGGAAAAAAAAAAAAAAAAAAAGAAAAGAAAAGAAAAGAAACACTGGGAAACCTTACCCACAGAGAAGAGCCACAAAACAACAGACAGAAATATAAAACAAATTCTTCCACAGGACAAATTCATATCAACAAATAATTAAATAAAAAGCAAAGGAAAAGAACCTGGAAGGAACCTTGCAATACTTTCATCTTTACATAGGCTCCTTCACTAATTACTTCCATTTTAGCAATTAATCATAGTAATTGCATCTGTCATAGACCTCAAACCAGCAATCCAATATTTGGCAACTTCTATTTGCATGTGGTTAGATGCAAAAGCAGCATAAATGTGCTCTGCAGCTTTTCTCAAAACACATGTATGATGGCAAAGAATACTGTTTAATTAAAAACTGTAGCTTCAAGACAGAAACTCTGCACTGAACATTAAAATATCATTTTTTGAGAGCAAAGAGGAGGAAGACGGTAAGTGTTGTAACAAAACACAGCTCTCTCTCCCATTAACTCTTAACTGAGACCAGCCTTAGGCATGAGATATATTACGAACAACTCCAGTGGAATTTTCTTTTATTTTGGGATAAATCTTTCTTGTATAAAATATTTCACACAAAAAATCTCCACCCATTAAAAAGTAAATCTTATGAGACATAAACTCGACCCTCAACCTTACTGACTGAATACAACTTGCAACCTAAAACAATTATTCAACAGGTTAAATTTGCAATTACAATAATGGATTATGCATTGGATTGGTTGCTTCTAGAACCACATACCAGCATTAAGCAGACTAACATGCTCACTGTGATCCTGAAGAGGGCAGTCAGACAACATCAAAGGCATGCTGTAAAATCAAGAAGTATCTGTAGGGCATTGTTCCGTTAAACCTCCTATATTAAAGCTGGACCATTTTCATTATAAGAACAAGATAAAAATCACTTCATCTTCATGACAGCATTCTTCTTCATCTACTTTTCACGTGTGAAGTAACTATGTCTGGGAAATTTGGATACTCCAGTTATGCCTCTACTGTTTGACAAAAACCTCTTGTTCGCTGTGATCTACATGTATTTGTGCATTTTTACATTAAACTATATTGAAAAAAAAAATAATAACAGGTAAAATGCACCTTCAGAAAGTAGTATTTTGCAAAAAGTCTTCTTAAATTTTCTGTAAGAGCATACAGATGTTCTATAACAATGCACTGAAAATAGCAAAGTATTCTGCAGTTCACCCTCATTGCAACTCTTACTAAGTGTGGAAGGGAGAGACTCCTACAAGGAGTGGTAAGTATACAAAGTTACTGAAGAACATCCTACCATTACTATATTAAATTACAAAAATTACATCCTCTGTATCACTTCTAAGAGATGCACTGCTGATACAACAAATTGCATTAATAATTTTTGAAATGTTTGTTACTCTTTGTTTTTAAATACAATATTAGTGTAAGTGCTTGGATGTAAAAAATTCAACCTCCAATTAACAACAGTTAATATCAACTCCATCACCATTTATCTACTAGTCTACACCTACCGTTAGTTAATATCATCTCTATCATTTGTTTACATTAAGTGACATCAATTGTATAAAATTATGACAATATAAACATAGTATGAAATTATTATAAAATATATAAAATACTCTACAGACATACAGCATGATCACACTTGGGATGAACTCATCATAATAATGTTACCTCTGTTCTTGTTAGGTTTGACTGGATTTTTCTTAGGGAAGATTTAAATGACATTGCTGCTAGTCTCCTCTTAATTTTGTAACAATGGGTAGCAACTTAGGAACTAGCAATGCCAGCAGTGGTACTAAAAAGCTTTCAGAAAATAGCTAACAGTTCAATGAAATGTTACTACTAGGTTTTCCTGGAATATTCAGCACACTGAAAAAAAAAAAAAAAAAAAAAAGATGCTAAGCAAAATGTCTTACATTACATTCATTAAGTATTTTTATATTATGCTCATTAGATATTAAATGTTTTATTTAGGAAGATTCATTTTGTAGGTGTCTATGGCAGATAATGACATCTGTATAGTTTGGTTTATATTAAATTTGATTAATTTTACTCAGTTAGTCCTACATTATAGTATAGAAAACACAAAGGGAATGTTCCTGAAGGAATAAAATAGAGTGTGGAATTACTTGCCAAACAAAGCAGTAGAAACATTATTTTTGGCATACTATAGACTGTAAAAAAAAAAAAAAATTTAAAAAAAAAAACAAAAAAACATTAAAAATGTACAATTGCTAAAGAATGGACTAGCAGGTGACCTACCAGTTCTTACCCATCTGTGATCAATACAGTAATTTAACTCCAAAGCAACTCTTGTATACTACTTGGAATCTTTTCCCTAAAAGAAGAGAGGAAGAGGCTAAAGACATATTTTAGCTACTGCTACTTAGTATAAAGATAACAAATTCAGAAAGTTTATATGCTTCTATGTTTTCATTTATGGTGACTCAGTTTCTTGGTGGAAAGCATGAAAGAACCTACCATTACGTTCAGAATATTCCCCACATAGCACAAAATGATACAGTGTGGATAGGAGTTAAAAACTGCAGTATTTATGCAATCTAAATATTAGTAATAACAGAAAGCAAGTTAAAATCCATGCTGTTCTATATACATCATTCCAATAAGTCCAATACTCTGCAGATAAAGTGATACACAGAGTTCATATTTTGTGGAATCTGAGAAGCAGAAAGCAAAAACAACAACTAAGATACTAAGAGTTTAGATATTTTTCAGAAGGTGGTATGGCACTGGAACAGGTTGCCCAATGAACCTATGGATCTCTGGAGGCACTCAAGGCTCTGAGGTTAGGCAAGGCTCTGAGGAGTATGATCTAGTGGGTGGCAACTCTGCCCACAGCAGGGGGTTGGAAGATCATTAATGTACCTCCCAAACCAAGCTATTCTATCTTTCTACCAAGATACTAAATTGTACTGGAAAAACAAATACACATAGAACTTTCACTGACTCCTTCCATGCCCCCTATTCCTTTTCTGAACATGAGTTCAAAAGATAATTTGTTCTTACTACAGCTAAGACACGTGGCAATGATTTTCTCACTACTTGCTCTTTCGCTCTTGATCAACCAACAGAAAACTGAGAGGCAGATGGAGAGATCCTGTC
The DNA here is from genome assembly GCF_054131305.1 of Coturnix japonica. Classification (NCBI taxonomy): domain Eukaryota; kingdom Metazoa; phylum Chordata; class Aves; order Galliformes; family Phasianidae; genus Coturnix; species Coturnix japonica. The sequence continues at coordinate 65,908,385 of NC_140666.1, forward strand.
CTTTTCTTCTTTGTAACATCCCCTTGACCGACAATTTTATTTATTTATTTTTTTTACTGCTGACCTGTTTGATCAGCTACTTGAAAACAGTTCAGCTTATTCTCAGAAGTGCAGAGCTAGGACATAGCACACCCAGACAACATCCTGTCCCAACAACATTACTGGTCTGTTAATCTTCTGTTCAGGTGTACTTCATAGAAACAGCAACATTTATTTGGAAAATCTATTTAAAAATTGCTAACAAAACAGCCACCTTTCTTCACTCATTTACTTTTTTCCTTTTTTTGTATGCAATTGTTTCAGAAGTATTATGAAGAGAAACTGTTAGCATAAATTTTGGACAGAAGCATCTTCACAGAACATTACAGATTTCTTTTAAAATCTAATTTTCCTTTAGGCAAACTGGCCACTGAATAGCTAACAATAAAATAACGCATGTGTTTCAGTTCTGTATACCCTATCAGTGCTCCTGCACATTAATTACCCATTGATTTGAAAATGTCGATTTTCCTGATAATGGTTTTATGCGCAGTATGATCAACCTCATTAAATTCCTTTTATTACACATGAAAGAGAGGATCTCAGCTTCACAATCATTTAAACAATCCGAACCAAAAGTGGTAATGTTGATTTTTTTCTCCTATGCTTAAAGATTTTTAGTTGTTTGTGTACATAAATGCCTAAACTGGCATATTACAGGATAAAGATTATTAGCAAAATTAACTTCATTAAACAATATGCAGTTCTAAGCAAAATTAACTTCCTTAATAACTGCAATATTAATGGTGTTTTCACACATCTTGCAAAAAATCTGTGCATTATATAGGGAATGAATTTGCTACTATTGCTACGACAACAAATACACTCATCCCTTATAAAGCTGAGCTCCTGTACTTTTATCTACCTGGTAAAAAAATAAGTAGCAATTTAAAATATGGCAAACTTTCAACACCTGTTTCACCTCCTAAAGCTGAACTCTGGAAACACAAAGATCAAACAGTAGCTGCCATGTTTAGGAAGTGGTAAAATAATATTCCTTTGACTTCAGAATTTTGGACACCTTCTGTACCTACACCTTCTCCTTGAGAGTTCACAGTTGATGGTGAACTCATGGGAATGCAATCAACACTAACAAAAAAAAAAAAAAAAAAAATCTACAGCAAAGTTCAAGGAAAGATACGTAGAACTACAGGTTTACCTCTTACAACCTTACTCAAGTTGAAGTTCCTATTGTGAAAGTTGCATTCCATCACCTAACAAATCCAACTAGCGACTTTATCAACTTCGCATATTATTTACAGTGCACCTACTTAAAACCAAGAAATACTTCTTCCTATAAAACTTATCTATTTCACAGTTCCATGCAGCATTTTGCTGCAGATTTAGATACTGTTTAGAACATCCAGCACAATAAACCCACCTATTACTAGACTCAATAATTTCCAGTGCATGTTTTGGCTGAAGAAGGTTTTATTAGCTCAATTTCTGATTTAGTATGGTAATTAAATGCATTACTAGCTTTCAGTACTTTGGCCCCCGTCCCATATCTATCATTAATCATTTCTGGATTAACTCCGTTGAACTAGAAATTTGTAGAAAAAGATCTTGTATTATAAGAATACCAGTACTACTCCAATATAAATTTTGATAGGAACTACCAGCACATATCAGAAGTGCAGTGTCAGACTACATTCCTCAGTATTTATGCTCTCATGGGAAAATATGCTTACATTTTTAAGAACTGTTCAAATCTGCGAAATCACAGAGCTCACTTGAGCCCAGGATATCACTTAACAGAAGAAGATAGTGGGATGTCATGTTACTAAATAACGATTATTCTCTTTATCACAAAACACCTTTGGGGAGACCAAAGCATAAAACTGTTTCTTAAATGTGTGTTGGTTTTGTTTTGTTTTGTTTTGTTTTCTGCAGTATACATTTTATTCAATTGTAATTAAAAATGCTGAGAAAACTTCTGAACATTGTCCTACAGATTAAAAAGAAGTTGAAGAAGATGTTGTAAAAACCACATGAGACTTAAACAGAAAATATCCGCCCCAAGCCAAAAAACAACCCCACTCATACTGAACAATGATTAAAACGTTCACTTGAAAACTGAGGTGAGAAAGATGGAAAAAAATCGCTAAGGTATAAATTACCTGCAAACAGAGCACTGCCGCTGTGGCTGGAGAGCAGTGAACATCACTATCACGGAGTAGTTACGAGGTGGAGCCTTCACAAATCTTCGGAATTTGTCTCCATTCATGCGGATGACTGAGCGCCTTGAGCTCCATTCCATTAACTGTTCCACCTTCTCAGCCAGAAGATTCTGTAATTGAGGACAGAGAAGAGGAATTTTCAAATTGAAACATGAAGCACTCTGCGACTATATTCTATTTTTGCATCTCCTGAGCTCCTACTGACTTAATCTGGAAGTTAGGGGGCAGCTCTATATCATAGTCTATCCTTGCTTGTAGACAAACAGATCACAAGTATCTTAAAACAACTGTCTGGTCTTTAAGAGAAATGACACATAAAATGAAATCAGACCTACAGCTTGTTACTTAAACAAAGGAGTAAAGCAAGGATGACTAAATGTAAGATACCAGTATGGCACTTAACTTCCATGTAGCTTTAGAAATTGAAACATTATATCATGTACTCTATTCAGTAAAAATTGAATTACAGGAAGGTAATATTATAATGCAAAAAATCTGATATGGAAAGAAAAAAAATTGATGAGAAAACTGGATAATATGACTTACACAGATGTGGAGTGCTGCAGGAAGATTAACAGAAATGGAAACAAGGTTAAAGGGCAGCAAGCGAGAGAGAAACTGAGGTCAGAAAATTGGAAAGTGAGAGACCTGTGCCAAAGCAAACAAGAGTTGGCAGTAGACAAACTAATGAGGATCTGGGAAAAAGAGAATGTGAGGACAGGTATGAAAAAGATGAAACCAAATACTGTGCAAGAACTGTCCAAGGAGATGAGTTTAATAAATAGGTTATTAAATAAATAAACTGTAAGATCAGTATAAAAATCAGGCTATATTGATCAGCAATATACATACAAGGACTGCTCCAAAAGTAACACCTCCTATTTTATTCAGTTGGCCCATTATGTCAGAGGCAAACATTTGTGGTACAGCAGCAGAGGTTGAACAATCTAATCAATATTCTATTACATTTTGTTACCATGCAATTGATATCAGCAGAGGGGCAGTTTGACAAAATGGCATCTGACATGGAAGTGTGTATGAAGCAAAGGTATGCTGCTGAATTCCTCCATGATATAAAAAACACCTATTAGCATTCATGTATATGGAGACCAAACAGTGGAGGTGTTTCAGCAGTGGTAACAATTACATGAAAGACAAGTGAAATTCCAGATGGCCATGCAGATTTTTACAAGCTCGGCACGAAGGCTCTTGTTTATCACTTTTGAAAACTCATAGCTAATTATGGTGACTTCTGAAAAATAATGTTTTTGTAGCTGAAAATTTGCTCTATCAGTGTTATCGTGCTCTTTGTCTGTGTTGTAGTTTCCATGGAAATAAAGAGGTGGCATTACTTCCAGAGTGACCTATGTATATGAGTGAAAGACTGAAGTACTAAGGTTACTAGTAAATTACACTGTCTTCCTTATTTTCCATCCTAAGAATTAGAAAAGATGGCTCTTGCACAGCTTCTTATGATACACTAATTGTAATCAGAAGTTTCAAGTTTAAGAGAAGATTTCATATCAAATAGTTTTGAAACAATTTTTTTCCCTAAAAAGCCTAAAAATAATCATTTGAATTTTCACTGACATCAATATATTGGTTGAGATCAATAATTACCAAACTGAATGAGATTATAACTGTTTATCAGGAGAATACCAATGAAACAATTAATACTAGAACTTTACTTCCACTAAAAGTCTTACTTGTTTTTGGAAGTTTAACTTCAAAAAGACATTAGGAAACTTCTTTTAAAACAAAACAAAACCAAAAAAAACAAACCCAACAGTAAGCAGGTTTTTTCTCAGTGCACCAGATAAAAAAACTACCAAACAAACTAACCTAGTAAATTTACCACACTAGGCAGCCAAGCTAGTACTTCAGGAATATGAAGCTATCACGTACCATTTTATTACTTGCTTTATTGGATTCTGAACAATATACTTGTTTCAAATATAAAACTACCATTGAATAGATGGTGGATAACTACATACATCATAAAACTCCTTCTATAGACCAGATTACCAAAGCTTAGGTCACTGGCTGCACTTTATTATCCTACAACTTTTAAAAGCCACTTCTATTCCAGAAAGTCTACTCTTGCAGAATTATTAATAGAAAAGACCTTCCAGAGTAGGTCTAAACTTCACAGTCAAACCTGTGGAATGTATTATATTTTAAGGCCTTCTGGTTTATAGCACTGTGCAGACAGTTGATATTGTTCTATCATTTATAGGATCTTCACACAATGAATGCCGCTCATCTCATTCAATAATGAAAGAAATACATCTAGTGTTAAATGAGCTTCTGCTGTAGTGATGCGCTTTAGTTTGAAGCTGAGTATCAATTTTCAGGAAATATGGCAGATTTCAGCATTACAACTGTCTGTTTAAAATTAGTATCAGAAAGGCACCCACATCTTAGTCAGTATGCTCTAAAAAATGAGCAGCATATTCAAAGGGAAATAAATGTTACTTTTAAATACTGAAGATTTAGAGATTCACAATTCAGAATGTCTCTTAGCTATTTTTTTTCTAAGAAAATTGAGTTTTTAAAATAAACTTGTATAAAAATAAGATAAAATTATTGTCAAGTAAAGGCATGACTGAGTTGCATCTCCAGAAACAAACAAACAAACAAAAAAAACTTCTGTATAAAATAACAGTTGAAAAGCAATGGAAAAAGCCTTGATGGGGAAAATATTCTATTGATACACAGGCAGGCACTGTTAGAAAACAAAATGAAAGCGATCTCTCCAAAATTATACTTGCAAAGAAAATAAAGATGTCCTTCAGTATAATTCTTTCCCCAGTTACCATCCAACCACACAAGTACAAAAACTATCAACCAAGTGAATCGCCCTGAGCCTTCCCAACTTTTGCAGGTGTGTCAATAACTTAAACTCTTCCCACCTGGCAAACTTTTCTGTGTGCCACAACCCTTGACATCTCCAGATAAAAGAACATGATTACATCTGATTCACTCATTGTGAATCTAAAGGGATTCAACAAGGCCATGTGCAAAGCATTGCGCTTGAGTTGGGGGCAGTCCTATGTAAATGTACAGATGGGGAGAAAAACTCGTTGAGAGTAGCCCTGCCGAGAATGACTTAGGAGTCTTGATGAATGAAAAGCTGGACACAAGCCAGCAGTGAATATTTGTAACCCAGAAGGCCACCAGCATCCTAGGCTACATCAAAAGAGGGCTGGCCATCAGGGGGAGGGAGGTGATTGTACCCCTCTTCTCTCCTTGTGAAGCCCCAGCTGGAGAGCTACATCCAGGCCTAGTGACCCCATCACAAGAAATATGTAGACCTGTAGAAGCAGGTTAAGAAGATGGCCATAAAGATTATCAAAAGGCTGGAGCATCTCTCCTATGAAGAAGGCTGAGGGTGGCCTTCCAGTATTTGTGGGGAGCTTATAAACAGGATGGAGTCCAACATTTCACATAGGCAGATACTGATAGGACAAGGAAGAATGGCCTTAAACTAAAACACAGGAGATTTAGATTACTTATTAAGAATAATTTTTTTACTTGGAGGGTGGTGAGGCACAGGGCACTTAGAGAAGCTGTGGATGCACAGTCCCGAGAGATGTTCAAGGACAGGTTGGATGGGGCCACAGGCAGCCTACCTGCTGAGTAACAGCCCTACCTATGGCAGGTGATTGGAACTGGATCATCTTTAAGGTCCCTAAGACTATAATTCTCTAAACAAAACTCATCTAATGATTACTGAGATATAGGAATAATTGTTGCTCATTATCAAGAAAACCACTGACAATAACTCATTTTTTGCTCCTGTCTGTTCCATACAAATAAAGACCCCACACTTTCTTAAGCTTATTTATTTGCAGAGTTGCTATGAATATTTACTAGTTAATTTACCAGCATTATGCTGATAATTCAATGGGACTACTTTAGCTGAAATACTGGAAACAAACAAACAAACAAAAAACCCACAAGCAAAATTCTGAGGACAGGAAATACCTCCTTCAAGCAAAAACATCTTGGAATTACTCGGCTACACAAAGTATTTAAATCAGTGGATGAGAAAGCAGTTCTGTGTCATTTATGTATTTTCATTAGCTGATATCCTCTCCACTCAGAAAGAGAATACGTAAGGCACGTGGAAACAAAATAAATGCTAAGAACTATAAAACCAAAACAATAATATTGCTTCCATTCTTACACTGTTTTGAAAGCAATGCAAATACAAAGCACAACATGTTATCCAAACTAAGTAACCTTTAAAAACTTAATTGAGAAAAAATCAAAATACGGAAGAAACAGAAAGCAGTTTTTTGGTTTTTTTGTTTGTTTGTTTGTTTAATTAGGACAGGGATTTTTCCATGAAGACATCACCTATGAAAATGTTTTTTGTTGCTTCAGAAGGAGCAAAGTAATTAATGTTTTGGCCTTAATCCCACTAGCCAGAAGAGCAGTCCCTACTGAAATTAGGTTCTTGGAAGAGCAATTTTACATAATTCTGCTTTTGTCCCTATGGCTAACAAAGGAATTTTCCATGTTAACTTGTCTGTACCACTGAAACAAGAAAAAAACAAAGGAGCATAGTTACAGTTCCTCTGTTTTAAATCTCTATTTCCACTTATGTGATGAAACACCTATGCTACCTATCAAAACAGAAGGCAAGTTGTAACAAGTTATAAGAAAAACGATGCTGGCAGGCTTGGCTTCTGGCATCTGCAGCTGATTAGAAGCTTCCAACAAAACAACACCCTGTTGCAGATTGCTTTCCAGCAACGTCCCCGTCTCTTTCTTGACTCTTAAATCAGTAGAGCTTGGTATCCACAAGCCTTCCTTTTAGTATTTTGTGACTAGAAGACTAGCAACTCTAAACAAAGCTTTCTTCACTCATTCTCCCTAAACACGATGCCTATAAGATAAAGGGATAAATAACAGTAACTACAACCTAATATTTACAGATGTTTCCCTTCACTTGACTGTTTATCTTCTTTGGCTAAAACTTCGTTTCTCTAGACTCAGATAAAATCATTCATGGCCAGGGGAAAATAAACAACTAAATAATCAGATTTCTCTAAGTGCTTTACACTGCATACAGTTTATTTTGAGTTTTCATCTTTAATTCTCCTTTAATTTACCTTGTCTTCCGTTAGACCATTGCCACATGGGTAACATACAGCATAAAGAACTGTTAAAAAAGGGAAGTCCCAAAAATCCTATTTAATACTTCAGTTTCTTAATTAGCCCAAATTAGCCACCTTTCATTTAGAAAGTACTGGATCTATCAACTGGGCTCCTTCAGCTTTCAAAAGAGGTTTTAGCTTTGAAGTGCTCCTTCAATACTTGTGAGCACGGTAAATCTTAACTCTGGAAAGTTAGGGTCATGGTCTGTATTATAAAATAGCACTATTATTAAGAAAAAGTCCTCAAAAATAATACTAAGAATTAGAAGAGGCCTCAATCAACACAATGTCCCTACATTTTTTGCAAAAGCAGGAGTTTCTCTAACAATTCCCTATGGTTTCTCTCTCTTTCATTAAGAGGAAATGCTAAACTAGAGCTCACACGGCATATGGATATCAAGTTCGTTTTAAAAAATAACTTCTTCGATCCTTGTTCTTTGAGTAAGAAATAAATTCCTTTATTGAGAATCCATGCTGTAAATGTTCCCTACCCATACCATCAGTTATTATTTTTTTTTCTCTTTGGTTGACTTCATTTAATAAACAAGCATGTGTTAGTGAAAATATAACTACCAACGTACACAGAAATATTTTAAGACAGTAACTTCTCTAAAAACAGATATAGAAGTATTATTTCTATTTACAAAAAGCCATTATCTAAACGTAGTAATGAGAACCCATGTAAGCTGGCACAGTACAACTACTCAATATTATGCTCCACTGACTTGATGTGTTTGTGATGGTTTAGGCAGGATTTGCTTCTTCCAGTCATACAACTTACTTTCATAATTACGCAAAATAGCCTAGATTTTCTGAGAATAAACGTAATATGTCTTTTTAAGATCTGAGTAAATAAAGTAATAGAGAACTGACGTTTTTGATTTTTGGCCACAAGGCCCATTACTAGCAATTAAATAAAAAACTGAGTTAATTTCCTATTACATACAGCTATCATCTGATAATTTTACAAGAAATTACATTAAGATACATCTGTTTGGCTTTTTTTTCCCCACAGTAGAAAATGCAGGCTAGAAAGTAACCTACATAACTGTTTACATGGATTTATTTGATCCAGTGGATTTCCATGACTTTCCAGGAAGTACAATCCAAATTTGATTACTTTCAAAAATACAGGAAAATAATTTTCTTTGTAATACTTTTCATCATCTTCAAGATTTGTCACAAATTCTATTTTTCATGGATACAGATATATACAGTTCATCTAAAACAAATTTCACTACTAACTAGTAGTAATAAAGTATGGTTCTAGTATTGTGAACAAGCAGATATCCCTGTTGTGTTGCATTAAACACTGCATTCATCTCTTGCTGAACATACAGAAATAGATCTACATAAGACGCCATGTGCAACACAATAGACTTTTCTCCCTACTTTAATTCATTGTTGTTGTTGTTTTCCACAGTATATAAGTAATTAAAAACACAATGAGAAATATCAGAAGGATGAATTTGAGAGAACATACTATAGCAAAAGCATTTGCAAAACGTTACATTCTATCTTGTTTAGGTCACATTTATACTTAAGGGATATTACACATGAGACAGCATAATATAGGACAACCAGGATTCTGTACTGAAAGGCTTAACAAGGTCCATTTGTTCTCACTGGAAAAGATTTCAGGGTGACCTAGCAAAGAACACTAAAAATTCATTGGCTCTAGGACAGGGGTAAAGTAAACACTTAAAAATATTAAAATGATGTAAAAAGTTAGAAACTAATATAGATCTCCACCAGTAGTTCAATTCACCTTATGAATGACTGTTTCATTCAGTATTTTAGAACTCTTCAGATCACTGAGACACACATTAACATTCATTCAGTCTGCCATTTTCAAATATTTGTGAGTTCTAGTCAGGATCACATGCTTAGCTAGGACAGCCTTTTACATTAATTTCTATGAGTACTTCCAGTAGTTTCAGGAATTCCTCCAAACACCCTCCAGTATCTTTCATCAAGTTCAATTTGCTGCAGTATTCTCCTCACAGCACTCACAAACCTGGCTGGATCTCCAGTAGAGAATTATGAAGTAATCGCTGGAAGTCATTCAACAACTATTACATAATTTGAGTACCTCTCTCTTGCTACAAAGAATACCAACTTCTAAACTCACCACTAACATCGCGCTCTTTTTCTTTTTGCTTTTTTTTTTTTTTAAAAAAAAAAAGGTAGTAACTTTTGACCCTCCTCTTTCCCATCACTTCTTCAGGATCTGGATAATCAGCATGCAGCCTTAATAAACTATACAAATTGTTTAAAGAAATGGCATCTGAGTACTAAAAGCAAAATCTCAATAGTACAAAACCAAGGTAGAAGCCATTGACTTTTTTTCTTCCCCCTACCCCAAATGTCTTTTTTCTGTCTTTTGAGGCTAATGTCCTTAGAGCCTTTGAAAAAAAACCATTTCAGTCTCTTTCAAGACTTCTGTTTAACAGCTATTCTCAAGCACTGTTTCTAAAAATAAGCTGACCATTTCTTCAAACAACCGTACATAGCCAAATGCTTCCCCATCAGCTTTATTATGAATTCTCATATTTTACTGGATCTCTTTAAAGCAGGAAAACTATTAATAAGATACACTGTTACAGAACAAGCCATTAGAACCCGGTAATCCGGGATCTGTTTGTTCACACGTTAAAGAGTTCACTACAGAAAATGCAACTCATGTACTTTATATACAACAAGAAAACAACACTCTTGAGAAAAGCAATAAGATCCTTAAAAAAAAAATAAATTCCTTTTGAGAATTATTTCTCCGGTAATATTTTCGATATCTGTAACAAAAGAACTGGAACATGAAGTTGATTTTGATGTTACTTTGGAATGTAGTACAGGCAATTAGAAACAAAATTTAAACCAGAAGATCAAGAAAACAGTTTACATCCCTGGATTTCATCCTCCACAAAATGATGTTAGGTTTTAAAAACCTGCCTGGTTGTAGGTTTAATTCACATTTCTAGAGCAATTTCAGAGAATTTCCAAAGAGCAGATGCCAGTACTCAGCCACCCATTGCAAACAAGTGCTTCCTGTTGTTCAGACAGAACCTCCTGTGTCAGCTTCTGCCCACTGCCTCTTATCTTTCACCAGATACCACTGAAAAGAACCTTCTTTATCTTGCCTTCAGTATTCCTGCACATTGATAAGATCTCTGTGAGCTTCTTCACCAGGCTAAACAGTCTCAGCTCTCTCAGACCTTCCTCAGAGCCCTTTCAATTTCAAAACATTAGATGGAAAGCATGATATTTAATAAAGGTATATGAACAGTACTGAAGAGCAGCTCCATCTCTTTTGAAATTTGAGGTTCCTTTTGCTTCAGTGGAATGCTGACAATAAACCAGCTCAGGTGAGTCAGTCAAAATATTGTGAAGATGAAAGAAATTACATATATATAGGCAAGTGCCTCTTGAGTCAATCTTATAGAACTGTGTAACAGTGCATCCGAAAAAAAATGAACTTAAATGTTAGTCAGATTTTTTCTCTTTATATACAGTAATATTAAAGACATTTTACAAAGCCATTCATAGCTGAGCTCTCTTCACGGTGGAATCACCACATAGTCTAAACTCTTACAAGCTGTCAGTTACTGTACTACCACTGCAGTTACCCAGTTATCAGATAATCAAACTAGATTACGACAGATAACCAAACTACAGGCAATGATGAAAAGGGACTTACTTCCTCATCATCAATTTTATAGGTTACTTCAAGTAACATGCTAAAATGCAAATCCTGTAGGCTCTTCTTTCTATCATGGAAAGATTTGCTACAATTAAATCAACTTTTAACAACAACAAGCAGCTTATTATAAACTTCTATCTATGGGAAAATCAATAACACTTTACAGTTAACTAGATTCTGAAGTTAGAATGGTAAGGGGCATTCTATTAAAAGAAATGCTGCTAATTAATTTAGCTTCAACAATCATTTAAATAAATGCACAGTAAATATGATACAAATCAGAGATGCTTTGGGTCCATAAATGAGTCAAAACTTAGTGTAAAAGAGGGGAATGAAAGGACAGAAATTAAATTGTAGTACAGTACCTTAAGTCATGCTTAGTAATCAGAAATATACTGCTTAAACAAGAAAACAATGACAGCTCCATCAAACAAGCCGTAATAATGTTGACACAATCCCTCTAATAATGACTGCAAGATTTATTTATCTTTTTAATAGCTCCATCAAGGAACATAGAAGTACTTCAACTTATTTTGTTACTATATAATGGGCATTTAAAATGAGAGTAGACAATAATAAAGAATATGAAAGACTTTTAAATAAGGCTAAATGACCTTTAACTAAATACATCAGCAGAATTCTTGCAAAGGTTTTCCACATAAGCACAAAAAGATCAGTTCAGTTGAGGCCTCAAAAAGCATCTAGTTGAAAAACATTCTAGGTATGAGTACACTGGCTACTTAATCTCTCAAAACATACAAACAGAATAGGCAGAGGTCATAGATTACAGAGTGAATTCTCAAGTACCTGTTCCCTACTAGCACCTTTACTTTTAATAAATAAGAGTTACCTTCCTTAAAATGAAGCAATACTGTTAAATTTCTCATTTGGTTCTTCACATCACACTTAATAGTAAGAGATTTAAAAGGATGATTTCAGATGCATTACTGCAAAGATGCAGTAATAAGCAAAAAGTGTTTCCTGTCTTGTTAAGCATGCTAAATATTTTCTGCACAAATTGGTCTATGTAAAAAATGAGAAAAATCAAAGCTTCTCCTCTGAAATCTGTGATCACACTGGTTATCAAGTTTTAAAGTAGAAAAGTTACTATTGTTACCAGAGATACTGAAACACCTTAATACCCTCCACCACTGGTATCAGCTGCACTTTCTTCCTTCGCACTTCCAGGTTTTTCCTGAAGCTGTAGAAGTAGACATCTCTGCCTCTGATTACCAGCAGGCACCCTGATCCATTCTTAATACAGTGAGCTCTTAACAGCAACTCCATCAGGCCAGGCCAAGTACCAGCCTAATCCACTTGAGCACACACATCCTACTACGTACTGTCCTGTTCCTCATCATTTGCATTTAAGTGACAAACTGAAATAGAAAACGCTATCTTTGTCTTTTAAATAATAAATATCCACAAAGGATAAATACTGAAAAATTACCGAATCCAAAGGCTGTGTTATCTTTAAGGAACACATCCATATGTGCACAAATAAAATGTATGCAGTTTCCTCTCTTCTTGGTTAGCAGCTAAGTGAAAAGATACACTACAGCTAATTCAATTTATTATCTCACATTTAAATATTCTAGTTTAGAAATCTGAATCCTGCAATGTCAGTATTAATGTGCTAGTTAACCACTCTACCTTCCAGCACTCATACACTTTTCAATTCCCATCCAGTGTGCAATAAAAAATTATAATACAACACGAGTGGCAGAAACCTTGTTTTTTACTGTGCCGAAGCAGTTTTCATGTGAAAGGTTTTCCTTTACAAAAGAGAAGGTCTGCAGTGCTGCACTTTTTCTCAATGTGACCCTTCAGAAAATCACTTCACCGCTTCCCCAACAAATGCTACTACAGTTCTTACCATTATAATTAACTGGCAAAGTTAACTACCCCATTAGATCTAGTTGCTAACAAAGAACAATGGTCTAAGCTCACATCTCCCTGATAGAAAGATAAACCATAAAAACTCAAGTAGTAACTGAAGCAGAGAACCAGTTCTGATCTATTCATTGTTCTCATATATTCACTTTCCAATGATGACCTAAGTGGCAAGTTAACCAACTACGCAAAGATCAAGGGAGAACAAAAAAAAAAGGGGGGGGTGGGGGGTGGGAGGGAGAAGAGAGTATGTGAGAAATAGCTTTGATAAAATAATTCCTATTGAGAAGAAGATTAAAAACAAAGGTAAGACCTCATAAATGTGTTTAACATAAAAATGGTTACGTATTCACTGCACATGCAAGAACATGAACCAAACTGCCTTACTACATGGAAAAGCACCAATCAGGAACATTAACTTCACATTGATCACAATGCTTTAAACATAATCTATTAGGGTGATTTTCATTGCATATGAGACCCAAACATCTTCTAGTATTAAGAAATATACCAAAGGAAGAGCAAACATAACCCTTACTAGCTCCTTCCAATTTTAACCCAGCACAATTAATCATGCTGTTCAAGGGACCCATGGTTTTAGACTTCACATCATGAACTAATTTCATGAATGATTATATTTCATACTAACAAATACCTTTTCCACAAAACTTTATTATTCACAGTCACAAAATGTACCTACTAGTACAAGGGGAAAAACAAAAAAAAGACTGAAGATAATTATGGGGGGGAAGCAGGGGGGGTGCAGAGAACAAACAAATACACCTCATTCTACCATGCATAAAGATCAAACATAAGCAACAGGGTTTACATCCAGATTCAAGAAATGCACAACGGACACTTAAACTCTTCCATACATTTTCACTGAACTAAACTGAACTAATACATCAGTGACCATACGGAGGAGAAAAGAATTACCAAAAATTAGATGCAATTACTGTCCTAATCCCTACAGACATGAAGACTGAGAACACACTTTATCTCCATTTGACAGAGAGCTATCCTTTAACAAGAGCACTATGTGCTTTGCTGTCAACTTGCAGCTCTGAATCAAATTTAAAAATAAGTATGTGAGGCATTATTTTCCAATTTATTATCCTCGTGCATAAGTACTTATCTCCTTCTCCAAGAATTTAGTTCAGTTGGCTTTAATTTGCTCTGCAGAACAATACAGTTCCAGTAAAGAAATAGTTTATTAAATGAACATATAGAGTAAACAAAAATAAAAATTATAAATAGCATTCCAGACTACACATGCACACAAGAAGTTAAACCTGAAGGACTGAAACTGTAGAATAATATCATCAAGTAAATTTGTTTATACGCAGAATCCAGGTAACACCAGCTACACTGAAGTCACCTGTTTTCCTTCCAATCTATTAGCTTGGCCAACTGAGTTTGGACAAACGACCAACACCGTAACGTGAGATGATAAATAATATTTTACTGAAAAAAGCACATCTGTCAAAAATTATGGGCACATATGGTTCAAATGACAAATAAATGTTCAGAAATAAAAGTATTTAAAGATCCCATAAAATACGTAGGGTATGTAGCCCAGATGGCTTTTTACCGCTTCTTCATAAAGGCAACAAAATAAATAAAAGTAATCTGTATGCTATTAAGTCATTTTATATACCCACAGTTCTGCAGTCAGGAACAGTTAACCAGAATCTCTAACACCAAAAGAAAAGTTTCCACTTATACATAAATACAAATAGTCTGTATAAAGCATATCAAAGTTTCCACTCAAAAACCACAGTTAACTCAAGAGGAAAATTTACTCTTCTGCTACCTGTAAATGGCATTTAAAGAGACTGTCAGGGAGACAAAAAGAGATGTACACACACTAATCTCTTGACAATTACAATCCGAAATTTCAACCAAGAAGAGAAATTTCAGGTAAGGGTACACTCCTGCCAGAAGATGTACACTAGAGGAAACCCAAGGCTCTCACAGAGGCTTTGGCTGTGCTGGTGAGAGTTCAGTTCCTGAAGTGAAACAAACACTTAGAGCAAGCTCAGCTACCTGTTGTCTCTCTTCATGGTCCAAACTAGATTTAACAGCTCCTTTTTCTTTTTTTCCATTTTAAAAGTAACATGGGATCAACAAGAGTGACCAACAACAAAGATTAACACTGAAAGTAAGAAGCAGATTGGGAAAACACCCAAGAAGGTATAAGCACAACAAAGTGAGCTTCTACTATACTCACAGCAGAAGGACAAAAAGTATACTTAAATATGGTCTGTAAAGCTTAAAGAAAGAAGCAGTCGAATTACACACTTGAAAGAAGGTAGAAAAAAAAAGAGCCCATAGCAGCTGTATTCAACTCAGTAACTCAATACTGAACAGACCTTTTAAACAGCAGAACAATGCATTTCCTCTACTCTAAATGATAAAGATTTTTGTAGACAAGTTTAGGTCACAAGCATAACATCGTTCTGATTTATGCTCTTAATTATTTTGTGCAAGTAACTATGATTTGACTACTTGTCTTTAAGCAGAGTCCTATTAAATCATAGTCAAGGAGCAGAGTGCAACCACACAAGGCACTAGACAAGCACAGACCACAGAGAGCACTAGCCCTTGAAGTGTCTCCTTCGTTTGTTTACTTACACCTGCATACAACATACAAGAGATCAATTAAGAATGCAAGAAGACAATCTACAGTTGCTTCAGATCTATTGTCTAATCATTGTAAGGGTTCTGGAAATAAGAAAACAAAAGCCAAAGCAACTTACGAAGGTGTCTAAGAACAAATGCTTTACAATGCTTCCTGAGATGCTCCTCTAATAGGAAAATATTACTAAAGTTGATTTTTTGTTTTGAAGAGTTAAACAGATGGACAATAAAGACACTGCAGGGTAATAAAGACTAGGGAGACAGCAAAAAAAATCTGCTTATGCACAGAACAGGAAAATGAAATACGTTCTGAAGCATTTGTTTATTACCAATAGTTGCAGAAGTAAATGGTATGCCATTTGTCACAAATATTGAAGGACCAGAGCTAGAATACAAACAGAAGGCAGATGGGATAAATAAAATGCTGTCATTTTTTAAGTTTTCAGAGGAGCCATTGCTTTAACATTCATTAACTGTAGAGATCCTTTATTTTATCCCTGAAGCCCTAATTATTGTGAACCCACACTGTCATCTACATTTTTTTGCAAGACTGCATCCTCTCCCTTTTTAGAAAACTTAATTAAATCTTTAATAAGCCAGTATAAATGTAAAGGATGTGGAACACAAAATATCACCTTATGCATATTTATTAAATTTCTGCAAACCCTAAAGCACTTCTCTGCAGATTAATGGTATGGAAAAAAACTTATTTCAGTTTACCTGTCAAATTACTTTTTTTTAAATAATTTCATCTGTCAGTTCTTATGACAGGGACTTTACTACTAAATAGTGTCTGGATGTACGCTTTGACACTTACTATAATCCCTACAGCATCCACTTACTACATCCCTAAACCACAGCTGATCACTTCCTCAGGTAATTGATTAAAATAATGTTACTAATCATCGTGTGAAATTAAGTGTGAAATCTAGCCATTCTCAAGCTGACAGTTCTGTTCTCATCTTCTTGTTCAGGTGATAGCATATAAAGTAGATCAGCAAGGAAGTTCACAATGACATTCAAAGTGGGGTTACCAACTGCAGATAAAAGATTTCATAATGAATTTGGTGATAGTATAAATGCAATTTTGAAAAGTACTTAGTCCAGTACTTTTACATAGGTAATTCATTAGCCTTGTTCTGACAAAGATAGTGAGATATAAAAATATTAGCAAAAAAAAAAAAAATAATAATCACTGAACTGAATACTGATGGTTGCATATACGCAATTAACCTTGTCCTACCAGTAAATGCTGCCTTCACACAATACTAGCATATTCAAGTACTGCAGGGGACAGAAGAGGAAGGAGGAGCAGAAAGGACGGTGCTTATGTTTTTTGTTCACTTTTGGTTTTTTTAGAGAAATGACATGCATTATCTAAAACTAAAAAAATCTTGATTCCAGCTCTGAGGCTTGCAATGGAAACTCTATAATCTATAAATGAATTGATTGATTAGACATCAGTGCAGTGTTGTTTTCTTCATGTTGTAGAAAACACAACAGCTATGACAGCATGACTTGCATTATTATTCTGCTCCAACTTTAAGATCAACAAACGACATTCAGAATGTTATCACTGTTAATTTCAGTGCTGAATAGTCTGACTGAAATGTTCAGCTAACATTGTAACAAATTACCCAACTGACTTTCAGATACCAGAAACCCATCCAGGTAGCGTACAAATATTCCCTGCAGTTGTTTCTTAATTTCTTCGCTATTCATGAAATGTATTTTTTGACACATCTACTGTAACTGGCTATAATTGTTTCATCCATGCCAACACTATCTGCATATGAAATAATTTGATCAGATAAGCACCACCCTGATGTTTATCCAGAAATCACACTCAGCTTATAATTGGTATTCTCTTGCAAATGGTTACCATAACTCTAACCTTATCACCCTACAGCCAATAAAGAGTCTAAAATCAGCTTCGACTCTACATCTAAATTTATGTTTACTGTTTCACAGCTTCTCCCATTTTCTTTCTATATTTAAGTTATTGACTGTGCTTCATACATTCAACCATTCAAAATAAAATCATATTTTGTGTTTAGTGTAAATTACTGTCACATGATCATTATTAGTTCAATTTTTCAAGATAGACTGATTGCTAATGTACTTACAAAGCAGTCACATTTTACAATGCATTGATCTCCATCACAAGTTCATTCCAAACTCAAAGGACTACTGCTGAAAGTACAGCCTCATGCTATCACACCAGCCATCCTCAACACCAGAAAACATATAATTTACAAAACCCTTAAGCTTTTGTACGTTATAAGTAAGTATAAAACAAGCCTGTTCAAGAAAGTGTATTTTTCTCTTTTGTATGACGTTTTAGAACTGGTAGCTAAATATGACCATATGACAACTAATCTCTTTACCAAAACAACCATATTAAACTAATTTTTATCTGCAGTCAAGCCACTCAATTTCAATCCATAAGGCACTTGCTGTCAGCAGTCCATTCATAGTTGTCTATTGAAGTACACAGCCATGCATTAACAAGCTTTAGGATTTAAAAAAAAAAACAAAAAAAAACAAACAAACAAACATAGTCACATTTTCTCTGAAAACATTTTTGCCCCAGAAACATTAGACAGGTAGATTCAGAAACTTTCACATTTCTTTACATTTCAGAAATGCTGTACCATATCCTAGGTGCACTCAGTGAACATTAAATGGTCCAAACTGTTTGTACCTCTTGAGGTATCCTCCTCATAAAGATCTTTTTTTTTTCCCTTACACATAGTGAAAATTTTACACTTCCTGCATTTTGTGACCCTCATCTGTCTGCCCTTTCACTATGCAAAGTGCTAGAAAATGGAAAACTTGTCCATAGATCATCTTTTTTGGGGAATAAGTTAAGAAACAAACAGAACAGAATGCTTCAGTCTTTCTACAATTCAGAAACTGCATGACATGGAGAGGAACAGCTACCCACAGTAGTAAAGAATTCCCACTCAAAACATATCTAAATTGCAATATTTGAAATACTGGCTGCCCAACATGCCACATCAGCAATCTGTACATCAGTATATTGCACAGAAAAACGAAACATACTTTTACCTCAACAGTAAAATGCAGTCCAAACTTATGACTTAAAATATATTTGAAGATGAAAAAGTACTGTCAAGTAAAAAGTACTGCTCAATCTCATTTATTTTCAGTCATAGAAAGCTGAATGACTGCATTCACAGTCTAAGAATATTAATAAAAGGTCAAACTATCAACCCAATTATCCTGAAAGAGACATGTCCTTCAGCAGGAAAATGGACTCTTCTGCTTCTTAAATGGAGGACAGTATTTCAGTAGATTCCAAGTACAACTCTCCCACAACAAAAGGCACACAACAGTAGAATTTACAACTGATTAGATACTCTTAATCTGGGGTCAGATCAATCCTCTTCACACGCTACAGATCCAGATTCTGTAAAAATTATATTAAGTAAAGAATGCTATACAAGATGCAGGACTGCTGAATTTATCACAACAGAGCATTCCTCATAGAGCTCTACTAGTGTAAAACATCAGACTCGAGAAAGACAGAGCACAATGCAGTGGAATGGTGCGAGATTATGGGCTGGCAATGGGGTAATTCTTTTCTTGTTACTCCTCTTCCCTCAGCATCCCTTTCAGATGCTGTCCAAAAAAGAACAGTGGGCTTGGATTAACTCAATCTGAATGATGTGAATCGTTCTTATCCATATTATATTAAGACCACAGCTGATCTGATGTTAAAAGATACTGAATGTGCAAGGTATTTTTTTCACCACTACTCCAGTGGAAAAATGAAAAAAAGATTTTCTCTGATTATCTCACTACAGCAAGCAGTTTGCTGTTTCTGAAAGATATCATCTGAACCATATTCTCTCAATAGAGCACAGTAACAGAACAAAAATCATTTCCATGAGGTCTTCTGTCAATAGATGGATAACATGAGAGGCAACGATTAGAGCCTAATAGGTGAGAATCATCCCTTTTATAGATTAGTGAAGAGATGAGTCCAGAATCCATCACCAGGTACACATCAGGGTACTGCAATCAGAGGAGATGAGGAAGGAAAATAAACAAACAAACAAGGAAAAAACATTCAACGGATCACAATGAAGACCTTTTAGTCAAAAATGAGGAATGAAATATATTTCTTAAGACAAAACGATAGTGGTCCCAAAGAAACAGAATTGTGCTCAATATCAGAACTTCCTTTCATGATTAGACAAGCTAGCTGTGGCACAGTCAATACAATATTTCATTTTATTAACAATGTGCCAAGTATTTATAAGGCTAAAACACTCTGTAGCACCTTATGGTCATAAAAGGCAATAACTGTCCTCAAAGGATTTTTATTTGCTCTTACTTAGCAAAGTTCAGAGGCAAGAGGAGAGCACAAGATGTTAAGCATCTGTTATCAATTAGATTAGTGTTGCTAGTAATTTCTCAAAGAAAATCTTCCAGCATAGGAAGTTCCGCACGAATGTGAGGAAGAACTTCTTTACAGTGAGGGTGACGGAGCACTGGAACAGGCTGCCCAGGGAGGTGGTGGAGTCTCCTTCTCTGGAGATATTCAAGACCCGACTGGATGCCTACCTGTGTGACATAGTGTAGGGAGCCTGCTTTGGCAGGGGGGTTGGACTCGATGATCTCTAGAGGTCCCTTCCAACCCCTACAATTCTGTGAATTCTGCGAATTCTGTGAATCTCCATCAAATCAGATAATATCTGGAAAGCAGATTTTGACTATTTCTTTCTGGAGTGGAAGCCAAAGGATAGCTTTCTATAAGATTCGATGAACACAGAAATAAACAGATGTTACAGTTTTAGGAAAAATTGATTCCTTAAAAGCTCAAATAAAATAATAATTATAAAAAGAATCGTTCAAGATGTCTTCACTTGACCTGGAGGCCAATTTTTGGCAGAAAAAGCACCAGTAACTTTCCCCACAGCAGCCATGAACATTCCAAGATGAGCTGAACAGGAATCAAATGTCCATGAAATACATGAATATTCAACTTCTAGAGAAAATAAAGAAGCTGAGAGATTAACAGAAATTAACAGAAAGAAGCAAGTGATATGAATCCACACAAAAGAGCGCTTCGAATACAGGAAGGAAATAGGGAGACCTTCCAGTTAAGAAAAGAAAAAAAGTCACGTAGCAAAATAAAACTCTTTGTGTGATGACTTGATACTACAGCCTGTTACTCTGTTTCATAAAAGCTCAGAGGTTTGGCAGAAAAGGAAAATTCTATCTTGGGGGAAAAAAAAAAAAAAAAAAAAAAAAAAGCAAATGCAAAAAGTACAAGGAAAGTCTACTCAGAAAATTAGAAGTTAATTCTAGAGGTGTTAAAAAAAAATACTGCAAAATCCCTGTCAGGAGGAGAGAGAAAAAATTAGGTTATAAAGGACTACCTGCTATTATGCTGTTTCTTTATGTACAGTTTTTATAGACAAATATCCAAAGACAACATAGGTACCAAACTGCTTCCCAGGAGAATTACACAAAAAGAGATAACAAAAACAGAGGAAGATGGCCAACAAAAATAGTCTGAGGAATGAAAAGATAAACACTCTTCTGATCTAAAGTCATTTTAAGTCAATGCTTGCAGCAACAGCTATTACAGGAAGACTGCATTCCCTATCATACATTTGGGAAATAATTTATTCTGCCCATATAAGGGAATTTCAAGGATAAATGATAGGTCAGAATGACTAACCAATACATAAAGGCAACTGCCTGCTGAGATGGTAAATTTGTTTTAAAGATCAAAATAACATTCAGAGGATGAAGTAAAATGAATGTGGAAATGCCATTCCACAGACAGAAACTGATACAGGCACCTTACATTTCCCCCATCCCATTTCAATCAAGTCAGTTTAGTTACCACAGGAGTAATTGACTGATCTGATTACTCCTTAATTTGTCTGTTAGAACTCAGCATCCAAAAACTGAGAATATGGAAGGACGGACAGCAGGTAAGAGCAAAATCATATTTAAAAACAAACAAACATGCAGACTGTATTCTAACTTCCTCAGGATTCCTCACCATTACTACTAAATGTTGTTCTTTGCTCTCTGTTTTGCTGTTTTGTATAGTGCTATTAAAATAAGGCACATATGCCATTCCTATAAAACAAATAGCATTATGTGGGTTACTTTTAAGCTACTTCTCTGTGGAAGACAGGCATGCTAATGAGCAGGAGCACTAACTATTTCTGAATTAAAATATTTACACAGCTATAACAGGAGAAAAGGAGGGAGGTGATGGAGACAGGACGAAAGCAAGGGAAGGACAATAGTACCCAAAGTGTAAAAGCAGATAGAATAGAAGGGAGACATGGTAAATGGCTTATTTCCATTTGGACCAATCTTTGTGAAAAATCTTAGGCATAATGCAGCCGACAACACCAAATAGCAGACGTACAGTTGACTGAATCAGAAGGTTATTTTCACTCTAGAAGGAAATTATTCACATAAAACTGTAATATTTTTTGTATCATTTCTGTCATTCACTATTGAAGGACCATTGTTTCAGGTGGACAGACATGACATGCGATATGCAAGAGAGTTAATATCACTTTGGAGTAAACAACATGGTAACTTTTCATAAACAACAACTTCAGGTTTAATTATTTCAATTATTTGTTTTGTGTGCCTTTTTTGTGCAATATATTCATTTCCATTAAAAAAAAAGCAGTATACCTATATAGTGTTCAAAGAATATGTTCATTTTATTTGAAAGTACAATCAAAAGGAAAACTAAAGGATAAAAAACAGATGACAATCCTCTTACTGATGTAATAGTAATTTACACATCTTCCCTTCAGTTTGTTAAGCTGAAGACTTTAATGCCTTTTCCAAGTTTAAACATCCTCAGTCCGTGGGCCCAAACAGCTGAAAATGAAAGAAACAACCCTCTAATCTTGGTGCATATGCTATATGAGAAATCTTTAAAAACATTTAGAGTTTGCTCATCAATTTTATGGACAAAGAAATTTAGGGGAGAAATTAGTTCCACTGAAGGCTGGGTTGCCTGTCCCTTAGTAAGGGCAGCTGCAAGACATGGATGCAGTTCTCAGCCTGTAGTCAGCAGGGAAGGAGGCAAATCAACAATCAATTCAATGCACATATGACCTAAAAGACTATATGTATTTGGAATGTATCCTTAGGATATATCCAAAAACCTAACTAAGAAGATACTGAAAATGCACCGGAAAAGGAATCAACAGCAGCCCTAGATTCAATACATCAGCACAACAGATCACAGCGTAAACTGAATATTGAAAAAGTTTTCATCTAATAATTTTACAATCAGTTCAATGAATTTTTCAACCAACTCAATACATCTTTGAATACCAGAATATTCAAAAAGGGAAGCTTTAAACAGTCTAACACGTACCTACTAACAACATAACCTCAAAAATGCACTTTTGTTTCATAGGGGATGCACTAAGCATGTTTTGTTTTATTATTGCATAATACTGTGCATAATTTTTGCATAATACTAAATCGGTTGCAACCCTGTTGGGCCAGGATTGCAGTAGGTACATTCCTAAATACATCAGTGAGGCACAGAAGCTTTCTCAAAGAAGTCTATAACAAGGAATTAATTTTGCTGTTGTTCTTGTATATATATATATATGACTGCCTTATGATTTCTGCAGGCATGGAACACAAAGCAGTTATTTGTACCGACCCAAGACATGATATCTAGCCCAAAGATGAAAATAATGAAACAAGGAAAAAATATGGGCAACATGAAATGGAAAAGAGCACACACACTTTCCTGTTCATCTTATTTCTATTCTTATAAGAGTCTAGGTAAACATAACATCCTCTTGTGAATGTAAATAAACAAGAAGTACTGTTATTCATTTAAATGAAATACTGAAGTGTAACGGTATTTCTACCTGAAGAGAAATATCAATAAAAATCTACACCTTCTGGGGAATTAAAGAGAAGTTATTTCTGGTTTTGCATTACATCAACATTTTGAATAACACTGAGACATACCTTTTTATAATATTTAT
The DNA here is from genome assembly GCF_054131305.1 of Coturnix japonica. NCBI lineage: Eukaryota > Metazoa > Chordata > Aves > Galliformes > Phasianidae > Coturnix > Coturnix japonica. The sequence continues at coordinate 65,932,029 of NC_140666.1, forward strand.
ATTTTCTAAAATGAAATATAATACCACTATTAATCTCTGAGCAGGAAAGTAATTACATTAAAATTAAAAATAATAAAGTAAATATAATGGCAATGATCTACTGGAGATGATTTTGAATGTTATTATCCTTTCACATTCTAAATTATCACCTGGAAACCTGGTAATGCAACTGATAAAGCAAAAGTTTGCCTCATGTCAATCATGGTAGGCTTTCAACTGGTGTTGCTACACAAGCAAAAGGGAAATTAATTCCATGTTGGTATTTACGCATTCTTTACCATTGCTGTTTTGCTGATCACTAAGATAAGTTAGTAAAAGCTCTAATTTTACAGCTTTATGCTAATGTGACAGTTCTTACCTTGAAATATGCTGTAAACTCTACACATCTACTGTGTAGCAAAGACAAACCTACAGAATCATGGAATGGCTTAGGTTAGAGGTGATATTAATGATCATTTAGTTCCAACTCTCCTGCCTTCAACAGTGTTGCCAACCACTAGATTAAGCTGCCAAGGATCCCCCAAAAACTGGCCTAGAATGCCTCTAGGGATGGGGCAACCTGATCCAGTAAGGGCCTTAGACAGCAGGCAAACTGTCATAAAAACAAATTAAGCACTATGGATTAAGTATAGGTAGGAATAAAAATATACAAGCATTTCTGCTTCAATAAATTTTCAAAGCAGTGTAAAAGATTCCGATATTGACAAAGTTTAATTCCTGCACACTATTTTTTTTTCCCCACTTCAAACAGATGCACAGATAAAAACAATGTTTGTTACAGATGAACACCAACAAAGCCATAACTGAGATGCATGAAAGATCTCAGATCAAAAGATTTGGTGTAATCATCTGTAATTTGAGTTTTAAATGAAATAAACTTATCCACAGGAAAGACTACCTCAGAATGCAGGTAGGGGGAAAATGTGCAGTTCTGGCTTGTCAAATATATGCAGTGAAGAGTCTGAAGTGGCAGGAAGGGGGAAAAAAAAAAAAAAAAAAGAAAGAAAAAAAAAAAAAAACAAGCTCAGAACCAGATAACATCTTGTAGCATTTGCTTGCAGTAATTTCATATCCAACCAAGAGCAAGAAGGTTAAAGACAAAAATTCATTTTGAAAACTGTTGCCTGAAAGAGGACTTTTCCCTCAGTTCTTGTTTATATTTATGGAAAAAAAAAAAAAAAAAAAAAAAAGAAAAAACCAATCTACACTAATTTAATGCAAGTACTTGTGTCAGTAATGGGAAGCCTAAAATCTTCAGGGAGATTGTCTCTCTCTGTGAAAAGAATTCTGGAATATAACTAACAACCTACCAGTGTGTCCTTGGCATGCTGCACACTGCTTCTTAGAGAAGTTCAATACCTCCCACAATTTTTCACTTCTCATGCACATTTCTTCATAACGGTTATGCAGAAGAGATGACAAAAATCACTTCTTCTTTGGGCTGCTGTTTTAAATATTTCTAAGCAACTGTTATTATACTATGTATGTAGTACTACATATTCATAGAGCAGACAGCAATCTGGACGCATTCTTCTTCCTTAAAAAAGTGATTTCTAACATGGCCCAATACAAATGTTCTCTGATAAAGGTGCCAATAATTATGACAACAATATAAGAGGAAAAAAGATCTTCAGGCTTTTCTTTTCAAACCTATAGCACAGAAGTTGCAGATATTGCCTCAAAAGATAGCTGTGGGATTTCTCCAACCATGTGCCTCACTAAGTATATAGCAGAAGTCCATCAAACACAATTTCCTCTGCTTGCAGCAATTTCATAACATGCAGACTTCACAGTCACTTTAAGTTAGGATTCAAGTTCTGACTATTCATTTTTTTTTCCCACCTTCCACTGTACAGAAAACAAACCTTTTCCTTTTGGTGAAATTTTTTAGTTAAATGATAAAACAAGCAATTAAACAATGAGATAGCAGGCAATAAAGAAAGTTTTGAGAGCATCGCCATTAACTGAATGTAATTCACTGCTCCACTTATAAAAATCAAGTGATTTGCCTATTGTATCCATTATCTGTGTTAATGCATACTTCAGGGTAGCATGCCTCCTAGTAGTCTATCAAACTAATTTCAATCATGACTAATGACTAATGTTTTTATTGTGGGAAAGATTATCCATCCCTACTTATGCTATCTCAGTGTCACTTTTTTCCTAATAGTTACCCACATATTCTTCACTGTCTCTGACATTTAATCACCTTAATTTCATTCTATTATATCATCCTTTCACTGGTCAGTTTATCATCATGGTTTCTTAGCAGCTTCTATCTCACTTGAGGGGAAAAATAAAATAAAATAAAAAATTATATATATATATACAGAATCACTGAATTTAACATTCTTTTTTTCTGTGCTTATTACCTTAACATTTTCTAACAGTAATACCTTTTTACACAACTTTCATTCTTCCTGTCAGTCATCTGGATGAAGTTCTTGCATACCTGCAGTTGCCAATATATCAACAAAGAGTAGTATTAAGCATTCCTTCAGCAGAATTTCCCCTCATCTTTGCCAGTAACTAATTCTTTACAAGACAAGAGACATAGCATGGTGCTAAAATTAATGGACAGCCTGTGGTCAAGAGGAGATATCTCCTGTGATGGATAGAACTCTCAATCACTTCAACACTGAGTAATTCTTTTTGTAGTTTCAGATCTATTTCTGAACAGTTTGATGACAGACTACAGATACCAATGTGTAATTAGATATAAATAAAGAAGTGCAATCAATAAGACTAAATTTGTTTGTTTCTTCTTGAATGCTGAATCAAAACTGTTTGAAGTGGTCAGCATGCTTTAATGTAAAACCTTTAAATGCGTTCAGTAACAGTAGCAGTAGCATATGTCATGAAGTCTTCTACCTTCTGAAAAGAATTTCTGAAATTTAACTGAAATCTAATTACTAAAGGTCTACGTATTTTTTCTTCTTACATAATCAAAACCAGTAAACCAGTTGAAAGGAGCCAAAAGACCATAAACTCACTTTTAAAATATTTTTGCTAACTCTTCGTTGATTCAAGATTCAGCAAAGAAACTTGAGTAAAAATGTGTTTCCTCAAACATTTTTACAATTAAACAGTTCATTAAATTTAAGAAAAATTCTATTACGACTTCTTGGGAGAAGTACAGACTTTAAATTACCTTTGAAAACAAAGCTGCTGTATCAGCTAATGAACTTATAATTTCTCCTCTCAGCCAACTGAACACGAGTTTTGCATCAGAGCACAATGCATTCATGGCTCAAAAAACTAATGTAGCCATAACTGAACAGCTTCAGCTAGACTTTTGAGACATCTAAGATATATGCCAAGAGACTAACATACTAACACAGCTGTAATTATGTTACTTGAACACACTGGGATGAGAAAAATTTAAGTAAAGATTAAAGTTCTACTTTCTACACCACCACACTTAACCTGAGCATGTAATACATACTCAGACTTCAGATGTCTCCAGTTCACATCATGCAATAATCTTCTAAAATGGACATGACTGATCTCATTCCAATGATATGTGAGTGAAACTGCCTTCTCTTCTGCCACTGATGGTACTAAAGGTTGCTAAACCTCCAATAAAAATATCTCAACTAGAAGTCTCAGGTGGGGTGAAGTCAGGTCCCACTGTGTTTTACTGCAGCCCTATTACTAACATATTTTATAAAACATTATTCAGTAAAATAAACAAATTAATTTCATCCCTCCCATCTTGTATACCGATAAGAGTCAAATTTCATCACATCTGACTACCTATAACCTAAACCAAACACCACTAATTTTGTGCTATACTCTCACTAGTTTGGTACCATAAAAGTAATATGACACTTTGATTAAGCCACATAGAAGCAGTTAACTTAGTACTGTAATGTACAGCAACCAGGGAGTGAGACCAGAGCTAGCAATTCCAGGTTTGAAGAAGCTTCTCCTGGCTATGCTGGGCACTTACAGCCCAAATGTAGTGCATTCTCCCACTCCTTCACATTCTTGTATAACATTTACAAGCCTAGAATAGTGAGTGGAAGGAAAGTGCTGATTAGAGCACTTCTTGTTTATTTCAGGGACTTCTATTTTAGTTCAGGCACTGGCACTTAAGGCACTAGGCATAGCAGACTCTACATTTCCTTCCTTCAGCCACTTTCACTGATAACAGCAGTTACAACTGAGAAAGTGATGGCAACGTGGATGGAGAAAGTCAACGTGCAGGGCTTGTACAGAAGAACTCACTATTCAGAAGCAACCTTGACATCTTTCACTGCCCTCTGTCTGTTCCCCAACTAAGAAGTCTGGCAGGAAGCACTCATCTCCAGATGGTGGACAAGTAAACCTACTTGAACAGATTGCATTACAATATTTTACATTAAACAGTTATTGGATTAAGTGTATAAACAGTTCTGGGAACTCTAAAACTCCCTCTCCAGAATGATCATCATTCAGCCACAAAATTATTTTCCCTCTTGTTGTTCCTCTTTGGCTCAGCAAATGCTTCTCTGAAGCTCCGTGCCTATGCAAGAGGATAGTTGTATTATGGATACATTTGTATTAGCAAGTAGTGCAAAACTAAAGAACAGATCTAGGACTAGGTATTTAGTCCTAATATAAAATCCTCTATGTTTTGAGGATTTTACTTCAAACTAATTCTCAACCAAAGACCAGCTGTAAATTAGCAGCTGGAGTACAGTATGTGCATTTCTGGAGTGTATGTTTCATGTTAATTTCAATATGAGAATCCAGTTCACACACTCAGAGACCATTTCAACACAAAAACAGTGCCTCACAGATGGACGACAGCTGATTCACTTTACTCTTTTTTAATTTAAACAGTATGACAGATCACCTTAAGAGGACCCAAGCACCCAGAACAGCAGGCTGCCAAGCATTTATCCTGTGAAGCAGGATAATTATTTGATCTCCGGGAAATGGTATCAATTGCTTTCATTATTTCAGTTTCCCAGACATGCTCTAACCACAAGGCTACAATTTAAAGGGACAAGATGTCACGTTCCACTGAGAAATTAAATCCTATTGTTAAACACCACACAAGTTCACAGCAAACAATGACAGAAGTTTAACATCACCACATTTTCATGCACAGAATGGGCTAAAATGCAAGCTACCAAATTAGATGAGGACTGTCCTCTGTATGCGTAAAAGCATGACTTCATGTGCCTCTTACTTTTAAGACAAATTTAGTTAACAACCTGCAGAATCAATATGCAGTTATGCAAGACCATTTTAGATGAAGACTTAAGACTCCAGAAGCTACATTCTCTATGATTTCTGGTTTAAGTGTTTTCATCCCTTGTAGGACTTAAGTTTAGACTCATAGGAAGACAAAAACTCAATTGTCAATGCAAAGGTAAATGCTATTCCCGTATAGGCCAGGGCAAACCACTATATATGTATTTTGCTATCTGTATTGTCTCATTTATCCAGCTTAGACAAAACAACTAGAAAAATGAAAAAGCCTATCGTGCATTTTAAGTGGAAAATGATCAGCAGTGCCTAAAGCCAAAGAAGCAAAGAGGAAATGAAAAGGAATGATAATATCTGGAGCTTCTCCAGCGGATATTAATAATGTTTTATCGTAGTTTCTAAACAAATTGCCCACTAAAGGAGTTAGTGCATTGCTATCAATAAGCAGAGATATGAAGAAAACTTATGAATATAGGCAACAGTTGCTATCCACAACCAGCCTAGAACAAAAAATGCCTCACAACAAAAGAAAAACATTTGCCACAGTAACTTCAGTATTTAATGAGCAACTCCTATCCAGCTGGACAGACTAAAACTTCTGCCTCATCTCTTGCATTGAGATATTCTCAGTAAGTGAACACATCTGCCGTGAATAAAATAAGAGGTGTAACTGTCCAACATTTTCATCTTGGATTAGTTCTCCAAGGACTGCTGACCTACTTGAAACTTCAACAAAATTCCTGCCATTCCTGCCATTCCCTTCCCACTTAGGTTGGAAGCTTTCACATAAATAAGGCATGGAGTTAAAAGATGAAAAACCTCCCACCGGAATGTATTAAAGCTGAACCATCATACGGTTTCCAAGAACACAAATAAAGACTAAAGTATGAGGCAAAAATAAAAAAGAATTCAGACAGCTTAGCAGTACCATCTTCACCTTCCAGACGATTTTTAAAAGTTTAAAGAACCCGCACATCTTACAGCATTTGAACACTGAACTTGGCTTTCTCAAACTGCAGTATTTAATCCTGCAAAACATTTGCTAAGGCAAGGTCATACTGTGGCTCCTTATAGCATGCTGCTGGAGCAATTTCCTACACAATTCTACTAAATGGAATCATCCAGATTTCATGAGAACCACTGCTGAACTGTAACAGACACATCTAGGTAGAATGAACAAAATATTTATGCTAGATCAAAACAGTTTCTTATTAGGTAATCAAAACTTGTCTTTTCAAAAGTGCATCTTTTGATGTATGTACCTCCTAATATATTTACGTATCAACACTCCTACCTGATCAGGTCCTGCACTGAGCAAGTTGCACTTCAGCACAAGGTAAGTTAGAAGAATCTATGGCTTGCTGAGTGTGCTCGAAGGAGAAATCTGCCTACTAATGACATTTTACGTGCCACTAACTGCAATTCCATTTAAAGCACATGGCTGGTAGCTGATAAGAAGAAATCTTATCAACTTCAGTCATCTATCATCACAAAGATTGATCTGTTGAAATGTTCTTTGCAATATTCAATGGCTAGACTGATAGATAGGCTGAAGTGTCCTCACAATCTAATGGTAGCTTAAGTGGTTGATGAAAACCTACAGCATATTTTACAAATGAGGTCAGGAAGCAAATACAAATCTCCAGCTCTTCATAGTTTTATACTGAAGAACTCTCAGTGTTCTTTAGGCCTCTGAATGCATCCTACATTCTTTCAGACTTTGCACTGAGAGTATGACTATAGTCCCACAATACTAAAACAAGGCAACAAGTGCCATTCCTAGGCATCTGATCTTTGGCATAATCTGGAAAAAAAAATAAAAATAAAAATAAAAATAAAAATAAAAATAAAAATAAAAATAAAAATAAAAATAAAAATAAAAATAAAAATAAAAATAAAAATAAAAATAAAAATAAAAATACTAATTAAAACCCAGAACTGTCTTACTAAAAGGAGTCAAATAAGTTTTACTTTAAAAAGCTTCTTGAAACCTAAATCCATTTACTGCTGCGTGTATTCATGCACCCTTATAAATTCTTGGCTTGGCCAGCTGGGGATGTACAAATTCACTACCACCTTCTACACAGTCCAAACAGAAGCCGGTACTGTCCTCTGATGAGATGTCCTACTCCTCCTTTTACTAAGTTCCTCTTCAATTGCCTCACCTATTTGCAGTTTGAATTTCTCTCTTTTGAGAGATGCCTAAACACATGCTGGTATAGTTATGTCATTTCTTCACTTTATCTACATGACACCTTCCACGTTATCTGGAAAAATATATATCACCTCTTTCAGTTAAAATAGATTTCTACTTTCTTCTTCTTCTACTTTCTTCTTTATATCTTCAGATAACCTTGATGAAGCAGAGTATCAAAAGTAGCCATATTTAAAAGCAACCTGTCTGCTCAGTTTTATTATTTCACACATTAATCTCCCTTGCAGACTGTGAGTCTCTAGCTATAACTTTTACAGAATGACAAAGATTCACAGAAAACAGGTTTAAAAGTAAAAATGACTTAATATTTTTAGCATACCCCACTGAATTTACTAACCATGGAGTCAATCCATTTTAGATTCCAGTTTACTACTAAAAGTAGAGGAAGGTGATACGGAGTTGGTGCTAAGAAGATGATCAAAATATGTTAAGTAACAATTTGGACTGGACTCAACAATAAAAAGAAAGCATCTACAGTCAGCATGAAAAGTTTAAGAGACAGTGAATAATAAATACCTCTCCCATAAATCTACCATATTATTCAGACCAAAATAAATAAATAAATAAATAAATAAATAAATTGATGTGAAAGCAGTAATTAATTATTCCAAACAAGTGCTTGGAGGACAGTGCATTTATAAATTAAAGGTTTAACTTTAGATTAGGAATGTTTCTTTGCCACTAACAAAACCTAAAAAAGAAAATGTAAGAACTTGAATGTTTAAACAAAACCTGATAAAACCAGCATAAAGGGAATTAGCTAGTAAATTAGCATACCAACAATTATTTCATGTCATGAAAACAAGCTAAGCATCAAAGGTCTTCATAAAACAATCACGTTCATGAATATTAATCATAAATCTCAAAGGGTTTTTACACTATATTGTCTTTGTTTCTGCTGCATGAGCTCAAAAAAAAAATTAGAGGGACATTTACAGAAGCCCAGACATAAAGACATACACATCAAAATCAAGGAAAGTTGAACAGAAATGGAACTATACAAGATTCGGGTCTACAGCCTGTCTTTGCTGGCCTGCAAATGGCAACAAGATGAGGAAAGTAACTGAACATCCTCATTATGTAACAGTACAGCAGATAGTAATAGCAGTAGGGAATTACTATTTAAAAAATAAAAATAAAAATAATAAAAAAGTCAAAAGCGGAGAAAATAGATTTTATCTTAAAAGCAGTGAATGTTATGGCCTATAACCTTGAAGAATTCTAAGGCTAAGCTTTCAATCCACAAAGGCAATGTACAATTCCAATTACTACTTATGTTATGATGTTGATATACAAGTGTTTTATGCAATACAGTCAAACCTTACTAAGTCTGGTAAATATGAAATTCAAGAATAATTTGCTTGGGATTTCAAAGAAAAAAGGCAAGAAAAAGTAATGGAATGGCATAATAAAGTTAACAACTTCAACTGCAGTTGTAGAAAATGACTAACTGAGGGCATTCCAAAGTATGAGACGCAATGATTAGATAAAAACAAAATCTTACCAATAAAAACTATTAGAAAGGAAAACAGTCTTCCCAAAGAAATGACAAAATCTGCCTGTTTCTCAGAATGTACAGGACGTGTTCGTGTTTTCTAAGCTTTTATCACAGCATAGCATCTGAAATGCAGCTTGGAGGATCATTACAGAAATATCTTTCAATGTATTTCATGGTAATAGCATATTACAGATTTTTTTTTTAATTTATTAAATTTGATATACATATCATAGCAACTACAATACCTATGAATATTAGATCTAACAGCATTAGATGAAAAAACACCACTTTTTATTATGCCCGCTTTGAGATTTACCATATGTAGTTCTGATCACTAGCTTAGCCAAAAATGCGACCTCCAAAACACTTTTAGAAATGAAAATAAACCTGAAGATCCAAAATAATAACACACACAGTAAGTAATAAAACACACATCAAACAAACATTCTTTACCCCTCTAACTATACAGACTGATTTTACCAGAGTAGCTAGAACCTAAGCAGATACTATTTGTCTTCCATGTGGGTACAAATGATGCTCCGTATAATTGATTAAAGAGAAGAACAGGGGAAAAAATCAATTAATCCGCTGTTGTATCTTATGACACCAAGGATGCCAAATGGAGACATCTGGGCAGAAAGAAGTTTCAGCAATCCAATTACAAAAAACACTATCAGGCTGCTGTTGTAAGTATTCCTTATTCCACTTCTCGTATGCCATCACAAGAGACATTAAGTTTCTCTACACACACTTGTTAAAATAAGAACTGCAAGCCAATATTGTAAAGTTTCTCCAAAACCTCAGATAATTAGAAACAGAAGAGGGAAGAGATATTTTTGGCTGCTTGGGAAGATCAGCAAAAAAAACAAAGAATTCTTGCAATCACATACCTCCTTTTTTTTTTGGACAGGGTTGAGTAAAAAGCACTCAGAATTGCATTCAAAGACTTTTACATTTTGAGGTATGACTTACAGATGTTATTCCACTTCAAAACCATGACGATTACTTAAAAGCTTAAAGTATTGATTGAAAAAGCCTCTTCTTTCCCTACTGCAACAAAAGAGAAAATGGGAAATTACCCAAAAGAATATAAAGCTTCCACTTTAAATACAGCTTCAAAATTACTTCAAGCTGAATCTACAGCTTGACTGCATTTCCCTTCAAAAATTCAACCCTAGCCACATCTCGATTTTTAATAAAGCTTTTAGAGAGGAGCCTACACTTCAAGCACCAAACATTTGACTGCATGCTGTTTCAAAAGCAAAGACACACAGTGCTCCACAACTTGGATACCAAACACAACATTTTAATGACTAAAAGACCAAAAAGTCTTTATATTCGAGCTGAAACAAAATTTCAAGGCAGAAAGACAGGGAAGGGTTTTAATTATCACTATTGTGTTAAAATTATCAGAGGTCCTGAAGGATAACTACCCTTTATACCACACATGCCACTGAATGTGTTGAATGCTCCTACTTCTCACACCTTTTTTACTTTTGCTCTTCCAACACTATTTGTTCCACGTGGAAATAACAGAATGCCCAAGACAGTATCACCAACTACCTCTGCAGAAGACTTTGCTTCTAATATTTACTTCTTTCCTTTTTTCTCCACTGGCTTTGCTACATGTTCACCATCTTTTTTTTTTTTTTTCTTTAAATAGGCAACCAGAACGTCTCTAAGAAGGAAATAAATCTACAGGCAATAAGAACAGCAACAGGAGATGGAGGAAGAAGTCCCATTAATCCCTTTCCTTTCTGGAGCAATGGTGACCAAAGGCAGCAGCACACTGCTGCAAGCTGGGCAGGCCCTAGCTCTGTCAGGCTGCTTTTTGCTGCATTTATGTCCATCACCAGAAACTAGACAGAGAGGAATGTAAAGAAAAAGGACTGCAATGTTTTCTACTTATTTCCTCAGTGGCAAAAGCTGTCTAGAATGAAAAAGCAAAACAGAAATGTAAAGAGCAGGATAGAGGGAAGAAACAGGAATGTTTACGTTTATATAATCATGCTACTGTTCCAGAATAGTAACTTCAATGATGGCACACAGCTAATTATGCAATAATTCAAAACCATTCTCTGACAGTTCTTGAAATTTTTGCAAATTTAATATGGAACTCAGCAGCCTTCCATGATATGCCACAACAAAAAGTTTCCGAAGAGTTATCACAGTACTTTGCTTCACAAAAGTGTATTTCAGCAACTTAAGAACTGACATATTTTCCACTCTAAACAGTTATAACAGTATACCACAATCAATACAGTGAATCTGTGACACAAAGTCATGTCACGCACTAGTTTCCTCTATTTGTTCTTTTCTGCTAGCAAGAAGTACTTCAAAACACACCTAATAACTCAGATCTTTCTGCAGTCATTATTTCCATCTTCCACACTCTAACAGCTGATCCAGACACAGCAACAATTTACACCTTATGCACAATTTTCTATATGGTTGACGATATAAAAAATAATTGTCTTCACCAAAGTTCCTTTTAGTTCCATTAACTTCCTTCAAGAAGGTTCACTTCACTGTACCTTCAACCATTTTTCCAGCTTCCATAAAAGCTATGACAATCTGGTCAGTGTTTATATGGATAAACAGGTTCACTTCACACTTAATTTCTGTCATCTCTGCCTTCTACAACTACCGGTGTTGTGAACAGAAGCTTCCTCTAACACAAGGTCCTATGTTCTACTTCCCGCCCCCCCTCCAAAAAAATACTCTTTAGAGGTGATTTCCAAGCTGCTTACTCTGAGAAAGCTGAAGTTTCATACTGAGCAAACAGATGCTTTTCAGAGCACCACCATCCTGAACAGTGCTAGCAAGTTGCTAAATAAAAGGTATGTTTCAGTCCTGTTTCACAATGCAACTATGCAGTAAAACCAGTTAACTTTGTAGAAAGCATTTGTAGACAACCATTTTAACTTGCCATTATTTACTGTCAAAAAAAAGATTTCATTTAAAAAGAAATAAAGATTATTTTGGCTATCTTGGTAGCACAGCTGCCACTCTACATTAAAGTGTCAACAAAAGTTGCTAAGCCAGTACATCACAGCAAAAGGGAATCGATAGTGATAAACATTAAACACATTTTATTAAATAAAAAAAGTAAATATTGGAAAAAATACATCAATTATATGGCAGAGCAATACATTACTGTCTATGCTTTCCAGCTGCATAAAATTGTCCAGCAAGCAAAAAAGGGAGAAGAAAAAAGAAAGGGGGGGGGGGGGGGGGCAGAACACATAGATTTCAGGTGTTCATTTTCTACATTGATACCCAAATGACTTATGTGGACAGGCACTACGTAACATGGTAGGTTTGCCACAAAGTCAGACTATCACTTTAATGATGAAATTGGGATTTTACAGACTACATTAATTCCAGAAAGCTGAGAATCTTAATCATTTACCTACTTAAAAGAAAATCAAAGCCATCCAATGCTTGTGACCATTCTGCCTGAGCAGAGCTTAGTGAGATGGCTTGGTAGCAGCAGGGCCTGACACCCAGGTGAGCAGAACCTCACCTGGAACTAGGGGCAAGCTGATTCAGTAAGCACTCGCATTAAAGCATTAAAACCTGGAAAAGGGTAAATATTTACACATTTCCCGTCTGCTGAAGGCAGACATTCTGTTGCCACCTAAGGAAAGCCACCCTTTCCTCCACCTCTCACACAACAGATGATGCCCTGGGCCGGCAATCAGCACGTATGTCAGCACAGCACACGCCCGCTGCGATCGCTTCGCTGTTACTTATTATCCGGGGGCGTTCAGGTGGCATCGCAACCTGCTTTAATTTCCTCCTGCTGCGGCTCACCCCCCGGTGCGCTCGTGTCGCCGCAAGGACGGCCCCGCAGCCGGCCATGCTCGGGGGGCGGGGGCCAGCAGCTGCCCAGCGCCCTGCAGGCGGCCCTGGGGGGCCGGGGGAGAGCGCAGCCGCGGGGCAGGAGGACGGAGCCCCTCGGCCGGGACACCGCCGCGGGGAGGAGGCACGGCAGAGCAGCCCCGGCCCCTCAGCCGGGCGCGAAGGCGAAAGAAGCAAAGGTTCTACCTCCTTCTTTTTCTGGCCTCCCCCGAGCTGGCCGCAGAGAAAGAGGAGGAGCAGCAGCAAGAGGAGGAGGCAGTTCCCAGCCGACAGGTGCAGCAGCCGCCGCAGGACACGGCTGCCGGACGCCATGTTCCCCCTGCCGCTACCCGCTGGCCTCCGCACGGGAGCACCTGCGGTGCTACTGCCCGCCTCCTTCCGCCCATTGGATGCAGACCGATGCGGAGGCTGGTGGGAAGTGTAGTCCTTTACACCCGCAGCGCCGCGTGCCGGTGAGTGCGGTCCGACGCCACGTTGGCGGTGGTGCCATAGGCGGTGTCATAGGGCTGAGTGTCGGGCACTTCGGACACCAACGCATGGGGTTCTGTGCGGTGAAGGGTTGCTGGCAGCTTTATCAGGGGAGGCATCTATCAGAGCTGTTGCCCGAGAGAGGTAGCAGTGGTCCCCAAGCAAGCAGCTGATAGCAGTGATAGTGGTGAGTAGCTTTACCTGAATTCCAGTCCATATAACAGCCGGCCGCCATGGCAGATGTCAGAGGCACTGAGTGCAGTCATGAGCTGAGACTATACTAAAGAAACAGAGAACTGAAGATCCTTATTTTCCACATTCATCTGCATACACTTCTCAGATCTCACTATTCACCCAGAAAGTCATCTCTGCGGAAAATAATATTCATGTAATACACTAATAAAGTTATTTTTAATTTTATTCTCAGAGCATTAACCATGCAGCTTAAATTTGATATTCTTGTGCACAGTACACTGTTCTAATCATCGATCTCATTTCTTTCCATGGAACACACACTGCAGTGCTCAGGTTAGGTAATGTTAAATTAATGAGCACCAACCTTTTTTTTTCCCTCTTACTTTTTTCAGCTTCCAAGTTATGCTTTGTGCCTTGTTTACCACGCATCTGTGCTGAAGGCTCCACAGACAGAACTATTCATTTCTTTAGAGATTTTCCTATGTCACTCAAAAAATATTATGAGTCTTCTAATCAAAATATCAGATGAAAATAGAAAGCTGAAGCACTGGGAGAATGCTCAAAGGTATTTATTTTGGGCACAGAATTTTTAGATGGTATTTTAATGACAGCATTGGATGCTAGATCAACAGTACTACAGACTTAGCAATATGTGCTTAAAACATTCTGTAAGGCTGTGGTGTTCTTTTATATTTGCAATGTGTCTTTGAAAAGTTACTCATACCCACAGAAACTATGGATCATATTCAGCTAATCAACTTAAAATTGATATTAGTTTCTTAAATTCAAGAGAGTTAAATATCCAGTTATCCGCATGTGTCAGATTCTGCCACTGGACAACAGTAACCATAAGGTGGTCAGTTATGTGGGCTCTGCTTCTCAGCTGGTCCCAAAACTCTTAATTGTAATTCTTACCCCTCCAAAAGGTGATATCCATATGTTTACATCCACTTTCTAGTCTAGAATCTAATAATCTAATACAGAGGCATTTATTGAGAAGCCTACGCTCCCAAAATAGTTTATCCACTACCATCAGTACAAATATTTCAACAAGACTGTGACAAAAAAATGCCTTAGTACTGCTATTATCCCAATGCCTCCCATGGAATCTACTTCCCTATAATAAATGACTAAAAAATAAAAATTAAAAATAAAAAAAGCTGTTGTTAGAGTGGATTACAGCGATTCCTAACACAGAACTCTGCTTTATAGGGACAGGATATTGCTATTAGAATGATGTTATGAAAGATGTAGACCTTTGTCTCTTCTATACATTTAGAAACATTACACTGGAACAAGAGAGGCTTTTTTTAACAATGTGCTAAAAGAAATAATATGTAATTTAAAAATCTCAGGATGCTCTTGCTAAATCCAGAACTGCTAAATCCTCTTGGTCTCCTCCTGAACCTCAGGCACCATGGACCTTCCACATTTTTGCTGTGTGAGAGCAGCATTAAAACTATGAGAACATGACAAACAATGAAAAGCTCATGTTTCCTTCTAAGAAATGCTAAGAAACTGTTTTGACATGATGCAGATCTGTCAAGGATCTTATATTTACTTTTGATCAAAAGTCTTAATTTTCAAGAGTCCTGAAAGTCTTGACCACAAGCAGGAAACAGCAGCATGGGCTTGACCTATTTTTCTGCTTGGATTTCTAACCTGTGTTCTGTATAAACCAGAGCTTTCATTTCATATTCATGATATGCATTAATTTTTTTTTTTTTTTTTAGTTCATTGATTAAAGGAGACTTCACATGGTTGAATTAATGTCTGGGAGCTGCAATACAATTAAACTGTTGAACCTGCAACTGTGTTTTGTTTTGTTTTTTCACTTTCAAGCTATCTAGAAATAGACATAGCCTGGAAGGTATTTTATACAGACATAGCTGCTGTATAATTATGACATGTATGGTCATGTTAATGAAGGCCTAAAAGTGAAAGGATGTTTTCCCTTCCCTCTTTTCTCAAGAAGTACAGAAGAAAGAATAAAAGAAGTGCAGTGCTGGGGTTGGACTAATGGATTTCTATGTGTCCATATATATAAATATATTAAAAGATTCTTAACTACATAAGACAAGGGGGGTTTTTCCTTTGAGATCAGTACCCAAGCATAGATCACCCATACTGATAATGTGTAATCAAATCTGAATGGGAATCCAGACCATGGTTAGGAAGTCTTAGACCATTTTAGCTTTATGCTTATTTGGCCCTGATGTCCTTCATTGTTTAGTATGATTCTGGATAATGCTATTTTAGAAATTCCTTCATCTCTATGCAGTGTTATATCATCATTATATCACCAAGAATAGAGCAAATATGTTTTTAACCTCAATGGAAAATTACAGATATACATTAACAGCACCTGGCAGTGAAAATGGGAGCTGGGAAAATGAAAACAAAACCATTCAGAAAATAATAGTTTACCGAAGAATGGCAAAATCACTTGCAGCTCATTAATACAACATATAACATATATGTTTAATATATAGGCTAAAAGGCTTTTTGAAATTTTCCATTGCTGACAAACACTAATAATAAAACATATGCTAATAAGCTCCTATAACTCTTACAGACACCACCACAACTCATTCCCATGCCCACAGTTATGCTATTTTTTTTTTATTTTTTTTTGGTATGAAAACTCAAAGTTTGGCATTTGATTATAGAAAAAGAAAGATATCTCATGAATAAGAAATTGCTCATGCCTTTTAACATCTCACTCTGGAATTTGGAGTGAGTGTTTGATACAAATGTCAAACTGATCCTCACTGGTGATATACAGAAGATTTGTGTCAGCACATTATGTTGGAGTAGAATTTTTCTAAACTAATTTAAGTTACCAGCTATTTTAAATTACAGTGAATCACTCTCTGGAAACAGTTATTTTCATTGACTGTATAGGTGGTGTATTTAAGAAAATACATTAAAACGTTGGTTGATTTTGGAACAAATTAACATTATCCACAGAAATTTAATCTACAAATGTAACGAATTGGGTATTAATGGAAAGTGGAAATAGAATTGAAAGTGATTTGTATTTTGAGAACCCTGAATTTTTCATTTCCAATGGTGCCTAGAATAGGTAGAAATAAGATCACACATAATTTGTTTTTTATTTATTTTTTCATAATATCTTGAGAATCACAAAAATTAAGGGCCTGTAAAATACTTACTAGTCTTACATATTAATATTTCATTAACAAATGAAAAAAGTATGAAGAAAGCTACGAAATCAAGCAGCACAGATGGTTATTTCAGTAACAGTCTTTTTTACATGTCTCCCTGTGGAAATAACTAAATTCAAGTGATGCCATTGGGAATATTAGTTATTTCTTCTCTAGGAAAGTTAAGGCAAACCTACATTATTTCCATACCAATAATGAGACTTTTTATTGCACACAATAAGGTTTAATTTGTTCCATTAATAATTGTAATAAAGTGCTGAAAATCCATTTTACTCTAAGGTGCTAAATATTTCTGTTAAACACTCATTCGGATTGTATGCTTTTAATAGAAATGCAAATTAACATTTGATTAGTAAAAAAAAAATAATAATTACTGAATATGTTTTAGGTTATGGTAGATAGTAAAAATTATTTGTAATTATTAAAAGTGTTAAAAATATCAGATATAACTGAAATAAGTGCTTGGTTATTTTAAATAACCTATTACATATTTACTTAGCTGAAACTGCAATATTTAGTTATAAATAATATCTTAAGGAATGATATTAAGAGAGAATTAATGAATGAGTGCTCTTGCAGGCACTCACCTAAGCATACTCTTATGCAAATGTTGATTGCACACAAAGTTTTAATTGCCCTTTCTTTTTTATTACACATTACTTTCAAACTTTCTAGTACAAGTTTAAAGTCTATTTGTTTTTAATTTTTAATTTTGCAATGAAAGAAAGTATGAAAGAATGACAAGAAGTCCTAGCCTGTGAGAGATGGATAGACTAAAGATACAGGCAATATGTGAACTTTTCTAGTATCCTAGAAAAAAAACAAAAAAAAAAAAACCAAACAACAACAAAAAAAAACCAGGATTCTTCTCTGTAAAAAAAAGCTCATCTGTGGTATTAACTATCAATTTCTGAGTTTTTCAATGGGTCTCTGAGAGATCGAGAAAAATCAAATGGTTCTAGCAAAGCAAAGAAACAAATAAATCCATGACAGCTTGTAGTAAGGTGCGTCTTCCTGGCATAAGGAAAATAAACTTATATATCAAAGAAACTTTTTGAATGTAATAATTCCAGAGGAAAAGGGTTTTGTATGTATATTTAGGGAAACAATGACATTAATGTGTAAATTATGATAGTCATCAAGCATATGAAGATAATTTTTAACATCAGATATTAAACAAAAGTAATGGAAACATTTTAATGACATAATAATCAGATTAAATAATTATAGTTTTCCTAAGGACTCAAAACGGCTTATTATAAACAACACATAGTCTAGATGAGATTTTACCATTATCTGAAACACAGTACGGTGACCCAATACCCAGATGAATTAGGACAGCATTAATGTTTTTCTAGAAACTAGAGAGACCAAAATTGGAATATTGTATCTACACTGTGTAGGTACAAATTGGAATGTTGTACGTACACTGAGTAAAATGGAGTTTAAACCAGAAAAATGGATAATGTGTAGTGTGACATCTAAGCTGTGATTCAATGAACATTAAAGAAATTCATATTATTAATTAAAGAGAATAATATAACATGATTACAGTCAATAGGTATATATAGATGTTTTTGTTATTTTTCTAGTCCCTAATTGTAGTGCACAAAATCTCAGCCTGGTCATAGCTGTTATACTGGTTTTGTTTTGTTTCATTAACATACAATTTAAGCTTTATTTTCAAAACTTTTAATTTTCAAACATTGAAAAAGTCTGCAGCTTTCTGTGAAAAGTTAACTGTGTTTAAGCTGAAAGGATGTCTTTCAGCTCAAATATATTTTCGGAACATAGAATGATTTGCTTGAATTATTTCTAAAAATAGTCTAAAACATTTCATCAATACAAATTATTCCCAACACAAACTGAATCAGAAACGTGTAAAAAAGCATATTCAGTAACACAGGAGGTGATGAAATTGTTTTGTTTCACTGAGGCTGTAGTCAGAAT
The DNA here is from genome assembly GCF_054131305.1 of Coturnix japonica. Taxonomy (NCBI): domain Eukaryota; kingdom Metazoa; phylum Chordata; class Aves; order Galliformes; family Phasianidae; genus Coturnix; species Coturnix japonica. Next base: position 65,950,606 of record NC_140666.1, read on the forward strand.
TTCTAAAAAACTTCCACAAGACTTCTTAGATATGTTTGTTTGCTGAGTGCTGCTTACATGTTTTTTACTAAGAAATTGATGTTTATATATATGCTGTGGTGTATTTGGAATCTAGAGACCAAAATCTGTGATAAAACAAATATTTTATTATGATAATCTTAAAGAAGAGCAGGAAGGCACAACTTTGGTTCCTTCATTTTTGAAAACCCAAGACAATAGGAAGACTTCTTATGATGGGGATGTGATGACCAGTCTTGCAGAAACAGTTTGTTTAAGTTCATGAGACCTCTTACTGATAAAAATTAGCATAGGTAAAGGAAATACATTCTACACTCCATTGTGACAAATACCAATATCAACAGATAAAAGTACTTGAATGAAACAATTACACTTGGAAACACTGGCCTGGTACCAAAGTAACTGAGCTTGTGTTCTCTGTTTCTGCCCATAAATGATTTTTATATAGCAGTATATATTAAAAACATATAAACATTCAGATAGATGTCTAACATCTACAGATAAAAATTGAGTGCTTACAGTACAAAAATGTGCCTAGGAATTAAAACCCGAAGTAAATATACTTTTCATAAGTATCAAATCAAATTTTACATCAAATGTTTTAAAAGTGGATCGAAATTAGTAAAATGTAATCAAAATTCTCACTGTCTAGTATCCTTCATCATTCTTAACCAATTTAATTAAAAGATGAGCAATGAATCTTATGTCAGGAGAGGAACATATCACTTTACAGTGTGAAAAATTAATGAGCAAAAGTGAAAAAATTCAGAAGAGTCTTACAATAACCTTTTGCTACAAAAGCAAGGACTCGGACTCAATTATTAAACAAACAACTATTCAATTCTTCACTGAACTTAAGGTAAGTGTCATGTCATGCTCATATATCATTATTATGACAAAATTTTAAAAAAAACACTTTTTACTAAGTGCTTTACTGAGAATCTTAAATTGAATCATCCATCCCAATTAAGGGATAGTCAAAAAATATAAACTGAAAGTGCTATTCAGCTATATATTAATATGATGGCTAAGTCATAATTTAGTTTCAGATGAGCATGAAAATGATAGAATCTCGTGAAAAATGAATCCCAGTAGTGTAATTAATCTAATCACAACAAATTATGTTCTTCTGGTATATTATCTGGTACGCATGGAACTGTAAGAAACACTATTTATATGTAGTCCAATAAGCTAATCTGCTCACTGTTACTATATGTTATTTCTACCTTCCAGATCGTAAGGTGCATTAGTATTTGTTAATAGAATTTAACCATCTGCATTACTAAAGCACTTTTTGTCATTTTTCTTTTATAAAACACTTATCAGAGCCAGGTCAGCATTACATTGTAAGAGCATATATAAACTGTGTGTGTAAACCATCTGAACTCTACTTTTATGTGCAGTGGATCTAACAGCAGTGACACAGTTGATGCCAAGGCACTTGACCTAATTTGGTTTTGAACATATGCACTGTGTGAGCCACGTGATGAACACCTAGGTGGCGATAGCATGAGCGAACTCCACAAACTCCATTGGAAGACTCTGAACAAACATTCTGGTGTATATCCACTCTGCAGTCAATTAAAAAAAAAAAAAAAAGTGGGGGGGAAAGGGAAGAGGGGAGGAAATGGGAGAAGGGAAGAAAAGACAAGAAGATAGTGAATGAAAGTTAATTTGGCAAATTGCATTCAGGACTTGTGATGATGGGGGCAAACACAAATGTCTGTATATCTGTTATAGTTCTATGGAGGCAAGTATTTGTTCACCAAAAGAAACTTGAATGGGAGAAAGAGTTCTCCAATTGTTACTTTCCTTAGAGAATAGTGTTTCATCTAGTACCATTTGCAGTTTAATTTATGAAAAAATCTCAGTTAGGGAGCTGTATAAGGCCTGACCTCTGTCTCCACCATTCTGTTACTGTCTTAGCCTGACTAATTGCAGCTGCTGGATTATATTTGACAGGCCAGCACAAATGGCTGTGAATGCAACCACAGTTAAAAACTAACATTCATGAATTATGATTGACCATAAAAATGCTTATGTATTAATGAGCTAAGTGAGCACACAAACTAAAGCATTCTAGGGAAAAATAAAGTAAGGAATCATAAAGAAAAAAATTTTAAAAACCCAACTTGTGGCAATCTGATGTTAACTCTGTAGGTAATTCTATAATTATTCTATAATTACTTATTTTATTCTAAAATGAGCACCAAAAGGAATGCCAAATAGCTCTTCAGTGTAGTAGCCTACCTGTTGCACGAACGCACTGACTTTCTTGTCCAGCTACTATCCAAGCTGTTACTGTCTCCAAATAGTTTGCCAAACATCCCACCAACAGTATCACAACACTGTTGCAATGAAAGGACATTCTAGCTAAGAGCTTCTCTTCTGAGGTACAACTCTGTGGTATCATCTTTTATACGGCTGTTTCTTTGTTTGTTTGTTTTTTTAAATGAAAATTACAACACTGAAGAGAGGCTACAAAAGGATGGTAACCGTAACGATCAAAGGTAGGAAATGACTTGAGTACAAGGAGCTGAACTTCATCATCTGGAGGAGAGAATAATACAAGCACTAAAGTCTCAAAAGTATGAGCTAGAATTAGAGCTGAGCATTAATTTTAAAAGTCATAAACATATAGCTAGTCTATTCCCAGATAAAAGGATAAAAAAAATAAAAAATTGTAGCTGTTTTTAAGGCCATTTAAACATCATTTCATGTAAAATGTCTTCAACCTGTGTTAAGTTCTATGGGTAGGATTCTTCAACATATTGTTTAAAAAATGCATATCCATGCAATAATAGTAAGCACTCTGCAAAGAGATTCAGCTCTGGCTTAGGAAATGCAAATCAGTTCCAGAAGTACAAGCAGCAAAGCTAATAAGAGCCTGGCACAGGAACTACAAAGCTAACAGGGGATTAACTTTCAGAAGAGCTTACCAGTTTATCATTATGAGCAACAACAACAAACAAGATGAGAACAAACTAACCAGGAAGAAAAGTATACAGAGTAAAGCTGCTAACTTATAGCTGCAGTGGATGTATCTAAGTGCAGGCCTGAGCCTACATTTCACTCCGTACCTGACTTACATCCAAAGTGTGTGCAAGCCCAAGGTAAATCAGAGTGCTTTAAATGAATTTCAAAGCCTCATCCACTTTACTCAATTGTTGAACATTCAGCATGTTTCCATCCAGAGTTAGACAGAATCCCACTGTTTGCTGTTTATTTTGCTCCGCAGCTTCTGAATAGTTTTTCTTCTGTTCCCACAACAATGGACATGACCATGTCAGAATGGAAAAGTACATGCATTTAAATTTCTTGGTGTTCAAGCACACTTTGCCTGATTTTAAAGGTTTTATAGATTATCTACCTGTAAGGGTAGAAGTAAGGGGAAGAAGCCTATAAGAAAAAGTGAAATGAAAACTCATCTCAGTTTGCTCAGAATGTTTCATAAAAATAATGCCAAGTTTGCGTTATCTTACCTGGGAATGTTCTCCTCCACTGCACTTTTCCCTACTCCTGTTTCCCCTTAGTGTGCCACTAGCACAATGGATACAGGTGAGACATCAGATGTGTTCCTTTCTGTCCATCTGGAGAAACAATTCTGTCCTTAATGATACAAGGAAATAGCACACTTAAACTTCATTTTACAACTAATGAAAGACCCTTAAGTATATGTACATATATTTCAAGGTGTTTATACCAATCTTGTCTCTAGACTGGAAAAAACACCAGTCGATAACGAAGTTCTATATGGGTTAGTAAACTTCACTGCATATTTGTAATGTTCTGGAGCAATCACAAAAATTTATGATCGTCCCAAATGTTTTGATGAATCATACCTGTAACAGATAAATTAAAAACATCCCAAAAGGATACTCTTCTGAATCTAGGTACATAATTCTCCACTGACAGCATCTTGCTGTCATAAAAGTCAATAAAGAAGGCAAATCCTTTCCAGCCTCTTTTGTAGGCTGTTACGTTGCCTTTGGATAGATGAAAATTGACCTTATGCACACTAAGTTACTTAAGATGCTCGATTAATTACATTTTCCAATTTAATTATGCTGACATAGTATCTGTGACAGAAATAATGCACATTATTCTACCTTGGAGTTAGTAAGTCTCAAACCATTCATTTTTGAATTTGCTTTATTATTATACTTGCATTAGACAGACAGGTGTATTTGTGATGGTGTCACACATGAATTGTGCTGATTAAGGAGGACATTTTACTGTTTATCAGTCTACCCTCCCTCCATTGCTATAGGAAACTAACCTTCAAGACAATTATGCCTGCATATTTTAGTCAGACGTCTGACTTCTTTGCATACTACTACTGAAGTCTAGAATCATGCCTGCAACATTTTAATTTGGACACTACCTTCAAAATTTAAAAAAAAACAAAAAACAAAAAAAAAAAACCAAAAAAAAAAAGCAACAACAACCACCACCATTTTTTATATTGAAAGAAGTGCTGTAGAATCGTAGAATTTCCTGTATAATTTGCAGAAGCAAATGTTAGGTCATTATGGAAGTTCTGTGGATTACTTTAATCTTTACTGAAAGTCTACTTAAAAAACAAACAAACTCCCAACAACCAACCAAAAAAAAAAAAAAAAAAAAAGAATTTCAGACTAGTGGTGGTAATGCCTCCAATACTGGGATCACCTGTTCCTATTTAACTGGGGTGTAACCACTAGAGTTGCAACCCTTGAACATAACAATTGTAGAACAGGGTACTGTTAGGCAATAACAGAAAACAGCAGAATTACTTAAGATAAATTTGAAGACTTGCCTTTTTAATTCCTTCAACATATGGTAAGTGAAGATAACAAAGTCTCTTTTCATAGTTTGTAAACACTAATGGATAGCTTTAGCTTAAAAAAATGCTCTCAGTATTCAGAATGACATCCTCTGTTGAGTGTTCAGATATCTCTTCCACTCACCTTCTTTTTTACCCTCAAACATCCCCTGAAAGTTAGAATCAGTAACGCCACTCAAAGTATGTTCTGGAAAATTCTTCCATCTGCCCATTGTTTGTACTATACTCACCTCTCCTGTACTAATAAGAAGATAAACCCTTACTTGTTGTGTATTGCCTTTGAAAGACAGGGAGTTGGATAAGCAGATGTGGAAACAGCCTTTAATACAGCTGATTTGATGCTTACTGCTTTGTGTAACATACTGCAAAGCAAAATTTGAATCTTAAAGAAATTATACCTTTTAGTACCTGAAGGGGGCTTCAGGAAAAGGAAGGACTTTTTAGAAGTACAGGTAGTGACAAGATGAGGGGAAATGGCTTTAAACTGGAAGAGGGTAGATTTAGACTAGTGTATAGGTGGTAACTACAAGGATAGTAACAAATGTACAGAAGATATAAGAAAAAGGGGAACTCACCAGTGATGATGCTTTAGCTGAAGGAGCTAGGGCAATCTTCACTAGCAAGCGATCTCCAAGAGATGCTGCCTCAGAGATGGTCAGCCCTTAAATGAGGTCTCAGAGGAGGTGGAGTCGAGCTCCACCCCTCCCAGGAGCACAGCTACATTACTCTCACCTGTGCTCCCGCAGCTGACCCAACACTTGCCCCAACTGATTAATCAGTGTTTCACACTGTGATTACCAATCTCCCATACAACTAGATATTAGGAAAAAATATTAGGAAAAAAATTCTTTACTGTGAGGGTGGTGGCTTGGAGCAGATTGACCAGAAGATATATGTTTGTGATATATGGTTGTGAATGCCTCCTCCCTGGAAGCATTCAAAGCCAGGCTGGATGGGGCTTGGGCAACCTGGTCTAGAAGTGTCTGTGCATATAGCAGGGGGTTTGGAACTAAGTGATCTTAAAGGTCCCTTCCAAACTAAACCATTCTATGATTCTATAATTCTATGATTTTTCTTTCTAATAGTAATTCAGACTAGGCTTGCTATTATACAAAAGCAGCATTTTAGATGGTGAAAACACTGGACACACATACCTACAAACAATTTAAAAAAAAAAAAAAAAAAAAAAGCAAACTCTATTGTCTACGATTGTCTAGCTGCATATAATAAACTTAGGAATTACTTTTACTATGCTTTTTCTTTTTCTTTCTTTTCTTTTCTTTTTTTTTTTTTTTTTGTTATGACTGTTGAAATTCTCTCTGTTAAATATTGCAGTACATAGAGAGATCGTACAAGAGAAATAAAACAATGTTGTGTGTTTTTACCATGCTCAGAAACTGTAGATAATAGAGTCTGAAGAAAGAAAAAATGGACAATATTCATCCCAAAGGTCTACATGAAAAAAATTGTGATGGCAAGCATAAAATCATAAATGTCCTTGTGAAATTGAGGCAGGTGGCAATGACAGCTGTTTCAAAATCCATCAAAATCTTCAGGGCTTTTGAATTGTTGTGAATATAACATATTAAGTTATATTCATTTTTGATCAGATTACAATTTTGGTGAATAAAGGTAACTGTAAATGTCATAAATGTGCTCTTCAGCAGTTTCTGACCATGGATAACATGCTTTTGAAAAAAAAAAAAAAAAGTCATTAAGTAACTTAGTAAAGCAGATTTAGAACAGGTACCTGTCTATATCAGAATTTCTTTTAATAAGAAATTATCAAATTGGCATACCTTTATGAGGCTTTGCAGAGAACAACTAACTGCTACTGTTAAACATTCTTATTACTGTTCTATATAAAAAAATCCATAGCCACACTGCTGACAAAACCTGAACATTGCAATGGCAACAATGCAGTTCTGTCAAATTGCTTGGATCACACAGCAGGTTGAAGATAGTTAAGAAAATCTTTTTTTCTACATCTGTAAATAAGAACTGCAATACTCAAACACAAACAAAAGAATCCTGAAAACAATTTACAAGAGAAAACCAGTTCTTAATAACCTCAGAGAAATCTGGTCCTTGGCTATAAACAAAGAAATGGACTTACAAAGAAAGGCTGAGATCTGGAGTTGTTCAGGATGGAAAAAAAGAAGGCTCTAGGAAGACCTTATTGCAGCTTTCCTTCTACGAAATAAGATGTGGGCACTAACTGGATGAAACTCAGAAGTAGATATTGTAAATAAAGTCAGTCTAGATGACTTAATGATCCCTCTTGGCCTTAATGAAAAGTGGAGGAAAAAAAAAAAAAAAAAAAAAGAAAAAAAAAACCTCCCTGAAGTGTCACAGCCAACAACATGCATGAGATCTGCATTCACTGGTGTGTTTCATAGTTGACACTAACAGTTTTGGTAGGAGATGCTAATAGTATGCATCAACTACTTTGACTGTTGAGCTTTAGAATCAGAAGTCCAAGTAGAACAATATGAGAATAAAAGCTGTATAATTCATGTAGTATAATCAACTCAAAGAAGAATATATAAGTTGAGCTAATCTTGATATTGTGAGGACAAAATATGATAGGCAGAAGACCAGCACAGAAAATTATAGTGCTGCTTCTGTATCAGCAAAAGCAAATTACTTGTATCCTTCAAACAATGTGATTGCTCCTACTCCTTATGCAGCTGCACTTGCTACAGCACCAAATAATTTTTTTTTTTTCTGAAGAAAAACCTAGTACGTGAAAAAGGAGAAATCCTTTCAGAAGCTACCTCATGCATCTATTCAAGAGGCTAGTAATACTTTACAGATCATGAATGAATATTGCAAATGCACATATCTTCTGCATCAGAAGGCTGTCATCAGCTGCACCTGGCTCCCTAGAGCATATCCAAAAAAGGGCAACAAAGCCATGAGGGGTCTGGAGCACAAGTGTTATGGACAGTGGCTGAGGGAACTGGGGTTGCTCACTCTAGAGAAGAGGAAGCTCAGGGAGATCTTCCTGCTCTCTACGATGATCTGAAAAGAGATTGTGGTGAGGTGGGGGTTAACTTCTTCTCCCAAGTAATAGAGATAGGAAAAGAGGTAGTGACCTTAAGTTGCAGCAGGGAAGGCTCAGGTTGGATATTAGGAAAAATTTCTTCTCCAAAAGAATGGTCATGCACTGTAACACTGCTCAGGGAACAAGTGATGTCACCATCCTTGGAGGTGTTCAAGAGACATGTAGATGTGGTACTCAGGGACATGGTTTAGTTACCAACTATGGTGTTGCTCGGTTAACATTTGGACCTGATATTTTTCGATCATAACAGTTCTATGATTCTATGATAATAAATAATAATTTCTTTAGCGTATAGGTGCTGTATGTGGTGTATAACAATGAATATATGACATGTAACATATGTTGTATAATACGCAATTAATATGTATTAAACACTTCACCTAGTGAAATAATAATAAATATATATATATATATCATTATTTACAATTTAATGTTCCGTGATGGTCATCCTGAATGAAAAGCAGAACTGAAACATTCTAGCTAAGAATAAATACCGTACAGAGGAGGAAAAAAAAAAAAAAAAAGGTAGTAAATTGCAGCATTAATATCCACAAAACAAAACAGGAACACAAGTTGGTAGCATTCCCCATCATTTGCACTTTACACTGGAATATGTGGACAAGGTATAAGATCCTGTTAATGATTTTTGAAACATTTCACTGAGGTATTTTGTGTGTTTCAGTTAAAATTAGAAGTAGACAATTTTTAGAAAACAATATTAAATAAATAATAAGTACTAAATAAATATAAATAATAAATAAATAATAAATAGTGCTGATTCAGAACTGTACAACACCCATGTGAAACAAAACACCTAGTAAAAATTTTCCTTATGCCTGTATAGTGAGGTTTGGAACATATTAATTTATGAAGAGAATACAAAACTTCATAGGCAGATTTGAATACTATCTCTATGAACAGAATCAAGGGGTTCACAATCAATATCTAAATTGTACGGTAATGACAAAATTTAAAGACTACAAGGTTCAGAAACTGATGCAGGAAATTTGTCCTTGGAAATGAATTGAGACATCGCTTAGCTTGTTTCTAAAGGTGATTTTTATTAGATTTGTGTCTTTCTCAGTGATGCCACAAGGGCAATATATGAATCAAGTGTGTTTCAACAATTTGCATATAAGGTACCTTCTTAATTATGTTCAAACATAAAGCCAAGACACTTGAATGCTGCTTGGGTAATTGATCTCCAAATTGCATTACCTGTGATGTCCTCTCTATGTATTTCAAGTTGACACAGATGGCTTAAGATCTGTGAGTATCTGTGAGATACTGCTCCCACTCCCATTCCTGGGCAATGTCTTGCTCCTAGGAAGGTAATAAGGGAGAAATCCCTCTTCTCCATAATGTCCAAAGGCTACAATCATACACTGTCCTTTTATAAGCCTCATAGGCTCAGGTTTAAAAGATGATAGCCCTCCTTTATATATATCTTTATATATATCTGCATAATTTCTTATATATATACATATCTATATCTATATACATAAGATATATATATATATCTTTATATATATCTGCATAATAATTATGGTCCTATGTGAGATAATACACATCTGTTTGGCAAGAAAACCACCCTTCCTGGCTTTTTAGTGTTTTTAAAGGTATCTGCAAATGGCAAAAGGAGTTGTAGCTCTTACAATATGATCCCTATGATCATTTCAAGTACCATCAGATGGCAGCTCTAGAAAGACTGATCTAATCTTTCCTGAATTGTCAAGTCTTCACTGTAGTACTGTATAGCCCCTTTTTCTAATTGTATGAAAATATAGTGCTGATTCAGAACTGTACAACACCCATGTGAAACAAAACACCTAGACTGTCACAGTTCATTCACCGTCCTGTTACAAGTCAAAATGGGAATTATTAGTGCCTTACTTCCTTCTCTAAAACCAATATGCTCACCTCTTTTCTCCTTCCAAAAAGCACATCTGAAGTGCAGTTGAATAAAAAAATAACTTAAAAAAACCAAAAAAACACCACTCCTACTTTTACAAACCAGCTCCAAAGACATTTGAAAGGTGCAGGTTCTACTTCAAGAGCCATTTAATGTTGTCTTCTTACTGCCCAGTCTTTAGTACTATATTGAATTTTTCCTTTATGGGGATATAATAGAAATAATAGTTAATACTTTGAAGTAAATCTAGACTAATAAAAAGATAATAGTCTGAATGTAATTAAGTCTTAGCATAGTTTCTTTCTTTTATGGTTACTTTGGAAGATATTGCAATTGGCTCCTGATAAAATGGAAAAATCTGCCTTACAAAGAACACTGATGTAGTGCTTTAAATAGTCGACTATTCATGCAGCTACTCCAATAATTCTCTAAAATAAGCCACACTAAAGAGGAAAGAAAAAAATCTGTTCAGCTCATATCTGTAAATATGACAATGGCAACCCTCTTAGGACTTATTCAATGTTAATTTCTACTAGTTTATGTTGTAAGTTTATATTTCTGTTGCCTGAACTATACTGAAGGCAGCTACACATCAGAAAGTGAAATAAAGAACTCATCTGAACAATGGACACCACCAGTACTAGGGCTACAGAGTATTAGCTAATCTGTAGCATTAAAAAAATAAAACAGTCTGTTACATCTAGAGATAAACCTTTTAACTTGAGAGTCTGTTTTCTCTTGTGCTTCTGCTTTAGAGATCAAGTAGGCTGTGATAGGTTTTCACCTGCTGGCTCATACACCCAGGGTAGGAAAAGTTAAGCCCCTTATAAACTAATGGCCACTGTTTTAAATATCCATAATTTTATCATTTCTGAACAGTTTGGCTCTAAGTGATAAAATGCAAACATATAAAGATTTAATTATGATTTTTCATTATTAATTTGCTTTCTCCTCCTCCCCTCAGAAATACTTGCCAGAATACTAGTCCTTTTATCCACAGCTAACTCTGACATTATCATTTACATAGTAAAAATACCATTTATAAATTAATTTCATTGTCCACATGATTTTTTTGCTAAATATATGTCAGATAGATAGCTTTCAAAGAAAAACTGCCCTATTTCTGGCTGGGACACTTCTCAGCAAGCATATATGCATAAGTGTGCAGGGAGCTTCAGACCTTCAGGAAGTGTTAGACCAGCTAGGCATGATCTGCAAATGAATGAAGAACATATATCACAAGTACCTCGAGCAAGCTGGATCGCTGTGTAGACTATGCACAACTAGTGAGACATAGGCACTAATGTAGATGCACAGTGTGGCTGAACTGTTATGTTCTACATACACAGCCAGGTGTCTGCAAATCTCAGCACTTCTAGATTGTATTAGAAAAACTCATGTGTTAGTGCTTCACATTCCCCCTTGCCTCATGCTGAACTTGAAAGGTCAAGTGTCAAGTTTGAATAATGAAACCTGATAATATCTGGTTTCCTGATTACAGACCTTGGTCATTTCTCAAGTGATTAATTCTCACCTGTAATAACGTAGCTTCAGGTGAAAATGAGAGTGCAAAAGAGATGTAAAACAAAGCGAAAACTTAGTGGAAAAAAAAATATTTAGACATCATCCAGCTTGTGCAGGCAGGGCTGCTATAAACTTTAACATTTGGGAGCTACACAACTTGAAGAAGTACCCTTAATCCATGCAGTTATAACCCCAGAATTGCTTCTGGACATGTTCTACAGCTTCTGTAAACTATATTTAAGTGCTTACAACTTCAGGGAAAAATAGAATTAAGCAACAGATTAGGGAAAGTAGCAATGGAATTGAAGAAGAAAAATGCATACTTTTGCCAAAAATTTCTTGATATCTCAGCAAAAAGCTGAACATGTAGAGGAAATACCTACAGGTAAAACCATTCCATTATTTCTTAGTTACTGATGCAGAAGGCTTCAGCTTTTGAAACAGAACAACACTGAAAGCTTTTCTCAGTGGCAAGACTTCACTGCTGCCTCTGAAAAGCCTTAAGCAGCAGCTGTAAAAACGTGAAGTAATGCCTCATTTTTATTTCCATGGAAACTACAACAGGTACAAAGAGCACAATAACACTATTTGATAAAGCAAATTGTCACCTACAAGATGCTGTTTTTCAACTTAGCCCCCACTAGTAGTTGAGCATTTTCACCAGTGATGAAAGAGTCTGCATGCTGTGCTCATAAAAATCTGCATGCCTGTCCAAAATGTGGCTTATCTTTTACACTGTTGTCACCAGTGCTGAAATACTCTACCCACTGCTTCATTGTGCTCACATCCCATGTTTAGTCTCCATAAACATTCAGCAAGCATGAATATCAGCTACTTTTTCCACACAGAGGAATTCAGTGACACACCTTTGCTCCATGTGTACTCCATGTACTCCATGTCAGATGCCATTTTGTCAGCCCATCTGCTGCCATCTGTTGCACAGCAACAAAATGTAACAGAATACTGGTGGGAAGGTTCAGCCTGTACTGCCATACTACTAACATTCGCCTCTTACGTCATAGCTCAGCATAAAATGGGAGGTGTTACTTTTGAAGCAGCTCTCCTGTGAAGCTTTACACAAGCACAAGTCTTCCTGCAGAAAGTGTACAAACATTTTGACACGTGTGTACAAATTAGATCTTGTTATCAGGCAAATATCTCTCGCATTACTGTCTGCAATCTGGTTTCTTGGCTGCTTTGTATAAGTCTAGGAAACAATGACACACCATCACCTCCTCCCAACTGATTTAGAATGAAGATTGTGCTCTGTATTTGAAAGGCTGATGGAGAAATGTGCAGTGACTCAGCACGGACTCAGATGTGAACGATCCAAATCGTTTATTACAAGTTCTCACATCCCTTATATACCTTCACAAGTTGTTATTTTCTAGCTTTCCCATCCGCCCTTACAACTTTCCCAAACACCTCATATGTCAACAAAGCATTCTACAAAACACTTTTCAACTGTCCATGCAGGCACATATCCAATCAGAGCTGTGAGACTCTTCTTCTCCTTGCAGAGGTGTCCTTTGTTCTCATGCTGTTTATCTTGCTCCACAGCTGCTGCTCTGAACAGCTTTTCTTGTATCCCCACAGAAATGGGGCACTGTTTTACAGTGGACATCAACAGTGAAGCAGTGTAGTTACAAGAGGGAAAGCTACTACTTAAATCTCCTTGTACAAGCCAAAGCAATTTATACAGCTAACTAAAGAGCAGTGTGCAAGATCTGATCCTCTATCAGGTTACGTTTAAAAAATAAGAGCTGCTGAAGTTTTTTTTTCTGAAAAAGTGTTAGTGCAGAAGCATCACAAAAGCCAGGTGATTATATATAAACAATGAAACTTTCTTCCTGGTCCTCTAGAGAAACCCGGTATTGTAAATAGCCTCTCAGAAACCTTAGTCTGAAGATGCAGGACTTGAGTTAACACCATGGCTTCAGGAGTCCACGCTTTGGCAAGCTGGTGAAGCATGCTGTTCCTCTTATTGCCCTGTGAACACAGGACAGCTTAAAACTTGTGCGTAGATGGAGAAAAAGGGATAGAGGCAGGAGTTAATAAAGGAAACAAATTACCAAAGCATGTAAGTAATACATTATGCATTGTACATATTTTTATAAATGCATGGATTCCATATACTGTTCCATACTCCATGAGATCTCATATGACTACACTGAAGAGAGCATATTCATTTACGTCTTCGTGCTTCAGGATGTGTATAACTACTAACTGCATGAACTGAAAATAAACTTCTAAAAGTTGGTTACTGCATATTGTTCATGAATTTTTTCTTCCACATAATGCCAGGGAGAATATATTGGATTAGAGTGATTAATGTTCCTATCTAGAGGATATCTTTGATTTCTACAGTACAGAAACAGACTCACCAGCTTTTGTGTTATGGGTATAACACTGCTAATAACTAACAGGGATTCTTCTAGTTTCAGTGATAAAAGACTGTGTTATAGCAGTAGGCAAAGAAATGTATCTCCAGTGTCACAAACTTTTAAAATGTTGTGGTCTGTAGTATAAGAATGGGGCTGAGTTCAGTTCCACCTGAAGTTAGCCTTTTCGATGAATTAAGCATAAGCCAAACCAACCCAAAGATTTCTTTCAGTGATTTTGTTTATGGCTTTTGTGACCTTTTTTTTTTTTTTTTTTCCCTTGTAAAACACACGGATCTACTCTCAAATTGAGAGTACAGCTAAAGGACCTATTTGTGATTGCTTGACATTCTGTACAAGTCAGACTGCTGCCCATTTAGGGTCATATTTATATAGAGAAAAATTGGTGCTGTAACAATTGGACTGAAACTCTGCACAATTACAGTTTCCTACAGATTTCCTAAGAACAGTGATACTATTTCTACCACTAATGTTAAAGGTCTTTAAGGAAACCTAGCAACCTCAAGTGCCCATTCAGATGTGTTCAAAATTTTACAAAAGGCAAAGTCCAGCAAATAAATATTGCTATTGGTAAGAAATGCACTTTTTGAAAGTACTAAATTATACATGGACACAGAATAAAAAAACAATGTACACAAAATCAGAATTTGGAGAAAAATATACTGGTTGATAAAGGACACATGCAAACTAAAAGATTCTAAACAGTCAAATAGTAATGAAGTCTGAATTTCAGTGCAAGACATATCAAATGTGCCATCAGGCAATAATATCTCTTGTTCAAATATTCAAGCAAGTTGGATATAAACCTTAATGAATTGCAGCGCATGCACTGAACTCATCTTCTCAAAGAGCCTCATGCAACTTAGAGAAATCTTACTAGCTTAGGGATTGCCTGACAAGTTTTTCAGTTACTACTTTGCAAAAATGCATAGTTGAACATGCAATATGAAAATAAAAGCCCACATTTGTGCAAATACAGGATTGTTATTGTCATTGTCAACAAATTAATTGCATTTTTAATGTGTACAAATAATTTCCTACAAGTCTAACTTACACAGGTAAAATATTTTCAGTGGGGAAAGCTTTACTTTTTATTTAATATTTAATAACTAAAGATTTATTGGAGAGATTATATTGCAATTCTTTAACATATTTTTTCCCTTATATGCACTGAACTAGAATTTCAAGACTGCTGAGGAATGTTATTTTCCATAATTAAATTATCTGGAGAGTCTTTGAAATTTTGTGGTTAGTGTTTCTGCAGCATAAGAAATGAAAACCATGCAGTATTCCTAGTCTTTGACAGGAGTTCCCAAAGGGAAGAATTAGTTTTCCCTGAATCATATGAGCGCTCAGGTCATGGGCAGAAAAAAAACAAAAACCAAAAAAAACACAGAGCATCAAACTAAGGTTTGTTTCTGGAAATGCTAAGACTCATTTGATGTCTCACACTTTGAAGAGAAGCTTAACTTTGTTGAGGACTGAAACAGCAATGAGGGATGACAACTTCTTCACAGGTGCTTTGAACCAAACTTCAGCACTAATTACAGTAAAGGCCAGAGACTCAGGCACTAACATTTATGCTAAGAAGGCACTGCAGAAACTAAGGAAGAGCTAGTTTTGAAATAAAACTGACTGCTAAAGCTAAGAATTTAGCCTACCCTCTACACAGCTTCTGTTGTTGTTTTTAGTTTGGTTTTTGCCTTTGTATTTTGAATGTGGCTTGAACACATTTAAACACTTCTGCAATAATTTCTAACATCCTGAAAAATGTTGGAAAAAAGCAATGAACAAAGTCTATAACTTGAGGTCAATAACTGAGGCCGTATCTTTCCCTCTTTCTTTCATCCAGTGGTAGTTTGAGCTTCCTGAACCCCTCTAGTATATCAAGCTCACTAACGTACCACTCAACCACATCTATATCCCCACTTGTTTCTCTCTAAAAGGGTAGAAAAAGCAAAAATTAATACGTAAGAGATACCTTGCATTTTGCATCACTAACTTCCATTCTTTAAGCACATTCTGTGCAATTTCTCCACCACTTCCACAGACTCCAGTTCACTTTTATAGTGACATCTGCGACTTTTGTTAGAAACTTCCTTTTTTTTTAACAAAT
The DNA here is from genome assembly GCF_054131305.1 of Coturnix japonica. Classification (NCBI taxonomy): domain Eukaryota; kingdom Metazoa; phylum Chordata; class Aves; order Galliformes; family Phasianidae; genus Coturnix; species Coturnix japonica. Next base: position 65,966,470 of record NC_140666.1, read on the forward strand.
GCTCCATCCAGGAGGCATTCAAGGCCAGACTGGATGTGGGTCTGGGCAGCCTGGTCTGGTTGTGATTGGTGATCCTGCACATAGCAAGGGGACTGAAACTCGATAATCATTGTGGTCCTTTTCAACCCAGGCCATTCTATGATTCTAGGACTTGTTCATTGCTGAAGTGGATTTTTTTTTTCATTGAATTTCCTAGCAAGACTTTACTTGTGCTATATCTAAATTATACAATGTATCAGTATCATCCAACTGTTAATGACCACTATTTCCTTATTCAACTTTTATTTTATTATGATGTCTTACAAAGCAAGGCTTTCCACTGGTGAAAACACAGCAAAACTAGCTCTCCATGGAATGAGGCATGCTGTTCTTCCAGTAGGCACAAGTCCCTTTCACATTCTATCTTTCAGCTTGCAAATTCATCTCACAACATAAGACAAAAGCTCACTAAAGCCAATGAGAAACTTTGTCATCTCTTCAATATGGGATCAAGTCCATACCATCTGTGATGCTTCTAATTTAGTATTTTCCTGCAAATATACTTAGCTTTACAATGTTTTGTCCTCCAGTTTTTTTATAATGTTCTTTTGTTGTGAAAGAGGATAGAATTATGTAATTTATATCTATGTAAATTTACATCTCCTTTTTCTTTTCTATTCAGTACACCTCTTACATGCCCTCTCATTCACCTCCTGTCTGAAGAAACTTGTCCTGTGAAATAAATTTCAAAAGAAATTTTAAAACCTATGTGCTTCTTTTCAGCTATCCTGTTAGTCACAGGTTGAAAGCAAAACTGATGAAAGCATCTAACAGACATTTCTAACAGCTGTTATGACTGGCAGAGACATATGAATTGTTCACTACATCCTTAATCTTTCATTTTTCCTTCCAGATTTATCTAACTTGATTATTAATTACCAGAAACGAATTCATCCTCAAATAAGCAGTCCCTGAAGAAAGGTACAGATGAAATACAGTCATACATAGGACTGACACAGTTCTCATCTGGCCCTTACAAATTTATAGACTACAACTACATATTTTTTTTCCTCTGGCTTGCTACCATTAAAAGAATAATTAAAAAAAAAGTTTTCACACTGTATAACTTGTAAGCCATTAAGAAAAAAAATGTGTATATATATGTGACATGCAAAGAACAATAGGTAAGTAGTAATGTATCAACACAGTATTTCAAGCAAAGAGCCTCAGTCTTTACAAGACAGTAGAAATGTTAGAGTTCAATAATTGTAGTCATGTAGAGTGCAGGCTAAGTAGCATTAGGTGGACATATTTTTCCTAAACTGAGCTATCTTAAATTAATTACAATAAGGAGCTATCCTGGAATGAAAGATGCAAACAGAATGTTTTTTAAATTACAGAACTGTTACTGAAGACAATGCCAGAAACAATCTTTGATAGGGTGTTAAATAGTCTTAGTTAATCAAACTGCCCAGATTCATCCTATCTAAAAATCTGTCCCAGAATTTGCAGATTTAACCCTCTTAAACCTTGTTGCTCCATTTTTTGCATCATGTCTTCCAACCAGGTATTTTTTGTCTGCAGGGATAGAGCAAAAAAAAATTTTTTTCTTTTTTCTTTTTTTTTTTTGCCATCCTTTCTCTAAATTGAATGATATAGAAATTTCACTTAAGCCAAATTATTCAGCTGTTAAAAAACTAAATTAACTGGCATGCCATTCCATTAGTTAAAGTACAGTTGGTGTAATACAAGTACTGTCACATATAGCTGGAAATAGATAGGCAGAGGATATCTAAGGAAAACACTCACTGATTCTGAGGCCTTCAGTCAAGATGCACACTCACCAATGTCAAGACTCACCACAAAAACTACACAAAGGAGAAATCTCCAGACAGAAATACTACCTTAGTAGTGGTCAGCCCGTAAATGGGATTTAGGAGAGGTAGAGTCAAGCTCCACCCCTTCTGGGAACACAACTGAATTACCTTCACCTGTGCTCAGATGGTTAATCAGAGGTTCAGGCTGTGATCAACAGTTTTCCTTACAACATATTTAAGAAAAAATAAACAAACAACAACAACAACAAACTACTTGAGGCTATTTTTCTGAGTGAACTTACATTCCTACGGAGCACAAAGCAATTCAGAGCCATGGGGTAGTCTATCCAGCAATCTGAGTAAATAGCCACTGATTTGGTACTGGATACCAGAATAGTTCTTCAAATCCCCTCAGGCATTTTATTTTAGAACACTTAAGAGGATTTCTATCTACCACCCAAAATAATCCCCTAAAAAGAAAAAGTCCCTTACTCTTACTTCCTTCCATCTCCCCACCCAGAGGTTTGACCCAGATATTGTTTTTTCATTACACCTCCCGTGTCACTAAAGCTGCCTCTGCTCCCTTTCTAGCAGTCTGAATTACGAAGCAAGAGCCTTAAGTTTCAGCTTTCATCTACCAAAGCCACTTTCCTAGAAGGGCTCTAGATGTCAGATGAAAGGCTCTTTCAGGGTGCAGAGCAAAAAAAACATTGGCTTTCAAGTCTTCACCACTTTTTCTGAGTTCTGTTTCAACTGAGAACAACATGCTGATTTTTGCACCCATTAGGAACTGTCAGTAACTGTGATCTTCTCTGGCCTGTCTCAAGTCAGTGAATCTCTGGCATCTCTGCTGACTTCCAGGTGTCTAATAGCTCCAGTGTGGTTTTTTTTTGTCACAGTCTCCTACTTGTTTATTGTTTTATTCAGTCTGTCCTTCCCTTTCTTCTGGGCTTCACTTCTGTCTTTTGTTTCAGATTTTCTTTATTTTTCTGATTTAAGTGTATTGAGAGCCTCTTGTAGATGTGAAGTAATATTCAAGATCTGCTGACAAAGATAAACTGTTCCCAGTCTTAGTCTTCTATGTTTCCTTCACTGCTTCCACGCATGCACATTCCCCTTCAGATCTCACTCTTTTGACCTCTGTCTTCCATGTATTTTTTTCTTGTGTAGAGGTAAATGTATCTGAGATTCTTGAATATGCTACTCAGAAATTTATCAGTTAAAAGCAGCATAGCTTTGTTGAATAAATTAATAACACACAGTTGTTGTTTTTAAGTGTTTCACATTATTTCGTAATTTTGGAAAGTAACAGCATATCAGATGTTAAACACTAAACATTTAGAAATATTTAGTTTAGAAAACTTGGTTCTCAGTATATTCTTGTGAATAAATTTTCTTTCTATCATATAAGAGCTGAAGGACAGATCTGTTGTCCTTCAGGATTTTAGTAAAACTCAGGTTTTGTTTTGGGTTTTAACAAGCTTTTATTCTGGGTCTGTTGATTCAGCAGAGTCCAATTTATAGCATGGAACTTGAATGAGTTCAGCTCTAAGTTTAAAATGCAAAACTAATACTAGGTGTTTTGGGAAAAATTTCCTCTGCTTATTGTTTCTCATTGTATCCTCCACCTTCTTTCTGGCTCATCCTTTTAGGCTCAAAATCTACAATAAAGTCCCCCAAACCCAACTCCTGCCTTATTATCACTGTGTTGCTTGTCTGGAAATGAGAGAAAGGCTCCAAGAGGGCAGAACTCACTGTAGCATGAGCTGCAGATAGGATTTGCATTCTGTGGGTCTGAGCATTCCCCAGATCTAATCAATCAGTACCATCAACTATTACCACAATAAAACAGCAGCAGTAGAAACAAGAAGTGGAAAAAGACAGTGCAACATTTATTTTTGGTCCTACTTTTTTTATATTCTCAATTCTAAAGGTACTGAATTGTTGTACAAAATTGTATTCTTTGAGTAGACATGATTTTATGTTAACTATATATTGCATTTTTACCACGTAAGCTTTAAAAAATATTGTTCTATATGTTCTGATAATTTTTTTTTTCACAGTCTATGTAAACCATAAAAATTGGTGTAGTATATCTGTCTATAAGAATAATCTAAATATAAGGAAGTTACATAAACTAGAGGCATGCTTATCACTTTGAGAAAGTTTCAAAAGTGATTTCAGATGTTTTAAGGCTTAATTTACTAGCTCTCAAATGTCAGCTGCTCTACCTGGTTATAACTTCTCATAGTCTTTGCCCACAGCCTTCTATGATAAGTGGTTTATGTGAAAGTGTTTTTATTTTGAACATCACCTTTTCTGAAGCTGAGGAATTTCAATTTGTTTAACAGCTTTGATTCCAGCTTCAGCCATTCTGCTCAGCTATGTAGAAATGACTCTAGCTACAGCTAGAGACAGCTAAGCAAATATTCTCCACTAACACTGTAATTCAGCTACAGTCATGTTTGTTTTCCTTCCATGAGGAAAAGTTTAAACAGTGTTTTGATGCATTCCTTAAACAAGAATAATTGTATCAGTACACCAAGATTTCCTGTAGAGACCTGATTCTGGCAACACCGTTTTGATGTGCTGATAATTTTTAGGGGAAGGCATGACTACATCTGAAAACTTGCATGATGTTAGATATCTTCAGCATTCACTGTTCTTGGAAGACTCGGATGTGACTTAAATTCAAATAGGAAATGCTAAGTAAACAATGAAAACAATTTCAAATTAATGTCTGTACCAGACTGTGTTTCCCTCTATGGGGTGACTCTGAATGGACATTTGTATAAATGGGTAGAAATGTTATATTTGTTTCACTAAGTAAAATGCTTCCAGGAAGCATCAGCCATATTGAGATCGCTTTGCACAGATGGTTTGTTCATGCACAGTAATTGGAAACTTTTGGGACATGTCAGACTTATTGTGCATACAATGATAGGGAAATAAGCCTAGAAAGAACCTGGGGAGATCAGCTATCCCAGAATCCTCTGTAAAGCAGGATCTATATCTCCTGACAGGTGCTAGTTTAATTTGCCATTATGTATTCCCAGCAATAAAGAATTGCAGTCTCCCTCAGCTACCCGTTTCAGCGCTTTGCAGTTTTTACACATAAGAAAGCATAGCCAGACACATTCTGGTGTCATTTAAGACCATTTCTTTTCATTGTTTACCACAGTCATGGAGAAAGGTCTGTTCTCTCCCCTCTATGGTATCTTTTAAATGCAGGAAAATAGTTTAACCTCTTTTGAGTTACACAGGTACAAATCATCACTGCTTAGCTTCAGTGCAGTCCATAGAAGGGTTGTTAGTCACACTATACTTATGCAGCACATCAGCATTTCATCTCACTCCTCTGAACAGTGCTGCACCACAGAGCAGCAGCCCTCGTGCAATGCTGCAGTCAACGTGGAAGCTCTCTTGAACATCCCTCATGCTGTTACGTGTCATAGGACCAGGCCACAAATGGTGAAGATGTGCAGGATTTTCTGGATGTCCAGAAGCTAGCTGAGGACACAGACCTATACATCTGGAAATTTCACATACAGTCTTCCAGGTCACCAAGGCAGTCCTGGATAGGAAAAATTGTGTGGACACTCCCATACATAGAGTAGTTGGGTCAGCAATTTTAAGAAATAGTTTTTTAAACCCTGCAGCCATAACACTAGAAGACATAACAGCAAACTTAGTAGCAGCCTTCAGTGATCCCATTTGCAGCACTACAGAAGCAGCACTGAGCAAAAATTAGCAAGAGAAAATGTCTCCATATACATTATGCTCACTACCTATATTCAATCTCTGGAAATTCTAGGATTAGCATCTTTGGCTAAGAGATAAATCCCTCTTTCCCAAACTCCTTGCCCAGTAAGCTGAGATTTAAATGAAACATTCTTGCATTAGTAATATGGAGGAATGAAACTCATTAGATTATGTTTACATGATAGCAAACAGGTGTTTTTCTTGCACATCCTTGAAATTCAATATTTCACAGGGATAGAAAGTAAATAGGAGTTCATGCAAGAGAAAAGATGCATAGACAGGTGACTGATGCCATAGTCACTTCAGTCTGGTATCAGTGTAATTCAGAGGACGTTCACAAGTAAACTGGAAGCCATGGTTTAAAATTAATTTTTTTTTTTTTTTTTTTAAAATTACAATCTCAGCCTTCTTGGATTTTTTATGTATTTATTTACTTATTTTTCCCTCAGACCTGTCATGTTTGCGTGGGAAATTTTTGAGAGGATGTGATTTTCTTTTTCAGCAGGACAAGTATGTTTGGAATTGCTAAAATCTGGAGCATGTAGAAATGAAACTTCCCAAGTAGATGTCTGAAAATGGCATATTCAGTGAGTAGCAGAGATTCATAGGGGATAGACAGATGCCCGGCTTTTAAGTATTTTTCGGGACTTACAATGTGGCCCTAAAAAGCAAGCCAGTGTTTGCTGAAAGCATGGCACATGATAGAAACAATATTACTAAACAGAAAGCACTCTAAAAAAGTTAGCTCATTAAAGCAAATTTTCTCCAAGATTCTACATCAAGAGTATTCTTTCTCAAAAAGTTGTCAATGTTCTAGTTTTATGAGGCAGAAATAAAATATAATAAAGGTGATGCATTCTATGATATCAATGGGCTGTATCACCACTAAATATTTGTCTAGCACTAAAATTATACAAAGAGACATAAAACAGTTTCCCGAAGTTCCTGGATAGGTAACACACAAATCAGTGAAGGAAGATCTGTAGAGAGAAATCCATATGAAGTTCTAATAAAGGTATGCTAAGGGAAAAAAATCACTTTGAAATTGCAAGTTTGTGTTCATTTCAATCACTTTTCTTCTGCTTGTGTTTCTTAACTAACACTTGTCCTCTTTCTTGTTTAGTCCACTTTACTTCTCTCCAAACATTTCTTCCCTGTTTATCCCTATAATGCTCTTACTGACTTCTGCGCTACTAGGTTTTTACTAGCAACTTTATGAAAATATCCAATTCAGGACTCTTTTTAATGTAACATTTATTATTCACTTAATAACTTCTCAGTCCCCACAAATTTGAATCACCTAACATTCCATGAGTTGTGAGAATCTGTCTTCAGCTATAGTCAAGTGTGTTCAGGACAGATTTTGTCTGGTCTTAATTTATTTCTACATATCTAGTAAATCTAAATTTGCTGGGTATCACCTTCAGAGTTTATTTAGTACTACAGGACTGGAAAGTCTGAGGATGAAGTCACCAAGAGCTATTTTGTGTTACACTTTCTACCTGGAATTCTTGAAATAAATATCACTGAACAGTTCATTCAAATACCAAGCATAAATGCTCTGCTGAATATAAAAGGGGAGAAAACAAAGTCTGGGATAACCCACTCTTTTTAGGCACCAGTAGTGGTGTTTGAATCCTTCATAATGGTGTTGGTCTTTAATTCCATCTGTCATTTCCTAAAAGTGTCAGTGAAAATATCTCCTTCTGAGTCTACTGATTGACTACAACTGAGAGGATGAAGAGGGAAAAGGAAGCCAGAATCTGGAAGCAGGAACTGAGCCTCTGCAAAGAATTTTGGTGATGGAATTAGTGCTTGGTGCTGGATGACGGTCTGATTGTTCCTGTGCAGCAAAACTTCTTTCAGGGAGATAGTTCCTGTTCATGGATTTTAAAGCACAATAGTATCCTATGTGGTTCATCTTCTATAAAGAGATGGAAGTCCTTGGAGAAAAGAACTGTAGAACAGTTTTGCTCCCTCTTTTAGTGATTTACATTACAAAAAGCCTTCTTAAAATTCTAACTCCTTTTCACCATCTAATAACTACTAGCTCTCACCCAGTTCTTAGATAGATAGTGCAATATAAATACTATATTTTCATATCCCCTCCTTGTATTCAAAAAGAGCATGAATGCAGACTTCCTTTCTAAGGCATGTGCTTTTATATAGAAACATATTTTTAAAATTCAAAGATAACAGTTACTGGGGAGAACAGAATTCTGAATGTGGCCCCAAATCAGGCATTCAGTTTGGTGAGATTTACATTCATATTTCCAAAGTTTTCTGATATGTCTATCCAGCAGGTCTATATAATCACCCCAAGTTAGAGGCTAGCAGGACACCACAGAAATAAAATATGAAAATTTCTGTATGCCTCGTGTTAAGTTATATGTTCAAAACAATACTCCTGTAATAGCCTTTCAGCACACATTTTCTCCACATCCTTCAGAAATAAAAATTCTTATTCTTCATTGCATTCTTTCAAGCACAACTGTGAACTGGGAATTATCATTTGAACTGCTCAGAATGTATTTTGTAATACACCAAAATACTTGTTCTGGAGGTCCAACCACAATTTTGAAGTCTCCATCACTAACACTTGATCTTATATAATTGCAGCTAGTAAGGAGTAAAGGTTTCTTTCTGTAAGGAAGAAACTCCAGTAAGTTATTTAATTGAAAACAGAGTTTAGCATTTGTTTGAAGTTCATGTGATTCCAGATTTGGAGCTGGAGAGCTAGTAAGTGCTCAAATATACCTACAAATACAAAAAGTAAATCAAATCTGGCTCTGCTAACACAACAGTTCTTGTATTCTTATAAACTGAATAATTAGTCATCTGAAGTTCATCCAGTCCATTGGCTTAAGTAATAGAAGAAACATCAAATAAAAGATTTTTAAATGGGCTTTTAACTGTTGGAATTCCGTTAAGCTTGCCTCAAAATGTAAGAATTTTCTCTGGGATAAGAAATCTACTTAGCAATCTTATTTACAGAAAACAAACAAACAAAAAAATGTTTACTACTCTTCAGTACCCAACAACTCACTTCAAACTTCTACAGTGTTGTATTTCCTCTCTTAGAGTCCTTAGAATCAGTGTGAAAATAATAACTTTAAACTTGTATTTTAGCTAAACGATTGAGATAAGGATTATTAGGAAAAATGTAGGAGATGGGCATGATCTTTGAAACTAACGCAAACAAATAGGTGCTTATTAAGAGAGGTGTCTTTTGATCCACATCTTAGTCCAAGAAAGCTGAACAACTATGTGTTGCATAACAGTGACAACTGGTAGGACCACACTGCTGTTCTTTTTTTTTTGCTCTGCCTTCATGATATATCCCAATTTGATAAATGCTGCTTTAGTGAACAATTAAAACTATTAGAAAGTCCTGCAAACGTAGAAGGCAGTCTCAGCAAAATATATTCAATTACAAGTCAAATTTTGCCAAAATCCTATAATGAAAAGTATGGATAGTAATCTAAAAATCTATACAAAATCATTAGCTTAATTCCAGTGAATAATCAAAGAAAATGAACTCAATAAGCAAATACCAAATAATGGATGTGTCTGAGAGGCAAGTAAGTCCCAGTTAAGGGAAGAAAACCAGAAAGTTCCTTAGAAAATAGAATGTTGGAGGGGCTTTAAGAGATGTGTACTGTGACACAAAGTAATTACTGGTAAACTTGAACTTTGGTTTTCAGTTGATACATTCCTCATAATACACAGAAATATTTAATTCTGCTTTCTAAGTAACTTTAGGTGGTTAAGTATACTATTAATTAGGTAATGAGAATTCATATCACAGATAAATTTCCAGCCGAAAAAGAAAATTAACCATTATAATGTCCACCTGTCAAATCTTATTCACTTTGACACCAGGAGGAAGAAATTATTTAGAATAACATAAAACTCATTATAAAAGTTTTAAGAATATAACTCAATAATGAATGGATCTCCTGTGTAGTGTTTGAACCATACAGAATGGATCAGATGGACTGGGGAAAAAGGTCTCTAATCTACACAGCTTCAGAGTATTTTCTTACTCTTTAGATCTTAGTCACATTTTCATCATGAGAAAAATCTACAAAAGACTTAGGGTTGTTTTATGGGTTTACTGTTGCAGGATTTGGAAGCAAGACTGGAAAGATGTTTTTTTAAAATGATGTTAAGGATTAGTGCAATCTATGTGCAATGCAAAGGAATAGCAGAATGGCTTTCATAACAGTAGCCAGAGCATTTCTTTCCACCCTCTCATCTTCTATAATTTCCAATCAGATGTTTTTATAATTAAATTGAATGTTTCTCTTTTGATTACAGAACATATCTAGCTTGCATATTGTATTGTTAGTGATTAGTATCTTTTTCCTTTCACTTCTGCAAGGTCAAGGGATAATGCACTAGTTAATGCCTTTAATACTAAAACTTGCAAAGCTAAAGAAAATAAGTGTCTGCAGCACATATTTCCATTTTTTCTTTTATTTTTAAGTGGTCTTTGAAGTGATCATTGTACTGAGAAAGCCCCTTTGGCTGTTAATTTTCTGAAATACCCTGTTTTAAGGTTGCTATACTGTGAAGCACACCATACTAAACTCTTGAGGGGAATGCATGGCTCTGATGGATACAATTACATATTGACAAGCTCGTATGCGAGTGCTGCACATAGAGTGAGTGACCCAGGAAAGTACGTACTGCTGCTGAAGAACAATCTACCCAGTCTGCTGGTGAGAAAATAATTCTGGTTTTCTCTGTAACTGTAAATCTCTCTCTGACTTTGCTGAAATGTGCGTATATATGTATAAAAATCAATTATTGATTCACTTCCTGAGCAGAGACCAAAAGAATAGGCAGCATCTATTTTTTGTATATGTAGTGAAAAAGTTAGAAGCTTAATGGAGGCATAGAAACAACTTTCTCTCAAGGGTGGCAGGCACAGGTTTGGGCTCCAGTTCACCAGTGCAGCTGAGCGTCAACATGGATGTTATCTTAGACCTACAGCAGCTTTGAAGGAGCAAAATTCAGTGTGATTTTCAAATGTGTACTCCACCACTGTTATGTTAGCACAGGCACCTCTGCCTATGTGAGGTGTGGATTCAGATTCTGTGCACTGAAGAATACAGTTCTCTAAAAGATATATAACTACAAGTCTCATCAACATACTTGAAGGGAATTGTGAGAAAATGCAGTAAACTCAAGTCCAGAATATTCCTTCCTAGTTGAAAATACAGGTGTGGGGTGCGTGTGTGGCAGGGAGGGGTGGCACTTCACTGTCTTCCCTAACACATTCATTGCCCCCAAGGACTGAAATAATGTGACAGAATTTTGTAAGTCAAGTGGCTGAATTCTTTCTGCCAGCATTCATTTTTCAATTAACCCTTATAACATACCTGTATTTATCTTTGTTATATAAAGGCCAATTAGTAGTATAAGTAATTCTAGCAGTCACTCTAAGCATTCATCACATGAAAACTTGAAGATTTATTAACTGATGTAGTAAAGCTCAATTTCTTTTCTTCCTCCTGGCTAACAACCTCTGGATGGAAAACTAAGTTTTAAAAGATTTTCCTTACTTACACAGTAGTTTTGAGCTTCAACACATTTCTAATATTCTGAAAATCTGAACCTTTCTGTTAAGCAAATAGTAATGACATCTACCTAACTAAACAAACAGGTGGGAAACTTGTCATCCTAACTAATGTGTTTGTTAAGAAACTGAGAAACACCTGCCAGAGATGGGTATCACTAGGTATCATTAATCCAACCTTTACACTGATCAAAAGCCATGCATCTAGAAGGCTCCAAAGCTTTTTTATTTAAAGGGAAATTTAAAGAAATAGAGCATGATACTGCATAATCTCCAGTGTGTGTACATATGGCAAACAGCAGAGCAACAGGCACAGAAATGTCAGCAGCCATAGTAGCTGTCGTTTCAGCTGAGTGAGGACAGGCTAACACAGCTATGGTTTGCTCAGCTTGCTTTCTGCAGTTTTAATGATGACTGATCCCTATAGTTTCTTAAACAGAAGCAAAATTCAACTGGAGTATAACAAAAAATATATATGCATTTGCTGCTTCTATACACAGATTGCTAGATTTTTGTTTCTCTTTGATTTTCATGCCTCTTTATTGGTAGTGTAAGCAGCTTCTTATATGATCTTATTTAGACCTCAAGAAATTCTCTGTTAGAAGACAGCTTTAATAGACACAGGTGATTCCTGGATCTGAGCATCTTTCCATTCAGACTTAGAGAAATTACAGGACCTGAAACCTAGAAATAGATAGGCAGCTAAACAGTCTCCAACCATAATAACAGGAAATAGCTTCTAAACTTTACTGAATAATTATTGCTTCAATTAAGCCACATGGGTTAAAAATAACTATTAAAGGCCTATAAATTGGTTACCACACTCTTTCTCTCCGATGTTCCTATTATTTTCAGGCGTTGCAGGAAGAAGTCTCCAGAAGAAAATTATTAGGTCAGACATTCAGAATTTTCTCTTAGTGACTGGAAGTTTCTCTCCTTTGAGACATACGTTGTACTGCTGATAAGTTTTTAAATGTTTTATGTACAAGTCTGCTACTGTTCATTTACTAAGTCCACAAAATGTCTAATCTGAAGTGTTCTTAAACATTTAAATATGCAATGCTGTTAAAGCTAACATGATTTGTTATGTTATGTCTATGTCTAGTTCTTTATAAACCTAAGTAGCTCTGTAAACCTGTATTTGTTTGTATAAAAGCTGTCGTTTGGTAACTCTTTATCAAGTGTATCTTTTATTTAAGACCTCACTTGTTGACATTTATGATGCTTAACAGCTTGGCAACCAAAAAACTTTCTACATCCACATTAAACTGTACTATGGAACTAAAATTTTACCACTTTCCTAATCATTTTGCAATTCAGTTAGCTCCACACTGATTCATCAGGTTCAATAAAATCTGTGCTGCTTATAGTCAACTGAAATACATACCAGGAAAGCTGATAGGTAGCAGCCAGGGTCACATCAGTGGGTTGCTCCTCAATGAAGAATAAGCCAGAAACTGAGGACAGTGTCTACGTAGATTCATTAACAAGGGATTCAGCCCTGAAACACTTTAATAAGAACAAAGCAAATCTCATAGAAGTAATTGGATCAGCCACAGCTGGGAAAACCCAAAGCAGCAAGACAGATCTGAGGACAATCCAAGAAATCAAATCTTCAGTTCAGCGTGAGGTGAACTGAGGATTAACAGGATAAAAGGCCAGACAGAGGCATATCAAGCAAGGACTTTCAGTGTGTCTTCCAAGCCAATGAGAAGGTGCTGCAAGAGTGGAGAGTCCCACAGCAATTCTGTACATTAGCTGCTGCCACAGGTACTTATTCTGGGGTTGTAGAGTTGTGTCACATCAGAAAAAAAATCTTGCATTAAGGTGTCTCTGTGCCCTTGGGAGAAGGGCAGAAATGGCAGCACTCCGAACCCAGGTAGAAGGCTTCTTAGGCTGGGGCGCAAGCAGAACACACTCCTCTCCATGCTCCTTCTTCTAGTTGTGGTGGATGTGAATTGCTCAGTACAGTACTGATCATTTTTGTGTGCTCAGTACTTGAATGTTTTTCCCTGTGAGGTTTTTTTTTTTCCTGTGTATAGTCTTAGTGCTTACTGTTCAGCTTCCTATTTCCAACATTATAATAATTATTTTCTATATGTATTCCACAGAACTTACTACTTTGATTCTATTATTGCATGTGATTAGCTGTTTTTGCATGGCATTTGTATCAGTGACTACAAATATTTCTGTAAAATAAAATTGATTTCTAGGAAATAAAAGAACTCTGTTTACATACTACTCCCAGAATTACTCCTTCAAAAATCATGTTCTCCTAAAAATAATAACACACAGAAATCCATTTTATTGCATGTTAAACATTTGGGATTTAGATTTACAAGGCTTTTGCAATGAGTTCTTTGCAACTGTCAATAACAGTTGACAGAATGTGTTTTCTTTTTGTAAGCACATGCTAAAAGTGTTATGGAATTGTTGGATTCTATTCTGCAAGGCTCTAAAAAAAATAGAACTATTTCAGAACTTTCCTACTGTACTGTCATGGGAGTTTAACACAAAAAAATATATAAAGAATTAACTACTTCACAAATAATTTCTTTAAGTATCATTGATTGTAAAATGTTCCAGGAACAGTTAATAACAAAAAAATACATTAACAACTAATGCTATACTGCAGAAGACATTTTTATTTTTCTTCTATGAAAAATGCCTGATTTAGCAGATGTTGGATTTACCATAAAGGTTCTTACTTAATGGTAACACAGTGGTCTTTTCACTCTTATCTCTGTGAGTTTCTGAAGTATGCTCATCAGATATAGTTCAGTGGAGTCACAAAATATATTCAGGTTGCCATTTGTGATTTCTTAGAAGCAGCCTCCTCTCATCTGAAAAGCCACGCTTGAAATGATGATGTAATAGTTCAGAAAACACAAATTCTGATACATTAGCTGTGTACATCATACATATAACTACTTTTCCTGAAGTTATATAATTTAACTTAAGGTTGAATACAATGACAATGAGATTATTTCCTAATTTGGAGAACAACCTCAACTTTTGTCATTGCAACAGAGGCATGATAGGTTTGGTTGGTTGGTTGGTTGGTTTGATTTTTAATTAGTGACTTTATATAATCTCTGTTCAAGTTCTAGTTTTTGTTGTTGTTGTTGTTTCTCTAAAAAAAAAGAAAAAAAGAAAGAAAGAAAAAAAAAAAGAGCCAATCTGCAGCTCTGTGTGTTCATTTACTGGTTTCAAAAGAAGAAGTCCTCATGGCCAAAATCTGTTTGCACATATTATTCTCTCCACTAGGTGTCCCAGATGTAATTAAAGGCAAAATCTGCCACCATTACATAGAATTTAATTAAGACTTATTTTGAAGATATATGTGTTGGAAAACCCTTTCTAGAACCTTATCCAGCTATTCATCTCAGTACTGTGTCTGCTCTGTCTTTTACTGCTAACCAGGTGTTTATTTCTTTTCACTGGAGCAATCAAGTGAAAATCTGAAAATTCTTTTTGGAAGATATCATTGTAACACAAGTTCTTCACCAATTAATTGGATGACAAAGTAGACTATTTCCTGTCCAAATTCTAGGTCAATGTCCAGCTTTATACAGCACAAGCAGCTGATAGCAGTCATATAACTATTATAGAATGTATTACAGTATGCAACATGTAGCTAGTAAATTAGCATTTTGCTTTTTAAAACTTGTCCCTATGGATGTATGTGGAATTCAAAGGATGAATGATTATGCATTTATAACTAAACATCTGTTTTCCCTCTTCACTCCAAGGAGATAGAAAAATAGTACCTCAGTTTCAGTGTGCATCATCTGCTTTCTGGTAGGCTTCCTGCTATTGTGATGTTTCATTACACAAAAAGCTGATCATATGTCTCAGGAAAATCAGGTGCCTACATGCTGGGATACAGACTTAGACTTACAAGAGTTCTGATACATTGTATTTCCAGTACCAGTAGAAACATTTAGGCTTTTGTCTATGCCTGCCTTGAGCTTACTGAAATGTCCACCAGCCTACAAACGATGCATCAAGCCGTAATGGCATTTGTGTTTCAGTTTTGGTTATTTATCCTCTGCGTACACCCAATTATCTGCTTAGTGTACACAATTTAAGCCATTTTTTCATCTATGACCTTAAACCTACATGATGCAAATGTACACTTAATGAAACATTTGATTGTTGAGCCCCAGAATCAGTGAGTTCTTAAAAATGTGGATGTTGTTACGCAGTTTTTCATCCTTATTTTAGTGTCATGACAACTATCTGCAGGGTCTGTGGACCCACCTTCAGAAGTCCTAGGAGAAATAAGGCACTGAGAATCAGAATATTGCATTGCATGTACTATGGCAGGCAAAATACCAAAACTTTTTCAATCCTTTCACTGGAAATACATCAACATATTACAGCAGTACTCAGAGTTATTATTATCTGTTATTGATAAAGAAATGAGTAATCAGATTTATTTTTTTTTTAGTCATTTTTTGGGGTTTTTTTTATGTTTGTTTGTTTTTGGTTTTTTTTTTCTTGGAGAAGAGGAATCAGTGCCCAAAGGCTTTTGAAGTTACCGGTCTGCAGGGAGAGTTAGGAAATAAATTTGCCAGTAAGGAAATGGCAAAGGGCTCATATATATCATGGTACTGTTCTGAAACAGTGGGAGACACAGAAGACATATGGCAAGTAGCTTATTTCAGAAGCAGCTGGAACCTCAGAAGTCTGATGAAAGAATCAGAAATAACGTTTGGGAATACTCAGCTTTTGAGCGGGAAGGAGAAGGTAGACAGCTAATTAAAAGCTTTTAGATTTGATTACTTCTATAGCAGAAACTCCTTAACCTGAGAGAGCTTTACAGATGACTCAGATCTTAAACAGTTATGGGACATAGTAAAGGTAAATTATGGAAGATTCTACAATTAGTCATTATAACATTACACAGAGAATGTTACAGCCTAATTACATTAGTTCCGGAACCTTACCAGCAAATTTGATTTTTGTATTGATTTCTGGAAGCTAAATGTTATATCTGGTTCAGATGTACATTCAATACCTCAGATTAATGAAATGCTACTGGCTTTGGGTGATGGCCAATATGTAAGTAAAGTTGACTTACCAAGTGAGATTTTCTGTCTCTTTTGCCTTCCCAGGTTCCATAAGCCAACTGTTTTTTCTGCACTCTCTGAGGTGTGCTAGTTTTAGTAATGTTCATTTAATTTATATTAAACTCCAGTAGTATTTCCAGGACTGAAGGAGAAAATAGTTTATCTCAATCAGAGGTGTACATGCTGATACAGTAATCTGAAGTACTCTTCTAGATACAGCTCGAACTCCTACAAAAGGTGAGGATGGCCTAACAACCTGTTAGGATGTTCATATTTCTTGGATACCCTAACTAAATGGCAAAACAGATGGGTCTGTCTGGGTACCAGCCAGTATGATGCCCTGTTTTGGATCTTTGGCTATAACTGATGGTAACACACCAGTGTTTGGGCTATTGCTGAGCAGTAGTGGTGATGCAGCTTCCCCCTCCCCTTCTCTACCTTCTATTAGGCCTCTCAGTCCTTGAGGCAGTTCTTGGATGAAACACTGAGGACCAGTGTGTGAAGGTAATCCTTCACAGAAGGTTTAGCTCCTACTTGCCTGTGTGTTGCAAGGAGCAGAAAATCAGAGCATTAGGACACTTGCTTATTGTATCTGACTCCTGCTTCTCATGCCATTGCCTGGAAACCATCATGGAGTACATCACCTTCTGACAGCCTATTACATCTGTACCTAGACCATACCCCAAGCAGGTCACCCCAGCCAACAACTGTCTCCCTGAGCACTCTTTAAGATGAAACTTTTGGAATAACTGGATGTTTCAGTCAAGAAACAAGCAACATGCACACCTACAGGCTCCTCTAACACCCTGTGGTTTCAGATATATTCCTAGATGTGTATATTACTTCTATACATTAGTCATGTGAGAAAAGGTAGAAACACATAAAAATGAATCCAGAACTACTACCGTTAAAGGCAAGGCATATGCTAGCAATTACACAAGACTTTTAAACTGGTTAAAATATACTGAAGCTCTCCAAATCCATAACTCTTCCAAGGGAATGGAGAAGAATGAGATTATACTCAATCCAATGAGAATCACAGCCAGAAACTCTGTGTAACACATTACAGCAGTAGATGGACTTTATCAGCCTGGGAAAAAATACAGTTTAGATGCCTAAGTAAGTCCACAAAAACATGAAAAATCAGTTCATGTATTTTTGTAAATAAAACAATTATGCAATTCCGTTAATGCAGGGCCAGACAAAGCTAACATTGTTTGCAGAAGACCCAAGTAAGGTTGCATTTATTTATTTGATTCTGATGTCTCTGAGATCAAACATGTTCTTGCACTTACCTCAACTAGATCTTTTCAGTGGATGTTGAGAGTCCATCAAACTTATGAACATAATCAGTTTGTTCAGGTTTGACTCAGATCCGTACTGCACTTAAGAAATCTCTTTCTTTTTTCTATCTATCCTTCCACATTTTCATTAACAGTGACTGTTGCTGTTTTTACATGCATAAATGCATGACTTTATTTATTTATTTATTTTTAAAAGCATGGCTCTGAACTAAAGCAGGTGACAAAAATAAACATATGATTCTGCTGTGGGCAATCTCTTGGGATCTCACATAAATAGCATCGGAATGGAGGACACGAAAGAAATAATCTGTACATAGCAGTCTTTTTAAAATCAGCCTCACCTCCTCCATTGCATTTTCTGCTTTCTGTTCATCAACTGTATGAATGGTGATAAAATAATAGGTACTTCATTAGAAATCCCCTCTGCATAAACTTTTTTGTGCAACTACAGCTTTCTGTACAAATGTTACCTATCAAATGCCTTTTCATTTGCATTTTAAAGCTGTGGGGCAGATGGTTCTCCTTATTTCCCATTTTGTTATGGGACTGTTTAGGCTTCAAAGTAGATATGATAAATTGTCTTATATATATATATATCTTTGGTATTGACTCTAGCATGACAAGACCAAGTCATTGCTTGTGTAATTTTTTTGTAGGATTTTGCTGTAAGGATAAATTACATTCTGTGAGCTGAACAGAGATTGTGAGATGTCCTTTTTCTTTTCCCTGACCTCATTTTTTCCAACTTTCTTTTTTTCATAAATTCATTTCACTCCATGATGACAGTGAAACACTCTATTTTGGTCTTGAACTATGCTTCCTTGATCAAACCATCTTAATCTTGGTTTTGGCTAAAAAAATATAAAATCCACATTTATTTTAAGCTGAAATTCCAGGGAGTTTTCCATTAAATATATATATTTATATATATCCATAAGCAATAAGGCTTGATTATAAGAGTCTTTTCATAGGATTGAGGTGTTTTTCAAAGATAATGGAAAAAAAGGTGCTTTGAAAGGTCTTTGTTTGGATGTTTAACGGTTGCACATACAGTAAGCATAATAGCTTATATTCAGTGTGTCTGTAAGAAGAAAATAAACTGCAAGCAATTTCACATAATTTCATTCCTGAAAGAAACCTTGACCTTGATATTCCATTTTATGTATATAAATTTTAAAAATAAATGAAAATGCTGTGTGCTGAGCTGGCTAGCATATTCCAGAATAGCAATGCAGATGTACATTGAATCAAGGTGTTCCATATAACTTTAATTTCTTTGAGAAAACAAAACAAAACAAAACAAAACAAAAAACCAAAAACCAAACACACACAGTAATTTATTTCACGGTAATCTCCTTTTTGCTGAATAAGTGGCTGCATTTTCTCAGTAGCGAACTAAACCAGCTGGAAATGTAATGTAAAGAGTAACTCAGAACTGCAAAATCCTGTGTATGCAAAGATTTTTGCAGTTTAATTCAGAGGTCAAAAGACATGTTGGTTCTGAGTGATATTGGATAAATAGCTTGGAATCATGCCCTTTTCTTAATTTTGAGCAGTAAAGAACAGACAAATTAAAGTGTCAGTGCACTGAATTAAAAACTATTTTATGGTAAGACACTTGAGCCAGCAACAAGCTTTCCAAATACTGCCTGTGGCAGTAGATACACAATCTGTAGTGGGAAGACTGATGCTAGTTTTTATCATCCAGCATATCAGCAAGGCATTGCTGGAATTCAGTACTCACTTTCATAATATCACATCAGTATTTAAAACTAAAACAAACAAACAAAAACAAATAACAAAATCATGGTAGATGCTACACACTAATTCAGACAGGAAAAGCCATTTCCATTGGAATGCACTTCATTTCTTAACAACAAATTGGTGCTGTTCGCTAAAGGCCTCAATATTAAGAGTTTTACTTAGAGAAATGCTTTGAACAACTTCATTTCTATTTATACAACTGGTAGAAAAAATATTCTACTTGAGATTAAAAGAAATGCTTAGCTATGAATTAAAAATAATAGATTTATCTATATCACAAAATGATGTTGAAACAGATAATGGTATTTAACTTATCCCACTGCAAATCTATAAAGTCTGGAGGTACGTATGCTGAGCAGATTTCTTTCTTTAGCTGTATGTTCAAAAAGTTTTAATAGCAGTTGTTTCAGAATACAAGTATAGTTGGAGCAAAAAATCTAAGAGAATATTTCTCTTGGCTAAAAATATTAGTAGCTGATTCACAGCTTTATCTATTAATTCTCAGGATAAACTTGTTTTTCTCAGAACAGTGCCTGAATAACATAGTGGGATAAAAATACAGTTGTCAGATGACTGGTTTTTATATTGCTAAGATTTCTTTACTCCTATTATGTACTAAACTGAAACAGTTGTAGCTCCTACAGCATTCTACCACTACAAACATTCATCCTGAGACTAGTTTTATCTATTCAAATTCAAATAATGAAAGATAGAATTTGGTGCTTTTTTTTTTTTTTTTTTTTTTTTTCCTCAGTAAATATGGATGTTCCTTCAGGATATCTTTCCCTCAGTTCTCTGAGGAGCTTACAGGCATCTAAATGCTCTTACAAATTTGTTCTAAAATTTCTAGCTTTACTGGTATCTATCTTCAAACTCTATTTACTTTAGAGATCTAAGAATTTCCTCACACACTGGATTCATTTGGACTCACAACCTCATACACTGGATTCATTTGGACTCACAACCCCCAACATAAGTACTTCAGAAATGGCTCCACTTCGAACTCCAGCTTTTAGGCATTCCCATTTAATCATATTGCATTCTGTATATTTTTAAATATTTCCCCCACATTACCTGGTGTTTTAAAGTGAAAACTTTCCATTTCAGTCTCACAGCTACCAGTCGTAATAAAAATACATGCAACCACATCAATACAGAGAGGTACTCTGGTGTGTTTCTCTCCATCTGGATTTGAAAGACAAAGACGTGAATAGCAAGAGAAGCAGCTAAGCAAACAGCTACAACAAAAGGTTAAAACTTAATAGAAAGTAATGGAAAATGTTTCATCTTTAATGTTCCAGCAATGCCCCCAGGTTCTTCTTTACTTAGGGTACTGTCAGCTTCCTTATGGATAGATTCATCATCCTGTTAGCAAAACATTATTCATTACATCTCAATTACGCAATTGTCTTGAATCATCTAGAAGGAAAATGTGTCTATGAGACATCATGCTTTTATGCTATTTAGGATGGACTGGAATCAGGAGGAATTCTTGGCATTCATATAAAGCAAAACTTCTGAGACCTGGGATTCTTTTAGGAATAGTCTGCCTCTAATTCTCCATGCATTACTTCTCTTATTTTTTCTCTTATTTTTGTGTATGGCTGTAGGTGCATTTTCCACTGCACAGAATTTGCACAAATATATTTGTTAATTCCAAATCTATTTAATAGTGTTATGCAAAGTTAAAAATATAAATTCATCCTTTTCTGGATTTTTTTTATTTTTTATTTTTTTGGAAGATCTGGCTGTTAGTCTCATTACAGGCAGATGAAGAATCAAAATAAAGCCGTGTGAATCAGAGCTAGAAATAACGAATGTTGTAACAATAATAATAAGAATATTATAATAATGTCTGAAATATTTTTTGTCTATAGAATTTGTGTATCCTCAACTCCATGGATTATTCAAGTTAAGATAATTTTATATTTTTCTATGCCATTTTTCTAAGCTCAGGTAGGTGATATTTTTGAGATAACAAATGTCTGACTGAAATTCTGTTTTATTTGCTAACTTAGGATCCAGAATGGCTATTCTTAATAACAACCTCTAGCTTATAAAATCTATAAATGAATTTAGAAAATCACACTGTTATAGAAAATACATTGATTTCTTACATTTGATGTGGAACTGATCTTCATTAAAGCATAGTGATACAAACATCAGTCTTCTAGATCAGTATATGTGCTTTGGAGGACCACGAATAAGATACAAATGCCTGGAAGGCCACATATCTTGTCTTGTGACCATAGCCTTGCAAGCTTTTACTTTCATGTAACACCAGCTGACAGGCAGCCCTTGTTCCTTCTTTCCACCCACATGTGAGTATTTCTGTTGGCAGACAAGCCAGTTTGCTAGTGGAGCAAAAGAGAGTAACGCATGTGTAAGGCTATGAACATAAATAATTTCTGCTGATCACAACATTTGAATTTATGCTACTCCAATTTGGAGTTTAAAAAATTCCTTGAATACTCTTGAAACTGCTAGAAATTGCTGAATCTAACAGCACCTGCAATTAGGTCATGTATTTGCAGAGTGCCCCAGGGAATTGTGGCCAGCCAGGTGTTCCACTGCCTATCAATCAGTGCTACCCACTCAAGGAAACAAGGAAAAAAAAAGTGTCTGCACTTACTGCTGTATCTTTTCTCCTGTACCTTTTTATTTTATTCTCCAATTTCTCAGGGTAGCTAGATGTTAATGAAGCCTTTGGTTCAGCCCCTCAGCTGATCTGTATGTTTGGGAAAGGTGGAAACAAGTATGCTGTCCAAGGCAAAAAATATCTTAATCATGTTCATACATAGGAATCAGCAGACCCATGCTCCCATGTTGGAAATGTTAATGTAACCTCAAATCTGGAGTGTTACCCTCAGATTTCTTCAGTATATAAGTAAATATAAAATATATCTGCAATTGCAAAATGTTGGCATTGTTATGAGAAAAAGGCCAATGGTGGTAAACACAGTATTACTAAAGTGTGTTTTCTATCAAATGAAGTTCTTTTTCATTGGATCTGTGTTATCTACTTACATATATTTTAATGAAACTTTGTTTTGTTTTCTTCTTTTTAGTAGGGACAGTGTTGGCTCAGCATGTCATCCTCTGACATTAAATGAAGTGACACACCAGTGTAAGGCTCTGTTTCAAATCTGTGCTCAGCAAAACAGACATCAGTTTAAGACATGTATTTTTATCTTTGTCAAACTGACAAGCCTGAATTAAAAGTCTGTAGACCTTGGTTTCTAAAATATGTAGCTTCCTGATTTTTTTATTAAAAATACTAATACAAAACTAATCATTTTATGCTTTACTTAAAAATTTTTTATTTGTAAAATTTCTTACTCTTTTTTTTTTTTTCCTATGACTTATCCTTCTTTTTTTCCCCTCTGTCATTCAAACTAATTCTATCCATTTGTTTTATTCATATCGCTGTTTTCTGTGATGATTAATACATTTTCCAACAACGTCATGATGGAACTAAGATGAAAAGCTAGGAGCCATAGATTAACCGGAATTTAAGTCAAGAATCTTCAGAGCATTTTCCCCCACTTTTGATCAACACTAAGCAAAAAAAATATTGACTTAGCTCCCATTAGCAGAACATGGATTTGACAGAAGAACATTAAAGGAAGATATGTAAATAGTTAGTGGGTCAATAAAAGTATTTTGAGGCTTTAAAAGAAATGCATTCACATTCTTTTTCATTTTCACATTTGTATCTTCTTCCAGGGAAAGCCGCTTGGAAAAATTCAGATGGAAGCACAAGCCAGTAAATGGAAGCGTGGATAAACAACAATAAAACTAGTTACCTCCTCTACTCTTTGTGTTCTAACTACAGTAAGAACAGCCTTTGTGAAAGAGGTGAGGCATTAAGCAAGCTATAAGATTTGGAAAGAAATGTCTATTAAATTTCAAAGTAGGTTTTCTACTATCTGAGACTGAAGGCCATTTTACTTACCCACAGACTAACATGCAATCAATATTAATTATCAAAGAAAGAAGTGAATAATGTTGCTGTGATAAGATCAGCACAAAGTAATGAACTAAAGCAACATAAAAGCATTATTTCAATACAGTGACTTCATAAGTGACATCAGCATTAAAATAAATAAGAAAAAGTCATTATTACCAAAAAACTAGAAACATTTGACTTACTCATTTTTTTCTATCTGCACAGTTAGGCACAGCAAACTGTGTAGTTACCTCAGAGAACAGGTAATAATGGCACTTGGATATTTTTTTTATTTTTTTTTTCAATAAAACTACATTTAGATAGGAGAATTCCAATTGAGATTTTAGTGCTAATTCCTTATGAAATAGCAAGAATATCACAGTTTTACAATGTGGCATGAACAGTTGTTTAATCAATATGCTCTGCCAGAGTATGCTGTCATAAAAGATATTTTAAAATAAAATGAAATATCCTTCCTGCAATATGCATTGTTAAGCACTACATTCTGCTTGTTTTCTTCAACTGTTATGCACTACAGAGAAATAATGGTAATCCATTTTACTAAGTAACAAAATAGATTTGGTGGGAGTTGGAAATAAAGAAAGTGGAGGAATTTTGTTGTACAAATTATTTTCCTTTGTTTAATATTAATCAAGGGCTAATTAAACAGTTAGCAAATAAAAAGCATTTGAAAATTCATCATTTCTGGGCCTGATCCTTCCTATTGATAAAATAGTCCTTTTTATAGGACAGAAGATTACAGGAGATATTGATTTTGTACAGTAAACTAGTGATGAAAATGTGGTGGAGATATAACAGTGTTTATACTGTTTTAGACTACACAGTTGTAGAATCAATAGAATTGCATTTGTGTGTAGAATATGCCCACTCATTACAAGTGTGCTCTGGGTGAATAGCATGCAGTAGTGAGTCAGGAGATTTGGACTATTCACTCATTCTACAAAAAGTACCCAGTGCAGCTGCCAGAAATATCTTCCTGTACTTAGAAAACTGTATCTTGGACTGTAAATTGTTCAGAAGATTCAGGCACACATCACTGAATCAGATTTTTATATCAGAAGTGTTATAGACACATCTCATATTGTGCTTGCAGCAAAACTAACACAATGCCACAATTCTGGAACCTTTATGCGGGTTACCGCAAGTGGGTTACTGAACTTGCTAATAGATTATCTGGTCAACTAGGGTACGCACAGAATAAGATTCCACTAAATCCACAATGTATTGATCCTAACCCTGCTTTACAGAAACTATTTTAAAAGCCAGTATGTTCCATACAGAATCACAAAACCACAGGGGTTGGAGATCATGCTATAGCAGGTTCCCTACAGTAAGTACCACAGGAAACTGTTCAGGTGGATTTTGAATATCTCTAGAGAAGGAGACTCCACAGGCAGCCTGTTCCTGTTCTCTGGAACTGTGTTCCAGTTTGTGCCCATTGCCCCTTGTCCTATTGCTGGGAGCCAGTGAAGAGCCTGGCTCCATCCACTTGATACCTGCCCTTTGTAGATATTTCATAGAATCATAGAATCTTTAAGGTTGGAAATAAGATCATTAGGTACAGCTATCAAACCACTGCCACCATACCAAATAAACCATGTCCCTGTTTGCTACATCTACAGTTTTCTTGAATACCTCCAGGGACAGTGGCTCCACCATTTCCCTGGGGAGCCTGTTCCATTGCTTGATCACTCTTTTATAGAAGAAATTTCTTCCTAATATCCAAGCTGAACTTCCCTTGGCGCAACTTGAGGCCATTACCTTTCATTCTATTGCTAGTTACCTGACTGAAGAGACTGACCTCCACCTTGCTGCAACCTCCTTTCAGGCCATTGTAGGGAGAAATGAAGATTCCTTGAGCCTCCTCTGAAATAATCCCATTTCCCTCAGCTGCTCTTCCTAAGCCTTATCCTCCAGACTCTTCAGCAGCTGGCGTAGCTGTGTCCAAAGTACAGAATCTAGCACTTGGTTCTGTTGAAGCTCATACAATTGGCCTCAACCCACTGATCCAGCCTATTTGGATCCCCCTGTTAAAGCTTCTCAATCCTTAAACAGATCAACACTTCCTCCCAAGTCGTCATCTGCAAACTCACCAAAAGTGCACTCAATTCCTGTGTAAAGATCATCGATAAATATATTAAACAGAAGACATACTCATACTTGCATGACTTGCTAACCTATATTATAGATGTGGCATCTTCTGCTTCCTTGTGTGTTTTCAAAGGATGCTGTTAAGCAGAGAGAGGGAGGATACTGTTAATGTTTCTTGATGAGGATTTCATCAGTTGACCAACTCAATAAATTTGGGGAATTAGGAATATTTATCCATGATATTTTAGAACTTTCACACTAACATAAACACTCTTAAAGGATCTTCTATCAAACATGCAACAAAAAGTTTGCATTTTCTCACTTCTCTTGAGAGGACATGGAAAGCACTGGCCACCTGGTCCCTGGAGGAACGCATGTCCTTTGGTAAAATTTTCTGCCTGACAGAGCCATGACAGACTCTCAACTGCTGTACCTATGGGCTGTTCTCAGTGTATGTGTTGAGGAGAAATAAATTTTATACTGTTACTGAAGCCAGCATACTTGGTAAAAGTGCTGAGTCAAAACTGAGACATAGTTCAGCAGTTCACTATTTCCTAAAGTAATGTAGCAATAATAATTATAAATATAATTGATGGAAAATTTATTCACTCACCTTCAAGCTGGAGAGTTCAAACAGCATATATTGCAACAATCTTGTAATTCTGCCCTTATAAATAGTATTCATTATACCTCCCTGAATTTCATATGAGGAGTGCCTGAGAAAGACATGAATGATATAATTTAACTAAAGAGACATAAAATATGTTAAAGGTGATAAGTGTATATTATGACCTTTAAAATGAATTGGAACAACGTACATATTTCTATTTTTGGAAACCTTAGAAAAAGTGTGTCTTGAGTTTCAGAAAAAAATATCTATTTTGATGGAAACTGATCTTATTGCACAGTCATAGGAGATTGCATTGCAAATGCTGAGAATGATAGATCAGTTTTACAGCCACTGCACAAGGTGCTCACATAAACTTCCTATCATGTCTGTCATACAGAATTGTATTAGAAGTGTTAGAACAGACAGAAATTAGTTATTTAGTGACAGAATAAAATTCAATAGAACTTGTAAGTATGAGGTAGGTTCAAAATCAACAGGAATTTAAAATATAAAATGGTAGCTACAGGTGATACTACTGATACTTGTGCACATATTGCATATAGCAATACTGTTGTGTACACATTCTTTCTTATATCCAGATATTTCCAGTTTCAATGTCAAGAGAAATTGCATCATCATCTCTGCTAAACACTAAAATTCCAAAGATCATCAAGCTGGATGACTTTGACTGTAAAATAAAGGTCATATTGAAGACTCCTTACTTTGCAGTAGATCAAATAATGTTTATTTTGCCTCCTCATTTATTTTTTTTTTTCCAACTGCATTCATTTTTTTTCTTCCAACTGCATTTATTTATGTGCAGAAATTGGAACCACAATTTCTTGGTAAAATAAACAAAATAGTGTGTGGATTTACATAAATCTTAGACAGGCTTTGAGCTGATCTGGATTAATACCAGAAAACAATGTTGGGAATCTCCATTTTGAGACTGCAGAGCTTAAAGTAATATACAAATGATTAAGTAAATTATTAACATTATTTCTTACGTATTTTTAACTTTTTACTCATTTTATTTTACTAATTGTCATCAGTAGTAAGAGTTCTAAAATACTTTCTTTATATTTAGCAATCGTTTTTATTTTTAACAGTAAGACTACCTGCAAATTGATCTTTTTGCATTAGTCCATGGATCATGTATGACACTGTATGCAAAGTTAAGTAAAACAAAATTACAGTATCTACAAATTCTTCACTCGTGGTGGTCAGAAAGCTTGTTTTAGCACTTAGAAAGTTGCAAGTTTCCCATCTGCTGAGATTTAGAAAATACAGGCCTGTAATGGCATCTTTCTGCAAATGGTAAAATTGAGACTATGTGATAAGTTTTACCCCTGAATGTCAGAGTAGATATAGCAGATAGATTGTAAAAGTAAGAGAAAACAGCAATGCATTTTATTTTCTTCATTTCCTCTTTTAGGCTCAGTGCAAAGGAGCTAGTCCAGTACTAAAAGGAGACTAACTGCTACAAGAGCCAATGGTAGCTATTACCTACTCAGCTGACCAAGGCCAGAAGAGAGAGGTCATGGAGAGGATTCCAGATGTACCAAGGGATTACATAATGTGTATATAATTTTGTTTTTATCCTTTTGTTTTCGTTTGGTTTTCGATTTTTTGTTGTTGTTGTTGTTTTGGTTTTTTTTGTTTGTTTGTTTTTTGGTTTTTGTTTTTTTTTTCCTTCCCCCCCCCCCCCCCTTTCCCCCAAAAAGCCTAATCAGCCGTCAAATGACTATGAGAATCTATACTACTTAGAGGAGGAAATGTCTGAGTGTCTTACACAACACACTCAGTAACTGCTGGCATCCAACTTTATTTTGGCCACTGAACATATGGAATTTTGGATGCTGTGAAAGTTATTTTATTTTCTAAATAAGAGTTGCTCTTCTTTTTTGCATATATTATCCCTGAGTCAGTACAGACTCTTTTTTCCATATTTTCTGTGCAAATCTGTGTTTACCTTATTATTTCTGCAGACTGAAAACCATGTGTCGATCATTTATTTTTATTATCTCTTTTGTTTCTATGGCATAAGTATATTACCTTTTCTTTCTGCAGATAAGCACTTCACACATGAGCTTTCTGATACTGTGCTGTAACTGCTTAATTCTCCTTATAACATACTTCAAGTCTTTAAAATCTTTGCATATTCATTTTCACACTGTTAACTGAGGATGTTAACCGATGCCTTTATTTATACAAGCACATTTTTCTCTCATACTAACCCTCATTCTTCCCAACATGATATACATTTAAAAATATTTTAGACATCTAAAAACAGATGTTAAATAGGTAATACCCTATATTTCCAACTCACAGAATATTAGAAGGTAAAAGGAAGATATGCCCACACTTAGTATAGACACATGTAGTTATAGTAGCGGACGCTACACCTTCCCTCTTTTGGTTTTCTTTTTTTCTTTTAATGCCATTCGCTGTCCTTGATATTCAAACACATCCTTGCTGTTGACATGTTATTTCCTTCTTACCTCTCCTACATTTTTCTGTTGATAGGAAAACGTATGCTTTTTGAAAATACAAGAATATAGTATATCTAGCACAATGGCCACCTACCTGGAGCACTGGGGTGTTAATGTAAAATAGAGGAACAAATACTATTGTCCATGAAGTAATCAATGAAAAGCAGACCCATCAAAATGCAAAATTTTAACTGCAGTCCCTCTCTTAGAAATAAGTAAAATGTTAGATTTCAAAATGGAGAAGCCATTTGTAGGCAGGAATTTTAGTTTTGTCTTTTTGTCTTTTTTTTTTTTTTTTTTTTTTTTTAAGTATGGAAACAAAATGTATAACACAGGTTAGAATTAGAATTTTTCCCAGAGTAAAGCAGCTATATACAGGTAAGCAAAGATCATAAAAATCATGACTGATTTTGTATTAATTGGCTTTACTTGTTGCAGTTTTTCCAAAGCATGTAACAAGCCTTATTCTTATTTTTAATAACTAGCTTAGTCAGTGTGTAATGATGTTAATACAGCTCATAAAAATCAGATCTCTCTTGTACCTTTTCCATTCTCAAAATTACTTAAGCTGTGGTGAATAAACTGGAAGGAAGAGGCTTTATTTATGTAGACAACAAAAAGAGCATAAATCAAGGGCAATAATCCTAATATTTTAGAATTGACCTTATGAAAGGGCACTTTGTTAGATGGCTACAGCTTCTTTTCAGACAGAATAAACCATAACAACTAAGTGAATCATCCACTTAAACATCATAGATGTGTTCATCTCCTACTACCCATGAACTTATCAAGAAACTACTTTAGTACCCATCATCCATTACATTAGCTGTCATATTTTCTTTCCACTGTGTATTTTTCACCCACCAAAAATCTTAGTACCTTTAGTTAAATATAAATATATCAAATGTAATTAGTATAACTAATTTAATATTTCCCTTCTTTATATGATAATGCTTTTAAAGGAATTAGAACCTTCTACAATGTATATTCCTATATATTTCTTCATGAACAAAATCAGAGAATCTGCTGTAAACATCTACAGAAGGTTGACGCACCAGATATTTGCAGATGGGAATAGAAAAAAACTGTAAGTTTTTTCGTGATTTTGCTTGCTTCTTTGTTTTGTTTTCTTTTGTTTGTTTGTTTTCTGCAGCTGTTTAAACAGGTGGCTGCATATAAGAGAGAGGGATCTTTGTGATTAGTATTTTTTTGAATTTTAATTTAAGTGGTGGAGGTTAAAAGGCAATGTACTTTTGCCTTCAGGCCAGCCACTACCAAATGCACACCTGCAGACAGCATTTTTGTATTGCTGGCTGGGAGCAGAAAACTCCCTTGTGATACAGAGATGTTATTTTGAGGATGGCTCCTTTGGTACAAGATTGGAGAAAGCTTTCCATCACAAGTCTGGCACTGCACAGCTGTATTTCCTCTCAGTGGGTCATTGCTCAGCTTGCCCTGATGCGGGGTATGAGCCTCAGCCTTGCTGAGACAGCAAATCACAAATGGTGTGCAACAGGTACTGAACACTGTCTGAGTCTCCTGGTGGTCCTCAAATCTAAGCTGAGTTTAAGCATAATCTAAAGGTTTTGCAGAGGTCCATGAGCTCTCTCTGGACTTTCTTCCTGAGACCAGGAACCAGGATTAATGTACTCCTATGTTCACTGCTGAGTTTTCATTCATTTTCACATTCAGCCTGCATCTACTCAATTCCATTATCCCTCAGGATAAACAAGCTTTCTGGTTTGTAATTAAAACACTTAAGATGCTCTATTAGATGGATGCTAACAGACACTTGAGGAATGCCTTTGCTCACTGGTTTTGAGTGCACTGCTAATTACCATTTAGCAAAATCTTTCAAAAGGCCCTTTCACCCTCAAGCTTACAAGTCCCTGTAGTCTCTGAGCTCCATTTCTATTCAGATTGACAACCTGTGATCTGTCTTTTGTGATTTTGATTAGGTGTTGATTAGGAGTTACACTCCTTTTTACAACTATCTTTCCTACTAGACAGTCCTCTCTTACTCTCCCCCTTGTCCCATACCACCCTCCCAGTATGTATAAGCAGTCCTATTGCCTGCCTTTCTGAGCAGGCCAAACATCTTCCTCAGTTTCTCCTGTTACTGAAATGAAAATATTGCTGATAGATATCTACAATGGAAAAAAATACAAAATGGGTGTGACATTTTGGACACTTCATTGGCAGAAAGTATTTGAAAAAACTATTGTCTTAGTTACAAAATTAAACCAAATCTTTCAGGAGTTTTTCTTGGCAGGGACTTGCCAAGCTCACAACCTTTATCTTTCAGCATTAGTAATATGACTTAGAACAAGGCCTGAATTACTGTTGAGTAGCAGTATGAATTAATTTAGGAGTTTTAAGGCTTTCCTATAAGGTCTTCCTCTAGGGAGACTATGGCAAAAGTTGATTGAAGCAGCTAATAGAGGTTTTTCCAAATACAGCATGTTCCGTTCACTCCTCAAAGGTACAAAACATTTAAAATAAAGAGAGATAGTTGCTGGCAAATGTGTACTATTTAGACCTTTTTACACTGCTGTCAGCCTGACTAACTCCCACTCTGGCAAACTCATCCCAAAGTGCTCATAGACTTCACTCCTCTCAGCACATTTCAGCCTAACAGCTTCATCTACTTCAGAGAAAGCAGAGGGTTTAAGATTATGCTTGGCTCCCTGTGTACCCTCTAGGTGAGCCTTGAGACTAACAGGATTGGGATGCAGCAGATAATTTCTAGTTTTGATCTTTTGATGACACGTTAACTGGCCTTTACTTTGACTGAATCTAGTCAGATATTCTGCTACCTCCATAAAGAGACAACAGTTATTTTCAGCTCAAAATCCTGGTTTTACTTGAACAAAAACTGGAACGGCATTAGAAAGATCTTTTAAAACAAGAAATCTTGTGAGGAGTTAAGTGAGATCAAATGGATAACAAAAGTTCACTGAATGGCAGCCCTTTTCTTCCAGACCTTCCTTCAGCCTGATAGCTTTATGGGAATTTCCTCTGCCAGGAGTACACACACCACATCCAGCTCCCCCACATTATTCTCTGCTTCCTAGAATATCACATTTTTCCCCCTATTATGTCCTGAGTTACCTTTACTACTATCATTTCTTTCCTAGGTTTTGCTGTGTTGCTTATCTGAAAAGACCAAGTGAGCTGGATCTCTTCTTCCAAGAGGAGATGCTCTGGGGGTAGATCTTCAATTCTGCAGTCTTTAAAAAAGGGCTGCAAAGAGAACACATTCTCTCCACATGGAGAGGACAAGGGGCAATGGGTACAAGTTGCACTGGGAAAGGTTTCATCTTGATATAAGGTAGAAATTCTTGACAATGAGAGCAATTGATCACTGGAACATGCTACCCAGGGTCTTGATGGAGTTCCCATCACTAGAGGTTTTCAAGACATTACTGGACAGGTTGTAAAAGAGAAAAAAAAATCTATTTGAGTTTATTTAAACATATATGAATATATATTTTGCAAACGTACATATGCATGATGTACACATATATATACGTATAGAATCACAGAATCATAGACTTGTAGAATCCTTTAAGTTGGAATGGATCTTTAAGGGTCATCTAGTTGGCTTTCTGGGCTGTGAGGGCTCATGCTAGCTCATTGCTAGCTCATGTCCAGCTTCTCATCTGTCATGGGTTACCTAGGTTTACCTGTGCCCGTGACAGGGGCAACCGCCCCAGAAATGAAGGGAAAGAAGGGAACGGACAAAAACAGTGGCAGCAATCTAAGGAGGAAACTTATTTTACTAAATATGATATTGGATTACAAGATAACACAATATAGTACAATATAATTGAGGCTAATAAATCAAACACGAGAGAGAGAGAGAGAGAGAGAGAGAGAGAGAGAAAATCCCTGAAAACCAGGAGGCCTATTGTTAACTCTAGGCGATAGGGCTGGAGCGCAGAGATGACGGAGCTGGAACGCAGACAGCGAGAGAAGAAGAAGAGAGCGTTCCAGCCTGGGAGCGAGATTATATTTGTCCTCCTCCGGTGATTCATCTCTGGCCGTGTTGTCCTCTGGGATATGTAGTTCTCCACTGAGAGCTGACTACTCGGGACGCTGCCATTCCACGGAACTGGAGCATGAACCTTCCACACTTCCACATACCCTGAATCACACTTCCACATATCCTTAATTACACTTCCACATACCCTAAATTACACTTTCACATACCCTCTATTACACTTCCACATACCCTCAATTATACTTTCTTATACCATCAAAACAGTTTGTCCCATTCAAACGCCTTTAATACCATATAACTTTCCCTTAACAATCTGTATCATTCAGTTATAAACATAAACTTACTTTCTCTTTAACCCTTTTTCCTTTGTACATGATTCCACTATTTATACCCTCAATTAATGATTCATACTGCACATGATGTTATGCTGTAGAATATTGACAGCAACAGCACAAAACCATGACACCACCATCCACCAGTACCCCAGGTCTTTTTCTGCAGGGCTGCACTCAGTCCTTTAATCCCCCAGCCTGAATTGATTGTGAGGGTTGCCTCAACCCAGGTACAAGATCATAGAATCATAGAATGGCCTGGGTTAAAAAGGACCTTAATGATCATCTAGTTTCAACCCTCCTGCTATGTACAGTGTTGTCAACAACTAGACCTCCAGGAAGGTTAGGGTGAGCCCCTGCTTCCCCATGCCAACTGACAGGTATTAGCAGAGGCCAGAAAGCACAGGTTTTCTGATGTAAGAACTCATTTGGAGTTGCTGAACTTTATGAGTTTTCAGCTGGGCCCACTGCTGAAGCCATTCCATGTCCCTTTGGATGGCATTGCATCTCCCTGGTGTGTTGACTTCACCCCACAGCTTGGTGTCATCAGTAAACTTGCTGAGGGTGCGCTCAACTACATTAACAATGTAATTGATGAAGATATTAAAGAGTACTGGTCCCAGCACTGACCCCTGGGGGGTACCTCACATCACTTCCTGGAACAGGCTGCCCAGGGAGGTTGTGGATGCCCCGTTCTTAGAGGTGTTCAGTGCCAGTTTGGATGGGGCCCTGGACAGCCTGATCTAGTAAATGTGGAAGTTTGGTGGCCCTGTCAGGCAGGGGAGTTGGAACTTCATGATCCTTGAGGTCCCTTCCAACCCAGGTCATTCTGTGATTCTGTGGTCACTGATCTCCATCCCGACTCTGAGACACTGACCACCGCTCCCTAGACTCTATGCTGCAGCCAGTTCTTCATCCGCTGAAGTGTCCACCCATCAAATCCATACATTTACAATTTGAAGAGAAGGATGTTGTGGAATACCATGTCAAAGGCCTTCCTGAAGTCCAGATAGATGGCATCAGTGGCTCTCCCCTTTTCCACTGGTACAGTGATACAATCATAAAAGGCTACTAGTCTGATAAAACAGGATTTGCCCTTGGTGAAGCCATTGTGGTTCTCCTGTATCACTTCCCTATCTTCCATATGCCTATACATAAATATACATATATATACTTTTCTACTATTTCAGAAATAAGATACAAAATATAATAATGTGAATACAATATGAAAAAAAAAACCAAAACTTTATTTCTATTTTGAAAATATTTACTGAAAAGCACAGTTATGGATCCTGATGAAAAAGCACCCACAGGTGCTTTGAAGGATACATACAGTACAGGTGCACTGAAGGATATATACAGTAATGCTGATGACAAAAATTATTTCACATACACCAGACCCAGTGATTTTACACCAGTCTATGTTTCTCCTATTGTGGCGGCTGACCCATATTCTCTGTTATCCTTTGACTCATTGGATTTCATTTACCTCCAGAGTGTGCTAAGTACCACGTAATAAAACACTCTGATGTTAGATAGTTTCTTTTTCACCTGGTAATGCTTTTCCACTTAAATATTCTTGTTCTGAATAAGATTTCATATTTCAGATCAAATTACAAAAGGCAGCATTCCCTCTCTATCTGTAGTTAATACTTTTCCACTAAGCTCAGAAGACAAAGTCTGTCAAACATGTGAGAACATCTAAAACTCCCTTAAGACCATCTTCTTGATGTACACCCAGTATTTGCAGAGTCACAGTCAATGGGAAATATTGAGTGAAATCTACCTCAAAATACATTCCAGTATCATGGGAAGGACTTCTTGTTACATTATGGGATTAATTCCTTTCAAGCAAGGGAGAAAATTGATTTTGTGCCTCCATCAACTGAGATGAATGCCCCAGACACTAGGTAGAAAGAGAAAGAAATAGAATCTGTATCACCTTCTTACAAATTTCGTTAATCTACTATTTCCCTCTTTTTCCAGAAGAAACTGTTGAGCAATTTTAGGTCAGCTGATATACTTTCAAATACTTATTTTATCAAGAAAGCAAGTATTTCTTCTATTACACCAAGATTCTTGCATTAAATGCAGGCAATTAACCGATTTCTCCCCAATATGTTCTTAAGCTATTCTTGTTTATCAAAGTTAATACAGATGGTCCCCCAGACAATCTCAGCCACAACAAGCAAAACTACTTTATTAAAAAGTAATCCATAAACCTAAAAAGTATGTATTAATATGGTTTTGCACAAAATTTTTTAGAATAAGGAAATATTTGAATTTCTTGCTGTGTAATGCTGTGCTAATGGAAAGAGCAAAATCCCATTTGAAAATCTCATATGAAGTTATATTTGAACTGTAATACACAAACCTTTCAAAAGTTTAATATTACCTATGACTTAAGTTTTCAAGTGACTTCTAACACAATCACGCATACATACTGACTCCCACTCACCACTTAGGGTAAGACCATTAGGAATGATAATTTCTCTCTGAGACATAATGTGGGAGAAAGACATCTAAGTACTACCATTTGTGAACAGAAAGGCTCATTTAAATGAATGAAACTACAATATCTACAACAGGTAAACATCTGACCTTCAAGTTTCAACATCTTCAAGTTGTCTATGTTCTAATCAAAACTAGTTTCGCAAAACACATCATAATTTGAAAAGAGATGCTGTTTTGTGTTTTTACAGATTCTGTATTTTAAAACTTGTTTTGCTAACTGAAACTAATAGCTGAGCCAATTTCAGTCAACAAGTCAACAAAATTTTTTTCTGCTGAATGCAAGAGTAAGATGTTTGAGCCTAAAAGGAGAATTTTCAAACATTGTAATAGTGGACAGGGAGCTGTAAGCCTGCAACTCAACTGTGGCTAATTGTGGCTTTTGCTGTGTAGAAACAGCAATAATAGTAAATTTCATTTGTAAAGTGCCATTTGCAAAGTCCCTAGGAGTTTAGCATTCCAACCAAGTAAAAGCAGCGAAGAAATATACAGTGGTCAAATTCTGTTTCAAAAAGCTAGATCCACAAACAGCTTTCCAAATACAAATAGGAATTTCATTTCACCATGAAAGCACATAATAAAAGCTCAGGTACCCAGTCTCCAAATTATATTTAGGACAAAACCATGAATCAGAAGATTCTTATCTATAAAAATTACAAAAGGGAAAGGAAGAAAAATTGTAGAGTTAGGGAACAGGGTTGATGGAGGTTTTATAAATGAGGACAAAGAGTTGAAAATCAATAACATATTCAAAAGAACAAGGAAATGACTAATGTGTTTTTACATTTTCATGCATTTTATTAAATTTATTTCCCTGGAAAAAAAAAAAAAAGAAAGAAAGAAAGAAAGAAAGAAAGAAAGAAAGAAAGAAAGAAAGAAAGAAAGAAAGAAAGAAAGAAAGAAAGAAAGAAAGAAAGAAAGAAAGAAAGAAAGAAAGAGAAAGAGAAAGAGAAAGAGAAGAGAAAGAGAAAGAGAGAAAGAAAGAGAGAGAGAGAGAGTAAAATATATTGAACTATATATATTAGGACAATATATATATTGGGACAATAAAATATATTGAACTATATATATTGAAATATATTGAACTAATGTGGATATATGAGTCATTATAATTTTTGAATAGTGCGTTTTTGTCTTTGAATGAATGATGAAGAATAGATAATGGTTCTTTGTCAAAAATAAGCACTAAAAACAGGTGCTAGTGTTTAGTAATATGTATTTTCCTTCTCTTTTTCTTTAAGAAGAGATGATGTATTAAAAAGGTAAACAAGGAAGCAGAGAGTATGTTGTACAAACAAGAGAAGACTCCAGTGTTACTATGTCACTATATGTTAATTATATACATTAATTAAGAGAAATCACTATACTAGTGTGATCTTAAGATTTAATTGAAAACTGATGTTTCCAAATTTGACAATATGTAGATCATCTGTTATGTTAATGAGGCAGATATTATACATCCATATATATCGTATAAGTACATGAATCACACAAGCAAAAAATAAAGCCTCCATTCAGTGTCAAAAAAACAAAAAAAAAAAAACCAAAAAAAAAAAAACCACCCCAAACCAATCCAGTATCACTGATACTTTTAAATGGTAATAACTCCATCATTGGCTACAGCCAAATGCCAAGGTCAAGGTCAACATCAACACACAGCTGTGCATTATATGTTAAACTATATTATGTTTATACTGCTTTACAATAGGCTACAGCAGTTTGTCCGTGATAAACGTTCCATAGTAATTCCAATAAACATGTCAACAGTCATTCTGTTAGCAGTATATCCTGCTACAGTTGTTTATTTACCTCTCCTGATTTCTTTAATCTCTCAGAAATATAACCAGTGCTCAGCTGTTATTACTTGGGAAATTTTGTCTACATCTGCCCTTTTGTTTCATTTAAAACTTCTGTAGAGTCTTGGAAATTTTTGTCAGAATACTAACTGAAATCACATTTCTTCAGACATTGTCTGCTTCTAGATGAGATCAGTCCTGCAAAGCCATGCTTTCAATGACAACTCAACCTAGAGATCCCCCAACAATGTTAACTAGTTTTTGCTTTCCTTTTGGACTTTATACCACTCTTTGTTGCTGGATTTCTTCTTGATTTACTGATAGTCTCAGCAATATTCCTTCTGAAACTGTTACTCTTAGAGGTTCTCTCTGCAGTCTGAGTCAAGATAACATAGGTATGCCATACTAGGGGCGGGTCCTGAAACTTCACCTTATTCACAATGCAAGTTCTGGTAGGGGGAAAGTTGACAGCAGGGATTTTAGAGAGAAGGTTTCATTGAAGATCCTTGATTCATGTGCATGGAAACTGCAGGTTTTGTAAGCTTAATTGATAATGAAACATATTCTTCTGTGCTGTCTGTGTGTTCTTTGATGTATTACCTAACTGTTCATGTATATTCAGACATTTTGTTTTATTATCCAGCCCCATAATAACTCTGTTCTTCACAAAGGCCAGGAAATAACTGCTTAAAGCAACTGAGATCATAAATGCAGCTAGAACAGATTGCACAGCATCTGCACTCTTTACTCTTGAAGTTATTTCTTGTTAAATAAATGTTATCCTAAAATCTGCCACTGTCTTTTATGGAATATTGTAAAAATGTACCTTCCTAATAAAACAAAAACATTTTTCCTTAGTTTTCCAAGAAAGTGGTATAAGGTTAAAGCTAAACTGATTATCCAATAAATCATGAAAAAGCAATCATTAATTGCTTCCAAAACAAGAAATCATACTGCCTTTAATTTAAAAAAAAAAAAAAAAAAAAAAAAGGAGAGAAAACCAACCAGTAGCATATATTTAAAATAATAATAATAATAATAATAATAATAATAATAATAATAATAATAACAAAGCCTTTATTTATGAAAAAGTCTGTTTTGTTGTTTTGTTTTTTTTCCTTTTCACAGCCACCTGTTTTGCAAACTGTGCTTAAAGACAGAAAGAAATACCAGTCTCTAAAGTCAAAACCCACAGAAGTCGCAGAACTCCATTTGTACCATGCTGTATTAATGGTGGCTTTGATTTTCCAGAGCAGCACAGCAGTTGTTCATTTCTACATCTGCATCTTCATCTGAATAATGGGCAAAATGTACACTGACCTTTTTCTATAGTTCTCTGCCTGCAGTCATGGAATGGAGATCACTTTGTATTGCGCTCCATTTCACAGTGTGGTCAAGGTTGGCTGCCAATATGCGCATTCTAAACCATATTACAAGCATCTATTTTAAGACATGAGAAATAATTTTTTATATAAGATTAAGCTTTCTGAATCACTACAACAGAGTTCATGAGATGAATAACGGGTGGTTTTATGTCAGTAATGGCACCACTCCATGAACTGCTGAACTCGTGTACCAAATGTTCTCCACATGCCTCATTGATATAGACCATTTGATTGCAAATGTGCTCTCTAGTATTAATCAGGAGGTTGTTAATCTTAATAGCATCATGTATTATCACTAGGCATTTCAAATAGAAAAGTTCCTCTATGATAGCAAACTTTTTACATAGATAGAACAATAAATGTGCATCAGTTGTTTCCACATCCAGTGAATAACTGCAATAAATAAAGCATGGGAAAACTTGCCTGGCAATATTGCAGAAATCACAGCAACTTTGTACATAGCCTCTGATTTTCTGCTACACAGTCTACTTCAAATAAAATTTGTACTAGGCTTCAAGCCTTCTTACTGTAGTGTACAGATTAGAATATAAGTAACTCCTCATTTTCCATGTTGCAGTACATCCTAAGGACCCGAAGACTTCTAAGAGATTTCTCCATTTTTTTACTTACATCAGTAATTCATTGATTTGTGCCAGCTGTAAAAAGATATATCAAAGAAATAAAGGAAAAAATAAACAAAATGTATGTTTTGGGTAAAGTATGAATGAAGAAAATTGTTTAATTGTAAAGAATAATGTTATAAGAAAAAGAATATAAAATGATTCTAGCACAGAAACCCAGAGCACAAGAGTAAAAGGAGCTTTCTGCCTGATCTTGCTGTCAATGTAACAAACGTTATTTATTGTCCTGTTTATTAGGGTGTACTGTAAAAGTTGTTAAGTTACCTGCCTTCACTGCAATCTTATTTAAACTTGTTTTTGAATGTCACTGAACAGAAATTAGGAAATTTTTACTTCTAATTTCCAATCAAAGTTGTTTTTTTTGCAAAATATGCATCAGCTTTTTCTTGTTTTGAATTTCCTCCTTTGAACTCCAGAGTCTTCTTCACAGCTAGTTTCATTGTTGGGACATTCAGTCTTCAACTTCAAGCTTTCATTTTGCCAGATTAAATAAGTTTTCTCTCCATTTAGTCCAACATTATAGATTGACAGTTTCAGTCATCTTATTACCCTACCTTGGTACAAAAATCAGCTGAAATTTCCTCTTGTATATGAGCATGTTGGAATTCTCTATTGAATTTTGGATGACAGATATTATCTTTCATCAATGACATTAATACTATCCTATCACCAGCAAAACTCTTTCTTTTTTCCTAGCAGGTTCTTTCAGGATCACTCTTCCACTGGCCACTGGCCATTTTGGCTCACAGATCATTGCTGGCACTGCAAAAACTTCTTCAGTGACCTCAATTGACTGCTAAGAAGCTATTTCTAACACCAGTCCAGAGAAGGCACTCATTTATCTCATCCAGCCACAAAGCTTGATCAAATACCAAAGCTGTCACTCATTGTCTTTTATCCCACAGTCTGGCAAATAACAAGCATAACATTGTGTAGCAATGATTAAACAGCATGCAGAAGGTTTCAGAAGCTAGCATCGGGGGATTGCAAGTAATGACAATGCTTTATATCCATGCTTTCATATTTGAACTTATATTCCGTCATGCATCTAGCACATATATTTTAAGAGGTATTTAGATCAGCCAAATATTAAGCTTCTTTTCAAGGTCAGGTACTAAATATTCAAATCTTTGCATGCTATGTTTGCTCATCCCTGGACTGCATATCATCACATGATATCATCCTGTGCATGTCCTTTCTAGATCTTCAATGAACCACAGACAACCTGCTCATTAATGTACTATCAGCTGCACGTCTACAAGTGTTTTTATTGCTTTTCAGGTCTTACATAGCCACACAGCATTGGTTGTTTACATATATTTGTCTATCTATACACATACGTACACACACACACACACGTATTTTGAAATGAAGAATGCACTATGTGTTCAACAGATGAACTGCAGATAATGAAGTAAAAGCAGTATTTAAATTTTTTCAACTTTGTCTGTTTATATTTTGCAACACCTCAGGATTATCTATTGTTTCCTGCTTACCATCTTGTGATTGCACTACACAATACTATGTGGTTTCATGTAATTTTTTTTTTTTTTCTCCATTCTATCTACGAAAAGGTCCTCAGTGAAAGATTAGTCTTCATAACCCAACAACTGTCTTTTTAATGCAGTCCATTGTCTCCATGTTACACACTTTATTTTCTCCCCTACATTTAATGCATTAAACTTGTTTTTCCCTTTTGTATTTGTAGTCACCTAGATGGTACCGTGTCAAAATCTTTTCTAAGTAGGTACTAGAGAGAAACAAGTCTAATTGACTTGAAAAAATTAGTTGTTCTATAAAGGACCAAGATTACTATTTCTAACATGAGCTGCCTTTGATAAATTCGTACTCTGAGGTTTTTTACTTCTCTTTTGAAATCTTCTTCTTTGAAAAATTCTTCCCTTCAGGTTTTCATTTTTAATGTTATATACTTCAGCTTTCTGTAATCTACAGTCTGCTATTGTTAATTTGAGTAATATACCTTTTTTTATCCAAATGTGCCTCACTGCCTTCCTTTCATCTTCACAATCACTACCAGCGATGACTTCCTTGATAAAGAAACCTTCATGAACACGGTAGCCACAAAACCTACAATTGCTAACAATATCATAAAAGAACCTTTCATTATTCATCACCAGAGTGACCCTGACCCAAACAGATCTTATTATTAACCACATTATTGGTTATTAGACAATGCAATGCAATGCTACCAATTTATCTTCATACATATTTATTTAATATTCCCCTTTTATTCATGTTTTATCTGCAGTGTGATTTCATTAGTTTCATTGTCTAGCACAACATTTCTATTTTCATTCCTGATTTTCTAAGATTATCCTCATTTTCTTTAAGTCTCTTATCCTGATTATTACAGCCCTATGTGGAAATCATTAATTTATCTCATTGTACTTTCTTTATTCTTTAATTACAGATTTTTGTTT
The DNA here is from genome assembly GCF_054131305.1 of Coturnix japonica. Taxonomy (NCBI): domain Eukaryota; kingdom Metazoa; phylum Chordata; class Aves; order Galliformes; family Phasianidae; genus Coturnix; species Coturnix japonica. Next base: position 66,008,027 of record NC_140666.1, read on the forward strand.
TTATTATTTCGTTCTAATAGTTGTCCCAGTAGTCACATATTACTTACAGTACCAGGGTTGGTCACTCTTCAGACTCCTTTACAGGACTTGAAAAAATGTGAATGAATAATAAGTTGTCACTTTTTGATCATCTGCAGTCACTGGACATATGTGTTTTGTTTCTTTTCATCTCCTGTGCTATGCCTAAATACCTACACTTGCATCGTTTTGTCCTCTACATTCTCTTTAGACAACCAGTTACTAATAAAGGATCTCAAAAAATATTTCACTGCACATATTCAGTAGATGCCTTTAGATATTTTGTTGTAGAATCTGAACTGCACCACTTCCTCTTCCTTCTCCTTAATAATGTCTAGAAGTTATGATAACTCTAATTGAATCACTAGTCATTGGATGTTCTCTTTTATAGGACTGGCTATATTTATTTTCTATATAATTAACATTTACTCATTTTTGTCAGATAATAATTTTACTTACTTTCTATCTATTGTTTCTTATATTCAGCCTTTCTGTTGCATACTTTCCACATGATCTTCTACTTCTCCACTCCTTCTTTCTTTTGTATCCAGAAAGTACTTATTTCATGACCACTAAGTACATGAAGATATCCAATATCACTATCCTTTCCATCTGTCATATTAAATAAAAATCCTAACCAGCATCTCAAAAACAAGGAGGACACAGGTGAAAGATAGACCACCATCCAAGCTCGCTATGATATATCCACTCCTTTCAATACATCATTAATTTCAAGGTCAACTAAGATATATTTTCCATCTCAGCCATGCAATTATAGTAGTGAAATTTGCAATACATCAAAATGCCTCTTCTGCATTCATCTTTAATCAGAAAGAAATTTGAGGCATTATAATTCTGAACATAGCTAATGGCTCCATGTAACATTTAACCAACTGGTGGCCCAGATGCTTCTCTTTACAGCAAACTAAACGGTGGCCAGCTAAAGAAAAATATATATATATATATCATTGTATACCTAAGTAATGTAAAAATATTGAGCCAGTTACTGAAAGTTTTGTGACTAAAATAGTAGATTTGTAAGATAGACTAATTTTGTTTGCTTGTTTGTTTTTAAATATAATCACATATTTTATTTCTCCTCTATTCACTACAGAAATATGCTATGTAATGTAAAATTCTAATTTGATTTTCATAGTTTCGTGCGGGTTGGAAGGGACCTTAGAGATCATCGAGTCCAGCCCCCGGGATTCGAGCCTCTGTGTAGCAGAGCGGCACTTCTACCACTTATGCCACAGGGGGATTCGAACTCCGGGCCCCAGTGTTGCAAAGCGGCGTCTTTAACCACTGCGCCACCAGGGCACACTGCAAATTTTATTCAGTACCAGAAGCTAAATCTCTCAGAGAAGATTTAAGATTGTTGGAGTTCATGATAATAAGGTGTTAATATCTGCTATCACTTATCTGAGAAGTGAAAGATCTGACAGTATAGCAGTCTCCTCCCAAGAAGGAAAAGAAAAAAAAAAAAAAGGAGGCTAATAACGGTTTGTCAGATCCGATTTCGTTTCTGTGAAGTCTATGCCTTCATGGAAATTAAAATAAAACATAAAAACATAGATACGAACTTCATAGCTCTTAAAAGTTATCCCTCAAGGAAGGCTACTAGTCAGAGAGCACAAAAATCTTGCTAATTTTATGGAAATGTAATTTGCTTTCAGCCTATACTTTCAACTGAGGCTAGTCTGCATTTTCAAAGCTATACTTTGCCTAGGAAAGAACTGCAAGCTGACAGTTTTAAAATATGAATAGCAATTTATGAGGTTCAAAAGAATCGAACTTTTAACCCCATTAGCATGTCTTAGTTTAGGCCAGCAAGTACTTCAACAACTAGAACGCATTACATCACAAATCATCCTTTAAACGGTTTTATTATTTATTTTTTTAAAACTTCTGACATTATTTCCGCTAAGGGAAAAAGCAGAATGCTAATTTTTATATTACTTTTATGTATAAATATATGTTTTTCAAACTTCTTGAAAATATCTTAACCTGGCATATGCCTAGAACCATTATCAAAAGTCAGAAGTTCTCATGTGCTATCATTGCACTGAATGTTGTCACTTGAGCTCTGTTTGGTCTGCATAATTTTTCAGAGTCATGGTTTATGATGCATTTATGTCATCTAATACACAGAATTGTTACTTTTCATTATATTACAGCCAAGGTGCTTTTCTAAGTTGTACCAGACAACATAAAAAACAAAGTATTCCTGCTTCTGACTCAACTTTTTGATTGTGAATGTTTTTCTACAGTTCAAAAACTCAACCTGCCAAAATCAACCTTTTACTTATTTCATTGTTAACTTTGCTTGTATTGTTTAAAATTATCCTTTTGCTTTTTTGAAAAATCAGTACAAAATGTACAGTTATATTCTGAACAAAAGGTGGGTATATAAACTATGTGTATCTCAGTAATTCCTTTGTTAGAAATATGTAAAATTTTTACATTTGTTAAAAAAATAAAAATAAAAAATAAAAAGCAAAACTCAATTCCTTTACACATACTCAAATTTCCTCTTTAAATTTATTAACACTAAGAATGGAATCTGCTTTCTTTTTATTATTGTTATTATTATTTTTTTGCCTGGAACCAGACTTGTGATAGAGTTTTGCTCCCAAGAAGACTAGAAGTTGATTCTTAATAAATTTTAATAGCGTTGTGATTAATATCAAGAGTTATCTCCAAGCAACCACTTTATAACATTAATCATTAATTCATTTGGGGATTTGCTTGGAATTATTTTTTTTACTGGAAGAAGATGGAGTCAGGAGACCCAGTGTAGGCCTCAGTTACTGGCAGCTCATTTTCAAACTCTGATCAGAATGAAGCAAATCTCAGGCCACCTAGAAGTAAGAAGATCTTTTGTTTCGGCACAATCCTTTTAAAGAATTGCAATCAGGAATTGAGCAGTGTTTTGTAAGTCCAGTCCCGGTATGTGTTACATCTTGTCAAAATCTCTCACCTCTTGAATTAGCCTGTGTATTTGAATACTTACAGACAAAACACAGACAGGTGGACTTCTTTGGCTACTTAGTCTGATAGACTTGCGTAAAAATTAAAGTAAGAACATACAGATACAATCGTGTTCTTTCTTTACAGTTTCTTTTGAGAAACATCTTTTCAGAAGGATAAAATTTATCACATTTGATTCAAGCATATCTTTAGATCCAAGCAGCTGAAAAAAAATTCCGGAGTTTCCTGCTTTTTACTCTCTATTCCAGCTATGATATAGTTTGCTGATAGGTCTGCTGTAAGAAATGGCAGGTGTTTACTAGGAAGCTTCTATTTTGAGATGATTGTACCGATTGGGATGTTTTTACCTGATTTCTCCCAGAACTGCTAGATGGAGTTATCATCCAGGTTACCTTACCATTTAAGCCATTGACCTACAGCTATTCCTTAACATTAACATTAAATTATTAATTCTTAATAATTTTAGTACAAATGGAAAATAAACAGCAAGAGGAAAGGAAATATTACTACAGTTTGTTTCTTTTTTCTTGTAATGAAAAAAAAAAAAAAAAGAGATCATGATCACAAAAAGACTTAACAAGCACGGCGCCTAATCATCACAGTATCCAAATACAAATACCAAAGTATGACACAGTCCTTTAATAACACAGAAGTAACCAAGTCTGCTAAAGCTTGGCTGTTAGGAATAAACCATTGGAGCTTATCTTCTACAAAAGTCAAGATTACTTCTTTTGCATATAGAATGACACATGAAATGCAAGCATATGGAGATAGACTTTGTTACCAGACTAATGATATTGGAAAAAAAGGTGAAAAGACATTTAGTATGATGTGCCAGCTTAAGAGATAAAAATTATTGTCAGCAAGAAAGATAAAAGTGCATGTGACATGCATTTTTGTAATTAAATAGGAAATGTCAAAACACCTGAGTTTAATGATAAAGTAAAAAATTGACAACTGCATTTGTAGTATGTATAAAATTAATTCAGCCAGGATAATGTTGGAAATAAATTCTCTGAAGTCCAGGAGCTATTGGTGAGATTCATTTACTGGGAGCAGTAAATATTTCTAGAGCATAAGAATCTGTCCTCAAGTTCTGTTTACACTTAAATATGAACAAAATTTACATGTGTCATTTTAAGTAAGGTCTGGTCTACCAAAGAAGCAACAATATACCTAATCAATGAACAGTTTGCATGTCTGAAAGAAAATGGAAAAATAAATAATGTTTTGAAAGTGTGAAGAAAAAAAAAAAAAAAGAAAAAAGTAGATGAACATCCAAAAACACGTTTAAAAATCAAAATATTTTAAATGTGAAAAACTGAAAAAAAACAGGCATGCTATTCATGAGGAATTCCAACAGACTTTATATATTTATGAGCAAGAGAACACCAATGCAAGCTCATAGTAGCTGTAAACCAGATATTAACAGAGATTACAAGAGAGAAAATTATTGGTGGGGTATATTTAAATCAGAGACTGAAGTATAATTCAATAGAATATCCATGAGTTAGACAAACAATTACAACAGTGGAAACTCCTCACATCTGTCACAAGAAGATTGCTTGGTCACAGAGGGGAAAGGTTATGCAGAGGGCAAGGGACAGTAGGAATAATGATTACAGTTCATACAGTTCTATTTTGCTCTGAACACAAATCCCAGGGCTTGACTTGAAAATTTGCCTGTCTCTTTCAGTAATTAAACTCATAACAAAATTCCAAATTTACCAATATGCAGCAGCTGATAGACTGAAGGGCAGAGCAGATGTACCTTGTGGGAAGTACAATGTTCTGTTGAATATAAATATGAATTTAATATGTATACAATATAAATCTTTCAGTACGCCGTCCCTCTTTTCCTCCAACGTGTACTGTTCTTACATGAGTACTTCATACAGGAAAGAAAAGAAACAATTCTGAAACAAACTGTACAGTAGAAAAACATCCTACAGAAAATCTGATGGTGCATGACAACACAGAGCAATGAAAACATAAGATGACATAATGAGCAAACTAGTTACCATTTAACTTTTCAGTGTACAGGCACTGGAAGATAAACTCAGCACCAGGTATGAAAATGAGAGGTTAAGTGTAAAGAACTATATAAAGTAATAAATATATGTAAAAATAGGGGATATGAATCTTCAGTACAGTAAATTCAAGTTTTTTAGTTTATGTGAAAGAATATTCTGAAGCGTACCACATTTCTAAGATAATGGAGCAAGGATGATGCATTAAGTCTAGTCAGACACAGCATCATAGCTAAAGAGGCTTAATATCCAAAGTTTCTGCATTTGTGGAGATTAATAACAAATAAAGGTTGATGAATATTCAAGAATGAGGTTATATTACCTGAGATACAGGGTTACATGTACCCAAGAGCACTGCATTTGTACTGCTGGCGTATGTACACATTTCTACATACATGTATAATTATATGTTTACGTTTGAAGTCTTCTATCTGAAGAACTGATCCATACATCCAGGATTTTGAAGTGATTAAATTGTCTCCTGTATTATCTTTTGTCAGACCTGCCACATAAAGCCTTAGTACCATTTTTCTTAACATTATGAGAAGTTTGGATGCCATGCAAATACCCTCTTTCTACTTGTAAAGGGTGTAGATATATTGTTTATCTCATATAATTAATTTTATCATAATTTTATCATAGTGAGGGCAGGCAGAAAAATACTGAAAACTGCAGGAGTTAATTTCTTGTCTCAGTTTTTTGTTATCCTCCTACCTACTCCATGAACTGTAATCAATGCATGAATTTATGCATTTATTTACAGAAAGAAAATATTATTTTCTCTTAGAATCCTGTGAAAGCAGGTACCTTTTCATTTTGTCCCTCGTCTTAAACCTTCAGATCCTCGACAATAACTTTTTAAATAGTTCTTGTTAAAAAACATTAGAAGATCCTCAGGAAAAAAAAGCAGGGGAAAGGAAAAAATAATGATTGCCTTCATTTGAAAAGACACACACAATGCACCTACTTTAAATGAAGGTTTACTTGAAGCAGATTTGCAAAAAATGCTCATAAATTTAATTTTTCCTGTTTGGCCAACCTCTACTCTCTGATAAAGTTGTATTTTAATGTTCATTACATTTGTTGCAGAAAGAAGATGGATTGGTAGGTACTAACTATATTATTCCCACTCTGCTCTTAATTAATACAGGCATGAGTAAACTTTTGATCTGCTTTTCCTTCTCTCTGTGTTTATATACCCTCAAAACAAAAACCACCCTCAAATTATCTCCAGAAAAAATTATAAACTCCGTTTTATGAAAAAGGGTATATGTTGATTTCATTCACATAGAATTCCACTTTAAATTATAAGAGTCTGATATAAGCTAACAAAAGGAAATCTGGAATAAATCCTCCCTATGTAACAAAGAACAACCAGAGAATATATTTTTAACATTTTTCCAGTGTTCACCAGAATAAAAAAACTTCTTACATGTCTGGCATATATATACTATATTGGTGGCACTTCAGTAATTACTTTAAGGAGAGCTAAAATGAAGTATTTGCAGTTAAGGATAGAATAGAGTAACTCCGAGGTGCTGAAGCATTTTTATCACTGAAGCTGTCCTTAGTGAGCTCTGAGATAGTATGACTATAAATGAATAATCTGTCCTTCTGGCTCCAATAAGATGGATATTTCTCCAAGTTGGAAAAAAAAAAAAAAAAAAAAAAAAAAAAAAAAAAAAAAAAAAAGGCTTATATTTTAAAATAAATCAGCAACGTAGATTGATAAGAATATCAATTTCCTCTTCCCATTATCTTTCCTATTTTTTTATCTCTTCACAATTAAGAAATTATTGAACTGTATTCTACCCATCATTATACATATCTCCTCTTAAAGTATTATGCATAGAAGCTATGTCCCATTTTCCTTACAGGATGAAATACATTTTGTTCACTCAGAAGCAGGTCTTGAAATCACTAAAGGGAGTAGTTTCACAAGTGTTACCATATTCTTCACAGCTGACAGTAATTCCGGAAGAATGCCTTCAGCTCTTTAACTGTCTCATTTATAACTACATCAAATGTCAGTAAAATTAATATGAATGGCAGGAATATATTTATTTATTTATTTATTTTTAAAAGCACTTAAAGTCATAGCAGAAAATAATACTAACAAGATTGCCTTTCTGGAACTTTTACTTACATAAATTTATGTTGTGGTTTCTGTGTTATACGATGCCACTGTCTTTATTGAAATTAGGTCCCATCTAGGCTGCTTATTCAACAAAGTCTGCCACACTCTTGCACACCCTTTTAAAATCATTTTTGTACTTTGGTGCCAACCCCAAAAGGAGCACTGAGCAGAAAGGAACAAGAAGATCAGCAAAAAAATTAATCTTTTCAAATTAATAATATCTATCACAGAACTGAGTTTTGAGGGAATGTGCTCTATCCCAGATATGTACATGCTGTTCTATAGGAATTTTAATTCAACGTCAGGTTAAAACTGTTCACCTTAAAACAGGATTTTACATTTCTAAGGCCTTGAGGCTATGTTTTCCTCCTGTCTCCATATTGTTATCTAACTGCCTGGTTTGGGAACATTTTGCAGAATATAGGAGTTCCAATAACCAGCCAGCATGATTGAACATATGAATAGCACCTACAAGAATGCAGAAGACAGCACTGTCTTAGTACAGTTAATTCCATACCAAGTGTTTGATCGACTGAAGGTAGTATTTTATTTTCAGGGATTTCATAAAATGGCACGTTGTCCTAGCATTCATGAGAATTGACTAATAAACTGGTGCCCACACCCCAAACAACAATTTTTGGAAGTAGTGATATAAATCTAGGTTGTTTGGATTCTCTGCCAGGCAGACTCAAAGCATCAAGATATTTATGTGAAACGTTGTTGTTATCATGATCTTTTAAGGTGTAAAACAAAATTAAATGTTAACACTCTTTAAAGAATTTTTTAATGTCTGACTGTCTTTCAGGGAGAAATACACGGTCTGAAAATTAATAACTTTCCTGAAAAAGTACTCAGAAACTTCATGCATTGCAGACATCAAAGACTTAGTTGTAATTACTCTGCAATGTGGTGACTGAATCCACCTGTCTCAGGCACCCACCACCACCTAAGCAGTGAAGGTTATGAGAAGTATGGTCTAGATGTCAGATTTCAAAACAAGGCTTGTGCCATCTAGTAAGAAAAGTAATGCTTTTCTTGTTTACTTTGCAATGCAAGCTAAATTGTTTTAAAGTGAGCTCTAAAACTAAGCACATAAAACAGCCTTCTCAGACAGTAAAGTTCATGTGATGAATATTTATTTCCGGTACTACTAATGATGAAGGTTCTCTGATTGAATGATAAGTGGGCTTGCTTTCTACCACTAAAAAATCAGAAGCTTAGAGTGCAGGCTTTTAGCTGAAAGGACAGGAAATTCTGAAATTTTTATTCATTTTTTACAGCTTGTGTGCATGGTTAAATCCTGTTCTGTACAGTTGTTCTGTGTTCTAGGTTAATAAAAACAATAGTTATTACTAATATGTACTTGAAATAAAGCTTACATGCAAATGTAAGTTGTAGCGAACAGAATGAATTGGAATGGGAGATGATGGCCTTGAAGCAGTCACTACAGGAATCTGAAGTTCATATTAAAAGTGGATAGCTCTTTAGAAATCATTTGATTTATGAAACAATTCTCTTTTTTTTTTTTTATTGTAATGTATGGGATACTTTAACTGTGGAGGAACCCAAGAATAATTGGATATTCAAAGAAATAATAAGAAATAACTGGAATTCTATAGCTGAGTACAAAAATTCTATAACTCTACACTGCTTCTTTAAGATGTGGAGTATTTCCAGTATCTTACAGCTTTGACTACCGTGTATGAGAAATTAGTAATCTGGAGGACACTATAGAGGTTAAAGAAAAATAGCAATAAAAGAGAAGTATACTGTATAATCTCACCATGCTACACTAAAAATGAAAGGACTGACTCATCATTTTGTTCATTATTGCTGTAATCTCATGTTAACTGAATAGATTTGGGAAATAAACAAACAGCATTTATAGCAATTTAGAGAAGTAATGGTGAGATTTTTTGTATGAAAAACTATTATCAGAAGATCCATTACTGTGTTTCCTTTTGGTAATAAAAGTGACAGAAAATATAGTAATTATATTTCTTTACCGTTAGGCATTTGGTTTCAGTGACATTTAGTGCTATAAAATGGGCCTATTTTGAATACTAGTGGAGATACTATATTCTAGGTGTCAACTGTTCAGCTGATATGATTATAACAATAAACTTCAGTAGAATGACAGAGTTTCATAACAGTGGCAGCTCTTTCCAAGCATTTAAAACTGTGTATAAAAGCAAGACTGACTCCACTCAAAAGGAACTAGATATTATGATTCACATTATTTAAGTAGAGTAAAATGGGTCTCACTGTGATTTCTGAAGTAGTTTCAGTGTTTGGTTTTGTCTTTCGCAGGTAGCCATATTACTTGAACTCTGATTTTCTTAGAGCTTGACACTGTTGTCTTTAGTGGTTCATATTCATATGGAATGAAATAAATTATCTTCATTTCTGTTCATGGCAAGAAAGACAAATCTACAAAACTACAAATCTTTTGCATGTCTTTCTCACGTGTAGAGACAATTTACAAGATGGATTTTACACCTTCTTTATGGAGTTGCCTCTACCAAAGTGAAATCCTCAGTTTCCTTGGAAACAAAATTTCATATTATTTATGACTTCCAAGTAAAAAAGGTTCTTATTCTTTTCTCAGCCATGCTGCCTTCTGGCTCTGGAGTCAAACATGACTCTTTGATATGACACTAAAGATCCAAGTGCAGCAGAAAATAAGATAAAGAAAATTTTAGTTGACATCGAGCAAAACTTTGATGAATTATCAGAAGATTTGTGAAATTGCTTTTTTTTTTTTTTTTTTTTAATTATATGCCACAGTATCTTTAGTGTGGATTCAATAGTGAATCGACAAGTAATGTGGACAAGAACACAGAAAACGAGATTCTGTCCCTACCAGACTGTTAGCAAATAAGGTTATTTCTCACAGAAACTTATGAGAGTTTTTACCCAAAGCTTTCCACTTAGAGGTTGAATGGCTGAAAATTTTTTGAAAATTAAACGTGGCTAAATACTAAAACTATTAGTAATGAAACACCATCATTTATATGACATACAGTTTCCTAGAAATGAGTGGACTTCTGCCAGTCCCTTCCTTATTCTGGAAGACTTTGAACTCATCTTTTTATTCTGTAGGATACTACATGACATTTTGATGTAGATTGCTTTCATCTACTTTTTCTGATTCCTTTCTATTTCACATGGAATACTTGTGTATTAAAAATGTTTGGTAGGGATTTTTTATTTTCTCCATGCTGAATGAAACACACTTCTCAATGTAAAATGGAAATTTTTTTTTTTTTTTTTACCCAAATGAACAATTTTTTTTATCTCATTGGTAATGGTTTTTTCTTTTTTTTTCTTTTTTTTTCTTTTTTTTCTTTTTTTTTTTTTCTTTTTCCCATTAGAAAATATTATTCATGCATTTCCTCGGCTTCATATCTTTAGTATGCTCTTAAACAATTGTTCCTTTCATTTGCTATTTGCCTGTATATTTTATTCATATTTATTTGTAACCTTTCAGAAGCGGAATACATTTTTATCTAATTGGAGAAATTTATAGCAGACTTGTCTCAGGGCAACTAGACACTATCATAACATGAATAGAGAAATCCAGAAGCTATGAACAGTGGATTATGGATTCACTTAGAAATTTCAATATGATTGATGATAATACACACCAACATATTAAAATACACAGACTGCACTAAAACAGTGGTACAGTTGGTATGCAGAATTCATGTGCATCTCCACCTACTTTCAATTTCTTGTTCAAATTATTAAAACTTGGTGAAAGGAATACATATAGGAAGAAAATGCTAAAGAGACTACTCCCAAGTATTGTCTTAATGGGAGACTAGTCTAGCCAGAAGAATAGTTACAATTCTGTAATTGTGAATAATAAGGCAAGAATCTAAAACCAATTATATTCTAATCGCCTGCCCTTCTTTATATTTATTTCACAACAATGCTCCTTCATAGGGACTTTTTTCTTCTTTCCATTTTGCTGCATCATTATTGGCTGTTTTTCTGTTAATTGTTTAATAGCTGTTACCTTGATTAAATATTTTCTCTAATATCAAAATCATGAATTATAGTGTATTCTGGGGCAGACAAGATCAATTAAAATTTTAAATACAGCTCTGCTCAGACCTGTTAGAATTTGGACAGAGAAAATATAAGCAATAAATTTGGTATTTAGAATTTGTGTTGTTTTGTTGTTTTTCTTTAAGTTGCTCTATAACAATTTTCTAGCAGTTTTTGAGAGTTCATATGAATCTTGAAAAGAAGTTCATATTCAGAGACATTACTGAAATAAGTGCAATTTAATTTTTTGCTTGAAAAATTGCTGCACTGAAGTACATCAGAGAGAAAATGAATTTATATTTATAGAAATAATAATATAAATTTATATTTTAACCTGCTCTATATTAATCTTAATATGTGAAATTTTGACTCGATTTTAGAAAAACTTTGTAATAGAGAATCAGAACAGATATTACCAGTATTTAATAACTCAGCACATCAGATTCTGAAGTTGTTCCTGTAAGGTTTGCAAGTACAGTATGATGAGTAACCATGTGGATGCAATTGTGTATGTGTGTACATGTCCAGATTCATTCTATGGGATGTTACATACCATCAAAGTAATCTTTTTTAGAAGAAAATCTATAGTAGCTGGCTCTGTTGATGTTAGAGGAGAGCATAAATGAATCAGGAATAAGTGAATCTCAACACTTAGTGGAGCCACATAAACAAAGATACAAGATAGAAGTATGAACACATTTCTCAAAAGTCTAAGCAAACAAAATACATAGTAATGACAAAATAATTACATTGTGGGACAACATTTATTTTGCTTAAATATCTAGTTTTTAACATTATAAGGATGGAAACATTTCAGTGATATAAGAATTATACAAATGCATGAAAAATGAAAATTTAAAGTACTAAACTGTAATTTCTAATGTCTGTGCATGAGAGTGTGAAATGACGCAAAGAAATTTACTTATCAGACATCTAGTATATATCATGAAATACACTAAACATTAAGAAGAATTTCAAGTCTGCGGTCATTTACTATCTTCCTAGAAACCTCCATCTTCACAAGCTCAGTTGGAAATCGTATGGATCAAGCAGGCAACCCGCTCCTTCTGACAGTCCTTCATTTCCTTTAAAATGAGAAAAGCTGTCACAAACTTGCATGGCATATTTGAAATTCATTGTTTCTATGCCTTTATACTATGGTGTACTGTATCTAGAACATCTTTTTATGAGGCTATACATGACACCTGCAGAACTACTAGACGTATTGTAAAGAGATATTTTGTTGTTTTCCTCTGCCCCAAGATACACACTATGAATTTAAGGTTAGGCCTTTAAGACTTTCCCTGGTTATTCTCTCTTTTACTTACATCTACCTGCCTCATTCTGCATACAACATTTGTTGCCTTAGTACTTCAGTCACACTCACTGACAGTCTCACAAAGCTTCTCTCCAACATTTTTAATTGCTGCTGGGTGTAAGGGTGGAGATGTAATTAGGGAGAGTAGCTACTGGTCACACACAAACATCGTTCCACCACCCCCCACCCCAACCTACACACACACACACACACAAAACAAACAAACAAAATTTCCACCAGTTAGATTAAGAGCATGCTAATTTAAAACTAATTTGAAAGTATTGCTTACAAAGACAAAAAAGAACAAAACAGGATGTAGTTGAAACAACAAAAAGAGATAGCAATATACACTCATCTTTCACAGTGGATGAGTAAAATAATATATTTTGTTGCAACTACAGCTCTCTGTAGCAGTGTTATGAATCATGTTGTTTATATCTAACAGAGACTCCTAAATAACGCATCTTTGTTTCTAGCACATAAGAGACCTTTTGCAGTTGTCACTAGCAGGTGCCTATTCCTCTCCTATTCTCTTTCCTTGCCAGTTGCTAAAAGGACCTGTACATATTTCATAGAGTCTGTTAATATCAGAGTACAAGGAAAAATGTGTGCTTTTCCTCCTGACGTGTCAAAGTCTCCCAATATTATAAAGTTGTGTTCATCCCTTTGCTAAAGATGTGTGCAGGATTTTAAAACTTTTCACTTCTTGGTAGTCTTCCAAGACTTTTCTGCAGACTGAACTATCCTCCTTTCTGCATTAAAAAAACCCACATTATATTATGTCTTGTACTCACTGTTTGTGTTTTTACCTGCTTTATTTTATTATCTTCCCCTGCACTTGTTGTTTCAGGTGATTTAAACTTCAAAGTAAAATAAATGTATGCAGGTGATTGTTAACTCTTCATTGAGATCAGAGCAAACAGTTGGTAAACTGTTCTACAGGCTTTGTGCAAAAAAAAACAAAAAAAAAACCCCCCAAAAAAACAGTGCTTTTTTTTTTTTTTTTAATGTAAGGAAGCGGGTATAAGCCAATATAGGAAAAAAAGAGTGGCCATTGTAGCTATGCTGAGATGAGAACATATAGTTCACAGAGAATTGTACAGATCACAGTTTAGGCATGTCTCATATGCATTTAGTGCAACCTCCTCTGCAAAAAAAGTGTGTATATGGATTATTTGCCACATTTACAGAACAGAACAGCTGTTAGACAGCTTAGAAATAGCAGGAAAAAATAATGTAAGATGTTTTGCGTTGTGAAATCACAACAGGTGACAGGGTTAATTAGATGAACTCTGTAGATCAAGCACTGGTATATTAGAATTTCCATCAGACATTTGAAAAGGCGCAGAGTAGCCAAATCCCACATCTGATCAAGGAGATCATTGTATGATCTTTGTGCACACTTTGAGCACTTGAAGCTGGGTCCCAGCAAGCCAGTTCTCAAACTGTGTACTAATCTTTTGAAACATTCTTACTGGCACTATAGAAGATGTGAGAAGTAATACTTCCTACACTGGTGCGATGTGAATCCCTAATGTTAAAAACCCATCCCAAATCTAGAAAGTGTGTACACAAAACAAGAAGAAAAGAAATATTCTGTTCACTCAATGAGGCAGATGTATGTCCATGAGAACTCAGAGGGGCACTGAGTACCACAGTAGGGGTGTGGCAGCAGTTTGTCCAGTGTTTCAGGCTCGGGTAGATTATGTCAATACAAGGAACACATCAGTCAATACCCATGCAAACTTATGCAGGCAAGGAGTGCAGAAATCATGAAATCATTAAGAGCCTTTCCTGTCCTGATTGTACCTAGCACTGTTATTATAGAACATTACTTCAGAGCACGCACTTGCTTCAAGGTAGTTACATTCATAATGAGAAAGAAAGCAAGGTCAGAGTGTAAGCCAAAGCATAGGACCACTAGCTTTTCACTCTGTTTAATTGTTACCATACTTCTCGGCTCTGAGACAAATATTTCCATTTTAAAATTATGGGAAAAGCAGCACCCCATAGTTAAAGGATAGCTAAGTCTCCCGCTGGGACACATGGACACCACGTGGGGCCTATAGAAAGACAGAGAAAATTTTGATACACCATTAATTCCGTCAAATTTGTGTTTTAAAGGACAATGTTAGTTTATAAGAGTCAGCTCCAGCAATGATTCAGAATGCAACAGACTGGGAAAGGGAGATATGGAAGCACAAACTCTGAACAAACAAGACAAAAATCAAACTAATAATAATAATAATAATAAAGAAAAAAAACTCAGGAAAAAAATGGCATTAATTTACATTAATTGAACTTTTTTTTAATGAGAAAAAGAACAAATAGTATATATTTTCTATAAATTCTAATAATGAAGTAGAAGAATGTTCTAGCATAACATTTGGAATTATAGTTATTGAAGTATTAATCTTTTGACACATGTTTTTTTCTGCAGGTGCAGGAAGAATGTATTCTTTCATTAGTTTTTCAGCTTATTCAGTTCAATAACAACTTCATACAATGCTGGAAAATCAAATAGAGCAGAAAAGAAAAATCTTTTTTTCCCTGTTTCAATCTGACAATATTATAAGGTAACTGGTAGTGAAATATCAGAGAGTTCAAAAACCTTCAAGGAACTGACAGTGACATTTACCTGAAATTATCTGAATCAATTTATTTATTTTCTTATGGTCTGTTGTCAAAATATAATTTGGTGTGGTGTTGGGAATCTATTCCTGTCAGATGTTGTCTTTCTTGCGATTTTTCACTGGATGAATCAATGGTGTTCTAAGGTGCTCCAGGGCCTCCTGAACTCATGCTCATACTGTGGCTGAGGGTTTTGCAGGTCTGATTTTACACTTGGATAGCAACCCTTCAGCTGCACCTCTGATGAAAAAAATGTACAGGAAGCAGCAGCAGGGTTTTCCCAGCCAAAAAGAGCCAACAGATTATCTCCTTCTTGGCCTCCAGCCAGCATTAGCAGGCTGTGAGTGCTATTTTATCATATAACAATTACTCATTGATATCACCTGAAACTCACAATGCCTTCTTCCATTTCATCTCTTATGTACAATGGAAAAATGGAGATGAGAAGGAGTAGGAGCATCAAGTTTAGAATAGAAATTTGTCCAGCACTACCACAGTAGCATATGAGAGCTCTTAGTTTATCTGAGGAGGATGGGTGGCACTGCACCTGTGAAGTACTTAAAGGTAGTAAAAATGAAAGTAGTCCCACCTTATCTGAGGTTTGCTTTGTAAAGAGTATTTTCAGGAAGTTTTGGAACTAGAATCAAGGAAGGGAAAGGAAGAAACAAGCTTAACGTTGTTTGAAGCAGGCAGTTTCTTTGGCAACAAATCAAGTATACCACTTTTTACCACTTTGAATGGAAAAGCTGGTGGTAATAATCATTTGTTAATGAGACTTTCCCCATGTCATTCAACATCCGTTACCCTTCTGGAGCTACCACAGCACTGTGTATACATAGTGTATGTTCTCTAGATGTACTTTCTCAGTAAAGGAGTGAGTATTACAGTGAGAAAGACCTCTCATGCATGTAGAATAGGTCAAAAGATTTCAGCTAGACTAGACACTGTACATGTGAGAAAATGAGGTTGTCTCTCATCCTCATTGACCAACTTCACAGTGCTATTCTGTAAGAAGATTAGATTCTCTTCTCTACATACTTCCCAATGAATGCTACCCATTCTGCAATGTCTGCAGAAATTGCATTTACCAATTTCTGTTTGCACAGATCCACAGAGGTAAAATGCTTGTTATTGCTATTTTTACAAGGGTGCCATCGCATAAGAAGTGAAACTATGACTGGTCCTTCTCAATGCATTTCCTTGTGGACCTGTTTGTCCTGCAGGTGGGCAGAGTGTGAGAGAAGGAATGACTAGTTCCTTGTCAGGACTAGTATTTTTTCTGTATGAATATTTCTTTTTGCAGCGTTATTTTAGAGTACCCTCTAATATTATATCAATAAGCTACCTAGATATCAGCTGTCTAAAAATATCTACAATGGTCTGATAGACTGATCAAACACAAAGAGTGAAATCATGAAGGAAAAAACTGAGACATATGGAAAAGGGTTTTGAATGTGCTAAGTCTTCCAGAAACTGCAGCTTGATTAAAACAAAACAAAAAAAAACCAAAAACAAACATAAAAACTTGTGGAAAAATCCACAAAGTATTCCAAATAAAATGAAGAAAGCTTTTTAAAAGATCAAAATCTTGTTAAATAATGGAAAAATCAATGTAAGTACAGAGATGTGGGAAAGTGGTAAAAAACGAAGCAGCTGGAATTATACTTTAAATTCAGTATGGAGAATCTGAAAAATATCAACTGTAATTCTGTAGCTCTTTCTTCATCAGCAACATTTAACTGTTCTGAAATCCAGGAAAAATATTAATAGTTTTCCAGAACTTTGAATTCCTGCTTTTGACATGCTGATGCTTATATATCCTATACTCTTCAAATATAGGACATCATGTGCTGTTTTTATTCAATAGTATAGTAATATCAACAAACAAAATACACATACACTGCTTAGAAATTTTTAATCTCCTCTAAGGAGGAACCATGAAATTTTCCATAATATCTGTGATACTCTGCATTAAGTATAAGCTTCTACTGGAACACAAAATATCTCTGTACTGATCTACAAACAAAGCCTTCTGGTCTGTATTGAAAACGGATTTTTCTAATCGCTACAATATGTACATAATATGTGTTGCATATCACCCACACTGTTCAGAACTTGAAATAAATGGTTTGATCATATTCATCTTCAAACTACTCTTGAGCCTGCCAGCAATTAACCTCCATGATCTCTGCAACAGGAACAAAATCCCTTTGGTCAATAGATAGTAAAAGCAAAATACTAAGCTTGTGGTATATGTTGGCAGGCCCATTCCTGTTGGTACACATTCTCAAAATGTTGTTTTGCTCATTTATTAGTTCTGTTTAGTGGTCATTAACATCACTTTCCTTCCTTCTTAACTCTATATATCACTGAAGCTTTGTTTTCTACATACCGACTCCATGTCCAAAATCCATTTAAGTCCCTGTCCCCTTCCTCTTCTTTCTTTTCCTCTGGGTTATACAAAGTCAATAACTGCAGCACAGAGGACATGAACTGAGATTTGACAGTTTAGCTGAGGGGAAAGAGAATGGGGAAGACAAATATATCATTTTGTCTTCTACTTGGGGTTGTTCAAGGATAGAAAGGAAAACTAAGTAGTTCCAATGATGGAAGAAAATGTGGTAAGAATCACTGAAAATCCAGGTTATCTGCTGATGATAAAAAGCCGTCAGGTAGCTTTACAGCAATCAAGAGGAATTACAACTTTATAGCACGTAACTGGAAATATTTTCATTTACTCTAATTGCAGCAGACAAGATAACTTCAGTAATTCAAGAATGAAAAATATGATTGTAAAAATTAAAAACCAAATAAATGTAATTATACTTATTTACCTGAATCTGAAGACAGGAGGATGACTTTAAACTGTTGCATACAGGAAATATACTGGGGATCTTGGAAGTTTCTAAAGCATTTGAGGACAGACTGTGTTTCTGTACATCAGGATACCTTTGTAAAGCTAACATAGGAATCTCAACTCTGCTGACAGAAGTTTTAAATCAAGATTTACAGCAGTGCATTGAAAGAAGAGAAAAATATGAATCTGCGGTTTACCTTCTACAAGGCAGTACATGTTTCAGGATTCTCCCCAGAAATTCAAGTTGGAAATGTGTTGGAAAAGTTTCTGTGTAAACGCCCTCCTAGTCATCAATGCCTAGTTGTTCCATAGCTTTAGAATTTCACTGCATTTTGATGAGTTAATTATTGTTCCAACTCTGACAATGCCAATTTTATTTTCAAAATAAAGTTTTCTAAAAAATGAGGAAGATAAAGCAAATGTTTAGAGAAGACTGCTACTAAAGTTGAAATTGCAAGTGAATTTTGAAGGCATGGTTCTTATTCATGTCAAATTCTAGTTTGATTTAGCACTCCTTGCATCCCAACAGCTACTTAAGCACATCTTAATCAGGTCAGGAGAAAAAAAAAGATTGATATACTCATGGATATATGGAAATGGACCTAAGGTATTATTAAAGTACAGATGCTAAAAATATCGGATTTGCATCAAATTCATGGCAGAGAAAGCATAAGATGATGGATACATGATGCAAGAGTAATTAGGATACTACAACTAACATGTACAGTTATTTTTTAAAATACTGTTCATAGGTAATTATGTGTGATAGACAAGTCAGTAAGTATAGAAGTGTATATATACATACACCTCTACACAAAGATATACATTCAACATGACATATAAGGAACCAGTTGATTTGCTTGTGAGCAGGACTGCCAGTTGAATTCCCAGATAGGGTGGAGGAGGAACTGGGCTGAAAAAGCTCATGTAAAATTAAACTAGAATAAGACAAAGTCCTGCACATGGAAAGAAACATCTTCCTCTAGTTGTACAAACTGGGGACTGCTGGGCTGTAGCAGCTTTGTGGAAGAGAAAACAAAGATCCCCCTAGTGGGTGTGAGCTGAGCATGAAGCCAGCAGTGCCCAGGTAGTCGAATGGATCAAGCAGCTTCCTAGGAAGCGTTAGGAAGGGCACAACCAATCTTTCGGGAGAAGCCCCATCTACACAGGGCTTATTAAACCAATACAAAAAGAACATGTGTAAAATGACAGTCCTGGGCAGAACTATTGAACTGGTTCATAGCTGGATCATTCATCCAGAGTGCAGAGGTTGTAGGAATAGGATTCACTCAGCATGGAGAAATTTTTGCTGAGGGATACTTAAAAATAGCCTACCAGGACCTCCAGAAAAGGCACTGAGAAGATGGAATGAGGCTTTCATGTTGATGCATGGGTGAATGACAGTGGGTACATACTGAAATTAGATGTTCAGACTGGATGTAACCAGGAACTTTTTCCCCACGAGGAAAGTACAGCATGTCACCCAGAGGTTCAGCAGGCAAACTCTTGTTGGTTTTAAGAATCAGAGGGGTAAAGTCCTGAAAAGCCAGGTGTGATCTCCCAGCTGGCCTTAGGTGGAGAAGGATAACAGACTATAGACTTCCACTAGGCTCTTCCAATCTGAGTTATGCTATGATATGCTATATATTTAAGCCAGAAAAGCTAATAGACTAGATTGGACAGTATATAATAAATTATGTGTGGAATTTAATTGTAGGAGCACTGTAGGAGTTGACCTTAAACTATGCTCCTTCCTCTGAAGGACAGTTTCTACAGGTACAGAGCTTGAGAGTAACCTTACATTTCAAAATAATTACAGAAATCAATAACACTTCTCAAAAAATGGAACCACTTGAGGACATATCGATACATTAAGATCAGATTGTGTTCTTAATTCCACAGAAAGTACAGTAGAATGGAGTCCAATATTTGCATAATTAAAAACAGAGAAAAATACTAATAAGTACTATAGAAGAGTGCTTCATTAAATTGAAAGCTTTTAAGTATATGGAAACAGAAGTTTTTTACTCTGATTAGAACATTTTCTAAAATACACAAGACAAAGAGGAGTTTCTGGATCACTGAATCTTCTGCAGCTTCCTTTTCATAAACTAAAAATAACATCAAGGGTTTCGTATTTTAAATTTTTTTTATGTGGAATTTTAAACTGTCCCTGATAGAAAAAGAAAAACTGATTTGCATTGGCCTCACAAACAAATAAGAAACTCCATTTTCTTCCAAGAGTGATATCAATAAAGAGGCTACCAAGCAATGCTTAGTAGAAAATACTGTGATTTTTTTTCTTACATGGAACATACAGTTGTAAATAGAATAATCTTAGTTCTCATATTTCCGCAGTTCACTGAAACACTATTAACAGGTCCAATCATTTAAAGATTTACTTTGGTGGCGAAAATTATGTCCAGGAAAATTATTGAAGCAGAATCTTGTTTTGTTAACCTCTGCATTTTATTTTCATTGCTTTTCTGTAGTCTCATTTGTATTTCTTACTGTTCGTGTCTAGTGGCTGAGATACTTTATGTCACCAGAAGGTGGCTGCTAGAAATATTTAAGTATAAACATTTATAAACAAAATTTAAACATACAAGGCTATGTGTACAAAATGGCAATTACTAAAGGTACAGATGGAAGATGTTTTTAAACAACAAAAATAGAATGTGAAATTGGATTTAGGGGAAAAAATACCTTATCCAATATGTTCTTATAATTATTTCAATCTTATGAAGACAGGACAAAGCCATACTCATGGGAATAATGCTCCATCATTTAACTGGGAATACTGAGAACTGACATGAGCAAAGATGTGAAGGATTATGCTTTCAGTTCATGAAAAGAAAAAAGTTTATGTATCATATAGATTTTTGTAATGAAAATACTGAAAACACTTAGAAATGCAATCTATCCCATACCCATCTTGTTGATTAAAAAATAATCTAAATTGCACACTGATAAAGGCAAACAGGACTTCGTAGGAGAAATAGCTAATATTAGGTGATGCATCACGAAGGCACCGCCATCTTTGCTGCATAAATCTAAAATGACATTAAATACTAAAACCATAGTAGGTCAGAAATTGATCTTAGAAGTCTGGCCCTACCTTGTGGTCTTTGTACCTCAGAGAGCATATTTAACCTTAGAATTATTATGAGCTTACAGATCACATTCAGAAATTTTTATTATTATCATTATTTTTATTTTTTAAGGCTTCTTGCTGCAAGCTTTTAGATACAGCTTGGCTCACTTCTCTCTTCCAAGGTGACACAAGCCACTTAAAATAAGAATTTGGAAAGTTGACTGTCTATTTTGTGTTCTATCCCCTTTTAAACTGAGCATTAGCACAAACAACATGTATTTTAAATACTGTTGTGGTGTTTTTTTTTCATGTGACCTGTTCCCTGATAGATTATAATTGGTTTCAGTTCCACAAACACACAACATTTGTTCATTTAGTCAGTCCTGAGCTTTAGAACAGAGACAGTGTTTCTTCTGTCCCACAAAATCTTTGAAAAAACCTGAACATTTTTATAAATATTTATTACACTCTTCGCTTTCCCTTTCAGACTAAACAAGAGATCTGCCATAGAGCACGTAGAAAAAGCAGAAAAAGAAATGGGTGAGGAAGACAGACAGGATTTGGCAGAGCCATATTGTCAAAGATGACAATAGTACTTTCAGGTTTTAAGAAGGCACTGAGAACAGGAAGAGTCAGTGCCCCATACTGGAAGAGCAAACATGAATGTTCTGTGTTGGTATAACCTGGAGCTTAATTTCTTAGGACTGGGCTCCAAGATTACTAGAGAGAATGAGCGCTCCTGTGAGTAAGGCAGAGAAGCTTCAGCTGGAGGTTCTATGGTAACTCCTGAACCTCCTTAATTCACAATGCAAATAAATTCAGTTATATACTAAGAATGCATCAGAACAGACACAAACAAGCACCCTAAACAAATAGTTTGTGCTAGTTTTACACAAGGATGTGTTTTCTGCTGTTCAATAGTCATTAAAAATTATTTGCTATGCTAGAGAATTAATAAAGCTAGTGTATAAATAAATGCTCATAAGGCATATCCGTGACAGCAAGCTTCTTCTTTGGAACTTTTTTGAAATTACAGTTTTTGGTTGTCCAGCATCCTTTAGTTGGATGTGCTTATTTTATCTGTTCATAGATTATGACAGAAAGAAATCAAGTTCACAGGGATCACTTGCTATGATGTAATAACAACACATTAATATAACCAGATGTAACCAATCTATATACATCATGCATGACACCACTGATTTTCCTCAGCCTTAACCTACTGGTAGTCTCACTACATCCACTGAACCAAAGTGTGTACAACATACTTGTTGTATGTTGTATGTATACAGCCTGATGGTGCTTTCTTTTCCCCTGTCTGACAAAAAAAGAGGCATCGACAGTGCTTTAGACATTTTACATGGGAAAGAACTCCTGTTTCAGATTCCAAAGGAGACAAAGATATAGAGATTCGGGGATCCCATCCATTTCCTTATCATTCTTACTATCAATTATTTCTCAGAAAAAAATCTACCTTTGAGGTTATACTGGTCTCACGTGATGACCTTTCTGCCCCAGAAACCCAGCTGGTGTGAAATTGTAGAGTGTGTGTAACGTAATAGATATTAGAATCTCTAAAAGAGGTTTGAAATAACATTCTTTCTTGTAAAGTCAATTAAGATTACTACTTGGAAACTATGAAATAATCATCTGTCACTATCTGTCATGATATGGTATTAGGCAAGAGAACACTTTACCTTGACAAGCATAAAATAGCTGCCTATACAGCTAATTGATCAGCTAATATTTAAGAAATGTTTCAGACCAGAGGAGAAAGTTATTTGCATAGTCAGGAACATATTCTGAGTGACAGAGTATTTTAAAGAAAATATTTCCTATTTCCTGCACAGAGATGGAATAAACTGCAAAAGACAGTTTTCATTTTTCAGAAGTTCACACCAGCTTTTTAGTCAGACATCTACTAAAAAAAGGTTTTCTCATTATTTCTTCCTTTAGTTAAATTCATTTTTTCATGTTTTTCAGTCTTTCACCCTTGAGACTTTCCATACAACTTGACAGTTCTTTTGCCATAGCATTTATTATCTGTCCCAGAAAAAAAGCTTTGCTATTCCCAGAGCTCTTATTACTCCTATTATTCCTAACATATCTCCTATTTCAGCCATCTTCAAATAAGAATCATAGAATCACCAAGACCTCTTACCCAATATTTCCCAGTAAACCACATCCCTCAGTGTAACATCTAAAGATTTCTTGAACACCTTCAGGGACAGTGACTCCATCACCTCCATGGCCAGCCTCTTCCAGCATCTGACCACTCTGTTGGAGAGGAAATTTTTCCTAGTATTAATCCTGGATCTCCCCTGTACATCTTGAGGCCATTCTCTCTGGTCCTATTACTATTTATGTGGGAGAAGAGGCCAACCCCCACCTCAACACAATCTCTTTTCAGGTAATTGTAAAGAAATATTTAACTATTACTTCATAAAACCCAAAAAAAGGTCGATGGATCAAATATATGCTTATTAGCAACCCACAATACCATCCAGTAATTTGATCTCATTTTCTGCCTAGAAATAAGAATACTTTTATTTTTGTCTTCCTTATTTGTCATTCTAAGAAAAGAATAGAACTAGAGAATAACAAAAAAGTAGATAAAATACTGACCTTCAGGTACATTTAGTAAAAGAGGCAATTATTCGATATTATAATATTAATAAATAACAGAATACGGTCCATACCAGGATTCTAACCTGTCAGCAGCTATCTAATACCAAAGGCTAAATATGATTTAATTAAACATCTCACTAAATAACTAGGGAATTGATTTTATTATTCCAGTAATGGGATAATATGGAAGAAAAAGAAGCAACAAGAGTTAAAATAATAATAATAATAAAAAAACTTCCTCCCATTAAGCCTGCTTTCTTTTCCTCTCAGAGTAACAGACTGAGGTGTATCCATTTCTGAATGGATGTATCATGATCTCATATGACAAGGTTATTAGGAGTAGACAAGGTTAAATGCTTCCGGTGTGTCAGATAATGCTAGCTATGATGGTAATTTCTCTGTGCCTAATAAGAGTTGTCAGTTCATGAGAAATGAGTTTTCTTTGTCTTTTACATGACTAGTACCCATGTATTTAAGAGTAAAAATTTGTTTAGAAACCTAAACTTGGTACTGTCCACCAATCACACAATTTATAAAGATTCACTCAAGAGAGCATCAGGTTTACAGCTGTTTGTGTTGGAATGCAAAATAAATTTCTGAGAAAAGTGTTCAAAAAAAAAAAAAAAATCTTGATATTGCTGTGCATTGCAGAACAGTGCTACATGAAAACCATGGTTATTAGTATGCATAAACCTCCAGTACATATGATTCACACAATTTGATTGTCAAAGCTTGTGTCAAAGCAACATATCACTTATGTTCTTTTCAGAGATTAGTGTGAATTATTTAGAACAGTTATATATTCTGCAGAACTCAACAACACTCAGATTTTTCCAGGTTACAGATGCTTCTCTATATCTATTCCAGTTTTTTTAACCCCATCATTTCTCTGACAAAATTATATTACTTTCTCTAAATATTTTAATGTTAGAAATGGACTTTTCAGGTAAATATTTTGATACTTTATGTGCAAACAGTGACATTGAAATTCTTATATGGAGATCAAAATATTTCACTGACTTCAATAAATATTTTCTAGGTTTTACTTTGGTTTTGTTTGGTTTTTGTTTTTGTTTTTGTTTTTCATATCAGCATTATCATATTTCAGGATATATTAAGTTCTTCCAAAGACTAATAACCCTTTAGAAAATATGAATCTTATTTTTCCAAAGCTTCATGACAAGTAATTCTCTGAGAGTGCTTTCTACCACTGTTGTCCCAATCTTTACACTTCTCCATCAATTAGCAGTTTGTTATGCTTACTGCTGAAACTCTATTTCTTTAGATTCTGATTATAAAATCTCTAACATCTGTGAAAGACTGAAAAAAAAATCGTTCTCTTACGGAAGCTAAAAGACTGGATATCTCCAAATATACCATTTCATAAATAGCATTAATTCTGTTCTTGTAGTAAGTTCTATCATAGCAGGTAGGTTTACTTATCTCAGTTGAGTTATAATTTTATGTACACACGGTACTTTAGCTGTTATGCAATTAACGACTTGACATTATGCAAGTCCAAGTCTGTAACTGAGAAATTAGAAGAACAGAAGATGCTGAGATTGCAGTTTTGATGTTTGCAATATTCCTTTTTTGTCCTATAACATTGAATTAATTTATGTATTTTCTCTCTGTATACTTACATTTTTTGTAATTGAATTTGTGGTGGAGTCAAAAATGATAGAATCACCAAGGTTGGAAAAGTGCTGTGAGATCATTTAATCCAACTGTCCACCTACCACCAATATTGCCCCACTAAACCATGTCCCTCAGTGTAATATTTAAACATTTATTGGACGTTTCCATGGTTGGTGACTCAACTACCGCCCTCGGCAGCTTATTCCAGCAACTGACCACCCTTCTTCCTAACTTCCAGTCTGAACCCCCTCTGATGCAACTTGAGGTCGTTCCCTCCAGTCTTATTGTTAATTATGCAAGAAAAGAGGACAACACCCACCTCACCACAACTTCCTTTCAGGTATCTGTAGGGCGCAATAAAATCTCCCCCAATCCTCCTCTTCTCCAGACCGAGTAATCCCAGTTCCCTCAGACACTCCTCATAAGACTTGTGCTCCAGTCTTATGGAAGTCCAGACCCTTCACAGCTTCTTTGCCCTTCTGTGGATACAATCCAGGAGCTTGATGACTTTCCTGTAGTCAGAGACCCAAAACTGAACATCTCAAGATACAGCCTCAGCAAAGCTGAGTACAGAGGAAATATCACCTCTCTGCTCCTGCTAGCAACATCATTTCTGATATAAGCCAGGATGCCACTGGCTTATTTGCTGTCTGAAAATTTTAAGGCTAAAGTACAAGTTCTTCTAAAACAAAGGTTAGCTCATTCAGTAATAAGATATTATTATGAAGCACTGAATAGATTACTCATTTCAATATAAGGATTATAAGAAATGAAAGATTTTTGTTCTTACAGGTATAGTATTAACATAAAGTATTTGGAAAAAAAAAATACTAAAAAAATGCTTCAAACACATATTCAGATCTATTTGGTGTTTCCTGTGCTTAATTAGATTACCGTTGAACTAAGATATTAATTATGCGGGGCTTAATGCTATTTAAATTAATGTTTTTCACATATTTATTATTTCTTTTTTTCTAACAATCATCACATCACCAGGTCAACTTATTTACTCTTAATTATTGAAAAAAAGAAGTCAAGAGCTCCAAAGCAAACTGAAGTTTTAAGCTGCCTTCATGGAGTCTAGGTATCTTATTAAGAAAATGTTACTTTATCTAAAAAAAATATTAGGACATCTTCTGTATGAACTGAAGAAAAATGTATTTTATTAGAAAAATTGACTATTTATGTCAGCAATACACATATCTGATCTCTGATAGTAAAAAATAGCAGATAGAAACCTCAAGACATGGAAGCCTAACCCCAACTAATCAGCTTTAAACTGTGTTGCCTCTCACTCTAATGACAGGAGATAAAAAGAAAAAAACATACAAGAGAGAATAGTTGTGAGAATCATAACCTGTAACATTTCCCACCTGGTCTGACATAGAACCACATGAGCTGATGTATCTATCCAAGGTGTCCTAGGTGATGCTGATGTGAGTAGCTCTGACAGAAAATGAAATAGATTATTTTCAAGGTTGGTTTGCTTGTTTATGTGTTCTCATTGTTTGAATCAATTCTGTGTTATTGTAAATTAAGGAAAATAGTTTTTATCTTTAGATAAAAAACAGATTCTATTTGCATTCCTTTCAAAGCAGTCTCATTGCCATATACTGGATATCTGTGCCCAGGGCAGACAGAGTCAGTGACCCATGACCTTTAGTAAATGAATTTCAAGTTTTCTACTGCATTTTTAAGAAGGAATGCATTCCACACTTGACCTTCATCATTTGTTCTGATCCCAGCCCTGAGCCTTTTCCATCCAAATAGCAACAGTCATAAATATTGTGCTACATTTTGTAACAGTTCTTCCTTGTGAAGAGAATATCATATACAATGAGATTACTAGCTGTATTTCTATTTGTGGTTTACAGAAACATACTCTCAAATCTGAAAGGTGAGTGTAGTCTGCATTTTCTGATACATTACATTCAAGTCACCTAGATCAAATGCTAACATAGCCATTGCAAGTGTAGGTTCTTCAAACAGATACAATGTCATTTCTTACAAACTCATGCTAAGAAAATGAGTAATAGGAACATTAACCATCTTTGTATAATTCATAGATAAAAGGTCAAAAGGCCATACCAAACTGATCCCTATATATGATGCTGATTCTTCGAGAGCTGTAACTCTCAAATATAAAGAGTTGTAGCTCTCAAGGTGACCCCTATTATCTTAACACTCTAGAATCCAGTTCCATAAATTTTAATCATAATCTGTATTTCCAAGGACAATATCAGATAGATTGTATGGTTGTGAATTTTGTCATATTCAAAGTCTTCAAAAGCTTTATTTTTGGATCATCCCAGGAAACACTGAATATTTTTGCAACAACTAGTGTAAAACAAGAACATTTGTATTTTTACACACATGTGTGTGTGTAAGCACATGTAGTAATGTGTGTATTTTCATATATTCTACAAAGGCAAACTAATGAGTTACCAAGGACACAGATATGTACAGCAAATGAGTTTGTATATTTCCCCAGAACCTACTTCTGCTTCACATATCGATACATGTCTTCAGTGACTTCAATAACTTGTGCTTTATTTTAATGATGACAGAGCAAACATTTAAAATAATGAAACAAGAGAGAAGCAAATTTATTTTTATTTAATAAGGGGTTTTCTGGGAAATGACTATGCTTTAACATCAATCTAGTTAGCAGCTTAGGAAATACAAGCACTTGTTAAGTAACATTCCGACTTTTGTATTCACATTGAGAAACAAACTTTTAAATTATTTATGGCAGACTAGGTGATTTTCACGTTATGTGAATCAATGGTGTTGAGTCCTCTGAATGGTGCAGAGGCATTCTTTGAAGCTGACTGGCTTTTGCAGTCAACTGAATAATGGGAATAATTAATTAGAAAAGCAGATTAATCAGGTCAGAATTATTGTACACTGCAACTAGAGAAGCTTCCATTACTCCTGACTTCACTGTGGCTCAAGTAGGCTATATGTGAAACCCAGGTGATACAATGGTTGAAACAGCCCTGTGCACAGAGCCAAGCTTCTCTCTGAGAACTGCTGCTAGTCAGCAGCTTTGGCTGGTACCATACTCGCTATGAAAAGACAGTAACAATTCTATAAATTGACTGAATTCATTATATAGAAATACACTGAAGCCTATAAAGAGTTAATTGATACATGGTTCTATCTTCAGTTAGACTTATCTTCTGGGGGAATCTTACATCCTTACTAATACCACACTGAGAGCAAAAAGAAAATCTTTAATGTTACAAGTTCTAATTTAAGAAAACTGGAATTAGTGGGTGTTACTAAACAGCTGATTTTATTTATTTTTGCTACTTTCTTCACAATGAACATGATTATCTTTCATGAAACCAAAATTAACCATAATTTGAAAGGGTATGAACAAACCTTGTGAGTAAAGAGGAGTTTATGATTTACAACACTGAGCCCCAGCTGTGTTGTATCAAGTTTAATCTGTGAATGCAGCTGGTAGGAATTCTCCAATTAACGGCTAGACTAGTTAAGTCTGTCAGCATTTCCATTGCACCCCAGATGAAAGGAGTTAGAATCTCTAACTGTAGTTTCATTATCCAGGAATATAAAATAGAGTAAAATTAGGGGACACATAGAGAGTTTAGGTTGACTGATGTTCAAATGTCACCAAAATTTCCCAATATTTCTGTTAGCTGACATGTTTTGGAATGCTGAGGTCTTAAATGTTACGAGGACAATCCCATATAGGTTTTATAATATTGCTATAGAGACAATGTAAATATATATATATATTTGCTACCTTTCCTTGATATTGATAACTGCATGTATATAGTTAGATATCTAAAGTTTTTATACCCCCTTTGAAAATATTTTGTATTTGACTACTTCTTATGTCTATAACAAATTTAGAATCTCAATAGTCCATTTAAAAATAATAAAAACTCAGCATTCACCAGGAAATTAATATAACAGAAAGTAAAAACTTCCTATAAGGTACTTGTGTTTAAAATGAAAAAGATCAATACTCAGTATAAGGGGTGCAAACCCAACGTTCCTTCTGTAAGTAGGATATATCTTAATCAACATACAAAATAAATTGATTAAACTTGAAGATGTATATGAAACTTATTTTCAGGACATGATGCCAGGAATTAAATATTTATGGAGGGTAAATTCATATATGTAGGCAAATTGGTATTTCTTTTGCTTATAAATCACTGTCTGTCCTGCAGGTGTTGTTATATGAGGAAACATTCCATCAAGTCCATATAATACAATAAAATTTTGCTTTCTTGAGGCTTTATGGAGCATGCCTGATCCACACAGATTTTTAGGTCTTCTTCTACCACCATGCCAACTTGCATGACTTCAAGGTAAAGAAAAGGTAAGTTAACTTTACACTTACATGATGTAAGTACACAGAGAGCTGTATAGTACATTATACCCTTATGCAAAAACCAAGTGCATGTGAGGTACCACACTAGACCATGTCCTTTTGTCTTTCCTTCTCTTCATTTTTCAATTCTTGTTTTACCGCAAGTACCTTCAGCAAGGTCCAATTAAAAATGTAGTAGGTTTGCTACTCTTGTATTAAAAATCAGTGTTTCTGGTGGTATTCCTTAGGTAATATCAGTTTTACTTTGTGCTATTTACCAGTAGAACTTAAACAGTTATCTTGATAATACTGACTGGTTTTTCTGATATGATTATCTAGATACTGTTCATAATACAATTCCTTAAAAAAAAATCTTCTGTATACCCCTGTAATGATATGTGAAGATTAACTGCTTTTTTCATAACCTCTCCCTTAATGCTCTGTGAAAGCTGGTCATTTCTCACAGTGCTATCTATAACATTTGTCAGTTTCTCACTTTATTTGTTCTGATCAGCAGTATCTGCCTAATAGTTTATTTTCTGTTCAGATAACTTCAGGCAGTGGTCACTTGCCTCCATATTGTAGCAAAGTCCACCCATGAAGGTGAAAAATGAGTCAGCCAAACAACTCTAAGAACTCCCTTAGAAATTTTCCAAATGACAATTAAGTCTAGTATTCTGTTAAATTTAGCTTTAGATAACAGTTTTCTACTTAGATAACCGCACTTCACACATGCTTTCTTTTCCCTCAGTAGAAGAAAGCTTTCATCTCTGTTCCCCTCCTACCATTATTTCACTTCCTGCTGGAAAGGCTGACCTGAAAAAAATCACACATCCTCTCATATTTTCAGCCACCTGGTGTTCAATCTCACTGCTTGTGAATAAAGGGCAGTGGTCAGGATCTTCCCTGCATCCAGCCTGGGGTGACTGGGGAGTTGTGGTCCCTTAGTGCTTAATCATGGAAATCCTTTACTCCCAAAGCCAGACTTGAATGGAAGATACAGATGCTATTTCACTTGATTTCACTAGATACTCTGCTCTCCAGTCTTGCCCACCAGAAAACCTAACAATCAAAACCATGTATTTAACATTGTGGAGGTACTCTGTGTACCTACTCCATTTACTTCTCAAGACAAAGAAGTTTACTTAAAGTGTGCAATAATACATTGTTTCCAAGGGAATAGGCGCTGGGAAAAAAATCCCGTCTTAGATAAGAGGGGGCAATCCATCTTTCCATAGTCTGTACACCATTATTAGGTTTGAAATTGATTCAACTAACCTTAAATATAGCTCTTGGGTGCCTCTCCCTGGTACACCCATTAATGCCAAAGTACAAGTAGTTCCCCCCAAAAAAGCCACACAGTGACATGGAAGGAGGGCTGAGAAGAATGCAGAGGAAGACATGTATGGGAAAGCACTGAAAAGGGAAAATGGTAGGAAAGTAAACATAGAGGGGTTGTAAATCCAACTATAAATTCAAAACATATGACACAATTGAAGAAGATGATTTTAGAGGTCTTTTCCAACCTTAAAAATTCTATGATTCCATGAAATAAACAAGCGAGCATCCTATAGCAGAGGAGAAAAAGACCAGGAACCTTTCAAGAAAAGAGGAAGAAAAAGCCTGTGATAAGGAAAATCATAAGAAAAAATCTTCCAAAAAAAGTGAAAAATATGAAAAAAAAAAACCAAAACTGTAAAAAGTGTACAGAATAACTTGATCCACAAAGAAGAAATGATCTTGAGTGAAATTAGGTGGAGAAAAAAAGAAGAAAAGAGACCTATTTATAAGGGGGAGAGAGATTATAACTCTCTTGTTGGTCATAAAGATTTCAGTTAAAATTTTAATGGAAAATTAGCACAAAATAAAGTCCTTTATAGACAATTGGCTTGGGTGTAAGAGTGGGTAAGACTGAACAAGCCTGTGGCAGCATATTTGGAGCTGTGCTCAATATGTGGGCGTATGTCCCAGGCAGAAATCACAGAGTAAACTTGCTTGATTGTGGCCACCATGGCAAAATTATAGGCTGTGTGCATCCAGCTGAATTTCCTTTTCTCTCCTCATCAGCAGCGTATGCATTTGAAGGGATTCCAAACAGAGACTTTTTGTGGTGTTCCATGAATAATGTTAATGTAAAGAGGTATGTAGTCCTCAGATGGATTTTTGTCAAATGATTGCACATCCCATTGGAGCTGTCTTCCAAAGATGCTCACTGGAGGCATTTGCACTTTCATGTGTACTATAATTGTTGACAAGAGAGGTAAATCATTAACAGTATATGTTTAAAATCTCACT
The DNA here is from genome assembly GCF_054131305.1 of Coturnix japonica. Classification (NCBI taxonomy): domain Eukaryota; kingdom Metazoa; phylum Chordata; class Aves; order Galliformes; family Phasianidae; genus Coturnix; species Coturnix japonica. Next base: position 66,040,065 of record NC_140666.1, read on the forward strand.
TGAAAACCTTTGCTAAGAATCAATGTGTATCCAGTCCATGATTTGAATTATAAACTACCCTCAGAACTTAGTAATATTTACTAGGTAAATATATACTTTAATAGGCACTTTGGGAGTGTGTACACAGCCTTACAGCATTAGAACAGAAATTAAATTTAATTGGCAAAGTGTTAGAGAGAATAGGAGGAGATTTTTATTAGATCTGTCCTACTAATTTCAGTATCTGTGGAACATTGGAGAAGTATTTTTATTGGAATTTCTATTAACAGTCTAGAAAATACTATAGATTTATCACAATTATTTGGTAACGAGAGGCTTGATATTGGATTCTGAATAGTCAGGAAACTGAAGATAGAACAGCTTTAGCATTTGCTAGAATTATTTGAGTTTGAAAATGATTAAGTAAACAGAACTACAACAGAGTTTATAAAATGTTAATTTTTTTACATATCTTATGATTATTGTTTATAATAATAAAATAAATAGGTCGATTAAAAAAAATTATGACATTGTGGAATCCAGCTGGGTTAGCACTGCATGATAAAAGGTAATAAAGTAATATGGACACAATTTACTTGGAAAAAAAGAATCATATTTTATTTATATCAGATTTGCTTTTCTTTAATAAAGCATGATTTAAACACACACACATACACACACACACACAGACCTTTACTGATACTGAAACCTAGCTTCCAGCCTAATTTCTCTGCCAGGGTGCCAAACGAAACCTGAAAGCCATTCTGAGCAGTTAAACCGTAATTGGAGGTAGCAATGCTCTCCTAGCTTAACCTGTACTCCTCCAGGTGGCAGTGAATAGCTGGAATCACAGCTCCTCGGGGCATCATTGAAAATCCTGTCACAAATATATGGGTCATGTGTGAGACTGCACAAAACTAACACTGTTTTGGCTTGGCAGACAGCCTGCGTGCCTGCCCACTGAGCAAAGAAATTTGGGAGCCTTTGAGGCTCAGTCTGTGTGTGGAAATTTTGACGACCTGACAGTGACCAGGCTTTTGTTGCACCAATTAAAAATCTTCTTAACGGCTTTCTGACATTGATGACTTGAACTGAAGACAAGTGCAGAGTCTTGTACAGAAGAGCGAGAGCTTCGCCACCACATCGTAGCCCTGCAGCTGGCTGCAGAGCCTGCCAAGTGGCCAGCAGCTGCTGCTGCTGCAGAAGAAAATGTTTTCTACAGCTGAGCAGCTGGGGCCTGTGACTGCAGTGCAAAGGCCAGAAATAATAGTTCAAAATGGTGAGTGATGGGTCACCGGGAACTGGGCATTAAAAATTTTGGTTATGAAACACAACAGAAATGTTTAATCAAAGACAAATGGACTTGAAAACGCTAAGTGGTGATTTTATTTATTTATTTATTTTTAAATAATAGGTGTTAGGAAAACTGAATTACATCAAGGATTTTGTTTAGTGGCCTGTGAGCGTAAAAGTTAGGTTGGGGACTGCTTACCAGCAATATTTGCTTTTAATGTGCCACTGAACAGAAGGAATCATGAAAAAAATCATTCTTACCTATTCTTTCAGCTACAAACTGAAGAAAATGTTGTGATGTAGTCTTAAGCATCCAAAAGATATCTAAGACATTCACTGCCAAAAAGTGTTTTTTAAGAAATGTCTGATTTCAGGCCCAAATTTTTGTTCCTAGAGACATATTCTGAGTCCAAAAGTAGAATAATTGCACCATCTAAAATATTTAAAAATAAATCCTCCAAAATGGCTCTTTGTTAGGCTCTTAAACATGGATTGAAAAATTGAATTCTAGGCTTTTTTTCCCCCAAGCTTTTTGCTTTTGGCTTGGAGGTGCAGCTGCAGTCAGGAAATGAGAATGTAAAAATAGCATCATCTTAGTCAAGGATTTGGTCCATATACGTATGTATTTCTTCCAGCTCACAACTGCTTACTTCATTATTTAAAAAAAAAAAAAAGATTCCTATTTATTTCTGATATGCATACTTCAGGATAAGCATGCTAAGAAAGCACATACTGCTTTCTATACTACTTAAATACATGTTATATCAGAGCTATCCAAAAGGTTACCTCCAGACATTACAGAGAATACATTTTTACTTGTCTGGTTGGTTTGGGGTTTGTTGGTATTTTTTGCAAAAGTGCTGTGCCCTGACAGCTGTGTTCCTTAGGACTGATGAAACTGTCAATCTTTTGTGTGAAGCCCATAAGAGCAGAAGATGGGTTGTTCAGCAGCAGTACCTGGATTTGGGAACTCATTACTGGTGGAGATTAGGATGACCACAAATCTCTCTGGCTTTAAAGAAAAGCGAAGTGAAAAACTTACTTCCTTGGCTTAGCTCTCGCTTTTTCATGTTCTCCAGATGAAGGTGAGGAAAAAGAAGAGAGAAAAGGGGCAAAGGGAAAAGGAAAGCTGAGAGGAGAGAGCAAACAGAGGGAAGAGACTGGAAGATGGTAGAAAATACCCTTAGAAGGGCCCTCACTGAGAGGTAAAGAATATGAAATATGACACAGAAATCATTATCATCTCTAAATTTTTAAAGCATATTTTAGAATACTGGAAGATGTTCAGGGATCATAATTTAAAATGAGCTAGAAAATCAGTAAAAAAACAGATTCCTGCATGTTTCTTTTTAGATTCAATTTGTTTGTGGGTCTAAAGACTTAAGTACATCTTCAGTGTAAAATACATGTGTGTTCCATGATAAATTCTGTATCAAAACCACTATTTTGATGTCACTGTATGACTTTTTGGAAGACAATGAGGAATGCAAGTAGGCATGTGTAGTCAGATATCATTCTGAATACTTGCAGACTGGACCATTGTAGGCAATTAGGAGAATGTTTTTTATTTGAATTTGGATCCCCATTTGGGACTCAAAAGCAGGATTCAGGATTTCAACAGCTATGTGTAGCCTACTATCTCCTATATTCTATTTGTTTTACCCATAGATCTGCAGACAGAAGTCCAGCATTGCGACTTATTAAGGGGAAATTATTTGCATTTTTGTTGAAATATACAGAGTAATTCAAACTCTCAAGTATACTGAGTAATTATTAAGCTATGTCAACAGTGCACATGGAGAAAAGTAGTACTACTAAGATTTCCAAGTCAAGCTTATTTCAACAATTTTTCTAATTAATGAATATTGCACTTTAGTATATTAATGGAAATTTTTTCTGAATGTAATATATTATGTAGTAATTAACTAGGTCTTGAAATTCTCTATCACTAGGAACTCCCTGGTGCTATGCAGATGAAATGGTAGCACCTTCTGACTTTGCTCCTTTACATGCTCCAATTAACCTAATACAATCACCAGTGAAAACATAACTGGCTTGTTGTACCATTTGTTAAACTGGAATTTAAATTGGAGAAGGAGAAGAGCTCAGATTCAAGAAATATTAGTGCTTGTAATCTGCAGTACATCTGCACCTTCATTGAAATGTACAATTTCATGTAGAATTGTTTGATCAATTGCTGCTTCTTTTTCCACTAACTAAAAGCTGGCTTTTCTTTGAGGATCCTGAATTCGTTTGAAAGTCTTACATTTTCAATAGTTTACTTCATTGGAGAAAGTGACAGTATATCTCTGACTGACTTTTATGAAGAAGATTAAATGTTTAATAATTTAATATATGCAGCTATTAAATTAAACTCAGTTAATATTTTGTTTTAATTTTACATTTAGTTTGAATATTTGTGCATTCAGGAGATAACAGGAATTATTTACTGATAAGCAGATGTAGATACATATGTACAGATTTTTAAGGTTGGGACTAAAGTCTCTGACAGGATAAAAGCTTTTTCCTCAGGGACTGCAGTATTAAGAATGATTCTGCGCTTGTCAGACTGCATTCCCAGAAGTGACTTTTATTCTGTCACGTAGACTGTAGCAAGGAAGTTTACAGTATGCTGGACTGGTCAGCCATGAAGTCTACCTACAAGTTGGATTTAGATCACATCAGCTGATGTTGATTTACTGCCACAAAGCAAGACATAAAATACAAAGTAGCTACAGGAATGGTGTTTCCAGAGTTCCCACTATTCTTATTTCAGCTTTGTTACTTTTTTTCAAGTTAGGTTCTGTCAAGTGATATTGCAAGTAATATTTGACCCAACTGCTTGAAATGTAAAATGATTAAATATTTCTGTTGCTGTATCAGAACTTCACTTTTACTATATCTGTGAAGATGCAAGGACAGCCTGGATGAAATATAGATTCATCAATTAATCATCAGTTAATCCTAGGCAATAACTCTCAGTACTGCAGAAAATAAACATAGCTGAAAGTCTTTTATACTCATGCCTGTGATGGTTTGTTTGTTTGTTTGTTTCACTTATCTCACTGCAATTAAATCAAAAAGTCATAACGAGCAGCAGTGTTTTCTTCATGTGAAGAGATGATGAAATTTGAGGTTTTACTTTTTTCAGCAGTGAATCAGCGCATTTGTCAGACTCTGGGAGCCTACGCAACGAGTAAGTTCAGCAGCTTAACAGTGTTCCTGTCCTTCCTATCACAATTTGGTTGTTTTTTGTTGTTTGGTTTGGTTTTTTTGGTTAGTGGGTTGTTTTTTCCCCCCCTTCAGTTTTTTCTTCATGATTACCTACAACCTTTATTAAATTACTTTCTACTGTATATTTTATTTGAGTATCATTCATGGAAATAGGTCAGGGCAGACAAGTCCCTAGAAGTAGATAATGGTATGAGGAATTATTACTTCTTTAAAATCGATGGTAAGGAACAGCCTTATTTTATATTTTGGCTTTCCTGATTATTTTCTAGATTTAGAAAAGGAAACTAGATTTCAGAGAAAATGAAGCTCCAAGGAAACCAAGACTATTCTACTTCATTGGAAGTGAGCACTGGCTCTCCATATTTCTGGAGATAGTTTGTAAATTTTTCTAATGATCACCACTCAGATGATTGCAATAACTTCAGTTATTTGCAGTTTAACTGCAAATACGCTTCTGTAAATTACTGAATTTCTCAAAATTATGTCCTAGGTTGTTTTTAGAACTTAGGAACAGTCTGAGGAAACTAGTTCAATCTAATGAGTAAAATGTGATGTACAGGCAGAGAAAATCTTGTAGCCTAGTGATGTGTTATTTTGTCAAGAGTTTCATTTAGATTTGTTCAAGATTCAAAATGAGCACAGAAGAATAGTTGAGAATTGAATAATTTTTGAATAGATATAGATTAGTTTATAGAGTGAAGTCATTGGTAGATCAACCTTTCCAAATTCGTAAAGAACCGTAATATATTTTTATTCTTCATTTTTAACAAATAAAAGTGAATTTCATATAATAGCAGTTGGGCTTGCAACTGAACATATATGTAGGAATGAACAGATAATATTCTTGCACCACAGTTATCCAGTGGATCTCTCTATTGGATGAAATATGTAGCTTTGCAGAAAAATCTGATTTCAGAGCTTCAGCAATTAAAATATCAAATACAGAAATGAGGTATGCTTTAAGTAGATGTTATTTATGATATTCAGTTGCTAAATTTGGGTGAGTACTTTACATTATGTTGTTATTTCATAGACTTGAGATTCTAGATTGATATCAACAAGCTAAAGAGTTGGGTTTTTTTCTCACAACAAATGCAGATTGCACATATGGAAGCTTTTATTATCAAAAGACAGTGAGGCTTTGAGGCTTGTTTAGAAGGCTGCAGCTCAATTTGTTGAATTGCTAGTTTTGTGTCTGATAAAACTGAAATACTTTCAGTTAAGAAAGCTAGTTTGAAGAGCAGTTGAGCCCAAGAAAAGGTAGGTGGGGAAAAAAAAGGGAACACAGCTGTCTAATACTACTAGATAGTCACAGCAAGCTCTTCTGACTCAGTAGTTGTCCTGTGATGGGTCTCCACCAGAAGAAAGTTTGTAGCAGTGTAGTCACTTCATCAATACCAGTAAATTTTAGTAATGTCTGATGCTGAGAATACCGAATATGGAGAAATACAAGACAGTGTGATAGTAGAAGAATGAAAATTAGAAATAATTAGAAAATGTTATTAAATCCACAAAAATTTCCTTGGAATTTTTCTTAATAAGGCAAATTGAGTTTTTAAATATTCACATTCCCATGAGCATCTATATTTGTTTCTTTCATGTTCTAAAATGGTAAAATATTACTGAGATATAATCTATACAGAAAATAGAAACTACAAAAACAAAGGTGACAATGCATTTTAACACTATGTATAAATATCATGGAATCATCATAAAATGGTTTGACTTGGAAAAGATCTATAAGATCATCTCATTCCAAACCCCCCGCTATGGACAAGGATATCTTCCTCTAGACCGTGTTGCTCAAAACCACATCCAGCCTGGCCTTGCATGCTACCAGGGAAGGGGCATATATATTGCCCCTTATATATTTAATAATTTCAATGAAATGAATGGTGTACTTTTTCAGTGGTTCAGTTTCCACCATTTATGAAACAAAACTCACTGAGGAACAGGATAGGCTTTAGATAATGTGATCAGTAAGTTATGTGTCAAAATAAATTCTCTTTCAGGTGCTTCACAAAAGCCCTATTTAAATGAATTACAAAACTTTCTCTCTCAAATTCTTATTTTATTTTAAATGCTGTACAAGCTGGATGCTTCATACAGTAAGAGAAATTATGACTAACATTAATTTCTTAAGTCCTTCTCTGAGCTCTGTCATTCCATGGCAGTTGTAATGGCAGTTGTATTTTTTAATTATGAATAATAACTTCTCTTTAAATTGTTATAAACCTATCCCTGAACAGTTTTGCTATGAGACGAGTGAACTTTCCTTGTATGTATTATCTGTACTGTTCAAGATTTTACATAATCACATCTTATACATCTCCTATCAGTGATCTCTTTTCCATAGTAAGTGTATTTTTAATCTCCATACATCTGATCTGATTTACCTTCCACTTTCGAAAGTGCCCTAGATCTGCTGCATCTTTTTAACTGGGATGATCAGAATCACACCCAGAAGTCAAGACAGACTAACCAGATATATAGTGTCCTACCAACAATTTCTGTTATTTATGACTTTCTTAGTATTTCTTAAATTCCATTTACCGCTTTCACCTTCTCTGAACATGGAGCTAATGCTTTCAGATAGTTACTCATAATGACTACAAGGTCTTTCAGAGCTCAATATTCCAAACCTGTAGCAGGGCTATTGTGGATTTTTTTCCACCAAGTACACTATTTTGCATTCACTGATACTGAATTTCATCTGCCATTTCATTTTAAATTACAGAGTTAATATTATAAGATATTTCTGCAGGCCTTCATAATCAGGTGTGGATTTTAGCATACATATATTTTACTTTCACCACTCAAGAAGTTTTCTGAAGCAAAAACTACATTGGAAATAATCACGTATCTTTTGCATCAAACACATCAACATTTTCCAAAGCAGTGTAGTTACTTTGCAATCTAATAAGTCTAACTTTCTCATCACATGTATTGGTATTCTCAGTTTTGAAGTCACACTCTCATTTTGTTTAGAAATATCTGGATATCTCTTGCTGCCCTTAGGTGAGCCTGATTTGACTGATAGAGGGCTTACCAGATTCAGCATTTCACTACTTTAATATTTGAATTTCCTTATCTCTCTTAGTTAACAAATGTATTGAATTGATGCTTTGCTACAACGTATTCTATTGAATTATTCTGACATCTGACACTTTAATATAAGGCAGTTCCCTCCCCCTCCTCCTCATTCTTTGTGTGGCTGAGTGAATAGAATTAATTTAACTTCTTTACTATGGCCTTGTCTTTCTCAAGATCAGTCAGTGTGTTTCAGTTGTCTATTAAACTTCTTTTTCTGGTTGGATTCCTGATTCTGATGCATTTTTTTTATTATTTATTGTTAGGGTTCATATTAAAAAAAAAAAAAAAAAAAAGCATGTTATTGGATGAAATATTTTGTTATTTCACATTTTTATTCATTTAGCATAAGGCTTTAATTTTTGCTTTTTTTCTTTTAAGTTTCTAAAAGCTTCTTTTACTTTGCTGTTTTAATGTGATAGGTTCCTTGCTTGATTGCTTGCTTCAATTTTTAAGAGGAATTTTAATAAGCAATGTGTAGGATAATGCATAGGCTTACACAGTGTTCATTCTTCTAATTAGCGCTTTACCCTTTTACCAGTCCTTTTTCATACCTTCAGCTCCTTGGTTGCCTCGTAACCTAACACAGCATGTATGGATTAAAAGAATAAAAATTAAAAAAATGAAAAGAATGGCACCAAAATCCATTCCCAGACTCCAACAATTTCTGGAAATTATATTTCTTGAGAAAAATGGTCTTTTTTATTTTAAAGCTTGCCATGGATTTTCATACAATGTGTATGTCAAGCAATTTTGAACACACGTACTGCTTCCTTTCCTATGCTCTCGGTCCACATATATCAACTTCTACCCCCAAGCCCTTCCAATAATGAACACTAAACATTTTGATACAGAGCAGATATGCTGTAGTTCTATTTTTTATGAACATCAATTTTTACAAAAATGTCAGTGAGTGTAATCTTCTGAAGTCCCTATTAGAGCAGTAGAGATGGATAACATAGCAGAATTTCATTTCTATTTACTTATTTATTTGCATAATCCTGAGTAAATAATCAGTATTAAACATAAGATATTTGATTGTATCATATTCAGTCAAGACTGTAATTTTCTCCGTATGATAAAGAGAAAGAGAATGACCATAGGAAACAGAAACAGTTAAATCAGATTTCCTCTATGAGATATATTATTATCACACCTTTTATTAACATCCTGAGATGTGATTATTTTGACTGTTGCAATTATGGGGTCATTAGGAATGTGATAGAAAGATTACAGTAATGAAGGCTGCTTTTTATGCTCTTCACTTATGCCTATGTCAGCTCCTTTGACTTTGAAACTACAGACATTCAATCTTTTGGTTATACTATTTGTTTCAGTTTTAGGAGCTGAAGAAGTAAAAATGTTAGCCCATGAAATCTGGCTGATATATAACGGCCTCAAAGGCAAGTTAATGTACAGAAGTGATTTTATTTTACACTTCCAAAATGAGAGGCACAGTAATCTTATCAATTAGGCTGAGGCATTTGCTGGAATATCAAATTTATGAGTAGTAAAAATTTAACTACAGTATTAAGGCAAAATGTTTGCTTAGCTCTCACAAAAACAAAGAATGTATGCAATATGGTTTAACAGTTGTCTTTAAATGCTTACAAGATGCTCATGAATAAATGCATAAAGTAGGTGAAATTTAATAAAATATTAGTTTATGAGAGTGTGCCTTGCATTTTACTTAAATATTATGGGCTTTGTTTTGTCTCATGTAGCATGATACCATCCGACAGTACTACTCCTTGGACGTACTGGGTGAGCAACTCAAAGCTCACCAACCACAAAATCTGAATTCTATATTTCAGTTTCTGTGCTAGCAATGCCTTTGACTTTTTGAACAAATGAAGTTAAGGATTTATGAAGTAAGAGCTGTTTAAATTCAGCCTTTTAATTGAAGCTGAGGAAGGCTAAAGAGTTATGCTATGGTACCCTAATACTGAGTGAGGGCACTCCTTCAAATCCAGATGTTCTTTGGTTTTCTCAGTGCAATGATGGAAGGGTTAAAAGCCCAACACTTTTGTCTCTGAAAACAGCCACAGGATAACCAGTTGCAAGTAGCAGCTGTGCACAGCACCTGGCTTTCCTGGGTCTGCATGGAGGTGCTGGACTCCTCCATCTCAGGAGATTTCTGTGCATGGGAAGAAGAGACCAGAAAGGAAAAACCCAAATAATTATAGAAATTCTTGCTTCTGCATGTTTGGTGTGCTGGGCTTTGTTTTTAACTGGTTTATCTCTTGGCTTCCAGCATTTGGGCTGCAAGCTGCCAAGGGATAGTTGTTAGCAGAGCATTCAAACTCAGGCTTTCTTCTTCATCTTTAAGTTTGATTAATGTATTCTGCTGCTAGGGTTGAGCTTGTATCGTAAAAAGATGGTGTAGAGTTTCACCAGAAAATGACAGTAAAATCCAGTTCTGTGGAGGTTTAATATCTGAAACGTCTGAAGAGCTTTTGTGGGGATCCACGGGCAGAATAAGAGGTCCTCTGAGTACTGGGTTTAAATATTTAATCACCAGAACTATGGCATCTGTAAAGATGATGTGCTTGAAAATCACACGGAGGATGTCTGAACCATAGCTTAAGCAAAAGGTTACCTCCATTCTGTCTATAATGAGCCTGATCCTACAGCCATGATTAATTCAGCATTTCTCCCACACACAGACACAAAAAAAATCTTATCTGTTTCCTAATTCCAGCAAGTCAGAGTGAGAACCCAGGCACTGCTGTTCCCATGCATCAGGAAACTTCTGCTCCAGGAGACTGGGGAGCAGAGAGTTGAGCTGAAAGTGAGCTGAAAGTGCCTGCCTCCTTGCCTTGGCTTGATTATAATTAATCTGAAGGGGAAAAACTAGTTTATTTTTAAAAAGCTTCCGAGTTTATTTTCTTTTGATCTGACTTTCCAGCTTTAAAGTATACTTTTGCACAGCTGGGGAGGGGTTGGCCTTGCTGTTTTGTGTGTGTGGTTTTACTTTCCAATGAAAATCCTACCTTCCAGCTATCTGACAATTGCCAGGGGCCTGTTGTTTTTGTTGCTGTTGTTTTTGTTTTGTTGGTTTTGTTGTTTGTTTGTTTGTTTGTTTGTTGCATTCCAGCAAAATGGCTTCTGTTTACCTCACTGGATTTCATCCCGTTTCCTGGCAGCTACTTTATATCTGGATGTCTGGGATGATTGGGAGGATGAGCCAGATTTACCAGCAATATGTGCTGTTACAGAAGGAGAACCTATTCAAGTTGCAAAGTGTTTTAAGTATCAATTCATTGGGACTATGACTAATTTCATAGCATATTTCTGCAACAAAGAAGGTGGCTTATTTTCAACAAGCTACCAACAGGACAGGTTCTGATCAGACCTGACTCTTTGTAGTCTAGCTTGCTTATTAAAAAGACACTAAGATTTCACAACCCTAATCTTAATAGCTTTTACATATATATATACTTATCTTCATAATTTAAATAAAGGAAGCTTTAAAATATATATGTATATACTTACTGTAATATTAGGAGAAAGGACTTTATCATTTTGTTCTGCTACAAGAAACTTGAGTCATTTTGTGATAAATAATCAAGCCAGTCATACAAGGAGCAAGTCCAGGACGCCACAGGATTGAGCCCTGTTCTGAGAAGAACAAGGAACCACTGCAGAAGCACAGAAGCCCCGCATGTCTTTGCTCAGGACAATGAATTTGAGCCAATAATTGCGACATTGGGATGGATGTCTGTTAGTCCCGGTCTTCTTGACAATTCCTCTGCCTAGCATGGGAGAAGAACCTGCTAATTTCGCTCTTTTGAACCGGCGAGCATAATAGATGCCTAAACATCCATTATGTACCTATTATGTCCCCATTAGGTACAATAATAGCCAATCTGAATGTGGCCTTAATTGCTTTATGTAAATGCTGTAGAAATGCGTGTGTTAACAACAATAAAGACTTTTACTGCCAGAAGAAAACCTACCAACGAAGTCACAGCTTCTTGATAATGGCCCATTATCCATTAACTGTGTGCACATAAAAGAATGTATCTTTTGTAAAATGCCCTTGCAATGGAACTGCAGCTGAGAGGTTATATTTCTTATAAAAGTGTTGTCTAATCAAACACCAGCAGCAATTTGCAAAGACCAGGAGGGCAGCATGGAAGGAATTTGAAGACGCAAAAGGCGAGAAAGATGCTGGAGGACACACGTAAAACAAGGCAGGAAGATCTGAGGTGCTCTCTGGGCAGGAGGTGGCCAAGGCAGACAAAAGAGCTGATAGGGAAATACAGTCAAAAGCCAGAAGAAGAATCTGAGAAAAAAATAGCTGTAATATAGGGGAGTGTCCAGTTTCAACCCTTTGCCTACAACAAGGACTATACATTTTAATTCCACTGTGTTGTTCTCATAATTTTCCTGAAGAATGGGATGACCCAAGGGCAAATTGAAGCCTTTTTCATTGGATATGAAGGAAATCTATTTCCTTTTTATGTGGTTGACATTCCTCAAATCTGAGTCCATCAAACATCATTTTTACGATGTCCAAAATGACTGCAGTAAAAATTTGGGGATTTTTTTAGTATGCACATTTTGAACTCTCATTTTGAACACTCATTTCTACATTGACAGAAGAATGAGCAGTCAGAGGAACCTATGTAGGAGGGTGAACATAAAGGCCAAGGTAGAAGAATCCCAATATCCTGCATACTTTCATACACAGAGACAGTGAGGCATTTCTGTATGATTTTGATGTGGACTGGAAGAAAAAGAGGTGCAAGAGGCTGCCATCCTCCTCATTCTTATCCCTGGAGACATTCAAGGTCAGGCTGGATGGAGCTCTGAGCAACCTGATCTAACTGTAGGTGTCTTTGTTCATTGCAGGGAAATTAGACTAGGTCACTTTTAAAGGTCCCTTCCAGTTCAAACGATTCTATGATTATATGACCTTTTCCAGTGAAGGGAAGAACTAATTAAGAACTGCGATTCTGGCTAATTGTATGTGAGCAACACAGGAGTTATAACCAGCCCTGTGATACAGAGCCCTGGTACTGTGCGAAGTCATCTTCAAGCATTACTATTGTTTGGAGTGAATATAAAGCCATGGGGACATTTGGATTAGATAAAGGGGCTTCTGAAACTTCCTGCATTCAGGTGATAATCAGCTCTCTGTGTGTGCAGACATGTATTCTTGAGCAGTTTACTTATCCTGGCAAATCCCAGCGAGGTATCTTGGCTTTGAACTATGAAATTGACTATTTTGATCTTTTGCCTAGGGACTACAAAGGACAAGAACTAACTAAACAACCAAGGACTGAGATTGACATGCATAATAATTTTTTCTTTTTACCATTATCTGTTGTAATTTTTAATTCTTGCTGAAAATAAATAAATAAATAAATCTTCCACTAAAAAATGCCATAATTTAAAATACTCTTGATGTTAAAGAACATTATCTCTAGCAGCTTCATCGTGAAGTTGTGGGACCAGCATGTGCAAATAATATAGTCAAAATAACAGACTATAGTCTGTCATTAATAGCAATAATTATGTAAAACTTGCCACATGTTTGCCTAACTTTGCTTGTGTTTTTACAGAAAGAACAACTATATCTACAGCTAACTCATAAGTAAATACATAAACTTCCAGTTCCTATTCACATAGTATTTCTACAATGGAATGGAGCCCTCGCTATATTACAGGGCTACCACACAGATCCTGCAGGGTGTGTGGGTTGAATCTATCCCACAAAGGACTTGCCTCACTAAAGTTTGTCTTTTGTCACCCAGACTACTCCCTGTAATAAATTCTGGCCGTAATTGTCAAAATGTTGAACAGACTATTTTATATAACTATAATATACTAGTTAATCATAGTTAACTATGTTAACATAGTTAATCAAAAAGCTAAGTCAAGTGGAAAATGAAAATATTTCCTTTCCACATCTAAAGAGATATCTCATTTTTGCTGATTTAGCACAGCTATCTTGCCCCGGAGCAGATAAGGAACATGCACAGAATCTATTCTCCTTTGAGGTGAGGAATGACCAGCTAGGATAGCTGAAAGGTACATTACATAGGACCATCACTCCTTTTTTTTCCTTAGGAGAATGAGGTTCAGAAAAATACTCAGGGAGTAATGCATATCTATTCATCAAAATCTCTTTTAGATTACTTTTTCCAGATGAAGAATGTTTGCTTTACTTTAATTTTTTCTATTTTATTTTTATTTTTATTTTTTTAGTAATATCTCATATATGCTTCTAAACTTGCATATCTTACTCTTCTCTTTGAAAGTAAAGGGGTCAAAAACAGAATTATTTTCTTTATTCAGTAGGTCATATAATGAATTAGGGTGCTGGGAAAAAAAAAAAAAAGGAATTGAAAGGAACATGGTTGCAAAATATTTTCTTTATTTATACAGCTTGTTATCCTTGAGAGAATTTTTATCAAATTTATGAGAAGCTGTGGTTTACATCTGATTATTATGTTGTCTGGCTACAAATACTCTATGATAGCAACTAGATCCTCGCTGAACAGATTTGTAGCCTTTTCTTTCACGTGTAACTGTTGCAGCTCAGACTGAATAAAAGCTGGTAAGGGCAATAGTCACTGATTCAACAAGCTGTTAAAGCCTTATTCCTGTCGTTCAACAAACACAAACCGTGACCCGACTTCCAGGTTGGATCAGGCTGTGCATGGTTTCTCGGGGGCAGGGCAGTTGGAAGAGAGGCCTGAGGAAAGATTGTGAATGCAGCAGCAGTGCATAAGGTTTCATCAACAGGCCAAAATATCTCAGAATCTCACAGAGGAGAGAGGCTTGGGAAAAGAGATTTCTTTGGGAAGGCAATTCTGGAGCTTCAAGCAGGTGAGCTGCCCTACACTTTCTGTGTTGGAGAAACAAACAAATGTCTATCAGCTCATGTTAATGATAGTAATAAGGAAAAAAATAATACATACCTAGTTATTTTTTCATTGGCTTCAATGACGTTTTGCATTTTTGTTTTTGGAGTTAAAGCACTGAAACAGATTATCTCAGGGAAGTCTTTATTTTGTACTGTTTGTTTGCTTCCTTTTTTTTTTTTTTTTTTAATTATTATGATTATTAATTTTTATTATCATTATTATTTTTCCCCACACAAAGCTGTACCTGAGCAGTGCTGGGTCATGGCAGCTGCTTCACCTCCTAACTAATGTTGGAGGCTGATGTTCCCACTTCCAATACATATTAGCTTCCTGCTTCCTCTGCCTATATACCCCTATTCTTACTCCAGACTGCGGCACAGGACAGTGTGGCCTACAACCATTGCCTGCCTGCCTGAGGCTTTGCCGGCCAGCAGGATGTCTTCTTCACCACTAGCCATTTCAGGAGCTGGAAGAGCATGAGCAGGGGGTCCTGCATTGCTGTGTGGGTTGGAGGTGATGGATGAGGCTAGACTGATGGAAGCAAGGGGGCTGGCCAAGCACTGCAGCTTTTGGAGAAGATCCAGGCAGTGCCGGGTGTGTGAGGCAGAGACGGCGCCTGGGAGACTTGGAGATCTCTTCTTGAATAAAAGGGAAGGTTTCCATAGAAACTTCTCTTTTATTTTAAACAGATTTTAAAAAGGAATTTAGCAAACTATAAAATCAAGCTTCCAGAGCCCAATTTCAGCTATTCCTTATTGATTGCATTATAAATGAACATAAAAGCCTGCAGCCTGGAACTGAAAGCTAGAGACAGGCTTCTGCCAGCTCCCTTGTTTTCTCTACTAGTGCGTAACCTCTATTAGGTGATAGTGGCAGCCACACATGCTTTCTAGCACTCTCCATTTTATAAAAGGAGCTTTCTTAGAGAATCCCATCAAAAAAGCTCTTTGTTCGTTAATGAAAACACATCTCTAGGACTTAGCATGCAATGCATGCATCACCTGTACTCCAAACACCCCCTGCTTCACATGCAGTAGTGTACAAACAAGCAGAGTAAATGCAAAATGAACATTTCTCTCCTACACTACATTTCCCAGAATACCAAAAGCCAGGGTGAGGGCTTACCTCACTCCATCTGCTGGAGGTAGGGGACAGGCTGTCTGGCCATCCCTCCCTTAAGGCGTCTCCTGAAGTGGAGGAGGCATCCACAAACAGCAACTGAATCACTTAGTGTCTCAAACACTGACAAACAAAAATATTTTCTCCACCAGAAGGATAGTAAGGTATCCCTGTGAGAATCATTCCATTTTGCAATTACTCATTTTAAAGCCACATCCAATTGCCCTCTCTCTTGTGAGAGAATTCCTTTGGAAAATCCCTTAGTATCCAACATACACAAAAGCAGAGAGCTGTAGAATATTTTATCCTTATTTTCATAATACATTCATCCTGTCCTATTGGTAGGATTTTTAGCATTACTCTAATCAAAATGAAACAAGTTTGTTGGACAGAAATCACAGCCAACCCTTGCACAATGTCTTACAGAGGATTTATATGCTGGCAGTGCCCTGCACACTCCAGTTAATGTACTGGTGTCTTTCCACTCCATTCTAGGCACAATTCTCTTTCATATAAAAATGCTTACATTTTCAACAAAGTATCCATGGTTCTAGGTGACAGGCATTAGGCATAGCAGCCCTGGACAAGTAAACCTTCAGTGACATAGTATAAAGGGTTTTTTGCGCTTCTTTTTTTTCCAGTGGAAAATTTAAACAAAATTGAAAACAAACATTCATTAAGAGATGGGGATGTTCTGATACTGGGATATCCCAAATATTAGAGGTTAGCACTGCTTTGTATCTACCCTGACAAAAGAGGACTCTGAACTTAAGATCCCTGAGAGCAGCACAGTGCTCACTAGGCTGAAAGGGCAGATGGCACAACCTCTCAGCTGCAGAAAGAGAGTGAAGGATGGGATTGTCTGTACAGCCAGTTCTTTGTAATTTGGCACCACTATGCTGCCACTGCGTTCTTTCCTTCATCTTGTGAAAGGACCCTGAAAATTGGAAATATTCCCACTTATATCAAAAATAAAATAAGATACTGGGCTTTTATTTATTTATTTATTCACTTTTATTTTAAAGCTGGACTTTTACCCTAAATGTCTTCTGCCAAGTTTCTGATGTAAGAAGAGACAGATGTAAATGAAAGGTGGAATAGCAGTAGTATAAAGAAGATTCTGGTGGCACATGCTACCTGTGTGTCACTGTTCAGGAGTATCTAACTTACCTGTCCATCAGCCAGATGAATTTAAAATCCCAGTAAAGAATTGTACAGTTCATACTGCTGTTCCTCTGTCTTTTGTTCTCTGCAAACATAAATCTAGATTTCAAATTATAAAATATAGAACAGGGTGGAAATCATATATGCTGACTCACTATGAATTGTTATGAGTAACTTAATAGCTTAGTCATCTAACACAAAGGTACATTTGCAAAAATATTGAAATCTAGGAAGAGGAATAATGTCTAACAGAACATAAATAAAAAATGTTTCTGTGTTTTTCTGAGAGGATTGTTTTGATTTTATTCTGATTGCTGCCAATTCTTAGAGATTTATTTCTTCAAACATTGAAATACAGTAATGACACAGAAAAAAAACCTTTTTCTTTTTATTTCACTCCAGAAATGGAAAAAAATCTTATCCTTATGTTCACATTTCCAATCAACAGATATTTAAAGATGTTGATCTGGTTTTGTTTCTAAAAGTGAAAATATTAGCAGACTATTACTGATTACTATTCCCAGTGGATATCTCTGTACTTTATTAATTCCTTACCACTTAAAACTAAAGGATATTGTCATCATCACTGTGATCCTAGGAGTCCACACTCCATCATGCTCACAGGCATTGTTCCAGCAGACATATGTGTATTGAACATAAAATTCATTTCCTTGTACATGTTTGCTTCATCTATAGTTACAGGTGAAAAATGAAAACTCAACTGCCTTCTGTGGATTATTTTCAAATGATTAATATTTATAATTATCTGGACTTATTGAATAGTATGTTCTACCAGAGCAAATAGGAAAACAAAAGATGTTAGGACACTTGTTTGCTACTGGCTGGCCAACTGCTGGGGTGCAGATAAAAGATAGGCAGGAAGCAACTCTTACAGCCACTGGGAAGGCCAGCATTTCAGTGCTAAACAGCTGAAACCAATGGCACTGGCAAAAATATTTGAATGAGTTCCAGTTAGCACCATCAGTGTTCTGAATGGAGAAACTCACAAAGCTGCCATGTATTAGTATTGTATAAATACATAATAGTTTTATATAAGAGGATCACTTCACATTTGCTTGTAGCATATTTCAGTATATGAGCTTGTGTAAACGCAGAGAATGTTTCAGAGCACGGATGCTTTATTATTATTATTATTGGTTTATTTAGTCATTCCAAAACACATCAAAATACATTGCTGGCTTTTTAGAGCAGAGAATTTAAATATGACACAAAGAGACAGAGTAGCAAAAAAGTGTGTCGAAAAAGGTTTGAAAAATTTGTAAACAAGTCATGTGGATACATAGTTGAGACAAGAGCATATCTTGCATTGAGAAAGGGTTTTATTTGGTTGTTTTTTTGTGATTTTGTCCGCTTGAACAAAACCTTCCTTTAGAAATGTCTCACAATTTTGTCTCTTGCAATTCCCAGCCCCTGCCAACATTTTTCACACAAAGAAGCAGGATTAATCCCTTGGAAAGAAGTGAGAAAAAGTAGGCTAGGATTATGGAAAAATATTAGCAGCAGTAGAGAATTTAGTAGCACAGTTAATATTCTTTCATTCCTGGATTTAACTATCAAGTTTGTACTGTTTCCTTTTAAAAACTGAGTGAATACTACTATCAGCCTTTGCTGACAAAGATAACCCTGCACACACTCTGTATTAGGAGCTGAATAAATGTTTCATAAAAAGCAGATAAAGGAACAGATGTTAATAATTTATTTAAACATAGCCTTCCTGAAAAGGTTAACTCATCACATTTCATCTTAAGCCGTAAACTCCCTACATTAATAATCACCAGTATTGATTATCTGTTTTCCCCTTCATTGGATGAGAATATAATGTGTTAAAAATAGCCTAAAAATAAGCTTTTTGCCCTTTGTGGATTGTGCTGACTTGACACTCCTGGGAAAAAGTTCTTAACACAGAAAGACATTGCAGTTTCACAATTTTTACCACCTAAAATTCCTTTATTTCTGCCTTTTAGTTCTACTTTTTCAAACTGTGATACTCTAAAACTGATATGCACTATGAACAAATTTCAGACCACTGCTTGAGTTGCTACATGCTAAGCTCTCCCTAACTATCTTGATTTTTTTTTTTTTTTTTTGCCTAATCACTGAAACATTATAGCATTTGAGTACAGAAGGAACAAAGTCTGAAATAAGCCATGATACTCAGTCCTAGCACACGTATGTCAGTTTTCTAAGAGAGTATCCTCTTCCGTGCAATTGGTTATATGATAGAAATAGACTAAAATGGTTAGGCTTTTTAAATTGTTATGTACTTGTCAGTGCATGCCACATACCTCTAAATAGTCACCCACAGTCATTTTTTAGGACTTAGCTGGATTTGAGCTGGGCCCTGAGGAAACTGGGTCTGCAGTGAACTGATCTCCTCAGAACACTCACTGTTGCTGGTTTACTGAACAGTAGTCAACAACTGAAATGAGTGTAGGAACTTTCATCTGTCTTGAGATATTTAAGAAATTCTCAATGTGTATGTGAACCTGAGGGGAACAGTGAAACTGCAGAGCATATGAGACTTAGCGGTAATGTCTCACTGAGATTAAGCAAAATGGCTTGCTTCCAGACTTCATTTCTTAGAACAAAAAGTATCTCCCTCCAGCACTAGGACTTGATTATGCCTTTAGATATGCACGGCACTGAAAATTTATGCATTGGAAAGGCTAGCAGCAGCCTCCATGACAAACTGTTGTTCCTTAGGGAAAATATCTTCCAAAAAGTGGCACACTGTGAATGCTGTTAAATATTTCCCCAAATGTACAGTAAGATTGACCAGAAGCAATGTTATGTCTCTGTATTAAAGTGTTTTAAAATGCTATCTGAAAGTAACAAAACATTTCAGGCTGCCCAGGGAGCTGGTGGAGTCACCCACCCTGGAGGTGTTCAAGGAGTGTTTGGACATTGTGTTGAGGGACATGGTTTAGTGAGAGCTACTGGTGATGGGTGGATATTTGGACTGGGTGATCTTGTGGATCTTTTCCAACCTTGGTGATTCTATTATTTTTTTGTTCTGTACCTCTTTCTATACTTAAAGAAATAGAAAATACCCAAGATTTCTCAACGAGGTTCTGTGGTTACACCCTTTAAGAAAGTTCAGATTTTCAGTTCCAGAAATATGTTGGAGTACATGTCCAGCAGTAACTTAGATCTATCATCTTATATATTTAAATATATGCAAACCTAATGAGGTTTGTGTTTTCTGTATTTCTGTATCTCACAAAAAGACAGGTATGGGAAATCCAGTCTAAGGACAATAGGATTGATTCAATCCAGTAAGAGACGCTATTTTTGATAACCTGTATTGAGAAATGTAGGTTTCTTAAAAGTACTAAAATGAATATGATAACACATATTTGTATATAAAGACTATATACCTGTATATAAAGAGCAGGTAATTAGATTTTCATACATAAATAAAATAAATATAGCATTATCATTTAAAATTATATTGTTGTCTGAGCACGGTATCTAAGAAAACCTGATTTATTTTAGATTTTTCTTGTGTTTGCTTGAAATTTTAATTGAATTATACTAAGGGGTAGCATAATCTCCCCTCTGATTAGACAACAGAAATTCTGCTTACTGAGAAAAAATAAAAAAAGAAAATAATAATAAAAAAGCTTTTTATCAAAGACTTTTCGCTGTTAGACATTAGAAGATCAGCAAGGGGCAGCGAGCTTGACTGAGTAGGGACTGCTCTGATGTTTGATAAATATGATTATGATTAAAGCTTTTAAAACTCACATTGTCCTATAGATTTTTTTATATATCTAGTAAGCTTTCTCTGACATTACCCTGCACTTGTCCTCTTTGTGAAGGTATTAATATGGTTTTTGTTCTTTCTTGCTTAGAGTTTACATTCGCAAATTAGTTAGAAGACCTATTTAAGACCTCTGTTAATGCAAGTTATATTTGGTCATTAGGTTCTAAGATTACTAATTGGGTTTAGCAGATGTCCATCCACACATGCAAACATGCAGTTAATCATGTAAGTCCCAAGCCACCCAAATCCCATACTTGCAGAGAAATCTGGCTTACAAACATGTACAGACTACAAATTCACAGCACTCAGATATTTCTTGGTATTACTTTGAAATACCTCTAGTTACAATTCTAAGACTGTTATATTTACATTCAGAGTTGTAATCTAATCTGATTTTGTGAGCAAGTATGCTCCTTGCTCAAAGGTTTTATTAATATTTGTGAATTAAATATTAATATATACATGTACCTTTGCATGGTACTTTTTAGTTATTAAAAATAAAAGGTCTCTGTCCCCAAGAGCTTACAGTCTAAATGCCGTTGCCATGAAAAGCATTTATTTCCTGATGAAATTGAGAATACTGTGAAACTATCTATTTCCTATGGAAATCACTAACTTCTGTAAGCAGTTCACTAGAAAATGAGTATTTTCTCCTATATAAAGTAGAAATTTTGTTCCTGAACTGTAACATTTATTTTAATTATAGCTAAAGGTTTAAAGATTTTTCAGCCCAATTATCTATTTGCATATTAACTTATTAAAATGTCCACTTCACTTGCTAGAGACCAGTAAATGATATCTCAGGGAAACTTGGCTGCTAGGGAATCTGTATGTATGAAAAAGGGGAAAGATACTAATTAGAATACCCTGAATTCTTTGTATTATAGAAAGAAGATACTTGGTTGGTTGGAAAGTGAGAACAAAGAATATCCAAACTGGTAGTCTGTAATTTCATAACAATAGTTTGGAACTCCGACTCTTTTATTCACAAACTTACACAGACAGGTAAGTACTATTTCTTTAATCTCAAAGTTGTGTAGCAATAAAGGAAGTTAATCACTGAATTGTATAATATCACAGAATGGATCATAGGCAGAGCAAAAGTAGTATCCCAAACTATGTCATCTCTCAGTTGGACTACTCTATGAAAAATCTGGTCTCTTGGAATGATTTGGTAGAAAATGCATTTGTCATGATAAATGCTGGCTTTTTTTGCTTTTTATTTCTATGCCCACCACCTCTCTTACTAAATAAATAAATATATAAATAAACAGCAAACAACCACTCTTCTTCTTGTCATCAGACTGCATTTTCTCAGAATAACAAATTCCTTACTGTGTATGAATTTAATTGGCAGAGTAGGCATTATACTGATTTATTTATTTATTTATTTCCCAACAAGTACTGTTATTATCATACTGTTTCCAACACATCAGGGAACTTTATGCTTGATGGGCTGTATTTGAATTTCAAGTCCAAACAGTGAACACAGATTAAAATTGTTGTATTAGAAAGTTAAGCAGCACTTTTCCTCAATTAGCTTTCAAATAGACCTTAACGGTGAAGACATGTAGCCATTTGCAAGTAATTAATAGTGGGTGGAACCTCTGGAAAATAAGAAAGAGCATAGAGATGTAGAAAGAAAAAAAGGAAGAGTTACTTAGATTGGGTGGATTGATGAGAAAGGCAAGCCCAAAAGCTTTTGGAAGCCAGTACATGAGCTTTCCAGGCCTCATTCAAGTCTAGTTATTTTCTCTCTTAAGACTTTCTTACTATTAATTCAATATAAATATCATCTTTATTTCTCTAGTTTTCCTATGTGCCTTCAGCTTTCATTTCATAACATCATACATAACAACATAACATCAAGCAGAAAATATCTTTAAAAGTCCCATGTTTTTGTTCAGTTTTAAAGTACTTCTGCAGGTGAGTAGAAAAATAATTGGGTCTCAGCCATCACATTTATTTGCTCATGTGATAAAGTTAAACATGACAACTCATGGGAAACCTCTGCTATGTTTCTACAATGTAATGGTTCTTCCTTCCTCCCATAAGCTCTTGGGCTCAACAAAGGTTTGTGGTCTCCTTGCAGCTCAGAAGCTCTTGCTAGGCCAAGGAAGATTACTCTTTCTTGATTGTGATGGGTTCTGAAGCATGGATGATGCACGGCATTTAATGACTTCTGCTCAAAGGTCCAATTTTGTATTTCTCAGAATATGCTTACTAAAAGATACTTGTAATATACATCTACTTATGTTAGCCTGACACCTTCTATTAAAATAATTTAATAATTAAATAAAATTACACATTGAGTAGTATAAAAATTATTTCAGGAAATGGGTTTCCCCTTACAACCTGGAAAAATGTAGACATTCTGTTTGAGAACTATTCTAGTTCATTTATTTTTACCCATCTCTGATGCTTAAGTCTGAATCTCCACCTTTAAATACTGGATTTATGGAAGGTTTTTTAAATTTTATTTTAGTTTTATGACTAGAATACACTCATGAACTGTATCGACTGTGGCTTCACTATGAAAGATTTCATCATTTTCAATGATTTAATTATGATTGGCATCTTTTTTTTTTTTCAGATGCATATGTGCAACTCTGGCATGAGTTCAGGTTGTATCTGTATTAAGTTACCGAGCATGTGGTCACAGATTCAGGCATCTAACTCTGGGTACTCCCTGTACAGTCAGAAGGAAACCGTCACTTCCAGAGATGATTCAAACCTATAAAAAATAATTCACCTTTTGAAAATGTTTATTTTTCTGCATGGGCCACACCACATTTAAAGCAAACCAGAAAAGTATCTATGCCTTAGCAAGACAAATACTCCAAAGAAGATCTTCTGGGGAAGTCTATCTTGGAATCTTCTCAATCTGAGAGAAAGTCTCTTTGAAAGATGAGATAAAATGCACTGATGAAAGGACACAGAACATGGCTCTGAAATGACAAAGCAGTCATGATAGCTATCTAGTCCTGAGTCTACTGAACCTGTTTAAGAAATACAATGTGCTGCTGAAAAGCTGTACCTTCTCACAGCACAAACTTGAACTACTCTTGCTCACAGTTCCTGTGGATCACAGGGAGGGTTAGGCATAATCCTGACATTAACTTGCTTATAACTTTTGATAATTAAAATGTTTTTTTTCAGACTTTAATTAGGAAAATATGTTCCCTTAATGTTTGCATGCAATGGCTGAATGGTTGCAGAATTCAGTTTTTTGAAGCTCAGCAGGCAACTTTTCCAGATTTGTTAAAATTCTGCTCTGGCTTGGGCTATCATTACAAAGTCCAGCACATACTCTATATTCTGCTCTTGTACTCCAGAATTCACTGCACTACAAAAAACATTCAAGAGGAATCTGCAGAAATCAAGTCTTCTTAATCTTAATAAAAGGTTATTTATTTAGCTACAAGGCTAAATATTGAAAAACATCCTAATCTTGTTCATAACAGGTTAAAAACTCAATTTTTAATGATAATTACTTTCCTAGGATTCTTCTCTCATGCAATCCTTATTTATATCCTGACAAATTTTGCTTACTTGGAATGCCTAATGTAGGAATATAGGGGCACAGGAAAGACAAAGAAGGCAGCAGAAGATAATTTTTGCATAGTGGCTTACTATCTGGAAAAAAAAAAAGTTGGCAATTGTACGAGTGAAGCAGATGAATACTCAAATAAAGTTGATATAATAGCCAGGGCAGACTTATACAAAATAACAGAATTATTTCATTGGTGTACCACATATTGACCTGCTGAACAACAGGCCTGAGGTCAAAACCACTGCTTGCTGACTGCAGATTTCTGCTTGCTTTTTGTTCTTCATTTGCAAGCACCAGACTCAGGGCTCTTTTTCAAAGCTAAGACACTGTTTTGCTTGAAGATTTGCTTGTTCCTCTCTGGATCTAGCCTCCCAGCTTTGTTTCAGTTTCCCCCTATATTAATGCTAATGATAATATTTACCCTTTCCATAAAATTTTGTGTTGACACCTGCAGAATACAGTTGGTAACAGTGCTGGATGAAAAAGAAAACCCCCTCTAAGGACTCTGCATTGTATGCAATCACTGAGATAAGAACATACATAAATAATGAGGATGAAAATTATGAATATCTGAGTCATGCCCATCCTCCAAATTAAGGCCTTGCAATAAGAAATGTCTTACTGACTACACACAAGGTAAAAAAAAAAAAAAAAAAAAAAAGATATTGGAAGCAACTAGAAGCTTGGTATTAATTAACTTAGGTGTGCCTGACTTGGCAACAAAAAACACTTTTAAAGTCACTTGATGAGGCATATCACCTAAGAACAGTGAAACACATTTTAATGCATTACTCAAGAGACTGACAAAATCAATTTTTTTAGCCTTGTTTTCCAAGGCAGTGATGTTTACATTATTGCCCTGACAATTTACCTTGTCTCATCCCTAAACTTTTGACCAATTTCAACAAAACTCAGCAGAGGATTCTCAATGTAACACATCCCCATGTATTTTGTGCCAATCTCAATAGAAACAGTGAAGTGCCCCTTTGAAGGGTGCCTGTGGTATGTTGGCAGCAAGACAGCAGAAGGTCCAGTACTGAAGGCCTCTTTTTTTTAGAATGGTACATTTTGTGGATCTACCTGTTGACCTATTAAGCACCATGTGATCATACTTGGATGATGGAGAAAGTCTCAAGGGTTCTCTGGCTGCCTGATAGCCCTGGCCAGGACTCAGAGGTGTTCTCATACCATGCTATCTGGTAGGTATCTCAGAACAGGGCAATCCTCTCCTTTCCCCAGGACTGCATGATGATGCTTTTGGGGAGGCATAGAGGTGCCTTCTGAGGGAATTTTTCTTTCTCTTACAGGCTCTTACAGAAGTCACTCTGATTTTTTTGTCTGTTTGTTGGGGGGAGGGGGAGTATTTGTCAGGGAAAAAAACAACAAAACAAGTAAAGACTCTTTAGTCTTTACAATTCCTATACATACTACAATACCTTGATTTAGTGTCCAGTTTGGCAGTGTTCTATTTGAACATGAGCCTGTTGACTCACATGGGAACACCAGACCAAGCCTTTAATCTTTATAAATTGCTGTTCTAGATTAATGATAATAATGATATTTACAGTGCATTCACAATGAATCTGGAAGTCATGCACAGTTTGTGCTAAGAGGAAAAATGTCATTTGCCTGTGTTTGCCTTGCATCTGCAGAGTTTTCTAGAAGATAAGTGCTGTATTCAGTCTTTGGGAATGGCTATCACTGCCCATCACCCAGGGCTCAGGCTTATGTTAACCCTGCAGTGTTGGAAGCTGAGAAGAAATCCATATGGAACTGGAAACACAGTATGCACTTTGAGCAATTAGATCTAATTTATACTGGATTATCAAGAATGCTGTTTCTATCTGAAGTAGCATGGAAAATGCCTAAGAGGAGGAGGCAACAGTACTAGAAAGTGATAGTTTTGAATTTACAATTCATGGAGTTAATAAATAAAGCCCCCCAAAGACTGAAAGCTGGATACTAAAAATCACAGCCTTGTTCTCCCAAACTGCAAGTGACAGCCGGATTTATGATAAAGGCACTTGATAAAATCTATATCTTAGTGGGGAGCAATTTGAGTTTTAAAATTTAATTTTGGCTTTTTTTTTTTTTTTTTTTTTTTTTTTTTTCCCCCTGTAACATGAGAGCCACAAATCAGGGAACCCTTCGGAAAAGCAAATTACACCCTACGAGAGACTTGGACTTAACCCATGTGCCATCAGAAACGCTGCTCCACTGAAGCTGCAGCAGTACTCACTCAAGAGATGAACAAAACAGATGCATCTCAAGCCTCACGATGGGAACTTTCCTATCATGTTGTTAATGTAGGCACACAGAGAGCTATGCACGTCTATGTGTGTGTGTCTATATGTATGTATACCGATATCTGTATCTATACACAACTATAGCGAGCTATGCATAAGGCAGCAGCGGCTGCTCAGATGGTTTGAGTGGCACTGCTCAGACACGAGGGGACAATGCGGAGCCCTCGGGCGGGCGGCCCTGGGCTGAGCGAGGGCGGCGCTGGCGGCCTCGGGCGTTAAGACCCGGGGCTGCAGCGGGAGGGGGAGGGAGCGCTGCGCCGGGAGAGCCGGAGAGATCCCCGCGGACCGCGAGCAGGGAAGTCAGGCACCTGGCGGCGGAGGACAGTAACACAGGACAGAAGGGGAAATCTCCGTCTCTCCCTCTCTTCTGCAAGAGATCCTCCTGTTTTTCTCCCAACTCTTAGAATAACCTTCGAAGAAGATAAACCCCTACAGACTTTCTTATCTTGTTATATTTTTAAAATAATTATTATTGAGAGAATACCTTCAGCTGCAAAACAGTCTTGGAATCTATGCAGGACTTGGGAGGTTTTGTTATCTCGCCGACGAAATCGTTCATCACTGCTGCTTTGCTCTCGCAGGGTGCTCAGTTGGCCACCGGAGTGGGCATGGCGAGAGCGGCTTTTATCATACCCTCCTCAGTTTGAACACATTTCCTTGAAATTTGCTGCATGATGCCGTCCGAGGAAGCAGGATTTTTTCACGGGATGCAGCGATTCGTCGTCGGCATCTGAGCTTATTGCAGAAGGAAAAAAACCAAATCTTCAACAGTGGTGGTGGTTTTTTTTTTTTTCCTCCTGTCTCCTCCTTTTTATTACCAGAGGACGCGAATCTCTTCCACCGGGGACGACAGATCACCTGTCGCTTTAAACCTTAAGGGAGTTTTTTTTTTTTTTTCCTTAAAAAAAAAAAAAAAAAGTGAATTATTTTTATTTATTTATTTATTTATTTTAACCGGTGGAGGCGTGATCGCAGAGAATGAGACTGAGGGGAGCTGCCGGGCTTTGGAGGACAAGGCTGAGTTTAGGCTGGAAACTGAGAGACTAGATTAACCCCCCTCCTTTTTTATTTGTTTTTTTTTATTATTTTTATTTTTTCTCATTTTTTTTTTTGGAGGGGGGCACAAGTTCCCGTCTTCCTCAACGCTCCGCGCTCAGTTTCGCCTTATGGACCGATCAGGCAACCTAGCCACGGAGGAGCTCAAGGTAGGGTGGGTGCCCGCGGTCACGGTGCGGCTCGGACCCTCCGCCCGGGGGCGGGCGCTGCTGGGGATCCCGCAGCCCCGGGCGGGGGACGCTGAGCCGGGGACGGCGTGGGCAGCCCCGCGCGGCTTCCTCGGGCATCGTCATACGAATATGAATGATGGTGGTGCTCTCAGCGTTGTATCCGCGCCAGGCGCAGCAGTAATCTCGCTCTGGGAGGAGGGGGTAGTAGGGCGGCGGGTTTCCCCGTAGAAGTTGCCTGTGAAGCCTTTCTCATTCGGGCATCTCCTCCTCTTCCTCCGCCGCCAGGAGAGAGAGGAACCCTCACGCTCCGCTCGCCTCCGGCAAAGCGCCCAGGTTCCTCCTCATGCCCGGACGGGAGAACCGGCCGCGGGCACGGGGCGCCGTATGGAACCCCAGCCCCAAACTTTGCACTTGGACGGGACCGCTGCAAGGATTCCCCCCAGTCCGACTCGGGCTTCCTCCCCGCGGAAAGAGCATGCCTGAAAGCGCTGAGCATGCTCCTTTGTAGTGATGGAAAGCCTGCCCGCACCTGCTGGTAGCTTCGAGCCCAGTCGGTCTAAACTAATAATAATCATCATAATAATTTTAAAACGTCTGTCGATACGGGGTAAAGAGGGTGGGGGTAGCCTGGGGACAGGGAGTGGCGGTGGTGTCGCTGCATGGCTGAGGAAGTGATGGAGAGGAAGAGGGCCTTCTTTGGGACATGGGCAGAGCCCTGGTTCCCCCCCACTGAGTGGGGCTCTGCGCTGGGAGGGAGGGGTGGGGAGGGGAAATTCTGGGAAGCACCAAAGTAGTACCGTGGGCTCCCGTCCTGCTCCTGTGAGGCAGATCTTGAAGTATGGTGTGGGTGTGGGATGAAAAGGAACAACCCGAGATCCTCACAAAGTCTCAGTGGCAACTGCTATAAATCCCCTAAGAAAAACATACACCAGAAATAAAGTTGCTTGAGCGTTGGATGTGATGAGCTCAGGGCGGAGAGAGAAATGGCAGTGGCTCTGCTGGATGAGTAGAGGGCTCTGTGCTGCTACCGAAGCTGCTCCGCCTCGGCCTGCCCGGGTTCCCGGGGACAGCCCTGAGCCAGGGAGTGATTCTGTTTTAGCAGATTGCTTTTAAAGGTTCTTTATAGAAAATATATGCATGCTAACTTTGCAGGAAGGCACATCCCGCTGGGAGCGGGGCTGCTCTAGTCGAAGCGGCTTCCATTAATCTCGCAGCCATCCGCGCTGCAATTAAGACTCACGCTGCAGCGTGCACAGGCAGCTCGACCTTGAGCGAAACAACACAGCCAGGAAGCAGTATTGCCTCTGAGCATCACGCTTCAATTTATTTATTTATTTATTTATTTATTTATTTTTCCCTTGAGAAAAGCTTCAAAGGGAGCAGAAGGAGGCATTTCTGTAGGTGTTCCTAAATACTGGGCAACTTTCTCGGACGAGCCGCTTTTGCACAACAGCTCTCATGAGTGTTGCTACGGCTGCGGGGCTGCTGGGGAGCGATTGCCGCCCAGAGGGAGCTGTGCCCAGGTCGGCTCCAGGTGCCCGCGGCCAGTAGGGGGTGGTGCAGGGCCGGCGTGACCCGAGCATCCCACCCCGAGCTGCACCAGGCATTGGGGATATTCCCGAAGTTTGCATTCTCTCGAACGGGAATACAACGGGGGTAAAGGCCTTGGAAGGCAACGCGCTCGGGATTGACCGCTGGTCACCCTGTTGGACTCGGGCACCATGAAGAGTAGTGCCATCACTGCTCAAAGTTGTGAAAAGCTTTCCGCCCATTTCTGGCCGGTCTCAGGGGAACTGAAATCATTTCAGAGCTCCACTCCTTCCCTCTGGGTCAATGCAGCCCCCATGCTGTGATGTACAGTTAGCAGGCACCCGGGGCTGAGCTCCACATCGTGCCACACAGAGGGCTCATAGGGAAAATGTCAGCTGCAGGAACAGGGTGTCATAGCAGAACTTCACCCAGAGTTGTGGAAACAGGCTACACAGTGTCTTTCAAAATAGTAGGTTTCCTCTATATATGCAAAAAAGCATCAAAAAGAGTAATGATAACTTCTCTGCTGTACTACAAGTCAAATGTGTTGGCTATAATGATAATATATAGTATAGATATCAGAAATATATACTGTATGGTATATAAAGATTTTAAGTCTCAAGACAGACATTGAATTTCAGTTTGAAATGTGTGTATGTTTATTATACTGATTGTAATGAATTCTGAATTTATATAGAGTATATGTAATGGCTGTATGTTTTGAAAGGCCATTTAGTGAAAAACTGAGCAAGTGTCATGCATGAAACGCTTGCTAATGAGGGCAGGTGTGCTTCTCCTTACTAGTCTATGCATGATTCCTGATGAAACAGATCAGTACTAAAAAGATAGACTACTCTATCTGAGAATTGGGGCTGTTCTGTTTTACCTTTGATCTGTCTCATCTGTCTCAAATACGTACATGAACTTCCCTCCTAGGTTTTATCACAAGCCTGTAGGGCTTTTGTTTTAAAGGAGCAGGACTGAAATCAGAATATGCAATTCTTCCGTAGTTCGCTTTAGTCTGAGGTGTAGTGTTGTGCAGCACTTTATCTCACCTGAAGTAGTCAGTGTCTACATTTTGAACACATATGAAACTGTATGTCTGTGTGAGCATATTATGTACTTTGTAGAGCTTAATATTTTGTATATGTTGATAAATTTTGGAAATTAACTTGCACACTTGCATTTGTATTTAATTGCTTGGAATTGTCTGAGTTTGCTTTATAAGGCAGCATGGAGAGGCCTGTGTGTTTCCTGATGCAGTGTTGGTTTGCAGCTTTCATTGACAGTGAATAGGTCATTAGGAAGCTTTGTCCTTTGTGTTTGTCCAGTTGTTGTTTGACATTAAATTCATCTAGTGTAATTCTCTTCCTTTTCTCTTATGTCTTTTTAGCAACCACAATTTCTGTATGGTCTCAGATGGTCTCAGATAGCAGGAGATGGTCTCAGATAGCAGGAGATAGTATTTCCTGTAATCTGTGTCTCTGATACTTTTCTAGAGAAAAGTTGGTTTGTAGTTGAGTGTGTGATAATGGTGGGATTCTTAGGATGGAATAAAAACCCATCTCAGAAATAATCTTTCTATGTGAAATGTTGGTCCAGTGAGAATTTGTCATTACAGTCCCAAGATATTATTTTAAATGGGGTGTTAAGTGTCTTGAAATTACAACTTTTAAAATGCAAAAACATTAAACCCTGTACACTAATTCTGAATCATCTTGTGAAATTGAGCTGAATTTCTTTATTCACTTCATGGGAGAATATCTATAATCTGTTTATAGTTCTACATGTCCAGTGAAACAAAACTGCTTGCTTAACTTCTCCATGAAACTGGTTTTGCAATGATAGTAATTCAATGCAATCTATGTAATTCATGATATATTTCATGAAGAAATTCAAACAGAGAAACCACAAGAGTTTAAACAAGAGATGATTCAATAGTTTTGTGGTCTTAAATATAACAACAGTGCAAATCAATTCACTGTTTAAATCAAACGAGAGAGCTAATACTCAGAAGAATTCTGTAATTTTTTTTATTTTTATTTTTTATGCTTTGAAGAAGGAGTCTTAGGAACTCGTGCTTGGTGTGATGTGGGAGGACTTTTGATGAGTTTAGGTAGGAGGTTATATTTCTGTTTTAACTTAGTCATTCCACTATTAAATGCATAGTACTCTATAACAATCAATATATTTTTAGCATTGTCTATCTCTTTAATTCATGTCTGCTTGGGACACAGATATCTAAGTGAGAATATTAAAGCATTTGCCTTTTTAATTCAAATCCTCCCCTTCTCTACCTATATCTTTCCAAGAAGTCATAATCTTTTACTGTGGACCTATCAACAGTACTCAGTAACGACAATTAACCTTTGCATTCACAGCCAAATAATTCAGTCTTTAAGTCCTCCTTCATGAAAGGTTAAGATGAAATAGTTCTTAAGTGGTGTACTTGCAAATTCTTCTTCTCCATGTTCCCATTGTGGGATTTTTTCTCAGCCTCCTAATATGTACAAAAACTATACATGTAGTCTGGGAAGCTGGAGAGAATTCTATGCATAAGATACAGTTGTTCAGTAGACATAGCAAAAAGGTCAAGACAACAGCAGTGCTCTCAGTATACACTTCAGAAAAAATTTCCATGTTGTTGCTACTAAGAAACAGTACTAACCTGTGCCTGAGCTTTTTGACACTGTTCATTACAGCTGCGCTAAGCTCAAAGCTCTTGAAATGGAAAATCCATCAAAATCTGAAGGCTTGGTTAAAAGGAGAAAAAGCAGTCTATCTATTTCCTCTTCATGGTCTGGGGATAAATATTTCTGTGTCTTCCTCTGCCATTGTATTCTCTACATTAAATAATAGATGTGAGAGATTTACATGAAACTTAGCAATGGTTTATTTTTCTTCCTGAAATGGAAGAGGTTAGTGTATGATACTGCTGTAACATGGATTGATTCTATAGATCTGAATTTAAGTCTTTGAAAGAATGTATACGTTATGCTAGAGCATCTCAGAGATAAATCACTGAAAATGTATCTGGGAGACCCAGTCATACTTTTTTTTGTATGTCCCTTAATCTTTTGATGATTGATGTTGCTTTCTCAAGTTCCTGAATAGGCTGTGAGCAAAACTATTTTTAAAGTGTTGTGGCAAAAATGTCACTAGAGACTTTTCCTGTGAAGTCATTTCACCTTGCACAATTTTATATAAACTTTACAAATCCATGTCCGACCTAGTTGTTTCTGCATCCTCTAAGGATCTAGCATTACAAAGGACAAACATAAGATTTCAAATATATAAAAAGCCTGCACAGTTATGCATAACTCTCTTCTCACTTTGACACGGAGGTTCCAAGGGCCTCTTAATGGCAAAATCACTTTTGTTATCTTCTCCATTAAAAAGAAAAAAAAAAAAAAAAAAAGAGGGAGAACATGGAAAACACCATTCTCGTTAGTTTGAAACGCTGTACATTTAAAAAGCTTACAGAAAACTACTTAATATCCTGCTATATATTTTTCTGCAGCCACACATAATGCCATTGTCAAGTGTGTATTAGTTAATAGTTCAAGAACGAAGCCTAAAATTTATCTACTAAACCATCAGAACCTTTGCTAACACTAAGACTTTTAACAAAGTCTTTTGTGAAGAAAGATGTTGTGAGCCTGCTATCCACTGGCACTGCGTTTCCTTTATTCAGTACCTGTTGGTTACAATGCAACAGTGGGAGAAATAAAATGTGAGGTTTTATTCTCTGTTAGCCGCATAACTGCAGCTACACAAGGCTGGATTAGCTCTATTACTACATCAAACAGGGGTAGGTTTGCAGGCATATAGAGAAACTCAAATAAAGCTTGTGGTACTCAACCCTTTTGTTAATAAATAAATAAAAAATAAAAAAAAAACCTACTGTTCCTCCATACCTCCTTCTTACCCCTCTACATCTCTACAAAGTAGTGTAAGGAGAATTGCATGATTTAATTCCCAGAAATTGCTCTGCTTGAAAAGAACTATACAGGGACAGAATACCTTTCTTCAATTTTAAATTAGTAGTGCTTTGTGAAATCAGTCTAGTTACATCAGCAGCAGTACAGTAGTGTTACATCTCAAAATCATTGCCACAAGCTGTAAAATGCCTCAGGCATGAAAACCTGACCTTTAGCCATACTTCACTGTTTTGTCAGTCCTCTTCAGTTCATCTGGGCAGCAATGGTCTGGAATTTATAGGTTCTACCTTCCTGCTCCTACAACTCTACAACAGACAAATTAGAATGTTAGTGAACAGAGGTAAACTGAAAAAAACATCTTCCTTCTCAGTTTATAAGAAGGTAATTTAGTGCACTTAATAAAAATGTATACTAATTAACATCACAAATGATTTTGAATGCATGCATTCTAAATGCATTGCTTGTTATAACATTATCCTTATGTAGAAGAATTTATAGTTACAGCATTACAGATTCTGCATACAGACTTTTAGGCTTTATCATCTGTGTTGGGGTGGAAAGTTTTGGTCATTGAACCACATCCATGCAGGTATTTTTGTTATTTTCTCTTTGTAATATCAGTGTTCATGATAATTCTGTGTCTCAGTTATGTAGGTCTTTTCCTACTCAAAACTGTTTTTAAGGCATTTTGAGCTGTTTTCAAGAAAGGGAAAAAATCCACACACTGTATTTGGCACAAACAATGCAGTCACCCCAATTCAGTAGACACATAGCACAGCAGCTCTTTAAAATCAACATAGAATTTAATTCATGAAAACTTCTATGGAAATTCAATTTAATTCAAAATAGCAAAATAATCTGAATAATTAGTACAATAATTAGTACTTGGAGCTAAGAAAAAAACACCATAATCTGCTGAAATTGCAGGTAACATTTTCTCCATCTGAGGTTATTCAGTACAAAATTATATTCTCTTTAGTAAAAGCTAGTTCTCATGCAATAAACATTCCATAAATGGCACTTCCTATTAGCTAGCTGAAGACAAGTAAATTAGCTGCTTTATAGGAGGTTTTCATGAAATGAACTGCATTTAGCAAATCACTAGTATACATAAACCAATTGAAACGGAAAGTAAAAAAATCAGTAGAGTCTTTTCATCTGCCTTGTGTCTGATCATAGATCAACAGGTATGACAAAAGTTGAAAAGCAATTTAAAATTTAAGGAGCTATTTACCTATAGTAAAGGAGGAAGAATGAAGCCTCAGAACCTGGGCTTCACTTTGCATTCAATTTGAAGCCTTATATTTAAAATTATGCTAGATTTGAACTTGGAAAGTTATCTAACCATTGCAGATGTACCATATCTTGGGAAATGTTCTGGCCGAGTACCCTCTCTTCATTCTTTTTTCTGACTGCACTTCTTGTGACTCTGGCATAAATGTGGTTTTACAGTACATAGCTTTGGAAGAAATCAAGCCACTAACAGCCTCATTATGAGAGTTTGAAGTCCTGTGTTTTTCAGGAATGGCCATCATTTCCTTTAGGAGGTGCTGCAAGAAAAGTACCTCTGCAATATGCGGAACACCAACATTTCCATTCTGGAAAATAGCCTTCAAAAACCCATTTCTTTCATCAGACATCAGCAGTTTTCCCTAAAAATGTTACTTAGGCAGATTGATTGCATCCCACTAATGACTAACATTTATTATTCCACCTGGATGGAGAAGAGCGTCTTATAATTTGTCCTGCTTAGAAGCACTGAGATTCACCTTCCAGTTATGTTGATTTTTCTAGAAGACCAAAGATGGTGCTCAAATTATGAATTATATGCAAGCATGAGTTCAGCATATAGTAGGAGATGGATGGCTTTGACTTGACAGATGGCCAGGCAAGATAAAATACCCAGGTCTTGACTTTATTGGGAAAGAGATTTTACTATTAACTTAAGCTAATTTTATTTCTTAATGATAAAAGGTGATTGTACCACAACTTGTTTCTATTTTGAAGAAAAGCCAATTTTCTGCACTCAAAGTGATTGCTTGGACATCAGGAGAGCCTTTAAGAATGTGAACCTCAGTCTGATAGAGAGACTCCTGTCAAAGTTATAAAGAATCAGGAAATATGTAAAGTTTCAGTGTGAATACTTTTTCATTTGGGGTAATTTGTCTTGGCTAATTCAGAAGTTTCCCTACTGAGCAGGTTGGCCGATGTAAATCCCATTTACTGGTAACAAACATATTTATGAGGAAAGAAGCTGAATGATCAGTGCCTTAATAAACAGTATAGTGCATTTCAGAATACTTTACAAAGGTACTGGAAGTTTTTCCAAGAAGGCTACTTGTCCTTAAAACTGGAATTCATAGCATTTTTTATTTCATTTAGCAGTTTGAAAATTAGCTGTGAATAATTGCAGACTATGAGCCTGTCACTATAAAGACGCGCTCTTCCACAATGAAAAATATCCTGATCACCTATGAAGTTTAGATGAGTTCAGGCAAGGAAAAGACAACAACAAAAAAAAGGCATAATTTGGGACTAAGATCCATCTGTGCTTTGTTTTGCTTGAGTCATCACCAACAGATGGCAAGTACTCTGTAGAAATCACTCAGCTGAATTACTCCAGTTTGTGGGGTACCTAAGGCACCACCCTTAGTTCTAACACTATACTATATAAAAATTCTGTTTTCTTTGGAGGTTCAGGCAGCTACCAGCAGAGAGGCTGGTGCATTATCGTGCTTTCAGATACATAATGTTATGTAAATATTTGTAATAAATATCTTCCCTTTTATATCTTTTGAAACACTGTGTTTCATTCCTTGCACAAGACTGCTGAGCTCTGTCAAACTTCATAGGCCGTGGTTGCAAAAATATCCAGCAACAAGCTGGTATTGACTGTCACTTCCTGTAGGGCTCTGAAGTTGATGTTACTATTTCAGATAGATTTCTGATCTGAAGTAAATGCTAACTGCTCAATGCCTTTGCAGTTGAGCAGACATAAGATGAATGCTCTTCAGAAGCTCTCTGTCATGGAGACTCATGTTCCCTCTTAATCTTCATGCAGGGAAAATTATTATCCCATTTCATCATTTTTGTATTAGATTTTCCTGAAAAAATTGGCAAAAGAGTGTCATTCTTCAGAGGCTAAAAACAAGTTAGTTAGCATGTGCTTTTTCCCCAGTACTGGCACTGACAGTCTCATTTCTGTAAGTAGATCTTGCTTTTAGGGTAGCTAGATACTATCTTTAGAATTGATCTCATACCTTCCTTCATATGCCTCCCTCAACTCGTTATGAAATGTGAGTATGTGATTGGAAAATGATCTATTTGCCCAGACCAGACCTCTACCTAGTTAAGCTCCCTATTTCATTCAGCATTAATTTAGATGAGGTAGATAATATTCACTGTTCATGTAAATATGCCATCTACTCAGTCTACCGAGACCACTTGCACTAGTGCTTAATGAAATTACAGGAATGTGAGTAATGTCCCTGTGTCTCATCATAAAATCTCCATCATATTGCTGACAGTCATAAAACAGAAGACATCCTTTGCCAAGGTGCTGTCTGTCCTATTGAACTTGGACTTTTCTAAGCCTTGATCAATGAAGGAATGCACCTAGTAGGCAGCAAACAGTAGCATGATGAATGGAGCAAAGACAAGAGTGCCTAGGAGAGCTGCATTGAAGCCTAGCACCTGCTGTGTCAAGAATTATAGATTATATTGGGTAAAATCCATTTCTGTTTTGAGCATATGCTGCTGCATCAGACTACAGAGCTATTATTTTGTAACAGACATGCATAGCTTGCCAATGCAGTTTTAGAATAGCCAAATGGGATGTGAAGATTTCAAGTGGGAAGGGAACGCTGGATCGAAATGGCTGTACAGCTGTCTGTACTATTGTTCATGCTGTTGCATCACTGGGATATCTTGATTGTTCACAGATTTAGTGCTGTGTTTTGTATACTTTTTTTAAAGCAAATGTTTCATGCCAATATTACCACTCAGTGCAAAACATGTGTAGTGTGTGCAATGCATAAATGCACACGACAAAGTATAGGACAAACTTTATCTCTCTTAAGCACTAGAAAACTCAAATGATTACTCAGAAAATTTGTAGGAAATGTGTTTGTAGGAATTGGTGGAGGAGGTAATGAGAAAAGGAGAAAATAGAGAACCTGTGAAAGCAACTGATGCTCTGTTGTCAATCTGAGTAGGATGGTAGTAAAACATACTCTTTTACTCTCATCACATACTGAATTGGTACCACATACCAATTTAGTATGTGATTATTGTGATCAGAACTAAGTGTAGGACCAAAACCTGCATGCCTGGACATGTGCAGTGCAGATTTTCCCTAAATCTGTGGCTGGGATCCATTCTGTGTTGCTTTCACTCGATATTATACTAGGGAAAACTTCTTGTCTTCTGTTCAACAGGTGTAGAGTTCTGTTCCATATAATGTCAAATAACCTGTTTGATACACTTCTTTTTTTAAAAAGGGCTAACGGTAGTAGAAGCAAGCAATTGCAGATATCAACATTGCTTCCATCTGTGGAGAGGATAGCCTAAGTCAGCTCTTAAATATTAGAAAATAAATAAACTACATTTATCTTATGATGATGCTGTGTTTTTTCTTTAAAATCGAAGTCTACATAAGTTGCAGCTTTTATGGCACTATTATCACATCTTTCATAGTTTATGGGCATAAAAGAACTCATTACATTTTACATAGATATTTTATTAATTTATCAAAATGCAAAAACATTATATAACATTAAATATAAACATCTCATGCACCCTTACATGCTCCCCTTCCTCCAGATAAAGTCAGTTGTATGAAGAAGAAGGGAACAGAATAGGATTGCAGGATTTAAGACATCTAGAAGAAGGCAGTAGAACAGCATGAGCTAAATGGAGGCGTCTTCTATGTCTTACCCAAGTCAGTACAATATAGTTCTGTGCTTCTGTCTCACTCTTAGCTGACCTGCCAGCAAGGTACACAGATTAACTTCTCCAGCAGCAGTAAGTTGCCAGACATTTTAATTTTTGGGGACACAAGCATTTTTAAACCAAGATCCAAGTCCATGTACAGCTGAATCAGCAGTAGTGCAGAGATATTAAGTTTTGCTGGAGGGCTGGCAGTAGGCAACTTTACATGCTAAATCTGGATCACCACTCACAAAGTAGAACAGGGGAACCACAATGTTAATTGCCTCTTCTGCATATGATATTTTTCAGTGTGTGTAAACTGTGAATTGCCACTCTTCAAATTATTCCAGAGTTTGGCACAAAGATTGTGGTATAGGGGCAGATGGTTGGTACGCACTTTACAACATATTATCTACTTGCTGAAGAAGATTAAGATGGTGGTTTTGTTTCTTTCTTTTTCTTCTTTTATTTTTTTTTAATTTTTTTTCCCACCCATTATTATTATTGTTAATTTTTGATATTAGGTTTAAATAAGGTCTAAATTTGTCTTTTTTTTTTTTTTTAAATTTTATGGCAAACTATGGAAATTGTGGAATTTCCACTTTTAAAAGACTGTTTTTCTATATTGGAAACTTACCTATTTCTATCCCAGCTTCCATTAATTTGCAATGATTTGATGTTCACTTGTATTTTTACTTCAGCAACACTGAAATAATTGTCCTTTGAGAAAGACTTTACCTGCAACAAATTTCAATGTGATTTTAGAGAACAGAAATGAAAAAAGAAAACAGATTTAAACGTTTAAAACAATGAATTATATTCTGCATGTGGCAATTACTGCTGCTGTTAGCGGGAATAAAGTTTACTGCTGTAGGAGACTTGTGAAATGGTAAATGTCTTCATGTTAAATGTCTTGTCAACTGGAAGCAAACAGGACTGCACCTTTAGAGAACCACGAGACTCCCTATTGTAGCACTGATAACGACTGTGTCCTAAACTCCTGCTCAAAAGTAGTTACAAAAATGCGATTTGATTGAAGGAAATATGGTACTCCTATGTGGCAAGTAAATTCTGCTTTTTGATTTTCTGAGCTGGGGCTCTCAGACATAGTATGTCAGAGATGGCTGTTCGTCTCCCAGGGATCTTAGAGATTCCAGTATCCAAAATTCAAAGTAGGATTAACATGGATGTCTTTGTGATCATTATTATATTTCATTAACGTTAATCCTTATTTATCGGTGCAATTTGAACTTCAATTAAGTGCAACAAAAGGCACAATTCCTGTTTTTTATTTAAAAAAATATACATTGTGTGAACCTTTTGGGAGGAGACAGGAGGAGCTATTACTTGAACTGCTGAAATTATTATATTTTAATCAAGAAACAATTAAGACAACTATATATTTTTTTTCCCCCAGGAAAAAAAAAATAAAAAAAATTAAAGTCTATCTTTTAAAAAGAATCAAAATTGTAATGTATCCCTCATGCACAGTCAGGATCAATCTGGTGAGTAGATTGCTTCATTGGTACCTTCTGAGTTAAATAAAAAACAAAAACATATGAAAATCTCAGAGCTGTAAATTTTCACAAGCCAGGGCTAAGAATGAGATGACAACACTGTTTACCAGGATAAATCAGGATCTACTAATAGAATTTCAATACCAAAGGTTAATAATATCATAATCGCTAGCTCTTGAAAGAGACCTGACTGCCTAAAGGAAACTTAAACACTGAGACAAGTCAATCAGTACACACTTAAAAATATGCATCAAGGGATGCAGTCTGCATACATTACTGCTTTGGTTTTCTTTCTAACCTCTGAGATCTTGAATTCTTTTGTTCCTTTACTCAAGAATCCAAGAATGCTGTTATACATCATTCGCTGCAAGGCACGCTCACTGGGTGGATGGTCACTGAGTAGAGAAATAGAGTTTCTAGGGGAAGGGCAGGGCACAGGCAAATAGTGTTCTGCTCTTCCCATGCTAGTGTTGAAATATCTCCCTCACTAAGAAATTTGTTCAGTGATGGGGGATGCTGATGAGCTGAAAATGGAAATATGAACTCAGCCAAAGTGCATTGACTATGACTAGGTTAAAATGTGGGCCCATTTTCTCATTTGTATGTTTTACATTATCAGAAGTGATAGTCTGTAATGTTTAAAGTGGTTAAGGGCAAAGTGGAAAGGAAAATATAGTGATGTTGATAATGCCTTCTCAGTTCTCTTGGGAGTAGTACACTGGATCATGAGTAAATAGATATTTCTGACCAGGTGCCAATAGTTTTGGCAAGGCTATGTTAAAGATTGTATCTGCGCAATTTAACTTCTTTTAAAATATATTTTTTTAGAAAATAACTACCACAAGCTCCAAGTGTATTTTTCACTGTGTTTGGAACCCAAACAGTGTCAGTGGTGCAGGCAGAAATCTGCTTTCACTTGGCATGTTTATATTTTTTTTTCCTCTGAATGTGCTATGATCAGGCTTATTGTGTGAATAAATATCCACATATTCTGGTAGTAGTCATCTGCTTTAATCATCAGCCTCAGAAAGAAAATGGCTCTGTACATTTTGAGACAAAGGAAAGAATAACATTTATGGACAATTATATAGTTATGCATTGACTCCTGGAAACAATACAGCAAACCTGATTTTAGGTGTGATGTACAAAATAATGAATACAAGAACACTTCAACTTTACTGAGGGCGCTGCTCTCAAAACTTTTCTGAACAGTTATGTTTAAAGCTCATCTCTAGCTAAATCCAGTAATTATTACTGCAGCAAAATATCAGTGAGGAAAAAATTTTACCAGTCCTGGGACTTCTAGATTTTCTACATGTGGGTTGTACCTCCCCCAAAAGGAGCAGCATGGAAGAAGCAGACCTATGTGTAGTGGCCATCAGATGGGTCTTATCACCACTGTGAATTAGGTTATGGTAGAGAGTTGTGCCTTAGAGGTCATCTTATCCTCTATGGCTCTATGAGTCAGTGGCTGCCTTTCCCATTTTCTGCCTGGGTCCCTGCACCGCTGAGGCTTCTTTTGCACGTAAATTGACATGGAAGTTAATACATTGCAACACATTTTTAGGACATTTAACATTTGCTTCTGGGAAGGACTTTTGCTTCCTACCCTTTCTATAGAAGACAAGATCTGCATGAAACCTCAGCTTTATCTGCGTGATTGGAAAGGACGATCATGTGCTGTTTTATAAATGAATAAACAGAAAAAGAGTCCTCCAAAAGCTTACAGCTGGTATGGACAGAGAGAACTGAACATAGTGAGCATAATAGAAGATCTTTGATTCCCTTTATTTTTATTTTCCATTTTTCCTTTTTATCTTACTTTTTCTGAATTAGCCTTGTGGCCTTTTCTGAAAAACAGTTGTCTGTAAGAAAAAGTTTTTTTTTGCTGGCCAGTTGTCTCCTATCTTGTACTCTATTAGCTGAACCAAAGCTACATAAGCCGCCTGTCTCTTTGAATCTTGCTCATCTCTCAGTGTAATTCTTCAGCCCTTTTATAAATAGTATGTATATTAAGAGATATATTTACACATAGAGACATATGTTTGTACAGATTTTATGAGCCGGCCTGTATAGATTTCATTTTCTTCCTTATTTTTAGATTTTTTTTTAAACTTATTTTTGACAACACTGCTTTAAAAATAAGTTTTTGTAGAATTAGTCTCTGTTGTTTTATGTTTAATTTTACAAGAGCTCATCTTAGAAATTTCACTAGTTTCAGTAAAATATGTAAAATGTTGCTGAGATTTTTAGACATGAAAGGACTGCAACAGTAGAAATGTTCACATGATAGGTGAAAAAGCTTTCTGGCCCTGTGTGGGGGGATAGGTAACAGATTTGTGCTCTCTGACCTTGTTGCTGTCTCATTGCTTTTTTCACTACACAGTTTTATTAACCACAGCAGAAGTTCAATCAACATGTAGAAGCAAGGCAGTGCCTTGGTCTAATTACTGGTGCAGTGTGTGTGTGCTTGGTGATGGGCATCTTGTAGATGAGAGAGTAACAACAAAGACAATAGGTGTCAAAGTGTGAAGCTCTCCATGATAACTGGTGAGGCCACGTTATGTAGCAATTAATCAATGTTTTCCTGGAGAGGCAGAGTTCACAGTTTCACATCCACCCTTAGCAAGGTCATGGGAAATATGGACTGCAATTCCCAATGACCTTGCTAAGAAGACTCACCCACCTTCTCCTGCTGCAGTCTTCAACTCAGAAGACCAAACACAATCTTATACTTTACAGCTTATCAGTACTTGT
Source organism: Coturnix japonica (assembly GCF_054131305.1). NCBI lineage: Eukaryota > Metazoa > Chordata > Aves > Galliformes > Phasianidae > Coturnix > Coturnix japonica. The sequence continues at coordinate 66,082,368 of NC_140666.1, forward strand.
AGGAAATGGAAGCATATGGAGGCTAGTCACAAGAATAAGGGGCAGTGCTATGGATTTTGCAGCCAGCCACCAAAATATTCTTCCTTTGTTTGTACTGAGGAACTTGGAATCTGTAATGCACAGAATAGAGATTTTACCCCTCGCCAGTTTCCAGTAAGGAAAACAAGTGCTCTGCTTCAGCAAGTGAATCCTTCCATGCTTGTGATACACACACTAGCTATGTATGAGAATTATACTAGCAATTACTGTTTAGGAGTGCTCTGCATTCAGATGCCACACAGGGCACTGAAAATGTATCACATATAGTTATGGGAAATACAATAGGAATCTTGCTGCAAATGAAATAATTATATTTTAGCCATACTGGAATCAAACCATCTAGCTAGCTCTAACTCTTTATTCACATGTAAAATGATCATTTATACAATGTAATGTTCCCTTGTCCAAGTAATTGTGCTGCAATATTCTGTGAAAGTTTTTGTACAGCTCTGTAATAGCCGTACTGTTGGATGACAGCAACAGCATTAGCATCCTGTATAAGTATTTCTAATCATGGGCAAATTCTCCTTTTATTCTATGCTAATGCATCACATGGTTTTCATTTTCCACACATTTCAGCAGAAATTAACTATACTTGAAATACTTCCCAAGGCCAGTCAGATCTTCCCATGAAGCCACATTTTCTCAGCAGAGAGATTTCAATAATTTAATGTGGATGTAGAGTCTACAGGAATCTTGTTGTTCCAAGTCCTACATCTGGATAAAGCTTTTGGTGGTTTAGAGGAGAGCTGTAACAGGGAAAAGCTTGTCATTCAGGGTCCTTTTATTTGGTGAGGGATGGGTAAGGTAATCTGAGGTAGCTCTCAGGGATCTCTACTGAGACTATCCAACACACTTTTGGAGTGGTTCTTCACCAAAGATTCTTATTTCAGCATAAAATCCTCAGGAGGTAACTGAATAAAAGAGAAGATGTATACAATCAGTATATACTGATTATACAGTATATACTACTCTGACGTTAAAGAAAAGGTCAGTAAATTATTGTCATGTCTCTATGTGGTATTCCTCAGCACCCTCCTCCAATGACCCATTATTGGTCTGATCTATTAGGACTGTTTTTGTGTTCTTAAACAGCAGAACAGTTTTGCTTCTAATGTCTGCATTAGCTCAAGTAGCTTGAAACAGGAGCATCTTGAAAAATACCCTCCAGTGAAAGTCTGAATGAGCCTGTTTAATTTAACAAACAAACAAAACAGACTTGACTTGATTCAATGAAGAGTAAATTCAGCATATTAAAAGAGAAGGGTGTAGCAATATGTGCCCAGAGCATGGACCTAAACCTATTCCCATCAGGCACATGCATTTATAAATGGGAGCAAAATTAGCAGCTGGATTAGGCTTAATAAGGAAAGAGATGAACTGTCAGTCTCTCAGTGTTTGCAGGTTGAGACTGAATTTTTTTCAAGAAGACATGCCTAAGGCAATAATAAATTATGCTTTAGTCTCATTTATGTTACAAGCTTAATATGAGTAAATAAAGAAAACAGGTGAAATAAATGCATGACACTAAGATTGTTCCTTAAGACATTAAATATCTGGAATAATGGAGTGGTCTGAAAGTTTCCAATTTAAGGATTCACAGAACGAAGTTGATAAGTGCCATTATCCCATGTTCAAATGAGCAGTGGAGAGTTATGCAGAGTAACTAATTTTCTCACTTTTTATTTTGGCTTATGTTTTTGGAAAAGCAGTGTTGTCATCTCTAAATCACCTGAGTAAATGTGCTACAGCACCTTTCCCAAGTTTGTGTGTAGTATGCAACCACAATTTGAAAATGGTTGCATTCATCGTGAATCTAATCTTTTGCTGTCTTTTTCAAAAGAATTTAATAACACAAAGAGATCAAACCCTTTGTCAAAAAGTCAGAGTGTTTTTCATTTAAGAAATCAACCCCCTGGCCCTCTAGAACCTGATAGAAAGTATTTTCAAGTGCTTCATGGGTCACTGAGTTTCAATGAGCGCCATTTTTAACTCATGGAAGAATTCAATGATGCACCCTTACTCCATATGCGTTTCTATGTCAGACACCATTCTGTCAGACTGCCCCTCTGCTGCCACCTGTCACACAGCAACAAAATGTAACAGAATCTTGTTGGGAACGTTTGACCACTACTTCCATACCACCAACATCCACCTCTGACATGGTGGGGCAACTTAAATAATAGGAGGCATTGCTTTTGGAACAGCATTTGTAATTGCATGTTAGGCAGAAATTCAGAGCACTACATTTTCAGACAGGAAAATAAAATTTAGGAGTCATAATGTATTTTCCAATTCAAAATATCATTCATAGCAGTGATTTTATTATTCATTTATTTGAACTGATCTGAAGAAAAGCAACATTCTCAGGGGCACAAGTGAAGAAGTTCCCATTTTATTTTTATAAACAAATAATTTGCTTTCCAGCGAAAAGGAGAATCCACAATTTTGTTGGAAAAATAAGGAATTACTATGGCTTACTGTATGGTTCTTGTTAAGACTTTAGCTAAATGTTGGTTATATTTCTTGTCTGAAGGAAAGTACAGGATTGCTCTCATGGGCTTTTATTTTTTGTGTGTGTGTTTGGTAAATGTGTAATGTTTTGTAATGTTAAATAAAAAGGAGAATGAAAACCAAAACAAACACCATCTATAAAAACTTACAATTTTCAACAGTCAGAATGAAGCTGATTTTTAATCATAAGAAAAAACATAGATCAGAAATAGTAACTACATATTTACTTTGCACCAAGCCCACAAGTGTAAACTTTTGTTTTGTGTGCATTACAAGTATTCACCCAAGTCAGAAATGAATAGAGTCAAGCTGTTACAGACTTGGCCTGCAATGATTTGGCTCTGAAGCTCAGACTGTAGCAGCTGACCCAGGTGAGCTCAGCAGGTCCTAAATTATGTTTTCTTTTGGTGGCCTAAAAGCACACACTGACTCATTATTTTGCATGGTAGAATACAATGGGAAATAATATGAAATATAGAGTATATAGTATATAAAATGAACTATCTACTTCCAAAATTTTTCTCCATGTTCTTAATTGTATTAACTATGTGCCTAATGAAAGGTAATCAACTGCCATTAAACATTATTTATGTATTTATGTTACTAGCACTGCTGCTAAAATTTGTGTGTTTGCTCTCCAAAGCCCTGAAACCAAGAACTCAAAAATCTCTTCATGTTAGTAAACAAGCAGCCCATTTTTAGTTTCTTAGTATAATGGCACAACACAAAATAAAACAAAATAGGGGATTTTGAACAAAACTTCTGGAAATCCAATTTTGAGACCTAGAAATGCTGCAGTGTCACCTGAGTTTCAATCTTTCCTGTGTCCAGATTCTGTAGCAAATAGTGGTATACCTGGAAAATGAAACAGAATTCTGAATGTTCTTTGCTTTGGAAAATAATATTATTTGCATTCTTGTAAGTTTATCTGCTCAATTCATTTTTCTTCTATTGCTGTTGTGGTGTGAATGATATTTTCTACAGTGTGCTACTTCTACACTTGATTTTTATAATATAACCAAATTTATAAAGATGTTTATGCAGCTGAATTCTAATTTTGATTCTGTCTAGCTGAAACCACTGCAAGTTTCAAACTAATTCTTGCAGACTAATTGTTTGATTCATTCTAAGGCATAGTGTTCAACAAATGTAGCATAAAATGTAAGGATTATGTAGACAAAGCTCAAAAGTAAATTTGGTGTTCCACTCTGCTGACAACACTTGCTTATTTGTCATAGCACTCTGAGCTGTTACACTTCAATAATTCTCTTTTACACCTCAAAATACATCTGAAGTATTATGCAGTTTTTCCATGTTTTATATCAAACACAATACAGTACTTAGTCTGCCCATTTTATTTGCTGAGTGCTGTGTTCCAAAGAAGTAATAAGATACAGAGACAAGATTGCCCATAACCTGTGATATAGTTATGGCCTATATGTACTTTGGTTTTTCTCAACATTAGAATTTGGTGATTCGCATATTAATTGCTGTACACATAAAATCACTTTGTCATTAAGACTCCAGTCACTTCATTAAGGTACAATATTATGAAGATTATCTTGTCATATCTTCTGTTGTCATGGTGTACTTTTCCTATCTATTAAAAATAAAAAAAAACAACCAAACAAGAAAAAAAGGAAGTTTATCCAGTATTGGAGAGAAAATGCCTGTGATAAAAGATTATAGATATATACATGAGTAGAATTGTAAAATTTTTTATAGCTTGTATGCTAATAAAATTACAAAAGAAGCTGGTGTACATATCTCTTAAATCCACTTCTAAATACAGCTTTGCCTTTAGAGAAAACCAGATTAAGTTATTTTGTGTTGTCTAACACTAGGTCACAAACAGCAATTTTTTCTTTGATAGTGATTAATCCTTATGCAAAATGTAAATATTTATATTAGAAAATTAGAACAGGGATTTTTGTGTGTGTGAGTGTGTGTGCTCTTGTTCTGCTTTTCTCTCAATATACATGTGATTTATTACTCAGTAACATTTCGTCTTTCCTGTTTTTCTTTATGTGCCGTAATCTCTGCTGCTTTAAAATGTATGTTTTAGAAGATAGTAGGAAAAACCTGATAAGAGGTCCTAAGGAAGTACTTACTACTTTTAGCTAAGCATTATTTCTTGGAAGTTGAATATTACCCTTTTTAAATAGGAGAAAAATATTTTAATTGTAACTGTATTTGCATTATGCCCCCCCAAGATGCAGAACTGTGGAAGAAACTAATATCTTTGTGTGGAAAAGTAAAAAAAATCATGCATAATACTTAGTAAACCAAAGGAAGCCAAGGTCAGTCATCTCAGAATAATGTAAGATGATGTATTCTTTTATTTTTATTTGAAGTGAAAATGGATTTGGGGAATATCTGCAAGCACTTTGGAGGAGAGTTTTAAGATTAAAAACAATATAATTAATTGGCAATTTGGTCTGAAAAGCAAGGTGCAGTTCAAGCAGGACAAATACAAATTACTGCATTTCAAGAATAATCAGCTGAGTAATGAAAGAAACTGGCTGGCTAGGCAAAAGTTGCATTAAAAATGTAGGGATGCATTATTAAAGTGAAGACAAGTTGCCAGTTTTATATTGTTATAGAAGAAATAATTTAAAAAGAAAAAAAAACCAAACATCTGGTATCCTTGTTTAGGTTATTGAGATTCAGACAAAATACTGACCAGCTAGAAAGGCTGTGAAGATAAGCGTGGAGAATAGTCAGATGTCTCCAAATCATGACCTGGTAAGGAGGGAATTAACCTGTTTCATTTAGCCAGTTACAGAAAGTAACAAGCTAATGTTGAAACAAGGGATTGGAAGATATTATGAAGTGTTTTTAGATGGGAAATGGGATTGTTTGCAGTGAAGACTTGCAAAATATTAATCTCTGTATATATATATATATATATATATATATTTAATGAATGGAGCGCACAAATGCTTGTGAGGATGGTTGTTAGTGTAGTTGGTACCAACATAGGAGGAATAGGTAAAGTTATTTTGATTTACTTCCATTTCTTTTTTATATAATATTAACTATTGTAAATATTATGGAGAAATGAAATAAAGGGAAATTCCATTCTTATCCTCTTCAGATGCCAGTTCTGATATCTGAAACAACCCTTTCCAATTCTTTATTTTATTCTGCTCTCCCAAGTTCACCGTAGCTCTTCTATCCCTGTGCTCTACTGCTACAGCTCTGAAACCAGAATTGCCATCCAGTAATGTACCTGTGATTCATCACATAGCAAGCTCACAGTTTTCCCTATTTTTCTGTCCCCACGTGCTCAGGCAGGACATGGAACTAAGTCCCTGCACAAGTAACTTGTTCCTTTTTGTGTCAGCATCTCCCATGTTTGCTTTTCTCTTCACATATTTTGTCACAGGAACAACTTCTTCCACACAGATGTGTTAAACCCTAGACAGTGAAAATCTACGGTGCCTGTAAGCCTATATAAAATGTGAGTTGTAGAAGAACACTTCTTAAAAAAATGTGTAGAAGATTAAGAAAAAAATATTGTCACAATATGCTGATGCAGAATAGAACTTCTATGTTGTATCACACTTTCTTGCTGTCTTGAGTGAGAAGCCAAAAATGTTTTTCTTGAGGCAGTGGGAGTATGGCTTCAAAGACAGAAAGAGAGAGGAACATTTTATAACAGTTCCTCTTTTATGGAAGTCATGAGTTAAAGTGCTCCACAGGACTGATTTTCTCATTTATGACCTCTGTTCCCCACAGATGGATGAAAAGTGGATAATTGTAAATGAGGAAGTCAGAAGACCTGGTGCTGTAAGTACCATTGCTATGAGTCATGAGTTGGGAGCAGATTTCTTTATGGCAACTTGGTATCTCTTATTCTTTCCATGAGGTTATTCATTCAATTTCATTAACAGGCAGCATACTGAGTCAGTCTCTTTCCATATATATTCTTCCTCAGTACAGGAGAAGATGATGTCAGCATACAGCTACTCTTTGACCACCTGCTAGAAACCTTTTTTTCCTTTTATTTTTCTTTTTTTTTTTCTTTTTAACAGATTAGTTTATTACTTTTCAGTCAGGCATATTAAAATATACTTCAGTGGCATGTATCCAGGTTCAAGAAGTTACCCAATTCCTAGCCCATGAAAAACATTTTCCTCCTCTATTGGAGAAGTTCTTCAGTTCTTAGCCTCCTTAGATGTTTTGGGCTGTCCATAATATTATACCCAAGCTTTTTTGTCTTTAAAGTATCATTCCGGTTTCTGGATCCAAACCTGTAGGTTTCTTGAATTTGATGGAGGTAATCATTACTTGTTCCATAATAATACTTACCAACTGAACTTTCTACCTAGAGGTATAGCAAAAACATCTTTTTTGTACTTTTCAGTCTTTTTTTTTTTTTTTTTTTTTTTTTTTTAAATTGGAATATAATTTGTTTACACCAGGAAAATAATAGAGACAAAAATCATTCCACAAATGGAATGCATAAAAATAATAGAGATAAAGATCATTCCACAAACAACCTTGCTTCTCATGCTATTTTCTGTTTTGCACAGTTCCCTTTTTCTAAGATTCTAGGCAGGAGAGAAAAGCAAACAGAAAAGCCACAGTTTTGGAGCTCTTTTTCTTTGCATAAGAATATGTGCAATTTTTTGCTATTGCAGATCTTGACTGACATTCACTGTTGGCTTACTGGAATATTTGGATTGTCAGAAGCTCCACACAACCAGGCAGCTGCAGGGCAGGCACACTTGAGCAACAGCGAAAAGTTTGACTTTTGTGTCAAACAGTTCATTGACTGCATAACTCAAGAAAGCCAGTGGAATGAATAGTTGAGTAGCCATGAAGTCAAAAGTTCATAAAAGTGTAAAACTTTTTACAGCATATGTGAAATGAAATGGTAAAATTAAATTCTAGAGCTAAAGTAATTTCTAGAGTTTACACATTGGTGTTGAAAATTCTTTTGCCTAATTTAGAACTAAAAAATTTTAGATGCTGTGCATTTGTGTAGTCAAATATAGATTCAGGTAAGGGAGGTGCTTAATTTATAGTAAAAAGAAGGAAGAACAGTTCTGCAATAGATTGGCATATCTATATAGTATGTATCTTATGGAAAGAGGCAAAAAAGGCTGCTATTCCTGCTGTTATTAATAGAATAAGATTAACCAGGAAGATAAATTTAGCCAGAAATATTAGCACAAAAATTAGCAGAGATAAATGAATTTTACAGTAAATAAAATGGTACGACCAGTTTGCTCTAGTTTAAATTCATTAGTGATAAAATAAAACTAGGAAAATGCAGAACAGCTCAAATTTTGTAGTATCTGTCTTTCCGTACTTATTGTATAGTAAATGGCCAGTGTATAAAAACTGACTACTCTCCTGTTCTTTAAAGAATATACTTGGAATTCATCAACTTATTTTAAGCCTCTAAGTCCACTTGCTAAATGACTAGAATGCTTTCAACTAGAATACTAGAATACTTCAGTGTATTACATTACTTTGGATTTGGCTGTTGCCTTCAATTATTATTCCTGTTACAATTTTCAGTGTAGAATATAATCTGTTAATATTGTCTGAATACTATTACTGAAAGCTTGACTATATTTTATTTCAGTTTGTTCAGTCATTGGTGAGGCATTTTGTTTCAGTGTCATTTGTTAGATTCAGAATGGGAAATGACAGACATTACATGGAATAAATGTTCTTATAAAAAATTCTAAGAGTTTGTAGGTCTGATTTTTGGAGTAATGAAATCAAAAAGTACACAGAATTTCATGGGTGCTCATGTGGACCTAAGAATTCTAAACTACAGTGCCCCAAATCCTAAGCAGCTCAAAATTTTTATTTTAAACTTATTCTTTCGGTGGGCAGAGCACTGGTACAATGATGGCTTTCTTTAAACTATGGTATGTCTAGTGAGACTTCTGTTAAGTTTGCATTTCACCAGGTTGCTAGTTCTTCTGACACAGGAATGAAAGAATGGCATTCTTCCTCCCTATCCTTATAGTCTAAATTCATTCATTTTATATAATTATAACCGTGAACATCAGTGGTAGGAAAAAGGAGTTACCGCCCTAGAATCTGGCCATCAGTAGAAAATAATATGTGAAAACTCATGAAAATATGCTGTAAATTATGTGCTTTCCTATGCAGGGATCTGATTTTTAAATTGTTCCTATAGTTTTATAGTATTCCCAAAATGGTGTATAAATTATAAAACCTGTCACAGTACGTTATGTATTCACATCATGGATGCAAATCCTTGAACCATAACAGTGCATTTATCATCTATCTTGTCATATTTAATGTAATATTTTCAGCTTGAATTGTGATTAAATGTAGGATCCAGCCAAAGTCACCTGTTTGATTTTTGGAGGCCAAATTTAGATACTGAAACACTGCAAAATTTTAAGGGTTCTTTGTAAAATCATAAAGAGTTTTTTTGTTTTCTTGCTCTGTACAGATTTCAGCAATAGTAGGACGTATCTTTTAACAACATTAAAGAACTGTACAATGTGCTGTACTGTGCAGCTTATTAGGAGACACTTGCTGAGTTTCTCCTTGCTGCAGAGCTAACAAATTAAAACACATTAAATACATTTAAATTCATGAAGTGCTGGTCTGTGTCCAGTGTGTGAAAAATAAGCTTTTATTTAGGCAGGTATAAAAGTGAGGATACAGAAATTATGACAGAGTGATCAGTTTAGATTATTTGGGATTTGGTCCAAGATTGATGGGCTCAGGCATAATTCCTCTGCCTTTTACAAGTCTTACTGCTATCAGGAGAACTCTGTGTTCCTGCTAGCTTACTTTCAGTATTACAGTCTGCCTCTTAACTTTTGACATAAAGCAGACAAATAGATCCCCTCCAAATAAATTTCTGTAATGCTGTCAATAAAATACAGAAACCATACAGTATGTTGAATACTAATACTTGATGCTAATGTCAATGTTTCCAATTATTTGTGTGTCTGCTGAAAATAAATCTTAAAAAGGTATATAGATCTTATATTGAAATTAATCTGAAATGGAGCATGTACAAAAGGTGATCAAAAGAAAAGCAGTATTTTCCCAGTTGGGCTTTGAGCAGCCTTTCTCCCCTTCTCCACTGCTTGATTGTCCTCACAGAGGAAAACTTTTTTTAATCTGTTAGCATATGTTACTTAGTTCACATACTTAATTCTCTATTATTATTATTAGTATTAAGGTAAGAGAAATTGTTAGCCAAAATTCAGAGTCTCAGTATATAGGATGGTCTTTGCTTTTAAAAAACAGACAAAAGTCCGCTAGGGTGTCTTATTTCCCATTGCAGAAATAAAAGTAAAACCATGAGTCTTTGATAAGTATCTTTTACTTTGTTTAAATTTTGCCAGGCTTTGGGATAGTTTGCGGATAATTCAGACACACTGAATCCTTCAAGGATTTCTCTGTGTGTGTTTCATGTAGAAAAGCTACAAAGAAGCAGATCTGCTGTTCAGATCATGTTGGCAGAGGCGTTACCTGTTTATTCTTAAACAGTGATTGCAGAGGTGAGCACTGTTGGCGGCTGAGCTTATGAATTATTACTGAAGGAGCAAATTACAGAAAAGAAACTGGAACGTGGAAATAAAATTAGCGATGACAAAGGAGATACAAAGAGAATTAATTACAATAAACAGAACATTAAAATATGATAAGCAGTAGGTAGTTTGGATTAATTGGTAGCATGTTTGCAAACTCTATGACTATGTATTTTATTCAAAAAGCTCCTGGACTGTTTGCTATGCTGTGCTATTTTGTACTATGGCAATGCATTGCTGCAGCACTTGAAACACAGTAGGTGGTATTCTTAAGCCAGTGGAAGAGTAAATTAGGCATGGTTTTCTTCAGAATGCCTGCACAGCGTGTCTGAGCTGAAATTTGCCTATGTAACTTTGAGTTATATAGTGCAAACAAAGCAGTAAGTAGTTTCAGTGCCCATCTAATACACATATCCACTGCACTAATGACTTTGCCCAGTTTGATTTCCATAGTTCTAATTATGTGCTTAAATATAGTTGTGTTCTTCATCATAATCATTTGTTGGCTCAGTGCTTTCTCATGATTTACATCTGCTAATTTCCTAACCAGGTGGTATACACTTTGTTCATTAAAGTATTTTCAAATGGCCTACTTTTCAGTGTTTTCATTTGAGAACTTATAAATGTCAAAATCAAATGCTATAGTACCTACTTTTCTTTGCATCTCCTATTGTACATAATTTATTTAAATAAAAACAAGTAAGTTGAACACTTTCATTTGGTGAGGTATGCTAATGCCACTGCTGTTTCCAGTATCCAACTCAGTGATAGATTTTTTTTTCTTGAAATTTTTTGACCTAGCCTAATTTCAATTAGTACTTAACATCTGCTCTTATGTCTCTGACATACTGCTGCTGGTATGTGTTAGAGGTCATGATCTACAGAAGATGAACAACTGAAATAAAATCACCTGTGTAAACACAGTGAGTTTTTTTTTTGACTTCAGGTTCTACTGTCATCTATGAATTAAAGCATATTTAATGTATCTTTGTTGTCTTCAAATGAAATCACAACTTTGTACTATTAGGCTCCATAGGCTTTTTCTTGAAAGATCAAAGAATATAAGGTGGCTTTTCTGACTTGAAATCTCTCTCTCCATACCTTCTGACTCTAGCAGTTGGACCACAGGCAAGTCAGAAGGCATGGAGAGGGAGATTTCAAGTCAGATGAAGTAGCTGTGCCAGCTTTGGAGAAGTGCTTGTGCTTGAATAGTTCATCTGGATCTGAAAATTCCAGCAGATTTAGTACTTAGAACTAAAAATATTTTAAAAATAAAATAATAAAAATAATAATTATTAATAATAGTTTAATAAGTTTAAGGCACCAGGATGCTTTTCTCTGGTTAGAAATGCTGCTTTATTGCTGCTGACTCTGTTCACTACTTATAGAATTTCTGTGTGGAGCTTTTGTATTATCTCCACAGATCCAGGACAAATGAAGGTGGAAAGTTCTGCAACATGTAGTGCAGAAAACAAGAGATAATATATTTATGACCTAAAAACAGGGGAATGCTGTTAATCTGGACCAAATACAATTGTTTCTGATATTTTATCCTGGATAAGAGACCAAAGTTTTCATCTGAATAGAATTTTTGTGGTTTCCTCTTCACTAGTCAGAAGGCGATTATCCCTTTGAAAATATTTCTCTCTGAGAAGTAAAATGTTAAGATCCATTATCAAAAGTGTATAGATTTAATTTGATCGCTTTAAGAGAATAACATCACCAATTTAGTTGCATCATTATCTTTAATAAGAGGTCCCTAAAATAGCCATTACTGATTTTTTAAAGTATGGTCATGCTGTATACAGGTTGTGTTCATTCCTGTGCTACTTCCAGCTTATACAGGGAAAAATACTCTGGAAGACCATATGTTTTCCATTGGGTTTCTTCTTTTTCAAAAGTAGAAAAGTCTACAACCCCCAGAATGATGCACAACATGACAACAAACTGGAATTTAGCAACAAACTTAACATTTATCGGAGTCAATGCAGAATGATGAAGTTTCACAGTGCTTAAAATGTGAGAGCTGCTATGAAAGCCATCAGAAGAAAATGTTGGTGGTATGGCAGTAGAGGTTGAACTTTCTCACCAGTGTTCTGTTCTACTTTGTTGCTGTGCCACAGATGGCAGCAGAGAGTCTGAATTCCTCCATGAAGAAAAAATTGCACCATTAATATCCATAGATATGTGCTGAACGTTTATGGAGATCAAACAGATGTGAGCACAGAGAGTAAGTTTGTGGTGTGTTTCAGCAGTGGTGGCGGCAACAGTGCATGACCACCGAAGCATGCAGGATCTTGTTCATCAGAGGTAAAAGTGCATAGCAACTGTTGAAAAAATAGTCTTTTTGTAGCTGAGAATTTGTTCTACCAGAGGGTTTTATTGTGTTATTTGGATGTGTTGTAGTTTCTGTAGAAATAAACAGGAGGCATTACTTTTGGAGCAATGTATATATATGTGTGTATGTATATATATATATATATATATATATATATGTAGTGTTACTTTTCAGTTGATCAATGTGTCATTCAGTTCACTATTCTCCATCTGTGAGAGGGGTTGTGCTAGTGCTAACTAGGGAAAGCACCAGAGCTTCATCCTCTTTCTCTTCTTCAGTGTCTGATTAGCCTTGTGTTAGAAGGTAAGGCTTTTCTTTTGCCTTTTTAATTTCTATTTATGCATTAGCTGACTGAGGGTTTTTTTTGTTTTGTCTTTTGAATTTACTGGTATTTGTTGTCTCTGTATCCTTTGGATGTAGCAACAACTTATAGAAAGTGTTATTTTCTGTATAAGGTACTTTATTTTTCCTGCTGTAAAATATCTTTTTGCTAGTTTTATCGAGTTTATCAAGTGGTTCTTATTTTTGATACTATGCGTTATAGCGAGTAGTAGCTTTGTGCTGTCTTTATCATTGCTTTCAAGAGTTTCTAAAGACTAAACACGTTTTCTTTGTATCATTCTCTCTGAATTAGTGTTCTCATCATTTGTTATATGGCAACTCCTGTAATCTCTTAATCATTTTAGTCTGTACTTCCATGGAATCCAGTGTATTATGTTGCTATCTAGATCAGATATGTCTTCTGTGAAATGCTTGAGTTGTTCAAGATGTGGGCATTCTAGGGCTTTCTAGAGAGTCTTTTTATAAATATGCCCCATGCTGTATACTTATTACTTTTTTTGAGGTGCACAACTCCTAGTGATTTTACTTGGACTCCTGCTGTGTTTTGTGTTAAAGGAATCACAGAACCATCAATGATGATTCCAGGAACTGTTTCCTATGTAGCCACTTCTGGATCTGCATTTGTGATAGAGGGTTTAGATTACATTTCTTTATGCTTTAGAAATATCATCTGCTACTATAAGACTTCAATGTTATCTTCTTACTCTGTGGTTGCCTTGTACTTTCATCTTGCTAGTTACTGGTGATGATGCTGAATGCAAGGAGCTGTCAACTATGGTGGGCTGGGCTGTTCTAAAAGGTGGGTTTTGTTTGTTTGTTTGTTTGTTTGTTTTCCTTAAATTTAATCCAAAATGATTCTGTTTCTAAAGTAATTTCTAGTATGGAAACTTTTCAAAGAGATCTTAGTCATCCAAATAATTTTTTTCTCTACTTGGTCTCCTTAAACATCTGCTCACTGTTACATGCTGAGATCTCCTGCAGCCTCTTGAGTGGATTTTCTCTTTACAGAAGCCATGCTGATTCCTGACAGTGTGCTCAGTTTGAGAGAAATGTCTTAATCCATTTTTTTCAGAAGACTTTTTGTTTTGTAAGGGTTGGTAGCTGTAGATAAGCTCTGGTAAATGTTGATGTTTACTGAATAGCATGACCGTGAAACAAGATTTAATATGACTGAAGGCCCACTCTAACCATGGGAATTCTGGGGGGAGAAAATTAGGGTGATGGATTCTACCCTAAGTGAATTGCTCAGGTTTTCAGTGTAGTGCCTCGAAGGATCTAGCTGCTAGGTTCTGCAAAAAGGCTGAATAAGAAACTGAAATTTCTATGTACAAGTAGGTATGAACATCATGATACAAGGACACGTGGATCCCTGGTCTTATTTGTGCATACCTACTGGCTTATCTTGTTTTACCCTATGGCTCGGGGCAGTGTTAGAAACTCTGTGTTGATTTTCTTGCACCTCAGGGTTCTTGAGCTCACATGCGTACATTTCAAACTTGTTAAGAAACTTTATTGTAATGTAGGAGGTCTTCTGATTTGTATGATACAAAAGGCAGAACATTGCAGTTGCAGGTACTTTTTTGAACTGTCTGGGTGGTAGTTAAAATAATTTTATCTGCCCATTTTCTAGTAGTTATTTTGGTCAAAAAGTCTTTTCTATCTCATCCTAATGTTGCTTGTTCTTGATTATTTTGAAAGTTTCAGATTCTTCTGATGTTATTTCTTATTTGAAATTTTACATCTCTAAATTAGGGTGTCTGCTCTTACGTGATGCTGATTTTCCCAGCCAAAGCTTTATTGAATGTGAGAAATATGCACAGGCAGATGATAATGCACTTAATGATGTTTTGTGTCTGTATACATATGAAATGCACAGAGGCAGCATATAAGATGCTTTCAGATTCATTTTAATACTTGAAAATGTGCAACCAAGATGTGTTTGTCAATTTTTAAGTTAAATATTTTGTCAAAGCATTGGTGGATGTTAGTAATGTGCTAATGGAACTGATTCTGAAGAGCAGCTAAGGAAAATCTTTTGGATCTTATTGTTACTAATGTGTACTTAGTAGTTCCTGCAATGCTCTTGGTGCTGCCTGTTCTTTACCAAGAAATGAAGGTAACAGATGAGTTGAAGGTGAGACATCACAGAAACTTAAAATGAAAATCAGCTACTGTCAGCTGCATGTCAAATTTTCATCAGAATGAAGGCAGTAGTTGGAGACAAATAATTAAAACATAAGAAAAAAGAATTTAGAAATGTAAATAGATGGAACTTACAATTTATTAATCTAATGGTAGATTATCAACTTACTTTAATAAAAACCCCATTCAAAAACATTAATTTCCTGTCAAATTTATCACCAAATTCAAGCTAGGCCTCCACAGGTAAATTGAGCTCAAAAAACTGAAGAAAACCTCTAAAGATAAACAAGAATGTCAGCCAAAAGTGTTTGCACTATTTTGGTATTTCAAAGCTAAACGCTTGGTTTTAAGACCCCTTCATGGCAATCTTCTTTGCAATTGTACTTCATGCTTTATGCAAGTTTTTATAAGATACATACATTTTTAAGGATAAGAGAATCAAAACTTCAAATACAGAATCAAAACTGGCTTAAAAAAAGTTGAGAGAAAGTAAGGACTGATAAAAATACTAGCATAATATGATTTACTGGAAAAGACAACCTGATACAGGAAATATCAGGCTGACATAAATTTAAAAAACATATGGTAAATAGCTGAAAGACCAGTGTAGGAAGTTTCACATATTTAGAATTTAATGAATTGTTCTTGATAGCGTGAATTAAGAAAAAAAAAAAAGACTTGTAAAATCCCACTGGAAAAATTAATGGAAACTGGCTTGATTAACACAAGGAATGAAAACTGTCAGAAAGACACTAAATGAGAGATAACAGTAACAGTGTATTGAGCTGGGATGTGAAGGGCAGGAGGGGTGTGTTGCGGGGCGTCAAAGAGATCAATTTTATGTCTGATCTAATTTAAGTTTTTCATTAGTAATTAGCAAATGATGTAACCAGCATGTTAATGAATTTCTTCAGATAAAGATGTGCTTGGAAGGAGTCCAGACACCAGTAAAGTAGGTTTAGAGATCTAGAGGTTAAAAATGGTGCAGATTATTAGACCTGAGAGTGTACAAGCTTGTGTATGTGGTGGGAGAGATTATTAAAAAATAGGTAATTGTGGAATTTCTGTATTAAGAGAACACCCAATGTTGGACATAACAAGATTACCATATGTGCAAGCCCTGATCAGTCAATATCATCACTTAGTTGTGATGATGTAAAGAACTTTGTACAAACTCTCAAGACAAAACATCAGGACACAACCTGAAGAAAAATACATTCATATTAGAGAAGACAATTTGTGAAACAATTGAGAATAGTTGCATTTGTCTAGGAGACAGACAGATTCCAGGTTAGATTTTGTCTCTTTCCTTTTTTTTATTTATCTGTTCCATTCCTTAACAGACTAGTAAGGTTGAAGTCTGCCTTTGTTCTATAAACTGGAAACAAATTATAGGTTGTTTTAATGAGTGACTCTCAGGACTACTGCTGAGATATGTGTGTATTGTTATGGATCTGACTAACATGTATCTATGCCGATCTGAATCTGTAGCCTGAGAGTTCTTTGTTTTGTCTTTCTCTAGGTGGGGCGACACTGGGAACGTGAGTCATGTGGTTTTTTGGGGGTGTCTTTAGTAAAGAACACTTCAAGCTCATGTGAACATCCTTGTTGTTCCTGGCTTGTATGTCAGAAAGGAAGATGATGGTTTTCTAGATAAATGAAGTGGAATGCAATCAATGCATTAGGTTACATCTTTCACAATGTTGCTTTTATCTTGCGTATGATCTTTTGTTTCTGTGTACAGCGTAAAACTCTCTCCAGTGTTCCTTCTGATAGCTGCATAATCATTAACATGCAAATTATGCTGTCACACGCAGCATTCAGTTTAATAGCTAAATGTATGTAAATGTATATGCCCAGATTGCAAAATGCAGATACCTAAGCTTATAGTAAACATCTTAAATCTATTTTTAGACATACACTGACTTATAAGTGTACTGTGATACATTTCAGTACTGTGAATGTTCCCAGCATGGCTAGGAATTAAAAAATATTATCTACTTAATTGTGAATGGATAGTCATTTATAAGCCATATTAATAGTAGTGTGGGGTTTTTTTTGTTGGTTTTTTTTTTGTTTTTTTTTTTTTTTTGTTTTTGTTGTTGTTGTTTTTCCCTCTCCCTTTCTAATGGTTTCTTTCATGTATATATTATCAAGATTGATATTATAAGCTAAACAATTGGAAAATATATTTTCAGACTTGGAAAAAAGGTGTATTTTTTCATCTAAATCCTACTTGAGAATGGTAGTACTAAAGATCAATTTTCTGTGTTCAGTCAGTTAAGAAACATCTTTGAAGAGTAATTAGTTGTAAATAATGCTAAATGTTGTTAATTACACAGGTTGATATGTTTTAAATTATTTGTCTGGTGTGCTTTAGTCTGTGTAGCTAGCAAACTTACAATACAAACTTGCATTTTTTTTTTAAATCAGGATGTCTATATATATAGTGAAAAACATTTCAGCACAGGATTTTTTAGGCACCTGGTCACAAGTCAGTCATCTGAACTGTTCCTTGAATGAACTGGAGTAGCATCCCATATCCAGAGGAGGGCACTTGTAGTCCTTTGGTCAGTCTGTTCTGACAGAAACACTGCTATGTCAACTTCTTGTGGCTGGGCAGGGAGAAAGGACCAGATAGTTTTATCAATTGAGCTATTACTCAATTACACAGCATCAGTTTGAAGGCTTTCTAGCAGGTTTCTGCAGTTAATTAGCATATTTATCACATAAGCTGCTATTAAAGAAAGAGGAGCACCTTTCAAATGGTCTAAGAACTGCAGCTGGTGCCTGCAGAAAGCCACCCATGAACCTAGAGAGCCAAAAACATTCTCAAAATTAAGTTCAGCTTAATGAGACTTTATAAATATTTAGACAATTACTTACTCCTTTCTACTTTTCTTTGCCAAGATGATTTCTTTTACTCTGTGCATTGGGGAAGAATAATTGAGAAGATTGTGGAATGTTGTCTAAGTCATGCAGTATTTGAAATCTCATATGGAGATTAGTTCAGTATAGAAAGCAGTTGCATTTCACTTCAGTTGTTGGTCTTTAAATCCTCCAACTAATTATGCCTGTGAAATCAAATAAGTTGTTCAAGTTTTTTAGATGTTACTTGTTCTGGTTGATAAGCAACTTGTCATAGTTGTGAAGAAATGTGAACACAGAAGTTAAATTTGCTATGAAGAGTCTGTATTTAACATAGTCTAGACCAAAACCCCCTATGAACTGTTTTGTCTAATAGATTAGATGTACTAAGGTCATAATAAGGTCCTGGAGAAGATATTAATGTGTGTTATTTTAAAGAAATGAAACTTCATAGGTATCTCCTCAAACAAGGAGGCTTAGTAGCAGAACCAATGTTTTTGGAATGCCCACACTGAAATATATATATATATATATATATATATATATATATATATATATATATATATGTTATTCAGTAGACAAAATCAAATTGTTCTTGCAAGTTGTTTCCAGTTAAATTTTTTTTTGTCAAAAAAATTTTTTTTGAAAACTTAAAGCTGAACTGACTGAGATCTGGTATCTTTTTTTGGGGGGGAGGGGGAGAGGAAAGCTAAATTTTATGAATTAGACTTGCTGAGTGGATGAATTTATCACCTGCATTCTTGACAGTTCTTTCCTCAGTTGCTGCAGTGATGATATGACTTTAGTGATTTATAAGAAAAGGATTAGCTTTCAGAAAGACTATTGCACGAGCTAATATGATTTGGAGAGAAGGGAGAAGATTTTGGATAAAATCTTTGACCTGAAAATTTGATGATGCATATTGAGAAATATTACTTGAGAGATAATAAAAAGTCTATTCTCCCTGTAAATCTTGTCTTGCTTAGAGTTTTCCTCCAAGACTTCAATGTACCAAGCTAATTAGATAACTCTAAATGCAATTTGTAAAGTAGTATCCTCAAATTCATTCCAGTTATCCATCTATACAATATTTCTCAGCAGTGCCCTCTTGAGTTCTCATTAAGTGAAATTTGATGAGCTGCAATGATATCAGGGTCACCTTCCCTGATTCACAAAGAAGCTTCTGAGCTACAATATTCTACAAAGGATTACAAAATTAATCTTCTAATTTCTCTCTCTCCAAAGACTGTCTTGCTTATCTGTTCAAGCTGGCATGACAAACGAAAATGACAACTAATACTAACATATCCTTACAGGACCTATGGCTGAGATGATCCTGTGTTTAGGCTGTCATATTTAACACTGACTGAAAAATAAGTAATAAAAAGTAAATAGTTGTATGAATTTTCAGACAATAAGAGAGCTGGAAGACATCTAACTGATGTAAATGTCTGTTCTATTTTAGAGTACAGCTGTACCATATTGAATTAGATTCTGTATGAAAAAAGAGTATAGACTGAAGATTCAAAAAAGGCTGTATGGAAAAATGGTTCAATTTTTTAGATGAAAGTGTTGAGGATTTGTCTTTTTCTCTACGTATTACTAGTGGATTTTGTGAAACCCTATGAAGCCCCACAGCTGTAATTTTTAAGTAAAATAAACTTAAATCATCCTATCAATCCTCTCCCCCGCCCCCTCCCCCCATGTTATTTTAAAGGTATCAAGAAATGTTTACTTGTATGAATTTAACAGTTAATTTTCTTTTCTGTTAAATCCAACAGGACTGTAATTGATTAGTGTCCATTTTGAACTAAAGGTAGATTAGTCAGAGGGCACTTAGAATATTGATTATGCATTCTTGATGGACCACTAGACAGCAAATAAATTGTTGTAATTGCATGCTCATTTTTCATTTGTGAATAGTTGTTGGCTACTCTTCTGTTATTGGTTGGACAACACAAAAAGCAGAAGAAAGCCCTAATAGCCCAGCCTAATGGGAAGCATAGATCTAACCAAAACATCATTTACTTTTCTCAGTATTCTCATATGTTGACTAGTGGCAGTCTCATAACTGAAGCTATGGAAAGAGTCTGCCCTGGTGTATAATGTATGTAATGAATGGCACTGATTCTAATCAGTATATCCCACAGTTGTATTGTTCAGTGTGTTAAAACTATTTTTCATCTGAAACTAAAATTTCAGAGGATATGAGCACTGGGTGTACCTACAGATAGCAAAATTAAGTATTTAATGAGCTTTTGAAGCTCTGGATAAGCATTAATCACAGAGAGCAGCAGGAAAACATTTGCAGAAAGGCTAGCCATTCTGTCAAAATGGTATGTAGTGGTAGAAAATTCAGACATTGACTTCAGGCTATAGAGACTTGATATAAGGGCAGGTAGGACTACATTAATTAAGTTCTACTTTAAGTATTAGTGAATGAGGAATAGTGAGGAAAGGGGAGAAGCGTACCATGTGAAAAGGAAGCATTCCTTATGATTATGAAGTCCTTGGATAGCTGGCTGCTTTAAGTTCTGATAACACATTTATGTCTTAAAAAATACGTCCAAATACTATTTGCCTATATGATTGTCAAGTGCTCAAGTGTGTAATTTGTCACATTTGGACTAATGACTTGCCTAATTCCCTAAAACTACTTCTGATCCTCATCTGAACTAATTGGTTTTTAATTTTACTAGATTTTGCTGGAAGGGATAGGAAAGCTACCAGTATCCTTATAGTATGTTGAGTAATTATCTATAAAGCATTCAAAAAACCTGCCACCATGTACAAAAGAAAACACCAAGTTGCTGAGCTATAGAATGGAATATTTATGTTCTGCTTTTAAGAATATTATATAACTCATTCTATTAAGAAGACATTTTCTTTAATAATATAAATATTATCCTCTTGACACCCATGGCATTTTTTTTCTTTGTTTGCTTAAACTTCTTTAGCAGCTAAACTGATGTGCTCAAGGAGGTCTCTTTGGTTTAGTCTTTTCTGGAGTCTCACTAGTCATTGCCATGTCTAATAAATTTGTTCTTCCATCATGTGTGCACCCCAGGCAGTGACTGTATTTTCTTTTTCTGACAGTTCACCCTTATAGCACAGTGGTGATTGTCTAATTAGTTTGACCCCACTCTTTCCACTAGCTTTGTTCCCCCTACTTGTCTCTCAAACATAGAACATGTTGTGATTTTACTTTGAATCTTAATTACTCTTCTGTCCATCCTTCCCCATTTTTCTTTACTTCCGGTGTTTCCTGCTCTACTTAAACAGATGTTATTTTTTGCCTTATCATCTGGTTTAATTTCTAATTCTACCAAGAATATAATAGTAAATTCTAACTAGAATTACTGCTGAGTAATCAGCCTAATTTACTTTCTTTAGTGTCAGTGCTTCTTGTCTGCTTGCTCTGATAATAATGAAGTAATTATTTCTGAGGATCAGGTTCACTCCTATTTTGCTTCTCTGCTTGCTCCTCAAATTATTTTGTCTTTCTTCTCTTAAAGTGGTTTGGAGAAACTTCTGTAGAATCAGTGAAAACAGAATGAATCATAGCAGTATAGAATATTTTAAGTTGTAAGGGACCTCTGAATCTTACCTTTCCCAAAGCATATTTAGAACTCATCCAGTCTATCAGTTTGCTCAGCTGACTTTCGTATATATCCAGAGATGAAAACTGCACAACTTTCTTGGGCTGTCTGTCCCAGTATTTGGCTACCTTGTGTGTGCGTGTTTGTGTTTCCTATTTATTTATTTATTTATTTATTTATTTATTTCGAAACACTGATATTTTACTTCTCATCTTAATTATATTCACTTCTGGGAGGAGCCTATCCAGACAAGAAACTGCTGAGAACACTGAGATACTCACAGCCTCTTCTGCAACTTCTGCAAAGCTGCTTCTAGAGAGCTGACCCTCAACTTGTAACAAATATTTGACATACTCTATTCCAGGGTACAATCTTGCTGTCATGTGTTTGTCAGAATTGATGTAGTTACTGAAAGTTTACTCTCTCTTTCCCAGGAGTCTTCCACCTGAAATCCAATATGCTTTGCTTCTAGAAAGAAATGATCCTTGAACTGGTTTGCTATTCTTGGAAACAAATAGCTATATTTACTTTGAAGATGACTTTTCTTAGCTTTTCATTTCTCTGAGGAATTAAATAAAAATTATCCACTTTAGAAATGTAGCTTGCATTTTTAACTAAGACTACAGCTACAAAGCGAAAGGGAAAAAACAACATAAAACTGTCTTGATTGTATTCTCTGACTGGTGGCTACATGATACTTTTGAAACTGTTGCATTTTTAGATGTTGAAGAAAATATTGTCAGATTTCCACACTCATACTAAGGACAATGCTTGTTGAAGTCGATGTTGAGTAGGGTACTCAAATATCTCTCAGTAAGAATAAAATAAGAGAACCCAGAAGAATATAGTAGACTATTCTGTGACTGAATATGACAGCCTTTTATCATTGCTGATAAAACTATCTGCAAATTAACCAGTCATAACTGAAATAATTTTTGAAGTGGGAGATGGTCCCTCCAAGTGTTCTTGCAACCAGTACTGCGCAGCTTCCAGCTTGTAACTGAATGATAGATGAGTAGATAACTACTATTATACTAATGCATTATTATTAATGTATGAATAAAATACTGTATCCTACATACATTTGTTAAAATCTAGCCTTTGGAACTGAAAACTGAGATCCCACATTTTCACAGGACTGTACATAGATAAATAGTCTGAAAATATTGGAGGAAATAATACCAGATAATCTGCTCAGACAAATTATGTAGGCCAGAATATCCCCAAATCTTCTATTTTCATCCTTCAATCTGAAGCTGTAATAGTTTGGGGCTAATAACTTCTTTTGAGCAATTGTCTAATTTCAAATGCCTCTTAATACTTAGTCTTTTTATGTGATCAGATTTTCTTTTCAAAGACTCCAAGTGATTAATCCTACCTGTCCTAAGAATAGAGCTAAGAAGTGAGACTTCGTTTTGGATAGCTGCTGAGAATTTGATAGTGTAGACAAGCTTTGGAAGCAATTTGTGAAAATGGTACAGTTCTTCCCTTTTATTTTTTTCCATTAATAACATGTGGTAGACTTCAGCTTGAATAGATAACTTCTGTGTTTTGATGCTCTGTTTCTGTTTGTAATCTAGCAGAATGTTTAGAGCAGTCCACTGTCTTTCTGCCATCTGCTTCTTGCCAAAGAGCAGCTGGCCTGTCTACTGGATAAGAAGGACTTTTCCACCTTCTATTGCTTTACACTGATATCTGGAGTTCAGGAGTACTGTGGTTTTTCAGATCTACTTTAGATTTGTGTGTACGTGTGTGTGTGCATACATGTTTATGTATACATATGTATCACTTAATAGAATTTATGAAGGCTAAAACAAATAAACAAAAACAAACAAAAAAAACCAAAACAAAAAACAACAAATGTCTTGTGAATAGCTAGCTTCGACTGGGCTTGCTTTTTGTTGCAACCTTATTACACTGTAAGGTGTGCAAGTTGCTAGTAAGTCTTTGATTACCAAGGTAGAAAATATCATCACTGAAAAGAATCATGTAGTAGTATAGCAATTTCAAATTGTACTTAAGCATTAAGAATGTATTATGTTATTGTCTTCTGAGAATCTTCAGGAAATTTTCAGTTTGAATGCTCAGCAAAAGGACATATCCAGTGCTCCTCAGGGTCATTTGAGACCATTTCCCCTCCCTCAAGTGTGTTACCCCTCTTTCCTATCTGGCTGTCATTTCTCTTATTTTGTTTCGCCTTTTCTCCTAAGGCTTAAGAAATACAATTTCCTTTTTCTGAATGCTCTTGTTGTACATGTTTGTACTGTAGTTGATGTGGTAATTTTGTGTTTTCCATAGTTATTTCTTATTTTGAGATGCTTTTGGTATGTATGAACACCCTTTGCATTTAGGATATTTCCAAATGGGTCCCCTTGCCTTGGATGCCAAAAGTCCACTGAATAAGTTTGAAGGTAGCATCTCAGTCAGAACTTAAACTGAATTATCTGTTTTCTCAGAAGAGGTAGTAATGTTTATTATACCATCTTGAGTCAGGACCTGGCTTTTAGAGATCTTTGAACTTTCTTTTGCTGTCTTAACCCTTTTAGACTGCTAATCTAATCTATTGATATCCCATATTAGCAAGCAGATCATTTCTGCAGCAGTTGAGTAAAACTAGCCAGGTGATAATTGTTTTAACGCGTTTACAGTAGTAATGACACACACACACACACACACGCACACACACATATATATATATATAGGTGTGTATATATATATATATATATATATATACCAGCTGCTTTCTGAAAATTCCCTTTTAAAATTCGAACAGATTTTTTTCTGTGAACTTCTATGTCAGGTAAGGGTGAAGTGAAGGCAGCTTTGATGGGGTTAGGACACAGAATCTTGCACTTTCCACGTCTGGAACAACTGGTGCAACAAGTAACTGGCAGTGTAGCATATCACTGCAGAACAAAGTAGTGACAAATAATTAATTGTTCTTGTGCTCGTTCTTGTTGAAGAAACAGCACTGGAAAAGAATATCCCAAAAGAATATCCCTATTGATGTGTGCAACATCTGTCATAATTTTGAAATAGTATTTTTGTGCCTTACCTAATTACTTACTTGAATTATGCTTCAGTACCTCCAAAATGTAACTCTTTTCAGTTTATCTGCTGAGCGTAGCATTAAAATTTCACTAATTTCATAACTAACATTCTTTATAGTGAATTTATATAGGATTATGTTTTTTTCCCTGGTCTCTTTTGGTATCTTGGATATCACTGATGAACTGAAGTTTCTGGGCAAATCCAAACTTTTTAAAAACTATTTCACTTATGTCTGTTATACTGATGTGTAGGTTCATCCATATGCTTCAACAGATTAATTGATTTTTTTTTTCTCAAGAGAAAAATGTATATTTGATGACTTAAATGTATATCTTCAGTCTTACTTCACTCTCACTAGGCTTATAAGTCAAAATCTTTTGAACAATTAATATTGCTATTTAGAATAGATGAAGTAAAACCTACAGGTATATTAGGCATATCAAGCTTGCCATTACATCCACGTAGCATATGATATGAAAATTCTAGCCCAAATTTCTTGAAACAGGGCGCATTAATCTCATTGATAATGTACAGAGGCAAATTTTCTATGTTTAGTATAAATTTTCTTAAATGTAACATAGATGACAACAGAGACATTTCCTTAGTCTGTATTGTGCCTGATATCCTTG
Source organism: Coturnix japonica (assembly GCF_054131305.1). NCBI lineage: Eukaryota > Metazoa > Chordata > Aves > Galliformes > Phasianidae > Coturnix > Coturnix japonica. The sequence goes on from NC_140666.1 coordinate 66,107,434, forward strand.
TCTTCAAATAATTTGATGGGATGGTCTAAACAGGAAATGAAAGAGATGAGCTGCTGTGGAGGTGTGATGATTACTGGACTAAGAAGATGAGAGTTGGCAGCGAGGAAAAAATGATTAAACTTAAATGAAGATTTGGGGGGGGGGGGGAAGAGGGATTTTCCAGTAAGGCTGGATTGGAAAATGTCTGACAGGGGCTCAAAAAGAGATACTTTACTAATGACAGATATTTGAGAATAAAATTGAACTAGAATTACAAGTTAATGCTGACCTACTTTTTAAAGCATGTAAATATTCTAACAGGAATATTCAAATATTTCAAAAAACTTACTTGCTTTTTTTTTTTTTTTTTTTTTTTTTCAGAAATCATTTGTCACCTCAAACCTGTTGCTACCAATATTTAAATAAATAGGTTAAAGCCACCGCTTTTTCCCAAGTCATTCTCAACTCTAGTAGTAGAAAAAGTTCCTTTATGGTTTAAATAAACCAAACAAATCAAAGGAAGAATAGTATGTTTCTCAAAAAGATGCATTAGATTATTATTTATTTCACCTTAATTTGTTAGTGGCATGCTTTCTAGTTGAATAAAAGTACATAATGGGAAATGACTACTTCATGTTATAAAATATACAAGTGTGCTTGATATTATAGATTTAACAATAGGAATTATGACTTTCTTTCAAGCTATGCTTGCGACAAAAGTGAAATATAGTTATAAAATGTGCTTACTGTGAATTCCAAGTCTAAATTTACTTAGAACTCTTCTATTTTTTCTTTCAGACATAACTTTAGAGATCTAAGACAGAAAAGCCTGATGGTACCAATTAGAGGGAAGATGCTGATTAGAGAAATAGGATGAAAACCAGAAGGGAAAATATGGTAGAGTGGAGGTTATGTAGGTGGTGCTGGAGACGAAGATGAAGGGAGAAATCCTGTAAGTCTTGGTTAAAGAGGGTGGAGCATAGCAGTAGAGTTGTGAGGAGGTCTTGAATAAAGCCTGCTGAAACATGACAGTTTGAAATGAGAAAATTCAATTTCAGTTGAAATTTCAATTTGAAACACAAGTTGAAATGAGGCAGGCTGAGTTAGTATGTATTAGATGGAAGAACGAAAGTATGAGTTGAGCTGGTAGGTCTGGGGATGCTGATCCTGACAGCTCTGCAGAGCCTGAAAGCTAGAACTTTCTTGCTTTTTGCCATTTATCTTTGAAACCTTAGTACAAATGCTGTTCACTTCACATCCTGCTCTAGCTCACAATGACAACTTGGAGTTGCTAGAGAGTCTTCCATGTAATTGCACAACAGAAATTTCTGATATTGATTTTGAAGTTTTAATTCTGGATCTGAACTCTGCTCACATCTCAAAACTGCTATAGAATGGTGTATGATTTCACTTTTTAAATTGAAAACAGGGCTGGATTTGTACTGATAACATTGATTTATGGCATCTTTTACATTTTGGGTGGCTTTGTCTTAGTACATGTCAGTAGGTTTAAAAAAAAAAAAAAAGAAGGATTGTCCAAATATCTCCAGATTTTTTTCTTCTTAGTGGAAGTTTAATGTAACATCACTTGTTTTGATGCTGCTCAAAACATCAAATGCCTCTAAAAAAGCAAGTATAAAGTTCCTTAGACTTCAGCTCTGTCCTGCCTGTAACTTGCTTCTGCATGAGTTCATCCTTTACTGTAGGCTTTCACCAGTGTGTCAAATATATCTGGTTTTTAATCTAATTGCTTAGTAAACAAGTAAACAAAAGTGCTATAAAATGCTGCCATGGCAGTAGAGAGAGCTTCTCATCAGGATTAGAGATAATGCTACTCAGTGACTGAATCGTCACTTTCCTTGCTAAGGGGGAAGAGCAGCTGCCAAGTGCTATGGCTGTTGGTCATTAATATATTAAGGTTGAATGCCCTCTATTAGGACCACGCTTCAGTTGGTGGGTGGGGAGTTATACTACTGGAGATATGGAAGAGGGTAGAAAGAGGGTAGAAAGAGGGTAGAAACTGCAGTATATTTGGCATGTGTTACAGTGCTGGAGATGTGAGGCTTTCCTGTGCTACTGAAGTCAGTATGGGTTTGCCACTGTATCCCCATGTAGGAACTCTGGCACAGTAGGAACAGTTCTAGGCATGGACAGCATAGCTCCACACTAGACATTAAGCCCACTAACTATCTGAAAAGGAAACAAAGCCACTTCATAGATATTTTGAGGATCCCTACCTGTTATAGTGCGTTAATTCTGCAACCACTGAAACTTTTCAGCCATCATTAGAGGAAAACATTGACTCTTTTGTTCTCCAGGGACCTCTCTATGATAGCAATTAAAGATTTCCTATTAACCACATGCTAAGTGTATCTGCTTTTCTCTCTAACTGATTTAAGTGATGGATATTAACCAGAATGTTACTTCACAGACATACAAAAATGTTCATTTCTGTGTCACCAGGTTAAGCTTTCGGGAATCCTACTTTAAACACCTTTTGTTTTATTACGTATTCATTTCAAAGAAAATGGAAACCAAATACAAAATTAACCACAAATTATTTCTTTCTTTCTGGAGGGAAATCAAGTAAAACTCAATTCTCAATTTCTCAAGCAACCCTTAGGCTGCAAATCTAACCTAATCTGAAATCATAGAGGCTTATTTTTGGTTTTCAGTTTTCTTTCAGAATTGTAGCATGGCTTTATTTGTGGACAAAATGCTTTTATATATTGCATATGCCATCTTGCGCATATATACAAAGAAAACATTTTAATATAAACTAAAATGTTGCATGTACATTGATTGAATTCCATCCTTACGGTATTTCCTAAATTAAAAGAGACTTTTTTTTTTTTTTTCCCCCCCCTCAGCTTTTAATTACCTAGATTATAGTTTTCAAGGTGCATCAGGAGAGATCCACCTGAGAGCAAAAGAAGTTGCATACTCTGGGTCCACTCAGACTGTTCTTAATTCCATGTCCATATTTATAATTCCAGAGTCAAGAAGTTCAGCTTGCTCTTGTGACTGGAAATAAGTCCTTTTCTGTGTCCTGTGAGTAGAAAAGAATTGTAGTTCATCTTTCTGGTGGGCCCTTCCATTATGAGAGAGAGGTTCTATCTTTTCAAAGTGCTTTAGCAGTTATGAGGTCACTGGTTTTGTGGAGGTCGTGCCCATTTCTTTGTACTGTAGCTGGTAGAAGTAGAAAAGAAAAAAAAAAAATACAGAGACTTTAAAGCTTTTATCAACTTCAGTAGCTTTTTATGTGGCTCCCCCCTGTTTTCTAGTCCTCAGTGTATGTGTTTGCATTATTTTTGCTGAAGAAAGAAAGATAGGAAGCCATAAAGATAGCAGGCTTTATTTCCCACAGTTACTATTTAAGATGAATGGCCTCCTTGCTGTTTTAAGGTAACATCAGTCAGGTAAAGAGGAAAACTTCATTATGATCCTTTTTGAAAAGAGCTGTTAATTTAGTCTGCTTGAACACATTCATTTTTCATGCTTTCTAAAATATACTGGTGATTCAGGCATTACCTGAACAAGCTAAAGACTTGAAAATATTTCTGCCAATGTCTGTCTGTAATGTCTTCATATTTTGACATAATTGTGTGCAGGCTTCTACATGCAAGATGAATAAATATGACAGTTTCTGCTTCTTAAAAAATAAATTCCATTGGCTTTGTATAATTGCATTTTTCACAGTTCTGTCAACTGGTGAGAGTCTTTGACAAATGAACAGCACTCAGACTGTACAAGATCCAGTAAACCACCAAAACCGACAACTGCTTGCTGAATAAAGGAAAACAAACAAATTAAGCAAGAAGGTATTGTAGCGCTTTAATGCAGTAATTAGCAGAATAAGCGTGCAGAGAAACACATTCCTTGGTTTTGCAGTGACCAGCCTGACAGCACTGGAGCAACTCTAAATTCTCAGCTTATTCTAATTCCACTGTTGTTGTTACTAAAAGTCAGGTACACAAGTTTGCTGTTGTCATGTTCCCTCTATGAAACAGAAAAGGAAAATATAATTTCAGTCTGTTTATAGACTGTAGGAACTGGAAAAGCTCCCATCCAATGTGTGCACTGAAAAAGTGAGATGATTATTATTATTTTTTTGAGAAATTCCAGAAGAGAAATGTCTAATTAGCATTTCTATATGGCTTTGGGAACACGTTGCTACTGCTTTCTTGCAGAATAGGGCGTTCATGGAGGCTGATGTTGCACATCTACTTTTTTATGTATGAGACAAATACTGTTGTGACTGATGTTAGGAGCAAGACTTCAGTAGTGTAAGGTATGGCTTTTTTGCTTTTCAGTTTGGTTTTGGTTTATTATTTTTATTCTGAGTGTTACAATTTTAACTTGTTTGAGCGTAATACTCTGTTCTGCTGTACAACGTTTATCAGTCTGTTTCTTTTTGAGTGACTGTTGCGAGGAATTTTGAGTAAAGAGAGATGAAATAACTGTTACTGACATTGCTACTGGTCATAATCCACCTATGAGAAGGACTAAGGAGAGTCAGCACTGGATTACCCAGATGGTAGAATCAAAGAAAATATGACTTCCTAAGATAATATTATTACAGTGGACAGATATTTAAGAGATTCCAGACTTCCTCTGAAACTTATAGAAGATGACATGCAGGTTTCAACCAACACTCAAAGCTGATCAAATCATACCTACAGATTCATTTACTGTCTCAAGAAGTACTTGATAGTGCTTCTTCTATCTCAGAGGTGTATTTATCAAAGAGGAAAAAAGATAGAGAAGTAACTTCCCTCTATGTTAGTAGCTGATGTTAACACAAATGCATACAGTGACGGAGGTGTTTTTTTTTTGTTTTTTCTTTTTTTAAAGTGAAGGCAATACAGATGCTAAAGGCTGCTTTTCTGTAGCTGAGAGCAACAAGGATTAACCATAAAATGACTTCAAGGAATTCTGTGATTTTCTTCAGGCTATATCTTAGACAATTGGGATAAAAATAAATAAATAAAAAAACATACCATGGTAATGTGTGGGTTTAACCTCAAGTAACATAGCAAGCCAGTGGAAAGAGATAACTGGATTTCTTTAATCATGGGAGTAACGTGTATATATACAATGTATACTTTATAACTCAAATTATTTCATTAAATATGTAATAAAATACATTAGATTATGGTTCAGCAGTATCTGGAAACAGCAAAATGGATAATTTTATGAGGTAGGAGGGCTAGTATGTTTGGTCACAAAAAGTTTAATGTCAATCTATTTTTTTTTAAGGAAGTAATATTACATAGGATTTTGTGCTTTTACTATAATAATGATCATCTCTTTCCTTGAGAGTTCTATCAAAGATCTGGAGAGTGTGACAAGATAGTATGTATTTATTATTCATGACAGCCAGCAATTTGCAAGCCATTCCTAAAAGACATTTTATGTGTTAAAACTAATTTGTAATTCATTTTTTTTTCACAACAGGTTCTGTAACAAAGAAGCTCCAAGCAGGTCTATTTGAAGTGTTTATTTTTTGTGTAATTCATTTAAATATATATAATTATATGTAATCTTCTATTTAACTTCACCTAGACAATCTGTCGGAGTTGCTTTATTATTAGCTCAGAAACACCTTCAGATGAAAAATTGAGGTTGATTATTTTATAAACATCTTAAGGTTTCAAATAGCTTCTTTTCACAAAGAGAATTGTGAACGTTTGCTTATTTTCTTTGAAATGACTCTATTATTCCTTAATGAAATTAAGGAAGAAAAAACTTTAAAAGTAAAATACTTATTTCATCACTTTCACATGCACTTTATAATAAATACAATGAAATAGCACAATTAAGAACACACTAAAAAAGGAAGTTCTCTCACAATAATGATAATCTGCATTTATACTCATATTTCTTTGTATATGCAATTCTTTACAGTTCTTATAGGGTATGAGAATTTCATTTTGTAAGAAATAATACATGATCCATTCCTTTACGTACAAGTTTATATCATGTACAATGTAATGGATACTCTAAAAAGATACTGAGAAATTATTATTATTCTAAATTTGTTTTGAAATCTTGGAAACTGAATTGTGGTGGTTGGCTCACAGGCTGATACAAACTGCTAAATTAGAAAGTGGTAAAGGTATTGCACTTTTGACTTTGTTTCCTGTCTAGAAGCTTTTTTATTTTCATCTATCTGCTTTATCCTATGTTGTACTGAGAGCTGATACTGTTCAGAGACTGTTAATATAGGTAGAAGGGATTCTTAAGTTTAACTTGTGGGTGGTAAAAGCACTATAGTAATTAAAAAACAAAACAACAACAAAAATCTATCCCAAAACGTTGGAAAAAGAAATCTCCTGCTAGTCTTATCAGAACTATTATTCATTTAACAAGGTGAAAGATTCTGTTCAAAGCACAAAAGTGGATGAAGGGTCTGCTCATCTGTTTCCTTCAATATTATGCTAATTGGAGTGTTATACTTCTGCATTTGTTACCTTCTGCGCCTACTCTGATGTCTATGAAAGGTTTTGGTGGCAGAAAATGTTTGTTTAACTGTGTAGTGCATAACATCAGGGGTGTCTCGCTCCAATTATTAGAAGTTGTGGTTTGACGTATGGGTACCTGAAGAAAGATTAAGACAGCAAAAGAGGCCAAATGCTATCAGTTCATCTTACTACAAATTCTAAACAGCTAGGGAATGTGAGGGATAGTAAAGAGAGAAATCCTAGTGAACAATTCATAAAGTCACCACCAAGGGTCCAGTAATGTTCTGTTCATCTGTAGGGTGGCAGCAAATCAGTCAGAGCTGCCTTGTTGAGCTGCTAGGTTGCAGTTTTATGGAAGGATACCCATTCTACCTCAGAACTCCTTGGTTTTTATCCTCTTCATAGCATCATTTTAGTTGCTAGCACAGTAGTTGGTTGCCAGGGGCAGCAGTAGTTGTTAGTGGTACTTATGTTTTGTTCGTCAGAGGCAACAGCATGTCTGTAGTATATGCCTCCTCCTTTTTGGGTAATCAGAAATTGATTATGCAATTGTAACATGATGGGCTGCAACGTATGTGCATTTTCTGCAGGGTGGTCCTCTCACCTGAGGTGAACCCTCCCACCCCCCCGTGCTTCCAAGGTCAGCTTGAATGCCTAACTGGATCAACACTTGGAAATGGTTTTTCCTGGTTGTCCAGCAGCATATGCTTCTCTTACTGCTTTGCTCATGGTAACCATTAAGCCCAAAAGCTTGTAGAGTTATGTCTCGGATGAGTGCCACTGAACAGGCTTTGAGCCAAAAATTGTTCAAGCTTCTCAGAGGTTTTATATATGTTACCATGTTTTGGTCACTGATTCAATCTAACACAAAACTGCAATAGTTGCAAGTGGCGACTAGTGAATGTAATAGATCTTAAGTTTGCGTATTTGTTCTTTAGAATTTTCATCTGTAGTAAACAGAGAGTACATGCATCCAAAAAAAACCCCTAAACTCAATGTTTAAGATGCCACAGACGCTCTGCTAATAATATGTCTTTGTTCAAACCTAGTACACATCTTCCGGTGAATTACAGAATTACAGTTTAAATTGCTCTCAATCGTACTTACACTAAAATCACACTTTTTGATTGGTGGTTTTGAAGCATGTCACTACTAAGCAGCAAATAGATATATTTTCTCTGTTCAAGTAGTGAATTACAAAAAATAAAATAAAATAAAATAAAATAAAATCTTGATGAAGTTGTGAATTTGCTTGGAAATACTGAGGATAAAAAAAAGTGCCTTGCCTTCAGGTCTTACCATGTGTGAGATGGTTTTCTTTTGCTGAGTCCAAATTATGACTGAAAGAGGCAGAACAGGGGTAAATATAGTCATATCAGGTAGGACCAGCAAGAAATACCTTAGAACTCTGAGGAAGAAAAGAGAATTTAAGAGAGAAAAGCACAAAGATCAAAGGATAGAAGGATTAGAGTGAAAACAGATGTTAGGTGGAAAAGAGAGAATGAGCAGGGTACAGAAAGCAATAATAAAGTCAGTAAAAAAATTTATGCTACTCATTCCACTTTGAAATCTTCTTTTATAACATTAATTCATTATAGCTCCAATTCATTGTAGCTCCTCATCTCAAGTCATACAAAATACAGCATAAAAAATGTCAAGCAATAAACATTAAGCATAGTCATACAATACTCACATGGCGTTCATGTAAAATTTTGTGCTTAATAGGTAAAAATCACTGTTTTCCTCTTGGGATCATAGTACTTTTGTTTATAGGTGATTTATAGTGACCATGCTCATTAACTCTTAAAACCTTTTCCAACATTATGATTTTTGGCATCATGAAAAACTTATAACCATAAGGTTATAACCATAACCAGGCTCACTCTGACTGTAATCCCTGTCATGGGCCAGCTGCACCTCAGAGAGATACAATCTAGAAGGCTTTTTTGCTGATACAGAAACTATGCAAATGTATTTTTGATAGCTAAATTTATAGAGATGAAATCTCACAATGTTATGAGTTCTGAAGTATTTGGTAATAGTGTAAAACTTACAAGTTAGCAAGGAGATGTGACTGCCAAGTGCGTCAGCACAATGTCATCTGAACTCACTTATAAGGATTTCTCCAAGGACATAAAAAGTATGTTTACAAGTGGGAAAAAATAGCGTTATATCTAAGCAATGTGTAGACTCACAGATAAGTATTTAGGGGAAAAAAAGAAATGAATGCATCTTGCATATTTCTAACACTCAAACTCAGTCAAATTTGAATGAAACTACTGTAGATTTGGAGCAGTCACTATTTAATTTTTTCCCCCTCCCCAAAAGAGCAAATTCACATGCTTCTGAATGTTCTTCATGTATAAGAATATTTTTTCACCTGATTTTTTCTGTGAATCTGAGTCTTACAGTGGAATTGTTAAGCTTGCAGGATGAACTGAGCCCCTTCTTAACATAGAACATTGAGACTGGCCATCCAATAAGCAGGCAGCCTGAAATACAGGGAGAGCTCTACCAGGAGTGTTTGAGCTGGGGATCCTCTCACTGCATAGGCATGGAGCGATTAGATTCATAACTGAGCAAGGAATTGAGCATCCTATTATAGAATATAGAAGTTTTGTTATCTTAAAAGATTATACCATTCTACTTCATTATGAAATTAGAAAGGACAGAGAATTTCTTATTCCTTCAAGTGAATTACATAAAGCCTAGTACCCTGCAAAAAGGCAGATTTGATCTCATTTTAGGATTAACATGAGGATACTTAGCAGATAAGGGAAAGTACTTAGAAGCTTAATCCCAAATATTTAACTCAAGATTTCACAAGTGTTGCTTTTTTTTTTTTTTTTTTAAATATGTCCATTACGTTTCTCCAGATAATAGGCTTAAGATAATAGTTAAAAATAATACCTCTTGTCTGATATAGTGGGAAAGGAAGATGGTCTGTGTGTTGTATACTGCACTGATTATACTTAAGATATGTTCTTTTGGTGATATGGTCTAGAATCTTTCTGCACCTGTTCTTTTGGAGCAACGGGATGAAATGTGAAATCTCATTGCTTCTTCTGCATCTAAATCTGTGAGATGACTCTTGGAGCACAGCTGAAGCTGCTGCTTCTGGCATTCTACAATTTACTTGCAAGCAGCTCCAATGCTTCCTTTGAAGGAGCTGCCTTGGTATCAGGCCAACCAGAGCCAGGCCCAACTTGCCTCTCACTTTCCTTAAACTGAAATGTCTCCCAGACTTATCCCATGGGTATTAATTAGTTAGAAAATTGTCTTTGTGAGAACAGGAGAAATGGAGCTTCTACTTGGTGAGGTTCCACTGTTTTTTCCACTGAGGCTCAAGAGGGCTGAGAGGAGCCTGCTGGGTGAAAGGGAAGGACAGGACAAGGAGGCAGATGTAGCCTTCCAGGTCAACAGTTGGAAGAACTGTATTGGACACTGCAGAGATGTACATTTGCTCCGAGCCTTATATGAAAAAATTATCCCCCTTTACTTCACATGTACCAGCAGATTTTTTTTTTGTTTGTTTTTGTTTTTCTTTAATACATAAGATTAGTGAGAAGTCCCTAACAGTGTTCGTAGGATCTGTGTCAGGGAGCTAAAGAAGATGACCTAGCACATTGGTACACAGCATTGTGGCTTTTGTATGTATTAGAACTACTTCATACTTTGATGTGTAATCAGAAATTGCTTATGCGACCTTTTCAGGAGAGATACTTAAGAGAAACAAAGACTGCTAGAACTGCACAATTTGCAGAAAGTAACTTTATGCCCTTGTTATTGCCTGGAAACATGGATTTTCAAAGCGAAAGCTACTAGGATGAAAGAGAATAGAAAATGAAAGAAATATGCATTCCCATAGCAAAAGCTATGTTTTAAACTTCTGTTAGGATTATTTACCCGCATGGACATTTGAGAACTTGCTTATTGTTACCTTGTGTAGTCCTAGTCATATCTATGGCTTAAACAAGGATAGAGGGAAATAATCCCGTTAAAAAGAAGGTGATAAAACAAACATCAAAACAAAGTAAAAAGCTAGCTACACTTGGCAGAATATAATTGTATGCTTTGTCTTGCCACTAGAGACAACTAGTAGAAAAATAGATATTGTGGAATATTACTGAAAAGACAGTAAGAATTATAAATCAGGCCATAGGTTATAATTAGTATGTATAAGCAAAAAGTGTTTTAGTAGCAGCTGTTCAATTCCGTGTAACATATAAAGTAAATATCATACCTCTAGGCTTCCAAATTTTTAGTGGCAACAAGAGCAACAGGTGATTATTATAAAGCAAAAGACTCATTTTAATCAAGAAGATAATCTGAAATTAGATCTTGATTGGTATGATTATTGCTTTTGAAAACCATAATACATACAGACTGTCTTTCAGGATTTTAAAATAAGTGTAATAGCTTTGTTATAGGATACTTTGAGATGATTGTCAAAGTACGAGAAGTTGTTTTATATGAATATGAACTAAGAATTACTGTTCTTTAGAACAGTATTAAATTTCTTTAATTCATTAGAAATTAAGTGAATTAGTAGAGCACAGAGGGTCATTGTTGGTGGTGCAGAGTCCAGTTGGAGACCTGTAACTAGCGGTGTCCCCCTGAGGTTGGTGTTGGGTCTGGTCTTGATCTACATCTTCATCAATGACCTTGACAAGGGGATAATGGCCACCCTCAGCAAGTTTGCTGATGATATGAAGTTGGGAGGATTGGCTGACACACCTGAAGGCTGTGCTGCCATTCAGTGAGACCTGGACAGGCTGGAGAGCTGGGCAGTAAGAAACTGGATGAGGTTTAACAAAAGCAAGTGTAGAGTCTTGCACCTAGGGAGGAATAACTTCATGCACCAGTACGGGTTGCGGGGTGACGTGCTAGAAAGGAGCTCTGCAGAGAGGGATCTGGACATCCTGGTGGATAACAGGTTGGCCATAAGCCAGCAGTGTGCCCTTGTGGCCAAAAAGGCTTACGGCATTCTGGGGTGCATTCAAAAGAGCGTGGCCAGCAGGTCAAGGGAGGTGATCCTCCACCTCTACTCTGCCCTGGTAAGGCCTCATCTGGAGTACTGTGTCTGGTTCTGGGCTCCCCAGTACAAAAAGTCAGGGATCTCTTGGAAAGAGACCAGCAGAGGGGCACTAAGATGGTGAAAGGCCTGGAGCACAGGCCTTATGAGGAGCAGCTGAAGAAGCCGATATTGTTCAGTCTGGAGAAGAGGAGGCTTAGGAGAGATGTTACTGCTCTTTATAACAGCCAGAAGGGAGGCTGTGATATGTTGTGTTGTGTTGAGGGATATGATTTTACTGGGAAGTATTGGTGATGGTTGGACTGGATGGTCTTCTAGGTCTTTTCCAACCTTGATAATTCTGTGATTCTGTGTAGTGAGCTGGGGGTCCACCTCCCTGCATCTACCCAGCTGGTGATGACATCGTAGCCAGGTTGGTCAAGCATGGTTTCTCCATAATGTATGTGTACTGATTATTCCTGATAACTATCTTCTCTTATCAGAAGTCAGTGTGGACACACCAAGTGTATATTCACTTATTATTTAAGTAAACTTACAATTATGAGCCTCTAATATTTAATTTGATAGCATGTGAGGCATTTATCACTATTATTTATTCAAAAATGTTGCACAGATAACAACTGGTACATAATTCATGTTGCTCTCAGTAACTAAAACTGATCCTTACAAGTAAGCAAGTAATCTTACCAGGCCACAAGCAGTTGATTTAATTTTGTTGAACACCCTTTTGAAACTGTAAGTTGCAATAAAAAGCATTTCTGCTGTACTACACTGGATCATTAACTTGAACTGTTTATTTGGCTTTTGTATTGAAGGATAGTCTCAGTGAAGAAGTAAGGAGGCAGTACTTTTGAAAAATTATGTGCTGAAAATCATTAAGTACATTAACTCTCTCAAACAGCTTCAGTTATTTCAGTTACCATAGGCAGGGTTCTAAAATAATAGGCACAGGTATTGCCAGTGTCTAGCAACATATTGGAGGATATGGAGCAAATGTGCCACCCCCCACACAGTGGCCAGAGCAAAAAGAGAATTGTTTTTACTTATGTGTTTATATAGAAAATGTTCATCAAGGGGGACCAGACTTTGATTTCATTGCTCTTTCTGCACTCTCTGCTGCAGCTCCTGTAACACTTCATTGTCTTTAGTGCAGGAGAATAGGATATTCCTATCTTGAAGGACCTTTCAGGACTCTGTCCCTTCACCTTGCATTCTCCCCTCCATATTCCTCCACTTCTAACAGGAATATCACGATTGTTTACATCAAATAACAAATCTTTGCTATCATATTATGACCAGTGAACTGAATTCTGTTGCAACTGTTGTTTTTCCACAGTAACAACAAAAATAGTGATATTGATGTGACTATCATACTGAGTAATTGGTTTCTACACAGCAATCAATAGAGAAATGACAGATAATGATGTTACATTAGTATACACACTCATATGGCTTTTGGACAATAGCATGTAATTCTTAATAGTTTTTCAGCATATCAATTTTATTCTATTTTATTCAATTACTTTCAAAGGCTGCCCTCACAGAGTGAAGGCAGAAGGCAGAGTGAGGAAGAATAATGAATTAGTCTCCAATAATGACTCAGTTTCCTGATAATTGCTTTTGAAAAACTGTGGGGTTGAATGTCTTCAGTTGGTCTGTTTCTGAAATTGGTCTTTGTGTGCCTTTGTGTTAACTGTTGTTCAGAAATGGAGTAATCAAAAATAATTCAGACTGAGTAGCCAAATGAATAAATGCATTATGTCTACATTCATTTAAATATTTGGAAAGAATACAGTATCTTTTTCTTTACTGCCTCAAGTGAAATTAGAGAGCAGGTGACTTTGCACAAATCTTTGCATTCAATGGAACTAACAAGCAGAACACTGTCTGTAGAATGCTATTTTTCTTTCCTTTGCAAAAATAAATTTATTAATAACAAAAACAACATTTAGCAAGTTGATACTTGTTTCAATTAAAAATCGGAATGTATTTCAAGGAGATCCTTCAATAATTTCAGAAACAAAGCATTTTGACTTCCAGATATTTTTAAACACTTCTTTGGTTTGATTTGTTGTTTACACTAGTCATGTGAGCAGTTTAAATGGGCAAATATTTTATCTTTGAAGGAATACTTATTGCCCAATTTATTGGGATTTTTTTTTCTCCATTATTTCAGAATGGTCTGATATCTACATCTCTGAATGAAAGAAACAAATAATCTTGAGTAATTTTTGAATGCTTTATTAAAATGACAAGCTTTTGCATGTTCATAGGATTCTTTAGTTATTCCCAGAATTTAGGGCTGCTGTGGATCATGATATGCCTTTCCAATAACACAGAATTCCAAATTCAGCTCTGTTAAAGAGAAATCTCATGAAAACTGGATGTGCTTGAAACTCTGATTTTAGTGTTGCATGAACAAAAGGCCCTAGTGACAACCATTTTTCATAGAAAGGATTTCATTCCTGAGTTTACTGACTGGAGGAAAAAATGTGCTGCTGCATTGATTATACAGTGGAAAAAAAAAGTTTAAGTATGAAAATCTAATTAAAAATGTTGGTCTGAGATGGTTCTACGTAGACAATTGATCTCTTATGATTTGTTCTGTTGTTAATTTAACCACCATTTGTAAATACCTAATAACTCCCTTGCCAACTTTTCTTAAAGCTGTTTATTTTTTCCCCTTTAATTGCTTATTTGCAGAGTTGTCCTCACTTGCATTTAAAGCTGTATGTCAGTATTTATGAATAGGTCCAGTGAGGACAGTGAGTCTTGAACTAATATAATTTCTCTATTATATACTTGTTGCCAAAATGTAATGTTTAGCATAGTGGATAGTAATGCTGCAGCATTTCATTCCTTAGTTATAAAAGGGATAAGAGAAAATCCTAGTTTAAAGATGACAGTAAGTGCTGGGAAACTCAAGGCTGGAGTCCAGTGAGCCCTAAAAAAGAAAGATTTTTTAATCAGAGTATAAAATACATTTTCTAGTATTTCAATATGTTTGTTTAATGTGGTTAATTATCATCTTTTATTAACTTAATTGGGTTGAAGACTAATGCAACACAAACGATTATCAGTTTCAATAGTATTAGACATTGAATGAACCTCTAGGTTAATGTCTCCTAGTATAAATTAGTGATTTAATTGTTAGAGAATCAGCTCAGTTGACTGAAGCAGAAAGCGCTAGTGAGAGATTTTAAGACTGCTAATTTCCTTCAGCATTTTTCTGATTGAATACTTTCAGAATAGAACATCAGATGCACAGTGGCTTTCATAGAATCACAAACATTGGAAAAGACCTCTAAGATCATCCAGTCCAACTGTCCACCTGTCACCAATATTCCCCAAGAAACCATGTCCCTTCAGTACAACAGCTAAACAGTTCTTGAATGCCTCCATGGACAGTGACTTCCATAATCTCCTTGGGCAGCCTGACCACTCTCTCAGAGAAGTACTTCATAACATCCAACCTGAATCTCCCTTGGCTCAACTTGAGGCCATTCCTTCTAGTCCTATTGATAGTTACTGGGGAAAAGAGGCTGACTTTCATCTCACCACAACCTCCCTTCTGGTAGTTGTAGAGAGTGATAAGGTTACCCCTGAGTCTTCTATAAGGTTGGAATAACAATTCTGTTAGTCACTGTCTTTCCTGCCTGAATTTTTCATTCAGAAGAATTTGTTTTGTTTTGTTTTGTTTTGTTTTTCTTTTAAAATACCCAACTGAAGTTGTTTATCAGCTTTTATTTTTTTATTTATTTATTAAGCTAGTTTTCATTGACAGTTAAGTGATAAAATATTTATTTATTATAGTGTTAGGTTTTCTATAGTGTTTATTAGACAAGAAACCAATCACACAGAAAGTGTAATTGCATTTTTCAAATATACAAACCAAACTTCTAGATTTCTGCAGATAAACTTAGTAGTTTTTAATGTCTAAATCTTTTTACATCTGCTTTTAATACAGTATTTCTGTGTAGTTGTTTATAAAGTACAAGTATTAGCTGTATTTGAGATACACTGGTATATCTCATCACAAGAACCTTACTGTCTAATTAGTCAATACATCCAAATTAACAAATCCTATGAAATATTCATTAATACCCCCAGTATGGCTGTTGCGTTTTTCGTTCATTATATTTCTTTGTTTCTTGTTTTTATGGGCTTTTTGATATGCATACTTTCCCTTAATGATAATTTTATTACATTATATAGGGGTTTCTTTTAAGCCCTCTTATTTTAATGAAAAGCACAAAAATTATGTGTGTATCTTATGACCAGTGTATCTGTGATGTAGATACACACCTCTGATTCTTACTATTTCTTTATGCATGTGCAGAGCTGACTTAAGTTACATCCATGCAGTAAAATAACCTTGTTCCTAGCTGCCTCAAAACATGTGTTTCAGCCTCTATGACCTTCATACATGGTTAGAATTTATATTCATTGATTTTTGAATCAATGCATCATCTATTTTATTTCACTAAAACATATTCAAATGCTTTGATTTAATACTTTGGGAGAGTTAGGCTTATAAGCCTTGAGCCCATCAAAGGAAGCATAAATAATTCCTCCTAGTGTGTGACAAGAACTACCTGAATCACCCCACTTGCCTTTTCCATCTATCTAGCATACAAAATCTTCAGTGTCTTCTTGAATGAAGAATACCCCTCTCCCCCCACTAGTAATTTGGTAGACCTGGATATTGGTTATTATTTACAGAATGAAGCTGTTAAAATCTCAAAATACTCCAAAATCATCTTAAATATCTCTCTGCCCCTCAAAGAACATCTCTTATGTCTCTGAATATCTAAACAAGGGTTGGAAGAGCAGAATCCTTTCCAACACTACCTCATGAGACTGAATGTGGGATCTGATGACATGCTTCTGAGGTTCCTGAAGGAACTGGCTGATGGAATTGCCAAGCTATTCTCCATTGTATTTGAAAGTCATGGCTGTCAGGGTGAAGTCTACAGTAACTGTAAAAAGGGAAACATCACTCCCATTTTTAAGAAAGGTAGAAAGAGAGATCTGGGAAACTTCAGGCTGGTGAGCTTCATGTTTACCTGAGAAGATCAGAGAACAGGTCTTCCTGGAAGCTATGTTAAGGCACATGTAAGATGGGGAGGCAATCCAAAACAGCCAGCTCACTTACACCAATGACAAATTGTTCCTGGCCAGTTTGTTGGTTGTCTTTGATGTAGTGGGAGTGTCAGTATACAAAGGAAGAACAATTGTTATCTGCCTGGAGTTCTGCAAGGGCTATGATATATTCCTGCATCATGTAATTTCCCACGTTAACTTGGTAAGATGTGAGCTATTTGTTGCACAAGAAATTATCTGTGGCCATAGTCAGAGTGCTGTAGTCAGGTTTTATGACCAAGCAGGGGCTGAGTGGTGCAGTTGACCCTATAAAAGTAAGGGATGCTATCCAATGGGACCTGAGTATGCTTGAAAAGTGGGCATGTGTAACCTAGTTAGACTTAATAAGTTTAAATGAAAGGTGTTGCACTTGGGTCAGAACAATTTTTGCAGACTGAGAGAAGCACCTGAGAACCTACTGAGGACGGCTTGGGTATCGTGTTGGATGAGAAGGTTGACATGGGCCAGCAGTGTGAGCTTGCAGCCTGGAAGGCTAGCAGGGTCTGCTCGCTACTCACCCCTTCTGAAGTACTGTGTCTAGGCCTGGGGCTGACAGCACAAGAAGAACGTGGAGTAGGAACTGTTGGAGCAGCTTCAGAGGAGGGTCATGAAAGTGATCAGAGGTCTGGAGCGTCACTCAGACAAAGAACTGTTGAAGAAGCTAGACTTGTGCAGCTTTGAGACGGCTCTGGGGAGACCTCACTGCAGTATTCCAGCACTTTGAGTTTTTAAACAGGAGGATGCCCAGCTTTTTACGTGGTCTGATAGTGAAGTGATAGGGACTAAAACATCTTAATCTAAGAGAGAGAAGATTTAAATTAGCCAAATTAGATTAGGAGGAAATTCTATCCTTAGAAGATGCTGAGGAGGTGGAACAGGCTGCTTAGAGAAGCTATGGATTCCCTAGCCCTGGAGGTATTCAAGACCGGGGCTATGGGGCACTGGGCAATTTGATCTATATAGTGACAATCCTGCCCATGGCAGAGAAGCTGGAACTAGATCTTTAAGGTCCCCTCCAACTCTTGTCATTTCATGATTCAAATAGTTAAAAATAAATAAATCACTCAGGTGGTTTGTAATCTGGGAGGAAATTTGTCACATACTGCAGCTGCAATCCATGTCTCTTCCATCTGGCGCAAATTATCATCAGCCTCAACAGATGTAGCATTGTAAGTCAACACAGGGCAAACTAGCACATCAGAGCAGACTAATGCATTGCTTCCATTTATAGCAATATTGAATTACAGTTTCTGTGGTATTCTTGAACTCTATAGCCCTGCAGTAATTTGGTTCATGTTGTTGTGGCTAAGCATATTTAAAACTGTTCAACAGATAGGTTACCAAAGGTTTGTTTCCTTTTATTTATTTATTTATTTATTTATTTATTAAACCCAGTGCATTATTCACTTACTACATCTAAGTCCCTTGGATATTTTCCTCCTCATTAGCTGTATGCAAGCCCATTAAGCTTTGACCAACGTGGGAATGAAAGAATCTAGATGGTGAACATTCAGTTTGTGCCATTATGCAGTGATTCTTAAACAGATTAAAACTACTCAGGCATTCAGTAATGACTATCTAATGCTGGAAGGTTAATATTGTCTGGTTCATTACTGCTGTTAAAACTATGTAAAATTTAACTGTTAAATATCCGTAGAAGCTCCCTACCTTTAGATGTGTAGGAAATAACTATTTTCTTAACCAAAATATGAGTATGTAAAAACATGCTGGTTGTTGTTGTTGTTGTTTGTTATTTTAAAAGATAAAATGATTGCATTCTCAGACCTCTCATGCCACCCCAGGCAATAAGGTAGCATAATCTATTCCTACATATATCCATGAAATTAATTACATTTCTGGTACTTCATCAGATACAGAACAAGGGAGTATCTGGAATTATAATTTTTTAAGATATTTAGAATGAGTCAAAATTTAAGAAATTATAAAGATTCTAGTGCAAAACTTGTAAAAGTTAGAATAAAATCTTTTGTCATTTAATCTTTTGAAAGTTGCCTTTCATGAGCTTCAATCTGGCAGAGCATCTGCAAAAGATAAAAACTGAGGAAGGAGGAATATAAGATTTTTTGGTAAACAAATTTAAAATAAATGTCATGTTATATGCTACAGAATGGAAGCATGGTTTACAAAAAAACAAACAACAAAACAACAACTACAAAACAAACTTAAAGTAAACATTCTGGAAAGTATGATATGAAGTCTTAAAATAATTATACAAACTTCATATATAATGAGGATCTCTGATGCTGCCATACTTATGGACTCCTTGGTAGGACTAACTATGCTCCCAAAATGGTGATATCTGAAATCATGTGCTCTAAATTTTAGTGATGTGTAATTATTTTCCAAACTCTGAGAATTCTACTGTTATCAAAGGGTGTTACTGGACTTTAAATATCCTTCCTTTTTAAATGACCTGTTAGATCTGTATACTTAATTGAAAATGCACTTTATTCCCCATGAGCAGAAATTTTAAAAGAGGGTACTTATGCTTGCCAATTTTCAGAGAAATTGTGTCCATTCCTAACTCCTGTGTAGCTCTTGAAGATGTAGGAGTGGGATGAAAATTTAGGAAATACTGTGGTCTTCCTAATAGTCCTTGAAGCCATTTAATGATAAAATAGCATAATGAAATAGAAATCTGTCTGAAAAAGGCACTCATATTTTCCTTGTGCATGTATGTAAATGTGAAGTTTCATTGCCATGCACCAAGAACTGGCTATGTAGAATTTTCTTTGCCTTAACTTATCTGACATATTTACTGACTGTGGCTGATGAAGTCTAAGTAATATCACCAAATTTGTGATAGATTTGTGTGTAGACTTGCAAAATAGATTACTATATATTAACAATGAGACATTTTCAGACAGTGCATAAAAAGTACCAAGATTGCTTATCTTTTTTATCAGTTACACCTCATTTCTCATCTGACCATCACCATATGTTTATTTAGTCTTTATGGCATGCAGCAGTTATTCACAGCCCAAGAGTCTGACAGAAATAGGCTTCATTTTAATAAAGCATTTTATTTAGACTCTAAATGTTTATTAATTTCTTCAGAGTGCATCTGTTCCTATTTTCTTTTAAATATACAGCTACTCTGTGTTATTATTTCACATTAAAACATCATCAGTGGTAATTATTAGCAGTGTATGAAACTAAATGCAGACTTTAAATACCTGTATCTTGTGTGGCTAAAAATGCTCAGTCCATCTCTTAGGTCTTTGAATCAGTGAAGAAAACTGTTTTCTATTCGGGAATCAGAATCTGTTGTCAAAGAATAAGAACTCTGATGCATCTGGTTGTGCCTTGAGGACATTGTTTATGGACAGCTCATAAAATGACACCTGATGTGCGTTGCACACTTACTTATTCCTGAATTATTATGTTACTCCTTTGGAAGATTTGCCTCAAAGTCTCCTGATGCTGTGATCTCAATGCTATTTTAGTATACAATCCACTAGTTGAGCATGAGGAATAAATATTTAGCAAAATTTAGTGCAAGGAGAAAGCTTTTTGAAAATTTGATTCAATCATTTCTTGCTGGAAGCTTGTCTAAACTCTGGATTTCTCTTATTTCAGGACTGAAAAATGTCCAAAATAAGGTAACCAAGGGGGTTCTAAATACCTTCCCCCCCTTCTACTTCCGCAGATGTGATAGCAACCTATCTAATGTTAACTAATTTTAGTTCTGTTAATGTATGTATGAACTCTGGCCTATCAGTATCTTCTACCAGGTGCAAAATAGTAAATACAAATATATATATATATTTTTTGTATATAAAAATAAACTATTTTCTGTTAAAACATTTTTAAGTCTACCCAGGGCATCTACCCAAAGAAAATAAGAATTCATTCATTAAGTTTCAGGTACCTTAAGTTATATTAACAACTGAAATTGTAACAGGATGAGGAAAATTTGGAAGTAACTGACCTTTAAGTAGTAAAATCACTTCTGGTACTGATGATATGCATTGTAAATGAAATTCCATTATAATGTGGGTAATGTAGCAACTACAGTAATTTCACTAAGATGAGGAAATTTTTGCCTTGAAAGATTTAAATGCTAATTATTGAACACTATACTGACACAAATGGAAGTCTTTATTTCCATTGCAGTAATAGCTGATTTGCTACTAAGTATTTCTTCGGTAAAACCATTTTCTAAATGGCGGTTAGTCTGAATATTTCTATTCAAGCTCCAAAATATTTATAACATCCAGCATTTATTTATTTTTTTCCCTGCAATAAAAGCATTCCAGGAATAAAACCTGCACAGAATAATACTTTTGATAGACAATGCAAGAGTCCATGAGCAAATGGGTTTTTAAGGTGATTTATAACGCAAAACCTGCTATCCATGTGTAGTTTCGATATTAACATTGGCTCTTAATATTTGAAGTCTTCATAAAAGGAAAAAAAGAAATAACCTTAAATTATCATCAGGGAGAGTAAGTACATGAAATTATATGTTATTTTCTCAAGCAAATAGAAGCATTTACATTTAATGTATTTTGAATTTATATACTCCTTTATACAGTGAATGTAAGTATTTACCAGGGACCTTTCAGAAGCCAGTATGCGCAGCCTAAATAGAAATCATTAGTACCAAATCACCAAGGTTGGAATCATAGAATCACAAGGTTGGTAAGGACCTACAAGATCATATAGTTCAACCATCCTCCCTTTACCATACTACCCATATCTCTTAGCTCCCTATCCAGATGCTTCTTGATCACTGCCAGGGATGGCAACTCCACCACCTCCCTGGGCAGGCCATTCCAGTGCCTGACCACCCTCTAAGGGAAAAAGTTCCTTCTTATGTCCAGTCTAAACCTCATCTGATACAACTTGTGGCCATTTCCTCAGGTCCTGTTCATTGCCTGGCAGAAGAGGCCAAGCCCCTTCTCATCAAAACCTCCCTTCAGGAAGTTGTAGAGTACAATGAGGTCTCCCGTGAGCCTCCTTTTCTCCAGGCTAAACAACAACTCCCTGAGCTGTTCCTCATAAGACTTGTGCTCCAGACCCCTCACAAGTTTTGTTGCCCTTCTTTGGACATGTTCCAGGGCCTCAATGTCTTTCTGGTAGTGAGGAGCCCAAAACTGAATACAATAGATCTACTTATTTTTTAACAGATAACACCCATCTGCCCTAGTGGGGCCACAATTAGAATACTATGCTCAGTTCTGGGACCCTAGAAATCCAGGAGGGGGCCACAAGATGATCAAGGGTCTGAAGCATCTCCGGTATGAGTAACCTGGGTCTGTTCAGCCTGGGGAAAAGAAGACTGAAATGGGGGATCTGACAAATGTTTATAAATATTTAAAGGGTGATGGGAGGCAAATGAATGAGGCCAGGCTCTTCTCAGTGGCACGCAGTGATAGAACAAAGTGCAGTGTCCTAAAACTTATACGTTAGAAGTTCTGTGCTAATGTGTGACAGAGCTTCTTTATGGTAAAGGTGATGGAGCATTGAAACAGGTGGCCCAGAGAAATTGTGGAGCCTCCTTCTACAGAGATACTCAAGAGCCATCTGAACATGTACTTACATGACCTATTGTAGGGCACCTGCTTTAGCAGAAAGCTTGGACTCAAATTATCTCTTGAGGTCCCTTCCAACGTCTGTGATTCTATGAAGTAAAAAATAGAATAACTTCAATCACCTTACATAATTTTACTAGATGGGTGTAATGGGGAATGTGTCATTTCTTAGGGTCTTTCATGCTTCTCTGGTTAAACATGGAACTGGTCACACTCTTCAATTAATAGAATTAGGTTATGATACAGTAAAGTTAATGGAATTCAGGCACAGAAATGCCTTAAATAACCCTTCGGAAGAATATCTGGAATATTTAAATTGCAAGTTCAAATGCATTTTCGCTTTGAACAATCCTTGCAGAGTCGAATTTAATGAAAGAATGAACTTGGTTTGCAAGACTCAGGAGAGGAGATTATTAGCTGAACAGCTTTGTTTCATTATACCACTACTAATTTAATATTCTCTTGCAAGCTTAAAAATAATCATTTTTCTGTCATTCTCTTTAACATCATGCTTTTTTGAATTCTCTGTCTTAAAAGTACAAAAATACTTGAAAGTACAGATCTCTGTATACATTATCTTTTTGACAGATTTTGCTATGTTTGGAACATTTCACATTTATTATATTTTTTTCATAAGGAGTTTTTTGATTTGTTTTGTTTTTCAAAATTACCATGTAACATAGAACAAATGATGTTGTACAGAACCTCTAGAGCTGAACAAATTCAACCTCCTACTGAAAGCAAAATCAGACTATACTGCTGCGTATGGGCTGACTTTAGCAAGCTATCAGCTGCTGGTTTTCAGGTAAGCAAAGCTCCCTATTAAATATAAGCTATTATTTTTTTACTTTTTAACAGTGTTTTCAAATCCTGATAGTAAAGAAAATGATGTTTCTTTTTTCTCTAGTGAGAAAAGTAAGTCCACCACTAGATTAAAGTGATAAACCACTTTTTTTTTTTTTTTTTTTTTTCCCCTAACACTTGTCCACTTCTGTTTATATTCAGTGTCTTCAGGAAAAAAAGCACTAACCAAGTGAAGTTAGGTGGTAGTTAAAGCAGTCAGTGGTGTTTAAACTGTTTTCTGCTTTAAGTGTGTTTTTTGTTTTTTTCCTTCTGGCTCAGTGATATGGTTTGAAGGTGGGGGAGTGGAGGGTTTTTTTGTTTTTGTTTTGTTTTTAAGGTTTTATTTAAGTAGCCTTAAACACAAGCAGTCTTTTCTATCGGGTATTATAGAATGTTTCTGTATATCTTAGATAACTGTCAAATAACATTTTTATTTTTACTGTGCTACTCAGGAGGAAGTGCCATCATTCATTAGCATTCTCTGTTTCTTGGTGACTGTGCGCATTTCACTCTTACTTTAACTTTCAATACAATAATGCAGACAATGAATCCTGGGGTCCTTAATGCTACCTGTCAGTACAACACCTGCTGCTGATTTTTAAGCCTTGGATCTGAAATAAGACTAGCTGACAACTGATGCTGCAGCTTACTTAAGGCAAAGTTCTGCTTAGTTTGAGACTTCTTTCTAATTTCCATTGCCTACAGGGCTGCACAGAGCTCTGCCTGAAAAGGCTGTCCTGAAAGACAAGAGCAGAACAGGAAATGAGGAAGAGAAGAAGGCATAAATGGGATGTTAGTGGTCAAAATAACTAGTCCTAAATCCGGAATCTTGAAGGTACTTGTCATTCATTCAGCAGTGTGTCACAGAAACAGGTGGATTCTTATTAAGTATTCATGTAAGCCTAGATCCCTTACAGAGAATTTGGTAAATTGTAATGAAAAGTGTCATCTTGAAAAAAAACAAAACAAAAACGTTGGAATTTGTGTGAAGTACTGATGGGCTATCCAAATCATGAAAGTGAGTGTTTTTATATCTCACCTCCCTAGAATAGTTATTTCCAATGCTTAGAATAGTTATTTCCAATAGTTAATTCCAAAGAACTACTGGTATGACAGGAGGAACTTCTGAATCAAGCTAATGGCAGTACTTGACTCCTGACCCTCTAAAAATAAAAAAAACCAAAACAGAAACAAACAAAAAAGACCACTCATATCTGAAATAATAAAGAATTAGAAACTTGGTCTCAAGCATTCATCTAAATCTTAGTTTTCTAAGGAAATATCTTCCTCATATCTGATCTAAAACTGCAATCTTTTGATGTGTGTGGAGTACCAGAATTTCTAAGTAACCAAATAGCTTATGACCAAGTAGGAATGAGGAAGGCAAGAAGACTTGTAACAAACAGCAGAATTGTTTTCAGTGGTGTGTCACTTAACATTTGCAGTGTTTTGCTTTTGTCTTTTGAGCTATGTGATGTTATTGCTCCCTTTCAGAAAGGTTTCAATGAAATGTATTTAAAACACAGTGGGATTTATGTGAATAAGACTCTGTAAGAAACTGGTAAATAGGTATTGTAACATGAAGCATTAGAGATATTTAACTAGTCTTGCTGCATGTTGTATGATATCTACTTGATACCAAGATGCTAAATGCTGGGAAATTCAACAGTAAACCTGAAAGTGACTTTTGTCTTGTGTAAAAGGGCAAACCTATGTATAGGGCAGGGTAATAGGGGAGCCAAGGGTTAGCTTTCCTTGGTACTTACCTGATGTATTCCACAGATAGGTACAGGAAGAAAACTTCAAACAAGCATTCAATTGGGTGATTAAAAATAGATAAGTACTTGTTTGCTTTGTCACAGTGATAATATTGTACCTTGAAAATCTATGTCAGTCAGTCAGTTTATCAGCTCTGTGCTGAAATCTTAAAGAAGACAAAGCCTAACAAGAAGGGATCAATTTGCGGATGCTACACAACACAAATTGTCTGTGCCATAGAAGGCTGGTGGCAGCAAATGCTGAATTCTCCTCATGGCATGGCATGCTACTTGTTCTGGTGTCCAGCACCATGAGCAATTAGGAAGAAAATAAAATGACACCTGATGCCACATCTGAGTTGTAACAGACTGTAACAACAATGCTTTATGCCAAACACATGGGAAAGTTACAGCACTCTACCAAGTTCATATGATAAATGCAGTTTGACACGACAATTAAAGATCATTTGCATCAAGTAATAACTGTCATATTCAACAAGTAGGAAGTGTTTGACTATCAATTTGGCATGTGAGCATGTGGCTGAACTCCATTATAGTTGATTCAGTGGTAGACCCTACACAAATAGCTGTGCCACATCTGACTAAGCAATTTAAGTGTCGTGAGATTAGGATATATAAACATTTCAGGTTGCCAAGATGCTGTGTAAGCAGGTGAAAGGGATGCATGTAAATATGCTTTATGTGTAAAAGTTTCAAACTGGTCTGTTGTAACATATATATGGTTCCTACATTTAACCAACAGAAAGTGTGCCGTATTTCTTTCAACTGTATCAAATGCATCAAATCCTTCCAGCAAGTTTGGATGGACTATGCTTTCTATTTCAGTAAGACTTGTACTCACTCCTCTAGAATAAACCCTGGTCTGTCTGAAGAATACTTTCTGATTATCTGCAGGAGAGTATTTCTTGTATTTATGTATTATACTTCTCTGCATCGGTATCAAAATGCTTATCTATATATTAGTTATTTGTTTAATGGAATTTCATTTTTTGTTTGTTTTTTAACAGGATTAGTCAATTGCTGTGGTAATCTCTTGAAGAAAATAGATTAATACAGCAAAAGTATTCTCAACAATTTAACATGAAAACCATATTGCAAAAGAAACTCACTGATGAAAGGTCTGGAGAACCTCTGGATCCTCAGGCCTCTGGTGCAGATATGGGTCTAAGGGTCTGTGTAGTGCATGGAGACAAGGAAATACTGATGTAAAATTTAGATGCTGCCTAAATTAAATTGAACCTCCTATTTTAACTCATCCACGGTTTCTGGAAGTGGAGGGAAGGAAAGGATGAATGTTTTAACTCAGGAGCAAAATGTTTATCTGACTCTTATACAAAGTTGCTAAGACAAGAATGTTTGTTGTGCTCTGGGAAAGTATTAAGGTTGCAAATGTGCCGTTATTTCCATATTGAAATGATAGTTAGGAAGAAACTGATGAGTTCTAAACTTAATCCCTTCTGGGTAGATCTGTTCACTGGAATGTGTAAATGGTATTTCTGTAAAGAAAATGCAGCTGTGTGAAGATACCTTTATGCAACCCATCCTGTGAAAATTTTAGTTAAACACTTTGTGTCTAAGATACTCATCTATCTCAATATTTGAGACAACAGGCATTACTTTAAACTGCTCTTAAATTTTCACTGCATGTGAAATACTTGATAACAGGGAACCCTGTTTTATTTCATGATTATTTGTTGGAAGTATCCAAAGAGATACTGTGTCATATTTAGTTATTAAGAAATTTTAGCTCAGTACTGAATTGGCAATGATGTCACTGGATTATCTGCATTAGTTTGAAATCATTGACTCTTTCATAGCTTAATTTGTTGAAGGCCAGCCTTCAGTGCAAGGTTTTGCACTTGAGTCAGGCAATTCCAGCTTATACAAACTGTGAGGACTCCTTGAGAATATCCCTGCTGAGATGGATTTAGAGGCTCTGGTTGATGAAAAACTTCACGTGAGCCAGAAGCATAAGCTTAAAGCCCAGAAGGACAATGGAATCCTGGGTTTTATTAGAAAGGAGGTGGCCAGCAAGGTGAGGGAGATGATTGTCCCCCTCTACTCTGCCTTTGTGAGGCCTTAGCTGGAGTACTGCATCCAGGTTGGGTCCCCAACACAAAAACACTGTGGAGCTTTTGGAGAGGGCCCAAAGAAGGGACATGAAGATGATCAGAGGGCTGGATCACCTCTCCAGTGACAGACTGCAGGATCTGGACTTTTTTAGTCTGGAGAAGAGAAGGTTGTGGGGAGACCTCATTCTGATATTTGAAGGGAGATTACAGATGGGAAGGAAATTAACTTTTTACACTGGTAGGTAACTATAAGACAAGGGGGATGATTTTAAACTAAAGGAAGAGAGATCTAGATTATATGTCAGGGGGAAGTTTTTCACTGAGAGAATGGTGATATAGTGGAACAGGTTGCCCAGAAAAGTTGTGGATGCCCTGTCCCTGGAGATGTTTAAGGCCAGGTTGGATGGGGCTCTGAACAGTGTGATTTAGTGGTTGATCTAGTGGCTGGGAGCCCTGTCTGTGGCAAGGAGGTTGAACTTGATAATCCTTTAGGTCCCTTCTAACCCAAGCCATTCTATGATTAAGTTTCTCTGGTTAAGCTTTGCTACTCCTTTTAGTGATTCAGGTATCTCTGTTTCAGTTCTGACATATCAGCTAACAGCCTGTTCATAATGCCAGAGGTTTGTTTAATAGAACATATGGGAGCACTGGGCAGCCAGTACCGTAATTATCCAAATGATTGCCCTACTTACTGCCTGTATACAAGATCAGATGGCCAGTGAATGCTTGGATAATCAAGACTCCTTTCTTGCAGGTTCCTCCTGCTGTAGTTGGGGGTGCTTTCTACAGCTGACTTGTAACTATTCATTTCTGTTCTATTTATGCTGTTATAAAGATTAAAACAAGATTGTAAGATTACAAGTTAAACCAAATGACCATAATTATTATGCAGTGTCAGTTAACATTGTAACGTGGGGGTAAAAAGGCACATTTACCCTACTTCTCTGTTTTATGGCAGTATCAGGGCTTTTTCAGCCATTAAAAGTGGATTTTTTTCCCAATAGGTCTACACTGCATTGTCCTACAGATACCATTTCATTGCCCACTTGAGCAAACAAACTTTTTGCTTCAGGAAAAAACCTTCTCAGAAGAATTTTAAGGAGTATATTTGGAAAATACTACTAAGCTATTGGAGGGTTTGTTTCACTTGTAAGTAGGTCAGTTAAAGTGGTGAACAAAAGATCCAAATGATCTCATCATGAAGTACCTTTATGTCAGACTTGTCAAGGAAAGATTAAACCCAAAATGCTGTCATAAATATTTTAGGTCGAAGTGTAAACTTCAGTGCACTTATACATGAACTGTTTCATTCTCTGTACTAGAGCATCATGTGGCTGTCCTTGAAATGGGCAGTTTATCACCCCATCATCGTTCCTAGCACTCAGACCAAATTGGATCTGAGCAGACCTAGATTATGTACAATACTTCCCAATAGGAATTGCCTTATTTGGTGATATATCTATGCAGCAAAGCTGTGAATTGAATGTTGATGCAAGAAACTGAGGATAATAGTCATATAACTAAGATGGTTGAATGTTGCCAAGAAGAAATTTGTATTGGCAAACTCTGGAAAATAGGCTTTCAAAACTGTGTTCTAGTTAAAAAATGTGTAATAATCCATCTATTAATAATATATTTGATGAATCACTCTATTTTCATTCTAGGAAAAGAGAGCAGGGAAGTATTTTTAGTCAATCTTGTTTAGAATACAGTCCTTTGTTGGGTATCCAGTAAGATGGTAACATTTAAATAATAAGCTAACGCAATTTAACTAAGAAATTAACTCCACTAAACCCAGCACTATAGGCAAAATCTATCAAGATTTGAAAGTAATATGTGGCACAGAGTTGGATCATACCTACTAAAAATGACTTTTGTGGTTTCACTGCCTTTGAAAATAAGGAGCCAAGATTTCGGCTGGAATATGCCAGTGAGCTTATATAGGCTCTGTAGTTGGGTATACAAAGCATTACTGCTGAATGATTCCTAGGATGCTTCTGTCCCAAATATCATCATGCAATTATTGCACTATAACTGAAAGCAAGAGTTTACGGAATGTGACAACTTGGAACTACCTGCAAATGACAGGATGTTTTCATAATCAGTATGCATACACGACAGGAATATATATGCATTTATATGTGTGCATATATACATACACAAGCATAAATGTAAGTATGCCACTAGCAATTTAAAAGAAAGGAAATCTGGTTATGAAGTTGTTAATGTTCAACAGTCTTTTTTCTCTAAGGATGTAGTACAGGATGTTATTGGAACAGATGGTAGTCTCTGTCAGAGTCTGAAACATAGTGACATCATGGTCAAATGTATCCTTGTGTTAACTGCTATAATACAACTTATGGCACAACTAACAAAATTCCAGTATTTCCACTTTCTGAAGGGAGAGTGGAGTAAATGAGAATCCTGTAAAACAGCAAGGCTTAGCAATGACAGCTGATGCTGATAGTAATGGGCTGTTTCAGATGGCTGATGTGTATTTTTCCCAATGCTCTGACACTCAAAATTCAGATCCTGAAAATATAAAATGCTATCCCCTAACAAAGAAGTACAGCAAATCCATTTATTGTATCCAATATTAATGCTCAGTTTATGCCATATTTATGATCTCCAATATCCTGCATGCATTCAAGCACAGGTAGGTAACTATCGTTGCTTTTCAGGCTACCTATCTGCTCCTCTTTCACTGCATTCCTGCTGTCTTTTTTCTTCAGAAAAGAAAAATACATTTTATTTTGTACCACACTACCAAACTGGAAGAGTGTGTGCACTCAAATAAACCACAATACTTACTCTGCTATGACTGATATATGCCATGCTATCACAAAAGTAGCAAGAGAAACAAGGATTTTTATTTTTTCCCATGTAGTGTAAAACAGATATGAAGCTGTAGAATTCTTAATTAGTGAGCAGTGTAAAACTGTTTAAAATTCTTGTTTAAGACTTAATAGAGTAAGCAGTATTTCATGAATATCTGGTTCATGAATCATTTTATTTTTTTTTTGTGTGGAGGTAACTTCTATCATGCACTGTAGGTATTATTGGTACCTACTATTGATAGGTGCTTTTGGGTGGTCCTGTGTGGAGACAGGAGCTGGTTAGCCTTTTCAGATTCAGGTGATGTAAAAGAGAAGATGACTACCAGTTTGTCTTGATATTCACTCTGTTAATTAATTACAGCTGTCATTAAAGTGTATCTTTCAGGCTGAAAAATGCTTTCCCAGCAGTGACTGAATGTGAAGATTCTGCTAAGATGCTAATTTATTTTCAGAAATCTTTTTCTGTGGATATCACTAGTTTTGGATCATACCTGAGAGTATCAAATTAATGTATAAACATATATTGTTAATTTGGCTTTTGGAGAGACTTGCTATTATGACTATCACAGGTTACAGTCTTGCTGCTACTCATTCTAAAAACCTGCTACTGATGTTTCACATACTGTGTGTCCTGTTCAGAAAAGGGCTGCAGTGACTCTTTGAATGCTAAAATCAGCTTAAAATCTATCTAATGGAACACAAACAATCTGAGGACCTCAGCATGTGCAAACTAATGGGAGCCTCAGTGGATGCCTCTGCCAAATTGTATTTAGTTAACAGCCGTGCTTTTAAATCATGGGCAAGTATGCAACAGCTGTTCACCTGGTAGAGGAGGGCTTTGTTCTGCTCTGTGCCAAGCTGAGACTCTGGGGTTTGGCAAGGTTTTCATTTCCTTGCAGTTATGTGTTTCATGCCTTGCTGTTATCATCTCTTTCAGTTTATCTCTCTCAGTGGTGCCAGGAACATGATACTATCTTTATTAATATATTGGATGTGGCAGCCTAGCTGAGGAAAGTGTTTTGCTGACCATGCAGTTAGGTGATACTAGCAGTTTTGGGGGTACCAGTGTGTGCTTTCTCCAAAGTCCATTCACACGGTCATATGGGTGCCCATAAGGTACTAGGCAACACCCATAATTGGTGGCAGCCCAAATTCAATACTCAAGCAATTCTGCTCAATTTGTGTATGTCCCCATTCTATTTTTTCATTACAGATGCTCCTGTCAAGTTGTCTCCTGCAAGCTAAAATTGTCTGTTCTATATCAGCCTGTCTTGATCCTCTTACTGTTGCTATGAATCTGTGCCGCACCCCAGCATGGGCTGTCTGAGAGTTCAAGGGCCACCATTGTCAAGACAAGGGTCTTAAGATACTGCTGTACTTCAGGACAGAGGTGGCATTTTTTTCTGAATGCTGGAATTGAATGACTAGTAAAATAAATCTAAATAACATCTAGGATTTTAAAATAGCATCAGAACAAAGAAGGAACTGTATTTCAACAAATTCACAGTTCTAATTGAACTTTTTCTTATACATGAATCATAAAGTATCAGAAGTAAAATCAAAAGATGAAAATAATAATTAAAGGCTTCAGTCGCTGGATCTTACTTTTGCCTTCCTTTAACACTACAGTACATAACTCAGTTTCTGTGTTTCTTGCTTTTTTTTCTCAATGGGTATGATATTCAAGGACAATTTCTTAAAATTCACTGTGGAAAGTGAATGTTATCTAGTTGCTAGGAGATAACTACTTATTTCTCTAAGAAGAGATCAATTTAGCTGCCTCTTGTAAGAGACCCCAGTTACGAATCTCTACTGTCACATTTCTACCTAGAGATAACAATTTAGGAAAAGCTTATACATACACATATATAGATTTAAGCTAGAAGCAATTACTTCTAAGAAAACACAAACTTTACCTTAAGTGTTATGAAAGCAGTGACCCAGACATCTTGAAAGAAACAAAGGAGACTTCTAATTGTTACAAACAAATTTATGCATGAGTAGCCCTGTATAGCTGAAGCCTGTATATACCACCTCAATAATTGAAGTTTAAAAAGCAGTATAGTGTATGACAGGTTCAAGAAATGGGAAGTATTTAGGTGGATCAAGTTGTTCATCTATTCAAGATACTACTTTCTATATTTGTGAATAATGTTGTTCAGTCTTTCACTTCTGCTGAAGAGCAGTTTTCTTCTGCAAGATTTCTCATCGTTGAGAGACAAAGTTGCTTTGTTTAGTGTTCTGGCTTTGTACTGAACTCCATTCATTCAAGGACAGCACTGCATCAGTACTAATATGTTATACTGGATTACTAGGAAACTACAGACCTATGTCAAAAAGAAGAAAGCAAAAAACATATTATAGCATGTTAGAAACAAAACCTTTTTTTGGGTTTCCTCTCCACCATGTGATACCAGCTATGGTTCTTTATTTCACTCTACTATGTCTTGAAAGTATAGCAAATCCAAAAGAGGACTGTTAATTAGTGAATATTACTCAACTTAGATCTGAGTGTGAATATTAGAGTGTTTGAGAGAAAGTAAGGTGCTGCCTTGGATTTGACAAGGTAAAAACTGAATTGCTGTTAACCTTATAGCTATATCCCATTGTAGAAGACCTAGTTTGAAACTATTCCTTTTAGTTTTGTGTAACTTGTGAGAATATACTTGTGAAAATAGTTTTACTGAGTGTTTAATTCAGTCAGAGAACAGGGCATTAACTATTTTTAAATCTGCAAAGATCCTGCCATCATCTGTGGATAATCTGGTGTATAATGCTCAGCTGAATATGAGAAAAAAGTATAAACTGGAGTATTTAAGTATGAATTCCTCATTCAATATGTGGTTCTGAGCCCTCCAAAGTAACTCTCTGAAAAGTCTGATAAATAGGGCAATAAAATTAATAGTTTAGTTTAGTCGTCAAACAGATCCTGAATGCAACTAAAGTGTGTGTGTATGCATATTTTTGTATATTATGTTTCTATACCATTTACTGTTAAACTTTAAAAACCTTGAAGATTCAAGGAGGGGGAAAAAAGCAGCACTTTCATTTGTACAAATGGCATCATCTGCTTATTTGACTAGAGGCCTGATGCAGAAGTTACTTTCTGTAAAATATCTTAGAGCTTTTTGCAACGGGCTTCTGTTTTTATTGAAGGGATAAAACTAATGAAAAAGAAGTCTTACTTGGATGATATGGTAGTTAATATATAGTTCTGCCATCATTATTTTGTTGAGGAGATAGAACAGCTGTTTGAAAACAATATAATTCAGTTTCATGCCACACTAATGTTTATGTTTGAAGCTCTCCTGAGGGGGCATGATTGCTGTAGTTCATCTGTTTGATAAAGAGCCCTATACTGAAATTGCAGTTTTAAGCTGATCTGAACAAAAAACAGAGTACAAAATTAAGTGTATTAACTTCTTATGATGGACATGTGTGGCAATTACTATTCTTAGCTGCTATCTCAGTGACTCGGAAAAGAATGGGATGCTGATGTTGCTGACTATATTCCCTGTCAACAACACTAAGTAATTTTAATTGAAAATCCTTCAGTTGGTTCCTGTGGCTTCTGTATACATGTGTATGCTGTACAGTAGGACTGGAATTTTAAAGGGTGTATTTGAAGTGCTCATTGCTTCAGCAGCAGCACCATGTTGGCTGAGATGCAGTACTTTTTACAACGTACTGCTAGCAGGTAATGCAAGCAGTGCTAGTAGAATTTTTACAGTAAAATAATTGGAAGCGGGTGCTGGTGTATTTGAGGCTAAATGTTAGTAGAGTCCATTGCAATGTTATTATCTGAAATACAAATTGTTTTGTTTTTTCTTTAATCTTGCATTGAATCTAAATGCTTTGAAAACAAGACAGAATGATTTTGGATTTTGGACTGTTGAATTCTATAGTACCCCATCACATTTAATCATTTAGCAGTCTCTTTAGCAGCACAACTCAGCTATTCTAGGAGTTAAGCCGAAGATTTAGGAAAAAATCATGTTGACGTATGGTTTCTGTTTCTACTATCTATGGTTTAGGGTGGTATATGAGATCAA
Source organism: Coturnix japonica (assembly GCF_054131305.1). Classification (NCBI taxonomy): domain Eukaryota; kingdom Metazoa; phylum Chordata; class Aves; order Galliformes; family Phasianidae; genus Coturnix; species Coturnix japonica. The sequence continues at coordinate 66,141,194 of NC_140666.1, forward strand.
TAAAAGATCTTGAATTTAATATTTTTTTGGCTGTACACTTTTAGGCATCTGCTAGATACTGTAACTTATGAAGTGACAGAGATGCTGTACAGGTAAATGTCTTCTCTGAGTACTTGTGAATTGCTACAGATAGAACAGCTGACACAGTATATAGTTAGTCTGTCGAACTCCATCCTGATACTTCTCAATATTTTAAAAACGGTGATTTTGGAAGTGGTCCTCATTTGTCTTCCTGTAAGTCATCTGATTTTATTCTGTAAATATACTTTAATGAGTTAGACTTCAGCACTGCATTCTTTGAGGTGGGAGTGGGAGAGAAAACATTTTGCTGGCAAGTATTAAGACTATGCTGTTGATGATATACTTTAGATCATGTTTTCTTGTGATATATATATTTTTTAACAAGATTATAATTCTGGACAGTAAAATCAGTTACTGGAACACACTGTTGTTTTGCTACAGTAACATAAGATTAAAGCTCTTGTAGGAAGCATTTTAATCATCACATCAGCAAATCAGAGGACAAACATAGTGAAAGAATAAAAGTTTGAATAGAGAAAGATAGAGGAAAAAAAAGAGAAAGTCACCCAAAAAAGAAACATTCTGAGGAAATAAGATTAATCAAACATTATACAACCTATCAGCTACAATATTGGCATAATTTGTTTGTTCCAAGCTTTTGCATATAAAAATTACTTTTAATATGAAATGCCTACGCACTAAATTTTTGATTTTAGTAAGTAAACTATGTAAAAGTATTTGAAGCCTGAATATTTACAGTCATGGAATAAATTGATATTTATAACTCAGAAATTTGTTGTAATCAGATTTAAAATGTAATCTGAAATTATGTTATTATACCAAACACAAACCTCTTGAATTTGGTACATGCTCTGCAAATTATTAGAGGGAATAGAAAAGTAATGTAATCTTCAGAGAACTTTACAGATCCTTAAGTTATGAATGGGGTTTTTATTAAGATACAATTAATGGATGAAAACAGATGTTGTAAGTTTTATACTCTGGCTCTGCCAGAGAACCTACTACCACAGAAATTGGTTTTTTTGGCTCCAAAGTCTTCTGTAAACAAGATTAAATACCCACTCATTTTTTACCTATGTAGTAGATGAAAAAGAAGGGTCAGGGAAGATGGTGGCCATATGTCAAAATATTTTTAACATTCAGTTGCTGTTTGTTTAACATTTCAGTGGCAGACTTTGCTGTTCATATGGAGAATAATTAAAAAAAATAAATAAATAACAACCTGCTGGTCCTTGATTTTTGGTGTTCTCTGTAACCAGTTTACTTTAGACTTAAGAGAGAGCTGGTGTTACTATTTCCTGAGGTACAGTAGAATTAGCTCATCTGTTTGAAGCTGTTCCAAGAAATAAGTACTCTTCAGGGGAAAAAGAACCACATATTTTTTGTCTTAAAATCTAGCTAGTTAACTCACTACTGTATTTGTTTTGTTTGTTAGTAAATTGAGCTGATAATCAGAATGCTAGATGTCAAATATTGTTCTTCATCAGTACTGAAAATGTGAGGAAGATGATGTGGTATAAATATGGAGCTACTAGCTTACACACACAGTGCTGAGAACATTAATGTGAATCATAGTTGCATAGTTAGGATGTATGGACATAGACAAGACACAGTTGGTCAATGGAAGTAGTAAACTGGTAACTTGCAAGATCTTCAGTAGCAACTGGAGAAAGTAAAGACTCCTTTAGCTACTTATAATTCAATAGTTTTCTCATAGTTGAGGTTATAAATAGCTCAACTGTCATTTAGAATTATGACTACTGGTATTTTTGACACCAAATTCTGTTACTGCATATTAATAAAATATATTGGTTAGTTTCCCACAGCTCAGATCTCATCAGTGATATTTCAGAGTATTCCTAGGAGAAATCTGAGTTCCTATTTGTCTTACACTTGAAAAATATTGACTTTGGGGGCATTTTAACATTTTGTTGTCATAGCAATGATTGATTATGTTATGTGTACATTCTCATTTGTCCAGTATGTTAAGTGCATGTCTGTCTGTCCCCATATAGATTTCATTGATTCCTTCCATGTTTCTCAAGTCCCATCACAGTTTGGATCTCAGAGTCTAGTAGTAATCTAACTGTTATTAACCTGGGGGAAAAAATGGATAGTAACTTCAGGCAAGAGCATCTTCTTTTAGAATACTATCTTAAGGGATCTATCAGTGTTAACAGTTTCATCGAGTTATAGTAGGTGCAGCTGGAGTATCAAAGCTTTGTCCTGACACCTTTTTGTTCACCTTAAAATGATCCACAGTATTGATGAGAAAACAGTGTTTCATAAAATTCATTACTTAAATCCCAAACCATTTGTACTCTTGGAATTTTGACTGTGAATACTATGGAGTATTAACAGTAAAACTGCAGTAGTAGTAACCATAATAATTTTTCTGTTACACTTCTTAAATCAAGTGTAGACTGTTGTTGAGTTGTATCTGATCCTTAACAAGCCAGTTCTAGAGACAAAAAGTGAAAAAGTACTATAGCACTAGCTATGTTTTATGAAAAAAGTTATCCACTCCCTATACCTAACTTATTTAATCTGATAACTCAGTGTTTTAAGAGTTTATTTAAATAATTCAATGTAATGGAAGGCATTCTCAATTCAAAAATGTAATTAGAAATGAAAAATAATATTTCCTTTCATAATTATTTATTAACAAAGGCTATTAGATAAAATAATCCATGGGTATATGGGGTTCACTGATGTTTTAATTCACTGCAGCATTTGCAGATTGTGTTTCATTTGGAGGAAAATGAACAAGTGTGTAAGAAGTAGGGGTTACATTCAAATATGCTCAGAAAGAGCACATTGATAACATTGATCCTTGAACAGTCATTAAGCCTGTTCAAGTTTTAATTTTTGCAACTGTATGAATAGTTATGTATGCTTGGTAACATCAAGAATTCTTTGTATAAGAGCAGATAAAAGCTCTCAAGGCCAGGGATAAATGTGGAACCTATAAAATGATGCATTTTATATATATCTGCAAATTCAGTTTCTCTATTTGTGTTGAATTTCATGTCTGTATTAATTTCTTTGAGAGGATGTAAACTTTCTTAGTTCTGTGTACCACACAGAACCTTAACATAATTAGATATATCTAAGGTACAGAGAAATAAGTGCTAGATATCAATATTCAGTAATATATTTGATTTAAAAAATAATTTATATTAGCTGTTGCTTAAATCTTTAGCCCAAAATAATTAAAATATGTGATGTTATCAAGATTTTTTAAATAAAGTCCCTGTATTTATATTATTCTGAAGTGACAATTGTAGCAAATATTTAGATGTTATTATTCCAGATTTGTTGCCATCCTTTAGGTTAAATGATCAGAAGAAGTTAATAAAACTTCTGATTTTGTCAGAGAAGTGGCTTCTTAACTGATATATTTTTATGGACACATGGCCGACTTTGATTTACTATACAAAATAAAAGGATCCATTATGCTCTTCTCCCCATATAATGAGTTTCTGTAAAATAAAGTAGTAGCACTGATTGGTACTCTTACTTGAAAATGATTTATTTCCTGTTGCTTTGCATGAAAGGGTGACAAAGGGGAGCTCAACTTCTTCTAATGCTCTGAAATATAAATCTTTCTTTTGCTTTCTAGGTCATTTATAATGACTTAGAAAATCAAGTGTGTTAGGACTGGAATTTGGGATTTATTTATATGCTTTATTATGTTAAGCTATTAATAGCTATGTACGTTTCTCTGAAATTAATGCCTCCTATTAATTTCTGTAGAAACTGAAATAGATAAAAAGAGCAGAATAACTCTACCTGATAAAGCAAATTCTCAGCTAAAACACTATTTTTCAACATAGTCACCACAAGGAGCTATGCATTTTTGTCAGCAATAAACCAGAGCCTGTATGCCACACCAGCAGACGTAACCCACTGTCACCACTACTGAAGCACTTCACTCACCATCTCACCACATGCATTGTTTAGTCTCCATAAACATTCAGCAAGCATTGATGAATGTCAGTAGGTGTCATTATTTTGTAAGGAGGAATACAATGGCTTACCTTTGCTTCATATGCACTTTAATTAAATATGCCACTTTTTTTCAGATAGCCTCTCTTCTGCCATCCATCACACATAAACAGAATTTAACAGAATATTGGTGGGAAGGTTTAACCTCTATTGCTGTACCACCACCAACTGCCTATGATGTTGTGGGCCAATGTTACTTTCATAGCAATCCTCACATTTTCTTGCTATATATTCATCTATCTTCACTTCACTTGCTTCCTAAAATTATCCTACAGTAATCTGAAAGCTGGGATGTTACCTGAAGTAATGATATCTACAATATATAATGGAAGAAGCAATCAATTTCATTAGTAGTCACTACATTATTTCATCTGTGATTCTTGTGGACCGTAAGTACACATCAAGTAAATTACTCTAAATGTATGCACTGAACTCATGCATTTTTCCTTAAGTGGAAGTGCTAGAGAATGAATTTACTACAGAGAATTCTACATATCTTCTGAACTTGTTGTATGAGCTTCACAAATGATATAAACAACAAAAGCAGTTTCTGCATCTCCCTGTGGAATGTAAATAGCAACTGTTGTTTACATGCTTACTGCCTGGAGCCCCAACATGAAGCTTCTGGGGGATAAAAAAAAATAAATTTCTAAGTAATATCCATCCCATGGTAAGAGTTCTGCTTTCTAATCTAAGCTTTATACTTATTGCTGGTGTTTCCCACCTTCAGAATGAATGAAAAATATTACCATTACAGAAAGGTTGAACCACTTACTTTGAATACTCCATGGAATATGCATCAGGCAAAATACACCTGGAAATGTAGATCTCCTTATCAACGGAAATAGCAACACCTTTGCTATTTTTCCTATCACATATATTTCAGAATCTGGCCACACAAACGTAAATGGCTTGTTTTTCTCCTGATCTATGTATATCCTTCCTGCCCTTTCTGCTTTTCTATAGCATCCTATTGTGCTGTGATCCAATTAAAAAAAAATAAATAAATCTGAATCCATTTAGTTTAAACATATTACGTGCTAGGATGCCTATTTTATGTAAAGACTGTGATTGAACAAAGTGCAAAGTTGGATAATCACTTTAGATGGAATTCAAAGCTATGGAATTAGATGTCTGCCCAGAGCCCTGGGGTTTAGATGTTTATCTTGGCTGTAGTACATCTGTCCATATATCCTTCATAATCCAGAAAGACTTCTAGCTGCCAGGCTGCTGGCTGAAATAACCTGAGAACTGTCCAGAGCTGTGATGACCATTGGTGTAGGAGTGGGTATGTGGAGCAGAATGGTCAGTACTAATGCCCAGATGTCTATGCCATACCATCAGGCCTAGCCAGCATGGGTTCATGAAAGGCAGGTAATGCTTGACAAACCTTATATCTTTCTATGATTGAGTGGTCTCCTTGGTGGATGAGGGAAACTCTGTTGACACAGTTTACCTAGACTTCAGCAAAACCTTCAACACTGTCTCTAACACTGTCTCCCAAAGTATTCTCCAGGAGAAGCTGGCAGCCTATGGCTTGGAGGTGCAGTGGACTGTGTTGAGGAAATGGACCTGGGGGTATTGGTTGACTCTCAGCTGAACATGAGCCAACAGTGTGCCCAGGTGGCCAAGAAGGCCAATGGCATCTGGTTTGTATCAGAAATAGTGTGGCCAGCAGGTGCAGAGAGGTAATCATCCCCCTGTGCTCAGCCCTGGTGTGGCTGCATCTTGAGTACTGTGTTCAGTTTTAAGCCCCTCACTACAAGAAGGGAGTTCAGTTCATAGAGATTGCTTAGAGAAGGGCAGTGAAGCTGGTGAAGGATCTGGAGCAGAAGCCTTATGAGGAGCAGCTGGGATTGTTCAGTCTGGAGAAGAGAAGGCTCAGGGGAGACCTTATCCCTCTACCTGAAAGGTGGTTGTGTTGATGTGCTAGCTGTAATCTTCTGCCACATAATTAGCATTAGAACTAGATGGAATGACCTCAGATTGCACTAGGGGAGATTCAGGTTGGATGTTAGGAAGTACTACTTCTCCAAGAGAGTGGTCAAGTTCTGGAGCCGGCTGCCCAGGGAGGTGGTGGGGTCACTGTGCCTGGAGGTGCTCAAGAAACACTGAGATGTTGTACTGAGGGACATGGTTTATTGAGAAATATTTGTGATAGGTGGACAGTTGTGCTAGATGATCTTCGAGGTCTTCTCCAACTTTAGTGATTCTATGAACTTTCTATTTCACACTAGCCTTAGATTTCTGTCTATTGGTATTTGGTTCTTGCTTGACACTTTTACCCACAATGAGAACTTTTTGATTGCTGCTGAGCTCTTGTCTACCATATAATTCCAGATTTGTGCAGTTATTAAAGGGGCGGTAGTGAGCTTGTAGAAGAGAACCTGTAATTAGGTGTATTCATGTCTAAAATGTTGGTACTGTACTGCTTTGAGTAAAATTACTAGAGTAAGTGTGAAGAACAGCAGATCGGAATTATACTCTAGGACATAAAGTGAGCATGATTCTTCTGTTTTGTTTTGTTTTAATCTTTTGTTTTACTTAGTTGTTTTGTTCTTAATCAAAAAAGACATTCGTATGCAGTTTTAACTGAGTGAGTTCAGTCTGCAGCATCAAAAAATAAAAACAAACAGAACCTCACAAGAACCAAACCTTTAGGACAAACAAAAATCATTTAATTTATTAATTACATAAAATATGTCTTGGCCTCGCAGTATTATACATTTACAATATTCTATTGTTTGTATATTCTGTTGTGCTAAATCTTGTATCTTGTGTCAATGTGTGTTTGGCTTGTTTTTAGAGGAAGTCAAGGAACTTTATGTATTAGTTTTCAAGGATTGTTTGTAAATAGCAAAATAATGGATTTATGAGAAGAAACTCATGAATATTCCAAGTAAAATGTATTCTTTCCTGTACAGTGTTTGAACTCATTAGATTTACAGCTATACTGTAGTCTACTAACCACTCTTCTCGGGCATGATTTCACAACTATCTTTCAATGGAACCTCTTTGCATGCATTTCTTCATGCATCTATTTAACATCATTACATAGAGGCAGTCAATAGAGCATTCATGCAGTAATGAATAAATTTTTGTCAGCATTCATTAGCACTTTTAAGGATGCAAAATGCTTAAACTGGAATTAAGTCAGATCTCTTCTAAATACTATTGCACTCTAGCAGTACATGCATGCTGCTATTTGGGTAGGCACATAAATACAGACTGATGGACTTCTTTCAGTGTTTTTGTCCTCCTGTGCAGTGTAGGGGGATATGGCACTGTATACAATGGTATAACACAAGCTGAATTTTCTTTAGTCTTAACAGTCCTCTATGCACACATTTCTGTGATGCTCCAAAATATTTTCTCAACATATATACTTTTTATATAGGTAAACCCTAAAATCTCCACCTACTGTAAAAGATGTTTCCTGCTTAGAATTTTAAAAGAAAACATCTGGATTCAGCAATGTCTCTGTAGCAAATTCTGTTGCAGACGTGACTGCTGCACTTGAACCAATACCAATTTTATTGTTTGTTTTCTTTACTCAGTAGAGAAAGAGATTTTCTGTAACTTAATACAGTTATTGTTGTGTCCTTTTATGGCTACATACCCAGTGTTCTTCCCATAGATAAGCTGCATCTTCAAAAATGGATGTTTTAAGAACCAAGTGGAATGCAAACAGCTACTGCTCTGTGAGGCATTGAGTGGGGGAGGGACTGACAGCAGTTGGAAAGCCGAAGTTCAAAGTGGAGAAGTCACTCTCTGCAACAGTGTTTGAACAAGAGGTTCGCTTAGTCTGTAGGAACCAAGTCAAGGGGTAAAATAGAGAATATGGAAACTGACTCTACAGAGGAAAAAAAAAAAAAAAAAAAAAAAGATTATACTGATTTAAGATGTGATCTCCAGGATCTAGTGGGATTGAGGAAAGAGTAACTTGAAAGCTGGAGTTTGGCATACATACTGCTTCTTCCATATTGTCAACTACTGGTTACTGGAATGGAAAAAGAGTAGTGCTGTGTTCAAACTGATAAAATAGTAGATTTTCATTTAAGTTTTACTTTGTTTTTACACCTACCAGAATTTGGAGAACTACTTGATTTAGTTGCAGTACTTGACTGTGTGGTTATCACTGTGTTTAAAGTGGGGGAAACAATGCTGAGAGAGGATGAGAAAGGGAAATAGGAAAATTGTGGACCTGTGTAGTTATGTGTGCTTATCATTAATGTGTTACTCATATCATCATTATCTGACAAAACCAATGAGGTGTAGGAAGAGTGAAGGGTAGAAGGAATGTAAATGCAAAAGTAAAACAGGAACAAAAGATATACACAGTTATATTGTAGATGTCAGTAAGAACACTGGTTAGATAAAAGATCATTCTTAGTTTTCTTGTGCTGAACATTAAACAGAATTTTTCATTGCTGGTACTGTGTATGCATCAATTCTATACTCCACCTGCAGTGTACTTCTCCTAAAAAGGAGCTCATTTAGTGCTTGTGTATTTACTTATATCTCTATTTGGTAAGTGGAAATTGAAGCTTAGATGTGCTCAATACATAACACTGAATAGAAAGCTTCAAAATATAAATTCAATCACAGCACATTTAAGAAATAAAATTAAAAATTAAAAATTGAAGTATATTAAGAGGTGCATGGAGCTGGTGAAAGCTTGTCAAAAGATGAAAGAAAGAGTATTCATGGCACTTGACCTATAAAAATAGGAAACAGTAAAGAGCCAAATGCAAGTGTTTTTTTCCTAAACGCAAATAGCCTTACATATACTGATCTTTTTGGATATAAATTTTATGTAACTTCTGCATCTTGTGGAATTAATTCAGAGGGAGACTGTAACAGGTCAACAATCAGCACTCACCCAACTGAGAGGAGAATAAAGAAAAAACAGTCTTACTCTTTTATTTAGATATAGGCCTCTGAGTCATTCATGTGCTGTGATTTCATTTACTTTGAAAAAATAACACAACTATAGGTAATCTTTGCTAAATATCTGCTCATGACTTTGGCAAAGACATATGCCAAATGCCATTTAATATATTGAAGATAAAGTTGAAATCAAGAATAAGATGCTGTTGTCTAGAAAGCCAATTAAAAATTATGCTAACACGTCATAAAACAGTTTTTCTTCTTCTAAAGTAATACCTTCTCAGCTATGTTTAGATAGTCATTAATTCAGATGAATATGATAGAAATATACCCAGTATTACATTCTGCAAAAAATTAAGCATCTGATGGGACTCTTGAAGGTTTACTTTTTCTTGAATTAGGATATTTACAACTGAAAGTAGAAGTCAGAAGATGATATAAATTTTGTTTTACTTTCACTTCCACATGTAATCCTTGTGTGACATTTGGGTTGATTGCTCGGAACCACAAAAACCATAACAGCATTCCACGAAGTCTGCCAGGAATATGTTTCAGTAAAACTTTGTTTCTATACATGCTTATAGGTGTCTTAGAATTTGATTCTGGTATGTTTCAGCATATTAAGTAAAGTGCCCGTGAAATTCTGGTGCTATAAGAAAGTTAAGTGATCTAGTAGCTGCAACCAGCAACTATACCAGAATACTATAGTCTTTGTTCTTCCTAGCAAATAGAACTGCAAGCACAGTGTAGTATTCATTTCCAGAAAACTTATTGGCTCACTGATGTATTTCGAGTAATTTCACATTACTTGAAAACCTCTTCCTGTACTGGAATGTAACATGTTATACAAGGCCATTTAAGATAGGAGAAGCTGCCTTATAAACACATAATTTTGCACATGATTTAAATCATAGCTGCATGTAGCTTATCTGAAACAGAGCTCCACAACCCAAGTTATTTAGAGGTGGATGTTTCTGTGCATATAAAAACAGAAATGAATATTTCAAATGACTGTGAATTGGCACGTTACTTTTAAGAGCTGATCAGCTTTCTTATTTGAGTAGCTTTAATATACATACATGCAGTGTCTGTCATCCATGAATTTTGCTGGTGGAGATCCATCGGTCAGAATCGGTTTGCCTTAGTAAAAATGATTTAAACCCAGACTACTGCTCAGCTGATATAGCTTATTCATTTAATTTTTTAAAAAAATTCTCTGCTAGAAAATGTTTGCAATATTTCTTTTAGCCTTGGTGGCTTTTAAAATTATTAGATGCTAAGCATAATTATGTTTGCATATTTGTAGGAGCAAAAGAAAAGGCATTCTGATAGTACAAATACCAGCAACAAACTACTTGAGGAATTACTGATGGAACTTGCTATATGACAAGCAACATATCATGGTAATTGAATCCTTTAACATGAGCGTAAACATCATCTTTATAGTAAAGAAGTATGTAGGACATCATATTTCTGTGTCAGTTCCCCAGAAATAAAGGATAAATCATCCTGAGATTCATGGCTTGTTTGATGGAATAGTATGCTTTCACATGTGAGGTGCACTTAATATTGACCAGCACCTTGGAAGATGGAGAACTTTGAGACAGCAACATTTTTCACATTCTGCCTGATCTAATTATGGATCTTCACATCAGCAATATCAGCCAAATATTCACTGCTTTTTCTCCTAGAGGAGAAGGTGTATGTGCATTCTGCTACCAACGTTTCTGGCATGAACAACAAAGCAATTTTTAAACATCACAAAGACTCCTATTTGTGCCCCCCATCTTCCCCATAAAAAACTGAACCTAGCAGCAGTGTGTTTTTACATCATAGGAGTGAATAAGAGTGTGATATGGTTAGTAAACACTGCTTTTCTTGACACTAGGTGAAATTCAATCTGCTGTGTGAATTAGATGTTGGTTCACAGCCAGAGTAAACGGATGTAGCTGTGTTGACAGAGCTGCAAAGGAAAGCAGGGTGCAATAAAATGTCTGGTGCAGCGAAAGGCCTTAAGATTTCTTTTTAAGCACTGAAGCAAAGTGTGATCTGTTGTCTGTGGAAAAATGAAGAGGATGTCTGGCAGCATTCATACTTGTCCTGTCTGGGTAGACTTCTTGTTCAATCATGAGAGAAGGCAACCTACTCAGAGTTCTGAAGAGCTTTTGCAAGATTTTTTGAGTACTTTTGACATGAAGAACTGTGATACAAGAGAACTGTGATAGAATGGAGGGGATGAATATGATGAATCACAATAGTAATTTGCAAGCTAGTAACTCAGTATTTGTAAATTAAATACTACATAAAAACAGGAGTTCAGATATGGGGAATCACTGAACCGCTGAAAGGAAATAATAATTTTTCAATGTAGAACATATGCAGGAGCTCAGTTAATAGAACAAAATCTATAATGACAAGAATTTGTTAAAGAGTTTGTCTGCATATAAACAAATTGCTTTAAAAAATTCACCAAATGCAACAGTTAGTCATTTATTAATATAACACATAAATGTGTCTTCAGTTGGGAATACTGTAGTATCCAGTCATAAGGAATGTCATTAGATTTAAGAACAAGAATTTACTTTTCACAGGAGAAACACTGAGATTTTTCTCTTTGCTTTACCAAATCCTTCCTACACAGCATTTAAGCATCCTGGGTTTTTTTTTTTGTTTGTTTGTTTTTTTTAATGATATTTGTTTCTATGTGCACTCTGAGACTATTCTGTATTCATTTGGCAATGTCGCATGCAGCGAAGTATCATATATTTTGTGCAAAACCATTTCTATCTCAAAACTTAATGCTTTGGGAGAAATCAGTGTATCTATATATAGGTATTTGGTGTTTGACATCTGCAATGTGTGAAAAGTCCTTGTGGAATTCTTTTGATGTGGGAGGTGAGAACCTAATGGAATACTTAGTATTAAAGTGTCACCAGACCCATGTTAGGGACCTGCTACCGAATATGTTGGATTTTGGAACAGGGTACTACAAGGAAAAGGAGGGTCAGCAGAAGCTACTGTCTTCACCCCCTAGAGGAGTGTGTGCTGTGCGTTCCAGTGTGGGAAGTCTTGTTCACAACTGAAAAGGTTATTGCATATCTCACTGGCATTTTCTTGCCCCTCACGAGGAGATGTATGCTGTGATTGATAAATGATAGAATGCATCATCTTTAACTCAAATACATCCCTAAGACCATCCAATATAGGAAAATGAAAAAAAAAAAACCAAAAACCAAAAACCAAAAACAAAAAACACAGTATATTTAAGTATTCTCTAGGCATTTTAAAATCACCTTCTAAACTCCTCAGTATGAGCAAAATGGTCAGCTTTTAGTATTCAATAATATTCTGTGGAATCCTTACCCCATCAAATTCTGTAAAGCAGAAGAGTAAAATCGCCTGTCAAACTACACAGGGTATAAAAATGAGCCCACATATACCAAGAAAAATAATTTTTTATGGAAACTGCTGTTCTAAGCATAAATAAAGGACACACACAAATTGTTAACCTGTCTTGGAGCTTGGCATATTTACAAGATTTTTTCTTGTTAACTGAAAATATAGCAATAAAATACTATGGTTTAAAGTTTTTCAAATCACATACTAAACTAGACCCTAGCCGCTTAAATGCAAAAGCTTAAAAAACATTTTCCATTCTAGAGTCATGGTATGTTTTTGTATATAATGAAATTTATTTCATGGAAGTTGAAGAAATGATATATATATTAATATATATATATATTAATATAAAGTTTCTGCAGACACTCTCCATCTTCTAATAGGGCTTAGAAACTCTAAATTTTTATATGGTGATTTCCTTTATGATATCCTTCTAGAATGATAATATAAGCTGCATCGTTGCAAACAATAGATGTAGAGCAAAGCCTTCTCAGAATAACCTACATACCTAAAAACCTATCTTTGCTCGAGCATGCTTGATGTATTCTAATTTTGGAGTGCAGTCCAGAAATGTATTGTAGATTCTAATATGTGCTGGGGATATGCACCCAGTATGCAAGTGTGCACTGCAATTTTGGGAGAATTTCAGCTGCCAGAGCAAGCACTGAATAGTGTCTTGGAGTGCTGTCTTTAATCCTGTCATGATACCCTGGAAGAAACATTTTATTTGTGCTTTTTCATTTCTTGACATGTACCCTACTCTCCATGCTCCTTTCCCTTGTCCTTCCAATGAGCAACTCTGAGCAACTCCTTGTATTGCCCCCAAAACTCTTTCACAAAGGGATCCTGTTTCTCTTATGAGGCAGTCACTGATATGTATGTTGATAATCAGAGAATATCAACAGTCAGTCTAGAACTCAGGCTTGAATAATAAATGATACTTGACAGGAATTTAATTCAGATTTTGACTACAAGTTTTAAAATTCTCGATGTTTCATCTCAACTTTTTTTTTCTAATCTCACTTTATGGGTATGAAATGATGTCTCCTTTTAATATACAAGGTATCTTTCATACTAATTACTTCTGTTGAACAATGCTTTTTTCCCTGTCAAAATTATCAATATCTCACCATATCTTCTTTTTTTTTTTTTTTTTTTTTTTTGTTAAAGAATAAAACAAACATTGTCGAATGCTTCTATTTGCTTTCTGCATTTGTCATGATCTCTGGATTATGCTTTACCTTTTCAGACTGTTGTCATTTATTACCTGTAAAAGTCTTTTCTTGTTCTGATGTTTAAACAAGTGGTTTTATTCCTCCTATACACCTAAATTTTCTTCTTTTTTGTGTATTTATTCCATGTAAAAAGATGCAAGTTGCTACACAAATCGCATACCTGACAGGCAGTTACAGCAGGTTCTTCAGAGATGTTTGCTTCTCTATTAATGCATTGTATTTTGCATATCATCTCTTCCCTGTAACAATCTGCTTTTTTTTTTCTTTTTCTTTTTTTCTTTTTTCTTTTTTCTTTTTTTTTTTCCCCACCTTCAGTAGTTTCTTTGAGAACATTATCTACTGTTTGTTATTATTTATCTCTTGGTAATTTAAGGTAAAATATATATTCATCGTTTGACTCATTTTTGAGTGCATGTTAGAGAGTTTTGAATAAAGTGTTACAGCTCTTATTACCTGTCATTTTTTTATTTTCCAATTCACTCTCTTACTTATGTCACTTTCAAATACAATCTTAGTTGTCAACTCTGTGATTAAGAGACTGAATTTTGCATTCAGTGACTCTTTTGAATAATTTTCTCCTTTCTCACTTGCTTGTTTAGTATTATCCTATTTACATTTGTAAATAAGCAGTTCTTTTACTAATTATATATATTTTTAAACACATTGGTTTTGTCAGAATTCTCAGGACTTCAAACAGTATAAAAATTTAGGTGTTTAGCACCTTTCATTTGTTTTAAAATGATTGCTGATTCTGTAATCAACTGAATGATTATTCTCCATCTCAAGATAAACACACAATCCAACTAATCTCTTCGTGTCTAACTGATTTCTAAACAAGTCTTTATTGATACACATTTTGTAGGCAAGCACTTACTGAGTTAAATAATCCAGATCATAATACCTGAACAACAAATTTCCCAAAATGTAAGAGTTGTTACTGTTAACTTCTTTTATTTCCTTGTTGCTTGCTACCTAGAATGTTTAGAAGGGAGATTAGAAAACGTTAATCTTTTTAACCCTCCATTAGCTTTAGCTTGAGAGAAATAATCTAGGATTATCATAAAGTTTTATCACTGCCTGCTTAGGCAACATGAGTAGTTCTCTAGTTATACTTCATAATAATGTAATGCATTTTACAACAGAAAGATTTTCCTATGGAGGATCCAGTTTTCAGGTCATTACCTTGTATTAGTTAGGAATGCATGGATCCCTGGTTCTCTTAATTGCTGAGCAAAATATCCACAGACCCACATATCTCCTGTAACTATAAACATATAAATACACTAATTTTGGTGTAGCAGGAATTCATAAGCCATATAAGTTTTCATCAATTTGATAATTACCTTTTGTCCTATTTGAGATGTATTGAAGCGTCAAAAGAATATAAAATAGTGAGTGAATGTTGATATTGTTATCAACGAGAATAAATTGAATTCCTAAAGACGTTGTTATTGCATCATCACTTCTCTCTAAATTTGTAAGACATTGTTGCATAGAACTGGCAACTGAACAGACATGAAGTAATGTAAAAACTGCTGGTTATTACAGTAATTTTATCTACATGTGAGGTGAGTTGTGTTGTGATTCAGTAACTAAATTCCCCAGAAAAGAGATGTCAGAATGTTTTGATGTTTGCAAGGAATAAGACTATTCTGTGAATTTGTAAAATTATGAATTTGCACACCTATTTTTGATGCTGAAAGCTTTTAGAGTACTTCAAGAATGTACTTTTTGGGTCACATTACATATACTGAATTTGCTAGCTTAAATATTACTGTTATGTCAATTAGTATGTTCTATATATTCTGAGCTCTGTTCTAAACTTTCCTATTCAGACCTTGTAGGTAAAGCTGTTTGCTTGTCTATAATGAAAGAAGGCATATTTTTAATTCGGGTATTATCGTAATTCAGTATGTAGTTTGTGATAACTGATATTCGTGGTTATTATTAGGTTAGATATTGTTGCCTTTTAATGTTTTACACTAAATAACAAGTGGAATATTGTAAAACACTATAAATTTCTCACATTCAGATTAGAATTTTTTGCAGTCTCAGTGTGGCAGATATATGGAATTACTGAAGATTAGGTTTATGCTACTATGCAAACTTGGCATTTTCCTGCTGTTTCCTTTGTCTTCTTACACCCACTCTGAGCTCCTATTTTTCCTGCATGCAGAATAGGATTTCAGAGTTTACTTGCCAATTTGTAGAGCAATATTGAGATAGCCAAGTACTACAAGTTTTATGGTATCTTTAATTTGACCTATGAAATGGCTAAAAGATTTCAGCTCTGATTTTGTTTCTCCATTCTTTCAACTGTTCAGCTCTTGGATACACTGGCAGTCTTCTGGAAGTGTACTATTTTCACACAATACTATAGCTGCTGGTAAGAAGTTAGTGATCCCTAGTCTTAATGAGGAACTACTGGTGATAACTCAGAGAGTTTTGTCTGTGCAAATTTTAAAATACGAACTGGAAAGTTGCTGTGATAAATCCTGAACTTTATTCATAATCACCTGTCTGCATTCATAAACTGGAATTGGCACATAATCTGAAAACCAGGAAAGTATCAATACTTAAGTGGCGGAATGTTTGTGGTGTTTGGAAGTTATTCATCCATTTTTATGTTCTGTGTCTGTTTCCATTATCTGTAATGAGAATTGTTTCCACAGTCTGTAGACCTGTGGAGATAAGTGTCTCTTCTCCTTCGGGCATTCATGCAGTTTTGGTTGGGTACAGAGTGCTACTGCAGGGCTGTGTGATAGAGATGATTAACGACTCAGCAAAAATCCTATTACTACAGCTGGCCTGGAATGTCCCGATGAATACTTCAGCTGTAAATACTGATTCACAGAGCTCACAGTGTGTCATCTGGCATATCAAACTGTCCGCAAATCTGAGGTGGAAAAGCCAGAGCTGCTATCTGGGCTTGGTCAGTCTGCTCTGTCTCCATCCCCAAGAGCTGTCCAAAGCCTCATGTGCCTTTCCCCACCAGTGTGATACTGCCATGCACTCAGCTACTCAGCTCCCATGGAGCCACATTTCAGCTTAGACAACTTGCTGACCAACCACTAAACCCTGGCAGTTTTGTCCAAGAAAATCAGAGGACTTTGTTCTTCTAGCGACTGAGAGTGCAAGTTCCACTGGAAAATTCTTTCTTTTCTAAGCTGTCTACTTTGTAGCAATCTGTACATGGCAAACCTATCTAACCCAGACTTGTAATGAGGATAAATATGCAATACTCATTACTGAAGTGACAGTGGTCTTATACAGATTCCTGATTTCTGTCATCCAAAGATGCTTTACAGTCTAGTACTGGATCATTCACTTAATTGACATACCTACACCAAGAATGCTAATCTGCTAACTTAGAGCACACTCCAGAGCATCCCCAGGAGTCTGGGTTGAAAGATTAATGTATTCAGACTCATGTTTCCTGCAACCTATTTTGATCAGATGGAGAGAGGAAGGTAGACACGGGGAATTTCAGTGTAATGCAGTATTGTCCATCAAAAAATAATGGTACTGAACTCTATTTAGCATAATGTGAATTCTTACATCCTATGAAAAAAAAAAAGTAAACCAAATCAACCAACCAACCAACCAAACAAACAAAAAAAGATCAATCA
Organism: Coturnix japonica; assembly: GCF_054131305.1. Lineage (NCBI taxonomy): Eukaryota > Metazoa > Chordata > Aves > Galliformes > Phasianidae > Coturnix > Coturnix japonica. The sequence goes on from NC_140666.1 coordinate 66,158,397, forward strand.
AAACCCAAAAAACAACACAGGTATAAGACACAAAGACATGCATATCACACACATTTTGTGAATAAATTTGCTTTTGAACATTTTATTCAAAATAAAACATAGTGTAGTCAGGGCAGTTCTTGCAGATCATAGCTGATGTGCTTTAAGGACCTCTGGCAGCAGACCCAAACTGAGAGGTAATAAGTAAATAAATAACACCTGAGAAAGAATCTCTGTGATTTCACAGCTTTATTCTAGAAGGAGTTTTGAATTTTTCTAGAAAGACTGATCTGTTCCCTTAGACAAGCATTGGTCTACAATAATTATTTTCTGATGACACTTTATGGCTAAAAATGTTACACAGTTCTTTGCCTCCAAAACTAAATTTGCCTGTAGCAAATAGTAGTTTAGAGTTTAGCAGTAGGGAGTTCTATTGGCAGCAATACTTTGAGAGATGAAAGAATCCTTTTGGTCCTAGTATTTGAAATTCTGTCTGAGTTATGAATCAGATTTCAAAGTTAACTTCTACTGTTAATACTTGTGTGGGTTAATTTGGAATGTACTTTTACTCATGGATTTTTTCATTCAAATAGGAAGGAGAAACTTTATCAAATGTAACAGATGAATGAAAATTCTGGCAGTGAAATACTCCTGGCTTTATACTAAATCAGTCCTAAAATATAAAAATGAATAACAACATATTGAATCATTTTAGTTTTATATTTTAAATGAAATATCTTTTATATTCATTCACACTTAATGTGTAGGAGGAACACTGAATATGAATATTCTTATTATTTCCTTATAATTGGGCTTTAATGTAATTTCATTCAGAAACCATTGCCACTTTGTTCCTAAGAAAAAAATTAGTGTGATTAGAATTATGCTGCAATTCAAAAAGGAAATGAAGAAGGCAAACAAAAGGATAGTAGACTGATATGAAGAAGCACAGTAACTTCAGCCACAGGTTTAGGTGTTCACCTTTAGGCAGGATGGAACCTATATATTAAGATACCTATTTTGTATGTAATTTATAACGCAGTCTCAACTGATTACTTTAAGGTGATGACTATTTAGATACTGAATGAAATCTATCCATGATAGAGCCGCTAGAGCAGGTATACAGCCTATAAGAGAGAACTGTTTGAAATGATCAACTTGATGATTTGTTGGTTTTATTTGCTAAAGTAGTGTATTGTCTGCAGAGCAACTGCTTAGAGTAATGGAAGAAAAGATTTTCAAGGAAAGTTTAGATTCACAGGGAACATTTATCAATACTAAGATCAATGAGGCTGTGCAGCACTTCTTATGAAAACCTTCAAGCTGTTTCATAAGGAAAAGTGAATCAAATAAAAGATGTGAAAATGCACATGTGCAGGAAAAGTTGTTTTAAGGTATCTAAGAAGACTGGTTCTCAGCAATTCTGAATTTAATATTTGAAGAATGAAAGTCAAAGTAATTTTTGAGTTCAGCAATAATTCAGACTTTTTTTTTTTTCTAATCTGCAATGTTATTGCCATCATTAATATACCATCTTTTACAAATAACATTCATCCCAAATTTGTGTGATAAATTCAGTAGTGCCACAAAACACATTGAGGGACATTTTATTTTCTGGCATAGGTATTTTTTTCTCTAAACTAATGCAGAATTTCAGTCTTACTTATGATTCCCCACACATTTACTACAGCAACGTTTGTATTAATTTTTATTCGTTATAGCCATGCGGATATAACACCAATTTTGTTTTCTTTGTCAGAAATGCATTCTGCTGGAAAGGGCACTTGCTGTTGAAATGCAAGAACTGTGGAGTGGCAGTTATTCATTTTAAAATAAAATATGTATTTTTAAATGATTTAAAAAATCTGGTGATGTTAGGAGAAAAAAATAAAGCCAAAATTCAGAGGTCTTGTTGGGGATGGCACCATTGTCTAGACAACTCAATTTAATAAAGTCATGCATAAACATGCTTGTGGATTAGAAATGCCAGTTGATTGTGCACCAACAATATCATATTTTAATTTCCTGTATTAGGTTATTTGTTCCTCTTTTATGTACTAATGTGATATGCATTGGTACATGTAGTTTTAATGTGTACTCAGAAAAAGGAAGAACTTATTATTCAGGAAGTATCCTTAACTGTATCAAAAGGGGAAACAGATGACTACAGTATACAGCAACAAGGTGGCCTTTATTTGCAGCAATTAGTTAGAAGCCTTTTATGAAGTAAGACTTGTGTAGCGGTACTGAATAGGGAATTCAGAAGAAAGAATCAGAAGAGGTCTGAGGATTCTTTAATGTAGCTTAAATTTTATAATGGAAAAAAAAGTCTATTTTGCATTTTAGAAAGATGTATTTCTTTTCTTGTTAATGCTTATTGTAGTGTTAATGAGATATTGGTGTAACACATTTTATTTAAAAAAATGTAAAGTAAGCACCTGCTCAGCTGTATGTAAAAAAATGTTATACTAGGCAGTAAGATGCTGAACAGTTTTCTTCTGTTAAATCAAATCTATTTTCTCTGTGGTGTATGTATACACTAACAAGCAAAACAGAAAAAGCTGAGAAGGCAGATAAAGAAAAAGGGGATTCTGGCTGGGAAGTGAGTGTCACACATCTGTGAACTAAATTAAGTGGTTGTGTGGTTTGACAAATTGGAAAAGCAAATAACAAATTGGGACCGAGTAAGAAGAAAATTTCATTAAGGAGAAAGAAATATTCCATTCCTCCAAGCTTCACAGTGGCAGAATTAAGAAGCTTGCCCGTGTCCAGTTTTTTATCATGCTTAATTTTGTACTGTTTGGTATGGTCTACTGGGTTCAAGACAAAGAATGTAATTTAGGCAGATTTCTTAGAAGGCGGGTCTAAAGTGAAGGCTCTATTAACCTGATGATTGATAGACTTGACAGTTGAAAGCAAAGTTTCCGAAGGTATTTGCAGATGAGCCATATGTGAATAAGTGGTGAAAAGGAGAGGGAGATAGTAGGAGTTAGTCCTTCCACTGTCAATAGCAATCATATGAAAAATAGTTGCTGTTGTGTTTTTCAACAGTTATTGCTTCTGATAGGAAAAACACGTAGCTGTCAACATTTTAACATTATAATCAGGAAAAAGAACACTCCTGGGAAAAAAGTATAGATCATTTTACCAATTACAATTCTTGAATGCTCTGAATTATGATCAAGAGATATATTAACTTTCAATTCTACAAATTACCATTGTTTTCATCTTTGTTAAGGGATTGAATATTGTACTACTGACAGTAGTAACTAGCCCTCTGCTATATGGCACTCTTCCTCATTTTTTTTCTTTTTAAATATTATTTCTTTGATGGCTATGTAATTCTGTTCTTTATTAGAGCTGGCTTGAAATAGGAAATTTCTTCTGCAGCTAAGCCTATACATTACCAACTCTTAACATTTGCTACATACTGAACTTTTATTCTTTTTGCAAAATGTGTAGAAAAAAGGCTGTAGTTAATGATGGCCTTGTCATTTTTGTGCCCAGCTGTGACAGCCAGAGTCAGCTGTGAGCTAAATCAGAACACAGAGAAATGCAGGTTCTGTGGCTTCAGAAATTTTCCAGTCTTGAAATGCCTGTTGCTGATATCATAGTTTCTGGGTTCCATGAAATCCCTAGCAAACTTTTGAACTTTTGAATGCTTCATGTCCTTGATTAAAGGCTAAAGGTCTCCTGAAACATGCAGTGTCTGCTGGATGTTGAACTAAGTGCATGTCCAAACCTGTGAGGATTTTCTCACTGAATAAGAGGAGAATAGAGACAGCTCTAGACCCTTCTTTTTTTTTATTCTTAGAAAAAGAAGACAAAAGGCATTTAAAAAAGTTTAGGTTCTTTTCCACAGTAATCTTTTCCACACAATTTTTATGCTTACAAAACTCACGTACAAGTTAAAATAAGGTTTATGGAAAAAGGCAGCTGCATCACAACATAAGATTTCAGCTTTTTTGAAACTAAATATATGTCCAGCCTAGTTAATGGAGTGCATGAAGATCTCACTATAGATATGGCTCCTAAGAAAAATCTTAACATGTTAGAAAAATTGCAATCATGTTGAAGTGCTTACCATCAGTATGACTGAAAGAAAACAGGAATGGAAAGGTCTCAGGAAATACCTTCCGTATCATTATTAAGCCGCAGTAGGGGAAATATGTAACCAATTGTTTGCTGGATGTGTCCATAACTGAAAGTAAATCATATCATACCTTTGAAATAGCAATCAAGACAACTACTGCAAACCTCTTGGGAGCAATGGTAATGGAGCGAGTGATAATTTACTTACCCTTAGCTCTTGGTCTACAGCCTAAATAGTAATTGGTTAATAATTAAAATGTGTGAATATACCCATAGATAAGTATTAAAAAGGTGTATAAAAAGGTGGAGTGAGGATTCTAGATTCTATGAAATAAAAGCCTTCTATACAGACAACAGGAGTGTCAGAGTGAATAAAACATTAAGAATGTTGGTATCTATTTATTTCAACTGAATAGAAAGGTGATATCCCTAACTTATATATTGACTCACGAGAAGCAGCACTTCAGTATTTTCTCAGCAATGAGCTGTGTGTATGCATATAAACAATTTCACTGATACTTAATGTCTCTAGGCTGGGACAGAGAATGTAGCAAGCACTGCAGAACACACTACACAATCCTCTGATTTGGAGAAACAGTACTAATTTCTTCTTTTACTAAGTGAAATTGTACCAGTCATTATCAGTCTTAAACTAACATTCTGGACAACAAGGACTGTATTTTGAAAACATTGACACATGAAAGCATTATTCTGGGAAATTTTATTGGTCTTGTATTTATTTCTTTATAGTTCATAGATGGTATTCATTCCAACAGATTCACACAGGCAAAGATTTGCATTATAAAGGTGCACAATTAGGATTTACAAGTCCTCCAACAGTCTTGTTTTTATTCTCTGTGCCAAATGTCAAGTGCAGAATATTTCCTGAGTTTGTAAAGGAAGAAAATAATGTAGTGAACGTATGCTATAAAGACAATTTCTAGTGTTTAGTATAAATGACTGGATGGTATGTATCTGTTAGATACATTTCTGTTGCTGAAACTGCGAAAAAGACAGGCTTTCTTGACATGTCCACTAATGTACTTGGTAGATCAATTCATTCAAATATACTTCATATAGGGATAACTGCTAAAATACCCTGTAAAATACATCTCAGCAAGTTATCAGTTTTGGCTGACTTTTTCTGTTGAGAAGGTCAATATGGGTTCTAAAGCATAATATTGTTTTCAAAGGTTAGATTAGGAAAACATCTGTTTTAGTGGTAGCAGTAGGTGGGATCAGTAGATGCCCTATGAACTCCACATACGAAATTAATGGTTTTAATTTATTCTGCTACAGGGGAATGTGTGGAGGAATCAGAAGCCCTTTAATTCCAGTGGTGTTCCTTGGTGGGGATCTGCTTATCTATAGCTCAGCCAGTTCCCAAAAGACTGAAGCTGAGGAAATTCAATTTAGATGAAAGCTGGAAAAAGGAGAGATTAATAGGACTTGAAGTATTTTTAGTTTCGTTTCATGATGCATTGATAAGCCGGCTGATAAAGAGTCAGAAAATGCAAACCTGTAGATGAATACAAGCAACAGTCCATAAATGTCACTGTAAGCATCTAGAAAGTTATAGTGACTTCCAGCATTAAGCAAAATATGTGTTTTTGAGATATTACACTGTAGCCTTATGCATTACAGCAGGGTAAACTCTGTAGGGCTGCTTATACATCCTTACATGTGCAGGAATCATCTTGGCTTGAGAAGGAATTGTCTAAAAAGATCCTGAAGGACAGAGACTTAAGTAAATGAACAAGGCTAATTTTTGAAGGATGGAATCAGTGATGGGAGCATATGCTTTGTGTAACGAGTCTGGCTTCTGCTTTTCCCTCTTTTCCCTTGCTCTCTATAACTTCCTGAAGGGAAGTTGTGGTGAGCTGGGGGTTGGCCTCTTCTTTCGTGTCATTAGTGATAGGACCAGACGGAATGGTTTCAAGCTACAGCTGGGGAGATTCAGGCTGGACATTAGAAAGTATTACTTCTCAGAAAGGGTGGTCAGGCACTGGAATGGACTGCCCAGGGAGGTGGTGGAGTCACCGACCCTGGGGGTGTTTAAGGAAAGACTGGATGTTGTGTTGAGGGATATGGTTTAGTGGGAGCTATTAGTAATAGGTGAATGGTTGGACTGGATGATCTTTTAGGTCTTTTCCAACCTTGGTGATTCTATGATTCTATGATGCATCTTCCATCTCTTCTAAGTCCTCCAGATCCAGGACATATGCAGGCCTGTTGTGAGCTGCATACTTTCCCAGTGGTAAGGAATTAATGCATCGTTGCAGATCAAGTTTTTGAATTTAGGAGAGTAGAGAAAATAGTATAATAAATAATCTGGAGAAAAGTTAACTTTGTGAGAAACCTATATTTAACTTATATTAACCCTAAAACACTATTTCTTTGTTGTTTAATCCTACACATGACAGAAGTGTGGAGCATCGCATATCCCACTTTAAAAAGGAGTTGGGTCCTCTTTTCTTATGTTCAAGTGCAGGTATTTGCCAGTTTCGTCACAGCACCATCTTGAAAAATACCAATAGTTCTAACCGTTAAAATTAGCTAAAAAGCCAGGGAGGTGACAGTTTATGATATAATATGATCATTTTCAAGTGAAATTGCTTTTAATTTGAAATTTTATTTTACCTACCTTATGGCTTTTTTAGACCTGATTTCACAGAATCACAGAATCACAAAATTATCAAGGTTGGAAAAGACCTAGAAGATCATCTAGTCGAACCATTACCAATACTTCCAGGCTAAATCATATTCCTCAGCACCACATCCAAGTGTTTCTTGAACACTCCCATGGTTGGTGACTCCACCACCTCCCTGGGCAGTCCATTCCAGTGCCTGACCCCTTTGAAAATTCATGTCTTAGAAAGATAGATACTTCATTCTGTTTTTAAGGTAATGATATCTCAAATTACAAGTAAACTTTTTAGTACAGTCTCAGCAGACTTTTTAGGTCAGTTACATCAGAGACACAACTGTAGCTCTTATGGTGAAGGTTACATCTATTAAAAATGAAAGAACAGTTTTGGTACGCTTAGTAGTAAAGGTCATACATTTCAGAGAAAAAAAAAATAAAAAAAAATATCATGCAATGCTTAGCCTTCAAATTTTCTTGAAATTAAAAAGTTTAATTAATTAACCTTTATCAGTTGCTCATTGTGTTAGTGAATAAATTTTGTCATGTGGTGCTGTGCAAATTCTGTCTCCATAAACTGTTATAATTCGTCCCAGAGTTTAGTTTCCTAAATGCAAATGAAAATGTTAGGATGAAATGGTGAAGACCAAAATCTGGTGATAGAATGTAGCAATGGTGCTACTGAATCATAATGATGGCCACACTGTTGGACAGCACTAGTGACAAAGTATGCAACGAAGAATCACAAGGTCACATGTTACTGTCATAGCCAGAAGTTGTAGTCATTTCAAAAACGTAGATTTAATGACAGAAATCTTGAATTGCATGCCTGATGGCAATATGAAAGCAATCCATTAGGGGAAAAAAGAAGGAGCACTCAGTAAGCAAGATAGCATAATTAAAACTCTGGTGACAAAAAACCAAGCCACCACATAACAGATCACATTAGAGAAATCAGTGGCTCTCATAAGTCACTGAAAGCCAGTATCTCATAAGAGTAATATTAAAGACCATTTCTAACTAATATTGTGTTCTAGTTTGCTTATTCATCTTTTTATATTACCATGTAGCTGGTGAATGGTGATTTGAAGTAAATGACATTTGCTAGGTAGCATTCTTGATTAACCAAATTTCTTTGCTATCCTTCTGGGACAAGCCAGCACAACTCTTAACTAGTGGATCTGATTGAAATTCTGATGATACAATAAAAAAAGATTAACTGTTGAGTAGAATACATAATTTACCTAAATAAATACTGGTTCAAATATTAAGCTTAACATAGAATGCTTTTTATATAAATGAAAGTAAATCTAGGTACTGATTGTGAACATGCACATGAAATGATAACACAGACTTAGTAATCTGCACAGATTTTAGTGATGTGCTGTTAATTCTTGATAGAATTCTGGCTTAATTATATTAAAACTATTCAGTCACTGCCTCTGTAGGTGTTTCTGCACTGAAGAAATCTCAGTCAAGACAGAACATCGTTTAAAAATAAATGATATAATAGTTATTTTTTTCAGAATACGGGTTAACAAACTTTTACAGATTTGTGACACTCGTTTCAGAGAATTGTGACTTGAAATTGAGGACTGTTAGCAGACTGGTTAGCTGTGCACTCTGTTTTAGACACCCTGGGTATTCCTGGGTATTTTACTACTCACAGATCTGAGTCTTCTCAGATTTCTCTCAACTATAGCTACCTTTCTCTTCTCACTTTCCTTTTTCAACCTGTTTTTTTTTTTTCTAACTCACATTAATCTTCATTCTGATCTTATCTGTTCCTCCTCTCCAACCTTGCTTGTTACATTAGCATTATTACTTTTGAGGAGAGTGACAGATACTCTCATAAGAGTTTTAACACCTACAAGTTTGACCTTTCAAAGTCAGTATTGTGTTCTGTTTCTTGCTTCTTCATGCTTGTGATGCAAAATTCAAGAGCTGCTTCCTTTCTACATTCTCTTGGCACTGAACAATACTATGCAAAAACAGAGCCTCAGCCATGTGTGGATTTGTAAGCAGCTTATTGGAATTTGTGCATACAAAACAAAATTGCAATAAATGCATACACTTTGAACAGCATATTATTTTCCTGAAGCAAACACTTCAGGTGAATTCTTGTCCTTGTTTAGACTAAACAAGTGCATTCGTTAATTATAAGTTTCCATGGGATTTTCACTGGTGAAATATAATTGTTGTAGAGCATAAACTGCTGCCACAGAAATGAAGGAAATGGATGTCAGACATTACAATAAAAAATGTTGGAAAGAAGAATAGAGGGGTCGTGAATACAAATGTACAGATCAGATTTTGTTTTCATGTAAAGCTTTTTATTTTACTTTTGCTTAGAAATAAACTTTTAGTTTGAGCATTTCTGCTGCAACAAAACACTTCATTCAGTGATTATGCCTGTAAAGGCCTGTAAGGACTTGAAGATTTATTAATATATATGCATAGGTATACCTCCTACCGAAAATGTTTTGTAAAGCTTTTCCTTGTCTCTGACTTCCATTTGAAGTATTTGCCTTTGGAGTTTTTTATATCTGAAAATTGTTAATGTCCTCAGGATTTTATCATTCTATTGATAATGATAGATACTTAAAAGTTTTAAAGAATATGGAAGTTGGTCTTTTTCAGACTATGAGTGTGAAACAGTCCAGCTTCAAAAATATGTATATTTATAGTTCTCTATATTTCTTCATTAATAGCTATGAAAAATTACAGTGAAAAAAAGGTCAAAGTATTTAAAATTTCCCACTTTACTGAAGATAAATATTTCTTCAGTGAAGGCACAATGCTTTTAGCTGCCAAGGCATGTTCTTCAATGATATAATATGCATAATTTTACTCCCTCTTCAGTTTTCTCTCTGAATTCATTCATCTTCTTCATTGTAGGCATTTAAAATGCTATATTTTTGTATCACGGTCAGGGAAACACATAGTTCAGCCGTATAACACGTGCATCTCATGTGAGGATTAAGATGTCTGAACAATAAGCTAGCTAGGACAACATCAGTTCTTGAAGTCTTCATGATGTTATCACTGATGAACAATGCATTCATCCTGTTTCTTTCATGCTCCACTTAATTAAATAAAATAAATAAAATAAATAAAATAATTTATGTATGTCAATTTCCAAGAGTTTTTTTTTTTTTTTCTCTTAAGATTGTGCTCTTAGATATTTCTTTTCCACAAGAAATTTGATCTTGAAACTTACACAATTTATAATGAATCAAAATCCTGTACCTAAGCTTATAATACAGAATAGTTCATAGATTTACTATCACTGGCTTGTGCATGTTCTCAGATCTTCATATGTGTGCCCTGGTGGTAGGAATGCTGCGTTGCAACACCGGAGGGCCTGGGTTCAAATCCCCCCTGTGGCGCAAGTGGTAGAAGTGCTGCTCTGCTACACAGAAGCTCAAATCCCGGGGGTTGGACTCGATGATCTCTAAGGTCGCTTCCAACCCGCACGAGAATATTACCTATTACCTATTCATGTTGTGTGCTACTTTCTCTGCTTGTTAGTGTTGGGTAAGACTTGGATGCACTTCCCAGGTTTTTCACCTATTTCCTATCTCAGCAACAATTAATAATTATAAAATAGCTCCCATATTAGATTTTTCTCTAGAAAATTTATTAAAATATTTACAAACAGGAGAGGAACTTGGGTAAAATGAATTAAATAAAATTAAAAAATCTGTCACCCAGCCCAAGAAGATGAAAGATATGAAAAAAAAAAAAAAAACCCAACAAAAAAACTTCTACTCATTTTAGGAATAATATAATAAACTGGTGTGAAAATGATACTGAAATACTTGCCAGGATACCATTTTCACTTGTGTTCAGATGATTTAACTTTCATTGTTGTCTTGCTCATAGCAGGTAAATTTGATTGATGAACAAAAACACAGTGGTGTAGCAAGTGAACAGGTTCAGTCAACAGGGAAAGAGTAATGGGGAATGGTGGTTGTGGGATTTTTTTTTTGTGTGTGTGTCTATTTTATTGTTGTTTTTGTATTTTGAGAAAATGCACACTTTGTTTATTGATGTGTAGCTCTTTTCTAATTTTCATTTACAGCTTCTTACAACTTAATGTGTCTAGTATTTGTTAAGTTATCAGCTAGAAAAATATTAATTTTTACACAAGTAAAAATGAAGACCATATAGTTTAGAACTGCATGTTAGCTGTGTTAAACTGCTGGTACAAAAGGCTCTCCAAGAAATGGACTGATGAGAAAAAGTTCTTCAGTATTTCTTGTTTCTGAAGAGACATTAAGAAAATATGAGAATATGTACTTTCTTTTTTTCTTTTTTTTTTCTTTTCTTTCTTTAAAGCTTCTAGTTTGCCCCTAGACAAGATGAGGGAATTGACATAACTCTAAATGTATGAGAAATCTGGTCAATTTTTATGATAAAATAGTGGTGGTTGTTTTCCAAAGGTGGGAAACATATTGCTCGTAGGAAAAGTCATTTTACACTTTCTAAACAAAAAGATCCTTGTAGATCCCTTACAATCCTAGAAGTCTTAATTTATCAAATATGTAGTGCCGGTGCAAAATTTTTGCATGCATACTGACTTCTGTACTTTTTTAAAATCATAAATATGGTTTTCTTTTCTTCTCCCATCTCCCAGTGTGCCAATGTTACCATCATATGATTATGTGGATGACTGGTTGGTCTTGTCGAGCTTTCAATAAAGAAAGGGATTTGAAAAAAGCCTTAGGACAGCAATGAAGAAAAAACCTTGCTGCTTCCACTGCCATCTCCATGGTAAATTCCCCAAACAAGTTTCAGCAAAGTATGGGTTTACTCCACAGCTAGATGGTAATGATAAGAATTTGAACATGAAACAATAGTTCTTAAAATACTGAGATATTAAATTAATTTTACTTACTGCAGCTGCTACCCAACATGGTAACATGATTTTTTATACATTAATTGGATTACAAAAGAAAAATGCATGCTGACTCTGGCCTTTTTTTTTTTCTCTTGCCACTCTGTGTGATCTTGGTTTATGTTTGGAAAACTGCAGTCTGAAACACCTTATGACAGAGCTGTCTATCTGAGACCTCTTATATCCCTTGAAAATATTCAGACAGAGAACCCTTATTGCTCAGCAGGATTTGAAGGGAATTACTAAGAAAAAAGAAATTTTTCAATTTATCTAATTTTATGTTGAACTTAAGCCATAGATTGAAATGATGGAAACACTCAGTAGTAGCTGATATTAGAGATCTTTTATTTTGCCCTGAATTATTTAAAGTATAGATAAATATCTTCAAAGAATCTGTAGATATAGTGATTTACTTGTTTTCCTTTATTTAGATTCAGTGCAGTGGGGTTTCCAAAGGTGCTGGATATCCTCTAATCCTAACAAAGTCAGCAGGAGCTGCAGTTGCTTAATACTGCTGGAAATAAGGTCTTAATTGTTAAATGAAGTGTATGTAGGAAGCCTATTTAAACAAATACAGCATGAGACAGTGTTTATCAGATTCTGATGAAGAGGCAGCTTGCCAAAAGACTTATGTAGGCTAGGGCTGTACATGAATGAGCTATACTAATCTATCATAATTCTGTCAGTTTTAGAGGAATTATTACATGAATTATCTTAGTTTTTACAGTTTGCAAAGAGCTAAAGAAATATTCTACAGCTAAGAATTTGGATACAAATAGCTTAAGAAATTCTGAAGGTTTTATGCCAAGAAAATATTTAGAAAACGCTGGAGATTTCCTATTCCATGTTTGTATTCAGCAGATCAGGGTCAGTTCTGCAAGTATTTTAATTACTGTCTGCATTGAAAGTGTTCTGCACTTAAAGAAAGAAAGAAAAAAAGTACATCCTACAGTCTCAGTTTTTCCATCCATGGTATGTGTTGAGTTGCTCGTACAGATATGTAAGGCAAAAATAAGCTTCTGATCCTTTTTAGTGTACTTTGGTGCACCCATTTGGCCATTCTGAAAAGTAGGAACATGTACTTTCTGTTCATTCATAATACAGTCTTCTGATTTTTCACAGGAGCAGAGTGACAGGAGTTAAGTCACTTAGCGGCCTCCACAGATAAAACAAGGACAGGTATCAGCTGTGATGTCTCTCTGGCCTCCATTTTTGATGACATAGTTGTTTTTTTTTCTTCTTGAGCATTGCAGTGAAAGTTAAAAACTGATGACCAAAGTGGTGAATGCTCTTACTGGGAAAGAACAAAAGCAAAGTTGCATTGACATTTATTTTCCATCTCCAAGTTCAAATCAAAGTAAGAATTCTTTCTGCAGAAAGGCTACCACTGAACTAAGTCTAGGGCTTCTTTCAAAGAGGTAATAGAATTTAATTGAGTTCATATACAATTTAATGAAGTTTTGCTAGGCAGTCCCAATAAACTTGCAGCCTTGCTGTTACTATATATTTCAAATATGAGGTATCAACATAGTAATTTCATGAGTACATTTAAAAATGTATGTTCAACACTGGAAAGGGGTTCTCAAAATATTTTCTAGCTGAATGTCTCCCTAAGTAAGGATTGTTTTTTCCTCTTCTGTGATGTTTCTATCCTTTCTTTAAAAAAATAAAAATAGAACAGCAACAATCAAACATAAATCCTCCAATAACAGCAATCTCACAATCAATCTGTATAGTCAGTTTCCTTATTTCCTTGTCCCCTCCTTTAGAAATATTTCTAATGCTTATCCTGCACATGAGCTCTATGTTCTATCCATTTATTTTGCTGCTTTAATGCAAATATTGTCAAGAGTTTAATTTTGTTTCTCCTTGCAATTTCTTTACATTTGAAGATTCTGGTTTGGTACCGTCTTATCTCTTCAATTCCATGTTGTCCATGTAGGGACTCTCATTACAGCACAGTCAATTTGTGATTCCTGTGAACTATACTAATGTACAAAATTACTATCAATATACTGTTGTTCCAGCAATTATACTATTTCTAATGCCCTACTAGGTAGCATCCAAGCTACATACATCTGTTCTGCTGTCATTTGAAAGAGCAGTGGAGCAAAAACTGAAGATATGACTCTTGCTTTTTCCCATAAGTAAGAACATAAGAGAAACTTTTTTTTTTTTTTTTCCCACCCCCTATATATTTATTGAACCAAAAAGTTTTCACAGAAGTTCTGAGTTACTTACAAACCAATGGCAAGATGTTATGGTACATTTCTTCAACTTGATTCTCAGATAGTTACCTAGAGACATTTCAAAAATCCTCTGTGGTTCTGACTTAGGAAGGCACAAAAAATATCCAAGTTCCGGGCATAAATCAATCTGATGGGAACGTTATCACAAATAACCATATCATAGCAGAACATATGTTGATATTTCTACAGTGTTTGTAGCTTTCTATCAAGAATTTCTTCCTCAGTGTTTGCAAGATAAATATGATATTATAACCCTTATGTATGCTGGCCTGAGTCTGGTAATAATTATATTTTTGAATTTTCTGAAGGAGGAAATTTACCAATTTCATAGAAATATGTTCTTTATCACGATGGAAAGACTTGCCTTTTGTGAAAAAGGATTTGAGGGGAAAGGGGAAAATGAGAAATAAAACAGCATTTTCTGTGCTGCCGTACTAATTGGATTTTCTCTTTGTTTTATTGCAGGTAGTATTTTCCAGAGCTTAATACAAATCTAAGGCTTTTTTTCTTACATAATTCTTGTCACTTTTCTAGAAATGTACTGCAATATTCCTAATTTGACTTTATAGGATGTGCTTATTTATAGAGGCCACAGAAGAGGATTTTCTTGGGTAATTAAAAACAACAACAACAACAAAAATACAACAATCACCTTAAAAACCTACATGTAGCAAATATGAGTTTGTATTGGATCAGGTTATTCCATTGCTTTCTAATTATCAAAAAACAATTGACAACTGCTGTACAACTGCTTAGAAAATATATAGTCACTATTTGCTTAACCCAAGTTGAGAGAAAATAAAGACTGAAAATTGGTATGTATCACAGAATCACAGAATCACAGAATTGTAGGGGTTGGAAGGGACCTCTAGAGATCATCGAGTCCAACCCCCCTGCCAAAGCAGGCTCCCTACACCATGTCACACAGGTAGGCGTCCAGGTGGGTCTTAAATATCTCCAGAGAAGGAGACTCCACCACCTCCCTGGGCAGCCTGTTCCAGTGCTTCGTCACCCTCACTGTAAAGAAGTTCTTCCGCACATTCGTGTGGAACTTCCTATGCTGTACTTTCATCCCATTACCCCTAGTCCTATCCCCACGCACTACTGAAAAGAGACCAGCCTCACCACTATGGCTCCCACACCTCAGGTATTTATAAACCTGGATCAAATCCCCTCTCAGCCTTCTTTTCTCAAGGCTAAACAGACCCAGTTCCCTAAGTCTCTCCTCATAGGGGAGATGCTCCAGGCCCTTCACCATCTTAGTGGCCCTCCGCTGGACTCTTTCCAAGAGATCCCTGTCTTTTTTGTACTGGGGAGTCCAGAACTGGACACAATATTGCAGATGAGGCCTCACCAGGGCAGAGCAGAGGGGGAGGATCACCTCCTTTGACCTGCTGGACACGCTTTTTTCAATACACCCCAGTATGCCATTGGCTTTTTTGGCTACAAGGGCACACTGCTGGCTCATGGTTAATCTGTCACCCACCAGGACGCCCAGGTCCCTCTCAGCAGAGCTCCTCTCCAGCAGGTCTTCCCCCAGCCTGTACTGGTGCATGCAATTATTTCTACCCAGGTGCAAGACTCTACACTTGCTTTTGTTAAACCTCATCCGGTTTCTTACTGCCCAGCTCTCCAGCCTGTCCAGGTCTTGCTGAATGGCAGCACAGCCTTCAGGCGTGTCAGCCAATCCTCCCAACTTCATGTCATCAGCAAACTTGCTGAGGGTGGTCACTATCCCCTCATCAAGGTCGTTGATGAAGATGTTGAACAAGACCGGACCCAGTACAGACCCCTTGGGGGACGCCGCTAGTTACAGGCCTCCAGCCAGACACCGCACCGCCAATGACAACCCTCGGCACTCTGCCAGTCAGCCAATTCTCGACCCACTTCACCGTCCACTCATCTATCCCATACTTCCTCAGTTTTGTTATAAGGATGTCATGGGGGACAGTATCAAAAGCCTTACTGAAATCAAGGTAGACTACATCTACCGCCCTCCCCCTGTCCACCCAGCTAGTGACATCTTCATAAAAGGCCACCAGCTTGTTGAGCACGACCTCCCCTTGGTGAACCCATGCTGGGTACTCCTGATAACCTCCTTATCACCCAGTTGTCTGGAGATGGCATCCAGCACAAGCTGTTCCATCACCTTCCCTGGGACAGAGGTGAGGCTGACTGACCTATAGTTACTCGGGTCTTCCTTCTTGCCCTTTTTGAAGACTGGAGTGACATTGGCCATCCTCCAGTCTTCAGGCACCTCCCTAGTTCTCCAACACCTCTGAAAGATTACGGAGAGCATACAGAGAGTATCAGTATTCAGAGCATACAGAGTATTCAGAGCATACAGAGTATCAGTATTCAGAATGGACAATCCACTCTCTACCTAAGTTTGACCTATCAGCTGTTCTTAACATCTTAACATGCACGTATGTAGGAAAAACAGAATAGTCCTCACTAGACTGTTGCAAGGAAGTTACCTTCTCCTGGGAGCTTGTTCTTGGGTTCTCCGTTATTTCATTAGTTTTCAGCATTTTGATCACTAATACTTTCTGATTTACTTTATTTATGTATTTGTTAAATTAAAAATTATGGTGCTCTCTCAGCTGTTAAAAGTGAAAAAACATACCCAGGCAGTTTGCTTCTTTCAGTTTCCTGACTCTTTGTTATAGGAGAAAGAAAAACCAGTTGCTCTGTCACATTTTCTGTTCCCTAAACTACTTTTTCAAGATCATATTCCTTCCAGTCTACTATGATGCTCAGCTGGGCTGTGATATATTAGAGAAAGAATGTTCTTGGTAGCAGAAGGGGGGAAAAACACATGGCATACAGCTGTGTCATTCTTTTCCACCATCATTCCACCGTTATTTGCTTAAATAACATTCTCTAGAGCATTGCTTTCTGGAGTGCTTTTTCTTATTCAGGTGAAGCAGACTTGTGCCCTGGTTACCATGGGCCTAAGCTGATGGCCCTTCCAGGAGTTGAAGCTGGTTCCTTGGGTGGCAGCTTTGCTACTGCTCAAATTGAACCAAACACTGTTATCTCTTTCTATGGAGTTACCAGGGAAAACAGTAAAACCCACAAGCTCTTCTAAATTAAATTTAGTTGGGTCTTCTTGGAGTTAAAGTTAATTCCTATGTTTAGGAGATATGATATCTTTTCCATTTCCATACGTTTCCCTTTTGACTGGAACAAATTATGTTGTTTTCACTGCAAAGAGAAATGAAAGAAATGTCAGAGCTATCATCCAATGAGGAATTCAATTCTTACCTTTTCTATTATGTAAATGTGAAGCAGAACTATAATCTCTTTGATGGAAGCTGCTCTTACTGAACATAAAGTAATACAGTTCAAGAGAAATCACTGGTAGGGAAAATAACTTATTGGCAAAATATGACTTACTAAAAGATGATTCTCACCTTCACACAGAAGCATAGTTATTATTATTATACACTAAAATAAAATTTTTATATCCTCTTTCTTGCAGTTGTTTCAGTTTTAAACTCAATTGTTCACCTTGTCTAGCAGATATGCATCTATCTTGTGGATTATTTCTTGAAAACCTAATGTTACCTACATATAAGTAAGGGTTCCTGTGACATTAAGGTTTCTAGATTGAAGTTTTAGGTAGATAAATGTATTTCTTATTATTTATTAAGCATCTTTGCCTTTCCTCTTCATGCTAGACTCTTTGGTTTTGTTGTGCTTTTAAATTCGCTAGTGTTACTGTTATATACTTTAAACCATCTCCTATGTACACCTAATTACTGACAAGCAGAAAAAGAGACTAAGTATTTACTGAGGAGTACTTGTTCTTTTTTTTTCTTTTTCTTTCTTTTTTTTTTTTTTTTTTGTAAAACACTGTATTCAACTTTCCAAAAGTTTATATTTATAAAAATAGATAGGAAAGAGTGGGATAATATTTGATCATTCTCACCATTTTCTTTCTTTCTTTCTTTTTTTTTTTTAAAAAAAAAAAGGAAAGAAACACAACTGTATGGCTTGGATGATGCAAAGGATCAGGGAGTTTAATTCAGTTTTTGACCTTCAAGCAATAGAAGGAAAATTAGGACTAATCTAAAAAGAAGGTGGTAGTATTTCGGTAGTAATTTCTAGTAATACTTTGGTAGCATTACTCTTACACTTAGGTATAGGTGAAAAAAAAATATTGGTTTATTCTAATCCTAATTTTGCCACCTTTATCAGACTTCTAACCTGATCTGAAGCCAAGAGTCTTTGAGAATCACTTTCCACTTTACTTTAATGACTTCTCTTTAATTAACTATGTAATGACAAAAAAGAAATTCTTGTTCTTCTTTTGATCCTACAGCATTGACAGTCAATTATCTTTTCAAGAATGGAAATTAATTTTCAGAAAATGAATTTGTATACTTAAATTTATGCTTCAGGTGAAGCCTAAGAAAAGGGATGAGAGAAATTAATTTCACTGTAGGTGGCCAATACTTTAACCAATAAACTCCTGCAGTTATTTCCCTTTGAAACTGAACAACATCTAACTTTCTGAAGAGTGGAGGAAGAGATTTCAAACAAATCATGTGTATATGATGAGCAGTATGAATTTCTCACATCTCCTTTCTATAAGCATGGATAGCTCCTTTCTTCTATAACTTTGATTCTGTTCATTTAGCAGAAGTGTGTGGTATCTCAAAGCAAACAATTCCTTTTCAAATACTCTGATTTTTTTTTATTTTTTTATTTTTTTTACACTATTAAAATAAAACAAAACTAGCATCACCCCAATTTTATTCATTTCCTTACACAACCCTAGTTGCATTTATTATTTCATATAAAATGCTATAGGAAGAAAAATAATACTTTTGTTACTAACTCATGAACAGAGGTCCATAGTTGTCCCAAGCCTGCTGTTTCTCATTGTGCTTATGATTAATTTGTGCATGATGTTACAATTGTGACAAGTATAACACTTTAGAGATATAACAATTGGAAGAATTCCAGTATTGTAATTGAATATTCTGCAGATGAAAACAGTTGTTCATAATGTGACCAAGTACCTCTGCAAGCATGGAAGAACTATTTTCTAACCTCATAGCTTTTTTTATGCCAACGTTTTTCTTGTTTTCCAGTTCATATGTAAACATGATTTTTTTGGGCCCAACAATGGACAAAGAGTATGCAGTCAGGAAAGACACTGTAGCATTATCCTTGTTTTACAGCAATGCAGAAGTCCAACTTAAGTCTGTATGTAATATGTAATAAGTATTAGGTGCTGGTGGAGAGAACAAAGAAAATCATAGAAAGTTGTAAGGAAAATAAAAGAGGAGATAAAATTTAGATAAAAACTAAGTATATTAAACTGTTTTTATGTTGTACTAGGAGCACAATTGTTGGCTTCCCCACTGTCTTAAATATGATATGACGGGACTACTAGTAGAAAGAGAATGATTACAGAAATGAGGCCAAATGCAGTATCACCCTTTTCAGTAATTTTCCTCCAACTTAGGCTTTTTTATTCTCCTCTGATGGGTGAATCCCAGAATTTCATTTCATTTCAGTTCTTCAACTCTTAAGAGGGGATGTTGTAAGCCTGAAGACAGTACTGTACACATACAAAGATTATTTTGTACTTTAAATCAATATAGTTCAAAAGTAAAAACACGATGTTCATAAAGCTGAGGAATTATTTTCCAGTGTATTTTAAAATACTAAGGTTTATCTATCTTGTGCTATTGCTTGAAATTATAATATGCCAATGTCTCTGTAAATTTGCAGTGATTTTACAATACTATAAATTGTTTATTTTAATATATTTATTTTTTCTTTTTGAAGTAGTCTCACAGGATCAAACAGTTAAATCATCTCGACTAAAACTTTGATATTTGTACTTATTACTTTAAGTGAAAAAAAAAAAGTTGTATGCAAATTTAACCCAGTTCATACATTTGCATATGAAATGTTTCTTGCAATTCAGATAAACATAAACAACATCTACCTATGAAATAGTAGAGGATATGGCTGTATGTTTGCTTAGAAGAAAATATTTTATATGTATAGATACATGAAAGCAAAATCATGTTGTTTATGTCTAGAAACTTAAAAAAAAATATTTTTTATTAATTTCTGCTGTATCTCTAAAGGAACATCTGTTCTTATTTAGAAGCATTGAAGGACTACAGACCATGTAATCCTGATTATGCCAGTTAGTATTCTTGCAATGAGAGAAAGAGCAGGAACTTCCTATCTATTGCATGTTACTGTGAAAATGAAGTGTGAAAGGGACTACTGCCTGGTATCATTTGACCTATATATAGGAACTTGAGGAGCAGGATGTTATGTAGTGGTACAGTGCTCCGAAACAAAAATACAAAAACTCTGCAAGTGAAAGAAGATACTTGTTTCCTAAAGCAAAAGGAAAGAAAGATGAATGATTGGTGTACCAACTTATTCTCTGCTTTGATCTTGAGTGGTGAAACTAGATACTTCCAATTGCCCACAGCAGACTAAAATTTTATTACTCTTCTGTATCTCTCTGGTGCATATAAAAGAAAAACTTGACTAAAATGTGCCTTAGGTTCTAGTCTTTAGGTTGCTGCATAGACTACAGCTAACTAAAGAGGTCCGATGTTTCAGCTTAGAGAATATCTCTAAGCACAGATTTCTTTCTAATTTTGGTAGATACAAGGAAACATGCTTTTGAGAGCCATCTAGCATGACTGAAAAAAATGCATAATCCTTTCAGTGTCCTATTTCACATCCCATGCCTAATAATTAGAGCTGCTTCATGTTGAGTATGTAGGCCATTTGCAAGTATATGCATCAGATAATTGCAACTTGAGTAATAAATACAGGTTTAGATTTTCTGCTCTCTGCTGGAAATGCAAGGATTCATTCAACCACTGGACAAATGTCACACATTATATGATTCTGGAAATACATTTGAGAGAGTTGTTAGTTTAATCAGATATGCCTTCAGCAAGAATTAGCTCTCTGTAACAACTTTCTGGTTGTGTATTCATTCAAGAGAATGAAAAAGCTCACATTTATGTTCATACATACGATCAAATTGTTGGTTTAATAATACAAATCTGAAAAAATAAATGAAAAATGAAATGGAAGTCTATGATGACATTATTCAATATCATTCTACTTAAAAAAATATTATTGGCAACCAAATTACAGGGAGAGGTTTAATCCCAAATAATTGAAGATTTTACTTAGCATGTCCTCTCTTCTTCTACCTCTTCTTCTACTTTGGTGTAAGCATTTTAGAAAAAAGCGTATTGTGGCAAACTGGCTTTGCTTTGCTTTATGAAAAAGCCAGTTTCTTAAATTAGATACTGTTTTGCTTCTGAATATGGTTGAAGAGCTTTTTCTCTTGTAGACAGAACAGGGATTACAGTCTGACAGTCACATCCTAGAGGAGCTCCTTAATTATCTTTTCCTGTTTTCCTTCACTGTCTATTTTGTTTCTGATTTTCCTGTAAGTATACAAACACAAACCCGATCTCTTGATTCCTTTGTACATCTCACCTAAATGAGTAAGTAGAAGCTTGCTACTATGTTTTACTACATGATTTTGGTAGGTAAGATAATTGGTAGCTTTACACTTTGACAGATGTTATTCCTTTACAGCCAGCCAGCAAAGACATCGTATAGGCCTTGTACGTGAATGTTTTAAGAACTGAGAAAGCAATGGGCATTGGCTCTGTGCCACTGGACAACAAGTTTTGTCTACATATATGATGCAGAATTTTATTTATTTTGTTTGCATACGCTCTACAGAGGTGTAGTGCATATGTACATTGGCAGCTTTGTAAGGAAACTCGAGGAAAATTGCAAAGCAATGAGAATTTACATTTGATTGTGACAAGTTTTAATAAAATATTTTATTTCTAATTTATACATCTCTAATGAAAGCCATAAAATAAAGGAGCAGATTTTGGCACTTGTGTAAAATGTGTTTTATAATGAGATTCTTACGTGACCTTAACATTAATCATAGAAAAACCTAGTAAGAGGTTGAATTTGTTCCTTCTCTTTGAGATGGGCCAGATTGCTCTCATAACTGTTAATGCTGTGTTTTAACCAGCTAGTATATAATATACTAAACCTTTTATAGGTACAAGATTTTGCAGGAAATAGAGTGAGAATAAAACACCAAAAGACTATTTGGCAAGCTTCAAGGACTGGTATTCAGATAGCTAATTCAAAGTGATCACCTACAAGGTTGCTATTTGACTCTTAATTTTAAAAGAAACTTTCGTTTTTTGCTTTACTTTTTAACAAATCAGAACAGAGAGGATGATGGAGTTCTTTTCTGGATATTCTAAAACATTTATGGAAGAACTGAAATATCCAAATTCAAGTCCCCTTTCTGTCTGATTCACAGTACACATTAAAATCAGATTTTCTTATCCTAAAATGTTAACTACTGGGTTAAGGTGGGTTAGAACTATGGCTTTATCAGTCTAGCTAGCTGTTCAAAAACTTATTCCAAGTTAATAAATGCAAATCAAATCCACAAATGGCTTCTGGCTAAGAACAAATGGACATTCTTTGTGAATAAATCTAATACAACTAGAACAGAATCTCATAATGTTATTTTTATAGACATTCTATATAGTAAAATACATTTCAAAATGTTATTAAACTTGCTTTGGATATTTCATTACGTCTATTTGCTGCTAGTGATAAGAAATATCAGTGTTATTATTGTTCTTAAGAAAATGTTATTTATATAAACAACATAATTCTCTGTGTGAATAGCTAAGCATATTCTATAGCACTACTACTTTTAATTCGGCAAACAGATGACATAGTATGCTGTGGGACACAACAGATTACATGTGAAGAATTGGGAGCTGTGTAATGTGGTAACATGCAAAGTATAATTTGGTTAAAGAAAGAGTCAGCAGTAGCAGGAAACAAAATGATTGTAAAGGGAGATGAGAATCATAAAACAATATATCTTTCAATCCGCACACATTTTGATATAAAAAAAAAGAAACACTGGGTTTTACTGTTAAAAAAAAAATAAAATGTTTGAAACCTTCTGCATTTAAAATTATCAAGTTTTCTTTAAGAACTTTTTCATTCAAACACTCCAGCGATCTTCAGTACTTTTAGTTTAAGAGAATAGAACCTCTATATGCTATGAAAGAACGTGAAACAGTAAATTATTCATGCCTTTAAAAAGGTAATGCTTTGCCCTTCATTTTCTAGTGTCAAAAAAGTCATGCTACATTAGTTTCATACCACAGTGGAATAAGGGCATGCAGTGAGTGAGAAATCCTGCTAATAAATTGCCATGTAGAGAGCTAGAATTAATTCAAATATCCAAATCGGAAATAATTTTTTTCTTTTATAATTTTTTTATATTATATTTTATATATATTTTATATATATATATATATATATATATATATATATATTCAAATGCAGTACAGAAATACTTTATTAAAAAAGAGTCTGTAGGCTAAACACATCAGATCTTAAGATTAACTTAACATAAGCAAGAGTATTCCATCCTGGCCCCTATAAAATTATTATTATTTATATTTAAGATTCTCATTTTCTATTCAAAGTCTAAAACAAGGTTTTTCATTTTTGTTGTTATTATTTGTTTTCTTATAGTGTGAATAAATGGGAATAGAATTCTTCTAGATAAGGTGAAATATGTCACTTAATTTGAGTTTTTGTAGGTTTGTGTGGTTGGTTTGGCTTTACTCTCCACTTAGATATAGGAATTCAAAATTGAAAAAGCAAAATCGAATTATTTGAGAAAAATGTGTATTAACAGAGCACAGACTGCATTACTTTCATTCTTTATTTTATTTCAGTTGGTAGAAAGCCATATATTCTGCAAAAGAATTGCTTGAAAATATTATTGTATTAATAAAATTTAATGATAAAATTTGAGCAACTGATAGCTGATGGATGCACCCCAGGGATGAACTGGTTATCTGGCCAATGGCTTCACCTTGGCTTGTGTTAGCTGTGGTGTGGGCATGGCTTGAACTCTTATATGAACTCCATATCTTTTCAGTAAAAATTGTCATTCTTAGTCCTTTTTTTTTTCTTTTCTTTTTTTGTCTTTCTACATTTAAGGAAGGTTATTGCAGTCCTGGTCTATTAGGTTGTTCTAAAGCTACTTCTTAATATTAATCGTTTCGCTCATACTGTGCTAAGTATGTTACGTTCCTGAGCAGAGACTGTGACTTTCATTGGAACTTAGTTAATCTCCTTCCCTTTGACTCTCTTTACCAGGAGTGTTTTCTTTCTTGCTGATGTGTGTGATTGTAATTTCACTATTGATCTCTGTTGAAATAACTTCAAATAAGTAGGAGAGAGAAATACTTGGGGTAGAAAATGTGATCAGCGGAGGGATGCAGTTTTGATTGTTTTCTGTTCACTTGCTTTTGCCAGCTGTTTAATACCACTTTTGTCTACAGATTAAATATCTTACATTACTGAAATTTTATTAAATCCCCAAGTCGTACGGTAATGTAAAAAAAAAAAAAAAAAAAGGCAACAGACATTTATGACACCATACCATTATGAAGAAAAATATATTCAGTGCAATTGCTTCTGGACTACAGGACCAAATGAAAATCAGTGTTTTTTTTTTGTTGTTGTTTTTTGTTTTTTTTTTTTAAATTAAACCATAAGATACAGCAGCAGGGTAGCTGCTTTAAGACAGTCTTCACAGCTGGAGTGGAAAGATGTACATGCAAGCTTTTCTGTATTTTATGATTAAAATTTCCATGGAAATCTCTGATCTTGGTAACAAAAGGAACTGAAGTTCAAAGTATGAAGTGCCAGTTGATAAAATTGAGTTTAAATGTTCACACTAAACTGCCTACCAAACACATTTCAGAAAGCTCCAACTACTGTCTCACTTCCATTTTGTCCTCCATAGCAGTTTTTTATGTACTTCAGATAACTGCCTATAATGTTCTACATTCACACGTGCAAATTTATAGCTCTCTTTCTACTAAAGAACATTTTCCTTGCTATGGATTCATGGAGAATGACACAACTGATATTTATAACATTTCCATGACCTGCAGCATTCAGAGAGACAAGTGAGGGAGATGTGCTTTTCCATACAGCAGGGAAAATCTGAATCCGCATCTCCCTGTTCCCTCCTAAAAGTGAGCTAACAGGTAGGCTGCCTAGTCAGTCACATTTCTACCTTGTTTAAAGACAAGTTAACTTATCTTTTCCCTCAAATCAGACCTGTGAGTTAGATGTATTTTAGGTAAAAGAAGCATATACTTATTCTAGATTTCTTTCTGAAGAACAAGGTGATCTGATCTCCCACTTATTGAATAATTTAACAAATGCAAGAGATAAGTTGTGGCCTCCTCATTCCCACAATTTCTTCAAAAATCATAGTCAGTTGTGCAGAAATTCAGGCACAGCTAGATACTTAGATGATTAATTCATTTTATGAGAGGTGTCTAACCTATTCTCAAGTTAGATGCTTTAGCCTGGGGGTAATGAATTTCAGAAAGAGTGGTGATTATTCCCAAACAGTTAGTGTAGCATGCTGATGTTGTGGGACTTTCGCATGGAGGCTTGTATTTTGCTGTTCAGTACCATTGAAATCTAGGGAATGACTCCGAGTTTAGTTCAAACCATATTGCTTGCTGCAATACTGTTTATGTCAGCAACCATATTCTCTTTTGAAAGTGAGACATGCTACAACCAGTCAAATGTTTAACATTGGATAATGTAGCAGAAATGTAAGTTATATGCTACAAAAGAGAGCATGATGTAAATTCAGTGTCAGACTCTGTATTGATTACTGGCCTATACTTGGATAATTACTGCTGATTAGGTGGGCATTTTGCCACGAGAGTGGTGCTTCTATATTGGAGTGGCAGAATAAACGTGGAGCTAAAATGTTTTTATCATATATATAGTAAAATGGTTTGTGCGTGTGTATGTTTGTTGTTGTTCATTTTCTTTTCTACAGATATGAGTTTATTTCTTGCATAACATACAAATTAGCTGTGAACACTTCATGATAGAGATCTTTGTCTCTCCTTCCTCCAGCCCTAGTAAAGACATTGTGCCACATCCTGTATTCCATTTGCTTCAACACACTGAAATAAATGTAGAAAATTTTGCATTAAAGTTCAAATTCAAAATGAAAGAATCACACAAAATGTCAGATAATCACATAATAGATTTTTGTTTGTTTGTTTTATTTTGTTTTTCCTAATAAAAGCCACCATTTATATAACTTTTACTGGTATTTTTAATGGTGTGAATTTTATTTTGTTTTGCTAGCTCATGTTGTAGACTTTAAGAAGTATTAACAGCAGTTCAGTAGCTTTTATTTTTCCCCACAAATTTTATGGTATGGTATTTATTTACATATTTACTAATTGTCCAGAACATTAATATAATATATAGACATGTATTGCTGTTATGCTTTTAACTTGATTGCATGCATTTCCCCATTTCTAATTCTTGCCCCTAAGAAATTGCTTCTTCACAATGTAGGTCAGGAATTTTTACTTTGACAGAAGCTCTTACAGTCTCTTCATTTTATTTCATGGTATTGTTTTACTACATATATATATATGCTTTTCAGAGTCCAAAAAGCTGAGAAAAGATTCTCAGCTGTTGTCCCAGGAGCCTTGCATGAGAATGCTCCTACAAACTCAACCACACATTTCCTTTTAATATATATATATATATATATTAATAACTTTTCAGCATCAGTTTGTCTACAGTGATTAAAAAAAAAAAAAAAAAAAAAAAAGAAAAAAAAGGAGCTACCAGTGTTATCTTGTGATTTCTGAGACCAGAAGATAACTTTCCTGTGAATGGTGTATTTTAATCTGCACTGTGAGTTCAAAACCCTTGTACTCTTAGGGGAAAAAGTGGTATAAAATAACTGAAGGAAAGAGATAACTAACTGTACAGTGATGACATTCCAAAAAAGCTCTTTATTCTCAAGCTTTATGAAATCGGAAATATGGTTTTACAGGGTAGACTGTTTCCAAAAATCAAATCAGTTTCTTCAGTGTTTCCTCACTATTTTCCTACTAAATATGGATCAGACTGTAGTATTTAGTTTTATTTTATTTATATTTATTTTCTTTCTACAGAATACGTAATATAGTGTCTTAAGGCAGAAAAATTGTTGAAATGCTCTGCTATTTTAATCTGATGTTATTATAAACTTCATAATTTTATGGCGCAATTCATTCATTATGTTACAATGACTGGATGTTGTATTGTAGAAAAAAGGTTACTTGAGTAAAAATATGCAAAAGTATGTTTGTACTTAAAAATACACTGAAATGACTGACAGGTCATATGTGGATTTCTGGTCCATTAAATTTATTGTACTGGCAGGACATGGCATATGAAACAGAAATATACGGTCATTGGGCAGTTCTTGGTAACAGAAAGAAAGACTGTTTAATACCCTGAGGCACAGTACTAATTTGAGTTATTGGACATTAGGGCTTGAATCCTATTATGAAAGGAAACCAGCTCTTTACTGCTGACTAGAATTACTTTGAGCTCCTAATTTTATTTTATTTTTTTCCCTGCAGATTTATCTTTCTTATTTAACACTGGAGCATGGATAATCTTAAAGATCTAGCACTGTCATATTATAAGCCATTTATGATAGATGATGATGCATTAAACCAATTCACAAAAGGGCAAAGTAAACTGTCTGGGGACTGGAATGCTACTTAATCTTTTATAATCTGTCTTTTCATCACTGTCTGTGCATAGCAATCAGAATGGAAGAGAATCACCAAGTCACCTGCTCCTCAGATCAGAAGGTGATTGTGGCTTTGAGTAAATATTGAGCAGCCACAGCACTGCCTGGTCAGAAAGAGCAAGTGTACTAGCCTTTTACTTCGTAAAGATCTTGGTTCTCATCAAGTAGTAAAGTTTGAACCATGAAGAATTCTTTCACTTTCCTTTGGACATCACATCACCAGCTGTATCTTCACATAATATTGTATTTTTCATCATAACATCTGCTCGGAAGAAGCCAAGAGTGCAAATCAAGGCAATGCAGGTGAGTGGAATGGTGCAAGTCTCAGTGATGGAAAACACTTCTTTGCCGCAGGAAAGGAACTTGATTTCTTCATTTGCGTGAATTTATATTCATAATCACTTTATGCATTTTAAACAAAGACATGCTCAGTTATGAATAATGCAATGTAAAGACAGTTTCTCCACTAATGTATACAAGTGAAAACTTTCGTGTGGTTGGAATCAAATCTTTTTTTCTGTAAGAGAAATTAAAATAATGTGGATGATTTGAAGTACTAAGAGTGAACCTAATGCTTTGGAAGAGGAGCTCTGTGGCTTCTGTGGAATAAAAGAGAGAAATGCTTGCCTTGACTGCAACCAGTTCCTAATGATTATGGCTGCTTCATAGTGGTTGTCTTGCATAAATACACTTTGATCTTCAAGGGCAGAAAAACAGGAATATAAATCAGTTTTAAAAATTATGAAATGATGTGGACTGACTAAGCCCTAGGAATCTTGCCTGGATCATCAGCCAAGAACTGTTCAGAAAAGGCTGATTTAATTAAATCTCCCACCAAATTCTGGGTGTGCCTAATCTATTGAATTACCTTCTTTTTTAAAGCAAATACTAAGTGGCAGTAAACTGGCATACTTGATAACGAAAGGAAGTAATTAAACTTTCTGTTATTATTCTTTGAATTACACAGTAAAGTTATGGAAATCTCACATGATGTTTATTGCCCAGTAAGAGATTTTGTCTTCTATCTTTTATTGTTTCTGTTTGTTTGCTTGTTTGTTTGGCAGTGGATGAGTAGGTATTTCAATTGCATTTGCTAATCACATTACTAGTTCTTAGCATTTGTTAGTTCTAAGAAGGAATTCCCTAGGAGAGAATGTGACATACAGATATAAAGAGGCCTGCAATGCATTCAGTGACCATCTACCACTATATGCACAGCAAGCTCGACTTCTGTGCTATTGAGGTGATTCCCAGCAGAACAGGGAATTGTCACCTTGAAGTAAAATAGTGCTGTCTGGCTGGTGTAGAAGGCGAAGAACCGAAAGGGCACCAAACTTCAGATCTCAGTGATTTTGACTTGGTAGAGGTAGTAGGTGCTTTGTGGGTGAGTGATGGTGGTTTCGTCACCCTCACTGCCCTTCCTCATCTTTTGAAATTCCCTATAAACTTATATATTTTATGTGTCAGGGGTCATCTGCTGTATATAATACTTTTTACAGCAGTGAAAACAATCATACTCGTGACTGTGCTACTCTCAGTTAATCTCAGAACTGCTACTTATCACTACATCTATCTCAAGGTCTTGGTTCTGTAAGCTGAAAAACACAAATTTATTTTTTTTCCCCCCTCCTCCCCATTGGTTACTAAGTATATTGTTTTAAATATTCCAGCTGCGCTTCCGCAGGTGCAAAGAAACCACAGAATTATGCTACTTCTAAGAAAGAAAACTGACATTGTTCTGATTCTTGAAAACTGTGTTTTTGAGTTTAAATTTAACACTGTTTCTCTAGATTGATAAAATAATCTGTATTGCATAGCCTGTATATTTTAGATACTAGGAACTTGTTTTCCCCTATAGAAAAATTAATGTAATAGTGGTCATATATGAGAGAGGAAAAGCATGATTATTATGTCTTTTTTTAACTTCAAAATTATTTCAACAAGAACTTAGAAGGATATGCTTTAGGGAATGACATACTGGCTAAGAGGTAGCTAGAACAATTCTCTTTTGTATACCAAGGCTCTTTCTTCCTGCTTGTTATAGGTTACTCACATGTTGTTGTGTAGAGGGAAACAGTTGGAATGAATAAATCTAAGCAATACACTGCTTAAACTGAGAAACGTGATACCCTGAATGCCCATAACACATAACAGAATATAACTCAGTATTAATTCTAATATTATATGTAATATTTAAATGCATTTCTTAGAATGAAACTGAAGTCTACATAAAAGCAGATTTTTGAAAATGGAAAGACTTATACATATCAAAGCATTTAGCATCAGCACTTTCTTTAAGATTAAAAAATCTAAGTGAATCTGTTGAACGTGAGAACAAAATGCTTGTTTGTTTCCCCAAAAATTGCAAAAATTGTCATAGCCAAGGCAAAAATCTTTTGAAAATTTGACACAAATCCATGGAGAAGTAAGGAAAGAGGAAAAATATGAAGCTGTTATTTTATATGGATACTTGCTCACATTAGGTGAAAAAATGCCTAAAAAAACTTTGATTAAACAGTGTTGTAATTTGTCACAAATCTGTTTCTTTTGATTCTATATTTGATAGCTGTTCCTTGAAAGCGATATTGAAATTGGCTACTGTTACATATTATTGCTATTAGTTGTGTAGCTTAGGGCCTAATGAAGTCCTTCAGCTCTAACTACACTTGCAGTGGTTTGTAAGGCAAACATCCTTAGGAATTAGCTGGTCAAAAGCTGACAAAGTTAATTACGGGTGAAATGCAAAGGACCAAAGAGCACAGTGCCTCAACATAAACATTAAGACATAGATAAGTGCATATGTTTTTAATCAGAAAAGCACATTTTAATATTCTTTCCACATCTGAAATTGCAAAAGTATATCAGCTGGTGCAAAACAGATCCGAAGAGTCCGGTTATGAGACATTGATATGAGGGAGCCTGAGGCTGAAAGATTCAATCAGGTTATATAAAGTCAAGGTGGAAATAAACAAATATTCATAAAATGCAATACTACTTTGCAAAGAAAAAAACAAAAAGATCTGAATCTTTCCCTCATCTGCTTCTAAACAATCAGGGGAATACATGTTAAGGGAAAGAATAGCCAGCAACTCTCATACCCCACTGGGAATCATAATCAGTTCTATGTGCCACACCTTCAGGTTTCTTTTAACACTTCCCTCTGAAAAACACAGTTCAGAGCATGGATTTTTCTTACTTTCTTTGCATTTCACTTTTTACTCTAAGAATGTTTAGATTGTATTGTTTCATTAATAATTTTATTATGGCCAAAACATATAATTCAGCCTCACCATTTACAACACTTCGGACAAACCTTCATTTCTCAAATTCTAAAACAGTTCTGGAGATCCCACTGGATCCACACTGAAGTAGTCTAATTACTCCCAAGGAAGCAGGAAACATCTGTGCACTTTTTACACTCTCTTAAAAATAACTATAATTTTAACAAACAAACAAACAAGCAAGCAAGTCAAGTATGAAAATTATAAGAAACTATTAAAGCAAACAAGCAGTAACATCATTTTTAGAGCTTGAAGAAGCTCTTGAAAATCTCTTTGTAGAGCTACTTTAGAGAACTGACAAAAATATTTAAAATTCAATAAATTCCATAAACTCAGGCGTTTAAATCCTCTCAAGATATCAGTCTATTTTGTTTTCCTCATATTTCTTCTATTTTATAATTGTCAGTGGCTTATGGGCTTGGGAAAAGGGAAACAGGGGACCCCAAAATAATTAAAAACAGTGGCAATAATCTGAGAAGAAACAAACTAATTTACTAAATATGGTATTGAAATGCAAGGTAACACACTTATAATAATATATAATATAATTATAATACAATATAATTAAAATTGAAGCTAATAAATCAAATATAATGAGAGTGACACTGTCCAAAAAGCTGAAGGCCTTACACTGATAGTGAAGTGATGCACATGGTTGGGATGGGCAGCAGCGAGGAGAAGCAAAGGAGAGGAGTGAGGAAGAGAAAAGCTTCATCAGGTGACCTTGCCAGGAGTTATATCTTCTCTCTGACCACAAGGTCCCCTGGGGGACATAGTTCTTCTCTTGCGGACAGATACCCGGAACTGGAGCATTAACACTTTAACTCCCAGTGCACTATATGATTTTATGATATGGAATACCAGTAACCAAAAATCATAAAACCATGACAATTATAGTCTAGAATATGCTTAATTTGCCTTGGAACTTCATGCTAACAAAATACTTTAAACTGTCTTTAAAATAATCTTTGTGTGCTGCTAGAGGATACACTAATGCTTCAAAATGAAAATATAATTAAAAATATTATTAAAAGAATAAGAAAGTACATTTCAGAAGAAATCTTAATTATAATTGCATATGAAATTTGTTCGCTTGCCTTATTAGTGCTAATTTAGAATACATTCTTTTTTATTTGGGGTTTCCACACTACCATTGCTTTCACTGATTATCACTTTATTAGCCATTTTTTCACTTATTTTGATTGTTTAGATTTTATGCGATATCATAAAAGGTTTTTTGTTATTGTCCTATGTATACAGCAGTTCTCATATCATCTTTGATGAACAATATAGTTTTTGTCCGAAGCTCCTAAGGATAGTGGGAATATTTATCATGCCCTCTTTTAATCAACAGTATGAGGCAATAGTTTTATAGAAACTAGTTATAGTAATTCCAGTATTTAAGATGAAGCCTAATTATTGCGGAACTTGAATACACTAAATGACTTATTTTGAGTGTAATGGTAAAAACCTCTGCTTAGTTAAAGCACTGAATCCAAGAATTCTGAGCAGACCTCATGTACAGCAGCAGTGCATTGTCTGTCTTCTTGATTCTGATGGCGCAATTTATTAATGTTTATTAACTGCATGCTATTTTCTGTAGCCCCTACTTATGACTTAGTGGCTCTAGATGTCTAATGAAACTGAATAGTATGATTTCAAGTGATGGTGCTTAATGCTTTCATAAAACCAGAAATCTGAAATGGGTGAAAGCTTGGAAGCAAATTTATTTGCAAAATAGAAATATTTTGGAGGATCATCTAATTTATTTCATAGTGGAACTTTGGTGAAACTTTTGTTTTCAATTTTAGTATATTTAATTAAATAACATGGGATCAGTTTGTATGTTAAACTTAATTATATGTAAAAGCCTCTGGCATATCAGACAGAAAAATGCTGCTTTCTGTCAGTCTGTTTTCTTCGTAAACAATGTGATATGAACGTTATGTGCATTGGATTAACTGATAAAAGCATGTTTGTGGGCTGGTATTCTATGAACCATCATTACTTTGTACTGAAAACTGTTGATACTGTTGCTTCCATTTACATGTTAATTTTCAAGCTATTTTTATTCTCTCTATTTTATTTATTTATTTTGCATAATTTTCACTTTGAATTATTTTTCATTCCATTTGAATGTTCTCTTCATCTCAGCTGAATTTTCCTTCTTTGTTCTATGCCTATATCAGAATGTATCTTAACTTTAGCTTGCCTCCATCAACTCTTCCTGTCCTTAAATGGTATTGTTAATTTAATAGGCTGTAACTCACTTATGGAGATTAACTCATTGCTCCCTACTTTCAATTTGCTTTTTGTTTCATCTAGCAGAATGTAGTGGCTTTGCTACCTTTTTCATTACAAAAGTCACAACATCCATGATTCATTTAAAAAGTCAGTTCAATTTTTGTTGCTGGATATTTATCTTTTGAAAAAGTTTTCTACTTCTCTGATGGTATTCTCTCAATCTGTATCTGCTTTCAGCAGTGTTGAAAGGAATAGAGGATACAATCAATATTAATAGGACTTGAGTAAAGTGTTGATCATTGTAATGTTGAGAACTCTAGCATCACTCGCCAAAGGCTTATCTTACTCTTCTCTCAGTGTTTTATATTCCTATGCATAGAGCACTCAGGACTGCTCACCTAAGTTATAAAAGAACAAACAAGCAAACAAACAAAACCATCTGTGCTTCATATTGTAGGGAGAAAGAGCCATTAAAGAAAAGACTCCTTTACATTAGGAGAAATGGAGTTAGTACTTGGTTCTGAAGTACAGTAGACACTGATTTCTGTTTACAGAATCACAGAATCACAGAATTATCAAGGTTGGAAAAGACCTAGAAGATCATCCAGTCCAACCATTACCAATACTTCCCAGCTAAATCATATGCCTCAACACAACATCCAAATGTTTCTTAAACACTCCCATGGTCGGTGACTCCACCACCTCCCTGGGAACTTGACAAAAAGATTCTTCAAAACAGCTAATAATTGTTTCCAGTTATATAGATGCAAAACAAAATGCTTTTAGTGATACTGATCATGAGCACTGGTGACCACTGAGCAGATAATAACTGTGCTGTTGTGTGTTTGCAATGTTGAGCAAAATAAGTTTTCCCATTTCATAATGGGATCACATGTAGTAACATAACTCATATTAATTCAGAAAAGAACTTTAAATATAATATACAAAATATCAGAACAGTTCTATAAATCTATACGGCCTGTTAGCTGTGTACATTCATCAGGGAGAGCAAGGAGACCCCCTACCACAGCTCTGATGTTTCCTATAATCACTCCTACACATACTGTAACAATTTCTCTACAGTCCTTTGAAGCTGGAGAGAAGTTGAGGTGCCGCGGAACTGCCAGAAGTGTCTTATCTCTTCACTTCTTCCCATTTCTGCTCCAGCAGTTGGGTTTATCCCCCAGACTTGATAATATGTGGAGTGTGTGATGCAGTGCAGTGCTCAGGAAAACAGGGCTGGTACTCCACTTCTCATACTCAGTACTGAGTCTGTATTCAGGTGCAGTAGACTCTGTAAAGTAAGATAACAGCCTATAGCAATTAACAGTGAACTTTCAAATCCACCAGCTCCAAATGCTCAAAGCTGACCCATCGGCTATGAAAACAATAATGTTTGCCACAAATATTTGCACATATTTGATATTGTGAAATTACATGTGGCTGAAGGACTATTGATTTTCTTTCTTCTATGCTTGTTTTGATTCCCTAGAACAATAGATTGTTCATAATATTTTGGGGTTTCTCTTCTGGGAGTCCACACTTTTTCAAATCCGACTGAGTAATTTTGAAAGTTGCTGTTGCTATATTGATTTTCTGCCTGAATCTATTTTGCTAAGTAAACTGATATAGGAAGTAGGTCTGGGATCATCTCATTGGCACAATAAGAAAGTTCTATCCCTTTCCAAAACACCAAACCTTGATAATCTTCAGAACTGATTTTTATTAGACCTAAGTGAATTGTGAAATGGGAAAACCTCAGATCTGCTGGGTAAGGTGGAATGAAGTTAAACAAGTTGGTGAACCAATTTTCCTTCTCTCACTGTGTCCTTGCAGGGGCAAGTTCTTTTCTATGGGCTTCTTGTCAGCCTGGCAGCACTCCCCTACTACACACTCTATTCAGTCTTCTCCCGGCACCTCAGACAAGATTTTTTCTCCACTCTCAAAGGGGTTTGCAGGCATACACTTCCTCCTGCAGGGCCCTATTAGCCTGCTGCTTTGGAATTTCACTAAGCCTCTTATTGCTGCAACACAGCCTCCTCTCCCCTCTCTTCTGCTCCCTTTCAGCCTCACTAAACCCATCCTGCCACTCCTTCATGTCTGCATCACTCTCTGGCCATGCTTACGTGACTAGCAGTGAATCAGGGTGTCAGAACAAATATTTTTCTCTCCAGTGAGTTAGCCCAACCTTGTGACTGGTTGCAAAAATGGCAAAGTATCTCCCAAAGTGTGCTAAGCACCTGCCCTCCTAGGCCACTTTGTATTTTTTTTATCTCCTACTATAATTTTTTCTTGCTGCTGTACTTCTTGAGATATCTGCAGTGCTGTTGGTTCCTCAAAAGTTATGTGGAAAAGGGCACCCAGCTGCACTGCACCACACAAACATCAGGCAGAGTAAGCTGGTAGATTTAAATGATCATTCAGCTATATTTTAGTAGCTGGTGCCTGTTTCAGCACCCTTGTAAATTAGGGATGCTTTAACCAAGTAATTATATTGTGATTATCAAGCTTCTTTTCATGATAATGTAAAACAGTTCAAAAGGAAAGAAAACTTAATGTCTGGGGGATAACTATTCCTCCTCCCACATATGGTGAGCTGAAATGAGCTTGCATGGTTTATTCATTGAGGTTTACAACAACATTAAATATTTCATTTTTTCTTTTTGCAAAGCCAGATGCAAGTTCTATAATTAGAATTATAATTAAAAGGTCAATTTAATGATTAAAGCTCTGTAAAATATGTGAAAACTTTGTAATAATGCTAGGTAATCATTTCTATGTTCTACATGTTCGTTATAAATACTTAGAGCTATCTGTTTTAGCTCAAAAAGTACTGATGAATTGCATTTTGCATATTTATGATATTTTCCTTAATTGCATGGGTAGTATTCCTAATTCTTGAAAAGTTATTTTCATCCCATGAATAGTGGATTATAAATTTCATAGAACTAAATTTTATTTCATTTTTATTTTAAAACTTTATGAGGGTTGAATTAGTTTTGTGAGTCTTCATTTGTTTCAAAGCTCTTTGATTTGGGAATAATACTGCTGTTTTAAAATATAGCACATAGAGAGTCCAGAATTAAATTTTATAGTGGTGTTTTTCTCTTGAAGTAGTAAACTGTATCATTAGGGATCAATTTGATTATGTTATCTGTTCTCTTGTATGAGACCGCAGTCTTATCAGAGATAGCTTGGCTAAACTAGTATTTGTCCTTTTCTAAGAGATCTTGACTTAGAATAGATTGATTATTTTTTAATTAATTCAGGTGTATGGTAACTGTTGAATCATGGTCTGAACCACTGATTGAGCACCTGGGGAAAGCATCCAGTGAACCTTGGGAGTGCAGGTGAAGGCAATTAACCTGTGAGACTGGGAGGGGTGAAGCCTGGCTCCACCTCTATTAGATCCCCCATTTAAGGGCTGACCGTTATTGTGGGAAGAATTTTTTCTGGAGTTTTCTCTTTTCTGGGGTTTTTCCCTCTGAGCTTGGATCTTTGGAGGCAGGTGAGCCTTTTTATTGTGTTAATACCTCTGTCATTTTACCTCTTGTACTGTCTTTTCATTGTGTTGATCTTTCTGATTGTTACTAAAGGCTTGATTAATCCAGGTTTATTTAATTTCTACTAACTGAAAGTATTGGTTAACAGCATGTGTGTTAAAAAGCTATAAGGTTACTGTACTTTTAAATTAATTGTTCAAGTTCTTGTCTGTGCAAGGTAGAGTAAGATACATGATAATCTGAAAGCAAAATCTGTGGATTGTTAAGGATAGACCTAAGGTTATTTAGTGAGTAAGTAATTATGAAAAATAGTTAGATACAGTTAAAATGCAGTTTTAGCCTGTCTGTTAACTTTGTTATGCTAGGGCTACAACTTTTATCTAAATTTAGCTTTGCTCACCAGCTTTGTGTAACTTCTAGGTCAATAATATTTTGTCTTTGGAAATTTGATGTCTTATACTTAGTAAAAGTAAGTTGCTGACTGTTTATTTCCTCATTTTATAATCCTGTTAACATCATTTGTTTTCTTAGTGTGTGTACATGGACTTACAATGGAGACCACTACTAATTATCTTTTGTGGTCTAGTCTAATTAAAACCTCATTTTATGACATAAAGCTGTCTATGTTATGTAGTATAACAAGTTATTGAATTCTTCAAAAACAAGTTATTTTTTTTTAAGTTAAGAAAAAGTTTCTATGAACTGCTGTTACCTAACATCAGCCGTAATATTTTCTTCCTTATTTGCATCTATTTGATTTTGACGTACTTATTTTCTGTGGGTTCTTGCTTGAGATACCAGTGAAGTTTTGTCTCTGAGTGCAGTAATCTTATGCTGTTAAGTATACACGGTTGAAACAAATTGTCATTTCTTTTTTCTTTGTTAGTAGATAACTTTATAAAATTTTCCTGAATGTTACTATAATAAAAATGTACAGAAGATTATACAAAACCAAAAAGATGTTCGTAAGAACTCATCAGCTGCTTATCTATGTAGACTTCCAGTTGGTCCTGTGTATGAATTTCTCTTAGAATACATTTCAGAAAGCTGTTCACTGATTTGAAGTTAATTGTAACTGTTTTTAAGGTTAGATCTAAGGTTATTAAAAAACAAAACAAAAACACAACCTGAAAGAGTATAGTGGCTTTGAATATTGGGTAGAGAAATCCGATGGGAAATATGTCTCTGCTACGATGTCTTGTGTGACCAGGGCAGATGAATATAATTTACAGTTAGGTCATATTTTACTTGTTTTCATGGATGATGTGCGTAGTCAAAGATTTATATTTATTTATTTTTTACCTTAAAATGCGTGTTTTCTTTATGTTTATGCTGTGTAGAAATAACAGTCAGAAAGGTAACAGAAAATTATGAAGTGCTTATGCTTTTGAAATAAGGTACACTGGGAAAGGACTGTATGGATTTTTTGCATGATAGATGGAGTTGGAGACCTAAATAAGTTGTGAATAAAGTTTTGGATTTAGGTGATTTCTTAATTTCTTATGGCATCCATTTTGGAAAGGACTTGTGGAGGGGAACTATTTTCTCCATTTTCATGTTATTCTGTCATGTATCTGCTCTGGTCTGTTTTGACTGGAAACTGCCTATATTGAGCAAAGCTGTGAGGAGGAAGTCTAACTGATTAGAATCATAGAATTACCAAGGTTGGAAGAGACCCACAGGATTACCCAGCCCCAACACACACCCATCACCAACAGTTCTCACTAACCCATGTCTCTCAACACAATGTCCAAGCATTCTTTGAACACCTCCAGGGTTGGTGACTTCACCACCACCTCCCTCCCTAGGCAGCCCACTCCACTTCCTGACTACACTTTCAGAGTAGTATTTACTAATGTCCAGCCTAAATCTCCTCTGGCACAGCTTGAAGCCATTCCCTTTAGTCCTATCATGAGTTACATGAAAGAAGAGGCTGACTCCTGGATCACTACAACCTCCCTTCAGGTAGTTATAGCGAGCAATAAGGTTTCCCCTGAGTCTCCTCCAGACTGAACAATCCTGGCTCCTTCAGCTGCTCCTCGTAAGGCCTTTGCTTCAGACCACTCACCAGCTTTGTTGCCCTTCTTTGAACATGCTCCAGGGCCTCGATGCCTTTCTTGCAGTGAGAGGCCCAAAACTGAGCATAGTACTTGAGGTGCAGCCTCAGCAGTGCTGAGTACAGGGTGACAATCACTTCCCTGTCCCTGCTTGCAAAACTGTTTTTGGTGCAAGCCAGGATGCCATTGGCTCTGTTGGCCACCTGGGTGCGCTGCTTGATCAAGTTCAGTGGAGAATCAATCCGTACCCTCAGGTCCATTTCCTCTACACAGTCTTCCATCCTCTCTGCTCTAAGCCTGTTGCATTGCATGGGGTTATTGCGGCCAAAATGTGGGACCTGGCATTTGGTCTTGTTGAACGTCATCTCATTGGCTTCAGCCTGGCCATCCAGCCTATTCAGATCCCTCTGTAGGGCCTTGCTGCCCCTAGGCAGATCAACAATTCCTGCCAACTTGGTGGCTTCAGCCTGGCCATCCAGCCTATTCAGATCCCTCTGTAGGGCCTTGCTACCCCTAGGCAGATCAACAATTCCCGCCAACTTGGTGTCATCTGCAGGCTTAGGGAGAGTGCACTTGATGCCCTCATCCAGGTCATCAATAAAGATATTTAAGAGGACAGGCCCCAGCATCTATCCCTGGGGAACACCACTCGTGACCAGTTGCCATCTGGATTTAACTCCATTCCCTACCATGCTCCAAGATGGCCTCTCCAGCGAGTTCCTTACCTAGCGAGGAGTGTACCTTTCCAAGTCATGGTAGTCTAGGTAGACTACATCAACAACCCTCTCACTAACCTCCAGGGTCTGGGGTTCCTGGGGGAGAGCTTTTTCACTGAAGACAGTTGCAAAGAAGGCATCCAGTATCTCTGCCTTCTCAGCATCCCCCTGTTACCAGAACAACCCCCTCACTTAGTAGGGGACTCACATTCACCCTAGTCTTCCTTTTACTAATAACATATTTTAAAAAGCCTTTCTTATTATTCTTTATCAATTTTGCCAGATTCAATTCCCGGTGGGCTTTAGCCTTCTTTGTTGCATCAATGCAGGCCCTGACAACATTCTTCCCAAGCAGTTTTACCCTTTTTTCACATTTCATGCTGAAATGTGCTAGCCTATTGTCAAGACATTTAACTACTTGCACTGCTTTTATGTAAATCCACGTGTAAGAAATGCAAACTTTTGTTTTATTCATAAACAAAAATAATTGTCATATGTTTTAGTTTACACATTGAATTCAAACTTCTGTTAGTCAATTTCATGTTTCTTTTTTCTTTTTTTTCTTTTTTTTTTTTTTTTTTCTGAGCAGACGAGTCACAATCAACTTTGCCTTTCTCCCTTTCCCTTTGCCTAGCTTAAACACAATTGTGGAACAACTCCTCCAGTCTGGAAGACATTGTAGGACGTCTGTCCATCCAAAACAGCTTTCTAATTCATTGACTGGCAATTGTAGTTTGTTATAGTGCAAAGCACACAGTAGCATTTCCTTTTCCAGACTGAAAGTATTGTTTACATTTTTTTTTTTCATTTTTCTCTTTACTCGAAGATTAATGAGTACAAAGTTGTGCTGAGTACTGTAATGTTTTGGTAACTGTATTGCATTTGGCAATATATTTTCATTACTGAAAGGAAAAGCATATATTTGCATTCATTACTTCTTAATTTTGAAAGAGAATATCCTTGAGAGATGGATTCAGAACTGCTCATTAGAACTTATCACTGCTGTTTCACAGGGATTAGTAAAGGTTGGACCACAAAACCACAGTGAGTGGTATACATAATGTTTTGTGGTGCAGCCGTGAACTGTCAGCAGTGTTGAATATCTTGATTTTTAATAAGAATTGGTGTTTTCTATGCTGTGTGAGGGTTGTCGGTATGTGATGTGGAAAGGAGGAAGTTCTAATGCAAAAGGCAGTGCATGCTGTTTCAACATTTGTTTTCAGAAAACTGAACTTTTAAAGGTGTAAATTATGTAGCAGTTTTTAACAAGAACATCCATTACCAGCTGAATTTTCTCTATTTGTTATGGATGGATTCTTGTATTCTGTTGCAACTCTGCATTATATGGTGTCCTAGAGCCAGTACAGCCCCTGTTAGTGAAATGCTTCTTTCTAGTCCAGGAGTACAAACTAAGCCTTAATAGGCACAATGACATGGCTTGGCCTATTGCATCCAAGCAGAAGAAGTAAAATCCTCTGCCATGATCACTGTCTGCTCCTTCTGCCAGCACTTTGTTGTAGCACTGACACTACTTTTGTGCTGCAGTATTACTGAAGCCAAGTGTTATGCCACTCAGGGAACAGTGGGGGAGTAGTGAAGAAGTCTTATGCTGGAGGGACTCCTCAGCATGTCAGGTAAATGCTCAGCATGTTTTGCCAGATTTTGTCTGAGATGTATAGAATGAAAAATATCTTGGTCTGATCATGGATTTAATGTAAAAATGTTCATCATCATGAAAAGGAGTTCTTTTTGTTTAAAAAGTGTATATGTTTAGGAAATGTTGAAGTCTATTGATATACTGTTAACTAACATTTTTATAGAGGCATAGGATTTATTCAAGAATCCTTTAATATACAAACTCTTTTTAAACTTAAGATTTTTTTATGGGAAAGACAACTTAATTAGAAGTTACTTCATGAAAGCTGTAAAACAAAGCAATGTTGCCCCCTGAGAGCTAAATTCTAACATTTTGTGTAACAATCAAACAGTACGAGAGCAACGTTCTGCCATGTATGTTATGCTTTTTAAAGGTTATTTACAATTCTTTGTTGTATTTGTTGTAAAAATCACAGTCTTAAATTCATTTGATTAAGTTTTTGAATAGCTTAGTAATGTTTGCTTGTAAGCACTGTTAACTTGCTTTGGGAATAGAACTGCTAGAGCAATCCTTGTGTTTTGAACTCCTCTGTGGACAGCAGGTGTGTTTGTTTAGGAGGTCACTCATGATTTTGAGTTAAAGCAGCTGTTCTTTGGGTGCTTACTCTTACATATGGTGGTGGAAAGAGCTGAGGAAATATAAGAAATATCATAAAACAATGATTTTGATTGTATTGATTCAGCACATGTGGTCTGGAATTTGTGGTGGGTGGGAGGATATGTGCACTGTTGTCTAAGCTTAGAAGTAGGACTTGTGTAGGAAATCTATTTATGAATATTTATGTCAAGAATCGCTATTGTGTATATTCTGCTCCTTTTTTACAGTATTATAACTTTACAAGGAGGCTATCTAATTAACAGTTGGACAGTACTCCTTCCTTGCTAACTCACTGTGTATACTGTTTCATTTCTAAAATGCAATATCCATCATTATACCAAATTACTTGCTTTTATGAAAGGCCTTTTTTTTTTTTTTTCTAACCTGTTGAAAGCAGTTGAAAATTGCAGCTGATAGAAGAAATTTTTTCATTTTTATTTTTGGTTCTTGAATTAAGGATCAGGAATTTGTAACACTACATTACTTCAGTTTCAATTATTTTCTGTGATTTTTTTTTTTTTATAACAGATGAGAATTAAGTTCGTCAAATATTGTAGTTGACATTCAACTTGATTTTTATTTAATTATTTTTCTATTTATTAGAATTGAAGTGTTCATTTGGAAAGGGCCTTCAAAGGTGTTCAAGTCGAATTGCCTGACCACTTCAGGTCTAACCAAGAGTTAAAGCATGTTGTTGAGGATATTGCTCAAATGTTTCTTGAAAAAATGATAAACATGGTTTCAGTAGTTAAAATAGAAATTTATCAACTATTATTTTTGAAGTGAATATTTCAATAACAATATAATTTTGAGTTGTTGTTATTACTAAAAATGAGGAACATAATTGAAAAAACATCCTAAGCCTGAGCAATTTTGAATAATAGACGCAAAGAGATGTAATAGCAAGTTAGTGGCATTTTATACAGCTATTTTTTTTTGCCACAGATGTTACAAAAACTCTGCATCCTCTATAAGGTTTTATCTGGAGCAGTGCTCTCTGCTACATGAAAGAAACTTGAAGCATTAATGGGTGAGCCTTATGACTCTGTTTTTTTGTTTTTTTTTATTGCATACCTTTCCTTCACTTCAGGTGCTTCGCATGATATTGTTGAGATGAATGCACATCAGACTTCAGTGCAAACCTTACTTTATTCTTCCACATTTCTTGTTTATAAAGACTTTGCTAGCAAGATCAACATGTATGTCTAATAGTACCCAGAAAATTTTTCGTGGCTTTGTCTGAGTGTATGTAGGAGTGAAGTGATGTCAGTTACTCATGTTTAGTCAATTTTCTATTGGTACGTGTGCAAAGATGCATGTTTATTGGGAAAAAACAAGTATCATTGCTATGTGTGGTTAAATACTTACACACACATATTCATATTACACAACTGCATACGCATTTGTATTGTAATTGTTATATGTGGATATATTAATTTATGCATTCATACTCTAAATCATAACATTTTCATCTATATTGTCACTTGACTGTGAAATCATGTTAAGTTTCGATACTCTTTGGTAATATTTTGAATACTATTAGCACAGTTGTGAGTTAATTCAGCATGTATGCATGTCATTTTATTGCTAGAAGTGCAACAAGGCAGGAACTTTATCTTGGTATGTATTGAATAGTGGGAGGCATAATAATGACATAGTCCTGCTCAGAAATTTAGTTTGGTCATATTAGCACGAAATATTGCAGTGCCTATGGACTTGCAGAATTTTTTTCCCTGATGAATGTGTGATTATGCATAGAAAAAGCAGAGCTGGTTTTTGACAATAGCATCTTGAAGGCAATTGGTATGTGAATAAGTATAAAAACTGGAAGAAAGGGAATGATCCTAGAACAGTGAACAACATGCCCGTATATGAGTGTGGTCTCAGAACATGTGGTATGAAGATAGTATTATTCCTGGAAAAAGAATTCAGTTCAAATATGCTACGTTTCTCTTGACTATATATATGTTGCAGTCAGATTTATCCTGATAGGTGGCAAATTCTGAATATGTATGCCGTTGTTGCATATACACAAGTGTGACATAAGTTTCTGGCCATAACTGTGTGTAAATAACAATTATTTGTTTATTACATTCAGAATAGTCTAGTAAGCAATCCTGTAACTGGTGACAGATGTTTTCACTGCATAGGGCTTTTTTTTTTTTTAATGTATATGTATGCACATTCCAAATTCAAAGTGTTTTTGACTACATGTTCTGTTTAAAACAGACACTACTCATAGAATGCCCAAAGTAATAGAAAATAGTTTGGGGTGTTTATGGGGGTGTAATCATTAAAGAAATAAAACTCATGTCTGAAAACAAGCATTTAATTGTAACGAAGTGCAAGACCTGTGAAGGTAGGTAAGGGTAT
Source organism: Coturnix japonica (assembly GCF_054131305.1). NCBI lineage: Eukaryota > Metazoa > Chordata > Aves > Galliformes > Phasianidae > Coturnix > Coturnix japonica. Next base: position 66,202,418 of record NC_140666.1, read on the forward strand.
AATCATGTTTCTTCTAGGCAATTCAGTGATACTAAAAGGTGAAATAGTTTTTTTTTTAATGAAGTGAGGTCTTCAATTATGTTGCCGTAGTTCAGATGGTATTTTATAGGCTAGAAATTTGAAGCATAATAAAGAGTTCATAAGTTTATTTTTTTCTCATAATATGAGTGAAACCATTTCTAGGTACTAGTTTACATTCACACTTGTCTGCCATCTAAAAATTTTGGGATGTTGAGAAAAGCTCAGGAAACAGTTATTGAGAAGTATTTAGGCTCATCTAATAAGATTTTGGAAGTTGTTTTGATTTATGATACAATTTTTCTTATAGTTTCTTGAGGAGAATGGGGTAAGAATGGCAAAAGATGGCTCTTGGATCTGGGGGGAAAAAAAGCTGAAAAAAACATTTAAGATACATAAACAGACAAATCTGAAATTAAAAATTGGTTCACTACATTTAATTGAAACATATCTGCAAGAATAAGGGAGATTGTACTACTCAAGCAGCATCAAATTTATGGAAAAGCAGTTAATGTGTGATGCAGAAATTAAAGGCAGTGATCTTATGTGGCATAGGTCTTGCATAAATTCAGGATGAGTGATCTTGCTGTAGCTTTCTAATGCAGAATATTGCATTTAATGAAATGCTTATAATGATACTATTTATCTTAAGATGAAAGTTTTCTGCTTCCTAAAAATAGAAAGTGTGAAGTATTTCTTCTTTATTCTATGCTTCATGTAATCTAAATTATTCTAAGTCATATCTTGCCATTTCTTGTTCATATTTAACTTGGCCAATAGATAATTGAGAATGGCAGATGGTTGTAATATATTCGTAGATTATGTAGATATTTTAATAAATGTTAGAAAACAAATGTGAAGTATAAAATTCGGTGTGCTTTTAATTGGTTTTCATTAAAAATCAAAGATATCCAAAATATTAATTAGAGAGTCACTTGAGAAGAAAGGAAGGTCTATTTATTGGGTTACTTTAGAATATAAATTGTCGTGGAAGTATTAAAAAATACTTTGTATGCTTTCCTTCTATCCTTTAATATGTCTCGAGTCTGATACCTAGTAAATCTTTCTCAGTCTATGGATGACTTACTGATGTTTCGAACTTGCTTTCATCAGGAGACTTACCTTTCTGCCTACACTTACAGGAAGAAGTGTAGTAATTTTGTGTGGGTGCTTGCTACAATTGCTGATATGTAAGCATAATATTAAGAAACAGAACTGTATTCAACCTAATATAAATCGCAAATAAAAAATGTATGGGTATCTTAGTATTAGCAACTATATTGCATTTATTTATGATCAATTGGTTACCTCTTTAACTTTAGCAACATTTTTTATCATATTGTTTCTTTACAGCACCTGAATTTCTTTGCTAGTATTTGAAACTCTTGTCAGACAGTGTTTATTTTTAGCTACTACCGATTAGGTTTTTTAACTGTTATTGTTACTGTTTTAGAGGCTGCCCAATGGGGAAGAAGGGATTCTACAGTACATAGCTGATCTTGCAGATGTCATGAAATTCACACTATAACTCCAGTATGTGGAATAATTATATGGAGCATATACATAGGTCTTTGTGAAGTTTATGTCTCCTACTTATTTCCATGATACAAAGAGCAGGAGAACAGTATTTGGTAGAGCAAATTCTCAGCTACAAATGCTATTTTTCAGCAGCGTTTTCAACAGTAATGAACAAGCTCTTGTGTTTTGTGTTTATAAAAGTCTGTGCCAATAGTGATGACCCACTGTTTCTCAACTGCTGTGGTGACACTGATGTTAGGAAAATGCTGCCTGTGTAGTCTGTCTTTCATTAACTCAAATAAATGGAAGTCTAAGTGCCAAATCTGGACAGTATGGTGGATATGGTAAAAAAAAAAAAAAAGACTTTGATAGTGAGCTCCATGGTCTTCAAACTGGCATGGTGTTATTGTTTTGCAAGATAAGATTTGCAGCCTTCTCTCTTTTGTCTTGACTTTGGAAGTTCAGTTGTGGATGTTTTGCTCAGGTATCAAGAAATCCAAAACGATCATGCCTTTCTTATCCCAAAAGATGGTACACATCACTTTGCCCATTGTGAGCTCCATCTCAAACTTCAATGGAGAATTTATATGTTGTCATGTCATAGCCTTCCATTTTGATTCTGGTGACATCTCTTTTTGCCATCAGTAATGAATCCAGGACACTGTCATTTGAAATTGCTTCAGTAGCTTCTGACAAACATAGAATCATTAAGGTTGGAAAGATCACTAAGATCTAGTCCAAATATTAAGCCATCACTACCATTTCTGCTAAGCCCTGTTCTTTGGTACCACTAACTTGCATACAGTGTTTTTTTTTGTTCCCATGTGAGCATTTGTGGGACCAATTTTTAATGCAATATTAAAGGTGCTGCAATTACAGATAGTGGATTACTGTATAATTCACAGACAACAGTGAAAAGAATGTGTTGTGTTAGGGTATAATTTCACTTTTAAGTGGAATTCAATTTTTAAAAAACTATTTTTTGTCAGTAGTGGAACAGAAATCTAATATTAAGTTGTCTTCAGCCTTCATTAAGAGGGGAAGTTTACATGACTGTGTTTAATGTTGTCAGTAGTAGCCAGAGGTTGTTTTGTAGTAGACAGCTTCCAAGGCACGCAGGATCCCCCAGAGGACCATCCAAAATTCAAAACTAATCTCTGAATGTTTTGTCCAAATGCTTATTAAACTCCAGTAGGCTTGGTTCTGTGACTGTTGCCCTGTGGAGAGTGTTTCATGCCCACCGCCCTCTTGTGAAGTATCCTAATCCGCAACCTGACCCTCCCCTGGTGCAGATCTGTGTTGTTCTCTCAGGTCCTGCCACCATCATCAGAGAGCAGAGTTCAGTGCTGCTCCTCCACACCCTTTGAGAGTAGCTGTAGACCACTTTGAGGCATCTCCTTCTATAAGAGCAGGGGCTTTCTATGAGAAATGTTCTGATCTTAGTTGGAACTCTCAACTTTGCCTTTCTTACCTGCATTTTAAATACAGTTTTTCAACTGTTAAATATTGTTCTTGGGACTGCAACCAAAGTTTACAGAGGCAGGCTACTATTAGCTTTCACTGTTTTTGGAAACAGTGTGGTGTTTGGCATCAGTTTCCTTCTCAGTTCTCTTCCAGAAAGTTATCCCAGTTATTACTTTCTAGCCTACCAGTGCTGGAAGTTTTTTTTTTCTATTTATATTTTTTCAGTATGGCAGTGTAGAAAACAAACAAAATCCCAAACAACGGCAGTATCTAATGATATCAACGAACATTATGAAAAAGTATGATGAGAAATTCTTTGGAGATCAGGTAGTTTAGAACGTGAGTGAGTAGCTGGAGAGAAAAAACAAAACAACAACAACAAAAAAAGGATGCTGTGGGAAATAGGTGGGAGTATAAAAGAAGCTAGAGAAATGGGAGAAGCTCAGAGATACTTCAGCAGGCTTAAAATGAGTTACAAGTAACACAGAGTCATAGAATTGCTCAGGTTGGAGAAGACCTTAAAGTTCATCAAGTCCAACTGAAACTTAACCACACTATCCTAACTCCAAAAATCCACCACTAAATCTTGTCCCTGAGCATTGCAATCCAGATGGATTTAATACACATTTGGAGATGGTGGCTCAACCACTTCTCTGGGAAGCCTATTTCTGTGCTTAATAACTGGTTCTGTGAAGTTTTTCCTGGTATCCAACCTAAACCTTCCCCTGTGCAACTTGAGGCCATTTTCCCTTGTTTCCCTTGTCCTGTCATTAGTGAGAAGAGACCAGCCCCATTCTCACTGCAATCACCTTTCAGGTATTTAAAGAGAGCAATAACATCTCCCCTCAGCCTCCTCTTCCCAGGCTAAACAGCCCCAGTTCCTTCAGTCAATCCTTGCAGGATATATTCTCCAAGCCCTTCACAAGCCTTGTTGCCTTTCTCTGGACCTGCTCCAATGTCCTTTCTGTATTGAGGTGCCCAAAACTAAACACAGTACTCGAGGTGAGCCTCACCAGTGCCAAGTGTAGGGGAAGGATTACTTCCCTATTCCTGCCCACCACAGCATTCCTGATACAAACTAGGAATGCCACTGGTCTTCTTGGCCACCTGGGCACACTGCTGGCTCATGTTCAGCATATATTCATAACATTTGGAGTTGGAAACAGTTTAAACTGAATAGGTAAATCTTTGGTATTTTTTTTAAGATGAATTCAAATTCATTCATTTACGTAAACATTTATTTTAGGGGACGCGGTAACAACTTTGCGCTGTATTTTAGAGGAGCAAGTACTGCCTCAGTAAGGCAGAGATTTTCAGTGACAGTGTGTAAAGGAGGTCTCATAGCCAAGGGGAAGCTTAAGCATTGGATGCTATACATAGCAAATCACATAGTAATAGAGTGCAAGTGGTGGGCAGTTATGAACAAAATGCTGTTGTTATAAAATGGTTGAGAGCTGAGTTAGACAAGTTCTTCTGTGCTCTCTGGGAAAGTAGAAGATTTGATTTTAAGACAAGGATAGCTGCTAACAGTTGTGAGCCACAGTATCACAGAGAAGTTAGAACAGAGAAGACTAGCTGTCATTTTAAAAAAAAAAAAAAAAGTAAAATAAAGGTTTTGCTGGAGAACTCAATTTGCTCATTATGTGCAATACTGTAATATTCTTTCTTTGTTATTTATTTATTTATTTTTTTCCAAACTCCTATGCTGATGTATTTGTCGGGATTTTGACTGTATTGTTAACCAGAAATAAGTTATCAAGAGCTTTTTTTCAAGTAGACTGATTATATGTATAATTACTTGGTAGAAGGTACCTAAATTAATGCTTGGTTAATTCATGTTTAAGCTGGGAGGAAAACTGCTTCTGTCTAATACTTTATGTTCAGTTATTCCCAGGAATCATTTCTGATTTATGATTACAAAAATACAGTCTTATATGTCAATTCTTTCTTTCAATTCATTCTGACAATGTATAATCTTGCTTTGTATAGTTTGAAAGAGTGGAATACGAATGTATCAGATTACTGAAGCAAAACTGCACATTACTTATTTAAATGTGGGGAAACTGTATACCATTCATGTCAGTAGTACTGTTTCAATGTTAAGAGTTTTTATTCTTAATATTCATTTTCAGTAGAATACTGGATTATTATCAGAAAGAATTTTGCATCTGCCATCTGGTTTCCTTAATGTATTTCAAGTGTTATGTGTTTTTAGAAGGTTCTAATTAGCACACAATGCTAATTTTTGAAGTTGAGGAGGAGGGGTGGAAGAGAAACCTAGTAGTACTTTATACGTACTTAGTATGACAACCTTATATGAACTGATCTTAAGTAAAAGTGGGGTTCATAGCATGATAAAAAACAGCATCAATATCAAATAATGCCTTCTATTTACTTCTCTGTGAGATACAAAGCATGCAAAGAGCACATTAACACTATTTGATAGACCAGATTCTTGGCTATAAAGCATTATTTTTCATTATGATTATCACTATTAGTCTGTTTCCATAGATGAGCTAAATAATGTTCTTAAAAAGCCTCAGAAACTTTCTTCCTTCTATAGCAAAAGGAATGAATTATACTCAGGGTTGCATTTATTCCATACAGACAAACTATGCTACTTGACTTGGGAACTTGTATATTACTGAAATGACCTTGAATGTATTTTGTATTGTTTTGTAATCATGTAGTAATTTTAGAGAAACATAGTTTGTTTTTGTCAGACAGTGAATGGAAAGGAGTTCCAAAATTAGTAGGGAAAAAAAAGGATCATGAGGTATTGCTCTTTAAGCAGTAATGGTACATTACAAATAATGCTATCAACTGTGTTACTGAAAGATTAGAGTGCTTCTGATTGGTCTTTTGCTAATTTTGCATTGAAGTTGTAATATTTTTCCCATGTTTCTGCTGTTTGTAGAACGTCTGTCACTTCACGTGAAGTCTGCCTGACATCACATGCTTTGTGTGTGATATTTTACACAGAATTTTTCAAATGTCCAATTGCTTAAAAGGTAACTGGTACAAGATACTGCTCTAGTCATAAGAAGAACAATAAAAATGTCTTTTTTTTCTTTTTTCCTTTTTTTCAAGAGTGAGCTATTGAATGAAGTCTAGAAAACAAATCTTGTAGATATTTTTATGCCCAAAGGTCATATGTTTTGCTGGCAATGACTCCTGCATAGTGAATTACAGTGATTTATTTATCTTCTGAGGTGTATTAACTCTTTGCTGTAGATTATGCTCAGAGTTAGCTTTAGACAGTCTCACAGTTCATAAGAAATGGTAGCTGTCAACATTCATATTCTCTAAGTAGAGGACAAGAGTTCAGGAATCCAAAGTTCCTTCAAGAGTTTCAGCCACACAAGCTGTACCTTATTCTGATTCAAGGCTTCCCAGGCTCAATGTTATTTTTTCAGACATGAAGCTCTTTAGATGTTCTTGGTAATCAGACTGATTACTCTTCCTGTACAGTGTCCTAAGTAAATGAGTTGACAAATAACAAAACCAATTACCATAGATACCTTATTGTCAGTTTGGATTAGTTTTTCTGTTGCTTATTTTACTTGCTGCTGGTTTCAATAGAATCAAATAGTAAGTGAGGTTCTATGGAGAAGTCAGTACTGAACATAGATGAAGATAAAAAGCAAGATTAAAAAAACCCAAAACACTGAATAAACAACTCATTACTTGAAGAATCGCATTAATTGGAAACAAAGGGTTGGTGTGCAAAATTCAGTTCTCAGGTCTGATGAATGTTTTGCAGCAATGTATAGTTATATCATTTTCTCATTTAGAGTTGTACAGAACTGAAATCTTACCTTAAAGCTATAAATAGGAATTCAGCTGCAACTCATAAATGCTTTTTGTTGTAGTAAATATGCTGTGTGCTTTTTAAACTTATGGGGAAATGGCTCCAGCAAGCGTCACAATAATCTAGAAAGAAGAGACCACTGGGTACACACAAGTATGAGTATAGTGAAAAATTTGTAGTGCCTTTCTTTTAAGGGTTAGTATGTGGTGGACTTTATAACTCAACATGATAATGTTTAGTGTGCTTATGTGCAGATTTTATTCAGACTTGTTTTATGGAAATTATACAATGGAAGTCTACATTAAAACAGTGGCCATTCTATTGCTGTGTAAAATCACCTTGAATGAGAAGTCATTACATAGTTAAATTTTTATTTTGTCTGAAGGTGGGGATTAAAATGGTCTTCATGTAAGAAATGCCATTTTTCAGAAAAAAATCCTTATTAGTTTAGATGGAAATATCAAAATCTAGTAGTTTTTGTGACTTCTGTAATTCAGCTACTCCTTCCAACCTCACATGCTTTTGTTAGGATGGTTGTTTCATAAAGCATTTGCTGTTTTTCTCTCTAAGAGCACAAAGGCAGTCTTGGCCAAGAATGTAAAGTATGAACAAGAATGAAGAAAACAGTTTCTAGTGACAGTTTTGTATCAGGTTATAAAAAGACAAAAAGGGAGAACAAATAACTTCCAGACAAATAATTTTTTGGCACTTATTTTCAAAGCTGTATCTTCCATGTTACTTTATCAAAAGTGGGTAGAAACAAGGGGAGTTTGAACCTTGGGCGCACACGGCAACAGGATATATCAGTGGTACAACTTGCCCGCTGTCCTATTGTATCATCAGTAAGGTCTGGGGAGTACCAATAATACAATGGCTGTAAACTAATTAATTAAAAATTTGAAACATTGCTCTTCCAGTCATTACCTTTCAATATCTTTTGTGGAGCTGCTTTTGAGAGTGGCTGATTTATATTTTCTCTTATTACTGTCCTATGTATTTTCAGGAGTGTCATTCCTTAAAGCATATACATATTACAGATAATGTAAAAACAAACAAACAAAAAAACATTAACTAAAATAGTTACAAGTTCATGTAAAAAGTAAACATGTTTCATCGATCCATAGTGGAGAGGCTGGTCTCTTTTCAGTAGTGCGTGGGGACAAGGCTAGGGGTAATGGGCTGAAAACTCAGTATAGGAAGTTCCGCACGAATGTGAGGAAGAACTTCTTTACGGTGAGGGTGATGGAGCACTGGAACAGGCTGCCCAGGGAGGTGGAGGTGTCTCCTTCTCTGGAGTTATTTAAGACCCGCCTGGATGCCTACCTGTGCGAAAGGGTGTAGGGAACCTGCTTTGGCAGGGGGGTTGGACTTGATGATCTTTAGAGGTCCCTTCCAACCTCTACAGTTCTGTGATTCTGTGGTTCTGTGATCAGTTTGATCAAATTTTAAACGCTTTACTGAGCTTTCTATGAATTCATAAACTCTCATAACTTCATAAGTAACCAGTATGAGAAATAAGGAGATAGTCAACTTCCTTGTGGGATTGTGGAAGTTATTGTTGAGGTATAGTGAATTTTTCATCTGTAGGATCTCAAAACATTTCCTTTGAGTCTTTAAAGTTAGTGAATGTAGCATGTGTCAGCTTAAAGTAAAACTCTGCTGTTGGGAATATTTAAAAGCTGTTAAGATACTTTTTGTGAACAACTGTAAGAAAACTAGAAATAATGAACATTCTGCCTGCTGTCTGTATCTTAGTTATTTTGAGGTTCTCAAAATAAAAAGTGCTTGACATTAGAGCAATAGTGACGAAATTTTAACAAAGCATCAGTTAAATTTCCATCTTATGGAAGATGTTCTGTAAAATAGATATTATTAGAGAAACAAAATAATACAATGTAAGTTTAACTACCCTGACAGCAAAGAAATATAATTAGGAATCTCAAAGTTAGCAAATAACTGAACTATGGTTAACTGCATTGTCTTAGGTTGCATATCAGTCCTTTTCATTTATGTGTAAACTTTCATTTGGTATGTATATAGTGTTTCTATGGAATTTTTTTTTCCTATCATTTTATAAGATGGACAAAGTTCAAAAAGTAAATGTCAAATATTTTCTGAAGTCTGTGCATGACTCCATTCCTCATTCATTGCTAAGTGTTATATCATGCTCTAAAGAAAGGAATCTTGCACATTCTTTTTCTTCTTCTTCTTTTTTTTTTTTCCCTTAAGATATCGCAAAGCCTTCACAATTTATTTTTATAATACAGTGAAAAATGTTATCTCCATTTTCAACCTCACTTTCATAGTAAGTGACAAATTAAGGGTTGGTAAGATTTTAAGCCTGAAAGATCCAGAAATGTTTTATATGTTCCACTGAAGTAAATATTTACAGCTGAGTATTGTTATGTAAGCTCAATTCAAGAATAACACCTTCAGCTTCTGTTACTGAAAACATTGTGCATTTCTGCACGTTAGATTCCGTAGTTTAATTCAACTCTCCCCTGAGTTATTAATTGAAACACACTGCAGTTAGTGTCCAACATCCCAAATATTTCCACTTGCAGATTCATTAAAGAATTCTGGTCAGGTTCTGCTGCCGCGTTGCAGAAATAGGAGGATCAACAATAAGAAAACTTCAATACTTGCTGCAGCCCAGAAACTGCTCTGAAATACTTTTGCTAGTAAGTAAGTTAACTTGGTCATCCAAGAAGCTGAATTTATATTTATTTGTTTTCAGGATGTATTTTTCAAATTAGTATTTGATAGTACGCTAATAGACAAGCTTTTTCAGTGATTGATGTAGATGATATGATGTGTATCACTCATAGATGAGTCATTTGACTTAGAAGAAATCAGGTCAATATTGTTAAAGAAACATTTGCTGCACTAGCACCTTGATCTTTGTTTTGAAATTTCACTTTGAAGTGAATGCAGCATGATAGTATAAGCTGGTAGCATTTCCCAATAGTAGATTTTCCTATGATTGAATGTATGATTCAAATTATCAAGTTATTTATGATGGGAGGGAGGTTTTCTTGTCCAATCTTGTGCAGAAAACTGGTCCAAATAGATCTAATTTTGCATGTCTTGCGTCATGTTTTACATATCCTTAAGACTGAAATCCTACTGTTTCCCATTATTTGACCACTATCCTAGTAGATTTTTAGATTAGTAGATTATCCAAGTAGATCTCCTTGTTGCATTTCACAGTAGCAGTCCCTTCTGTTAGATCTGTTAACCCCTTAGAAAATTCTCCTCCTACTAAAGAGGATAAGGTTTCTCCCAGTCTTCTTTTCTTCAGAAGTTCTCTTACTCATTCCTTGGCCACCATGCACTCTTGGCACCTAACAGTGCTGAACTTGATCCATTGCATCAGTAATTTTGTGTTGCTGGGGTTCTGCTATTTTTGCCTGCAGCCTTGCTTCTTTAATCCATCATGTGGCTGCAAATTCTCACCTTAAGGCTGCACTGCTACTTTACTTTGTTTTCCACCACAATCTGTAAATGACCCATTTTGGGGTGTGATCGTACAAGGCAAGCTGGAGAAGCCATTGAAGAGCTGCTGCTAGCATAGGGTAGGGGTAGAACTGCATGCTGAATGAGGGGAGAGAAAGGATCATATTTGGTTCAAACTGGGGAAAGGAATGCTTGGCATCTAGCTGCTGTCTTTCTCTCTTGAGATGTTCAGAGAGAAGATGGAAGTACATCATAAGTACTTTCCTTAAAGAAGTACAGGGAAAGAGCAAGAGGCAGCAGTCACCAGTTTTGAGAATGAAAGACTTAATTGGATGTAATTAGAAGATTCCTCATGATAGGGGTGTTGGTGGTTGGAATAGGCTGCTTGAGGAACTGGGAGTGACTGTTTGCTGAAAGGACTCAGCTAGATGCAGCTTGAGGGAGCTGCTCAAACGTGATGCTCCAAGGCAGGAGGTAGTCCTTTTTTAAGCAACTTTAAACTAGATGAATTCCAGGAGCCTCTACAAACTTCAGTCAGTTTATGATTCTTCATTAAATCATCTCTCAGGCTAAAATTTCCCTAGTTACACATTCTTTACTGTATCTGTCTTCTCCTTCAGTGTACTTGTGGTGTAGAAGTGTATGAAAATTTGTGCCATAACTTTTTATATGATGTAAATTCTTTTTTTTTTTTTTTTTATTATTGCTTTGTTGTGCTCTTTATTACGTGGTCTTTCTTTTTCTGGCAAATATGATGTACCTAAAGGAAAGAACATCATCATTTAGTGATAGAGAATGTCATTGGAAAGGTGAGAACAATACAGTACATTGCTAAATTCATGGCAAAGAGCAGTCAGACTTGCAACTGAATTACTGCATTATTGGTCCAGCAAGCTTGGGAATTTCTGTTTGTGTCGATATGAATTTTGAGAGACTAGGAGTCGCAGAATTCTAATAGTACCTAGAGGGTTACTATGTTAGGAATATTGTAACTTCTGGGTAAGGCAGGAGAATGTTATGATGTGGAACAGCATTTTAAGAAAACAAAATATAGGAATAAAGTACAAGATCTCTAAAACATTGATTACTCTGTTTAATACTCTGCATTTGATACAGTGGATCATACCCTATGCCTTTGATATTAGTTTCAGCTTACCTCTAGAATTCCTTTTAAGTGACTGACATTTGTATTTTAGAATACCATATGTCTACTAAAAATCAGCTGTAATCTAAAGGGTAGTATGAACATAAAGAAGGTAATATTTGAAAAATAGGCCTGGAATTTATTTAGCTAAGTTTTAAAAGATGATGTACAGAATGGATCTAATTAGCTTCACGCTCATGATTTCAGTAGACAAGAAATTTTGTTATGGTATTTATCTGACATTTAATTTTGTGTTTGTTTATGAAATCTTAATTTTAATATGGAAAAAGCAGCCAGTTGTCTTATGTCAGTGAGAAGACTGCTGGTAGACTGATAAGTCTGTGTGCTACTATGTTACTTGTTGCTGTTGTGTTATTTTTGTCTAAAGAGGAATAGAAAGGAGAGTTCCTGTTTAGCAATTTTTTTTTCTTACTTTATTATTATTATTTTTTTAATCACAGTGTACTACACCAAAAGTACCAAAGGGTTATTTTATGGAGATTGCTAAAGTTACCAAGATCAGTCATAGAAAACCGTCCCAAATAATAACAGAATGGAATAAGATTAAGTGCGTTCTTCGCTCCGTTGCTCACACTTCATCTTTCTGCTTAATAAAACATGAACTGAATAGAAGAGCAAAGATCTTGTGGTAATTTAGAAATAGAGTGTTAGTTGAATTCTTTGCCAGATATGCCAGACCTTTAGCTGTGATTGATACTAGATCCTTTTGTGCATTCTCTGCCAGTTGGAATTAAGTCTGGCATCCTAAAAGTGGCATTTTTGACATTAATGCAGCTTCAGAAAAATTAGATTTTCTGTAAATCTCTAGCAGCAATGAAGATAAATACAAAATGTAATAAGCAGTGTAATGATCTTTGAATCTGCGGCTTCATCGTATCCAGAGTCCCAGAAGGCTAATATAATTTCATGGGAAAAGGTACTATGATGTATCACTTATCTTTTTTTTCCATGCCTATGCTATCATCTCAGATGTAATACATTAACATTTGAATGAAAAAATCCTCAGACAGGAAATAGAGTGATACATTTGAAGGCAGAGAGAAAGGGAAGGGGGAAATACAAGCATGTTGATGTAGAATTACATTACAAATTCTGACATACGTTTAATATATTAAAGCTTCTGCTTTGAAGTACAAATAAAAGGCACATATTCTGTCATCGATGTTATCATATTGATTTTGATAGACTTTAATTTATGTGGTGCTTCTCTGTAATGTAATTGTGGAATCTTGAGTTAATCAAGATGATTCAGTACAAAATATAAAAGGAGAAAAACATTGATGGCTGCAGAAGCTGAGAATAGATTATGACACAGGTACAAATTAATTGAAATGTAAATTTTCACTATGACATAAGTGAGTTGAAAGTAGCTTCAGTTCTTGTCACTCTCCCACTTTGGCTTTGTTTGGTGTTTAAAGAGAGTCCTTAAACTCCAACTGGCTAAAATAAAATTATCAGAAAATGCCCTACTATTTTGTTTTCAGTTAAAATACAGCTGGAACAAGAATTAATGATTTAGGGGAAAAAATAATATTTTAAAATTATTTTGATTAGTGTTTTATGTAATGGGAAGTTTAATATCATGATCATTAAATACTTATTTTCTCAACACAGCAGTTTATGTTGGATGGAATCTGACCTGCAGACACTGAAAATTGTGTAGATAACCTAAAAAGAAATTGCAGCAGAAATTATTATTTATTATTTAAAAAAAAACCAACAACAAACAAGCAAAAAAACCAAACTTGAGCCTCTAATTCCTCTTCTTGAACTTGTCTTTCCTAGTTTTCAACCTCTTTCCTGTTAGTCTTTAACCTATCTCTCCAGGTTAATCCTTCTTTCAGCGTGTAGCAGATCCTTCATAGCCTTCAATTTAAACAACTCTGAATCACGTAAGAGCTGTAGTCCTTAAAGAGAGTCAGTGGATCCTGAACATTTATTAAGAGACACCTTTACCTGCTGTATATTTATTTTTTCCTACGAAGTTTTACCTTTCTTTAAAATTTTTATTTGTTTATATATTTATTTTTGTGCTTGACAGTTTGCTGTATGTAACAAATCAGTGACTCCTTGAATGTATTACATCATTCTTTTCAGAAAGGGAGACATATCTCATTTGGAAGCAATAGAGGATGCTAATAGGGAAACAATGTTCTAGAAATGTTTAAAATAAAAGTAGTAGAAAATAAGTAGTCTTCTGAGTCAACTCATGCTTACTGATATTTTCTAAGGATTGATTGTTGTAACCTTCAGTAGATACTGAGGTATTCATGAATGGCTGTGAGTAGCAATGGAGATAATGGAGGGAGCAGAAAGGGTAATAAAAAAAATAAAAGAAAAAGTTAGATGAGTTAAAAATGAGATGAGCAGTAGCTACTTAGGATGTAAAAGAGAAATAAAATTTGCACAACAGTGAAATTTGTCTTAAATTTCTCTCTGGGTATGTCTGAGAGCTGAAGGGTTAGTATCGCATCAATGATGCAATCTCTGTGAATTGCTGGCTTTACCCTTAGAATGGTGAATTCCAGGGACTGGCAATAGGCTGTGTTTGGTAGTGTCTCACTCAATTCTGATCTGTATTTTGTAGGCCTGCAGTCTTGTGTTTTTGGTGACTTGTCTGAAATAATGGTATTCTTCCAATTTTTGCTTATTGCAGCCAAAGCTTTGAATTTATTACCGTGTTTCTTGTAATAAAGTACCAAAATACAGAGTGTAACAAAAATAACTTATAACCTTTTCTTTTTTTTTTCCAGTCTCTTTGGGAATCCATGTTAAAACATATTTAGATTAATTAAATTTCACATTTTTCTCTGATAACTAATACAACTATTTTTGTCTTTTTATACCGTATTTTGTTTTATTTGGTTCAAGAACTGTATGAAGAGAACGAGGGGAAAAAGTATTATTAAATATAGACCTTTACTCTGAGTGCTTGTGTATGAAGGCTTAATTGAGTGTACTTTAATACTATAGTACATAGGAGTCACAGGCAATAGACAATTTCTGCAGTTGAATGCTTTGTTCCCAGAGATTTCATTAGTTCTAATTATAACTAATTTATTTAAATTCTAGTGAAAATAAGTTAATAAGCTGGAAACTATTTTATTGTATTTAATTACTTTTTAGTAAAAATGAGCAACTGGGGCCTGCACAGAATAATAGCAAATGAACGCATTACTCATACTTTCTAAAGTCATATATTTATATTTTGGTTTCACTTGTCCATTTTTAAAGTAGTTATATTTTGCCATATTTTATGCCATATTTTGGAGCCAGTTCTATGGAAGCAAGCTCATAAATAATGTGTTCATTAAAACCATTAAGACCATACTGATGATTCTGCTGGGAAGATAAGTCAGTAAAGCTTCTAAATTGGGAGACTGTTAAAGTTATCCTTACTATTGTGACCACAACCTTGCTCACTGGCTTGCTTTTGTTGAAAGTTGTTGTAAACTATTTTTCTTCAGCAGCATTGTTTTTTTAGCTTCATCGCTGCAACAATTCCTTGATCAGTAGCAAAGTGTTGTTTTGTGGTGACTTTTTCGTACTGTAGAAAAACACCTTTCTGGATTGTCTTCATTGGATTAATTAAAAAAGCTTCACATAGTCTAAGGAATAGTTAGCTTCTTTTACACAATTGTCAGCGTTAACATTTTGTTTTTTTGTCTTAACATGTTGGAATTTGCTAGAATGAATGAATTATGATCACTCATTCCTAGCACTTGTCACAAAAACTAATCTTTATCCCAAGACTGAGGAAAAGGTTGTTTACAGGATAATAAGCAGGCTTGGTCAGGAAAACAAGAAAGACCTAGAGAAATTACTGTAGATCTCTGTCCATTTCTTCACTGTAAAATCTTCAAAATAGGTACAAAACTAATATGATTTGCTGAGCCATATCTAGCTGAAACAAGGGATTCGAATGCACAAAATATTAGCTCTGTAAAAACCATCTTGGTGTTTCCTTTTCTCTTTTGTCCCTATGACCCATGATTGTAAAAACTGTTAGATGTTTTTTTCTTACAGCTGCTGCACAACATTCCTCTGTTCCTCTGTTTCTCTTTTCATTAAGATGTTGAGAAAAAAAGCTTGAAAAGTATGATCAAGAAATTTGCAAGCATAACCAATCTGATTTTTTTTATTAAAAAAGAATGTGTGTGTGTATATATATAATTTTATTTAATAATTCTATATTAAATTTAAATTTATATTTATATCAAATAAATTATATATATGTTAAATAAATATTAATTTATATTTAATTTAATAATTTAATTATAATTTATATAATTATATATATATATATATATATATATATATATAATTTTTTTAAGAGGAGGAAAAAAAAATAAGAAAAACTATTAAAGTTCCTTGGGGAAAAACTAACACTTGCAAGGCATGTAGGCATGTGTTTTGTTTTTAGTGTGCAGAAACTTGGCACAGAATGCTCGAACTGTTCCCTGATTCAGAGAATGTTATTTGAATAGAAGGAAATTCAGGTTGGCAAATTCTGAGTTAAACTACCTGATGACTGTCTTGTCATTTTAGCTACATTTATTTTAAGCAAAGCGAGTGAATAGATAGTGAGAACTAGGACTCTAATATATGCTCTGCATTCAGATTCAAGGCCTATTAAGTATAATGGAGTTTTGCAGATGAGTAAAGGAAGATAGGAATTGCATCTAAATTGCTATAGTCAGATCCTATTGAATTCTGCCTGTCTCTGAGTAGATAGTATTTTCCTACTTATGTAATAGGAAACTGTTAGTTAAGTTAGTTCACTTTATACTCCTTAAAAAGAAATCTGGGAGTTGTACTTCAGGACAACAGCAGAACAACATGTCTTTTTTTTTTTTTTTTTTTTTAATGCCAAATACTATGTGAGGGAGCAAATATTTCAACAGTGGCTACAAAATCTAGTGCATTCATTTTACCACTGTTCCTTCATAATATTCAAAAGTAGGAAAATTAGCAGTGAGCTACCTAGTTTTGTAATCTGTTATTGTAGAGGAATGGAGAATTTTGGAATGTTTACTAGTGGTGTGTCCAGAAGTGCTTCAGTGGAATGGAAGAACTATGTGCTTAGACCTGTTTTTTCTCTCTCACTTGATTTAAAATGAAGAGTCCTTGATAAGTATTGATTGAATTTTTATCTTTTCATTTTTTTCACCTGTGACGATTTGTTTGGTTCTTAGAGGTGATTGATCACAAGGCCAAGACATGTTGCCTTTATGCATGTGGTAAAATGTTAGATCAAAGAGAGCATTCTTTATTCTCACTTTCAAGATTGCACTTCATAGATAAAAGGAAAAGAAGATAGGGTGCTTTTAGGACTTCTACAATTCCCTTTTCTTCTCTATTTTATTCTGCTGGTTCAGCTGGATGTGCCTTGCTGTGAAGCCTGGATGATTTTGTCTGTATCTGTGTACATTTAATTTTAGTTTCCTGAAGAGAGGCTAGGAAAACCTATTTTCCAAGCTAGTGACAGTCTGAGTTTGTGGTGGTTTTTCAAAGGTTTATATCGTGTGTTAGCATAGAGAGGAATCACACCCATCTCTCTTGAATGGTGAAAGCTTTAACCACAGTTCTACTAAAACAAAATACTTTGTTTTTCACATAGCCGGATAATATTGTCAGCTCTTAAGAGAGTTTTTAAAAGTAGCTACAGGACAGAGCCAGGACTTATCCATCACCTTAGCTAGAAACAGTTTAAAGCTGGTGGGAGGTGAGGAATTACTTTAATATGCCTTATCAGTTACTGAGATTTCTTAACAGCAGCAAAATATCCTTTGAATTTTAAACAAATAAAAACATTTCAATGCTGAGTACGTGCCTGTTATACAAGTTTTTGGAGACCCAACAGCATGAGACATTTATTCCAGGATCTTTTTAAATGGTGCTGTTTTTTAGTCTTTAGTGGACACAAAAATGTGTTCTCATGCATACGAGGAATATGATAGGAAGGACCTGCTGTAACATGATACTCTGAATGTGTCCTTTAGCAGCATGTTTGCCTAGTAACATATTTCATAGTGATATCCGTGCCAGCGACCAATGACCAGCTTTTGTCTTGCAGGCTTCTATTAGTCCTATGGAAATGTACAGATATGTTACTGCAACTATGGAAAAACCGGGAGGGGGAGGGGCAGGGGGGGGGGAAGGAAAGAAGTAAAATAGTGACTGTGATGTTAGTTTTAATAAATGATATGTGAGTCTTAACTGGAGGACTAATGGAGGCTGCTTATTGGGTGATTTTGACCTTTTTTTCTGAGTATCTGATGTTTCAAGAATCAATAGTTCTGATGTCATATATTCTCACTTACTATGACACTCCTCTTGACATCTACTCTTCCTATTCTGAGCTGTAAATATAAAATAATTGTTACTTGCTTATCTAATTGCTAAGATGCGTATTGTGGATGGTTTCTAGAGTAGCAAACGTGATCTCTTCAAGCTTCCAATAATTTGCGCTTTCATTCCTTTGTGCTATCACTTGCAGAGAAGTAGAATATTTCTCATGAATTTTGGCACTTCCCTGGATCTCAGACTGATTTTATTTTATCTGTTTTGTCATGTTTGTAAAAATCCTCTGTTGTCATTGTCAGATGTAAACTCTGCAAGCATTTTTTACCTGGTTTCATATTGAAGAAAATGTCAGTAGGTGAAAGCGAGGTTCTTCACTGATGCCATTCTATAATGTTAACTGCTAAATATAATCCAGTCTGATGTCTCCATTAAAGAGACATTTGTTTGGCATGATTTTGTACTGTGTGTTAGACAGTGGCTGAGTGATCACTCTTGCATATATCATAATATCTGGCTATAGCAAATTCATAAGACATCTTGCAGTTATGTTTGTATGCTTACTGTGAAGAAGATGAGCCCTGAAAGTCTTCTTATCTGAGTTGATCAGTGTGTCTACATAGTTGTAAGTTCAACCTGGCATAGAGGTGTCCCTGCCTATAGCAGGGAGACTGGAACTATATGATCTTAAAGATCCTTCCAATCCAAACCATTCTAGGATTCTTGCTTTCAAAAATGGGACAGTGTTTCCTTGAGGTTTTTGTACTTAGTAGCCTACCACCAAATAAAGTCATCTACAACTTTGATAGTATATGGTGGGGTATCAAGGGTGAAAGTATTTAACAGAAGCACCTTATGCTTTCCTTTCTTGTTTTGTTTAAAACAGGCTTTACCTCATCTTAGTGAGGTAACATCCTACATTCTTTACTTCTCATTTTATCTGATTATGCTTCTTATGATTACAACCTTTTGAAGTTTCATTCTTGTGCATTATGACATTATTTATTCCTAGGAAGTCTGTTCAGTGCAAAAACACTAAGAAAATTACCTTCAACTCTTTAAAGTGAGAGCCATGAGTGTATAGCAAGCAAAAAGGGAAACAAACTTAGCCAAAAAAACAAACAGAGAACAAATTCTAAGCTTTTCATTTACTACAAAGAATGTAAAAAGGAAAATGAAGGCATTTCAGTCAGATGACTAAAGAAAAAAATGAAGACTCAGTCAGTTTGGATGAGATTGTGTAGCACAGGAAAAATTGTAAAGGAAACCTCATGCTATTATTTATGTGTGCAAGAATAAATGTTTTCACATTTAACAACTTGCTATCATACAGATTACTTTCTCTTTTCCTCCGAATGCTTAGTGTCAAGGTATTGCAATCAGTCAGCTGTGGAGTTATTCCACCCTGCACTACCCAACCGCAGTCCTTGCAGTGCAGATGAGAGGGCATCCACTTTACTATTCGTGAGGGTAGATTCTTGGCAACAGGGTACACGTGGTATGAGAACTTGGAGTCAGGAAAGTTAACAATTATGCTTATTTTGTATGACGATACTTTTGAATTATATGTTCTTCCCATTTGTCAACCCATTTGTCACAGAATGAAGGTGATTGTTTTCTTTTCCTTGGTCTGTGCCAAGTGCCAGTCTTTCTGCAAGATGAAATAAGGCCTTGTATCCACAGCACCAACTGTTCGTGTGTATCAGTTCATACATTTTCTTGAAGACATAGCAGTGATTTGAAAAGATACTAGAGGACTTAATGGGTCTTCTGTGTTTGTTTATGCTTTGGAGAGACTGATTTTATCCATGAAGCAAAAAATGCCTGAAAAAAGAAAGTAGAATGTGCTAAGAAAGCTGTCAGCACTTGTCTTCATTTAGTTTTATGGTAAATTGTAATTTTTGTTTTACTAACTGTAATGAAAGTAAGGATTGTTAATGTGAACCTCGAAGGCCAATTTTCATTCTCTATTCTGATTAGTTACAAGTGCAGTGGAGGTGCTGGAGTGTTGCCTGCTTATATTAGAAATGAGATTTGTCCCAGAAAATGATGAAAGGTGATTTTGAATATAATTTAGCCAACAGCTGGTACTTAGGCTTTTCTGATTAAAATACAAACAGCAAGATTCGATTTTTACTAAAGTCAACTGCACTATATTTTACTGTAATATGATACAGGAGGACAACTAAGAATGCTAAATGAAAATAGCAACAAAAATATTTGTGTGGAGTGACAAATAAAGAATACAGAATCTACATTGTCCTTAGAATTGTGAAAACATTTAAGTCTGGACACAATATTTAGATACAGAATTTTAGGAGGCTATTAAAGAGTTCATTTCCACAAAGCTCCTTCTTAAGTTCTTCGTGTGTAAAATCATGTATTGTATGTTTTTGGGGAAAGACTGAATGCCTTGAATATTTCATGTTTAGAATTAATCAGATCACAGAGGTTTGTACTCAGCTTGTTCCTTCTGCACTTGTAGTCAGCCCACGCTCTACGATATAGAAATGATAACAATGGTCAGGTGATACTTAAAATGTCTAAAACTGAAGCTGTACCTAATTATTTTATATAAATCATACATATTATTCCTAAAGTGAAATTTAAAAGCAAGGAAACAATTAATAAAAAACTTAGAGTGAGGATTCACAGAGAAAGCCAAAGAACAATTAGTCCTGGTAGTATGTAATTCTGCACACTGGTGAGAAAGAACTCAAATATTTATAGTGAATGGTCAGGAAACTGAGAAGAAAGTTGGTATCATTGCTGCTGGTTGAGTCTCAGATTGGCCTGCTCCAATTTTAGGTCCATGTACACCACATACTAAATGAGTATTTTCCCAATGCTTTTTTGCTGTCCTGTCATGTTATCTCTAATTTCTCCTGTTTTGTTTTTTTTACTTGAAACATGATGATGAGATTGATTCACTGTGATCTAAAATATGTAAGTGTTAAGTGTCTGTGTTTTATGTATGCTCTCTTGTACACATTTGGTCTCAGAAAAGATTAATGCTTCACAGTGGGTATTCTGTATTTTGGAAATCTGATCTATGTCTGAGGGCTTACTGGGGAGCAGTCATTATTTGCAGATGTTATGGAGTCTGCCTAGGTGTTAGCACATTGTTTTATGATCTTTTCCACATTACTGAACCCAAAAATCTAAATAAAATTTTAATCTATGCTACTCAGCTCTTCAGCTGTGCAAGTCTTTACATGAGTGTGCTGAAGTTATTCATAGTGGCTGAACACTTGCCAAAAAAAAAAAGTGGAAAAATGTTTTGAGTTTTAAGCCTGTTAACATAAATTTCCTTATTACAATCTTGGTTGCTAGGACTGATGTGCACTTTCTGATAGTCCTTCTGTTTAAAAAAAAAAATATCCATAGATTTTATAACTCAAATAAAGCCAGCAGGAGATGATGATATCTGAATGTTATTGTTGCTAAATTTGAAATGCAGGGATTTTGCTTATGACTAAATACACAGAAAAGTGTATGAAATATGCCTGAAGCTGTTATATATTATATAGTAGCTGTTTGGCTAATATTATCTAATATAACAATTTGAAAATATGTTGAGTGACTTGGAGAAATGAAGACTTTTCTGCCTCCTAGAGACTAATCTGAATTGTAGGAAAGAATAAGTAATATATCCTCGAAATTCAGAAATCTGAACAATTGTCATGCTTATTGTATGAATTTCCATTCACAACATTACAGTTCTTGAAACTATTCTTCCTTGCTGCTGCTGACAAAAATTAGTCTGCAAGGCAGTTGCGATGTTGTGTAGAATTCTGTATTATGCTGGAAAATAGCTCATTTTTATTGCAAAACAAGGAGGGACTTAAATGTGATAGAGGGCGAGATGTGTTCCTTATGTAGATGAAAAGTACTGCTTCTCTGAGATTCTTCTTTGTTCAGTTTTTCACTTTGAGAGTTGTCCAACCCAGCATAGCAGCTGGCTCATCTGACTCATCTGCCAAGAATCCATTGTTTTCAGGATACTGGTTTTGTAAAAAATGACATTTTGTATAGTGAGTTGTCTTTGAAATGTTTATTGTTACAATTTTTAGTGGTTCTAGAATGTTGAAGCATTTCTAACATTGTTAATCATTTACTTTGAATTATAACTCTGCTGTTTCACATCACTAATATGATCCTCATAGTGAAACAGTAATTTCCCTAATAGTCTTGCAGATTAAGATGGTAAGTGATAAAGTAAAACTGCACCTATTTTTAACTGATGAATGTTTATATATATATATATTTATATATATATATGTATATATGTGTGTGTATATATATATATATAAAGCCTAGATTAAAGTAAATCTGATTTGTTGTCATAAATGTTACTTTCCTCAACTAAAATTGCTTTTTTTTTTTGTTTGGTTTGTTTTTTGTTTCTTTTTGCTTTTATATATATATATTTTGCTTATATATATATATATATATATATATATATATATATATATATATATATATTGTATTTTAAGGAACTGTATCACTGGTTGAAATTATCGTTTTTTGTTCATTATTTTAAACTTATGTAGGGTTGGTGGAAAAAGGTATTAACCTCATTTGTATAAGAAAATACTTAATTATTCAGGAAAGAATGGGTATTAACTTATCCAAGGTGTAAATGATAAATTAGGTATGTGGTTTGATTGTTTTATTTTATTGGAAGGTAGTGCTTGAAGGAGATTGCCACTTGAGTTTTAAAAGTCGGAGAGCATTTAATTTTTACATTCTGAATAAAATGTTTAACAAGTGCTTGCATGTGAGATTTTTTTAAATAAGAGTTTTGAAGTGTACTTAATAAAAAATGCTAGGCTTACATTATCTGAATAAAACCAAGAAATAACATCACTTGAAACCTTATGTTATTACTGAGATGGTACTTGATTTTACTGAAATTGTGTATAGTAAAAAGTTAAACATTGTTCTTTTTTTAGCTTAAAAATTTAAGTTAGTGCTAATTAAGTTGTCTTAATTAAATTTTACGCCTGCCTCAGTAACTAGTGATTAAATGATCAGTTGTATTACAGTTCTATGAATTTAAATATTTCCTTTCAGATTCATCAGCTGTGATATGTATTACTCTCCATATGTTCATATGTAAGTTGTTTGTTTTTTTTTTAAATCATTTTCATTTTAAAGGGGCTTCAGAGCAAACAGATTTGTCCATTTCAGCAGATGTCTGCATCTAACATAGTTTATGATGTGTGCCTTTGCCATGTCACCCATTTGTATTTTAAAAGAACTTCAATTTTTTAATGGAGTGCAGCCTGATCATGGACAGAATACAATAGATACAATTATTCTGCTGAGTGCCAGTTCAGTAGTTCAATGTTTTTGATGGAATGCTATATATAGTAAATAGAAAAAGTAATTCAATAGGAGTGCTCATGCATACACTTTTTACATTAGTTTAGATAATTTTATCAACAAAGCATTGGGAATAAAGAAGATGACTCTTGCTCAAAAATCAGATAATTGATATTCATGCTGTATCACCTTTAGAAACTCTTTACTGATAGGTCTGATAATGTACTTGGTTAAATTGTAACACATGCTTTGGTAATTTGTTTACATGATTCTCCATTTATTGGTGAAGCTGTCAGAATATCCCATCTATCGATGTTGCTGAGAGGAGTTTTGTATCACAGTATAAATCTGGTTTTAGTTTGCTCATTGTTTAGAAAATGGACATGAAAACCAGAAGGCAAACTTGTGCTGAGCAGTAGGTTCTGTATGTCTGATAACTAGTTATTCAACTATAAGAGCTTTGTTAAGTACCAAAATGTGAAATGTGAAGATACATTTGAAGTACGCTGGGGCTAATCATGGCTCTTCCTGCTGGCTGAGGGAAGCTTAATTTCTCTGGGTTGTTCACATCATGCTGCTGGACAGCAAGTGGCTCTTCTAGAGGTCAGTTCATTCCTTTTTAGAGCTGGATTTCCATTTAAAGGTACTTAGGTTTTATTACTACAGTAGGAAAAAACTTTAAATAAATAGAACTTGAGAACTCCTTTAAATGACTAAATATCACTTCTGATATAGATGGATGTGTGTTTGATGATATGTGTGTGGGAGGATTTGGGTTGGTTTGTGGTGTTGCCCCGTTCCCAACTCTGTTCTGTTATGCTTATTGTCAGTTGTACTTCACAGAATCATAAAATCACAAGGTTGGAAAGTACCTGCAAGATCATCTAGTCCAACCATCCTTCCATTATCATTGCTACCACAAGCCACTAAACCATATCTTGTAGCTCCTCATCCAGATGCCTCTTGAACACTGCCAGGGATGGCAACTCCACCACCTCCCTGGGCAACCATTCCAGTGCTTGACCACTCTCTGAGAGAAAAAAGTTTTCCTTATGTCTAGTCTAAATCTCTTCTTGGATTCTGTTTGTTGCCTAGACCTGTAACTTGAGTGACAGGAAAAGCTTGACACTTACATTCACTTCAGTACAAGGCTTGGCAAATTTAGGGGATAGAGAAAACTATAACCAAAAAAAAAAAAAAAAGATCAGTAGTAATTTATGAATTTTAGACTATATAGTAGCTGATTAGTATTATCTATTTAGAAGTCGTAAATTTTGCCTTTTAATTATGTACACAGAGAATGCTGGAAAGTATTACGAGTAGGTAAAGGAAATGAACTGTGAATGGAGAACTGCCAGCTTTTAATTATGCAAATTAACAGCACTGTAGAAGAATTATTTAGTAATCTTTTTGTGCTTAGAATTGCAAATCTATCTCCATGGTTGTGTTTAGAACAAACAAAACTGGATTTGTGTAACCTCTTTTCTTTAGATCTTTTCAATTAATTAGATTGAGCAGAAGTACCAGTGTTCTTAAGAGACTGTATGTAATGTTCAGTTGTTCAGAGTAGTAGAACTGAAATGCTGCTAACAGTATTCTCCTTGTAGGAGATCTTGTTATACTGTGCTGTCTTATTTAAGAATCAACAATTATTCATTGATACTGATTTGTTTATAACACTTTTTTTAAATGCTTTATTAACTTTTTATAGCTACATGTTTTTGTTTTCTTTCTGCTATAGCCCTGTTGGATACCTAAGCTATGAGTTTTCCCAGGCAGTAGATTCTGTTGAACACTCTTCTGCATTTCCAGTTCTCTGAATTATTATTATCCTGGGGTGCCCTTTTTCTATCCCCTGTGAATTCTGCAGTCTGGTGTTGCTCTTGCTGGCAGAGTACTTTGCACTCTGGCACTGACTTACTGGGTAAAGAGCACTGAAAGAGCAGGCTAATTTATAATCTATTCACATCACTTTAAAAATATATCTGAGCTTCAGAAATGTTGGCAGACAGTAGGAAGTGTATTTTTAAAATGAACTGGGGAAAAGAAATAAACCACAAAGTCCTGGCAAAATGGTATGAATGCTAGAGGGATAGCCTATGTATGAAGTCAGTTTAAGAGGTTGTTCACTAAGCAATTAATAAATCAATCTTTCCTAAACAGGGAAAGAAATGGAAGCTAGGTAAGAGTGCATTTGTCTGTCACTGTCCAGTTTGAGTTTTACTGTTCAGAGTGAGCAAGGATACTTGACTTTCTATGTATAAAAGTAAAACTGTATTATATTAAACACCACACAGGGATATGTGCCTTCTCCAACTCAGAACAAAAGGCTCCGTGTATGTATATGCATCAGAAATAGAAACATTATTTCTCACATTTCATTTATTTATTTATGCTACACAAACAGAACTAATATGAGTTATTGTATAACATTGTATAGCATTAACCTTGTGCACGGGATTTCTAATTTTGGTGGGGACCTAGAACTTAAAAATGATAGCTGCAAAAGAAAATCACACAATTTTAGAAGCAGAAAGCCTGAAAATCTGAAAGACAACTGTATTAACTCTTGCCTATGGGTACCTTGCATGAGATCTGCAATAACCTGGAAATACCAATACTGAACAGCCATGTTCCCTGGAATATCTATCAAATACCATCATTTGATGTTTTCTGTTTTTGCAGGTTTTTGGCAATGTTGGTTTATGACAAAAGTGACAAAAAGCACTGAGTGTCAGGCCAGCCTCAGGTTTTATTTTTGTATTGAGCAATGAAAAAGTCTAAGAATTTAGTTTGAGGAAGTCAACATTTTCAGAGCAGAGGTGTTATTATTTTTTTCTCTTGTCTTATTTTTTTTTTTTTTAAATCTAGGTTAACAGCTAAAGAAGGATACCAAAATTAATACTTCTTGAAGTATTTAGTAGTTGTGCATAGATTTCCATGGAGTTTAGCAATAAAACTTAGCTGATATTTAATTTATTTAAAATTATTTATCTTAAATTAGCATGGATATGAAATTTTAGTTAACAGTTTCAAAGGCTTCTGAGAGAATGAGCAGCTTGGAAATGAGGAAAATTATTTTAATAATAAAGAGATTCCAGGAAACTATCAAATCTGATACCGAAACTTTTTCTTTCTCAAAATGAGAAGTATTTGCAGTAAAATGTATTGGAAGTCAGTATCCAACGCTCATTGTGAGCAGTGAAATGCAGCAGAAGAATCTGATTTACCAGGTGAAGTGTTGCGTAATCTGTGTTCCATGATTTGAAATTGTGAGGTGGTTACATTCCAAACTTCACATTTAGGAATTTTGACAATTCTCAGATTTCTTTAGCTTTATTTTAGCTTAAAATTCTGCCTGTTACAAAAACATGAGACATACCTCATTCTTATTTCAGTTTCTTTAATGTACTTCATGTTTGTTCAGTAAGCATGAAGAAGGCATTTCAAATCACCAAAGTGTGTTCATCTAAACTAAAAAACATACGAGCATTTATTTATATTTTCTTGTATTTTCTTCTTGGAAGTTGAGGCACTCACTCACAATCTTATTTGTTTGTCATGTTAATAAATCTTAGATTTTCAGAATAATGTTTTGGTCTGCTTCTTCCTCATTTATCTCTCCCACTTATCTCCACACATAAATTTTATCTTTTTGAATCATTGTCCACTTAACTGTTACATTTTTTCAACTTTATTTACACATTTAAATACAACTACTACTTTTCTGGTACTAATGGATTTTGCAGCATGCTTTTCATCATCATCAAAGTAGTGTGAAAGCATTAATACTTTGATTTGTGCACAATTCAAAAGTTTAAATAAAGAAGAGACATTGCGGTGTGTCCACTGCAGTGAAAGCTCTGCAGGGATTGGGTTCTTTTCACAATTGTGTTACATTCAGAAACTGTTGATTGTGTGATTGATCAGTGTCAGCTTAAAATTACTATGGGAGAATTAGTAAGGATTATTTGTGAATTTGGAGATATAAAGACTAAGGAAACAGACCACAACATTTCTCTGAACAGGAAAGATTTATAAGGATAGTAAACATAATCTAGAGGAGTTTAATGTAATCCACTGTTAATTTTCAATGGTTCTTTTCAGATTATTACTAAAGTAAAAACAAACACGTTCTCTCAGTCATTCCAGTTACTTTCCTTCTGAGAACAGCTTCTACTTGCTGAACAAAGTTTACTGTGGCATGTTACGAGAGATCGTAACTGCTTGGTATTTTGTTCTCCTTTTGCCATGTCTGTAAATATAAATTATTCTTCACTGTCCCAAACACTGACAAATGCTTATTTTTAGCTTTGATTGTCATTATCATTTGTTTTCATATTTGAAGAAATGAAATGCTCAAAGTTGGATTTAAAAAGCCTCATTGTATTATTAAATCTGCTATATTCAGGTATAAAAATAGTAAGAACATGCTTACAAAAAACATTAATGTATTGTTCTTGCTATGAGGTTATTCAGCTGCAGTGGTTTGTTTTTTTTTGTTTTGTTTTTTTTTTTTTTGTTTTTTTTTATTAGGCTTTTACAACACAGACATTGCTAATGTTTGGAGAAATGCTGGCAGAGCATTGTGGTGTACTCACTGCCTATTGATATATATCTAGTGAGGATAAAGTAATGTTATTAATAAATGCTGAAAAACTAACTTCTTGCATTACAAAAATGAGAAAATAGCTCTCAGTCATTAGAATGAAGTTTTGATACCTAGGTCAGTAGAATTCTATTGCTTCTGCTTGGAGATGTACTAATTCAGAGTCTGGACAATGAACAGTTTGGGATGATTAGGAATACTTTGGATGGAAAACGCTTCTAGAAATTGTGCATCTTATAACGGTGAAGTTAAAATAGGTGGAAGAATGGAGTTATCAGTTCTAGTAGAACTAATGTAAAATGAGAGTTTCTAGGTTCAAAGGGATAGCTCATATTTTATATGCATGATGTAAGAAATATATTTCTTTTCTGTAGTACGGGATGAAAGGTATAATTATGGAATACTTGTGCTCCATATCAAAGTTTTGCTAGCCTATAGTTTTTAAAAAAACCTTCTACTCGCCTTTGTTCATTGTACGTTTTTGAATTTTTTGAACAGAAATATGCCATTTTTAGAAGCTTGTTTTCTTGAAGACCAAAAGACAAATTAAATTTGTGTGAGAATGACATAAGAAGACATGCACATTAAAAAGAACAGTTGAAAAAACAGTTCCCAGAGGACTTTCGATTACGCAAAATCTTATCATCAAATTTTAGTGTTTCTTTCACTATGCATATGCAGCTTAGCTCTAGGGAATGTTTTTCAAATATGCAAAGTAAAAGCAATGCCTCTTATCTAATTTTTTTTCTTTCTTCAAAATTAATTGAAATAGCTTACCAAAATTGTGTTGTTTATGAAATGTTAACTGTTCCTTTCAAAGACTTACACTGAAATGTAGCATCTGTGGAAAGTACTGAATAAATGCTATGAGCTATAGCAGTAGGTGAGATGATTGCTTGAGAGAACCATTTGGATCTCTTTCCTCTCCATACAGATTTCTTCATCTAATTTTTATTATTTCAGTTGTCAGTGTAGTAAAATCTCATTTAAGTTATCGTTTCCACATATAAATAAACTTAAATATGAATATATATAAATTTCTCCCCGGTAGCGAAGTTTGTAGCTTTGACGTCTAATATGACGTCTTGGTATTGGAATAAGATATACAACTGAGAACTCAGGCAATCTTTCCATTTAATTGATGTTTCTACTGGAAATATTCAAGGCTAAAGTCTATTCTAGAGAGTGTGAATGGAGAATCAGTACTGGTTCATCAATACATCCCTGGTTTGCTGATGAATTTATCTGAAAATTATCTCAAATTCATTTTCAGAGTAGAGCTTCATTTTATGGATATACCTGACACTGCTTTAATGCTGTGTTATTTTATAAACTTATTTTCATGTTGAAGTCTTCACTATGTATTTGAGGAGCTTTAGAATGTTTTGATGATCTTGTAATTGTTAGGGTGCTTCATTTCCTAGAAAAAATGCTACTTCTGATTGTAATATACTAATCACTGACTTAATTTAGTAGATAATCATATTGTTTTAATTTATTACTGTAAAAAATAAAATGGAGATTTGTGCTTGTAGTGCTTAGAAACACTTTTATAATTGCTTAGAAAGACTTTTATAATTACTTGCTCACTTCTCAAAAAGTTAGGACTCTGTAGCTGAATCTTGTGTTCTCTGTTTTGTTAGCTAAGAGTGTTAGCTAAGATTTATGAGTGTAGAGACTTCCCCCAAAAGATTGAATTTCTCAAAACAGCACAGAAATTTGTGTTTGTTTGTTTTTTGTATCGCTACATGAAGCGGCTAAACAATTGTTACAACATGTGGAACTGAAATGCATACAAAATGTCCTTATTTTATCCTTATGCATCCTTATTGTATGCATACAAAATGCATACAGTGTCCATATTTTCTAAATGTGTTTTTGTGCTAAAGTACAGAGAAGGAACTTGTGTGCATAGCACAAGCATATTTTGGAATCCTTTCAGGAATTTATATATTCAGATGCGGTGATAATCTTTAAATGGTACTGGACTGTTACTTCTGTTTCACTTGCGATGTTCATAAATACAATAAAGGAAATGTAAGTGCCATATTGAGATTAAATAAATGATTAAATAAAATAAATTAAAGAGATTAAAGAGATTAAATAAAGTAAATAAATTAAATAAATTAATTTTTGGTTTGGGGGAGAAGGAAGCTCCATTTCTACATCTCAATCTAAAATAATTTTCTGATAAACTATTTCACGGTTAACACAATATGTATATGTGTCAGTGTTTAAAAAACATTTACTCTTCAAATATTTGTCTTCTTAATCAGTTTATTACAATATCATTAATATTTATCTCAAGAAGTCTGTGAAAATGTAATAGTAACAAGATGACTCCAGCATAAAATGAATGGATATTAAAGATTCTTATACTGATGGTTAGTGAGTCACTTTTCACTTGTTTTATCTTATATCTCCTCCATTTATGTAGTATGCACTGAATTTCTCTCTTGTTAGTTACTGTCCTTGTAACATTAACACTCATCTCACATATCACAGTAATTCTGCTCCTTTAAGTGGCTTTTTAGGTATTTAGGAAAATTGAATGCTTGCTAAGATTTTTGGCTCCTTCTTTTTACCAATAGATATTATTACTGTGGCTGTATTAATTCATATCAGTGTTATTTATCTCTGAAGATACCTAGCTCTGTAATTCTTGTGATTTTATGTTAGTTAAATCCAACACCAAATATTGGACAATTTTCACTTTTTATCTTAGAAGATAAAAGATAAAAAGTAAATAAAATTATTTATAAGAGAGTTACATTAAGGAAGGAGTAGATAATCAGTCTAACTTAATGTTCAAATGTTGATTATTCATTTTAATGCTGTGATGGTTATGTTTTTTGTTTGTTTGTTTGTTTGTTTTTTAACTTTTCCATCTGTGGATTTGTCCTAAAGAATTTAATGTGGAAGTATCTCATGATTTATTTCAAAACAGCTGTTGTAGCAAATGACAAGCTTTAGGAAAATGCTAATGAAAGCTTTTGATAGCTTCAAAATGGCAGTTTCTTCTCAATATCTTTCCTAAACGATTCCCTTTGTTTTATTTGCTTTTGTAGTACATAATACATTAAGCTGATGATTTCAGAGAAATATTGCTAATGACTTCTAGAGCCCTTTCCTTTGTTTTAGCTCTTCATTTTGAGTTTATTATAGTTTAGATTGACCTTCCCATGAGTACATGAATTCATCAGTTCCAAAAGCCACATGCTACAATGCTGTCCACTCACTTGATTTCTGGCAGTCTTCAGAAGTTACCCCACTACCCAGAAGATTTCAGTTATCAGTTGTGGATACAAACAACACAGCGTACTGCCTTCTCCACGTCCTTGGAAAGCCAGTGAATGAAATTGGTACCAATCCTTACCAAAAACATTTCCTTCATCTTTTGGAACTTTTCTGGGGAAACTTCTTAGTGCCTTTCTGAAAATCCAGAGAAGTTTTGCTCACTATTTCCCCTTATCTATATTCTTACCCATCACATCCTTGATCATTCAGCAGTTTTCTTAGTTTGGATTTTCCCCTTGAGAAGTCGGCTGACTCTTTCCAACAGACAATGTTCAGTCATGTACCCAATGATATTATTCTCTATAACAGATTTTTAAGAGCTTGCCAGGAATAGAAATTGTGCTCGGTGGTTCCTTGTTCCTTGAATCACTTTCCTGGAAAGAAATTAGCTTCTTTTGTCAGCGGAGGTCACACTGACAATCTGTTGCAACCAAGCTGTCGCACCTTTCTCTAATGACACTACAGATCTTTGCCAGCAGTACCACATCTTCTGATTGATTTTCTTTGCTGAAGACTATTCAGTCCAGGTGACTTATTGACATTTAATTAATTCATTTAAGTCTATTTAGACTGTCAACCCCCCCTTTTTTTTGAGTGGTGAGGTAGCTGTTATTTATGCTGCATAAATATATTCAACAGGATGCCAATCACATGCTTACTTAGATCGTTTCAGAGAAAAGACTTAAGAAATAAGTGACAGGTGGAATAGTACAATGAGAAATACTAGCCACAGTTAGAAGGAAGACTCAGTCTTAAATATATAAGATAGAAGGTGTAGGAAAGAGAGTAAGTAGAACTCAAATTTTAAAGGATAGTGTCCTTTGAATCTTTGATAGTCTTTTTGTTTGTTCATTTGTACCAAAGTTTGGCTTAATGTTAGGGCTATTTGTAGTACTGTGGCCATTCTTCTAGGCCATTGATTAAGAAATATTAATTTAAAACCAATTCTATCTGAGGCCTGCTAAAATGAAATACCTATGATTCATCAGACATATAAACATTAACCGGTTTTAACTGATCCGGTGATAGAATTTTCTTTTAACTGTTTTTTGACAGTCCTATTTGTAAGATAGCAGAATTATCTGTAATATCTATAGTTTGTGAAAAACACTGGATAGCATGCTGGTCATCAAAGAACAGTCTTAGTTTCTCAAATCACATAGTACTGAACAACACAATCTTTTGGTCCACATGTATGTTTTAATATGTTTAAAAGGTACTTAAAAATTGTTTTTCTCATTGTGTTTTAATTGTTAATGATATGAAACTCTAGATTTGTGCGTGTGTTTCTTTTATAGATCATGTACATAGGTGTAGTTATGATTGTAAATAGTCTAGTTAGGATTCTCCAGTAATTCTTTACTGGCAGATATTTTACATTAAGTAAAAAAAAATCTGTTAACAAGTTTCCTTTATTTTGTGAATGTGTGCATGTGTATATGCATATCTTAAAAGACTGTGTTTGGATTTTTAGATGTATGTATCCTTGGTTCATATCAGCTTTTTTCCTTGTCTTCCAAATCCATATAATTGCAGTGTTTAAATTTTGACATATATTTTCTTTTGATAGTTGTTTTACGAAGGAAATTGCAGAGAGCATGGTTTATCCTTTTGACGAATAATTTGCTTTAATTCTATATTACATTTAAATTTCAAAGCTTTTAAAGATTAATAATTGATCAAATAATGGTAGCTATGAAATTAATTCAAGAAAAAAATACCCAATACTTGCTTAATAAGGAGTATTTTAAACGTTGTGTAGTTTTTGAAAGCATTTTGAATTTATACTGTTCTGTTGTAAGAATCAGTTTGGTGAAATGGTTGAGGACCATGTGCTATGTTTTTGTTGTTGTTGCTGTTGTTTTTCCCTCCCCCAAGCTTGCTGACTCTACTAAGGGGAAAATAAGTACTGGGTGTTGTGGCCTGAAATGTTTATTTTACCTTTCTTTTTAAAGTTGCAGACTGTACCAAAGATGAGGACCTAGCTTTCTAAAAACTTGAACATATATGAAATGTTAGAAGTAGGAAAATGGAACATAAATTAAAAGTTCGTTTCTACTAATGACAGGACGCAATTTGGCTTTCAAATACAACACAGTTATTCAAGCAAGCAAATATTAATATGGCTAGAAAGAAATGCATTGCCTTTCATGTTTCTCTTTGAAGATTACTTCAGAAAACTAAGAATAAAGAAACATTTGGTGTGCATTAAGTACCACATGACAAAAGAATAGATGAAACACTTCCTAAAATTACTGTTGGAAATTATGAAGTTTCTAAATCAGGCTATTATGTGACATACATCACCATTCAGTTTTTCCTAATCAAATATGTTAAACTTCATTTAAAAAAAGAATTTCTTTTATAAGTAATTGAACATGGCATCAGCAAATCTGTGTGGCTAGGAGTAATGATGCATTCTTTTGTGGCTTCAGGTACTAAATATTACTACTCACATTGAAAAAAAAAAATGGTTTCAAAATGCAGTTTAATTTAAAAATAACCAACACTCCCTCTTTGAAATCTTCCTGCAAGAAGTAAAAAGGGTCAGGAGTTAATATTATATTGCAAAAGAGATACAACCTTAGCTCACATAGTTCATCGTTTCTTATTACCTTTATTCTTGTTGAAATAAATATAAGAATAAATCATCTTCAGATCAAAGTCATCTACAAATTGAAAAGATGAGAACATTGAAAAGGATTAATTAAACAAAAATTAATCTTAAAGCCTTAGAATCATAGAATGCCTTGGGTTGGACACAACCTAAAAGATCATCAAGTTCCATGCTCCGTGCCACAGACTGGTTGCTACCCACAAGAGAAGGTTGTTCAGGGCTCAGTCCAACTTTGATTTAAATGCCTCTGGGGGTGAGATGTCTAAAACTTCCCTGGACAACCTCTTCTGGTGCCACACCCTTCTCATAGTGAAGAATTTCTTCCTTATATCTAATCTAAACCTACACTCTTTTAGTTAAAAGCCATTATCTTTTGTGCTATCCCTACACTTCCAGAAAAAAAGTGTCCCTCCCCATCTTCCCTGTAGGCCCCCTTTAGGTACTGAAAGGAAACATTTTACAGCAAATTTCTTCCACTAATGCCTCTGTAACCTGTTACATAATCTTAACTGTTTACTTACTTTCAAGTACAAATATTT
Organism: Coturnix japonica; assembly: GCF_054131305.1. Taxonomy (NCBI): domain Eukaryota; kingdom Metazoa; phylum Chordata; class Aves; order Galliformes; family Phasianidae; genus Coturnix; species Coturnix japonica. The sequence goes on from NC_140666.1 coordinate 66,236,543, forward strand.
CAAAGCCTTATATTTGGATTGCTCAATAATACTACAGTATCACTGCACTGTATATCATTATGTTGTTTACTGAAGAAATTCAATGCATTTAATATAGAATATGTATATTGATGTTGTATTTTCGGGTATTTGGGAAGGAAGAAACCTAATGCTTTCTTGTGTTGAAGACTTTAGGGAAGGTTGTACTGCTTTTGAAGGGTTTATTCCAAGAATAAAAATCTTTGTGCAGAAGTAAGGAGCATAGGCTACCATTGCAAATCTCTTACAGGATTAGCTTCAAATTTCTCCTCTCTTTTTTCCCCACTGTGTCATCTTCACTTATTTCAGATAGTTTAAAGCACTCTGTCATCATGCCAGGAAGTGTTGCCAGCAACAGTTATATAGAGCATTATACTATAGGAACACAGACGTTTTTGATGAGCTGCTTTTAGAAACCTCTATGCTTTTGTCCTCATGTGGCTGGCACTGTATGTTACATGGAAGAACAGATAATTGAAAATGAAAAATAAATTATTGTGCTGTTTTTTAAACGACCAATTTCTATTCAGGGAAATTCTGATATAGTGTATATTTTAGAAGTGGGCAATTAATTGTTTAACTTATTTTACTGTGTGCCCTATGGATGGTAGTTTCAAAAGTAGTTATTAATAAAATTCCACCGTTACTTCAATTTAACATGGCTTAACAGAAATTTTAGTAGATTTCATTTCCTCATTGGATCATACATTTTTTCCCCTGGCGAATACGAGTGCCTTTTCACTATGGGAAAATAATGAAATACTTAAATAAAAGTATGTGAACGTATTTATAAAACTTTAAAAAATGAATAATGAAAATATTAAAAAGCACTTTAGAGGAACTTGATTTAATTTGGAAGTTTCCATGCAAAATCAGATTTTTTGTAACACTAGAAATGAGTGGTGTCCCTGAAATAGAGCTATAGAAGAAGATTAGATTTTTACTTCCAGACACTTCTAAACTTTATATCTGTTTGGCAGAGATCATTAGGGGTATATGTATTGTAAATCAAAACTGACAATTAATTAATTTGGGGTACGTTGTTGATTCCTTCTTTGCTTCCTTGTTTTGTCTCTTTTGTTTTTTCTGTATTGTAACAAATAGGATTTTTCTGTCCGAATGACAAAGGCAATGACAACAGTATGACTAAGAAGGGATGAAGTGAGCATGTGTTGCTTAAGAGTTTATGTAACCTTCTTCCCTCCTGCCAGTAATGTGTGCTGAGATTCATCTTGCACTTGCCTAACTTACATCTTTCAGAATCAGAGGTATTTAGAAAATAATTGTTTGTTCCTATTCTGTTATTGAATCAAGCATGGGTAGAAAGTTGTAGAGACTTTAGAAGTCTTCCTATCTAGCAACTTTAAGCTAACACTTTTTTTTTGTTTTTTTTTTTTGAGATAATGTATTTAAAAAAAAAGAAAGTTTTAATTGCAATACTATGAAAAAATATTGGTAACTACTTTTCAAACTATTACAGGTCATTAGTTATAAATTCAGATGCAATCTTTAAAATAATTCAGTTCATAGAATGGTGACTTACCCATAATGATACCATCACAGTCAGCTTTTTGAGATCTTCCCAAGAGCTTTCATGAGTTGATTGTCCATAGTTCAAGCTATGGATTGTATAGGCAACAACAGAATGCTGTAGAGGAGAGGGTACAGTGCAGTGCTAACCTCACCACTTGTGCCTACTGTAAACACTCAGTCAGACTGAAATCTTTGTGCTGTTTGGTATATCACCATGGTGATTTCTGATAATATGTAGGGTGGACTGAAAGTAATACTTCCTATTTATTTCCATGAAAACTACAATATTGAGAACACATTCCCAGCTACAAAACACTGTCTTTTCATATAGTCAACACCGTTATCTATGTATTCTCACCTGCAATGAACAAGAGTCTGCATGCCATGCTTGTAAAAATCCAAAGTGCTATCCAGAATGTGGCTTGTATTTCAGCAGCTGTGACAGCAACATGAATCACACCTCAGCTCACTGTGCTCAAATCCAAATGTTTGGTCTCCATACACATTCAGCAAGCATCAGTGAATGTCAGTGGGTGCCATCTTTTCCTCACAGGTAAATTCATTGACACACCTTTTCTTTATCTGAATTTCCACGTCAGACACCGTTTAATCAGACTGCTCCTCTGCTGCCATTTATGATATTGCAACATAAGCTAGCAATATTCTCTTAATCCTAAAGATAATAGCTAGGAATTATTTGTAGAAAATAATCAGAATTAGAAATATAGTATAGGGAAATATTTTCAGTATGCAAAATTGAATTTTGACTGTATGTTTTTTTTCACTACAAGTGGAACTATTCTGAACATTTTTGGTTTGGAGGTTTGGTTCCTTGATGGAAGCGTAGATGAAATATAGGAAGCTGATCAAATTGGAGATTCTTTCCTGTTCCCACCATACTTCCATCATCTTATTTTTGCTGCACTTAAAATGTTAATTCCAATTGAGATGCTGTTGAAAATGTTCATGTCTGGCTCTTAATTACTGTCAAACTAGTTAAATAAACTTTGAAGATTGACATTAAGTTGTTATCTAAATGAAACTGGTGAAGCTTTTGCTTATTGATAGGACAGAATAATAAAGTGATAAACTATTGAAGAAATATCTTCCTTTTTATTTGTTTATTTTATATTTTAATGTGTCACTGCCAATTCTAGCTGCTTCAAGAAGTTTCATGAATGATCTAGATCTAGAGTTGGTTTTTGCTCACTTCTAGCATATACTTATATGTATATGCTAGCATATACTTATATACATATGTATATGTATACTAGCATATACATAAGGTTTTTTTCTGCTGATGCTCTAGCTGGTTCCTCAAAATACAGAGAATTAGCTTAATCTTGTTAGGTTTAAGAGTGAATAATTGGCTTATCTTCCTTTGTTTACTGTAAAATTAGTTTTTTGTTTGTTTGTTTTGTTTTTTAATCTTTGGTTGTCTCTTTTCCTTTTTTAGAGCTTTTTTTTTTTTTTTTTTTTCTTTCTGTACAATCTTTCCTTGCGTAACTACGCTGATTTGATCATGTGAATATTCCTCACTGCTTGTTCACTTTTGCCCTTGTCCATGAACATCTAATTATTTACAAATTCTAGTATGAATCACTCGTGGGAATAGAACAGACTGCTTTAGGACATCTGCATGTTGTTCTTTCTTTTTATAGCTGTTAGCAATCTTTCACATTAGTATGTACAAAATTGTATCTTTTTTTTTCCTGTCTTTTCTTCTAAACTGTTAGGAGTTTTTGACATTTTACTGTGACTAATTTTCTTTAATTATTCGGTTCTTGTGAACTTACTGACTAATGACATTTGAGTACTACAGCTAATCAGTATTTCATTTTTTTCAGCTTTCTATTTTGCTGATCCTACCTTTTTGCAGTGTGCAGCTGCACACTGGCTCTTCTTCTTAAAGCTGGTTCAATATAGTTCCAGAGTTTTCCTTCCTTCTTACAGCTGTGCTTGCTAGTACCTCACAAGACCAATTGGAATAGTTGCTGGATACTGCTTCAGTATCTTCTCAGTTTTTAGAAAAGTAACTTCTTTTGTTTCATTCCAGTCAGTCTTCTCTTCATCAAACTATACTGAGTTGTCGTCTTTCTCATGCCAGGGAGAACACAGTCTGTATGGGATGAGTTTCATTTAATCTTCATTTCTAGTTTCAGGAAAGTATGTAAAAATCTCTACCTGCATTGCCATGTCATAAACCTGCCTACCTCTCTGTCTTTTAACACAGCCACGTGTATTTTATGCTTCTTACTGTCCTAGTGTCTCTAGTTTGAGCTATATGGTCTTTTGCTTCTCTGAGAGCAACAAATGCAAATAAGTTGTTTTTTGGGGTTTTTTTTTTTTTTTTTTCCCCTCTGGATCAAGACTTCACATAATCATGTTCCCCGGAATCTTCCCATATGTGAAGTACAAATAAATCATCAGTTTTTCTTATTCTGTATTCTTCATGTGGATTTAATATGCTTCTTTTTACCACGTCTCTCTCCTCACTTTCTGCTTATACCTGTTTCTTTCTATGCCCTTTACAGAATTAAGAATCTCTAATTTGTTTTGAGTTCTCTGCTTCCTCTGAGTTCTTGACACTGTAGGCAAGGGCAAGAATAAGGTCGGAAATAGTTGTAAAAATTGAATGTAATGTGAATTTCTGTCCTTGCTCCTTTCTGCTCATCTTTTTTTTTTTTTTTTTTTAATGCATATCAGAATTCATGGGTGTATTAATCATACTTTATGTTGTGTTGAACAGGATAAATTTACACTGTGATATACTGTGTATGTGTGAGCTGTATTCATACATGGATATTCTTACTGACTTAATTGAAAGTACTGTCTACTTCATTAGTCTGTCTTCAGGGATGCTGATAGTTGATGTCAAGGGAAGACTATAAGATTAAGGAAAATATGTTGGATACTGGTCTTAATTGTTTTTCTGTCAAATTCTTTTCAGCTATTTAGAAATTTTTCAAATCACAGAGTAGTGGGGAAATATGATTCTTTTCATGTCAGATTATTTATTCTTACTAACATGCTGGGAACTTCATTGAGCAATGAATATTACAATTAAATGCATTAAATACAGAACAGCCTTAAATGTTCCTACTAAATGATAGTGGTAATAGGACCGGCTCATTTCCATCCATTTTTGTGAAGTGATTATTTTACTGGAGGACAATATTCAAGATGGAAATAGTTATTGTCCTTACATAGACAATTATTGAAATAACTGTTTAGTGAGGACAGATATCATAGGGAGAAAACTGCATGCATACCTCAGCTGCTGCTGTCCTGTCTATGGCTGTAATGAAGTCTCTGTGGTAATCTAATTCCATTAACTTAGCAAAATAAATAAACAAATAAAAGGAATTTTAATTGACAACATAAAGCAAAGCTTCATTATTAAAGTTATGTTTTAATTGTAATCTTAGTTATATTCTAATACCATGTAGAGTGGAAACAATGAATGACAGGCTGTAATGTAACCAGAAGTGAGAGGTGAACGCATCATGAATTGGATATCATAAGTTATATCACTGTCAGAGTGACTGGGAAGAACCAACTTCTGACAAATTTGTCTATATGATGTCCTGAGCTATGGCTGGTTATGCAGTCTGCTTTTGGTGTCTTTTTTTCCCTCTTTCAACTCAGATGTGTAGATTTTTTCCCTGCTAATTATATGCTACAAATTTTCTTCCTTCTCTTTATTAGTACAAGTTATCTGATTGATAATACATTCCTTACAACAGCAGAATGTGTCTTGATCCAGTGACAGTCGTACTATAATTGTGTATTTTAGAGTTCCTGTAAAGACTTCATCATGCCCACAAATTAAGAAAATAATGCCCAGAGAATTAACCAGTAGTGGAGATACTTCAAACCAGAGTCATGTGGCAGGCTACAATTACAGTAATTGAGGTTAAAAAAAAATCATGTTGGTTTTTATCTTTTTCTGCTCGGTGTTAAGAGTACCCAAAGGTACGGGGTTTGTATATGTCAAATCAGATATTTACTTAATTTTTTATATGTTGCTAAATAATATTATTTGAGATGTGAAAACTGCTTGTAGTTTTAATAAACATTTCAATTTATAATAGAAGTACTAAATAATTTATAGAGATATACTTCTTGATATGCCTGTGCTGGTAATTCCTGTTAAAAATATCATGAAAATTGTATTTTGTAAAAGAATAATAATGTAAGAGATTTCATGCTTTATTTTTGTTTCAAATGTAAATATAGCGAATAAAACATGTTGGAATTCTTAATGTTGAATATTTTTAAAATGTTGAAAATTCTATAGAAAGAACAAAAGAAAGGAAAAGAAATGGAAAGGGGAAAGGAAGAGGAAACAATTTTATCAGTCATCCGACATATTTGACAGTGTCTGATAATATTTCGTCTCCCGTTTTATTGGGAATTTATTGAATGGTTAAATTCCAATGATTTCAATAAAAGCAGTCTTCACTGAAAATTTCGAACTACTTCTGATCATTGTACTGATGTTTCAAACATTCAGTAACATTGTTAATTCAGTTCTACGCTCTTGGGAATGTAGACAGGCTTTTAAAAACACTTTTTAACCTGCTACTGAATAATTCTTTTCTCAAAGATAGGAGTATAAAGGCTTGTTTAATACGAAGGACTGCCAAGTGAATTCTGTTAGCTGACACTAGCAGAAAATCTAGGTCAGATTAGAGAACTTTCTGTCTCTAAACAATCCAAATTACAGCATTTGCTGCGGGGTTTTTGGAACTCTTGAGACATTCAACTTAGGCTTCTCAGAAAACTAAAATGAAATTGAGAACGTGAACTAGAAGAATTTTTAGACTAGCTCTATTTGCAGTGCCTTCAAATTTATATTGCCTCAAACAGCAACAACAAAAACAACAAAACAAAACACAGAAAGAAATGCCAAATTGAAAGGTAGTGGAATGAATGTAAATAATTCAGCTCTTCAGTCTTTTTACAGGTTTATCTTGTCTATAGAAAGATTTATTCCTCTCCCTCCTGAGCTTGTACTCCTCACATGTGCAATAATGCTGACAGAGATCTTGTTAATAAAGTGCTTTATGCTTTTAGAGTATGAAAGAAGAATGCATGTTTCATCTCTGAAAAAACATTATCGTTCTTGCAAATAATTTATTAACAATTTTTTGTTTCCACCTACATTACCCCATTCTCACAGAGACATCAGTCTTTATTGAATTGCCTGATTTACAAACAGGCATAAGTCATATCAACACTTGTAAACATTCTCTAATAACCTCTGCTGTTTCTGTTTACTAAGTGTTTAGCATCCCAGCTCTACAGTTTAAGATTATACTATCCAAATGTGTCTTTTACTCCTCCTCCTTTGTATTTTTTACTTCATAAGTAAACTGATGAAAATCATCTTACATGTTTGTATTCTTGAGTGAATTTTTCAAAAGTTCAGGATGAATGGAATCAGGGATGGTTTAAAGTATATGTAGAGCTGAGTGAGAGCTGGAAGTCTTTTTTGACTTAAAAAAAAAAGAAAAAAACCCAAACAATATAGAATTATTCTCCAATAATTAACAAGCCAGAGGTGTAATTAATTCCCCTTATCATTAACAGCAAATACTGGACTGTTTCTTATGTGTCAGACTAACAAATTTGTAATTAAGAACAACAATTCTATTTTTTTTTCTTTCTTTTTTCTTCCCCCCCCCCCCCCCCCCCCTTTCCTTAGTTTTGAGTCTGATTTTTTTTTTTCCCCCCAGGCATTAGAGAAGAAATGTTAGCCATTAAGACAAACTTGTGTTTGTCTAGAGAATTCTTTGCAAGGTATAACTGTTCTAAATGGTTTCATTAATACTTTTTAAGTAGGTTGCTACCCTAACTTTAACAATTATACCAACAATTTCATTGTCTTGATACAGTTTATTTGCTCCTTATCTTCCCTGCTTATCTTCCCTGTGTATTTTGCTGGTCTTTTGTTTTGTTTGTTTGTTTTTGTTTTGAAAGATTGGCTTTGTAAGACATAAGTGTTCTAAATAGTAAAATAGAAGTTTGAAAATGTAGAATACATCTGCTACATTCAGTAATTGTTCTCATCTGAGGTATCTATTCCAATAGCACATGGTGGACCAAAATGTCTATAGTCAAGATCATCAGCATGACTATAATCTAGATATCATATTCTATATTCTATGATCAATCAGTTTTGTGTTTGTTGTCATACTTGAAAAGATAAAAAGAAATATGGGAGTATATATATATATATATATATTTAGCTGATAAATATTCAGCTGTGATGTGATTAAATAGTTTACAGAGCTGTGATCGTTTCTGTTGTGTTGTTTCTGACATTTAGGGCAGCATAAGAATTTTTTTTAATTTCATTGTACTTATTGAATTATGTATTTCATGTATATTAGCTAAATTTGAATTTTTTCATTTTTCTATCATGTGCATCTATACTGCTCATAAGCAATATGCGCACCTTCAGTTTACAATTTTAAGATAGTAAAAGTTGAAGGAGCACTTAAATTTTATTTGTTTGAGACCCTCTTGTGTCATTTAATATTGTCAGTGATCATTTCATATTTCCTCTATTTTACCTGTACAAATATCATTAAATACATGTTAATATATCTGTATGTAAATAAATTGTATATGTAATGTACCAATCAGATTTCTTTTTTTGTGGGTGAACAGTTTTTGATATACTGTCAAGTTACATTGGTTTAATGAGATTCATGCAGCTCATGTTTTAAAAGTATTGAAGTAATTTTGCTCTTTTAGTGTTCTGGAAATTAAGTGAAAAGAAAGTTGAATGAAATAATGAAAAAAATTTAGGAAAGAGTAACATGATTTCTTAATAAATGATGTAAACATTTTTGCTGTGAATAGGGTTAGACCTCACAGACATTAAAATGGGCTTCAGAAGTAGATTATGAGACATAGAATACTTCAATTCTTTACACCTTTGGGGCGTAAGTGGTGAAATACACCAGATTCTACTAAGTACTTAGTTTATAGACATATGGCTTCTTCCTAACTAATACATCCCTTCTGTGCCCATAGAAACTGACTGCAGTATGTTTTCCAGATAATCTTCATGTAATAAAATCTGTAAAATACAGAGCTCTCATTGTCTGTTACCTATTTCTTTCTTTCTTTCTTTCTTTTTTTTTTTTTTTTCCAGATGACCCGAGAGCAGTATATTTTAGCAACACAGCAGAACAGCCTTCCAAGGACTGAAAATCCTCAATTTTACCCAGTAGGGATTTATGGATGGCGAAAGAGGTGCTTATACTTCTTTGTACTTCTGCTGTTGGTTACCATGATTGTTAACTTAGCAATGACAATATGGATTTTGAAGGTTATGAATTTCACAGTGGTAAGTATTACAGTGACTTTATGTATCCTATTTCTTTTAGTAATAAATTGTAGTTTCAAATATCTTTCTCACATTATGCAGAAATCCTGAATTTTTGGATTAGAAATGGCACATACTACTTATGCTTATATGTTTTCATATATTCTGATATAAGTGCAACGTTGCCATATTTTAGACACTAGAACAGGTTGCTCAGAGAAGCTATGGATGTTCTGACCCTGAAGATATTTTAGGCCCAGTTGAGTGGGGTCCGGAGCAGCCCAATCTAGTGGATGACAACCCTGCCCATGGCAGGGAAGTTGGAACTAGATTAACTTTTAAAAGATTCCTTATAACCCAAGCCACATTATGCATCTTTTATACTCTGATTCTGATTTGTTAACTATATCCTCCAAAAATGTACCTGGATCTTAGATTTTCCCATGGAAAAGTGTATTTTGGCTGATCTAAGTGTCTGTTGGTTACTTGCCACTACAGAGAGTGATCAGTAGGAGTTTGTTCTGTCTGTCCTGTATGCTATATTTTTTTCTGAAGAGAAAAATGAGTTAGCTGAGTTCAACCTGGGAGCATGCTTTCAGTTTAAGTCATTACTATTTTTTGAATTTACTGGTCCTTTGAACTCTGTTTCACCTAGATTACAGAAAACCAGTTTTGATATTGGTTAGATCAGGTTGGTGGGTATAAAAGCTAAAGGTTTTTATGAGTTGTTCTTCATCTGGAAACTATTATAACAATGAAATTTTTTAGTGTCTGTACTTCAAATGTACACCAACCTGATAAAATATCTGTGTTAGTTGAGAATGTTATCTGCCCAGCTGTTCCCAAAGCTTTAGTCAAGTAAAGGTGGTAGGTATGTTCTCTTACTGACTGTGATACAGTCTCTTTTGGTGTATCAGGATATTAAAATGGAGATTATACTATAATCAGTGTAGTTTCTCTCTCTCAATTTTGACCTTCAGAAGCAACCTTTTGATTTGCGTCACACATTTCAGTTCTCTGTTGGTTTCTGGGAAATATAAAACTACCAAAAACCAGAGTTAAATACGTCTGTTCTACACCTGATAATGCTCCATAATTCAAAGGATTACATGAGATCATTGCCTGGGGAGACTATTATACAGTTTCCAACAGTGGATAAGTATATTGTATTCATGTTTTGACAACTGTATGACTTCAATATTCATGAACTGGAGAATTTGATAGAAGTTTTTGTTTATTTCTATTTCTTCTAGCATAACATACTTGCAAAGCGTGACATCTACATAGGCTTTTGCTGTTCGTATTAGGAGCATGATTAGGTTAACTGTTGTCTTCAGCAAAACAGTCAGATATTTATCCAGAAGATAATTAATCATAGAAAATTAAAAACGTTAAGAAGATGTTTTAAATAATAGTGCAGTGTTTTTCTTTGTATGAAAGATTACATTACAATAAAACATTTGGGACTGCTGCTTCCATACCTGAGAAATGTTTGACCTTTCACGCTACAGAGACTAAAGAAGGCTCTGGGGAGACCTCTTGGTGGCCTTGCAGTGCCTGGAGGCATTCAAGGCCAGGCTTGATGTGGCTCTGGGCAGCCTGATCTAGTGGTGACCCTGCTGATAGTAAGGGGTTTGAAACTATTTCCAAAGAGTTTTGTAATTGAGACTAACAGAACACCTTTGCCCTCCTTTTTTTTTTTTTTTTTTTTTTTTCCCCCTTTCCTGTTTTTTAAAAAATCAAGTATTTCACATCAAAATATTTCCTGGTTTTGTTTAACAAAATGCATTGCTATAGGACTAATATTTTGCCTTCCAACTTTTATATTCGTACAATGATCTGTGGTTAAACTATTTCAGAAAACAGAACATGTAATATGGATAAGCAGTTTATGACATAAAAATGAATGCTCATATTTTATATTAATATATCTTATAACGTACTTATTTACTAAGGAATTGTTTAAAAAGATTGTAATTGATAAATAATTTAATGATATAAAGCTTTAGATTATAACTGTATATATATGATATCACTTAAAGCCAAAAGAATGAGAACATCTGTCCGTATTTTCTTCCGCTTGTATTAACATCTTTTCTTCAGATCCTGTTGTTAGTTTTGGATCATTTTGTTATTTTTCCATTGAAAAATACCCATATTCTAATCCTGGTATGTAATTTACTGGTTAGTATTCAGATTAATGTCTCCGTATGGGTTGAAGGATTGATTGATATAAGATGGTTACATTAAAATAATTAGTAAAATCTTTACACTTATGTCTACAAATATGCACACTTGAGCACTTCTGGGAAATTTCTGTCAAGTCTGAAGGAACTAAAGGGTTCACAAAAAGCCAGGGCATGGGCTTGTCATTGCTGCCTGACAGTTGTGCCAGTGTGCTTACTGCTGACTTTCTATTTTTAACTTTTCAGCTGAAGCTACTGGCCAGTTGGCACAATTTACACCTTTCTGAGTTGAAATTGTAGATTTTTTTTTAGTAGAGGAATTTTATGAATATAACAACTTTGCTTGTAAAAGTTATTTAAAAATACACTTTAAAAGAGGAAATTCAGATAATCCTCTTCTCTGAAGTGACATTGTGAAGTGACTTGAGACAACCAGCATCATACTTTGAGTCTTCTTTCTGACTGTGGAAGGTATTTAATACCAGTGCATTTACATGTTTTCAAGTACACACAAAGTTGTCATTTGATATTATTGTCTATTTGATATTACGTTATTTAATTGTATTAATTGTATTAATTAATACAACTTTACATTGATGTTGGGTTTTATTGAATTTTAAAAAAGTGTAATAGTAGGAATCCCTGCTGTTTTGGTCTGTGACTCAAATATATATATATGCTAGATAATACCAGAAACAAATTGTTTACAGGTTTTGGTTGTATCACTAGTTTTTTGTCTTCATATTCCGCATTCCAGCTAGAAATCGTTGTATGGGAAGATATGCTTGTTGTGTTACACATGTAAGAATGCAGTTGTACCGTTCAGGTATTTTCTGTTGCTGTAGTTGCTTGCACTGTTGCAGTCAATTTTTTCTGCTCTCATGGCATACTATCTCTGTATTGATACATGATAAACAACCCTCTTTCCAATTGCACTGAGTGAATTATTTTTACAATCAGGAATGAGGCAACTCATAATTTAGTTTGAAACAGAAATTATTTCTTACATAAACTTTGAACTTCTATTCAGATTCAAACATGTGCAGAGCATGAGCAGCTTTGGATTTCCTGTCATGTACTTGAAGCTCCCATACTCTGCTAGTTGACTGCTTAGCTCCGGCTCTGTATTTTGATAGCAGCTAGGTTGCATAATGTTTGAATGCTTGCCCTAAGATGCACATGCCAATCAGGCCTTCCTTTTATATGATTGCATGTGCAGATGCATGCAACTATTAAATAATCTCTGCATCATTATATTTTGCCCCTATATTCCTCCAGGATTATGGCTCTTAAAGTGGGTCTTTAGGCAATACAAAAATCTGTAGACCAGACAAGTTCATTTTCTTGTGCTGTGCTGCTTTTTGTTGTTGTTGTTGTTGTTGTTGCTGAAGAGCAAGGAAATCTTTCAGATATTTGACTTTCAGTGTTATTGGGGCTTATAAACATACAATTTGCTCATGACAGTACACTTCTAAATGGAAACAACAAGAAGAATTTTTCCATGTCTTAGCTGATTTTTGTTGAGACATCTCATTTGTAGCAGATTAGCATTTGAAATGTATGAACTAGATTAATTATAACTGTATTTATCTCTTCTTGATAATAATTTGCTTGTTTGACAAACAGACATCTTTCATTTACAAAGGCTGCAGTTGGTTTTTAGGTTTTGAATAAGTAGTATTATGACAGGATGGTATTGGCTGCTGCATTTTTAATAAATACGTTGTCACATCTGCATATTTCATTTATTTCAGTAGTAGTAGTTTCATGTGTTGTTATTAACTTAAACTGTAGAAAGGTCTCATTTTCAGAGGAACAAATCTTGGTTGAAATCCGTTACTCCACAGTCCTCAAACTTTTAGTTTTCAAGAACCTGATGTAGCACCTGGGGATGAATACAAGACAACTTGTGTTTCCCTTTTTTTTCCAGTCCAGAGCATACAATAAAATAATTAATTATTAATGATTAATAGACTTAGTCAAGATATCAGGAACCAAGATTCAAATTCATACAGTCTTCCACATTGATCATACGTAAATCGTAATATAGGTAAGTTATCCAACCTTCTGGTTGGATTTCAGATATTCCTATTTAATAGATATGAGTTCTGTCTTATCTTTTAACCCCAAATTTTAGATATCATCCCTATGATAAATTTTATTGAAAATTCCTATAAAATATTTGTATATTCTTATAAGGATATTTTCTGCTCAGATTTATAATTGCTTTGAAAAAAGTTTAGAAAATTAAAAGCTAGCAAAAATTTGCTGATACCAACATACATACACGCACAGATTGTTATTTATTTAATTGACTATGTACTGTTTCTAATTTCACTTCTAAACTTTTGTGTGATAGCACAGCCTTATGGAACTGGTGGCTTTTGGGGCAAATCTTATGTTGTCTTTCCTTCGGAATGAAAAAGGATGTGAGAACTTACTTTTGTCCTGTTTTGAGTGTGTTGCATATGTAGTTGCTGTTCAAACTACAATAATGAATTTGTTTCAAGTATTTCAAATGCTATCTAGTGTTTTTACCTCCTTTTCTAGATCTTACAGGGAAAATACAAATTCCATTCTAACCTATTGGTTCTAGTATAGTGTAGGCTTCATTTGCGGTTCAGAGACTAATGTGCGGAATCCTAAATAATTTCTACAAATCTTTTCTGTTACCTCCTTGCTTCTTTCTTTTCCTTCCTTTTTTTTTTTTTTTTTTCATGAAAATGAAGACATCAACATCTTTGAACCCACAGCCTGAAGGCTAGCTAGCTAGCTAATCTGAAATAAAATATACATCTATTATTTTTAACATACATGCATGACAACAGATCCCACAAATAGCCTAACATCACATGTATTGGTTAGATATTTTACAGTACAAGGCATCGTGTGCAAACACATCTTCCTTTTAAAAATTAGGAGGGTATTATCTAAAAAACTACTATTCAGCAAGACTTATTAGCAACTGTGAATTATTTTCATTTTACGTGCGAATTATGGAGGGTTCTGTTTCTATTTATCTATTTGTTTATTTATTTTTGATGCATGAATGCATCTTTTAAATATTTTATTTTGTTCCTGAGATCTGTATCTTCAGAATTCAGTGTTTTTTGTTATTGTTACAAATTATCTTTGAATAAGGAAATGTGGATTTTTCATTTTTATATTTATTTAGTTATGCAGATTTAATAGCAGAATATTAGTAAAGTTCCTTACAGAAAAATGGGACTAAATAATTCACACTCTACTGAATGCTGTAAAAATTGGATTTTTCTGCAGACACAATTTTTATTATTATTATTCAATTTTATCACAGTCTTGTATTTACAGCTTTGGTAAATCATCCTGTAGTATCTAAAACTTGAGTGCTTGGGGAAAATTGCCCATATACAATGTTTATTTTGCAAATAAGTATTGAGAACAAGAAGTTATTTGCCTGTTCAAGGTCAGTAGTTTTTTTGTTTGTTTGTTTGTTTCATTTTTCACTGCTTCAGATTTCTTTCATGAAGCAATAAAACTTATTAAGAGTACAAGAAGCAGAGATGTGTAACATGACTCTTTACCCTAGGTGAGCCATCCTGGTATGTCGAAGATAAATTTCCTTATGTCTCAAAAAAAAAAAAAAAAAAAAAAAAAGTGAGTTGGCCTCTATCATTGACCATTTGCTACAGTTAAGGTAACATTCACACAATATTTTTTTTGTGAGTTTTGATATTTGAAGTAAACGCTTATTGTTACTATGGAGAGTTTAAAATAAAACAACATCAACTTCAAACTTTGTGATAGGTTAGGTGAAATGAATATTTTATTTATCATATTTATATTCATTTATTTGTATTGATATTCAGTTGGTGGAGGTTTACCTTCTATTAAATAATAATGTGTTTTAGCTGAGTGCACAGTGTTTATTGGACAGCAATTCACTGAATAAATAGGTCAGAACAAGTATATCAGGAAACTTTACCAAATATTTTCTCTCATGAAAATGGAATTAACTTCCTTTCCATTACTGGTTTTTATTAGTGTTTCATGTGAAATATAATATGACATAAAAGTGAGTCTTTCAAGAAAAGATTATTTTGAATTCCTAAAAGTTTAGCAAAGAAAGCAGACTTAGATGAGCTCAATTTTGTTTCTTGAATAGCAGATAATTTGTAGAGAATTATTGATGTGAATTCATTTTTAACTGGAAGGAAAAGAAAAAATGTTAATTTTGCTTATTAGAGTTCAGAAACATTAACAACACAAACTCAGTAGATGAAAAAGAAAAAAGCCTGATGAGTCTGTGGCTGTCTTTGTCACAAATAGGGCAAATAAAGCAGTCTAAATTCTAAATTAATTTTATAGTTCTGGGCAAACAGCAATGCTTTAGGAGCAATTAGAAAGATATCAAATCACTTTTTCAAGCTTTAGTTGCTTAAAGACGGAAACAATCTGTATGAATAATGAAATGTCATGGTATCTTCTTTCCCTTCTATTTTTATGATTTATATGGTTATGCAGTATGGTAATAAATTACAGTCTGCGCTTGGAATCCTATATTCACTTGTACACAACTTCCATCCTAAAATCAATATGTCCAGGAGCATCTGTGATCAAAATTAGACCTAGGACATATGCAAGTTTTAATAAATAAGAAATAGAAAGATGAGAAAGAATAGGATATATATATGTATGAAATGTATCATATATATCAGATCATTTTTCTTATTAGTCAGAATATTGAATGTGAAGTTTGAGTCTCATGTGGGTTTGATTGCTGAAATTAAATGTTTTAAGTGGAAGTCATACAACAGTACCAACTTTTTATCAGAACTGTGAATAATGTGTGTGTGTGGTCTTCAAGGGACTAACAGAAGAATTAAAAATACCTTTGCCCAAATGTGCAGTACTAGTGGGATTTGAGATATATGTCTGGCATTCATACTTTACTGTATTTGTGATACAATCAAAAAATAAAAAGAAATCTTGCAAAAGTAGAATATAAATGATATTTCCAGCAGCAATACAATTAGTGGAACAACTAACAGATTGAAGTAATACAAAGGATCTTGACTGGAAAAGAAATTTGGCTGAGTTTTCTAGACAGATCTGGTCTAATGCATCTTGACTAAAGATTCATTATTACATACAACAGATTGGATACAGTGTGGCATGTGCCCATCATGCTAATCAAGCATTCAGTTCAGCTCTGATCTTGAGAAACTCAGAGTAAATTTCTTTATACTTAGCCATATACTTATCATGAAATGCTAAATCAGAGATTGAAACAGTGATTGAGCACTTGGTGGGAAGGCAGGGCCAACCCAGGGGAACTCAGCTGCATCAAATACACCTGAGTGACTGGAAGGGCAGAGCCAGTATCCACCCTTTCCCATATGTCATTTAAGGATTGGCAGTGGAGGTAGGGGTATCTTCCTGGAGGCTGCTGAGTATCTGTGGCTTTTTTAAGGTGAGTAGCTTATTTCTTTTTTATTTCTGTGCTCATAGTTGTTGCATTTGAGCATATCTTTACTTCCTACAGCCTCGGACCTTGATACTCTGCTATCGTTGCAGCGCTTTCCATTGTGCTATAGCAATGCAGTTAAGTTTAATAAATAATGAGGAGATTCCTCTAAGAATGTTGAGAATTTCAAATTTATTAACTCTCAAATAAAACAAACAACCAGAACTATATTTTGTCATTTGCAATGAGGTTTTTTGTTTGTTTGTTTGTTTGTTTTAATGCTGCACAGGCTCTTTTCTCATTTTATTAATTGTTTTTAGGTATATACAATTCATTTAAGCCATGTTTGAAATCTGGGCATTCTACAGGGGAGCAGTAGAGGAGACTACAATGTGTTTGCTCCATTAGATGAAGTGGCAATAAAGAATAAAAAAGCATTTGCTTGAAATAGTTATTGTCAAATTATTTGTTAAAATGCATGCTTGAATTTTTTTTTTACCAAATGAACTTGTTCTGTTTGCAGTAGTTACATAACAGGAAGAAATGTGCAATGTGAATAATTAAGAAAATAAAAATTTGCCTGTGATTTTGGGCAGACTTTTATAAGCTTTTCTGTACATAGAGGTATAAATTGTTTAGGTTTTGAGTTTTCTATTCTATTCATCCTTTTGTTTTCTTTCCTACTCTGTAATTGAACGGCTGAGTAAAAAGGGGGAGGGTGTTTTTTATGCTTAGCTGTATGTTGTCTTGCTCTAATTTTTGAATGATTTGCAAAGTGTTTTTAATTACTTTATGATTCAGTACCTAGCTTGACTACTTATTATCAATGTCTTGTGTGTAATTTTTAGATGAATATATTAGTATTCTTAAAAGAGCAACTAGTTTATTGGAAGAGCCATATGATTTTAAAATTAAAAGATGGTGGAATTACTCAAGATAGAATCCAGTGGTGTTCAACTATTATTTATTTATTTATTTATTTTCCCTCTGTGGTATCTTAGACGTTTTAGTGGAAAGAACCAGGAGGGCAGACAGTGCTTTTTTTATTTTCCATTTCAGTCACTGTGATGGGAAGTCTTGTTATTCTTTCTTGTTCAGGAAAGAAAACTTCTTCAAAAGAAATGATTGTTGTGGATACTTCAGCTGCAGTTACTACACAGAGATAACTGAAATGAGCTGTTTCCATTTTGCCATTTAGTGAATAGATCTCCTTAAGGATGGGTTGGAAATGAGAAGAATTAAAGCAGAAATAAAACACTGGGATAGAGATCAAGCTTTACCCTAAGCCTTTTTTACTGTTTTTAGAAATAAAAGCAACATTAGCATGATTTTACTCAGTATGAGAGTAAAGCTGTGTACTTTTTTTCCTTTTTTCTTGGCTACCCTGTGTCTCTATTCTCTCTGAAGAAATCCTATCTACATTTAGCTACTGAGGAATTCCCTTCGTCACGGTTACAAAAGGTTTATACTCTTTTCTAGAATGTAAATGGAATGAGGTGGACCACTAAAGTCCATGTAAGCCTGGGGGAGCGTGCTCTCATCACTTCTTACTTTTAATGGGTATGTTCTGACCTCTAGTTCTTACTATGAAATGTGGAAAATAAAATGTTCTGTTATTAATTGTTACCTGAGATTTAGCCAAACTGCTGAAGGGCCACAGATGCTCCTATTTTAAGATTTATTAATGCCATAATCTATGGCTCACTGAGGCTTAGCAAAGCATTTACGTTCAAGAAAATACAATTTAATGGCAGATGAGGGTCTTTATTACTATACAAATTTAAAAAAAAAAAACAAAACATTTTCATAGTCAGAAGGGAATTATGGATTTCTGAATCATGGTATAAATGAGTAAAATGATTTTAGATACTCTAAAGTTCAAGTGTGAACTGAATTACTTATGTAAAGCAAGAGTATGATGAATTACATGATACAAATTTTGATTGAGGAGGCTTATAAAGGCAAGCTATATAATGATTTCAAACATTCTTAAATCATTGCTTCAATGAATATGAAAATACATATGGATTATGCCATAGAGTACAGTGTGATCTGAGTTCCTCAAACAATTTGGCTGAAATATTCAGCCAAGCAATAAATATTCGCTGTCAGAAATTCTCAAGGATACATCTGAGCAAACATCGTTTAAGTGTTTTGCAATACTTTGTTCTGAAATTGTTTACTGGAGTATTGCTTTATCATTTAGCAAACTCCTAATGTACGAACTGCACACTGATATATATATATATATATATATATATATATATAAAATTACTTAACAGAAATTATGTAAAATTATTATTTAATTTTAATTAACTAAAATTAATTAATGTTCTGTCTGTTTTGCGAGAAACATTTTAAAAATTTCATATAAAAATGTAAGTTACCAGAATTTTAGAGTGTGTGCTTTCCTCTTGGCATTAGAGGGAATGAGTGCAAGATGGTTTGATTGCAGTGAAGGAATATAATGAAGTACAGGTTTATTTATTTCTCAAGCACATTATTTTCTCATTTATGCTGTTTGAGTAAGAAGAGAATTTCCTTTGGTGAAGTAGAAACATTTTTTCTTTTATTAAGATTGATTATTGAACAATGAAGTCCTTAATTTCAATATTGGTAAAAAGAAGCTTTTGGCTATCAGAAAACACTTGATTTTTTGGTGGTATTCTGTGGATTTTTGTCAGACTTTTTAGCCCTACTCTGCCTTCAGGGTAGTAAACAAACATACAAACAAACAAAAAAAACCTACTATAAATTAGCAAGTGTTTCTGGTGTTAATAAGCTTTATGGAAACAAGCTTTTGTTAGTTGAAAGGTTTTAGAAATTAAAGAGAAAAGGAATTGAGAATCTGGAAGGAAAAAAAAATGTAGAAAAAAGCAAAGACAGAAGAAAAAGGCAGAAGAAACTATACTAATGGGAAGGCAGTACATGCAACCATTTTTCTTTTTATTTCAAGAACTCTCTTGTGTGATTATGCATAATCTTATTGAGATCTTGTTTATCAGAAATAAATGTAGAAGTGTTTTTTTGGAGTGGTTCTGGAATTCATTTACACGATTTTACTGAATACACTGTATTGAATTTCATTAACAGCAGCATCTTGTTTAAACTGTCTCTGAGATTCACTCCTAGAAGAAATACGTTCTTATCCATTATGATTACTTTCCATGTAGCAGGTAAATTCTAACATACTAGTAATAAGTCATCTATATGAGTTTTATAATACTCCTATAGAAGTTTGTGTGCATTCATTAGCAGGGAGACATCAAGTATTCAGTGCGTTCATTTTTATATGATTTATGGGTTTAAATATATATTGAAATATTTAAGTACGCTAGAAGTGCGTGAAGTATCTAGAAACCAATCATTAGTGGATTCTTTATTACTTTGCCCAATTAATGAATGGCTATAAATTTTGTATTAATTTAGAAATGCATTTGGACTCCAACCGTTATGATCTTTCATAATTTGATGGTGACATAAAGTAAAAACAATTACTGGGTGCCTGAAAGATTTTAGAAATATTTATTACTCATAGTAAAACTATCTCTAAGCTTTACTGTAGTGTTGTTAATATTATGTTACTGAAATAAAAAGGTCTTTTAACAAGGTATGGGTTGAGGCTCATAGCAATGTGGGACGAAAGAGAGGAGAATGCAATTAGAGTCTTGAAAATGAGCGGAATTAGAAGGGAGAAAAGGGAAAGAGAAAAGAAAATGATCTCTTCAGTCTAAATGATGTTGACAGTTTCTAGATCTTGATCTGAAACTTATTAGAATAATAAGTGGATTGTTAAAATGTAGAATAATTGGTGAGACAAAACACAGTTTGATGGATTAGCACAGAATTATTGAAGCTGAGTGTCCTATGTTTTCCTGAGAAACATTTATGTGAATTTAGGAACAGAGGTTGGTTAATAAGAGATATCTGATTTTCATATTCAAGAGGACCCCTGGCATTCTGTATATGAGGTCAAAGGATTTCTGAAGTTTATGTCAGCAGGAGCAAACGACGCATAAGTTGATGGCTCAAATCAGGTGCGTGTCTGGCATTTCAGCATGTCTCAGATCATCATAGGTTTGAGTTTAAAATACAAGGGTTAGTAGAGAATGCCTGAACTGCCAGATGATGTGTAATTTTGCTGGCTTTAAGATATGTTGTATAATCTGTAGTAATTTGTCATTCCCTTTATTTGATTACTCAGGGTAGAAACTATTATTGCGATTTACCTTTTATCATGGAGAATTAATTTCAACCAAATTATAATGCATGTTTTTGGAAGGGATATACGCTAATAAATGGTTAATTATATTTTTTATTACATAAGAAAAATAATGATTCATCCAAGTGAGGATCCAATTTTCATTTAGGAAATGAGTAGTCTTTTTCTCTGTCTGAATGATTTACATACTGGTTTTTAACATTGATCTTTTTAAATATGAGTATTCAACCAAACCTTGTGTGTTTTAGGATATGGTAGTTGTTGTAGTTATGGAGATGTTTGTCTGTAGCTACTTTATAATGTGCACTTTTTCTACGGATATGGGGGAAGAGATTTAAGGTAGTAGAGAATGGTTCAAAGTCCCTGTTCCTTCCTTAATTACATATTTATCACATTTTACGTAAGACAAAAATAGAGCATATTTCTGACAACTGCAAATAGTGTGTGAGTGTACATGGAAATAATGAAGTAGTGCTTCCCTTGTGATCTTCATGTTACCAGTCAGTAGGTTCAGAGATTTTGAGGGAAAGGCATTGTCTTTTTGTAGTTAGAGATGGGATTTAGAGATAAAGAACACATCTCACAGTAAAGTAAAAAGCAGAAAAAAAATTGGCTCTAGTTCCTTCCTTCATGAAGTCTAACACTTTTGGATCTTGAATTGTCAGGAAAAAAATATAAGAGGAAAAGTTAAAAATAGCACGCATAGAAAAATTGCCATCATGGTAGGAAAAAAACAAAACAAAAACAAAAAAAAACCACAAAAAAGATAAGGAACAACACATCAGGTAGCACAGAATATAATCAAATACTAGCAGTTACAACATTAGAAGTTACTGGCAAAAAAAAAGAAACCAAAATAATGAACATTAATACTGGACAATTTTATACAGGATCCATTTATTAAAATGAAAAAATAAATCCTACTTTATATTCTCACTTTCCCTCTCTAAGGGAAAAACTTGTGTATGCTGGCAGATGATGATGAAATGGAGAAAGTCATTTGTGTTGTAGAATAACTGCTACAGTCCCAAGCTTCTCTTAAAGCAGTGATTTATTCATACAGTGCATTATGTTATTCAAGGACATACAGTATTTATTATGCTATAAAGCATCACAGAAAAGAAACAGCAGGAGTTGCCAGCAAAACTGTGTTTGTTGCAGTGATGTTCCAGTTAATATTATGAGCTAGATTGAAAGATTTCTTGGTGTGCCAGTCTAGCTATCCAGAGCAGCAACCTTGGATACAAAACAAGCCAGAAAGCATGCCAGCAGGAGAACAGGACCTTTTGAGAAGCAAATGAAGTAGCAGCGGAAACTTTAGGCCACCAGTGCTACCTTTTGATGTATATATACATATATCTATACATATATATATATATATATTTTTTTCTTTTGGTGTGTTTTTGTGTGAATGACAGTATGTAAATAGACCAAAGTAATGTGGTTTTTTTTTTTTTTTTTTTTTTTTTTTTTTTTTTTTTTTGTTATTTGCTGAACTGCTATAATCTGTAGTTTACTCTGGAATCTTTATTTTTCCATTTTTGCTCTTGTACCTAATTGGATCAAAATTGTAATGTTATTGCAAACTTGAGAAAATATAATTGTGAGTAGGACCTTTGTATTAGCAACAATGATATCATGGAGGAATACTGTGGGTGTTGGATGGTGTTTTGGGTGTTTTGGATTATCCTTCATGGGCCTTGATATCTTGCCCTGTCTTCTTTATCATGAAACTATGATGATGTCTTGTATACTCCTGTACATCTGGTTGATAACTTCTGACCTTTTTTGATACTTCCTGGATGCGAGAAGAAGGTAACTACAGCCTTCAAAGAAACTGGAGTTACTACTAAGTAATTAAGCCTGTACTCTTAATTATCAGTTATCCTGTACTTTCCCTGAGAAGGTGGGTAAAACTGTGCATAAATAGAGATAGGTTCTAACCCGAAGAAATGGAGTATGCAAAACCTTTCAACAAACTGCAATGATCATAGTAGGAACAATATGCATCCATAAGAAAGGACTATGCCCCTTCTCCTTGTGAAATTCCTGTCAGCATTTCATTAATGCAAGTAGTTTCACTCTTGTTAATGTGCATTGTTATGAAGTGATAGAGGATGGGAATGAAAAATGCTACTGTTACACAAACTAGGCTTTTCCCTTCATGTGTATGTCTAGAATTTAAGAACATCCAAAATCAAGTTATTTGTTGAGCTCTCTGTTCTCCCAGTGCCCTGCTCACTACAATCCACTCACCGCGGAAGTGTAAGTTGTTTTTATCGTTAAATTACTTGGTTTAAAATTTACTAAAGCTTAGTATATGGAATAAATGATCTTGCTGATTAAAAGACAATGAGAAGAAAATATATTATGAATCAGGCAAGGCCGGTCTTAATTCATATGACTCTGTATATCCTGTTTATGTGCTTTGTTTTCTTTATGTTGAAATGAAAAAAAGGTACTTTTGGTGGCTTAATTTCCAGTATGTGTCTTGGGTTAGATGTTATCACATACCTTGTCCTTCAGCTGTCAGTTTGCTGAAGATCCATTATAAAATATTTGTTGTTTTTTCTAATGGAAGAAAGTTTTCAATAAGGAAAATATACTTTCCTATTAGGCAGGGGGACTCACAGAATCATTTAGGTTGGAAAAGACCTCTAAGATCATCTAGTCCATCCGTCCCATCCATCCACCTACCTTCAACATGCCTAATAAACCAC
The DNA here is from genome assembly GCF_054131305.1 of Coturnix japonica. Classification (NCBI taxonomy): domain Eukaryota; kingdom Metazoa; phylum Chordata; class Aves; order Galliformes; family Phasianidae; genus Coturnix; species Coturnix japonica. The sequence continues at coordinate 66,260,010 of NC_140666.1, forward strand.
GTCCCTAAATATTACATCTACCTTTTCCTTAGCATCTTTTCCTTTTTTTTTTTTTTTTTTTTCCCCTTTTGTTTCAGTCTTCTATTCCACTCACGTCAGTTTAACAAAAACAGTTTTATTTATTGTTTTGAATTTGTGGGTGAAATTTAATCCACAAGCACCCTTTAGATAGATAGAGGGATGGTAGCAGGTGATGTATCTCTGTAGGACTTATTCCGTAATATTATGATGTTTATGGAGTGACAATCAAAATACCTTGAACAGGCAGTTCATACCGAGTATGGTAAAACCACATCTGGAAAAAAGAATATAATTAATGCCATGTTTATGCATGCATTAAACTATGCAAAATATGTTTTACAATTATCACAGTTAAGGTTTCCTTGTCAAATCAGGTTGCGTGATCACCATATTTAAAAAAAAATAAAATAAATACATTAATGGAAATTTTAGGTTCCAGTTGGGAGAACATTTGTCACAAAATCATAGTTCCTTTTCAGACCTCCATTCTGATCTCTAGTTCTAAAGGGGAACTTGCAGTATTTTTTCAGCAAACTATTATTGGGAATAAAATTGTCAGAACTGAGAGATGCAGAAAGAATCAGCTCAGATGAAATACTGGGTTTATGATACTAATGTTTTTCTCACTTCTCTTTCTTGGCTTACCAGTAACTTTTAAAGGTAATAACTTTTCCTCTCTCTCAGTTCCTCCAAAGTGAATTACACTTATTTTCTTGTTAGTACTTGGGGAGCAGAAAAGACTTTAACCATATTCATCTTTCACATCTCATCTAACTTACTGTCATAATTACCATTCAGTTGAATCAATTATACTCACTTTATATTTGCTTCTCTTACAGGTCTGAATAAAGAAGTAGGTTTTTCCCTTGCTTTCATGTTTTCTCTTCTACTCTCCTTATTTCTTCTCAGCAAGTCTCTGAGGAGGGGAAGTAGAGTGTGGTGCCAGTTTCTTATCCTTGTTGCTGTTGATAGAATGCATAGGAATGGCATAAAAGGATGTATCAGTGGAGATTTAGATTGAATGTGAGGTAAAATTTCTGTACTGTGAAGGTTAAGCATTTGAACAGTTTTACTAGAGAGGTGGTTGATGCCCCAAGCTTGTTAATGTTCAAGAAACATTTGGACCATGTCTTCAGTAGTGATTTAACTTTGTGTTAGTCATGAAGTAGTTGAACTGATTTTTGAAGCTCTCTTCCAACTGAACTATTTTCTTCTATAGAGTCTGATAAAGACGTTGATTAGAGTTTTGGTGCTTCCTCATCCCCAGTATAAATAATATTAAGAATTCTAGATGAGTTCTGGTGTTTGTCTATGGCCATCACAGTAAAAAGATCTCATAACTACAGACAATGCTTGCATAGCAGGCAATTTATGGCTTTTCTTGGAGGATATGTAATTTAAAAATTAAATTCAAATAAGCTGTTGTCAACTTAATACAAGTTTTACAAGAAAGACTATGGGATCAGTTTTTATTCATCTCCTTTGTCAGTTTTACAAAACTCAGAATCTTCAGTACATGATTCCTGTAATTCAGATTAAGCTATATAATTTGAAATTTAATAAGGATCAAGTGCATATTTAGAAAGACAGTACTGAGCACCATGATTTTCATTAGTGTTACATCACCTTTTCTAAAGTACATTAAAGGTTTCTCATTTATATTAAATTGAAACAAGAATCTGTTCCATAGAAACTTACCAGCAACTGCTGTGAATTCAGTGACTTCAGGATTCCCCTTGTAAAAGAAGTGATAACTTTTTAGTATAGACAAATATGGGAAAATAAAATGCACTGACTCTCCAATTATCTCACATATTGATCTGAGAAGACATTAAGTAGTATTTATTTTATCTACTTTAAAAACAAAGTGGTAGAGACTTAAAAGGACCATAGTGATGGGCTAGTTTGAACCCCCCTGCTATGTGCAGGGTTGCCAGTTAATAGATCAGGCTGCCCAAAGCCACATCCAGCCTGACCTTGAATGCCTTCAGGGAGGGGGCATCCACAACCTCCTTAGGCAACGTGTTCATATGGGAAGATAATTGCATATGGTGAAATATACCAATATACTCTGTACCTAAGAAATAGATTAATATTTTCAGTGGATGATACGTAAGACAGTTTCTTAGAGTTCTAATTGTGCCAAATCTTTAAGCAGTTCAATATATATCATTATATATTGGACCAAAGTTAATGGCATGACTTTCAATAGTGTAAAGTGTCAGGTCCTGCGTTTTGGTAACAACAACCCCGTGCAACCCTATAGGCTTGGGTAGGTATGGCTGAAAAGCTGCCTGATGGAAAGGGACCTTAGTGTGCTGATGGGCAGTCAGCTTAATATGAGCCAGCAGTGTGCCCAGGTGGCCAAGAAAGCTGATGGCATCCTGGCTTGTATCAGGAATGGTGTGGTGAGCAGGACTAGGGAAGTCGTCCTGTATTTGGCATTGATGCGGCCTCACCTTGAGTACTGTGTTCAGTTTTGGACACCTCAGTACAGGGAGGACATGGAGGTACTGGAGCAAGTCCAGAGAAGGCCAATGAGGCTTGTAAAGGGCTTGGAAAATCAGCACTATGAGGAGAGGCTGAGGGTGCTGGGGCTGTTTAGTCTGGGGAAAAGGAGGCTGAGGGGAGACCTTATTGCTCTCTTCCATTATCTCAAAGGTGCTTACAGGTCTATTCTCACAGGTGACAGGATGAGGGGAAATGGTCTCAAGTTGCGCCAAAGTATAAAGAATAAAATTTTGCACTTTGGTATGGTAATAATCATTTTCCTACAAACACTTTGTAATGTTACCTTTAATAACAAAGTAGTGACTTCAGTATACATGGTGATAATAGGATTTATTTGAGTGTTGCAGTGTTGCCTAAATGTAGATTTATAGAACTGTGTTTTTGTGCTTTCTGGAAGTTTTGCAAAACTGAATTAAAGAGTGTTCAGAAACTTTGTGGCATTAGAAATTTTTTTGCAATGCTTTTCATGGAATTAATTCAACTTATACAATGTTAGAATTCAGAATAATTTAACTCAACAGCTAAGTGAAGTTGGAGGATGAAAACATAGGGATCTTAAGTTAATTGTTCTAACTGAAATTATTTTTTTCAGGCCAATGAATGCTTTGCTTCAATAAAATGATAGTAAGTTCTGACCTTAACATTTTGGAATAATTAGTGAAGAGGAAATAGAATAATCAAAGATTCTAGAAATTCAGGCTTTTAACGATTTTAGTGTAATGGCTTTTCAGTGTATGCAATTTATGTGGCAATTATCTAATAATGGAAGAAAATTTACTCCTAATCAAACAGTCATAAATAGTGATGCAAGTTCTGGTAAAATAATAAATGTCTTAAGTAGTTTTTTTTGTTTTTTTTTTTTCCTAAACAGTGCTATTCGATTACTTAATTTGATGCAATAGCAAACATTTCCAGTGTTTTTTTAACTGCTTGACAGACTTAAGAAAAGTGCACTTAAAATCCCTAAAATTTAACAGCGTATGTGAATGTACAGAATTTGCAGCTTGAGTTACATACTACGTCTAAACATCAGGTGACTGGAAAATATTAGATGTCATTCACTCTGTGGATATTTGCTATGCACTGGAGTATTACTTACTGTTCTTTACTCTGAATGTTTTCTCCAAAAACATTTCAACTGTGACATGAAATAAAGATTTAAAATAATGATTTATAATATAGTTTTAAAAGTATGAAGTTTTCTTTATATAATTTACAGGGCACTGGCATTTTTCAAGTCTATTAGCCTTTGTGAGGACTTTCCTTATGAACATCCCTGATGAGTTTTTTTTCTGAATGTTTACGAAGTGCTCATAAGTATTAATCAAATTTAACAGGATATAAAATTCATCTAGATAAGGTATCATCTTTTATCTCTTTAAAATTATTGTTCCTATGTTTGAAAAGGTCATTTTTCACTGAGAAATTCAGTGACAATTGGCATTTTCCTTTCAGAAGTATTTATTCTCTACTCAGTAGATTAAAAATTATTTACAAGGAATAAATTGGTAAAAACTTCTGCACGGACTCTGTTTTAGTGGGGGAGGTGGTTGGACTAGATGGTCTGCAGAGGACCGTTCCAACCCCATGATTTTATATCTGCACGTAATAAGTATATGGCAATTTACTAATCTCTTTGTATATACTACTGCTTTATATACATTAAAGCACATTTTTATACATCTGAGGTAATAAATCAGTAGGCTTCTATACGCTGTCTGAATTAATTATCTGTCTGTACTGCAGATGCATTAATGCTAAAGTGTACTAAAGGAAAGAACAAGTTTAGAACCCCTTTCCATGTCTGTTGTTCTATGTCACTTCATGATTCGGTTAATTGGACAGTCACTAACGGTTTTAAAGTAAGGCAGACTTAGGTTAGGAAAAAAATTCTTGATTATGAGACTGGTGAGATAGTGGAACAGGTTACCCAGGGAAGTTGTTGCCCTGCCTCTTGAAGCAATCAAGACCCTGGGCAGACTGATCTAGTGGTAGGTGTGCCTGTCCACAGCAGGTTGTAACCATGACATAAGCACACAATGTCATGCTGTTACTGTGTGAATAAGAGCAAAGTGTAAGTTTTCAGTGTAATGACTATCAGACAAAAAGCTTGAGATTTATTTATTTGAGTAAAAAGAAGTCCTCTTTAGTCATATGATGTTTCTTGTTAGCATCTTTCTCTCACTTGTTTTCTCTCTGATTGTTCCTGTGATACTGATGATTTGGATAATTTTCCAGTTTCCCTATGCAGTCCATGTTTCCTCATGCAGTTCACATGCCCATATTTTGGCTAGTAGTATACAATGGGAGTCCATATACAAAATACAAAAACTGTGCTAAGATAAACAGCATAATTTATTGAACCAATCTTTCGATTTGTAGAGTCATTTGCTTTGGTCAAATTTGATTTCAAAAATTACATTTTTGTCCAGTTTGTCCTTCAGTTGGAATATTTAATGTAGTTGTTACTATGAATGAGTTTAACACATAAATTTAAAATATTAAAATAGAGATTGAATCTTAAGTCTCTCAATAGACTGAACACTGTTTGTTTTTGCAAGGGAACATATTGTGCTTACTGTTAGCTTTTAATATTTTAATGAGTTACATTTAAATTCTCCCTCTGCAGGAACTGGGGTTTGAGGAATAGATTACAAGTAAATGAGAAGTAAAGTAATATGTTAATAATTAATGCCAGTGTGCTGCTTAGTAGATCTTAAATTAATAAAATAGCCTCAGGGAAGCCCCTTTGTATTACATCTTAAACTGAGATTGTGAATAACACTGTGTAGCATGGTGGTGCTTGATTTTGAACGTGTTACCAGAAACACAGCAAATTAGCAGCCTCTAAACATCCTCCTATATATCTTGATGACTTGTTATGCTTTGAGTACAGTAAATCTTCAGAGTGGTATACATATTACATAATATAGCCAATACACTATGGAAGTATATAGGAGGTCAAATGATTTGTCCCTTGTATTAATAATACAAAGAAATTTTGGGAAATGAAAGCTGCTTGATCTCCTGAAATGAGAATACAGTAAGTTATGTAATCAAAACAGTAAATTCAACTGATATGCTTTTAATATTTATTACTAGTTGAAATTGAAGCCATTTTAACTTGTTTTGCTATTATCTAAAAACAAATTTATAAGAAAAAAAAAAAAAAAAAAAAAAACAACCTTCCAAGATACTAGATATGACTAGATCAAAGGAGAAAGTATGTCTTAAAGAGTAACTCAATATTTTAGGAATGTGAATCAGTAAAGTGCCTTAGCAATCTAAGACTCGTGCTGTTGGTAATGTAATTAACTGCCTGTACCTCATTTCTGTAACTATTTTCGCAGATGACTTTCATTTCAGATAAATAATCATCAGTTGATGATTTTGTTGTTGTTTTTTTTTTTTTTTTTTTTTGTTTAATAAGATCAAAGAAGTTAGAACAGGGATTTCTGATTATAAAATAAATCTCTTAATCACTAACGCTTTTACCGACTTTGTGGGACAAATATTTGAACTTGTCTTACATGGAGACAGAGTATATTCACCCTATATGCAGCTGCATAAGCATCTTAAAATTTATTGTTATCTGCTGGGATCATCTTTAAAAATGATAAGAACTTTGCAGCTGCACAGATTATTATTAATTTAATTTACATTTGTGGATGCCTTATGTTTGTTAGAAATAGAACACAAAATATTATTAGAGTTTATGTGGGTGGAGGAATTTGCCAAATGAGTTCTCCACTTGGAGTGAGGAAGAAAGATCCTGGAAGGATTTGGTGTAGACTCCAGTTTTTGATCAAATCATACTTCTAAGCTTTATGAAAACAGTACAGTAGTGTTTTCTTACAAATAGAAGTAGAAAATCCTGTTAATTAGCACTATATCATTGACATCAGAGTAAATCATAGAGTGACAGACTGTCTTGGGTTGGAAGGGACCTCAAAGATCACCTGGTTCCAATCCCCACTCCTTTGGTATGATTTTCCCTCACCAGATCAAGCTGCCTTGGGCTACATTCAAACTAACCTTGAGCACCTCAAGCATTGGGGCATCCACAACTTTTCTGGGCAGCCTGTTCCAGTTCCTTCCACTATGTTCAATTACCATTTCTGCTGCTGAGGTATAGAGGAGACACTCAAATGTATATATTTGCATATTCTGGAGAGGTCTGACCTTCCTATGATCTACTTCACCTAATAGTAGCAGGGACTGCTTGTTCTGTGTTCCCTGTCAGCCTCAAGGACAGTCTTTATGTCTCCTTTCTTCTCCTGGACTTCTTGGAATGAGTAGGATACCTCTTTCCTGTCTATATGGAAGGGGAACTATCTGAAAGGAACTATGTGGACCACAAAGAGACAGAATGAAATGTAACCATGAGTAGAAAAGCAAGAGTGTCTGTGGAGACAGGAGGGAGATGTTGGGTAGCACAGAAGAAATTTGCAGAGCTAGAAGGAAAGGTAAAACAGTGGTGTACAGGGACAAAAAGTCTCACGCTACCTCCCAGAATCCCCAAATGGTCTTCACAGTCCTATTTTTTTGTATATTGGTTTCACTACTCATGAGTAACTGATAATAGCATTTCAAATTGTGAAGATGATACTCCTTTACTCCTTATTATACTTTCTAACAGGAATTGTTAATAAAGGTTATCCAAAGTATTTTAAAGGTTATTGAAATGTTAAGGAAGTTCTTCCTACTATATTTTGTGACACAGAATGTTATTATTCTGGTACAGTGTTTTTCTGTTTTTAGAAAATGAGTTCATTATAAAAATACTTCATATTTGGTATCTTGTTCAAAGCCACCAAATATCTAAGTATTTGAGTGACAACGACATCTGCAAATTAGAAGCAGAAGTAAATTAATCTTTCAGAATATATAAAAAGAACAGAAAGGAAAAGCTAAAAATGAGTGATATTTCCAAATCTGATTCTTTCTGATATATAAATAGTCACTCTGTACCTTCTCTACCTTGCCAAATGCTTCAGTGGTAACAGAAAATTCTAGTGTAATTGCTAAGAAGATGACACTTCTGTATTGCACAGAAATGAAGCGGGACAGAATATTGATGGGAAGATTCAACTTCTGTTGCTTTACCATCAACATCTGCCTCTGATGTCATTGGCCAATATAATAAGGCATTACTTTCAGAGCAGGCCTCATATATACTAGAAGGTATTAGCACCACGTAACCTCTTGATTGGAACTTCTCCAAAGTCAAGTTTTGTTAAGTCTTATTGCTTTCCCACAATAAAGTTGAAAGAAAATGATTTATTTCTCTGATGATGGAACATAGGTAGAAATATCCACTGTGACAAAAGGAGGAAATGATTGAAAGCGATAGGATAGTTTGTTGTAAGTGAAAAGGCATCATATTTTAATCACACACAAGGAAGCTTGGAAAGCTGATTTTTTTTTGTTTGTTTTATTGTTTTTTGGTTTTTTTTTTTCAAACAGTTTTGAATTTTCAAATATTAGTATTAATAATATATTTTTTCTGAGTTGGCTAGAAAAATTCTGGTGAGGGAACTGTATGTCCGTTTTCTATAAAGCATTATATCAAAACTTGCAAGGAGAAGAATTTGATCTATGACAAGTTGTGAGAAATCCTAAGAAATGATTTTGTGACTTTTCTTTAGTTCATAACAGGAATAAGTTGTATTTTCTTAGGTTAAGCATTTAGACAGGAAAGATTTCTGCATGCAGTTACTGGGTTTATGTATATAATTGCAGAGCAAATAACAGGCTAATAGATTTGTTCTGTTCAGTCTAGAATCCAAAACACTAAAAAAGCATTATAGCTAAATGCTGTCATCTTACAGACTTTTCTAGGTAGATACGGAGGATGAAATGAAAATTCAGCAATCATGCTTTAGTCTACTATTCTCCCTTTTTTTCCTTTTATGAAAATTAAGACAGAAAAAGACAGCTGTGAGTGTTCTGAAAGAACACACTGCTCTTTCCTCGAATTAGACTGCAAGAAAATATCCAGCATGATTGAGTAACCTGTATGTGGAATGTGGATGTCAAATATTTAAGCTCAGTGCTGCTCTCCATGTTCTTTCCTTGGCCATTCAGCTGCCGTTCAAGTGTGGAGAACACTCAGAACAGGTAGATGAACAATTCTTATATAAAGTCTTCCTTTGTGTTTCTCAAATACAATTTGCTCAAATTTCTATCTTAGTTCTGGTGAGTGGCTAAGTATTTCGCAGCGTGTTGTTCATGTTTATGTGTTTGTCTTATTGGTCCACTTTTATGCTGAATTCACCTGTTGTTGATAAATAAATACACTCGATGACATGAATTCCTTTCGTATTCATCTAATAGGCAGAACTACTTTCAAGGTGACTGAATTCCAGTTCAGTAGCAGTAAATAGGTGTTGCGTACATTTGTAGATTTTGTGATAACTGCTACCAATAGTATTCCTTGATAGTTCTTGAGCATTTTGGAATGGTTTTGGAATTCAGGTGGTTTACAGAACAGTTCAATGTAATTCAGCTAGGTAACTAAACTGAATATGTTTATGTACTGTTATTCATAATATGTATATTTATATAAAATATGAAACAGACATATTTTACAGCGATATTACAAAAACTGTAGAGAAGTATAGAAAGCTGAGCAATGTATCAGGGGTCTTCATTAATGTTCTCAGTTCCATTCTGTTATATATAAGCTGATTCTTGATTCTGCTGATCTACATTCAAGATGCACAGTGTAAAACAGTTATGATAATACTCCTGTTAATGGCAGTATTTCTGCCTTGTTCTGCTCAGTTTGGTCACAGAATTGCAGGGGTTGGAGGGGACCTCAAGTGACTGTCAATTTCAGCCACCATGCTAAAACAGGTACACTACAGGTGTATTAATTATATTATTTTATATTAATTAATTATATTATTTATATTATTTTATTATATACAGGTGTATTCATTATAAATTATATTTCACTGATGAGAAACAGAGCCTATGGGAAATTGATGTACAAACAGGTTGTGTCTTTTCCTTTCGATCACCCCATGCACTGCAGTGTAAGATTACACTGGAGAAGTAATCTTGGTTCTTAATAGAAACTAGCTATCCACTGCTGCCTAAATCCCAGTATGTATAGCCTTGAAGGGAGTAAATGCACATGGCCCCTTATGATAAGGGTGTAGTCATTTACAATTTAGGAATAATTATTTCCTGTTGCCCAGACCATTTTATTTGTTTACTTTTTAACTATCTTCAATTTTGTCTAGGTATGATGTTGTGTTCTGTCAAAAATCCCTTAGCTTGTGTGTGAATATTCATTGTACTCTTTTCTGTCTGTTCTTTGATAAATTCAGTGTCTGACATTGAAAAGATTATAAAATCGGTGACTTTGTTGAGTGAGTAATGTTACTGCCCAGTGTAAGCCAAGGGATTGGACTTCATCAGCCTGGATATCTCTTCTATTCATATATCCCTGTTTTGAGTCACAGCTCATATTCTTCTCTCAGCAAGCAATAGTATGCTATTTAAAAGTAATAAACATTTGATTAAATCAGAATAGTATTCTCCGCATCTGTTTAGCCTCAGATGATATTTTAAGGCTTAAGTACCAGTCTTTCACTGCCCTTTCTGATTGTGATATCTAAATTGTTTTAATAGTGATCGTGCTTGAGATGTCTTAAGATTTACAGCAACGTGATTTTGAATTCAGTAGAATTACAATTATTAGAATAGTCTTATGACTGCATAAATTATATTTTAGTTTCTTTTGATGATTGATTCAGTTCACACAGATTTGTGTTTGTGCAAACTTAAATGAAACAGCAGAAGAAAACAGACTATAGGCACTATGGTATAATTTACCTGTGCTGTTTTATTTGCATTTATAGTCTAAATAATTAGCAATCACTATACAACCACGCACCAAAGCTGTGAATCAAGAATGTACATATGCTACAATTGAAAGGAGAACAAAAATGAAATAAAAGCATAAAGCACCACCAACAAAAGTATTACATTGTTCTCTCAATTATTATTGTGTTTTTGAAAAGTTGATCCCAGATTTTAAAATGTGGGCTGCACTTAATGTATATGGAAGGCTATATATTGTCTTCTCTAGATTAGTTTTATGTATGATAATTTCAGTTAGTCCTTCCTGTTTGTAATGGAGGAGTGACACTCTATAGTCTTTTGTTATCTTTAGGTAATGTGCCTCAGCAGTGGTTTCAGTACCAGTGACGACAAGATATGCTTGGCAGCAGTAGACTCCAGATGGTGAACCCCAAAAAAATCTGCCTTTCTTCAGCAGAAGTAGCATCTGGGTTGTGGCTGCCTTTCTTGTTGATCTCTGTTCAACCTCCTGGGCTTGTTTTCTTGCTTTATTTTCATCATAGATATAAAACGCTCTTGAGAAAGGCTTCTTTAAGTATACATTTTCCTGTTAATTAGATTAATTGCTCTGGTCTATTTCATTAAGTTAGAAGTTTCATGGTGGAATTAACAGAATATGAGCCATGCTTTTACTTTTCTGAATCATATTTACCAAAGATTGAATACCCATTAATAGTTAGAGCAAATTAAATTGTTTGCTGGTTTACATGTGGTTTGCGATTTGAGTAATGTAAGTGGGAACAATCAGCAGATTCAATTCCTGAAATACAACTGTAAATTTAAATTCACAACTTGAGTTGTTCCTGAAAATTATGCAGGCATGAAATAAGTGCAGACAATCAGTATCAAGGTAGGTAAGGAACTTAAAATGCAAGTATTTTATAGAGAAACCTGAGGTACAGAAATTTAGAATGAAGAAATCTTGTCAGATGCACTGATATGTCTGTTGTTTAAGAGAACTTGATTATATGGAAACAAAGCACCTTTCTCTATTATAATGAAATTATTCTCTGCTATTTTCATGTTTTCACATCAGAGTGAAACATAGTTATGTCATCACTGTTTTTGATAGGAAGATGCAGAGTTCAGTTGTTGGTGTATGACCTTGTCTAATGGAACTTGAATGTTGGTCAGTCGCTGAACTTTGGTAAAAGTCATTGAAAATGTGCTTATTTGTCTCTGCTGCTTTTGTATCCCTTCTCTAAGATGCTGAATTGAGAAGTGCAGATTGCTCTGAGGCCTTACTATTTTGAGTTTTAATGGCCACAGTGTGCCTTCATGACTGAGGTTGGAGAGCATTATTTCAGCTATGGATCCTCATGTGAGCAATCCAAGCTATGTCTGCCTATGTTTCTTTTTTTCATGTATGCGCTAGTTCAGATCTTGTCTTAGAGGAATCAATTAACTGATGCTTTGGTAAATATACCTGTAGAATGAGAACAGTCAGAATACAGCCTAACAGCATGGTTTAAGGAAAGATTATTTGCCACAACTCTAAGTATATCATTAGGAGCAATACTCTGAGTTTTCTTCAGAGCAAAAAAAAAACCAACAAAAAAAAAACCAACAAAAAAAACCCAACAATGTATTCAAACTACTTCCTTTAGTAGAACAAGGATGATATCTTTAAGTTAACCAATCATCTACTCTTGAGCTTTGGGAATCAATTTCTGCTTCCACTAGAGGAAGTCAGAGTGCTGCTATTAACCATTTTGGAACCAGAGTTTTACTTACATTTTTTCCAAAAGGATCCTGATAAATCAAGATTCAAAGAATCTAGTTTTAAATTATGATTTATCTAGTATCTAGTATGATAATAATTCATGGAAAAGGCTGAGGCATAAATGTTGCTATTTGTAACACTTCCAAAAGGATTTAAAAAGAAAAAAAAAAAAAGTTAAAAAAAAAAAAAAAAGTGTGCATTTACCTGGCAAATGAAGCTACAAAAGTTATTATGTGCAATTGGTTTGAAAAGCCTGTCTTTGATAATGCTCGGCTGAAAAACTATAAACCATTTCTGGTACAAAACAAACTAGATTGCCTTAATCTTGTCCAGCTGTTTGCCTATTGTACATTTTTGTAATTTCATATTGTGGAAACAACAGAAAAGTAATTCCTGTAAGAATTTGACTTCACAGTAGATTTTCCCATTTCTCATTTATCCTGTGTGTTGAACTGGCACAAATACTCCCTTTCTGAAAAAGTTATTTTTTGTTTGTGAGATTTTATCTTAGAAACTAATGTAGAGCAATAGGGATTTTTAAAATTTAGTGCAAATGAATAAATAAAGCTTACATAAATTGATACTGACTTAATAAATGCATTATATCCTCTGCAAGTCAGAATAATTTTTAATTATCCAAAATTAAGTCCCTAATGATTGTGCTTTATGGTCACTATAACTTAAAATACTCAGTTCTACTGAAAAACTGTTTGCATAGTAGCAACTTCATATCTTAGAATAATAAAGGCAAGATTATTGAAGATACTTTCTCTTCTACATGTTGTATGTTTATGCTGACACCTTTAACATGAATACAACATGAATGGCCCTATCTCCTTGCTGTCCTAATGTTCTTCAGAATTTATTCTTTGTAAAAGGAAATCGTGTGGAGTGTGTCTACTTTGCTGGTCATGTTTCTAGAAACTAGGAAGTGAGTAATGTTACTCTATTCTGTTTGTGATGACACATGAATCTCACAAAATTTAATTACCTCACATATGTAATAATATAAATTTTGGTAAGCCTTGATACTTTAATCAGACATGAGTTGGTGACAGTAAGATACTTGAACTTAGGACTAGAAAAATGGGATCTGATAAAGGAACGTAGAAGTGATGCATATGCATTTCAAGGATGAGCATGAATTTCCTCACTTGCCTATAGAGAAGAAAGAATTAGGTGCCAAGAGTAGCTTATGGATCTGTATGCCTGTGTCTGTTTGTCCATGACAGGATTTTTCTGTGTAATGCTGGTAAACATGCTTACTCTAAATAAGCATCAGTAAGATTAGTACCAAAAAATACTATGTGAAAATGGCTCTTTTTTCCTCATTCAGCAGAAAAACATCTGGGATCGTTACTAGGGTAGGATAGACTTTTGGAATAATATGTATTGAAATACAGATTATGTATTTATAATTTTTGTTACTGTTGGACCTCAGTTGTGTTGAGAGGCTCCCCCAAGTCTCCTCTGGAGAGATGGACATTGTCAATAGCAATGTGTAATTCCTTACAAAGGGAAGGTGATATTTGATATATCCTCTTCATTTCATGTATGAAATGAAGCACAAAAACATCTTGATCCACAGAATCTCACAGTGGTAGCCTGAAGAACAGGTAGAGACTTCGTCCTATGTTCCTTATTTGTCTTACTAGGGGGAAAAAAAAAAAAAAAAAAAAAAAAAGAGTTGCCTGATGAGAGCCTGAAACTATCAGCACCACAAAACCTCTGTGAATTATTCTGAGAAACAAATGTAACACTTGGCAGCAGAAACTCAAAGTCACATTCTTCTTTTCCCCATAGGTAGGTGCCTATGCAATTTGTGTATATTTGATAACACTGATTGATGGTGCATACTTTTATATTGAATGACTAAAACCTGTCAAACATCACTATGTAATATTTACAAAATTACTGAAACTACTTATTCAGTTGAAGATTTATCTGGACACATATAATGAATGTGTTCTTTTCAACCAGCTTATTCTAATCTAGCTCAGGGTGCAGCCTGAAGAAGATCTAGCACAGGGAAGAGTCTGGGTATCTATCGCCTAGAGAAGGAGTGAACAGATGCCTGTCTCAGCAGCAGCCTACAGTTAATTTAGCTTAAACATAATTTCACAAGAGGAGAAAGAAGCAGCAACAGCAAATAAAATATCAAGAATAGAAATAAAGCATTCACGTTAACCCCCCTGTGAAAAGGAATAGCAACCTCCTGTGTAATCATTAAGACAGAGAAGGTAGATTTTCATGCAACATGGACTTGTCAGTGTCTGGTCTGAAATGAATTTAGGCTAAACTAAGATAAGAACTGCATCCAAATATGCTAATTTACTTGGAAGATTTGAAAACCAGTAGGGAACTCTGTAGGCTGTAGGAGAATGCATGAAAACAATCTGTGACTGTGCTCCTTGACCTTCTGTTCCTACTTTAGGAAGGCTCCTTTTCATAGATGAACTATTTTCCCTCTCTGTCTGCCCATACCGATTTTCTTCATTTAATGTTTGCATGTACAGATTTTGTAAGCAGATCATTCAATTTGCATTCTAATTGTCCAGTTCAATTGTGGTATGGGGAGATTTGGAAAAAAAACAAAACAAAAAAAAACAAACAACCAACAACCCCACACTGAACAGTACATCTCAATTAGTCATGAGTTTGATCTCGCTGTTTCATTTTTGTGGGTAATGAATAGATTATCATAAGCATCATGTTACTATTGATTTCATTATTAAATTGATCTTTCCAGTCTTTTTTAATTTAATTTTTTGTATAGCACATATCTAAACAGGGCCAACCGCTTGTGCCTACAAATCTTTTCCAGAGGACTTCGTTTTTTAACTACAATAAGATCCACTTAGTACTGTTTGTATTAAATTCAAACCCATTTAAAAAAACAAAACAAACAAACAAACACCAAAAACCAACCAAACAAAAGCTAACCACAGTTTTCTTACTAGTATCTAATAATTCAATTTTTATTTGGAATGGTAATCATGCTTTTTGGAATAGTGTATTTGCAATTACAGCATCAGTGTGTCTCATTTCATATGACATAAGTCATTTGCAAAAGAGTAACTAGGGAAATTACAAAAAATATTAGCAAAATATTCAAATTTTACAGATATTTTGAACTTAGTATTTTATGAGTTTAGGTGCTGCTTGCTAAATTTTCTGACGTGCCTTTCTAAGATACCCTGAACTTAGGGAAGAATAAATCTACTCATTTCTTAAAGCTATTTTAACTGAAGCTATCATTCTGAAGTACTTTTTGCACCTGCAATAAATACTCAAAAAGAATATTTTTTCTTGTGAGGGGAAAAAAATGAAAAATAATTGCTGCTATAGCTTCATGTACTGTTTTTTGTTTGTTTGTTTGCTTGTTTTGTTTTTTGTTTTGAGGTTTTTGGTAGTGTGGTGTCATAATTTCATAATTTCATTATTTATTTATTTTTGTATGATAGAGATCAGTAGAAAACTGTGCTAACTGAACTTGATTGTATATACTGAGTATCAGTCAAACTTCTGTAATTGCCTTGCCAGACATAATCATAAAGAAGTTAATGGCTGCCTTGAGATGCTTCTCCTGGAGCATCATTGCTAAAGAAATTCTGCTGCTTGAACAAGGCGTTTCAGCTTATGCTGTGTCTGAAGGGACGAAGTTACACAGAATCATGGAATTGCAGATGTTAGAAGGGACTTTAAGAGATCAAGTCCAACCACACCGCTTAGGCAGGTTCTCTACAGTAGGTCACACAGGTAGGCATCCAGATGTATCTTGAATATCTCTATAGAAGGTGACTTTACAACCTCTCTGAGTAACCTGTTCCAGGTCTCCATCACCTTTACTGTAGAGAAGTTCTTCCACATGTTTCTATGGAACTTACTATTTTCAAGTTTTAGGTCATTGCTCCTTGTTCAATTGCTGCTCATCACAGAGAAGTACCTGTTGTAACTGATGTAACTGACAGGTTCAATAACTTGACCAGTTGGATCTAAGCTAAATTACAATTCATTACTGTTGTTCATAGGATTACGTTTTAGAGAAATAAAGAAGAAAACAACTGTCTGGTTTGGGTAGTTTTTTTTTCTTACATTAGTAAACTAAACCCTCATCAAAACCCTACTGTTAGTGATTGCTAATTACCTGCAGCTGCAGGAGCCCTTGTAAAGCACTGCCTTAATTAGTATGGCCTAACGTGCCCTTGGGAATTAAGCAAGCAAAAATGTAGCTGAAAGGTTTTGCTTTTTCTTGATGGGTATCAAGTTGTGTTCAGAAATCACTGAAAGGCATTCTTAGAAATGCCTTCACTGAACTGCCATCAATGTGCTGTTCTTCAAATTAGGTAAATTCAGTATGTTTAGATGTTTATGATGTGAACTTTTTAATGCAAAGTTCTGGATTTTTTATTTTGAAGTAAATTCTTATTGAAGTAATGATGGTTATTCATGTGCAGCTGAATAGAGAAGAGCACATTTCCTTAGAACTGAGAATACAACAGTTTAGTCTTAGAATAAAGAATCATATTGGCTATTTTTATCAAGTTTTAAATTTAAACATGTATATTAATGTTAATCTTATTGGTATATTTTCTTTGTTTTCAGGCTGTAATAATTCTTATAATTCTTTTTTTTCCACATGTACTTTGATCTTGTCTATCATGTATGAAGCCAGGCTTATCCTGAAGTTGATAATTCAGGTCACAAAAATTTTTCTTCTTCTTTTTTTTTCTTTTTTTAGGTTTTTTTTTTTCTTTCTTTTTTTTTTTTCTTAATATGTATGAAATTTTGGGGAGCATTTGTTTGTGGCAGTATCTATGCTTTGTGGTAAAAAAAGCAGTGACAGAATTAAAGGGAAAACCTGGCAGTGATCTTCCTGAGGCTCAGTTTTTTGATGGAAAGGGTTGTTTCTTGTGTAAGCATTATTCTTTATGACTTTACTCTGCAAGTAGAATGTATTTGGATTTTTTAATATAGTATGAGAATTATGATAAATAATAATCTTTTGATAGTAAGTGTTGGAAAATGAAGCTGGGATGGAGCAAAGTGTATTAGTAAAGTCTATTGGTACAAATTACTCAAGGGAAGAATAGGTATATAGGCGTGGTGTAAGTTTTGCATAATGTAGTTGTGTGTAATCAGGAAATGTTCACACTGAGTATTTAATTAGACTCTAGGTGATCATTCTTGGGACTTTGCTAATTATGAAGTGGCATAGCTACTGAGAAAGTCGAAGTAATGTTTCAGAAGACTGTACTGAGGATTTTGGATGTGTGAGGAGTGCTTGAGGTGATTAATATTAAAGAAGGTGATAAAATAGGAAAAGGTCTAACTACTTGTTTAAAGTTAACAATTCTTTCCCAGGTATCAGAAATAATGGGTGAAGGTACAAATGTATGAATGAGAGGAATGATAGTCCACAGTAGACTACATCAACTGTAATGCATTATCTCAGAAGATAATACACCTTGATGAGGGTGAGATTTAACCTCTCTGTACAACTTAATATAAAAGAGGTTTGCAGTGAGTGAAAACAGTTAAGAGAAAAGCTCTAATCCTCCTAGATCATAATTACTGCTAAAACTAAATGTTAAATACAATTATCAATAAATAAATAAATCTAGTAATTATGTTTACTTAAAGAGAAGAATGCCTAGATTTACTTAAACTTTAACCTGTCACTTGTCCCACTGTGCCAGCCAAACTGATTTTTCTTTTTGCCACCTCTGTATAATGGTCAAGAACACCAAATGCTTTATGAAACCAATCTTTTTAACTTCAAGTATCACTTTTCCTGTATCTATGAAGAGAATTTGGAATTTTGTCATGTTCCTGTTTGTGGGTTTTGATTTTGTTTTTTGTCTTGATAATACTTGCATGCATACTCTTCGTTTCAATGTATAAAGTACCAAAACAATTAGTGATTCTAATTTGTTACAGAATTTACTAAAAAATTGTGACTTTAATGTTGCTCTCTGTAAATTGCAAATAATTAATCTTGGTGCAAAACATGTTGGATTACCTAGTAATCCAATAGAATAGGTATTTTACTTAAATTGAACTGTACAAAGTATTTCTGTAAGCTCTTATAATTTGAAGGGTTTAAGCTGGAAACATATCCAAATGGAAGATTTTAAATTTCAAAGCATATACATCAAAGAAAACTTTGCGTCCTTATTTTACATTTTAAGATTTGAATTGGCTTTACCATATAAATAATTAATGCCGCTAAGAATCTGAAGTGATAAATAGCAGTTGGCAGTAATAATGTATTGTATTGGAGCTAAGAGCAAGTTATTCTATCAGCTGGACTTCAAAAGGCATAATAGAATAAATTGTATCATCACTTGATTTATTATTATGGGGGAAAAATGACAGATCAAACCCAAGGGTCTCATCAGATAGGTACTTCTTAGCTGTCAGGCTTTTAAAAGGTAGAAGCTGCTTCATAATTTGTATTCTGCTTCTGTGAGCTTTTCTTTAAAGCCAGGTATGCCAGTATACTGTCTACCCCTCCACACTGGCAAGTGACCAGCACTAAATGCTCCATAGGATTTATTTCAGAAAGTCTTCATGAATACTCAGGTTTTTAAATCCTAACAGTCTACTTTCCCTTCACAACTCTATTACTTAATACCTGGGCTATATTTTGAATTACAGGGATTTAATAATGATTTATGACATAGATTTCTGTTATTTATTTGTACAGATAGACATCTTATTCAGTTTTAATTTTACTTTTGCTTCTGTCTTTCATTTTCATATCAAATGGCAGCTATTTGAGGCAGTCTCTCTTTTGTGTTCTTCTTCTAGTTGTTTATCTATGCTACATCCCACGTTATTTTTTGCCCTCTTGAAATTTTAAAAAAAAACCTCTTTTTCAGCATTTCTTTGTATGCAAAATCTTCATTTTTGTAGTC
The DNA here is from genome assembly GCF_054131305.1 of Coturnix japonica. NCBI lineage: Eukaryota > Metazoa > Chordata > Aves > Galliformes > Phasianidae > Coturnix > Coturnix japonica. Next base: position 66,279,057 of record NC_140666.1, read on the forward strand.
ATTCTTTGTCCCATTTGTGAACTCTTACAATTTCTGAATTATTTTAATGTTACAGGAAGCAACAATTGAGTAAATAGTTGCAAAGTAATTTCTTGGTTACAAAGACTTGTGACAGTAAGCTGCAGAAAAGACCAGTGGGAGTGCTCTAGTCCAGCCTCCTCCGTGAACAGTCGTGAACAACCTGGTGTCCTGACAAACTCTAAGGATGAACCTGCTACAGTCCCAAATCAACTTCTGGGAAAACGTTTTTGTAATGTTCAGCCTGAGGCTCCAAAACATTGTTGGTTGTGGTGATGAATGTTTGTTTCATTTTTGTTGCTGAGGCTCCACATGTTTTTAACTGCTCCCTGCTGAGTTCAAATCTACATTGTATTCCCCTTAGCCATCTCTTCACCTGATGAAACAGCTCCAGGTTCCTCAACATCATCCTATATGTCCCGTCCATCTTCGCAGTCCTACGCAAGGCTTTCTTTGATTTTAAACTTCATTCTTGATCTTGTGTAAGCATATAGAAAAAAGATAATTGTGTTCCAGATGAGGGTTTGTCAGGACAAAACGGATGGAATTATTTTTCCACTTTCCTAGTGACCTTCATTCCAGCACTGGGCAATGTGTGTTCACTTTGGCCTTGGTGAGAGCATGCTGTTTTCTCATGTTCAGCCTGTTATTAATCCCCATATCCTTTTCTGCACAAACTGAGTTGGAATTCAGTTTGATGTTCACCAGCCTGGGATCATGCATGTTCTTAACATAACATGTAACTATGTTTGTCCCAGTAGGAATCCTGAAGTGGTTGTTGTCCCTGCCACCAGATTTCCTTTGAAAGCTCTGCTGTTCAACCCTGCTTGCAACTTTTCCTCATTTAGTATAATCTGTAGATTTCTTGAACCAAACATTGGGCAGTACAGCACTCATTAATGCCTGGAACAAATTGCTTTTAGCTGGCTACAGTTTGTTCAGCAAATTAATAAGTACTGCCCTATTTATCTGGTGGCCAAATGGATGTTTCTTTTTTCCCTGGATTCCACCTTTCCTAACATTATATTTTCTTTTCCTGTTAATGGTTATCTAGACTTTTTCTTGCATATAGAATTAATTTAGAATATGTGCATTTTAAAATGTTCCAGATCATTTTTTTTTCTGAAAAAAGAAAAAAAAAAAAAAGCAAAAGAAAGTGACAGTGTAGTGGTTTAGACACATTTTCCAAGTTATCCGTACAGTTACTTTCAAAGGTTATGAGACCTTGTTGTTCCAGTACTTAGGAATGTTCTAAATTCCTCATCTCTAGACACATCTCTAGTCATGTTCAAAAAGCTACTGCAGTGAATATTTTGAATTACTGTCTAAGAAACTACAGCATAACAAAGACAAATGTTGTAAAGCCTGTCAGAAAACCATTCAACTGGAAACAAAGGTAATCTCCTTATATCAGGGAGAATTTATTCTGAGCGAGAATTTTAAGGAAATAAAAATGAAAGGTTTTGCTTTCTTTTGAATCCAAAGTGGATACTCTCATTGTGGAGATCTTTCTGGGGTGTTCTTCCTTTTTTTTTCTTTCTTTTTTTTCCTACCTCTGGACAAACTCTCAATTTCTAAATAATTTTACTCAAGGCTTAGTTTTTCCATAGTCCAAATAGGGATGAACTAGGTAAGCATATATCTCTAGAGAAATGTTTTAAAGGCAATTTTGACTGCATGTTATATTTAATTTTTCTTTAGAAGGGCATATGATTTCTCAATTTCAATAAATACAGTCAGCGGATCTCAGTTGGCCAAGATAAATGTATATATGTGTTAGAATTTCATGCGTTAGACAAGCATGTCAAAAAGTTTATATAAAAAATGATGAAACAGTGGAGAAGAATGATTCTGAATTAAATTGCATTCTGAAGTTAGGAGCATCGCACACTTTCTTTACAGAGGTCTCTTGCTGATCAGATAGTGTGGGTGGTTCTTAGATATAAGCTGTTGAACTTACTAAGCTATTTCTGCAATCATAGGAGAATCAGAGGTATTATTAGCTACACTGAAATTTTCTACTCCTGTTGTCTGTGTAAAATTGACTGAAGTGTTTTCCTAAGGAGAGTGGAGATTGAATACAGATCAGTGTTTACAAAAGCCTCCATGTTAGTTGTTATATTATGCTGAATAAGATACATAATCTTTGTAGTGTTCTATATTTTAAACTGCTTCTAAATATCAACCAAAAATAATCTAACAAAATATTTTGAAATTTAATATAAAGAACACGTTGTGATGGAAATAACTGATGATTGCACTGTAATGTGTAGGATTTTTTTATTATTATTTTCAAGAGGATCTTACTTCAAGCCTCATTTCTCATGCAGGTGGAGACGTTTCAAAAACAAATGAAAACAAAAGCAAATGAACTCTACTTGAAATCCTGTTGCTTTTCCCTAAAGACAGTAAGGACAAATGCAAGTTTAAAGCCTTTTGGAGCTCCTTACAAATTAAAGAGATTACATATAACCAAAGTTAGTCCACTAGGTTTTTGAAACCTGATAACTTTAATCTGTATCAAAATCATTACTAAATAATAACAAAGAATGAAAAGATGATCAAATGAAGTAGTAGCAAGTACTGGATCTTAGTCACAGCTGAATTACAAGTTACAGTTATGAAACAACTACAGAGATTCATGGTGAGATAAATATGGGTGAGAATTTGGTCCCTCACCTCATCCTCATCTCCAAATTGGAGGGATGTGGATTTGTTGGGAAGACCACTCAATGGATAAGAATTTGGTTTAAAGACCTGCAGAGGGTGGTAATCAATGGCTCTATGTCCAGGTGGAGGCTGGTAACAAGTGATGTCCTCCACCGGATCAGGAGTGTTGGAGCTTCATGATCCTTGAGGTCCCTTCCAACCTGGGTGATTCTGTGAGAAATGCAGATTTAGCAGGCCAAACTCCATCTGTTATCCATCTGTTATGCTCATCTCTAGAATCTAAGCATCTTCTTTTAATGTATTAACCTTGTTATATATCTATCTATCTATCTATATATATATATATATCTTGTATATTAATCTTGTAATTAAATCTATTTAAAAGCTATGGAGTTGTATTGCGATTTACTTGATAAAACTGAATCTCATTGCTGTGACATCACATAATTTATATACAAATGCAATATTATATTTTGGCAGAGACTGGGGGGAAAGACTGCTTTCAGTCCCTTTGCTCTAAGTATCTTAAGAACTGTCTGCCATTAGTCTTTATCTTAATAGATTTTTAATCATATCAAGTTTGCAGACTCAAATGGCTGAAGGCTTTTTGGTATGTATTATTTCTAAGACACAAAGTATAGAAGGAAAATGTTTATACTATTTTAACAATAATTCTTTGTCTCATGTAGTGTGCTTTTTGAAGTTGAAGAAGGGAGTGTGTTTCTGTCCTGGTTTGCAGCTAGAATTTAGAGAAGTATCTCAAATTAAAAACTACATGTAAGGAAGAATATTGTTGTGTTTTATGTTTGTACATATATAATACCAAGGTGATGCGATACCCACTCTGTTCTCTTTCACTTTTCTGTTGTTTCCAGCAAGATGTTTAAAGAAAACAGGCACTATGCAGACTCCTTACAGATTTTATATAAAACAAGCAAATAAAATTTCTGGATTTACTGTTCTCCTTTCCTTCCCAGCATGAAAGGAAGAGGGAGACAAAACTATTTTTATTCTTTTGTGTGTGTCAATATTATGTATATTAATATTTATAACTTTGTCATATCGGTCACTTCTAAATCTGTGCCTTTTTCCCTCAGTATTTAGAGTAAATCTTTAGCATGCAGTGCCATTAAAAAGTCATTAATTTTGACATACACAGATGTCAATACACAAATTAATCGAATAAAACGACACATTATTTATTTCAGATGAATGTGGTAAATTCAACTTGTGCCAACAGGAATGATAAAACAGATGAACCTGCCAAAAATTTTTAGTTATTTAAAGCTTGAGGCTTTGTGGTATACAGGTGTGGAAGAAAACAATGCTTGACCTATACATAATATGTAACTTTTAGCACCCTTTCCTATTGTTCTTGTTTCAGTCTAATTTCTTATACATGCAAACATAGATTCTAATCTTAGAACTGTAACACATATTTAAGCTCTGACTCTGTAAAGATAAGTTATCAGATTTTTTGAGAAATGTAGTAAACTGTATGCCTGTTGGAGATTAAAGGACAAAAAGAGAAGTTGTTTTGTTTTTTGTTTTGTTTTTTTTTGTTATAACATAAAGTTTTATTTACTACAGAAATGTGTTAATATTTGCTTTGCTGGGTAGTTTGATTCCCTCTCCGCTGCTCTTTCCCCCCCCTCCCCCCCCCCATGTAGTCCAGTGGGTGCATTAATTCATCTCATCATAACTAAATGCATCCTCACTTACTGTGAGTTAACAAATAACATGAAAATGCAGCTTTCTTCCTACAGCGGGTGGTGGGTTATAATGAACATACGCTTTATTTAGTGATTATCAGTTACTCGTATGAGACTAGCTAATGAAAAATGAATCAAAATGAAATTTGTCTTTCCAAACTTCTTTACATTCTTGATGCAACTGAGTTCATTTAACACTTCATGGCATCAAAATCAGGAGCTTGGAGGAAAAAAAAATAATTTTTAGTTTTCTATTTATCACTAGAACAAAATACCTTCATATTGCATTCAGTAAAAATCGTACATTTAAGACCTTAAAGATTTATGATTACTTTTCTGGTGCTGTGCCACTCATTTTTTTGTTTGTGTGTTTTTTTGTTTGTTTTTTTTTTTTCCCTCCATACCCTAGTGTACCTATTCAATACACCAAGGAAATATCTTGAAACAGAAAATTGTTGGAAATTACTACAAGAGTATTTATTTAACCTCCTTGTAAGCATCTGAATTTCTTTTAGAGCGGTAAAACAAAAGAACAGTAATCAATTTGACAACAGATTACTAGATTGTGGTTGCAGTGAATAGTGATGACAGACCAAAAGAGATGTATAATAATTCACTTTGAGGGGCAAGTGTACAAAAACTAATTTTCATAATTATTTTTTTAATAAATGAAGAGTTGTATCAGTTTTGTACAGGCTGGGGGAAGACCTGCTGGAGAGGAGCTCTGCTGAGAGGGACCTGGGCGTCCTGGTGGACGACAGATTGACCATGAGCCAGCAGTGTGCCCTTGTAGCCAAAAAAGCCAATGGCATACTGGGGTGTATTAAAAAGAGTGTGTCCAGAAGGTCAAAGGAGGTGATCCTTCCCCTCTACTCTGCCCTGGTGAGGCCTCATCTGGAATATTGTGTCCAGTTCTGGGCTCCCCAGTACAAAAAAGACAGGGATCTCTTGGAAAGAGTCCAGCGGAGGGCCACTAAGATGGTGAAGGGCCTGGAGCATCTCCCCTATGAGGAGAGACTTAGGGAACTGGGTCTGTTTAGCCTTGAAAAAAGAAGGCTGAGAGGGGATTTGCTCCAGGTTTATAAATACCTGAGGTGTGGGAGCCATAGTGGTGAGGCTGGTCTCTTTTCAGTAGTGCGTGGGGACAGAACTAGGGATAATGGGATGAAAGTACAATATAGGAAGTTCCGCACGAATGTGCGGAAGAACTTCTTTGCAGTGAGGGTGACGGAGCACTGGAACAGGCTGCCCAGGGAGGTGGTGGATTCTCCTTCTCTGGAGATATTTAAGACCCGCCAGGATGCCTACCTGTGTGACATGGTGAAGGGAGCCTGCTTTGGCAGGGGGGTTGGACTTGATGATCTCTAGAGGTCCCTTCCAACCCCTACAATTCTGTGATTCTGTGATTTTGTTCTTCCCTTGCTGACCCAAGCTTTCTCTTTCTTTGTTCCCCAGATGCTGTCTATATAAGCAGTTGGATATGGTTTTCTTGAAGTGAATAAAGAAATGTCTTCACTAGGGCTTTGTTTTTTGTTTTTTTCTCCTTTCTTAAATGCCATAGCATGTCCACTCTCTTCTAATGAAAGTTTTCCCATAGAAATCTCCTTTATCTTCCTCCCGGTTTCTTACTTTAATCTCTTTAAGAGTCTTTGTTCATAGAACATTTTTGTATTTTTTTGCTTCGTGTGTCACCATTAGGGAGCCTAATTTTATAGCTAAATCTGATATTTGTCCTGAATTTGTGGTCTTTGGGTAGACTATGCTGTGTTCGCTTAACCAAATTCATCTGTCAAAGAGTGTCACTGCATTAGAGGCAGACAACACTACTCAATTCACCTTTATTGTTTCTGGTCTGTTATCTATGGTTAGCTCAGTTTTTCAGGGAGTGTCTTTCTATATCTCCTATAACTAATAAAGGAGCATGCTCACCCTTCTGTGAATTATGAGGAATATGAATAAATGAATGCATTACAATACTGACATGAATAATCTATTGCATATGTAACTGCTCTACAGTAGAGTAGGCATTCTCAAACTGCCTGTATGTGAAATAGAAATTGTGTTGATTCCATTACTGTACATACATTTTACTGCTGTAAAACAAACAAACAAACAAAAATCAAACAATGATTTGAATTTTGTTACTTATCAAGACTAAAAACAATTACTTTGTGTTTTTGCAATCCAGTAAGATTATCAGTTTGTCGCATTTCTGAAACACAAGGGCTAAACATTTGTGTAGGCTTTTAATAATCTAAGTGTGTATGCATTTTGCTGATCAGTGAAATAGGCATGTACTGTGTAATTGTGTAGTAGGCTCTGTGTGGAAACATTAAAATAACAATAGGCTGTCAGGAAAAGACTTCCAAAAGCCTCCTGTATTTCTCCTCTACAGCAATGTAGCTTTAATTGTACATCATTCTTACAGAAATACATATTCAAAAAGTTCAAAATATTTTTTCATGATTCAATATTGCAAAAACAGGTAGAGTCTTCTTCTTCCAGTTCTTAAAGTCAAAATGTTCTTCTAATTTCCATGTGATTCTAGTTTCTTTATTTTAATCTCATTGTTTGCTATCTAATCAGTAGGCATGAAGAAAGTGTTTTCATATTTTAAGATTCTGATTGTGTCTGCTTGCTCAGTTCCCCTTCTCCAGTGTATATAATACCATCAAGTTTAGACCTGCCTCATAGGTCATTTTTTACTTTAGTTGTTTAATGTGTGTCTGCACTGCCCATTGTTATTCAGATATAGAAAAAAAAATGTCATGGCTTTTTCATTGCTTTTCATTTCATTGATATCATGGTCAGCCTCCAACTGCCTACAGAAAGTCTGACTATCTATTCTGATATAGGGTTCATAATATTTTAAGAATTCAAGGTAGGTTGATCTCTATTGCCATTGTTTTGCCTTTTAAAAGTTATATACCAATTCTGCCTTTCTGGTTTTCATCTTTACAGTTTGCTTTCATTCATCCTTTAAAAAAAAAATAAAATCTGTGTACATAGACTGTGTAACTGGGATCTATGTAGTGAAAACTAATACAAAAAAAAAAAAAAAAAAAGAAAGAAGAATTAGGAATGGATACATTAAAAATAGCAATTTGTGCCAGGTACCCAACACCTAAACTACAGGTATGCATATTTATTTATTGTTAATCTGGTCCCCTGGAACAAACATCCCTGTCCTACAAACTTTTGTTTGTAGCTATCCTGCAAACTTTTGCTTTCAGGTTTATAGGCTTTTCTCATCAAACACCAGAGCATTCTTTGGACTATTTTGTAGTGATAACAACAATAGGCTGGTACTCTTATGACCTTTATCAAGGAAGTAGGCTTTATTTTTTGTTGTTGAATTGCACATAAAATGCGGTACCTGTTTCTTCTTGACTCTGAATTTGGGTATTGGCCTCATTAGGGCTCAGTTTGGGAGAAGTCTTCTGGCAGTGCCAAATGCTGGACAGGACACCATGAAAGTGATTCTGGCCTCTCTGATCCTCATTTGCATGAGGAAGAAGTGGGTAGATGAGAGAGGTTATACAAAGTTTGGACAGATGGAAATGATGAGTTGTAGGGACGATGATGCAGAACTTAAAAACACATGGGGGCATAGCTGAAACCACTGACCATGATCTGGCATTATATATACTTATATGATTATACTGAATCTTTTGCAAGACTGAAGTTGATCCTACCACTGTGTAGAAAAAAATTGCAGAATGTTGTCATTGTTTGCTTTAAACAAACAAACAAAATACACAGGAAAGTATTGATGAAAGTATTCTGTAGTAGAAGAAAGAAAAACAAAAGTAGATAGTCTGTAGATAGTCTTGGCATCTATGTGACCTGGTTACAAGACCTTTACCTTTCAAGTGGTACAAGTAGGAACACGGGAATTCTTTGTGGTTTGAGAGTATTCTGTCAGAGCATGTTCACTTGTTACTTGCTGTGGGACTTGCTTGTGCTGCAGATCATACATTGATTGGGACCTTTCTGTTCCTTTTAGAGACTGTTGCTGCACTTTGAACAGAACTTCTGGTTTAAATTCATCCAAAAGGAATCCCCTTCAAATGCAGAAAAACTGCCCCACAGTCTGAGCCAACATGGAGTAAGTGGGGAAATGAGGGATTGCTGCACTTGGCTGCTTTGAGCTTTGTCACTATTGTAGACGTATTTTAGCTAATCATTTATGGCTTGCAGATTTTTTATACTTAGAATAAAAACTGTTTTACTTAGCTGATTTGAAAATACCTACCATATGCAAGTATTCTCAAATGCATTCATTCATTCCCTGCTGGATCTTAATCCTTTATCTGTCTCTGGAGCACCAGTTAAAACAGGGAACCAGTTATGTTGTTCTTTTGACTGAAAGAGAAATTAAAAAAATAAAAATAAAAAAGTAAAAAAATGTCAATATGCTTTCAGTATCTATCAGGAGCTTTTTCTTCTCCTTTGAGTAAACTGGTTCATTAAGGAAATAACGTTACAATGTAATTCCATTTTCCCCTTACACAAGACTCCCAGGAAATTTTCTCTGAAATTCCTCTTACTGAAGTATGCCTTCTTGAAATACTTTGCCTTTAGTTCTAGTTATTTTCTATCTAATCTGATTTCTGAGAACTCTATCCTTTTGTGACCAATCTCAAGCATGTTTCCTCTCTGTCTTCACTTTCTTAGCTCTTTCTTTTCTATTAATTAGAGTAAAATCTGGAGCAGACTCTGCCCTAATTACTTCTTTAATGAAAGTATTTCAGGAGTTTTCTAACCAGCTTGTCTCCTGCTGTATTCACAAAGGGAGCTGGCCTTCAGCATTGTCAGTGAGATCTGTACTGTGGTTTACTCTTCACATATGTAATTTACATCATCCTTCCTGCCTGGATTTTTTTACTTTTATTTATTTATTTATTTATTTATTTATTTGTTTGTTTGTTTACTGTTATTATTTAGTTATAACCATCATTTACAGTCCTTTAGAAATCCATTCTTTTTGCTTTTGTCTGAATCTTGTAAGGAAGGTGTTCATCCAAAGTCCCTTACTTTTTTGTTCTACGTAGGATGTTTTACATGATTTTGAATCCTTACCTCTCTTTCTGTTACTGTAATTACAAATGAACAACATGAAGTAACAACCAGATGTCTGTTGAGTCTCAAATAAAGCCAAACTCAGAGAAAGACTAGTGATTACTATGCTTCTCACTATTAAGGACATGTAGCTTCTTTTTTTCCACACTACAATATGTTCATTTTCTCTTAGTGACTGGATTTCGCTTTCCTTTCCAGTGAGCTTCCTTCTTTTTCACTGAAGATCCTCATGTCTAGCACATTATTGACATCCTTTTGATCATTTAGGTTTCTTCACTTCATTACTTTTGCTTCTGGATCTCCTATCAGTTTTCTAAAGCATGTTTGCAGGGATTGTAATGCTACTGGTCTCTGCCTTTAGAAGTCTGTAAGTCTGTGTTTCTTCAGAGCACGGAAACTTAATTTAAGGATTCCATTGTAGGACTGCTGTAGAGACACCAGCGTAGGTAGTTATACTCTGCCCAGCATCCTCATAGCTAACCACTGAGAAAGATTAGATGGCAGAAATAACTTACATTGTGTTTTTAAAAGGCTGGATTGTGAAACTAACCTGTTCTTAAAATTTTTATCCACTCATTTTCTTAAATTGCTCTATTTAAAAATAAATAAATTGCTGGGATGCTGTGCTGTTAATTCACAAAGGCATAGCTTTCATTGTCCTTCAGTGCTCAAGAGTTCAGCCATAGCAGAGGAAATTTTTGATGTGTGAGAATGTACTATATTCCTTCAAAGTAAGGCAATTTATGTATGTGTAGAAGATGCCCCCCATTTGGAAATACAATTAATAGATCTAAGTGGTTAAAAAATACAATTGAGAAGCTGTTTGCAAGGAGATGAAGCAGATTCCTTGGTCATTGTGATTATAATATTCTTTTAAAAAATAATAAAAATAAAAGTGAAGGTTGCATTTTTTTAAAAATCCTTTTTTATTGAAAAACAGAGGGAACATAAATCTGTCACTTATGAGATGGATCTTCTGTTGAGTATGATTTTACTTAAAAGTAATTCTCACACAATTTTGTGTCATTTCTTATACTTCCCTTTCCCTGGTGGCATGCAGGAAGGTGGGTCACAGTTAGTCTCATATACTTTATTGAATGTATCATCACAGCATTGCTGCTTACCGAAAGATGTGTGGTAGTTGTTTTTGGAAAACATGCAGTGTTTGCATGGGAATACAAAGCAATGTTTACTTAAAGACGGTGAAGACTGCCTTGTTAGATAGTTACATTTCTTGAGAAGCAAAGATATGTAGCTGCTAAACATTTTTTTTTTTCCTTTAAAATAATTCATGTTATGATTCTAAACAGGTTGTTTGGACTGTTCTTTGATTTTTTTTTTTTAATTTTTATTTATTTTATTTATTTATTTTTTTATTGTAAGTTCAGCCTGTGTTTAAGTATTCCCTGAACAGAAACACATTCGCATTATAGGAAAAAATAATATTGGGAAGTATATATTATTTATGACACAAGTGTTAAAAAAAAAAAAAATTGGTAAAGCATGGTATCATGTTAGGGCCAGTTTAGGACATTTCACTTCTTTAATCCTATAAGCTACCTGGAGATGAATAGAACTCAGAAAAATGTTAAATCTTAAAACTTCTTAGATGGCTTACCTAGCTATTTTTATTAGATTCTGAAATCTGAATCAGGGAATATTTTAAATCAAGACTCTACAGACAAGAGTCTTAAGTTGAAAAGCTTAACTTAATAATCATTCCCAGTTTGCTGTCTTGCTGATGTTGCAAGGATTTTCTGGTAAAATTTAACATTCTGTTGGGATGAATAATCATGGTTTTAATAGTGGGAAATTTCTATTTTTATTCCCCCCCACCCCCAGTAAGCTCTCCATTATTTATAAAAGGAGGAGTTTTATTGAGAGCCATTGCTATACTGATGTTTTCAATTGATTCTAGTTTTCTCAAGCACTATGGGAGACTGGGTGTAAATAGTCTGAATACAAAAAAAGAGGAGTTAGTTGTCTAGAAGGTTTGTGGAATCCAAGATTTCAATTGATTTGCACTGATAGAGAAGTATTACATTCCAAGTATGTTGTGTATCAATATCAGGATAGTACTGAGGAAAAAAACAAACAAACAAACAAACAACAACAAAAAAAAGTTAAAACCAACAAATCAGCATCTACAAAAAAAAAAAAAGAGGTATGCTGGACTAAATACATGAGATGATGAGGTGATAATTCTCTGCTTACAATAGCCATGTTTGTGAGTTCACATGCTGTGGTTGGTCTGGCTGCTTTATTTTATGTCTTACATGTGGCAGACTGGGAGGAGCAAAAAAGAAACATTAAAACTAAAAAAGACATACAAGGACAGGCAATGAAATGACTATTTAGCCTAAGCAAAAATCTGTCCATGTTCAAACAGAAGTAGAGTAGTTGCATTTACACCTCTGGAGGATTAAGTTATGAGTTGAAGTGTATTTCTAACTATATATATGGTTCAGAGCATGGATACCCAACCTTCCGGCTTGCCCGGGCTGCCTTGAGTGAAGAGGAATTATTGTGAGCCACATATGAAATGTATCATGTAGTTAACCTATATAAATGAAATTTTAAAATTGTTGTTTAAACAACAGCAACCAAAAAGGAGCAAAAATATAAACTCATTAAATATCTGACTGTTTGCAAAACTGGTTTTAGGAAAGTGTTTGCAATTCTTTGTGTGTTGTCAGTGTGCTCATTAGAGATTTCTTTTGCCGTAACTCAAGCTAGGACTGTACTGTGGCCGCTCTGTGCCATGGTTTCAGCTCATGCAGCATTATTAGCACGCTGATGTTTGGTTGTTCCCCAGCAATGGCTGTGCACCTGGGCCTAGACCAGGCTACTTGTTTGGGAGAGCTGCCTTTTTGATGGTGCAGGGCGGGGGTAGGCTTCATGGTGGGTGGGACCAGGCCACAAGCTGCCTGAAGATTGGATGTAACTACTTAATTCAATATATGATTTATAGTTTTTGAAAGGGGACAAATGCTACTAGAAAGGTTTTAAATGCATGTCTAGTCTTTTCTGTCCTTTTTTTTTTTTTCTTTTTCTTTTTTTTTTTTTTTTTTTTGATGGTTGCATGATGCTCAGTCCATGAATGTTTTAATGGTGTAAGTAGAAATCTCACACAGAACTTGAACAGGGCATGTACTGGGAATGAGTGAATATTTTATCATAGTTTTCTTTTTTTATTTTTTTCTTCTTTTTCCACAGAGAGTAAGGTTGAATTTCTTAGCAAAAAGCTTATTCTCTGTCAGAAACATATCTTTCTTTTTCTTTGCAGATCAAAGTATAGAGACTTTCAGGAACTACCTAATTCTGTATGTTCCCCTCTCCCTCCCCCGTGATTAGCTAGTCTCTTTCAAAATTATTTTTTGGTATAAATCAGCATAAGCATATTGTAGGGTTTGGTGATACAAACGTTGATATTTTGTTGATGTCAGGATCAGTGAAACGACAAGGTACAAAACCAGAAAACCAGCATGTCATTCCACCAGTATACAATCTATTTTCGTATATGACTGAATTACAGAGCATCTCCACTCATATCAAACATCATATTTTAATATTTAAAACTGCTGTTAGTCTAATGCTAATGCATCAGTCTAATGCTAGCTCACTGTGAGGATTGGAATACAAGAGTAGTTCCAAAAAATACTTTGTAGTGATTCCTAAAGAAATGGTGGAGCCTGTGCTCTAATATTTTCAGTGTAAGCCTCACACATGCAAATCAAAACAAGAGTGTACAAATGTCAAACTGTTACATAAATGTAAACATTTCCTACAGATTTATCAACAGAGATGACCGCTTCTGTAAATCGCATGTTTGTTTATTGTCATCCATTGTCAGCATGCTAGACAATCTGTGGTCTTTCATTGCAGTTTTTGAAGTCAAGAAATTACTTACAGAATAAAATACAAGGATAATGTGTGATTAAATTTTCAGCATGACTAAATTAGCTTCTTCAAGATGTTGTGTTGAAATTACAACCAAGCCTCAAAGGCAGGGAGGCAGACTGAATAACTGTGATTTATGTAGACTAAATAAACACATGCATACACACACATCCAGTTTTTTGTTATTAGTCTAATTAAAGCATTGACAATCTTGTCAAAATACTTCAGTTAAAGAAATATTAACACTTCCACAAGAGTATACAATTACTAAAGCTTCTTCACAATAACGATAAAATTAAAATGAAAAAAACACCCACTGCTATAATCCAGACCTTTCTCTGGTATTAGGTTCACTCTTTCTATGTTTCTTAACAAGTCATGTTAATTCTTCAACCGAAGCAGCATAGTGTTAATGGCAGGAGGTTTCTTCCAGCTTGCCCTTCAGTCTGTTTCTGTTGCTTTTGCCTGTGTTGATATAAAACAAATAATTTATAATGAATTATTTGTATCTATTTATTTATTTATTTTCCATATTGTGCTCAGTAAGTTACATGTTACACTTGAGTGATGAAATATTCAGCTCATACTAAAATAGATAAAATTTAAATGTTTTCCAGAATTGAAATTAGTTTAAATTATGTATATGTTACTTGATCAACTTATTTGCATGGCATATGTGTGGCATCCAGGGGATCAGGCCCAGACAGCATAGATTGATGAAAGGCAGATCGTGCTTAACCAACCTCATCTCCTTCTACGATTGGGTGACCAGGCTGTAAGATGAGGGTAAGGCAGTTGATGTAGTCTGCCTAGACTTCAGCATAGCCTTTGTCACGGTTTCTCAAAGTATTCTCCTGAGGAAACTGGCTGCCCGTGGCCTAGATAGGTATACCCTTCTTTGGGTAAGGAACTGGCTAGAGGGTTGTGCCCAGAGGGTAGCGGTTAATGGAGTCGGCTGGTGACTCGTTTCAAGTGGTGTCTCCCAGGGGTTAGTTCTAGGGCCCATCTTGTTTAACATCTTCATTGATGACCTAGGTGAGGGGATTGAGTGTACCCTCAGTAAGTTTGCAGGTGACACCAAGTTGGGAGGTGGTGTTGACCTGCCTGAGGGTAGGGAGGCTGTCCAGAGGGATCTGGATAGGCTGAATTGCTGGGCTGAAGATAATGGGATGAGGTTCAACAAGTGCTGGGTCCTACACTTTGGCCACAATAACCCCATGCAGCGCTATAGGCTTGGGGCAGAGTGGCTGGATAACTGTGAAGAGGAAGGGGACCTGGGGGTGTTGGTTGATGCTCGGCTGAACATGAGCTGACAGTGTGCCCAGGTGGCCAAGAAGACCAACAGCATCCTGTCCTGTATAAGAAATAGTGTGGCCAGCAGGAGCAGAGAGATAATTATCCCTCTGAACTCAGCTCTGGTGAGGCTGCATCTGGAGTATTGTGTTCAGTTTTGGGTTCCTTACTACAAGAAAGACATCAAAGCCCTGGAACGTGTCCAGAGAAGTGCAACAAAACTTGTGAGGGGTCTGGAGCGCAAGTCTTATTAGGAGTGGCTCAGGGAGCTGGGATTGTTTAGCCTGGAGAAGAGAAGGCTCAGGGGGAGACCTCATTGCACTCTACAACTTCCTGAAGGGAGGCTGTGATGAGGCCTCTTCTGCCAGGCAACAAACAGGGACCCGAGGAAATGGCCACAAGTTGTATCAGATGAGGTTTTGACTGGATATAAGAAAGAACTTTTTCTCTTAGAGAGTGGTTAGGCACTGGAATGGTTGCCAGGGAGGTGGCAGAGTCACCATCCCTGGCAGTGTTCAAGAGGCGTCTGGATAGGGAGCTAGGAGATACGGTTTAGTGGTTTTCTGTGGGTATGGTAAAGGGAGGACAGTTGGACTAGTTGATCCTGTAGGTCCTTTCCAACCTTGTGATTCTATAATTCTATGATTCAATCAGTTTTGACTTTATATATAGAAAGGAAAAGAGAGGAGAAAATGATATATAAATAAATAATGCTTCAGGATTCACTGCTCAGCTTCAAACTCTGGATGAGAGACAGACCTTCTTCATCTCTGTTTTAGATTTTCAGCTTATCTTTCTACTCTTACCTAGCTACTGGTGTTTTGCAACTGACTGACCTGAAATGCTTCAAGAGCTCATAATTTTGCTGTTGAATACTCTGGGGCAAAAGAAAAACATAATTGCCATTCCCTGGCAATTTTTTATTGGTTTTTTATTTCTCTTCTATCTGCATTAAGTATGGAATTGTAAGGAGCATACAGTGTTTTCTGACTGTTTGAGGATTCATTGTACAAGGTTGGATTGGGCTGGAAATGGAGTTTTGTTAGCCTGACTATACGTTAACTGAATCATAGCAGACTTTGGTGATGCAAGTGTGCTGGCTACAACTAGAAAACCACTTTATTTCACTGTTGTATTCATGGGCTTATAACAGTGTGTGGGAACACCAAAAAGCACCAGACCCTCTGCACTACTTTTCACCTATTCAGTTGCAGGTGAAGATGAATGGTTAGGAATTTCAAAGCAGGAGTTCAAAATGAGTCAATAAATGTCACTATTAAATGAAAAAAAATTGGCGGATTATGGCTTTTATAAGACTTTGCCTATCTTCTAGAAGACTTAATCTAGCATATATGTCTTGATATAGACTTGTTCTGGCTTGCTTACTTAACAGAACATTGAAGAAAATTATAAGCAGAGAAAAATTTCCAAATAAAGAAAATAACTTCTTGTGTCTAAAACCTTAAGTGGTGTTGGCTATCTGGTTGCTTTTGTTTTATTTTCTGCATTGATTTAGACTTCACATCCTTCTCGCCACATGGTTTCTATTGAAATTGTTAGATTCTACTAGGTTTTCAACAGATCTGCAAATCTTTTCTTATTGTTTAAATATGTGAAATGTTGGATAGGTAAAACAATAATAAAAAACAACAAACAAAAAAAAACTGTCTTTAAAGCAATCGTCTACTCTTGAGAGGTATATTTTCTGTTAATGCAATCCAATGTAGGCTTGTTTACTTTCATAGCTGAGGAAGCCAGGCTGTGCTTTATAACTTTAAAAAGCAATTTAAACAGACAACATATATTCAGGATATTCAGTTCCACTTACACTGCACAGTGGTCCGTCTTTCTCAATTTCTACAGCTTTTCTAGTTAAAATCTCTTCATTACTGCTATGTTTCCGCAGGCTATATTTTTTGCTCAGTCACCATATGTCCCTCAAACATTGTATCACTATACTATACTCATTTCTCCCTGCACTCCTCCCTTCTCTTGGATGTCATTCGCACAGTCGTAGCTTCTAGTTTCAGCAGAGAGATTAAGGGAGATGTCTAAAACAATTTTAACTATTACAGTGTTTTTTTCCTTGATATCTTCCTATCAGTTCCCTGTCATTGAAATTCACAGTAACCTTTCCTTGCCGACAAGGAAAACTCCCTGTATTTTTTACTGCTGGTCCATGTCCGCTTCCCTCCTTTCTCCCCTACCCCTCCTCCCCCGTGTTTTTCTGTTTATGCAGGCCTGTAGCTGACTATACTTTTTCCTTTTATTATCCATAACCATGCCAAAACACCATTTTCCTCCAGATGGAATTTTTATGCAGCTCTCTTTATGAAACCCAGCCCTTTGTGTGTGTGAACATTGTACAGATAACTTGCCTTGTCAAATTCCTCCTAAGCTTTTGCATATCTAGCATTTTATCATTGTTATAACTAATAGTATAGTTTATCTTCCCAATCATCCACATCATTCTGTATTCTACTCTACAGCACTGTTTGGCAACAGCCAAAACACTGGTGTGTTGTCAGCACTGATGTAGTCACAAATCCCAAAGGTTTCCATACAATCTGTTATTAAGAAAACTAGCTATATCCAAGTCAGATATGGTATATTGTATTAGCATTTATTTATTGTAAGAATGTATTTATATACTTCATTCAAATGTATTTTTGCACTTGAGTGAAATCAAATCACAAATGCAAATGATAACTTGAGTATCTATTGCCTAGAAATCATTAAGTAAATTGGGAAGTTTACCTGGATGATTAGCAAGAGTTTTGCCCAAATCAAACTATTTTAGTATTACGTCAGAATCACATACATAGGAATTTGCAAGTATGCTTTAAGACAAAACTCTTCTCCAGTTCCATTTTAAAATTTAATATTATTTTCAGCTTTTAGGGAGGAACATCACAGATGAGCTGATCTTCATACGAATGGGTGTATTAAATGGACTGGGAAGACTGAATTTGTTTCTGACTAATCTTTTCAGTTTTAATGTCTTTTAAAGCATGACTTTTTGTTTGTTTGTTTGTTTGTTTCCTCTGTGACAGCTTAATTCTAGCTTAATGATACAAAAAGCAAACAAGAAAGGAAAAAAACAACAACAAAACATTAACAGTATCACTCGGTGTAAGCCCACCAAAAGTATTTTGAAAATTAAGAATTCTGAAGAAATTTAGAACTTCAGTAATAAACACTTAGGAAAGCTGAAACCAAGATGGAGACCATCAGTCCTATTTTCAGAGCAGACTTTTAGCAGATTAAAATAAATCTGTAGGGAAAAAAAGTATGGTAGTAGGAGAGTAGGAAGTAGTTCTCAGCAGGGGATTGAAACTAGGTGCTCTATAAAATTCTTTCTAACCCAAATCATTCTGTAATTCTAGCTCTCTGTAAAAGTAGTAGTGTGAAAGTTCTGTGATAAAAGCAGAGATTTAGGAAGGTAAATACTTAGTATAGTTTTAGATTTTTTCTAGAATTACAAGCCTTACAAATAAGATGGAACAAGTGAAAGCATTTCCAGTCTTCAGATTTTTATTCCCCCCCCCCTCCCCCCCAGATTTATTTTGAATGGTATTTTATGTCTCGCAGTTGCAGACATTCTGCACAAGCAGATGTAGCAACATATTGAATTTGCCTTTTCAGTTCTAAAATGTGTTTATGCCTAAAACAATAAACCGGTATAGTTCTTGTTTAGTATTTATTCACTGTCAAATTATAACATGATTGTTCTCGTTTCTCAGGCTATTTCATCTTATGATTATTTTGTATGCTAATCCTACAACATATATAGAAAAATGAAATTGTTGACATTTAGAGCTAATGGATATTAGTGAAGGTTGTACTTGCAAAAGTATTGTATAATTTCTTTATCTATCTTTCTTCTCAAAAATAGGCACCACTGCATACAGATACAAGGTAATTAAGGAATAGTATTTGATGATTAAAATGTCAGAAAATGAATATAAATAGCCCCTTAACTACATAAACAATGGCAATTACTGGCTTAGCTTTATCAAGTTTCTCTAAATATTAAATAGTTTATTACAGAGTCTGCTATAGCTCTGCCACAATACTTTAGCAGGTACATTTTGTATTGTACATATCCTTAGCAGGAGCATTTGTTATTCTGTATTTTGTCTACTTTGGAGTGAAGTTATATTTATTTTACTGCTCTGGAAGCTTCTGGTTTTGTATTCAGACATCTAGAATTGTACTTTCATACTTGAAATGTGAAGGAATAATTCCCAAAAGTATGTGGGCTTTTTTTTTTTTTTTTTTTTTTTTTTTTTTAACAGATCTATTGTAGTTTGAAAAGTTGTCTGACACTGTATCTTTGTTGAGTTTGGGAAATTATTTCAGTTGAATTATGTTGTATAAAATGTAATTTTGTTTTTCTCTCTTAAACTGTGAAAATTTTCACAGTCTTTAGATGTAGATAATAATAGTATCAATTGAATATGTGCCGTGTTGGCATCATTATTTGTTTTAGAAAAGGGAATTGTAATAGTGTCTAGACTATCTTTAGCTAAGAATAAATGTGAGTACCTTGGTGTCCTCTTCCAGTGTCAGCTGGGGTTGCTGCCATCAGTCTGAGTAGGGCTGCCCATCAAGTCAAGGTTATACAATACGGACAAAAGCAGAAATACAAGTTCTTGGTTTTCTGCTGCAGTAGACTTAGTAATTACTTCTAAGCATTTAATCAGCAATTGGGTTACACTTGCTAATTTTTTACTTAAGTGAATCAAGTATTCCACTGGCTGTGCAGCGAAGAATTATCTTCTGTCAAGAATGTAGTAACAGGTACAGACTTGAATTTAGATCAGTGTGCAAAATGATCTTGTCTCTAAGTATCAAACTGATTTCATTGCTTTAACTGTGATAGCTAAAGCATTGCAGTGCTGCTTCAATTTATATATATGTATATTTTGTGCATTGGATCATTTTGTTGGCTTTTTTCATCTAGACGTTTAGAATGGCCCTTTTCTTATTTCTATCCAGATTAAAATAAAACAACAACAAAACTTAATTTTGAAGTGCTTTTCACTAGTAACATGCTCTTAGTAAAGATGAGCAACTACTAATTAAATAACTTTTTTCTTCCTGTAGGATGTTTTCCTGTGACCTGACATAATATTTCCTGATATTATACAAAAATAAATGTTTTCTTTAAAAAATATTGCATAGCAGGTGTAATTCAGGATCCAGCTTCATCTCCACAATGATGGCATATATATGATCAATATTAGCACCCTTGCATTACATCTAGTCAGGGAATAACGTTTGCAGTTCACCATCAGAGTAGGGTTTGTAGTCAAAAGCCACAGTCCCAAGTGAGGATTTCCCTCTAAGTTCCTCTGTCTAGCTCCTATTCAGTTCAGAAGAGCTGCGGACAGTGAAAGTTGCAGCACAACCAGTCCACGTGAACTTTTTCCCTACGCTCACTGAAATTCCATTTCTAGACATCAGAAGGTAGTATTTCAGAAAAGAAAAAGAATTGCAATATAGAGAGAGTTCATGGTATTTTTATAATGCAAATCATTAGAGGTCCAAGAACTTAACGACACAGTAGCAATCTTAAAACACACTAAACTTCAGTGGATAATATATACTTGTCTCTATTTTACTGGCTGGACCTCCTACTTCAGTTGGCCAGCACCTCAAACATTACTGTGTTTTGGCTACTAACCCTTAAAAAGCATTTATTTTCATGAGAAAATACTTGTTACTTTTAGATATTAGGCCAGATACTGTTCTTTTTACCTTGCTCTGGATAATGTTATTTCATAAACTGAAATGTATATATATGTGTGTGTGTTGTTGATTGTAGGATGGAATGGGAAATTTGAGAGTCACTAAAAAAGGAATACGACTTGAAGGAATATCTGAATTTCTACTTCCATTATATGTGAAAGAAATAAATTCCCGAAAGGTAGGTGTTTTTTAATCTTTTTCCCTTAATTTACAGCTAATGTAAATGAATCTCTTCAGCCTCAAACTACAAGGTTTCATTCTTACACCTCCTAAATTAGCAATTAGTAATTTTGAGAATACCTTAACAGTGAAATCTTCCTTCATGTCTTTTTTTTTTTTTTTTTTTTCCTGAAACCTTGCTTGCTTCTTAAAAGAAATGTCCCGTCTTTAAAAACAAGACCCTAAACCATCCTTAAAAACAGGATTCTAAACCTCTATATTTCATACTTGAAATGATGTTGGCATTGAGAATGGAGCATCTGAACACTTCATAAGTTCTTAAGTCTGGAAACACAAGATTGATTATGTGTGTAAAATGTGTTGAAATTGTCAGTGGTTTTATATACACCAAAGTTCTTTCTGGTTTTCATTAGAGTGATTTCTTTTTCCTTTTTCTTTTTTTTTTTTTTTATTTTTTAAATTTTTTTATTTTTTTGGTCCTCACTAGGTACAAACAATCTTGTTGAACTGTATCATATCTCTAGCTTGTAATTTTTCAAAACAAGCCATTTTTAGATGCTGTTTTCATGCAGCTGTTTTATTATATGGTAGCAGATTATTATAAATAAAAAAATATGAACTCAGTGTAGATCATTTTGATATAAGAGTTTTCACTCATTCATGCTGTTTATTCAACATCAGCAACATAGTATAAATGATTTAGAAGCAATAAAAATCTCTGAAATTCTCTTCACAATTCATACAATAATCTTTAATCAGAAAGAATATTACAATAGTTTTCAGTCAACAGTGTGCAGTGTATTGTAGTATGCACAGAACTAAACCTGGCAAGAATGAAATTATATTTGCCCTTTCTGTCTTTATGGAAAATTCTTTAAAGTCTGTGTAAGGAATGTCTCGAGTATTTTCATAAATGAGATCATGACAGCTTCTCATTTCTTTTAATTAGTTCACTCTTGTGTTAATAGGTATATTAAATTAATGACAATTCTATTGGTCCTTTTTTTTTTTTTTTTTTTTTTTTTTGTAAAACTACCATATTTCAATATTTGTCAGGGAAACTATTATTTTAGGTAATGAAAAAATATTTAATAATCTCATCCCCAACAATTTTTAATTTTTAATCACTTTAAGAAACATATATATTTGATTTTTCAGTTCACTGTGCATCTAGTTGGTAACAACACCTTGCTCATAATGTTTCATTTATAATAGTAGCTTAAGATATTAATTACTAGCTAAGATTAAAAAATAAGTAATGAGTTGCTTCAGAATAAATGCAAATATCAAGCTTTGATATTGGTTTAAATGTTTCCATTTAAAAGACAAACAAACAAAAACACATACCAAAGCACAGCAACCTAGAAAACACTCAGTGCTCAATTAAATAAGTGACTCTTTAAGAACTGATCAGTAAGATCAGATTCTGCTTTCCGAAGTTGGAAAGGCATCTACAAAGGGGAACACTGGCCATGTTTCTTTTCAGACCATCTTGCCATGAAAAGGTATGGATGTCTATTAAGTAATTTCTGTAATGTCCTATTCTTTCCTTGACAATTTTGTAATTTTAGAATACTTAAATCAGAATATTTTGTTTTTTATCTATATCTAAATTAACAAAATAATATAGAGTACTAAACTTGTTAGACCTTCATACCAGTCACAACAAATCCTTTTAAAATTGTGCCTGACACATGAGCCTGCTTAATATGAATATTCTGAGATGTAGACTTGATGAAATCTGCGTAAAATTCTCAGACTACATATCTTATACCCTCACCCTTCATGGAGCATACTGTTTTTGTAGAGGTTGATGAGCATTCATCATGGCTTTTCTTTATTACTTGTTACTTTGTTCAAGTGAGTTATGTCTGTTCCATGTCCAGTGAATGTACACAAGGGTTATGATTTGGGATATTTTGTTTCACAGGGCTTAATTTGTTCTCTTGAAGTAAATATGGAAATGTCTATTTCAGATGAGAGTAGTGAGGCCTTTAAGTACGGTTCTAATTTCACTCAGAGCTGGTAAACAATGTGGCAAACTATACATATTAGTATAGCATGTATATATATAATTATATAAGTATGTAGGGTGTAAAGTCTCTCAGAAGCCTGTCTCAAGATTACATTAGTCCTGAGAGGCTCATGAAGCAGCTTTTAAGTGCCTTCAAATTAATATCACCAGGACAAAATACCTTGACTAAAATATTTTTAGTTTTAATTTATTCATTATCTAGCCAAAAAAAAAAAAAAAATAAATAAAGTAAGGAAAAAAAAAAGTATTTATGTAGATTTTGTTCTCACCTCGCAGAGCCCATCCTAGCACTTTGTGACATTGCTCAGTAGTGATTTCATCAAAGTTTCAGTACCTTCTGGTGTATGAAAATGTGACTGATATGTGGAAAATATGAAAACAACCTTGGAGCTATGTTAAATGTTGGGGTGGGGGGTTGTGGTATCTCTGCTTGGAGTATCTGTAGGTGTGTGTCTTCTGTGTGTATTATTAGCTGTTTTGTCACTTACAGGATTGAAGTTGGTACTGAAGAAATCTATGTGTGAGCCATGTTTCTGATGTCTCCTTGCATTCAGTAGAAACATATTTTGTACAGTAGGCTCTGAATAGCTGATGTTAGTGCTTGTATTTGGGTGATAAAGGGGGAATTCTTCCCCCTCTTTCTATAGAAGTAACGTCTGAACTTTGATGCATACAGGAGCTAAATGGCCAGTGGAATCCAAAACACATCTGAAATTTCCAAATTTGTTCTTTTATATGCACATGCTGCTTATTTGCTGAAGGGAAATTTTGCTCTTTAAGTACATTTACCCATTTCCCATTAAAAGAACGGAGACAATGAAGTGGTATCACCCAATTAACCCCTGATACAAACTGTAATGAATTCAGTGGTGTTACTGTGAAACTCCTGTATTTCTCTGCATTAGCTTTTGTAGACTGACACCTGGGAGCTCTTGTAGGACTGCCAGCACTGCAGGTCAGGGCTTCATAGCTTTTCCCGGGAACAACAAGGCAGAATGAGTCAGGAAGACCAATGATATTACCAGCAGGATGCAGCAGCTGGTGCTAAGAAAGATTTTGTGCTTATGCAGAAGCTATCTGTTAGCTAGATTTGGAGCTGATAAATGTGTTCATGCAGTTTAA
The DNA here is from genome assembly GCF_054131305.1 of Coturnix japonica. Lineage (NCBI taxonomy): Eukaryota > Metazoa > Chordata > Aves > Galliformes > Phasianidae > Coturnix > Coturnix japonica. The sequence continues at coordinate 66,302,823 of NC_140666.1, forward strand.
CTAGTTTAAGTCCTGTAATCCTAACACTACTGAGGTGTATAGATATCCTAGAAGCCTCAATTAGGTGGCTTTTTTGTATTATCAAAAAGTCACAAAGACACCTAAGAGTCTGCCATCTTTGTTGCACAGTGAAAAGTTCAATGCTTGTTTTTGCAATTACAAATGACATACCTCTCTGATAAAATCTGCAGTTGTCCACAGTTCAATTTTTCCTAATATCAACTCTTCAGCCTTGCCCTTGGGATCATTCACCTGTCACTGAAGATAAAACCATTAGTATGGCATAAATAAAAGGGCTCCTTAAGTCATTTGGCTCTCAACATGATGTAGTTCCAGTGTCCTGAAAGCTCAGTGTCAGTTTATTGGCTATGAACAAGATATAATGGTTTCTCAGTCAGAAGATTTGCCAAGGGACAAGTCACTCGTATTTGTTGGTGGTCTCTGTAGGGACTGCCATTCTGAAATTGAGTTGGCTGTACTTGTTGTTTGCTGACAGCTGATAGACCTTTATGATTCATGATTTTGCCCTTGATTTGCTATACTTCACTGAAACTTGTCTGGGGGTCATCCAATTGTGCAAGTCTGTCTTTTGAACACATCATTTTTTTTCATGTCAGCTTTGACTTCACTTATTATTACTGTGATTTGTTGTTCATCCAAGGAAGATGTCTGGTTGTATACTGAAAATTCCGACTTAATATTATTGAAGAACTTTATTTTGGTTGATTACAACTCATGAATAAAGTCATGAGTGGCTATTTCCACTCAATTTTATGTGAGCCTGAGGAACTGAAGTCGATTTGGGAATGCTTCTTCAGAAAAATGTGGGAAGTTAATTAAGTAGAAACTGCTTTTCTGTTTTTTGTTGTTGCTGTTTTGGTACTGCATCTTCAGTTTTAAAATAGTTCCTTGATGTCTGTGTTCCACTGGGGCAAATTTAACTGAAACTGTGATATTGCTTTTTGGTGATCATCATATCCTGTATGTGATTTTAATACTCACTGAGAGTGAGTTTACTTTGAGCTGTTGTAACTCTGTGAATTATCTGAGAAATTACATTATTGTTGTTTTTGTTTCAACTTCCCTGATTAACTTTAAAATTATGCAATTGGAATTTACAGAGGCTAAGCAAACTCTTAAAAATAGTGTATATTTAAAATTAAGAATGATTTCTATTAATTTTCCCATATAAAATATGATACAAATCAGGAATGAAAAAAAAGACGTGGAAAGGAGAAAAATCTATATCTTCTCTATCTTACCCCTTTAGGAAGAAATTTATGCATATGCTTGTAGGAAAAAACAATATTTATCCTTTCCATTTTATTTTAGAAACTAAAGGTAGTCTTTACATTTTGCTCCTCCACAGAAACCCTAGAACTATGAATGCATAGTTCATTAAAAAAAAAAAAAAAAAAAGTAATAGTAATAGTCTCGTGCGGGTTGGAATGGGAAAGGAATAGGAGATGTTAGGGGAAAATATCCTTGTATGCCATTAAGTATAAGCAAAGTACTTATTTTATCTTTCCCCAGATACTGCCAGTCTCTTAGCCATGATATAGGGACTACTGAGATCATTTGAAATGAATTTCTTCCAAGTCAGGCTGTGCTCTTACTTGCAGGCCTTTAGAAAGCAAAGGCACATTTTGCAAAAAAATAGTTGTAAACAGTGTGCTTTTTAGCTTAGTAGGAGATCTACGTCCTGTCCATAGACTCAGTTTATTGACAGCAATGAATGTGCGTGCAAGAAAATTCTGCTGGGAGCTGTCAGCCTGGATTTATGAAATAGAAATCATACCTGACCAACCTGACAGTCTTCTACAACAAAGTGAGGAGTGTGGTGGATGAGAACTACTACTGTTATCCTGTCTTGAGCATGACTTTTGACCCTATCTCCTCCCACATTCTTTTTGAATGAAGTACATGTTAAAGAAGAAGATGGTGAGGTAGACTGAAAACAGGCTGAATTGATGGTTTAAAATTTTGTGCTTAGCGGTCCAGCTCTCAAAACAGCAGGGGTTAATAATCAAAGAACAACTTGAGACTTCTCAAGGCATTTCACTTATTAATTCAGAAACAGAAATTATCTCAAATGCAGAACATATTATTTCAAGAGAAGTAAGCCTGCTTACCAAAGATATTTTACATAATATAGGTAATAGGTAATAGGTAGGTATTGTGGGTATAGGTAAAAATAGATAAATTTATTTTGTATTTTAAAATGAAGTAAAAATATTAAAATCTTTTTTTTTTTTTTTTTTTTTTTTTTAATTTCAGTTTTGTTTTCAGAATGCTTTGTACTTTATACTATGTTTTGCACTTCAAAAATATTTGCAGATAAATCATATGACATAGATAAACCATTCAGGGCTCAGTGCTGGGGCCACTTCTGTTTAACATCTTCATTGATGATCTGGATGAGCGAATTGAGTGCACCCTCTGTAAGTTTGCAGATGACACCAAGTTGGGAGGGAGTGTTGATCTGCCTGAGGGGAGAAGGGCACTACAGAGGGACCTGGATAGACTCGATCAATGGGCCAAGGTTAATGCCATGAGTTTCAATAGGACCAAGTGTCGGGTCCTGCATTTGGTCACAACAACCGCAGGCAACCCTACAGGCTTGGGGAGCTGTGGCTGGAAAGCTGCCTGATGGAAAGGGACCTTGGTGTGCTGATGGGCAGTCGGCTGAATATGAGCCAGCAGCGTGCCAATGGCATCCTGGCTTGTATCAGGAATGGTGTGGTGAGCAGGACTAGGGAAGTCATCCTGCCCCTGTATTTGGCATTGGTGAGGCCTCACCTCAAGTACTGTGTTCAGTTTTGGGCACCTCAGCACAGGAAAGACATAGAGGTGCTGGAACAAGTCCAGAGAAGGCCAATGAGGCTCGTGAAGGGCTTGGAAAATCAGCCCTATAAGGAGAGACTAAGGAAGCTGGGGCTGTTTAGTCTGGGAAAAAGGAAGCTGAGGGGAGACCTTATTGCTCTCTTCCAGTATCTGAGAGGTGCTTACAGTGAGAGCGGGGCAAGTCTCTTCTCACCGGTGACAAGTGACAGGGTGAGGGGAAATGGCCTCAAGTTGCGCCAGGGTAAGTTTAGGCTGGATGTTAGGAAACACTTCTTTACAGAAAGGGTGGTTAAGTACTGGAATAGGCTCTCCAGGGAGGTGGTTGAATCACCATTCCTGGATGTGTTTATGAGCCGTTTGTATGTGGTGCTCAGGGATATGATTTAGCAGAGGGTTGTTAGAGTTAGGGTACTATGGTTAGGCTGTGGTTAGACTTGATGACTTGATGATCTTCAAGGTCTTTTCCAACCTGGGTAATTCTATGATTCTATGATCTGGAAAAAAAAAAAAAAAAAAAAAAAAAAAAAAAAAAAAAATTGTTTTAATGACAGCTGATATAAAGTCATAGAAGTTTACTTCCACAGCTGTATGAGTCAGTTTAGAAAACTATTTTTTCCATCTGTCTATGACACTTATCAGACCTACACTGTATTAGATTGAGGTCTTCTTCTTCCCCCTATTATTGTTCTCAGCATTTCTTTATTCTGTTAGGGAAAAGAAAGAAAATAGAATTAAAATGAACCTGGAAAAGAAAATTCAGGTTTGTAGAAATATAAAGGCTTTGAGACTCTACTCACAATTTATCTTGCGTGATAATAGAAAAAAATAATGAATTCTCAGACTCTTTCCTTTACTTGTACTGAAATTCCAAGTATAAGTTGGTGAGTAAATGTCACATCTATTTTGACATTCTGTGACTAGTACACCAGTCCTCTCTTATAGTAACAACTTGCTTGTTCCTCTGACTACCACTGGCAAATACAAAACAAATAAACAAACAAACAAAAAAACCCCACAACCAAACAAATAGACATATATAGTAATCTCCAGTTTTTCATTTTTTCCAACACATGAGCAGATCTTTGTAGTGTACATATTTATATGCAGCACTTCACATTCACTGATCACTGTTAAGAATTGAAGACTTTTTATTATGATACCAAGTGTGCTTTTTCAGTTCTTAGTATTTTTATTTGTTATCATTAGAAATATATCATGGTATAGACCTACAGTTTCTGAAATAACTAATCACCAGCAATGAAAGTTTCTCTTTTGAAAATTCTATTAGAATATATTTTACTTATTTTTATTTATTTATTTATTTATTTTTACTATTCCCTGAACAAGGTTCCCATCCATCTCTTACTTTGATTGAAACTTCAGATTTCTTTGTATATGTCTGAAATCCTTTCCTCAGCTAATTTTTGTTTGTTTGTTTGTTTGTTTGTTTATTTATTTCTAATGTTGCCAGATACTAAAATATTTGCAGTTGCAGCAATGAATGTATTAATTATTAACATATCATTTTCTTTTTTCATTATGTTAGGCATTGCAAGATATACTGGTAACATTCTTTTCTTACAAATCTTCAATCTGTAATTCATTTAGTCAACTATAAAAAAAATAAATGCTGACAGAGTAATAATTATTGTTTATAGATGTATGTAAAATGCGTCGATATATAATATGTGTAGATATATATGTAAAATACTGAAGTTCTACTTTTGTCATTTTACATGCTATGTAGCAACTTTTTTGGTACTCCAAAGAATTTTTTTATTTATTAAGTAAGAAAAAAATATGGAAGCATTGTTTATTTTGGAATAAGGACAGTGTTTGGGCAGTGTCCTACTGCCCTGCATCCAACAGTGATAAAAAAGAACAACAAAAAGACTAAGATTAGTTGAAAGCATTACTGACTTGAAGAGCATCTTCATGAAAGTAATTGCACAATGTAAAATACTTTCAAGTCTTCATTACAAAGCGTGTGTATTATTTTAAATTTCAACCATAGCATCAGTGTCCAGGCCACTGATACATCAAATGTTTCTGTAATAAATTAGACTTTAAAAACTCAACATTGAGATTCTGCTTTATTTGGTAAAGTTTAAAATTAAGCATCAAGAAAAGTTTAAGATGGCAATTAGATCTACATTTTCTAAGGGCAAATCTTCAAGCTATAGAAAAAATCTCAAACTAGAAAAAGTAGTTCTGTTTGATGTTTTTTGTTTGTTTGTTTTTTGGTGGGTTTTTTTTTGTTTTTTTGTTTTTTTTTTTTTTTGTCTTAAAGACACCAAGTGTAAATAAATTTTTTAGAAATTCAGAAATTTAGAAAATTTAGAATATATTGGGAAGGACATCAGACATAAAGAAAACTCACAAGTAAAGCAAGTCTTATAACAGAAGCAGTGAACATGTTAACATCCTGTACTGGAATTGGTAATTACAATTTCAGCATTATGATTGTAAAAGAAACATCTGGGGATTTACAGTAAAGCTGGCTCTTGGGCTTCAGCCAGAGACTCATTAGTACCCTCAGCTGAATTCAAATCAGTTGTTCTGCTAAGAAAGTAACTGCATTTCACAAAGTTTGTTAATGTAGGGTGGCAATCTGTCATGCACAATTCTGCCAACAGCCACTACAGTATGTGCTCTTGCAGAAGTATGTGGTATATTATGTGCAAATATAAATGGTAATTGCACTAGCATGGGTGCAGGTTGGTGATGGTGAAATGGTTTTTGGTCTGGAGCCTAGCTAATTTTCATTAGTAACAGTGAAATATCTGTTGGCACTTCAGTAGTGATATACAGGAAAACTGTCACAATGATTTTTAGAAGAATGGAAGACACTAAGAGTACAGAATGACTATAAATGCTTTTATTTATTTATTTATTTATCTATGCTAGAATTGGGGTATAAATAAAAGATGTCTTAAAAGGATTTCTCACTGTGTTTCTCCATAGGTATGTGCTTGATCAGAATATCAGAAACTTCTTTCAAATTTGTGATAATTCTTTTTGAGTAAACTGCACATCTACAAAATCCCCGAGAAAAATCTCCTTGATACCTGTGTTGTCATTTTAATCAAATCTAGGCCCTTTGAAATGTCAGTTAACTCTCCTGGCAGGCTGAGCCAAAGCACTTGACACAGAAGACTCAGAAAGTGAATCAGCTTTTTTGCATCTACTATCCTAGAAATAGAAAATCAGTATTATTATCCAAATGTGAAGTACTGTAGCATGTTCTCTTAAAATGCAGGTGCTGCTTCTGTATTAGTAAGATACATCCCGTAGTATATGGTAGTGTTTTGCAACACTTATTCATATCAAAAGTATACTAATTTTTGGAGTATCTTCACCGGATATTTATTACAAATAAGGTAGATATTACATTGGTCTTAAGAAAGTGAGAAAAAATACGAATACTTACTGCAAAGTTAAGGTGGAGAGAATACCCAAAAGCAGCTGATATGAGAATGAAGTGGTGCTTCTTTATCTTACATTCACGGGACTTGATTGAGTAGTGGGGGGGAAGTACATAGAAAATACCAGTATGTTGGTGGGAAAGGGTAGACTTTATATACTAAGCTATGGCACCTGCTGTTCACTTTTTTTTCCTCCAATTTATTGTTCTAATGATTGACAAAAAAAAATACTTCACAAATTTTCACACATGCACAGAAATTTGATATGAATATCTAAACTATTTTCTGTGGAATATGCAAAAGGCCACGTTCATACTCTCCCAAGATGTGCTTTGTACCTTGTTTTTAGGACTTTAAGCTATTTATGTACTTCATACTGCTAGAAGAGCATTAAGAACTGTTCTCAGCTACAAATAGAATCAGCACCAGTATTTTTGTATTTCTGTACATTTCTATGGTTGCAGCTGTTGATTAGTCTGGACTTTTAACTGGATTTCTGCAGTTTGGTGTGATTTCTGATACAATATTGGAAGTGACACCTGGTGAGGATGACATAGGTGCTTTGTGTGTGTTCAGTAGCCTAAAACGATAACTACTGCTGTGCAGGAAATTTTGTCACGTGAGTGTATTACAGGAACAATAACAGGCATTAATCTCTTTGAGTTTAGTACTCAGAAGTAAATATCCCTGTACTACCATATTAATTGGTATCTTTGATCACTTTACAGTTAGGGATGCTGTATTTCACCCCTGTCCTTATGTTTTAATGGGATGAGAACCTTGAGGGCACAAGTCATCTCCTTACCTCCCATGTATCTCAATTTCTACATAGGACCCACCTGAGCATATATTGAGAAAATCTATCTGGTATGCATGACATTCATGTCAAGATCTCAAGTTGTACTTCATAATTCAGAATGAATTGCAGATGCATCCTGCATAATATACCCTTGTTTTAAAATTCCTCCAAATGAATAAACCAAGTGGAACAAACACGGGAATCATAGTAAATAAACATAAACCAAGATTTAATTGTGTGTGATTCCCAGCTGGAAACTAATGCTTTTCAGCTCTAGCCTGATGAGATTTTCCTGTCCAGGTAAAAATGTCCAAAGTCCTTCAGAAATTGAGACGTCCTAGGGCAGGGATGAAATTATCCTTTATGAGAAACTTACTTAAAGTCAATTAAACTGAGATTACCAATTTTTTCTATGTGCTTTTCTCTGTGAAAAGATGGGAGAGATTTAATTGCACTCTTGGCTCAAAATTCAGCTCACACAAAACATTTGCTCCCATATCACTTAGTCCTTAAAACAGGCTAAACCTAGACCAAGTAATTGAATATACTAAGCATGTGAATGCTTCCCATTTTGTATGACATTAATTGAAGGTCAATAAACACTTCAACTCTTACATTGATATTCTGCATATTTTCGATTTTATAATATTTTCCGTAGTATTTTAATTTTAATTTTTAATATATATATATATAATATTTTAATATATATATATTTTAATAGATTAAGTGAAAATTTGCTCTTGAATGTAAATTCCAGTAAATTGCTTTTTTTTCTCTGTAGCTGGACAGACATAGAACCTCAGAATTTAATCTTCATCTTACATTCCTTTCAAATGTGAATCTAACACAACCTCCTATAATCCATTCTATCCCATCAAGAATTTCAGTTTTCATTAAGAGCGTACTTGTAAGGAACATCTTCTGGTTTTCTTCTGCTACTTTCCTTTGCATTACATATGCGTTATAGCATGGTCTTGGTATGTGTAAACCAGCTTATTTTTCTGCAAAACTTAACTGGAATATGCTGACATTATCAACGTAGGTGTAAACAAAAAACAAAAGCAAAACAAACAACGACCAAAACACCAGAAAAATAGTAGGTACTTCAGCACCAAATGTTTCATTCGGAGGGCCGGGCCCAGAGAGTGGTGGTAAATGGAGTTAAATCCAGTTGGAGACCAGTCATGAGTGGTGTTCCCCAGGGCTTGGTGCTGGAACCTGTCCTTTTCAACATCTTTATCGATGACTTGGATGAGTGCACCTTCAGTAAGTTCACGGATGACACCAAATTGGCAGGGAGTGTCAATCTGCCTGAGGGTAGTGAGGCCCTGCAGAGGGATCTGGATAGGCTGGAGAGCTGGGTCGAAGCCAACATTATGAGCTTCAACAAGACCAAATGCCGGGTTCTGCACTTTGGCCACAACAACCCCAGGCAGCGCTATAGGCTTGGGGCGGAGTGGCTAGAGGACTGTGTTGAAGAAACGGACCTGGGGGTACTGATTGATGCTTGGCTGAACATGAGCCAACAGTGTGCCCAGGTGGCCAAGAAGGCCAATGGCATCCTGGCTTGCATTAAAAACAGTGTTACTAACAGGAACAGGGAGGTAATTGTCCCCCTGTACTCGGCATTGGTGTGGCCACACCTTGAGTACTGTGTTCAGTTTTGGGTCCCTCACTGCAAGAAAGACATTGCAGCCCTGGAACGTGTTCAGAGGAGGGCTACGAAGCTGGTGAGGGGTCTGGAGCACAGGCCTTATGAGGAGCGGCTGAGGGAGTTAGGATTGTTCAGCCTGGAGAAGAGGAGGTTCAGGGGAGACCTTATAGCTCTCTATAACTTCCTGAAGGGGGGTTGTAGTGATCTGGAGGTTGGCCTCTTCTCTCGTGTAATCAGTGATAGAACTAGAGGGGATGGTTTTAAGCTGCGTCAGGGGAGATTCAGGCTGAACATTAGGAAGTATTACTTCTCGGAAAGGGTAGTCAGGCATTGGAATGCACTGCACCACAGGGAGGTGGTGGAGTCACTGAACATGGGAGTGTTCAAGAAATGCTTGGATGTGGTGCTGAGGAATATGATTTAGCCTGGAAGTATTGGTAATGGTTGGACTAGATGATCTTCTAGGTCTTTTCCAACCTTGATAATTCTGTGATTCTAAAATTCTATTATAATTGCACTGTTAATGTAGGTAAAACCAATTTCTTTCTTCCACTAATCAAACTGTCAACATAGGTTTTAGCAGAAGTTTTAATTAATGCCTGCAGCTGTGATCTAGGCTATTTACTCTTCTCCAACTATGGTCATTAATTTCAGAGCCTCACTTCAAATATTGTGTGTAGTTCTGAGCTCCACAAAATATAAAGTAAGGTACTTGAGGGCATTAAATCTGGTAACAGGGCTGCTGCAAAGCACGTCCTGAGTAAGAGGATGAGGATGCTTGAACTGTCCTGTCTGGAGAAGTGGAGGATGAAGGAAGGCTTCACTGTTCTCTCTAACTCCCTGAGGAGGGTGGTAGAGGGAGGTGCTGGGATCTGCTCCAGAAACTAGTGGCAGTATAGCAATAGCACAAAACAGCACCAGGGATGGGTCAGACTGGACATTATGAAGAATATGTATTGTGAGTGTATCTCCTAGACAAGGAGTTGATGCCCCAAAGCTGTCAGCATTCAAGAGAACTGAGACAACGTCCTTAGTAATATGCTGTAACTTACGGTTACTTCTGAAGTGGTCAGGCAGTACTAGAAGATATTTACAAGGTCCCCATACCATTGCATTCATATGTTACCAGAATACATAGAGATTTTTTTTTATTTTTCCTGTACTTGTGTGGATAATTATTTTGATTTTGTTGTGACTACAGTTGTCCTCTTGATTACCTTAATTATTTTATGTGAGTTATTATTTACTCTGAAGTTCATCATAAATAGTAGACCTTAGACAGTAGACTTTACTTCCTACTCTGTCTTTTAACTAAGATCCATTCAGTGTTTTGGAAGAATCTTTGGTAATTTAATGTTTTACTAATATGTTTTTATACTGAACACATAGAATTTCCAGCCTAAGCAATGTGTTGCTTTGTCCTGAATTGTCAATAAAATTGAGTTAATAAACATAAGTCATTATTGCACAAAGCTGTGAAATTGACCAGGTATCTGCATAGCCTTCTGAATGTTTTTTTTTCTTCCAATGTAAGGCAGGAATAAAGGGTAAGGTTGATAAGACGCTTTGCAAGTAAACAAATTCATCTTACCTAGTCAGAGGTAAGCCTTTAAAGATAAAAGATTTCTCAGTGGTATTTCATACCACTTTTGAGACAATGGGGTACTGTTTCTAGGATTTATGTGAGTGCTTAAAATTTATGTCTTTATTCTTTTATTTGTTTATCATACTGCAATGGGTATAAAGCCTAGGAGAAGTGAACTGGGATTATTCTTTATTTCTGAAGGTCAGTAGGTTTGTTTGTTTGTTTGTTTGTTTTTGAGGATTTTGGAAAAGATGACCTCAGTGTATCAATTTCTTTTCTGTTAAACAGCAATAACAGCACTTTTCAATTTAGGAAGGTTGTAAGGCTGTACACTTCAAAAGATTGTGTGACCTGTTAGATTGTTAGGTGATGTGAGCAAATAATAACATCAGGTCCTAGTGGTACAAGAACAGTGTAAAGGAATATTAAATTATTATGAAATATTATATCTTGAGCATACTGCGATTATCATTACTGTGTGCTGCCCTCAATTGCTGTTACTACTGTTATTTTGGTTCTTTCTAGAAGATGAAGTTTACAAACATTATCTTAAGCTCATTCGTCTCCTTAAAATCATTTTCTATTTTGTTAGTACTAGTGAGACATAAATTCTGTGATGAGCTGTGATGCTTATTATTTTAATCAGAAGCTACAGAGTAGGTCCTAGCCTTATTTCATTGCTTTACTAAAACAGATTTGTTAATGAGGCTACCCATACAGTTTCCACATTAAAAATAAATAAATAAATAAAATAAAATAAATAGGAACTGATTTTTGTCCTGATTGGGAAAGAAGGATAAACAGTTTTGTTATAAATTGTTTCTAGCAAATGTCTTCATCCTTTGAGATGCTTCAAGAGCACGAGCACTAACACTAGCAATAGAGCAAATGAAGGTAAACAGCAGCAACACTGTCAAGGTAAGATAGAAAAATAGGAAGATATAATCGATCCTGCTTGTCTGAAATGTATCCTTCTACAACAGTGGAATCTCTGTGTATGCATGTACGTGAGTGTAAGTAGATACAAGCATATATGAAACAAAACACAAGTATAAATTATATTTTTTATATTTGAGTGACTTCTATAATTCAGGTTTTTTAAATAAGTGACTACTTCAGAAAAATTTGTAAAGATAAGTTTTCCAAAAGGAGTACATCTGATCAGTTGAGATATTTAATTATGTTAGAAACAGGGATTCTTTTTCATGAAGAAAATAAGTATTTGTGACTAGTGTTCCATCTCCTTCAACTGTTACTGTACTGTGGGATCATCTCTCAAATTTCAGATATTTCTTACTCTTCCTCTCTTCCAATGTAGATTATAAATTATCCTTGAAAGCTCCTAGCTTTACAAAATTACAGGAAATTCTAGTCATGGTGCATAGTAATTTCCTCCCTAATGCAATCCATTAGATCCTCCTGGACAACATGCTTGATCACATAAAGAACGAGCACATGATCCTAGACAGCCAGCATGGCTTCACCAGGGGAAGGTCATGCTTAACTAATCTTGTGGCCTTCTATGGTGGAGTGACGGCGTTAGTGGATGAAGGGAAGGCGACCGATGTCATTTACCTGGACCTGAGCAAGGCCTTTGACATGGTCCCCCATCACATCCTCATCTCCAAATTGGAAGGAGGTGGATTTGATGGGTGGACAACTCAATGGATAAGCAATTGGTTGAAAGGCTGCAGACAGAGGGTGGTGGTCAATGGCTCTGTGTCCAGGTGGAGGCCGGTAACGAGCGGTGTCCCTCAAGGGTCTGTCTTGGGACCGGTGCTCTTTAACATCTTTATTAATGACATCGATGAAGGAATGGAGTGCACCCTCAGCAAGTTTGCTAACGACACCAAGCTGAGTGGTGCAGTCGATACGGTGGAGGGAACAGATGCCATTCAGAGGGACCTTGACAGGCTGGAAAGCTGGGCTCGGGTGAACCTAATGAGGTTCAACATGGCAAAGTGCAAGGTTTTGCACTTGGGCCGGAAGAACCCCAGGCACCTGTATAGGCTGGGAGGAGTTGTCCTTGAGAGCAGCTCGGCAGAGAAAACCTAGGGTTCCAGATAGATGAGAAACTTAACATGAGCCAGCAGTGCGCTCTGGCAGCTCGGAAAGCAAATGGGATCCTGGGCTCCATCAGGAGAGGGGTGGTCAGCAGGGATAGGGAGGTGATTGTCCCTCTCTACTCAGCTCTTGTGAGGCCCCATCTGGAGTACTGTGTCCAGGTGTGGAGCCCTCAGTACAAAAAAGACATGGAGATTTTGGAAAGGGTCCAGAGGAGGGCCATGAAGATGATCAGGGGGCTGGAGCACCTCCCCTATGAGGACAGGCCCAGGGAGGTTGTGGATGCCCCGTCCTTGGAGGTGTTCAATATCAGGTTGGACAGGGCTCTGGGCAACCTGATCTAGTAAAGGTGTATGTTTGGTGGCCCTGCTAGGCAGGGGGGTTGGAACTACACGATCCTTGAGGTCCCTTCCAACCCGGGTCATTCTGTGATTCTGTGACCTACGGAAGAGGCAATTAAAAGAAGAGGAAATTATGTGCAAACCCTGTGCTTTTTAAAACTTGAATAGCATTAACTTAATTGAAATAGCCCAAGAAATGCACCAAATTTTACATATTGGTATTTTAGAAAAAGTGTACCGAATCTGGGCTGTATCAGTAATTGTATGAATTGAAAATATTACCAAATAGAGACATGACCATTTTCTATACCAAGTATATAAAATAACTTAGTTTTGTGGAATTCTCTGGGAGCTTGATTTTACTTAAACCTAATTAAAAAATCAAATCAAATATATAAAATATGTGTTTTCTAGTTCCCAATCCTGAAAGATTTGTGGTAAATACTGTCAGTGTTAAGACTATAGAAATGCACTTATCATTGGTGTACGTATTATGTTGCTAGCGAGATAAGTGAGATTTTATAAATTAGAAGAGTTTGCAAAAGTTAAGTGTATTTATGTTTGCATACCCAGTTTGGAAGGAATTTAAATCAATTCTGCAGATAAAGCCCTAAATAAGAATCTTTTGCATCATGTATGTTTTTCATCTTGGAATGAAAAATAGCGTATTAGGAATTATTCTTGATAGCATTAGTGGATTAGGAGTTTGTTGGATTGTTACTTGGTTTTGCTTTTGGCGAGAAGTAGAATATATCTCCAGCATTCTTTTTCAGGAGAGCTGTTAACTTGTAGTTTGTCACTGATTTTAAAATAAGGTGACTTTTGCAGAGAAGGGAATAAATAATGGATCAGTCTTAGATTTTGGTCAAAATACAGCTTTTGTTAAGTAATTAGTTTTTGAGGCCATGTGGTTTAACCTAGCAAGCAGCTAAGCAGCAAATGGTCTTTCACTCGCCTCCTTCCTTCCAGTGGGGTGGAAAAAGAAATTTAAAAAAAAAAAAAAAAAAAAAAGTAAAAATAAATAAAGTTCAATTCATGGGTATAGATAACATCTAAGACAGAAAAGAAGAGGAAGGAAAAAAAAAAAGATAATAGTAATGTTAATAATTATATATACTTAACCTTAATTACTATACATATGATTACTGCTGTTAAGTAATGCCTCCTATTTTATTATGTTGGCCCGTGACAACACAGGCAGTTGCTGGTGATATAGCACTAGACATTGAACCTTTCTGCCAATATTCTGTTACATTTTGTTGCCATTTGACAGCTGAGCTTCATTAGCAGACACTTCCAATTCATCTCAAACTGGTTCATATGCTGCCAAAATCTCATTTTCAGTTGGAGTGTAGTGGATCTTGGATCCTACACACCCTCAACTCCAAAACACTGGAGGTTCACCTCAAGCATTCAATGGGGTTTTCTGCCAGCAGCTCCAACTGGACAGAGAACATTTTTTATGATATGTCCTGCATAGTCTGGCCCAAAGGTAACTTCATGAACTATCTCCAGTTTAATTTATTCAAAGGATTGTTGCTTAGAACTTCCAATTTAAAATCATTCTTCTTCCAAATGATATCTTACTTGATAGTGAGGGTTTGCAGTCAGACTATAATCCAGAATATACATTCTCCAGGAGCCCATACCTAAGGAAACCTTGTTTTTAGTTTTTTGCTAGTTGGTGGAGGCAAGCAGTTATTTTATTTATCACAACTGTAGTGATTCCTAAAATTGGATCTTCATAGAAGTTGGAAGGGACATTTATAAGTCATCTAGTCTAACTCTCCAGCAATGAACAAGGATGTGCACTGCTAAATCAGGTTGTCCAGTGCTTGATCCACCCTTGTCCTGAAAGTCTCCAGGGACAGGGTATCCAGCACATCTCTAGGCAAATTGTTCCAGTGCCTCACCATCCTCACTGTAAGACTTCTTCCTTGTATGCGACCTAAATCTATTGTTTTAATTTTGAAGCCATTTCCCCTTGTTCTGTCACCACAGGCCCTACTGAAGTCTGTTCCCTTCATTCCTGTGGGTTGAATTTTCAGATGTAGTATCAGATGGAAGATATCAAATCTACATTAATTGTGCTAATACCATTGTAATTAATTCTAGTAACTAGATTACCTATTCTACTTTTTTTATTATTGTTTCTGGAAATGTTAAATACAGAAGTCTTGAGAATGAACCATGGAAGGATGCATCATGTTTAATTATTATGCTTCTTCAGTTCTCCCAATTTCTGCTACTTAATGCCTGATTCGGAACTCACAATATGAAAATTTAAAATAGCTTGTGGTTTTTTGTTGTTGTTGTGTTTTTGTTTGTTTTTAACTACATTATCTATTGTAGCAGTAGATGCTCTGTTTCTTTGTGATAATCTCTAATACTCTCTTAAACTATGTGAATTTCTGTGTACAAATATTGATTCTCTCAAATCAATAATTTGTTTTGTTAAATATATATTTATTTTTTAATTTGTTAACATTATGTTTTATTGGTTACTTTTTGTTAATTCGTTGGGACAGAAGAGAAATAGAATCCATAGCTTTCAAGATATTGTACACTATAATCTTGATTATGTTTTCAATTAAATTAGCTAAACTTTGAGTGGTCTAAGTTTAGAGAATTCACAAGAAGGTACATACAAATTACTGGTTTAAGCTTTAAATGTTTTTAGTTAATGCCCTTATTTTTAAATCTTTAAAATAGGAATCCTGTGTAGGCCTGTGTTTTTACCAGTATTTCCATACAATGATGCTAATAAGGTATCAACTTCAAAGCCTGCAGACAACAATACAAACAAATTGCCAGTTATTTATTCTGTTTGTGCTTTAATTTGAATGTGCTTCTTTCGATGTATTTGGATATATCTGCAGTGGCGCAGATGAAAAACCTAGCTATCAGTTAGTCAGCTGGTCCAACTCTTTCGACAGCTTCAGTGATATAACTGATTTGACACAAATTTTATAAACTGAAAAGCCGAAAGGATATTTAAAGCTCTGAAACACCTCTTATTTATCAGCCTAGTAACTCAAAAGAACAATAGTTATGATTTTAATTTAAATTTAACAAAGTAATTCTTAATGATACAATAAACTGCAGTGAGATTTTGCCAGTTGAGTAGAAATGCTTTTGTAACGAGGAGCCTGTATGAATAATACAGATTTATCAGGTTATGTTGGGCTTTACTTAAGTTCTTGGTAGTTTAATGTTGAATCTGAAACAAAATCAATAGCCAGCAGACTTTTAAAGATCTACTGAACACTAAAAGCCATGCCTTTTAAATGTGCTAGTTCTCCTGGGGTACCTTTGGTGCATCATTTTTACTTAAATTGAATGTCAACTTTGATCTCAAATACAAATAATCAGATATATCAGGAATGGTAGAATTATGTGTTCAATCCTGTCTTTGATTTGCACAATTTAAGCCTGCTGTCTCTTTTATCTTATGCAATTACTTTGCTTTTATGCTGATGTATTTCATTATTTCAGTGAGCAAATTTTTGAGTCACTGTTTCCACAGCAGCGTAATGCAGATTGCACACCTAGTCTTTAAAGCTTTTTCCATCATTTTTTATTTGTATTTACAAAGGGTGGGGGAGACAGTCAAAACAGTTGTGAAGATAAATTGGTGTTTTCTGACATAGAAGAAATGCTCTGAAATACTCTCATTATTCCAAGCTTTCAGGAATAATCTTTTTTAATATAGGTAATTCATAGAACCTCAATACCTTAAATACTTAATCAGAAAACTTAATCAGTAAACCACTTTTGTTGTAAAAATTCTAGTAATTAACACCTAAATACAGGTAATTAAGATATTTGGTTTCCTTCCCAGACTTTGTAAAAAAGTATTGTCAGTATCTTATCACTGGGACAGATACTAGCAAAGTCTGGAATTTTGTATTTTAAGGGCATGGAGCTGTTTCACTTGAAGTGATATTTTGGGTATTACAAGTTTTGATACCTATAAAAAATAAAAATATATAAATAAAAAAGACATACACTACTGTGCTTCTTGAACACATGTATGTTAATGCTAATTTCTTAGCTGTCCAATAGATAATAGTAATTTGATTCTGTGTAATTTGTGATTTGTGTAGTATTTTCTTTCTTCCCCTCTCTATTTTAGTTTTAATTATTCTTTACTGTTGGAAGAACAGTGATAGTTTATGAACACAATATTATAATAGAATGGCTTGGGTTAGAAGGGACCTTAAAAATCATTTAGTTCTGGCTACTACATCTAGCTGCCCGAGGGCCCCACCCAGTGCCATCAGTTATCCTCAGCTTCTCAGAGGAATCTCTTTTAGCATCTCACCATCCTATGAGTAAAAAATTTCTTAATACCGTCTAATCCAAATCTCCCCTCTTTTACTTTAAGACAGTTCCCTCTTGTCCTATAAGACCATGTAAAAATTGGGCCCCATCCTTACAAGCTTCCTTCAAGGACTGGAAGATTGGAGGTCTACCTGGAGTCTTCTCCAAGCTGAACAAGTGCAACTCCATTAGCCTGTCTCTGTAGCAGTTCTGGTCTGGTTCTCTGATAACCTTTGTGGTGCTTTTCTGGACCCTCTTCAGCAGCTCCACATCCTTCTAATGTTGTGCTCCTGTAATTGGAGCACTAACTTGGAGGAGTAGCACTTAAGTTCTAGGCCAGGTTCCAACTAAAATTTTGTACATTTAATGTAATCTTTGAAATGTTTTTAGCCACTTTAATATTAATATTTCCTAGAGTAAGTGTGTGCAACTCTTATTCAGCTCATTGCTGTAAATGCATTTCTATTCACTTTATTCATCAGAAAGTGATTCTTAATATCTGGATTACAAAGGATGACTTATCTTCTCTCCAGACACAGTTCCCAGCTGATTAAAAGTGTGTCCTTGAATCATTATAAACTATTCTCACTTTTTGTCTGCATGGTGTACTCTTCCATTGTATAACGTTTGTTCAGGGCGACAGCAATCATCTCCAGACTCAAAAATTGATAATAAATGCAGTGTGCTACTGTGTTTCAGGCAAGAGAGACTCGGTTAATATTTTCGAATCTTTGCTATAGAAAGCAGTAGTTTATTTAACTCCGTCAGATGATCTTTCTCCATTTTTCCCAAACTGAGTTTGGAAGGAATGCAGAGAGGAGAGTACAGGGAGGGAAGAGGCTTTGCCTGTTTACTCTAAAAGCCTATAAAGCAGATACACTGCCACTGAAATTATCAAACTCCATTTCCAGTGTTTGGTAGGGTAGAAAAATAAGCTATTGGATCTAATCATCATCTGAAGCTGACATAATAGAAGGCCCCAGTAGGGATCTTCTTACTTCAGGAAAAGATTACCTTAATACCCTGCAAAGAGTCTCAGTCTGTCTAAGTAATATAGCATTGTGAATGTGTCGGTGTCTGCTGACAGTATAGTATCATTGGAGGTAAACAAATTAGGTTTAAAAATTTTGAACAGACTTTAACAATCAGTATGTTGTTAGCTTTAGGACTAAAATTTTTCAGAGAATTTGGGGATTTAAAAGTGTGTTTCACAGCTATTTTAGATGTTATGTAAGTAAGAAAATCAGGATGCTGGAAATTCTTTTGCAAGGTTAGAAACAGATAGATCTAGCAGGTTTTATTTGAGGGAAGAGGAACTGAAAGGAGTATGTATATCTTGTATATAAATAAAGCAAACACTTCTTATTCGAATTTAAATTTAATTTAATTTATTTAAAAACCAGACAGACTTTTCTGGTATATTAAATGTGAGTCCAGAGAAGAAAAATATTTAAAAATGATACATGAATTAATTCAGAAGGTCTAAAAAAACCAATGTTTGCATTTAATCCAGTGTGGTAGGAAAAGGCCATCACCACATATGTGTAGTGAATCCAGAGATGTAAATGTGATTGCCATCGTCCACCATCCCTGATGGGTTCCCATGTGTTTACAAAGAAATGAAGCATGGATCCTAAATGCACCAGTCTTTTTAGTGCAGTTTTGCTACTTTATAAGTATACATTTCATTTGAACAATATCAGTTAGGTATCACTTAGGTGATAATTGTTTTAGTAGAGTGCAGAAGTAAAAAGGAAGATTGTTTGAGCTATCAAAATCCATGAAAACTTGCTGATTTCATAATTTCCTGGCTTGGCAATTTTATCAGTATTTCTTTTATGTAGTTTAATTTTCATTTAAGCAAAACAAAGTAAAATGAGATTACATAATAAAGTATGTTTTAGTAGGAAAATATATTTTTATCTTACCAAGGTCATTACTGGGGTAATAGAGGTCAGATTCTCAGTACAGTTTCTGCTGCATGAGCAAAAGTATTAAATGATTGATATAATAATCTTTTGGCCTCTCTATAGGCCTGCTAGTAGGAATAGATATTAGGAGTTGTCAGTGTCTTTTCTTGTGATTTTGTGAAAGTACTGGTATAATTGTTATATTAGGCTCTAGAATATTCAGTTCTTTGAGGGCTGCTCCAAAAGTAATGCATCTTAATTTATTATGTAGGCCCACAGTGTTATATGTTCATTGTATGGCAGTAGAGGCTGAAATGGAATTTTCCACATAAAGACAAACATTTGTTTCCTTTGCACTTACGTGTCAGATGCTATTCTGTCAGACTACCCCTATGCTGCCACATGTTGTACAGCAACAAAATGTAATAGAATATTAACAGGAAGATTTACCTTCTGCTATTTTACCTCTATCCCAACTCTGACATTGTGGGCCAACATATAAAATAGAAGGCATTACTTACAGAGTAGCCCTCATATATCATCAATGAACAGGCATTTTAGATACCTTGTACTCACATATTTCGCAGGAGTGCATCTATTCCTTCAGAAATCACAGAGAACTGTCTAATCACTGTTGGGTAGGTATATTGTTTTAGATTCACAATAAGGAGGGTATTTATTTAACAGTCATTGCTAACCTTATAAACTTGGGTGTTTGCATATACTGCAGTACAGCAAGTGTGTGTGAGTAATTTCCTGCAATTTTAATTAAAACTTTTATCTAGCTGATTCCACAAAAGAGTGAGTGAAAATACTAAAGAAGAACTCTAGAGGTGATACTGTTACATGTCTTATGTGTTGATCAGTTTTCAAAATTGGCTGGGTAAAATCTACTGTAAACCGTTGCTCAAAAACATATGGACATTTATACTGAGTCATAATAGTTTGGAAAACATCCTTTGATTTATATAGAAATCTACTGAAAATTCAAATATGCTTTCCTAGATACTGTAACTAAGATGAATCAATTATATAAATTAAGGCTGTAGTCTTTAAATAAAATTCTTTATAGAAAGAAAACAATGATGAGGCTAGTCATTTGAAACATTAAATTACACCCAGGGAGAGATAATGATGTAATGTCCGTAATGATCTTCATCATTTCCACACCTGTCTCTTCATTTTTGTCATTCTCATTTGTGCTTGCAGACTGCACACTTAGAAGCCTACTAAACTGAATTCTTTTGGGGAGTTATAGTGACCTCTGCAAAACATGTGATTTTGTATCTTGTCATGCTCCATGATCGTTCATCACTGAAGCAGCTTTCAAGAGATCTGCTTTGTTTTATATACGTGCTCTATCAGTAGACATGTAATAAAGTCTTCAGATAAATCCTCTGAGGTAATTCTTCTGAGAAGCTGAGCCCTTAAAGAACTGGAATATTCAGTAAATTGTTCCTACTCCATATTTTATGCACTCTCACAGTAAAGCTAAGGACTAAGCAGGCAGCAGAATGGCATATTTTAAAAAATGCTGCTTCTTCAGATCAGTCCACATATTCATTGGATGAGATCCCAAGCCAGAAAGCAAACCCACAAATGCCCTCAACAGGACATTAATACTTTCTGAGTAGTTGCCAAGAATGAATAAAATGCAACTTGGTCCTCTAAGTTTTCCCCCCATTTTTGGCCATTGATTAAATAAAACAACAGACAAATTTAGTTTTCTGTTTGTTCTGATTGCCACAATATCTAAAGTTTGCTAAATACTAGGAACTTAAGCATGTCAACTACCAGTTCATATTTATAGCATCAGTGCTTTTATTAAAGGAAATAATTTATTAGTACACAACCATAAAAATACCTCCTAAGTGGTTGCTTTCAAAGCATCCACTCAAAATTGCCTTGATTTTCACAAGGCAGCCAGTTGTTCATTTCCAGGACCACATGCAAGTAATATTTCTGAGTTTTCTGCAGCAGAAACTTTGTGATTACAACAGATAAGTGGATTTATTTATATATACATATGTATATTTAATCGGAAATAATTGAAATCTGGAATGGGGTAAATAATATGTTTCAACAATTTAATAAATGGAAAGAATCGGACCAAAATGAGTGTTCTGTTAGTTGTGTTGAAAAGGGCTGAAAACAGATTATTAATTCTTATGTATTCATAGGCTTTCTCATGTTTCAGACTAATGAATTCACTTGCTGGTTGTGCAGTCCACCATTCTGAATAGCACACAATTGTAGCTGACATTTTTAGTTTTGCTAGTTTTTGTCAGGACAGAGGTGCCTAGATATTCAGTTCAAATAAGTTAGTGTGACTTTTGCTTATGAACAGGATCAAACCTTCAGTATCTAACTAATTTTTGACAATATATATATATATATATGTTCAGCACTGAAGAGATCTGAGGTACCATGGGTATGTGTTACTGGGGGTTAAATCTATTTTTATGAGATGGGTTTGATTTCAGGTTAATCTTCATGGAAGGCTTTTCCTTGCACCTCACCTTTAAATCCTTTGAACACTATTTTCCAAGGTTTGTATTATTATTATTTTAATGTACTTAGAGTCATTTTAAGAATAGAAATGTATTTTATACAGTAATATTTCCAATAGAAATATGATACTTGAGAACAAATGATTTTTCCCTCAGTTTCCTTTTGTTTTCCTGGTGATTTATGGTATTTTTATGAAAATTCTGTTCATCTATAGGTTTTATTTTAGTGGATTGTTGCATGCTTTCCTTTCACAGTAGTAAGATGAAGAGCTTTCTAGAATATCTCAAGAATCAAACAAGATCAAATAGAACATTAATATAAAATGAACTAATGAGCTTTACCATGTTAGAAAATATTTTGAAGTAAATAAGGCAAAAATATGACTCAAGATATGTTGACAGAATTTCCCTCCAAGCACACTTCTAGTGTTAACATCAGTAGAGAAGAAGGCCATCTGTCCATGTGTTTTTTTCTGTAAGGATTTTTAGACTTGTTTGGAAAACAACCAGATCCTGTCCTTGTATATGTTGGCAAATTTGTGAAATAAATTGGAAGCATTTAACAAATAGAAGGATTTTATGCAATTCAGGAGACTGAAACAGGGAAGGCAACTGCCTCAGCAGTTAAATTGAGTCTATGCCCTGTCCTCATCAAATAATAATAATGGTAATACTTAATGTTTGATGGCTTTTTAAATGTTAATATGTACAGTAAAAGCTAAATTAAGGCAATATCAGCTGCTGCAATTACTTCTAAAGTTCTTCATATATACAGCCTGAAATGCCAAGAAAGAGCGCAGATGTTTTTTATTACCTGCATAACTTTCAGTGCTTTCAGTCCTTTTGTATTTTCTGAAAAATGTTCTCTCCCTAAAGGCACTGGAGATGACCACCATATATGTTACCTGTAGTTAGTATTATAAATCTTGAAGTAGCCTCAAGAATTAATATGGGCATTAAAACAGATTCAGATATCTTGTGCAGTTTGAATACACAAATCTTGTTAATTCAGTTTAACAGACATAGTTTCTCGCACCTGATGCCTCTTAAGAATTTATCACTATCTTATAATTTTCTGAAAGTTAACAAGAATTTTACATGTGTTACTATTAATATAACTAAGATTGATATATATAAGGAAATCGTCCAGGTTTGAACTCTGAATCTACTTTGTATTCATATATTTGAAATTAGTTTAGAAATCTGGGTGTGCATTTATATTTTAATAAATAGATATGTAGTTGTTTTTTTAATGTGGTGAGCATCGTGGTTTGCTTAATGACAATTATTATTAGATCAATTATTTCAGAAGTTACTGTCTTAAAGCTCTGTGTTCTACATTATGTTGGAAGCCAGATTAATTATTATTCTGATCTTTAACCTTATAATTATATAGTTCAACCTTTTTTTTTTTGTTGTTTGTTTTTTTCTCAAGGAGATAAGACATTTATTTCATAAATAATATTTATAAATATAATAAAATATAATGTAATATAAATATATGTATATATAATATTATTTTATGATCTTAAAATGTTGTCCCAAATTAGACAAATTTAAGTGCAATGCTTGTCATCAATGTGAAATACTTGTATTGATTCATTAGAGTAGGTGTATAATGAAACAACATCTTGAAAGCTATAAAAAGTACTAATCATAGAAATTGGTACATTTGGTATTATTTTTGTGTTTGTGTTGTTGGACAGATCAACTCCTATGCTGGCAATGACATTTTGGCTTTCATACATCCAAAGTTTGTATCTTTAAAGAACAAAACATCCCTGAAAGCTGGCACTGTGATAAAGCCTGGCTTTGTCTTGAGAAAGAATGTTTGAAAGTAATTTAATGGCCAATGTAATTTTCTACCAAATTGTTGCAATTAGAGTAAATATGAATTGTCAGTATGCCATACAATTTTTTCTTAACCTTTAGAAATCCTTGTACAATTAAGCATATGGAACAGCTGTAGCTATGGCAGCTGTTTCATGTGATTCATATGGTTCACTATTATTTTAATTTCATTTATGAAATTATTTTAATAATTCAGAAGCATTTGTATGGGTTCTAACAGTAAATTTAAAAAAGTTGTGAAATAAATTACCTTATACTCTATAGTACTTCCTTAAATGTGCCTTACATTAGTCAGTGTCTGGACAAACAGAGAAAAAACTGTCCTTGGTTGATCCAAAGGGGACCTAGATGCTCTGCAGCCCATGGGAACTATAAGAGACCTGGAACACTGTCAGAACAGGTAGACACTTTTGTTTGTACTTGGAAGGATTGTGAAAGCCAGAGTAGATGCTGCTGGAGAGATCACAGAATCACAGAATTGTAGGGGTTGGAAGGGACCTCTAGAGATCATCAAGTGCAACCCCCCTGCCAAAGCAGGCTCCCTACACCACGTCACACAGGTAGGCGTCCAGGCGGGTCTTGAATGTCTCCAGAGAAGGAGACTCCACCACCTCCCTGGGCAGCCTGTTCCAGTGCTCCGTCACCCTCACTCTAAAGAAGTTCTTCCTCACATTCGTGCGGAACTTCCTATGCTGTACTTTCATCCCATTACCCCTAGTCCTGTCCCCACACACTACTGAAAAGAGACCAGCCTCACCACTATGGCTCCCACACCTCAGGTATTTATAAACCTGGATCAAGTCCCCTCTCAGCCTTCTGTTCTCAAGGCTAAACAGACCCAGTTCCCTAAGTCTCTCCTCATAGGGAAGATGCTTCAGGCCCTTCACCATCTTAGTGGCTCTCCACTGGACTCTTTCCAAGAGATCCCTGTCTTTTTTGTACTGGGGAGCCCAGAACTGGACACAATATTCCAGATGAAGCCTCACCAGGGCAGAGTAGAGGGGGAGGATCACCTCCCTCGACCTGCTGGCCATGCTCTTTTTAATACACCCCAGTATGCCATTGGCCTTTTTGGCTACAAGGGCACACTGCTGGCTCATAACCAATCTGTCATCCACCAGGATGCCCAGGTCCCCCTCAGCAGAGCTCCTCTCCAGAAGGTCTTCCCCCAGCTTGTACCAGTGCATGCAATTTCAGATCACTGAAAAACTTGCTACCAATCCTTGAATTTGTTCACATTTAAGTCTGTACATAAGTGTCTAGAGATTTACACATCTTTTCCTTTCTCTCAAATGCAAGATTTTAAATGATTTTAAATGCAAATGTGTTCTCTCCTTACAATGGCCAAAAACTCTGAGCTAAAATTTGTAAATCTTTCCATTTCCTTTTTTTAGTCACTGAGTAAATATCTGGTCAGAGTTTTAATTATTTTGTTACTTAAGCTGGATACTAATCCCTTTATTCCTAACATCAGCAAAGCAATTGTTTATTTCTTCCAGTTTTCGAGATTATAGCATGTAAGTTAATATAATCAGTGCCATAGAATAGAATGAAAGACTTCAGAAAACATTTTAAGTTATTATAAGTCCATCACTTGGTTACTGCCCATCACATTCCAGCTGCCTTGAGCTTACTGAATTTGAAAATTAGACTTTTGTGATCTGTTGTTAAACTGATTTCTTACATATTTATACATGTTTATACATGTTTATAAGACTCTAAAGGGAGGTGGGAGGCAAATGGATTTGGCTCTTCTCAGTGGTCAGTAGTGACAGGACAAGGAGCAATGGCTTAAAACTTGAACACAGTAAGTCCCATACTAGCACATGGCATAACTTCTTTTTGGTAAGGCTGAGGGAGCGCTGGAACAGGTAGCCGGGAGAGGATGCTTATCTTCTATGGAGATATTCTAGATCCTTCTGGAAGTCTAGTTGTATGACCTGTTATAGGATATATGCTTTAGCACAGGAGCTGGACTCAACAAATCTGTGATATTCTGAACAAGAACTTTAAAATTCATCATGTGAAGCAGGACTATATTTTACTTGTAAATTCTTTGAAATTTCCATCCTGCTAATCAATTTGCTACAGCATTTGAAGAAAGGTTATATTTAAATCATTCAGTCCTCCTGATTTATATCTTTGAAAGAGCATTCAGACGCTAGATAAAAGGATTCAGTATTAGTTTGGTAAAAGTGAATGTGAAACATAGAGTTCCAGTATGCATTTATAAAATATGTTAAGAAAAAGACTTGGGACAATACAAGACAGAGGTGTTTTAAGCTTAAAAGGATGCTGTGGTACAAAGGACATTTTCTTATGATGCAAGCTGAAGTAGTTGATGCAAGAGAAGATAAAGCACTTTACATGATTTAGATTCCAGTACTCTTATCTGTTTTTAAATGTTCTTAGAGCCTATTATGATAGTGTTTAATAAAATCTGTGTTCAGTCCTTGTGACACTGCTAATGATATGAGTGTGGCATGTCATTAATTGAAAAAAGTTAAAAGTCTGAAATGTCTAAGGCAAAAGGGAAAAATAACCTAGAAAATGTGTTGGTGGTTCGGACAGCATTTGAGATTGGGATCATTATTTTATTTGTCTCTTTTGTAGAAAATTTCATCTAGAACATGAATTCAGCTTTTGCTTCTTTATGATAAGAGTTCTTTAGTATTGGTAGTTGAGGATGTTGGTTGAAATGATGACTGAACTAGAGAAGATCACTCTAGAGATTAAGTCATTTTGTACAAAGAAGTGAACTTCCATGACTATGAAGGACTTCTCCTTCAGAGAGAACTCTCTTCATGAGTTCTCTGTCCACCTCATGGGATGGATAGCTTAGTCATGGCGATGAGTCACTAAGGGTGTAAAAAGGGGACCTGAAGCAAAAGGTGCTGAGTTGTGTAAATCATGTACTTCTTTAAGAATTTAAAAAAAAAATCCTTGGGTGTCTGAAACAGGTTTAGGAACCTGCCCTAGAAACATACAGAGCAACCTTGCAGTCTGGCTTTTCAAGAAAATTACTGATAATCTTCTCAGGAACTCAGAGTGTTTCCCAGGACCTGAGTTGGGTGATAGTTTTATCCATTCTTTGTTTCATACTGGCATTAAAGCAAGGTGCACAGTATCTGTCCCGTCTTGGTCTTTCTTCATTGAACAGTAGGATAACTAGATGCCTGGGCCAGGGAAGATGTGCCTGCCTCTACTGCTTGCTTACAATTTGATCTTGGGCTATGACACTTTATTCTATGTGGATAATATACCTTATTCTTCAGACATGAGATAAGAAGGGTTCATACTCCCAGAAGGGATGCTGAGAGATTGCAAGGTTAAAATCTGTAACTTTGTCTTCAACTGCTTGTACAGGAATTAGCAAGGGAATTCATTAAAAAGAGCAACCGGAGAGACTGTACAGGAGAGCATTTAACTTTTTTATATTTTGATTGTTGTGAACTTCATATTTTGGAAACTTTTCATAGCAAGGGCTTCGTTTTGAAAATACAGCCTTCCTGATTTTGAAGTGAGATATTCACTATCATTTGTAGATATAGCATAAAAAAGTAAAACAGAAATAATGAAATTGACTGTCTCCTCCCTGATTCAACTTGCATATTAATGTGAAAACAGCATGGAAGTCTGTTTCATGTGACACAGTGAAAG
The DNA here is from genome assembly GCF_054131305.1 of Coturnix japonica. NCBI lineage: Eukaryota > Metazoa > Chordata > Aves > Galliformes > Phasianidae > Coturnix > Coturnix japonica. Next base: position 66,329,789 of record NC_140666.1, read on the forward strand.
GAACATGAGTTCTGAAAACTTCCATTTTCCTCAATGTGAATGTTGACTAGTGTTGTTATGCTTCCACTGCCATCGGTAATTTTGCATGATTTATGGTACCTGAGGAAGATAATGGGTTGTATTTAGGTTTATCTTGCCTTTTGTGTACTTTTGTTTTAATACAATTGTTTTAGCTTTTTCTACAAGCTACACAAATGCTGACTCAGGTGGAAATATTCTAAATTGGAATTCTTTTTCCCTAAGGATTTTGGGTGCATGAGAAGTACTGACCTAGAAAGAGCACAATGTTAAAATACAGTTTCATGACAGAACCCTCAAAAGAGGATCTAATAGATTGCTAATGTTTGAAGACTGGCTGAGGTAGGAGTTTTTGCTGTTAGTTGTACGGGAAACAAATTAGCTGAATTAAGGCTCAAGAAACTGAGAAATACAACCGTGTATCATCATGGCTGTTGTAAGTGTAACTGAAAATAAGACTGACTAGCAAATATTAGCCAGATGAAAGAAAACTAATTTTGGCGTGTTTTTCCCACATCTTATGCACTGTTTTGCATGTTTCATTTTTGATTATAGACAGACAAAAGCATTGTATAATTGTTAGCAGAGTTACTGAAATTAGTGAATAAGAGATCCGAAGATAGTGTGTTTAGATTTATTACCAGGCTATTAAAAGTATTGTAATAATTTAAATAATCTATGCACTTATATCACAGATGTTTTGATTCAAAGGTCTCCTGGTGCAGATTCATACATCTGTTACACCATCCATATATGTAAGTATAGTTTTCAAAAATAACTGAAACATAACCACCCTGGATAAAAGATGAATAAATTTTAAACATAATACAAATAATACAAATATGCCCAGAGGACGAAAATTGAGCAATACATATTTTCTGAATTAAGGTTTGCAAGTTAGCTGAAATATAGCTGAAATTAATTTTTATATTGACATTTAAGCAGAAAAGATTTTCTAGTATTATTGTATTATTGAAATAATGCACTTCAGGTTTTTTGCTGTGTCATTGGCAGAGAGCACCATGAAGGATGATTTAAAAAAAAAAAAAAAAAAAAAAAAGGTGTGTATATGTGTCAGTCTGTTTGAATTGTTTTATTTTTTACATAGCATTCTACCTTATTGCCTGGCAGTCTCATGTGCTCATCTGTATAATCTGCCACGGTAAAATGGATAAAGTTAAAAACAAAAGCAGTGTTCTCTTCAGGGGAGGAATTATCATGCAGCCAGTTACCAATTAAGAGGCAGTTAAAATAGATTACAACAGGTCTGTGTTTGACTGACAAGACAGTTTGCATTATAAAGTTCAGACAGCCTCAAAATCTTCCCAGTTTACTGGTAAGAAATTATTTCTTAAACATAATGTCATTTTTAGGGGATTATAAAGGTTTAACTATAAATGTATTATTGATTTAAATTGATATTATGTGTTGTTGACTGAAGGGAAACTAATTTTTAAGCTGAGTTATTGTTTGGCCTCTTCTACTTGGAATACTTATTGTCTGAATTTGATTTGAATACTTAATAAGCATGGTCAGATTCTGCAACAAATGAAAGATATGGTCTAGTTTTTCCCAGTTTGCCATAAATCATTTGGAGGCTAACAATGTAAATATTGGAGCATGTATGTTCAGATTTTCTGTTACATCCTTGAATGGTGAAACTTTCTGCTCCTTGCTACTAGTAGTTGATCAACCATGTCCTCTAATTCAGGACTTCTCTCTTACTTATACCAATTCAGTGGTTTTATTCAATTTGTATTTTAAAAGACAATGAAAAGATCTGGGTAATCGTTTAAATTATTTTTTGGTTATTGTTTGCTTGCTTTTTCTTTGGTAAGCCACGTAATTTGAGAAACAGGGTGAAGGCTGGAAACTAGTGTAAGCTTTTTCTTTGCTGAGAAGCAAAAATAATACAAAACTGCATCCTGATAGAAGACAAACATAATTCCTTTCATTGTTGAAAGAACACTCTCACATTTCTCTGCTGGGAAATGTTCAGTATATGGCTTTTATTTTCCCTTCAAGATGGTGTCTTTTTAGCTTTGTTTTCTTCATTATTTTTATTTTTTTTTGCAGCTGCATAAATAATAAATTCTGAAGCATTTTTCATTTCTTTAATGTTCTAAATTTTCCTTAAGTTTCTGATGACTATTTCAATTTTTATTAATATATTTATAGAATTCTATTTTTAGGTATATTTTGTCCTTTAAAATTTTCAGAATTGTTGTTAGTATTGTTAGTATTATTAATCTTTGTTTAAAAAATGAGTCTCTAAGTCACTTTTTCGTAACAAGTATCCTATGAGGCAGAATCTGTTCATAAGGGAAAGCAGAAGGAAAATTTTAGTCTGAAAAGACTCAATGTAATTGGCTCTTTGAATGTAGAACAGCCAATATTATAACATTATATATAGTATATAACATAATGGGTTTTTTTTTGTTTGTTTGTTTCATTGCTAAGTAACTTTTTTTTTGTTGTTGTTTCATTGCTAAGTAAATTTAAAAAGCGATTAAATATCTCAAAAAACTAGTAAATTCTTTTCACTGCATTTTATGGTAAAATGGAAGATGCATTGACTTAATTACAATATAACAATAGAAATTTTGTTAATTTAATATTTATTTAATTCAGAACTGGTAGGCTAAATGGAATCTTTGCATTGTTCTATATCATCTTTTTGTTTATGACAAATTCTGTTTTAATTACACACTTGAGTTTAGTCATAACATGTTCCAAGTCATTGGTTTTCAAATAACAGCAAGGTCCAAAGTCCTGGAAAGGCTTACAAGATTCAAGAAAGGAAAAAAAAATTACCAGACAGCCTCCTGTAATCCTTAAGGACATTCTGTAAAATTCAAATTAAATCTCTATTTACTGTAATTTTCCATAAGCAGCACTTAAATGACTTTGATATTATTTCATATATTTGCACATTTTGAGTATTCTAAATCAAAGACTTTTTCTTCACAGAAGTTATTCTGTGGCATGCATAAACCAAGTCAATGTATTTTTAGTTACCTTTGCTCAAAGCTCAGAGCTAAATACAGATAATAGAAATTTTTTTTTTCACTGCCTTTAGGATAAATACAGAAGAAGAAAAATCTTGTTAAATTTCTTCTTGTTTCTCTGAAAAGAAATAAGTTGTACTAGAGATATTTTACGTAGATTTTAATAAGGTTATAAAATAATACCAACAAGATTATAATAGAAACTTGAGTATAATGGCTTGCACTGACAAATACTGTGGATTTCAGACAGAGATAGAATTACCAAGAGCTGTTTGGTCACACCTCTACATTTACAAGAGCTCGACTATTTGCCAGAAGCACAACATAGCACTATAGTGTTAGTACTAAGGAATGAAAACAAGGAATCTTTTTTATAACCTTTGATAATCTTTTTATGTGCCTGCAAGTTCATTTATTTCTTTACGCAGAAGTAGGAAAAGTACTCAGACACAATTGTACTTGTTTTGGCAATGAAGATAGGAAATAAACTAATTTTTAATTTTCCATATTTCTTTCCAATCTTGAATTTGAAAGAAATTCCGTCTCTAGAACTTTCCTAATTAATTCTGCAGGTTGATGAAATAATCCAAGTCTGTGGCATTTCTCAAGCTGTTTTAATCTAAATGTCAGTGTGAAAAGCAGCAAAGTCACAGGACAGTATTTGTTGTACTCTGTCACTGGAGGGAAAATTTATTTAGTATTTTCAGTGTTTGTAGTGGAAAATTAAGCTGGTATGGATAAGTTTGCCAGCTGTAGAAATAGAAATAAATTCTTAATAGTTTCAGAGTAGAAAAGAAGGTTAAATTTTCAATTATATCTTTTCCAAAGGATCTCTGGTATTTAAGTTAGCAATTATCTTCAATAGCCAACTTGGTATTAGTGTTGTTACCACTGAAAATGTTTCCCAAATGGGCCAAATTTGCATTGCACTAATGATAAAGCTTCTTACTGAATGTTTTACTAGGTTAAAGAATGTGCAACAACAAAATCTGAATTAATACCTTTTAAGGTCATTTTCTAAATGTTAGTATGTCAGAATTAAAGGTAAGTACATGACATGCACGAGATGTTTTCTAATTATTGAGATACTCTTGATTTAACAATATCAAAATTGTATTAATTCCTTGCAAGATATGGAGATAAAGATATTTTATTGAAAAACAGTCATTCAATTGAAAATCTTGCAGTGGTTCTTCCTGAAATACTGAAAAGCAGAGAGTATTGTGTCTCACTTATTAGCTGCTTGCATACCTCTTCAAAATCTGTGCCACCTAAATAGGTATCAGCCATCTTAATTCCCTCTTATGTGAGCAATCTTTGCTAACTGTGGATTTTATTACTCTTTTCTGGATAATGGATATGAGATAACCACTCTCTTCCCTCAGGTGGGAATAACATTTGTCAGTATGTGTTGTTTCCTTTTAGAAATTCAGCTCAAGCCATAGAGTCAAGAATAGTGTGTAGTAAAGAAGGATGGAGGAAAGCAGGGGATCTAGAGGTGCAGTGTCACATAGAGAAGCTAATGAACAAGAAAAAAGGAAATAACAGGACTGAACTGATTCTTTCTTATGAGAAGATGGGGAATTGTTCCTAAAAGAAAACTGGAGTGGCTGTGCAGAAGTGTAGGTCATGGTTTTGTCTTAAAACAGAGGAGTTACAAGTTAGCTTCTCCTGCTTGAAGCCAAAGACTGTGCAAAGTTATGTGCTTGTAATAGCTATATACCCAAAAGGGACTTTTCTCAATAACACCACAGATGTTACCTTAATGCTGCAAAGGCATTTTTGGAGTGAATTGCTGTGCTTTACAGCTGATAAAATACATGCCGAGACCATTGCCATAAATGCTGATGTACTCAGGACTGGTTATCACGATATATATCTTTCTGAATATATAGAGTCGTACACTTTTCATAATAGATATTGTAAGAGGTAATCAGCAAGTTGTCCATATTTCCTGTCATTGTTTTTCTTATTTTCATTTATTTTTTAATGTCTTGATCAAGGTTCAATGATAAATGCCCACAGAATTGATAGTACTTGCATCAAACAAGTGCAGTAATGAAGCCAGAATGCTTCTAACAATTGATGAAATAAATAACAAGTGCATTCAGTGGAAGGCTCTATGAAGCAACCAAAAAAATTCTTTTTCTCCCCTTTTTGTTCACCTGAAACCCCTTTTTGGTTGGATGTTTCATAGTTCATTTGAGATACGTGTACTTCTGTTAATTTAATACAACAACAGAGGGAACTAGCAGTGCTGGAAATATTGTCAAAGTGATTAAGATCCAACAGCGACTGATTTTGCTTAAAGGAAGTCTTATCAGGAAATCTCAGCATTGTAGAAACTAATATAGCTATGTGAAGAAACAAAAAATAAAGATAACCATTTCTGACTTGCTAATGAAGGTGCTGCTCATACTAGTAGCACCATTTCACCATCAGTTACAGCCACCTTAACTTTCTATAAAATATTATGTGCAATATTAATCTAAAATAAAACTTCCAATCTGGTTTATTTCACTTTACTTTTATGTTGTATTTGTATATAATTCATTAATTTTAATATACACTAGATATACTTTTTAACAACTCATTGATAGCAAGTTTTCCTTTGCTGTTTTGCCTTAGCTATGCTTTTCATTTCATATCTTTGTGGTTATTATTTTATTGTGTAGAATGATGTATCTGCATTTAAACTGACATGCTTCCTGTTATACATCAAATGAATTGGAGTGACACTCCCTTTCTTTGGTAGTAGACATCTAAGGAACTGGAAAATCCTCTAAATCATGTACATATATCCAGGTTATGAGACTGACTACAGTATGATTTTTTTAATTTTCTATTTTATTATTAATATTATTTCAGTTATTTAGTCTAAAAGGAAAACAATTTAAACTGTAGAGAAATGATCACTCAGTAGAGAATGGTGATACAGAACTCGAAAATGTCTAGATATACATTGATTTGTACATTTCTTCCTAGAAATATGCAACTTCTTCCTGGAGTAATCTGCTACTGTCTTTCAAGTTCTTACATTTGAGGATAAAAAGTGATGAGAAATACTTTCATATTGATATATAGCAGAATGACATTTTACACTTCCACACAAACAGAAAATGGAACACTGCTTTTCAACATTTAAAAGAATGTAATGGACCGTTAAATTTACCTTAATGTCAAAAATTCATTCAATAACTGATATATCTACACAACAAGAAATGATAGTTTGCAAGGGTGGACAGTCATTCCACCCCTGCTGTTTTGGGTTCAGATTCTAAAACTTGCATTGGTTATCTACATTTGTCATAATTAAATCTTTCTGGAGGCTTTGCAACACAGTAATATACAATTTTGCTTACTGGTTCACAGGTATAATAACTTAGGAGTGAACTGTGGGCATTTAACAAGCTTCCTCCAAGTGCATTTGTAGTCTTGTTTTATTTTTAGATGTTTATATTTGAAGTACATTTGAAATTTTGTTTGATGTTTAAATCTGTTCCAGAAAAGTCATATCTTTTTTTTTTTTTTTTTCCTGCTATTTAAATTTCTGCTTCTGCTTTATCACTAAGCTTTTCTATGCATGACTGAGTTGTGCTGTAATAAAAATATAATGGTACATTATATGAGGAAGTAAAACAAGGAGGTTATTTTTGTCTGGAGGCTGTAGCAAAAATCACTGCATATCTTTACTAGTAAATATGGCTCTCTGGAGGACTGCATATTACTCTACTTAAATTACTATACTTAACAGGTTTTCTGTGTATATGCAACCATTAAGAGGTCAGAGACCCAATGAACATTATTTTAGGTAGGAATGTGTAATGATTTTGATCAAAGAAAAAGATTAACAATAACATCCCCTACCATAAGAATTAAATTTCTTCTCCACAAATTTTATTGTTACATATACTTTTCTTAAGGATGCACTGCACTGTATCATCTTTTGTGCTTTGGACACACACCAAGAATATTCTTTTATATATATATTCTATATATTATTTTTTTATTTTTTTTACTGAATGATTTCCTGTTCATCTTCTATAAAATGATAAAAGGGAACTAATGATGCTTGAGTGATGCTTTAAACATAAAAAGTGATGCTGAAGGTCAGTAGTGTAGGGATAAAACTGACAAATTAAAACCATTATTTCCTTAGTTGCAGTTGTTTCTGCTTAAATCTGAATATATAGGAAAACGGTTTTAAATTAGAAGACACTAAGAAGGAATTATTTACTCAGAAGATGGTGAGGAAATGCCACAGACTGACCAGAGAAGCTATGGATGCCCCATCCTTGGAGGTGTTCAAAGCTAGATTGGATGGGATTTTGAGCAAGCTGATGTATTAAAATGGTGAATTAAATCTCCAATTTCCAGGAGAAAAAATTATGATAAACTTCTTAGTCCCTACCAGTACCTAAGTGTAAGGCATTTTGTGTATCATCGTGTCCATTAATGTGCAAGCTTAAGTTCACATTAAGAGAGTGGCAGATTTAGTGACTCAGACATATAAATATCCAACATGTCAATGCTACAGATATCTGTTAATTTCAATTCATATGACTGACACTCATTTCACTGTATAGTCATCTTCTAGATCTAAAATTTCAGGGATTTTAACAAAGTTTTCTCTAAGTAGCTATCTCCTCTGAGTAGTCTACCTTAAAAGACTTTGAAACTCTGTTTTTTAGGCACTTCCTGTGGAAACACAGGTGCAGCACATGCTGTAGATAAAATTTTGGAATTGAATTGATATGAGTTTGCCACGTGTTTTATTTGGTTTAGACTTCAAGCTTGCAGCTGCATATTTGGTAACTAGGAACTAAGGAATATGGATTTAAGGTCTTAGCTTCTCTATCCCTTTTCTTATCTTTTAAATAAGAGAAGTAGAAGAAAGAATGCTCAGTTCACCTAAAATTTCATTATCCTGTGTTTGAAAATTTGATAACCAAGGTCTTTATTTATGATTAGAGACTGAGCATAAGAAACCTACAAGGCAAGGTTAGCTTGAAAATCTATTTAAGTATTTTAGTAAGGTGAAAAAATCCCTCAGATCAGACCATGAACACTGGAAGTATAAGTTGCATAATCCTCAGCTAAGAAGGCAAAAAAAATTTTTGAGTGCATCCTCCCTTGCTAAGAGTTAGATTATTCGAAGTGAAAAGCCTCTTCTCCTCTACTGACTATAGGAAAGTGAAAAGGTCTCCTTAAATATTTACTCTGGCCATGCAGCTGTCTGCCAAGACAACCTCCTTTCCCTGAGTAGAATTTTCCTGAGCTAATGATCTTCAAAGGACCATAAGGAAAGTGGAAATCAAATCAAGTGTTGAGAAACAGGTTCTAAGCAGCTGCTTTTGTTGCCAGAAGCTCCCTTGACTGCATCACTTTCACAGCTCAAACCAGTCACACTGAACACAGTGTCTCACTGATAATTACAACGCTATATCTGGAAATATGGACAAGTCAAATAGCAACTTTCATCTGCCAGATTCCATGATGCAGAGATAATTAGGAGGGCATGAAATTGGTCACAGGGTCCAGTGAGAGAAAAAGCACATCTGAGCTTTTAGAAATTATCTCAGAATAATTTCAGACTTTCCAGGGCACTGAGAACCAGTTAAGATTCATAATTATTGTGAAAACATCTGGGAAAAGTGTTACTTGTAGAGGATAGTCATGGATTAAAAGGATTACAGGGTATAGAAGATCTAAGTGCAAAATGAATGCATCATCCAGTTAAAATAAATCTGTTTATATAGCTTAACTCCTTTCTATCTCTTCTTAAAATCATCAAGAATAGGAAGAACATTTTTATTGTCACACACCCTCACAAAAAGAAGTTAATTTAATCTGATTAGCTAAATACAAGAATGTCCAATAATGAATGTCCAGGGAATAATCTAATAACAGAAGGATTATGTAATAATCCTCCAAAATATTTTCCTAGCCTCTCATTATTTCTATCTAAGGAACTTACTCAGCTGGATATATTTTTCTTACATCAGCTGCTCAGTAGATTTTCCTGCAGGTTTTTTGGATTTTTGGAAGAAGTTTAGGCCCCCTACTATACTGGAATATTTATTTATTGAACTGAAGCAAAACTTCAGAAAAAATTTTTACAGCATTATGTCTGAGCAAACATATATAAATGAAAGCTGCAAAAAAATGTAGGTATCTCAGAATGGTTCTGTGAAAGTGCCTTCAAAAAAATAGTAAGATAACAAATGATGTGTTATATGACCTTGCCTGATAGTGCTCTTTTTTGCTTTTTGCAATAATGATATTTGTTACCTTCAAAGGCATTCATGGCTGCATTTTGGTAAATGCAGTCCAGTTTCTTCAATGTGTAAAACTTAATAGAATTATGTAGAATAGTGCTGATGAGGTAGTTAGAAAAGTATTCAGATGTATTCATAATGAATATATGGAAAAGGATAAAGAAACAGGTTTGTGTTAAGTTTTTTGAATTTTTGGCTTTGTCATACCCTCAAGAACTGAAGCCCGATATGTATTGATTAGGTTCAACTCTGATTTCTAAACAAGGGATTCTATGCTTTCTGGATTTTGGCTGAAAAAGAGTATTACTGTTATTCATTTTAACAAAATTTAGAATTCTAAAAAAACAATTGTTTGACACAACTCCCCTCTCAACATGCATGTTTAGTTCTAATTTAATTCTACCTCATTTTTTTTCCCCTCTCATTTATTGTCTTATACGTGTTTCCCAGGATAGCCCACTGGTCTTACAGTCTGACAGAAATGTAACAGTGAATGCGAGAAATCACATTGGACAGTTAACTGGACAACTGACAGTAGGTGAGTGTTCCTTATTGACTGTTATATATATCAGTTTAGATTTATGAATAGCTTAATTAATACAAAGGATAAAATACTGGAATCAGAAAAACTCTTGTCACCATATTCCAAAAAGAAACAGTGGATCATAAAAGCATAATTCAACATATTAGCTGATGGCATATTAGCTGATGGCAGAGAAAGTAGGAATGGACATACATAGTTAAAACATAGCTTAATAAGACAAGATTATGTTTTAGACAGCTGTAACAAAACAAAAAAGTCAGCAAAAGGTGTTTCAACAACAATTTCAAAGAGAAGATAACCATCATTTTCTTGCAAGTTCAGTCATTTTCCCATTGTTTCAGTGGAAATTGGTTTGTTCCCATTATTCTTACAATGTATTTGTACCATCATATATTGAAAATTATTTGAAGTATCAGAATGAAAAAACAAAACAAAACAGAAACTCAAATGCTTTCCTAGTCACCAGAATATTTAAATGGAAAGTGTTCATACTGCCTGTCATCAAACATTCTGATATTTTCTGAAGTATAAAATATTACCCAATCAACATTCCAAAGGAAATAGAAATAAAAAATCCTCTACCTATTTCTTTCCCTGTAGATTCTTTGTTTTGATTCTTCTTTAAATGCATTTATTCCCCGCCTTTATTATTTTCCACAATTTATAAACATTTTTTGTCACCAATTCTACTTACTGTTAATAAATATGATTACTATTGAAGTAATATATTATGATTTCATTGCAATCATAGTAATGAAGATATTCATTCCTTGTTCAGAATACTAGGGCAAAGTCATAAAACAATGTATATTGAGTGGGAACAGGATGAAATGTATCCAAGTGTATGTAACATAATAATGTATGCATAAATTTGAGGACGTATCCCTTAGACTCCAAATCTTTTTTTCTACTTTATTTCTTGGTTAAGCTCTGTTTATCAACCTTTTTTCCTTCTGAGTCGGAATATCCTGACTGGTAAAGTTTTTAAGTTAAACTCTTGTGATCTACACTGAGCTTTCATATTAACTGAAAACTGTAGCCTCATTGTAAAAAACCTTTAGCAAATACCTCGTAGAGCAAGACACCATCTGCACTGATTTTCCTGAATAACTACATCAAATGAGTGTACAAAGGTAAACAGTCTAGCTAGCAGGTACAGATGAGGAAACACCTGTTCTAGCCATATTGTACTTGCCATTTTTTTTATGGAACACAGTTCCGTTTCATCTGGTAGGTGCATTAATAAACCTTCTACTTTATCTAATTGCTAAAAAGAAGAGTTACCTGTGGCAGATTATCACTTTGGCTGAAATATGTAAGATACTCTTATTGCTGGCACCATTCTTGCTGAGTGAATCTAACAGTGAACAGTGATTTTATCTAAAAATGTCACATTATAAACCAGTATTATAAAATCACAAAGGCTTGATGAAAACATGTTCTTATATTACAATTATTACAGTGAACACCTGTAAGCTTCTTAATGGGTTTGCTGATGGTGCAGTGTCTGGGAAGGGGGAGTTTGCTAAATTATTCCTCATCTTTCTGTTTTTCTCATAATGTTTGTATGGCCTTTATTCTTACTTACATGAACATTCTTTCTTTTGTATAAATTCCTCAATATTGAATACATATAGAGTTAATGTGAAATTTATAATGCAACATTTCTTGGTCTAGACATACATAACTACCAGAGTACAATCATCTAAAGTCTGAACATTCTGCTATTGGAAATCAAATAAATGAGTGGGCACCTAACATTCAAAATGTGTTGTTCCTGTCTCCCTTCAAAAACCTCCTGTTTTTTTGAGAGAAGCGACAGAAAATTCTTGATGTTATATTGAATTTATAAGCTTTTCAAATAAATAGTCACATTTGATGACTCTTCCATTAACCACAAAATTTCTTTTGTGTATTCAAGTATTTTTGGTTTTTCATTAGAAAATCGCCTTGTTTGATGTCATGATTTTGTATGTTTTGCTATTGCCATGTTCTATCAAGAGTATGTAGGTTGTTGGGGAAGAAATAACTGTGCATTCAAAGCAAGAGGTGTGCAACCTTGTAGAAGTGGAAATAGTCCCTTCCTCCTTATCTATATGACATATGCCAGTCACCTGTGCCCAGCTTTCCTTATGCTCTACCTTGTAGCAAATCCTACTACCCCTTTACTTCCAAAGTGACTGAAATAACTGTGATATTCCTTTTGCAAACACTTCAGTACATATGTTCCCTTTGTAAACACCTCAGTCCATTTTCTTGTAGTTGTCTTTTGTCATTACTCTTCTTTCCCTAAAAGAGAAATTTGCCTACCTGTAGTCCTAAAAGAAAAGTGGATCTTCAAATGTCTATGATATATTAAAAAATCCACTAGTGTTATTTTTACATTAAAAAGATATTATGATAAGGAAGTGGTGCAATCAGATTATGAATAGCTGTTAAGGAGGTATATCACCCAAAGTTTGCTATTGAGATTTTCAGAATTTTTTCAGAATTTTCTGAATTTGTATTCTTCAAATAAAATAGACAGGAAAAAACAAACAAGGCTCTTCTCATTTTGGTAATGGCTTTTATTTGTACGTTAATTATTTCTTCCTTTTCTACCCTAAGAAAACAAGCACATAATTCCTAATTTCTGTGCTAAATTATTTGCATAGCTTTCTATTGCTCAGTAATTTTAAATTGTGCATTTAATTTTTGGGTAAATAATTCTCTCCTATCTAGTATTTCCCTTGTTTTACCAGCCAACTACATGTTGATTGTGAGAATAGATAGATAATCTATACAGCCTAACATTATTAAATTTGAATGTATAACTGTTATAGTGTTTCATATGAAAGTTTATGGCCAGCATAGGAAGTATAGTGTTTGAATTCCAATAATTCTAAGTATAGGAATGTAAGCAAAAGTTGAAAGTATAACTCATCTGTTATTTTTGGAGCTTTAAAACTGGGGTAAATTTGTGGTTTTATAGTACAGGATGGCTACCTTGTACTTCCTGTGGGGTAAAAGCATCTCTTCCAACTGTGGACATTACCATAGATGTTAGGATGAGTGATGCCTGAGAGGCCATATGGCCTAAAGTGTCCTCCTGCAAAGCATGTGAGAAGAGCCAAGAACCAGTCAGAAAGCAAGCCATGCTGCTCATAACAGTTGAAATGTCCAGCTGGAATCTGAGTCTCATGCCTTCTCATAATATTACTGGGCATTGTGATCTTGTCTCTGTTTCTGTCTGTCTAATCTCTAGAAAAGCCTTAAAAATTATCTGGGCTATGAGAAGTCTTTTGTAATAGTAGCTCTCATAAGCTATGTTTAGATATATTATTAATGAATTTAGCTGAGATATCGGGGGAATCTATTACCATTGATTAATTGTCTTGAAGTGTGGGTTTAGGAAAAACTCTGAAAACTGGTCAAAACTTCTACCCTTTTGCCAGCAATACATTGGTCTGCTAAAGTAGCTTTTTAAAATTTAACATGTTATTTGATTGAAATTAATCTTTATTATTTTTTTCTGCACTTCTCTATTAAAGTCATCTGGCAGTAATATAAAGCCTTCCACCTTGTTTTGCTTCAGCTTTGAAGGTAGTAAAAGTTAATAGTTGAAAACAAACAATTAAAAAAAGTTACTAACACATCTTTTGGTTTTTACTTCTGTTTCATTTGTAAGTTTGTTTCATGTATATTTGATGTTCAGCATAGGCTCTTGTGACTAGCCTTTGCATTAACTGATTAGAAAATAATGAGTTTTAAAACTTTCATTATGTAATTAAGTCAAGGAAGTATTAAATGCACAATATCACAAATGGATTGTATTTCAGTCTGCTTTTGAGTAACAAGATCTCCTTGAAAGTCATATATTTTACATAGTATTTTAGAATGCTTTTAGTCATTTAGGAACATTATCAATTTTTCAGCAATATCTTTCGTATCTTAGTTACATGGGACGTATCATTGCTGTTTAATATTTGAAATAGTCTATGATTTAAAATATATCTTGCATCTTTCTTATGAACTGTCAGATGAACATGTGCATGAACATGAAAAGTGTGGTAAGCTTTTTTTTTCTGTTTCTTCTTAGTACCAAATAGTAATCTTTTCTGGTAAGCAGTGTCACTGTTTAACCTAAAAACTCCTTCCTGTGTACAAGAGCATACAGTGTCAGTTGGTACATCAAAAATTCAGCATTTCCCTAGGAATGACACAAATGCAAGCTGCAGTAAGAGGGTATTTAAATTTTTGCAATTTTTTCTTGGTACTTTCTAAGATGACAGCACATGTTCATTGTCAGTTCTAAACAGCAATAGCAAAGTTCTCCACTATGCATTAAAGATCCATTACTTGAACTACTATCATCCGTACTGGCACAATTCACAATCTTCTTTAAATTTTTAAAAAAACAGCTTTCCTGTTGAAATACCGAGACCCTAAAAATTCAAAAACTAAAACTTGTCCATGTTAGACCTTTGATCCAGCTTCTTTGCCTTTGTTTGAGCTCAGTAAGTCTATTTCTACCTAAAGTACAAAGTACAGATTGTGTTATTAGGTATCTGAATATGTATTGATCAAGTGAAGACATCCTTTGCTTTCTGCAACTGACAAACAAAAACATGCATTGTTGTTTTCATACTAGTCCAATACTTATCTTTATAAAATTTGTGCCATTTCCATATTCTGTTTTTGAAACACCAAATGCCTGGTCTTCAGTGTGTTTTTCTTTCAATAATCTAATTTGATAACAAAAGGTTATCAAAACATGGAGGAACAGATGCCTTCTCAAAGTCGGGATAAGTTCCGAAGGTTTGACAGCCTAAAGGTCATATGCAAGGAGGATTACGTTGATTTTTCTTCTGCAGTTGTCCTTGGGTCTGTGCAGCACTGTTATGCAACAACAGAATTGGTGTGCTATCACCACTCTTTTCATAAAAATCCTAAACAGAGCATCATAAGAACGTCTAAAAGGAAAACTAACTCTATCCCAGCCACTGTATGTTAAATGCAAGGCTGAATATTTCCACTATTTCCAGATGAAAATTAGGAAAAAGGATATTTTGGGTCTGTTCTTAATTACCTACATTCTCAGTCTTTAAAAAAAAGGAAAAGAAAATATTTTTATGAATAGTAGACAGGTAATTCTGATTAGTGGTTGGGTTAATTGTAGAAGAAGTGGAAAGATGTCATTAATGGGTTGCATAGTGGTACAGAACTGTTAGTGTTTAAATATTAATCCATTGCCATCTGTCATGCTTTTACCCATGCACTGCTGGCCAATACCGAAAACATAACTACTACCCAGTTCAGAGCAGAATATAGTAATTTCCTTTTGTGAAAGAAAAATCTCCAAAGGAAAAAATAATAGGTATTATTTGTAGATATCTAGGTTCTGAGGGATACAGCATGTATCTGCATAAAGATGGCACTAATTCTTTTGTCTTTAGCAATATTGACCGCTAATATATTGTTTATCTGCATGTGCTGTGCATTTGTCTTGACATTCAAAAGACTGCTGCTGTGTGCTAAGCATTATTAAATTACCTACAGCATCTGGCCCTTTAACAAGTCCCTGACAGGACATTAAGATCTTATTTTAATTCCTTTTTTTCTTTTTTCTTTTTTTTTTAACTTCCCCTCATGTTCAGACAGCTCATCAATATTAGTAAGAATGTATTCTTCTAACTAGGAATGACTTAGGTGAAGAACAAAAAAAAAAGGACAAATAAATGTGAAGTCATTTTTTAACTTGCATGGATTAACATAAATAAATGAACAGAGAGAAATGTGAGATCTTTCTGATGTTCCTTTTTACTTTAGTGCTACAGAGAATATTTCAAAGAAGAAAGTCAATAGCATGCTACTGTTGTTAAAGATGTTGAGTTGGAAGCAGAAAGCCAAAAATATGGGTGAGGAGTAATTTCATTCAAGGCTTGGAGTCACTATTCAGATTAGATTTTTAGCAGATGTCTTATTGAGTTACCTATCAATTTCTGTCTTCAAAAGAGATTTGTATAAGTAGATAGTAAAGTTTGGAAATGTTTGTCTGATTGTCTACAGAAAATCACAAAACCCAGAGATATAAAGTCCTAGTTTATACCTATTAGAATACTATGGAATTTCCAATTCTGTATTATATCAAAAACAGATTCTTCAATGACACCATCTCTAGAGGAACAGTGTGTCTTCGTAAAATTTATCATAGGTACAGAAAGAACTTTTAAATGCATATGTAGTATAGACATTTAAGATTTCTATGACGAAAGAATATATCTCTGAAAATATTTTTTATTTTCGTTGGGTTATTCTTGGGGAGATAAATAATGCAGTTGTAGCTGAATGATAAAATAATGCAGTTGTAGCTGAATGATAAAAAGACATTGTATGTCTAGCTGAATATTCAAAAATTTCTTCTAGATTTCTTCCTGTAAAGAAAAGCTTTCAGTAGATTGGATGTTAATTAGTCACCTGGAATAGTAATCCCTCCTTGAATTGCTAACATCAGTTGCAGATCAAAATAACACAGAGTGAGCATATTTTACAAATCAAAACTAAGGAATGTGTTTACCTTAAAGGAGGTTATTCCAACTTTACAGTTTTAAAACTTCATGAGTTTTCATTTGTGAACAGTAGGACAGATGATTTTTGTGGAGAATCTCTTTTGTTGCTCTTATCTCCCATGGGTTATCAAGGCATCTATTTATAGTTGTTAGACACTGAAAGCTTCCTACCTATTTTGCTTCTAGGAAGGAGAAAGCAGTTTTCCTTTAAGGAAGAGGATGTTGTGGTGGCTCTGACATTCACTTATCTTTTAAGAAGAAAAGAGAAATCTGCTAATCACCTTCTAATTTGATCATTTCTAGGCTAGGTTTGGGGTTTTTTTGGTGTTTGTTTGTTTTATTCCATATTTTACATCATGTGAGCTTCCATTTATACTACTTGTCATTTAAGTACACTAATGTGTCTGCAGACCATGAGGAGGGGAGAACCAACATCTGCTTTTGAAACTGTGGGCCAATGTAATAAAATTAGAGGCATTACTTCTGGTGCATACATCATATCCTAGAAGTGTTGTTAGTTTTGTTTTATCATTTTCTGGAAAACTGAAAAGGAGATAAATGCTGTGGAAACAGCTCAGGAAAACAAACAACAACAACAAAATACAACAAAACAACCCAAACCACCTTATATTGTTGTCTGCAGCAGAAAACACGATACAGGGCATCACCAAGCAAAATAAACATAACCAAAAATTTATAGAGAAGAGATTCAGCTCTGCTAATTGGAAAAATCCAAACTGGGTAGCAAGCTGTGATGACTGTACGTGCTTTCAATACAGTGAAAGAAACCGTTATCTGCTACCCAGGATTTGCGCTTCCATCTTCAAAGTTTTGTTTTAATCATAATATTGACTTTGAAAAGCAAAACTTTAAAAACTAGAATTTCAGTGAAGTTCACACAGTTTCTGCTTGGAATTTTATCTGCATTTGTTTCAATCCTGGTTACAGTATTGTAACTCTCTACCCAGATTATATATAATGCTTATTGTTTTTCACTTGTTACCATTTTTAATGCATCTGGTTTAATAATAGTTTCAATTAAGCGACTGTTGCACAACAAGCATATGTTTATAACAGTGTATACGATATATGGATAAGTATGAAATATACATCATCTATATATTTTAAATGAATTAAATTTTGTAGAATTGCAATTATTTAATTATTTAATTAATCTTTATAGAACTGAAGCAGATAATAAATAATTATTGACACAACAAAAAATAAATAAACTATTGACACAAAACAAGAGAACCTGGTGCAGTTTTGCCTTAACAAGATTAAATATATAGAGAAGTAGACTGTATATTTTGGTATAAACTCCATTTATCTTCAGTGCAGCTGGAAAGTTTTTGGGGTGGTCAAATGTTTGATAGAAATTACATTTCATAAAGAATCTGGAAGTTAGATTTTCTTCCACGTTTCTGTGAACTGATGAATTCAATATTAAATTTGATACAGTCATCTGGATAATCTGAGAATAAGCGTAGTAAATAGTGTGGTTGCTCTACAAGTTGGAGCTGTAAAATTTCAGGTTTGCTTTCTTCATAAGTAGAGAAATGATTCTCTCATTGTAGGTACTGAATTAGAAATTCAGAAGTGTATTAAATATATAGATTTGTAAAGTGTTTTTGGAACATAGCAAGGTACATTACAACTGGGAAGATAACACAATATACTGCACATGCAACTGATTACTCTTATTTCAACTGGGAAATGAAAATGTAATGAAAAAGAATTCCATTTTGATAGCATTGATTGCTCTGTAGGCAGCTTAACTTTTCCAAACCATTTAATAACAGTCACATTTGGTTCCACATCAAAAAGATTGACTTAATCCATATTAATTTTTTTTTAATAATCTCTCAAGTGGCTTGAATACACTAACCTCTCTTTCGACAATAAGTAATACTAAGTGATGCACTGTTTAATATCTGTTTGCCACAAAAAGTAGAAGCATAAAAAACTAGAATTAATCTTTCAGTGGTAATTTGGACTACCTGCATTTCTTAATAGAATTATTATTATTATTATTATTATTATTATTATTATTATTATTATTATTATTATTATTATTATTATTATTATTATTATTATTATTGGCTGATTCTGCAGATTGAGGGCTTCTATTGCAGTTCTTCACCTCAAATTAGCTATAACATTTTTAGTATTCCTAGTATTCCTTCTTATATATTTTGGTGATATACTTTTATATATTAAATTGAAAATAAT
This sequence comes from Coturnix japonica, assembly GCF_054131305.1. Lineage (NCBI taxonomy): Eukaryota > Metazoa > Chordata > Aves > Galliformes > Phasianidae > Coturnix > Coturnix japonica. The sequence continues at coordinate 66,348,417 of NC_140666.1, forward strand.
CCACAAAATTAAAGTAAACGAAGGATCCAGATTAATAAAACTGAAATAATATGTTTTTCCTTGTCACTGATGTCTTCTGCCTTTTACCCATTTGTACTGCTAAGTTTATCCAGGTGTACATTTGAAATTTAATTGGAAGTAATGAGAGAATTGTTAGATAACTATTTCCTGAAATATTGAAATTTTCCTTATGCTGATTATGCTTTATTCTGTTTATCATTTTTAAACACTACTTTCAGAACAGAGGTTTTGCTTTTGCTGATTAATAAAATAATTTTTAAAAGTAGCTTAGCAGACAAAACATGGAGATTAGAGATAATGCCTATAAGTTACAAAGCATTTATGTTTGTTTGTTACCTGCAGTTTTCTACACAGTCATCCCATAGATCTATTTGATTTCGTAATTATTTTAAATCTTTTGAGCTTTGAGATGTTTGGCACTTTTGTTTCATAAAATCTGACATAAATTGTGGTGTTTCTCTTTGTTGTTGTCATTCATTTTTGTTATTCTGCTATTTATATTTGCAATAGAACCGAATGAGAAATATCATTATCCTCTGCATTGAGTATCTGATTTTCATGGTGTAGTCTCCTTTTATTCATCCTTTTTTTTTTTTTTTTTTCCCCCACTGGCAAGAAGCTGCACTTCAGGCTGAACTAACCTCTGAAAGCACTGTCTGAACTGATATTTCATCAAGTTCACCGAGTTTGAGTACATTATGAATTCTTGCGTTACCTTCCATGTGACACTGAAGTAGATGTTTTCCACAGTTATTTTAAATTTCATTGTGGTGTAAAATAATTGAAAGGTTACTGTATATATTCATTTAACATAACTTTAAAAGACAAACAATTTACCAGGCTTACAGAATTGAAACTATTTGCCCGAGCCTCATGTATGTGTTTAAAGCAGTCTGTGCATGCAGAGGAATACTTTAGTTTTTACAAAATATCTGAGATAAATCATTCACTTTCCTTTCAGGAGCTGATGCTGTGGAGGCCCAGTGTAAAAGATTTGAAGTGAGGGCAAGTGAAGGTGGAAAAGTATTATTTTCTGCAGATGAAGATGAGATAGTCATTGGAGCTGACAGATTGAAAGTAACAGGTATGTTATTTGTAAGATTTTTAAATGAATGTTAGTCTTCCCCCACTCCCCTCCTTTCCTCTCTTTATCTTCTCATTCCTTGACCAACCAAAAGATATTACATAATCCTAAAAGGTGAATTCCTACAAAGACAGATTTGAATTTTAAATGACCAGCTATGGTAAAAATTACCCTCAACACAGGCATACATTTGGTTTTATATGCTACTGTTAATGAAGCTTTTTTTTTTCCTCTTTTCCTTTTTTTTTTTTTTTTTTTGTGTGTGTGTGTGTGTGCGTGCATGCGGTTGCTCTACCATCTTTCCATCTTTGGCTGCTTCACAGTGGTGAAACCTTTGGTCCTCTATCATGACTTTACCTGTTCTGTATTTGAAATACCAGGTCCAACTTCTGTGTGGATTAAGGGTATATACTCTGCTTTATTTTAGAAGGCTTGAGTGAATCATAGAATACCTGTCTTGACTACAACATTTGTTCAATAGAACAAAAATATAGTTCTCACTGATTTTACTGTGTCATTATAACATGCATACATATATGGGTAAGTTACACATTTGATATTAGACATGTGTTAGCTTATGAAAAAAAAAAATAGAATCAGCTGGATTTGTTTCAGTTAAATGCTTTACGTTTGTATTAGACAGTTCTAGTTTAATTTAACACCGGGAACAGGGTAAAAGTACTCTCAGGAAGGCCAGAATCAAACTGAGGCTGAATTTTCTTTATATGCCTTAGAATAAATCAGATTGTTGCTTGCCAATATTTGTGGGTAATTTTTTTTACACAAAATCACAGATTTGCAGGGGTTGGACAGGGACCTCAAGAAATCATTGAGTCCAACCCCTCTGCTAAAGCAGATCCCCTATGATAGGTCACAGAGGTAGGTGTCTAGATGGGTCTTGAATATCTCCATGGAAGGAGACTGCTCATAATCTCCAGGCAACCTGTTCCAATGCTTCAGTACCAATTCATTTATCTCTGATCTCTGTTGATTTTCTCTGGCCAAAGGATTTTTTCAATACAAAATGAGAAGAAAAAGCTTTCGCAAGCAGAGTTTAGTGATGCTGCATTAGCCAATACTAAATTTTATCTATTTTCCAGATTTGTATTTATGAGAAGATTGAGTGTTTGTTGAATCAATAGCATAGTTAGGAGATTTAAAGTAAATTTCTTTACAATAAAATGCAAGAGAATAACAAGAATAACATGAAAGGCAGAAGAGGCTCATATTGGAACCTTATCAAGAATTTTAAATTCTGTGAAGGTTTGTCTTAAACATACAATTGACAAAGCAGAATTTAATGTGTCTACCATAAGTTATAAAATAAAATATCTACCATATGGCACAGAGGATTAGATTTCCTGCCATTAAGAAATCTGATAATATATTGTGGATGTAATGACAGTGCACTGCTCAACTGATTTTAAATTCAAACTAGTTTGAGTACCCACAGCATCTGTTGACCTCAGTTGTGTTAGAAATCAGTGGAACGAAAGTAAATTCAAGGAAAGACTGGATGCTGTGTTAAGGGACATGGTTTAGTGGGAGCTATTAGTAATAGGTGAACGGTTGGACTGGATGATCTTTTAGGTCTTTTCCAATCTTGGTGATTCTATGATTCTATGATAAATTTGTTCAGTGATGCTCAATATGGTATATAGAAGTTATCCTTGTAAAAAGAACGGGATTTTCTCCTTAACTCCAGAAATATACTTGTCTGTATGTACGGTTATTTTAAGCACAAAATAAAAATAATAAAAAAGGGAAGTCTAGGAATACTTAAGTTAATTCTGCTTTGATATGCTCATCTGAAATTCAGGGAATACTACGTACCTGTCAATTCACACCAAACATCTCACTACTACAGTTGGTTTTCATTTTGTGGCTATGATGAAAAATAAAAAAGCACTTGGATTATTTTAGTGTTATAAATCTGGTGTTGAAATTAATTACTTAATTACTTCCACACTAGAGAAGAAGAAGAGGGGGAGGGAAAAAAAAAAAAAAAAAAAGAAAAAAGAAAAAAAATAATGTCCCTGAGCACAACATCCAAATGGTTTTTAAACACACCCAAGGATGGTGACTCAAAGACCTCCCTGAGGAGCCTATTCCAGTGTTTAACTACCCTTTCAGTAAAGTTTTTTCAGTTATCCAACCTAAACTTACCCTGGTGCAACTTGAGGCGATATTGAAAGATTTACTAGTTTCTAAGCATTTTTGTGTAGGTCTGGGAATACAGAGTATGTATTGTTAATTTTCAGTTTTCATGGCAGCTTGTTAAGAAAAAATATGTGAAGGTATTCTGTAATTTAAAATTGAAAGTGTATTTTTTAAAGAGTTTTTATTTTTAAAAATCCTTTGAAAATCATTGTCTTAAGTATCTATCTGGAAATAATCACTGTTTCTAATCTCTGGTTAATCATCTTGTTGTGTTACTATCTTATGAAAAGGTTAGTTCCAAAATTTTATACTTTAGATCCTGAGGGCCCAGTTTATGTTAACCCTTATGTCATATGATTAGACTATAAAAATATTCTACAGGAGGAAGGGAAGAGTATAAGATAGAAGAGCATTTCTGAAAGGAATACACTGAAAACCATTATATCCCAATTTCTCTATCTCTAAAAAGCTTCTTGAAGCAGAATTGCTAATCTCTAGCCAAATGATTAAGCTGTAATGAGCTATAAAATGCTTTACTGTTTACTTCAGTCTAAAGCTGAAAATAGATTTCCAGGAGGAATGTAAGCACTGTGAGATGCATGCAATCTCAAGAAAAGTATTTTAAAAACATTTCTCAGGTTTGTAAAATAAATTGCTGTCTTCATGTTAAGATAAAATAACAAAACATTTATTTCTGTCTCTCTGAATTCTGGTAAAAGATTTGGGTGATACCTTTGAATTCCTTATTAAACGCATTAAAGGTGGTGATTCCCTGCAGGAATTGCAGAGAAAACAAAATATGAGTATCAGAAAGGAATAACAAGCTCTCCTACCACACATACAAATCTATTATAATGCAGTAAAATATTATGCTCTCATTTTTTATTTATTTATTTTTTTTTTTTTTCATGTATCCTATGTTATGGGGCATCTCTTTAGCCAGTTTAGGCCAGCTGTTCAGGAACAAGTAAAACATCAGTGCGTTATCAACTCTATTTTTTTCTGAAAGCCAAAACACAGCATCATATCAGACAATACAGAGAAAATCTATTCTGTCCCAGCTGAAACCAGGGCAAAAAACTTTCAGATATGTGCATGTTACTACAGATTGTCTTCTGACTTATTATTTATTTATTTATTTATTTAGACCAAACATGTAGTTAGCAGTTTAATAAAATGTACTAAATAAAGTGGTAGTAGGAGAAAAGCAATGAAGAGGCATAAAAACTTTGCAGGCTGCTGAGACCTGCGATGTGATGTCATGGCTTAACCCGTGACATGAGGTTTCTTCCTTGTGAAGTTATATAGAAGGGGGTGAATAGTAGGAAACATTCTTCAGTTTTGGTGGAAACATTCTCACAGTAATAATAGGACAGATTGTGGGTCAAATCTCCTTTTATACCAGAGTAGTGTCAAAAAACTGTGATGCTCTGGAATTTATGATTATAAAGAGTTCAGCATGGCTTTGATCAAAGTTAAGTACTTCATTGCATGAGAGATCAGAACTTTGATGTATCAAGGAAACTCTAGAATGTACTTCCACTCTAATAATTTTCTAATAATATTCAGGACTAACATGTAGATGAGTGCATCACTACTTCAGTTTTGACTTTATGATTACATTGTAGGACTGTGAGTCTGCAGGTAATGAAGTATAGAAAGATCTTCCAAAGTAGTTAAAATGAAATAATAAAGTAGAAATATGGCTTATGGCTATAAAAGGTAATATGACTGAAAATATGGGGAAATATATATGAATTACAAATTAGATTGACAGAGCAGAATTAAAATATTTATAACAAGTACTGAAATGTAGAAAAATAAATGCTTATTTGATATACATAGTTATGACAGTAGGTATATAAATAGTTCCATCAAAAACTGACAAGGAATTTTAGTATGAAGAGGAGAAAAGATCTTGCATTTGCCATGTTCAGTTGGTAGGTTCTGATTTAGTTTGGATTGTGAAGCTGAAAGAGATGAAGGGAAGCACTAAATCACTTTGATCTCACTTACTCAGACAAGTTATAAGTGATCATAGTAAAATTACTGTATTTGATGTTGCAGTAAAAACAAGCCTTTGAGTAGATGTACCAGACTCTCAGGATCTTGAACTCTGAATGAACCAGGATTCTTAAATCAGCATTTGTCAGTAATAAAAATGCATTACATGTATACAACTTCTGTGGTTCCCAAATGATGAGTAAATAATGTGTAATTCAAAATAAACTGAGCGAATAAGATTTCTGATGAGCTTATTTAGATGTCAAGGAATCACTTAATGTCCAGAATTTTCTGCAGAAGAGTACTGATTACTATTACACGAATCTAACCACATTACAACAGAGCAGCTTTTCAGGGCACTCTTCTTCAGAAGCATCTGCAGAGCTGATGACAAGCATGTATGTGTGAGTGCCTGGCTATCTCTGAACTGGAAGTTTTGTGGGCAGGTTATAAAGTAGCAAACCTAAATAAATAAATTTCTTATCCATGACACTGCATCGATACATTTATGTCTTCTTGCTAAGCATGAAATATGTCCCCAGCCAGCTCAGATTGCAAGCAGCGTGTGCTTACATCAGCCTGGCAGGTGAAATATGTTGGTTGTTGGAGGACTGTTGTTACCTAAGCAATAATGGCAGTTGGTTTGCAAGATTTTGAATTTTGACAGTTTCAGAAAAACGTGCTAAGGAACATAGTGACTGGACTATCAATGCAAGCACAGAGAAAGAAGCCATAATTAAAGAAGTTTCTTTGCAATGGAGTAGACTCAAAAGTAGATAAATGCATAGAAGTTTCTGTAGTCCTGCTAGTCCAGGAATATATATTATGTTTGCTCCAGTATTCCACTGAGAAGTTCTCAAAATTGTGCCCTACAGCCAGAGATGTAGAGAGAGACAACATATACTCAGACAAGAGAATGGAAAAGTTAATAAAGAAAGACATGAATAAAATCCTAGCAAAACATCTTCTGATGTTTAAGTAGAGGAAAATCATTGTCTGTCTGCTCTCTGTAAATTATTCTATAACCTGTACTTTCTGAATGGCTTTCCTTCCATATTCAGCTTCTTTTTTCTTTTCTTTGTTTTTTTCTCTCTCTTTTTGGGGAGCAACGGTGGTATCACGCATCATAAGAAAATACATATTTGATCCCTTCCTCTCCTTCTGGGCTATCACCTGTTTAATATTTTTTTCAATAGCTTTTATGTTTATGAGATACTTATTGACTTTTTGAGCTGTTCCTTCAGAGCGTGGCCACCAGCTTCTCAGCGTTAGTGAAGAGACTACTTGCTCTGCTCTGGTACAGGACAACATTGATCAAAAGATTTCTGGATTTAAATTGGTTTTTGATGAAACCTTTTATACCAAGACTAAGATATTAGATTTTGTACAAAATTTAAGAATAAGCATTTTTTAGGAAAAAATTCTGACGTTTGCTTCATATCCCCAGTCATATTTCACATTCTCTGTTCAGTGACTGTGCCAGTGTTCAGAGCTGTAATTCAAAGCATTTCTAGTTTTCAGAAGGCAGAATGGCATGATACCAGGGAAGTTCATGTAGCCTATAGAAGCATTGGAGCCCAGTAGAAAATAGACCCCTTATTAGTAAGATGAGCTAATTCTTAATCCAGACCAACTTGTTTTGAAACAAACAGTAAACATTCAGAAAGGTTTGATACAGGAAGTGGATGTGAATTGAATTCCAGTTTTGTAGTAAGATTCCAACTCATAAATGAGCTAAACTTGACACTTACATGCCCTCAGGCTTTGGTAGATTTGAAAATACACATTTAAATTATGGTGGTCAGTTCCATCACTATTTTTAAGATGCAGCTATTCACAGGAGGGAAAGGTGAATCTAAAAGGAGCTCCTGTATTCTCACTGTCTTTTTTTTCCTTAAAATACTTGCATGTGACAAGTTACTGCCTGGAAACAAAATGCTATTGTTGGAGATAAGGGTCAGGCTGCAAAGCACAGTAGGATTTAGGCTCAACAGAGGGTATTTTTTCCAAATACTCATGCTATAATAATAGTTCAGGCCAAAAATACCTTGTTTATTCCTGTTACAGTTTTCTGTTTAAAAGGTTAAAAGATGAGAAGATAAGCTCATTCCTATTTCAGTTTGTCACACCTTCAAAACAGGAGCATTGCTTTTATGTTTTAGAAAATATCACCAGCATCTGACTTAAAAATAAGTAAATAAATAAATAATACGCTGTAGGTCCTCTTACTTTGAGAGCTGTAATACATGTCAGAACTGCACTTTGTTTTCTCTGAATCCCATGTGAAGTCACTATAGTATGCCTTTTTTAGTTTTATATGATCTTAATGTGAAATTTTCCCCAATTTTCACTATGAGCTAATGCATTTGGTAGACATAAATGGCATAGTGAGATTGTGCAAGAAAATATCATGACATGCAACATACTTAACAAAACTTGTGTCAATGAACTAAACATAGGAATCATTTTAAATCTAAATTTTGGTAGAAATAGCAGGATGAATGTAGAAATTTAGCTTAATTTTAAACCAAAAACAGAAATATAGAAAACTGTGAATGTTCTGGTATTGAGTAAGTGCACTTTTTTGTCCTCAGAGTTTATTTATATATTTTACTTTAAATATTCAAAACATGGTATAGTGTCATGTCAATGCAGTGTGACCCAAAATTTTTCTTTCTTCTGAGATAGAAAAACTGAAGAATAAACAAGTAGGGGCACAGTCTGTAATTTGTATTTCTAACTTTAGATAAAACACATTGCATCACATTATTCAACTACTCACAAGGAGATACTGCATGAATACATGACAAAGCTTTACTCAGAGAACCCAGCAGCTTTCTACCACACTTTGGACTTTGCTGTTACCCATAGAGCTATTTATAAACCAGGTAGGTGGGCAGAACTGTGAAGAATGTAGATTCAAATCATTTCTGCTCTGCAGTACATCTCAAAGCTTATACATAGCAAACTCTTTAAACTAGGAATAATTTCACCCATAGGAAGCTATTCCAGAAAAAAAACACATAAATTGCCCACAGAAATATGGCCTGCAGCCTTCAGCCTACATTGAGAATTTAAAATTCTTATCCTCATTGTGGCTAATGACAAGTTTACATATCACAGTGTCTGACAGCATTAAATTCAGCACACTAGGACTCAAGCATACTAAGCCACCATTTTGGCTAAAAAAAAAAAATCACAGCCATTTACATTTGAATTAAAAGTATCTAGGTCATTCCAGAAATAAAGCTTGTAAATATCTAATTGATCAGGAGTCAAATGGATGGGACCATATATAGTGCCCAGAAGCAAGACAAATGGCGATTGGCACAATCTGGAGCACGGGAAGTTCCACTTGTCAGTGAGTTGAAACTTATCTAGAGTACTGTGTTCAGTTTTGGGTTCCTCACTACAAGACATCGAGGCCCTGGAACATATCCAGGGAAGGGCAACAAAACTTGTGAGGGGTCTGGAGCACAAGTCTTATAAGGAACATCTCAGGGAGCTGGGATTGTTTAGCCTGGAGAAGAGGAGGCTCAGGGGAGACCTCATTGCACTCTACAACTTCCTGAAGGGAGGTTGTGATGAGGAGGGACTTGGCCTGTTCTGACAGGCAACAAACAGGACCCGAGGAAATGGCCACAAGTTGGATCAGATGAGGTTTAGACTCATAAGAAGGAATTTTTCCTCTCAGAGAGTGGTCAGGTACTGGAATGGCCTGCCCAGGGAGGTGGTGGAGTCATCATCCCTGGCAGTGTTCAAGAGTGGTGTTAATGGTTTTTCTGTAAATGGAGTTGGACTAGATGATCTTGTAGGTCCTTTCCAACCTTGTGATTCTATGATTCTATGATTCATTTTTTTGAGTGTGACAGAGCACTGGAACAGGGTATCCAGAGAGATTATTGAGTCTCCTCTGGAGAAATTCAAAACCTGTCTGGACACTTTCCTGTGTACTCCCTGTAGGGGATCTTCTTTAGCTGAGCTAAGGAAACTGATGGATTGGATGATCTCCATCAGCCCCTTCCAACCCCCGTGATTTGGTGACTTATCTAGGAATCTTTGACAACATAGCTTGTGTGATTGTCACCAGGCTGAGAAGTTTCTAAGAACAGAGATAATATACTTTTTCGAGGTTGTGTTCAGCTGTTCCACTGTACAAATGTATGAGTTTTCAGTTTGTGAAGCATCTGTGAATAAAGCATGTCTTTTCTATTTAACTGTCATTTCAGACTGAGTAAATGATTCATGATAGTGCTTTGGTCATGATTGCTTTGTTGTGACTTGTTAGGATTTGAAATCCAAGCTGTTTTGACATGCATTAGCAGTGTGTTTGTTTCATTATTGAATAAACTTAATTTTTGGAATTTATTTGCATATACAGAACTTGGTATAAAAATACCAATAAATATTTTGCTATACTCATTTTCAAAACATCACAATAGCAATCAATCTTGTCAGTAAATTTATTTTGTACAAAATTTGCTGAAAGCAAACATAAAATAAATGATTTTTCTTCTCTAACCTTGCCAACTCCCACCAAGTGGAATTCAAAATGGAGCTTGAAATCAGTTTAAGGTTTGCTTTCTAATTGTATATGACCAAAAAACCAAATACATTAAATTGTCACTTAATTTCACCAAAGCATTGTACTTAACCTAGATTCATTAATGAAGTAGTCAGTATTTTTGCAGTCTTTTTATTTATTTATTTATCATGCAACTATGAATTACATAGGTTTTTGTAATATGTGCATTTCCTCATTTGTAGTATGTCATTTCAGTTGTCTCATTGCTTTAAGCACATTTACAATTTCCAGAACATTATTATTTGTTCTTTGGATTTGAATCTGCATAGCCAATAGCTAAGCATTCTTGTACTAATCCTATGGTGCATATGTGCTGGAATTTTGGTCCTATGAGTTGTATGACTGGAGGCATAACACAATGAGGAACTTTACAATACTGGGGTAATTTATAGCTGTTAGGATCTTGGACTGTGGTTTGAGTCACCTGGTTTTCTTCCTGCAGTAATTATCATACTTATTCTATTTTAATTTATAAATAATTTAGAAAAGACCTCTTCCTATTCTGTATTTAAATTCCTTGAAGACAATGTATCTTTTACTTTTCTTCTTTGCTTATAAATGAATTTTTCACTAGCAAGTATTTTATGCTTAGCATATTTCTAAAATTTACTATCACTGATTTCACTGACTGTCATTTCTGATTTTAGTTATTTTTTAAATTATCTATTTATACCATACAATTCTGCATAGCACACACAATCAAGCGCTCACAAATGTCTTTCAGTTTTTCTAGCAGCTTTAATTCTTTACAACTGCCAAAATGTCATTTAGCTCAGTTGGAAACTTTTCCCTTAAGACTTTTCATACTATTATTCAAAAACCATCTGATAAAGTGTGATAGAAGTGATAGCAAGTGCTATAGGTTACATTGCTTAAAGTGTAACTAGAAATAGTGCTCTTTCATGTCCTTTTTCTTCATCAGTTTTTGTGAAGCAAGTTATGATTGTCAAAGGTCTATGTGCTGCAACATGCAAAGCTTTCAAACTACCAGGCCATCTCATACCAAAGCACAAGATGAATCCAAGACAAACAAAGCAAAATACTATTGGTAGCAGAATTTGAAAATATATTTTCCCATAAACTGGGAAAAGGCACAAGGTGATAGTTTCATCTGAATTTTCTCATTAAAAATCAGAGGGAAAACAAATTTTCATGAAATATTTATTTTCAAATCAAGTGAACCAGCTGCATTATTTTTACTATTTTTATCTTAGCAGCATTACCAAATGATAGACAATTTTTAAAATGTGTTTTTACAGTCTCAGTGTGGAGTAGAGAAAACCCAGTAGACAAAGCATACTGTGCAGAAAGAATATTTATCAACAAGTTTCTTTCATGTTTATGCTGTCAGGATGGTTTTCTGGCTTTTTATAGTTACAGGTTTTGTTTTTTTTTAATTCTCATTGTCATTCTTGGTCTTGCCTACCTAGTTTATATTTAGATTTAGGATTAAAGCAAATGATCAATTAGAGCTTCTGAACTTGAAGATTCAATGAAAATACTCTTTTTCTTCATGACAACAAAGCTTGAAAACAGTGGGGATTTGTCTGAGCAGGAAGCCACTAATTTGGGACTGGCTGGGCATTTGCTTCTGCATCACATATCTTGTGTGTAGGTATATATGTGCGTGTATATATATATATATAAATCATAATTGTTATCTTCTTTTCCTCTTTTTTTTCTTTCTGTCTTGATATATAGTTTTGATCTCAACCTATGAGCCCTACTTTGTTTTGTTTTGTTTTGTTTGTTGTGTTTTGTGTGTCTTTTGTGGTGCTGAACTTTCTGCAGATTTAAACTACAACATCAGGTTTCAGTGGCAGCTGACCACTCAGAATTTGGATGCAGAAATAAAGCCTCCCTGTGCTGATTTTAGACTGACATTCCCTAGCAGCAAGGCAATGAAAAGTGATTTAGTGATTTCTGAAAAGTCAGAAATTTACCTTATGGTAAATTAATGGTAGGTATATTACAGAGTGACTGAGTCTATTCTGACTCACCGGCAGTAAAAAAGCAAACACCAGACTAGCGTTATGCCTGAAGACTCACAACAAAGCAAAGCTAGTTAAGAGGTTTGCCAGGTAATTGAATTGTGGTTGCAATCCAGCACCTGATAACTGCTCCATGGTGACTGTTAGGATGAGCAGTGACAAATTACTCTATGAACTGTTCAGTCCCATCTTGAAAATGTAGACCTGCCTGTGAGTTACTGCCATATATCCTTTTCCCACAGTCTCTGTAAAATATGTGGCAACAATCTTGTCATTTTTGCATATTCAAGTATTACTGTGAGGAAGCCTGTGTAACTTGGCCAACTTTAGTGCGTTGCAGTATGCAATGATATCTTGTCCTCTGCCGAAAACATGCAGTTTTTCTAGTGATTAATACAGTACAGATCATGCATACACATTTGCTAACATGGCCTTTGCTAATATACAGCCATTGTATTTATTGAATGAAATACCCCTGCATCCATTTGGTCGCTAAATTGAAAGGCTTGTTTCACTCTTGTGCTGACTTGAAGGTGGGAATATTCTGAAAAGGCAACGGTATTGTTATACATTCACCTTCTCCTAAATATCTGCAGAATTTCTGTTTGATACTGCAGCAAGGGCAAATCCAAGTAAGTAATTTGTTTATTTGCTGGGCTTGAATGTGTTGTATTCAGCTGAATAATTTTATTCTAGAGAGGAACACAAAACATCAGTAAAGCATGGGAATAAAAAGAAGTCTTAATAGGTGATAACCAAGATAACTAGTATTAATATCTAATTAAAAAATGTGAAGAATTGGTATTTCTCATATTTCACAAAAATATAAATTATGACTTCTAGTATTTTAAGATGGTAATGATTGTTTCATATTAGTTAAACAGGCACAAAGTGTGCTATATAAATGCATTTCTATTTCAGCATTATTAAAATACATGTGAGGATTCTTCTCACATTTACATATTTTCACAAATTCAAAAATATTTAAAGTCATTTTTGCAGTGACTTTTTAAATACACACTATATACTCCTATACAATAGATATTTTCTATGTGTGTTAGTGCCCTCTACAGGATAAACAAATACAGTTTCTAAATATTTGATTAAAATATATCAATGGCACTCTAATTGCTATATAGTAAAAAAGATATAGTAGATCTATTTTAAAAACCTGGATAATAGCCCTACTGCTTCATGGTTTCCTTTTGCATAAATAAAAGCCAAGTAAACCGTAAGAACACAGCAGTAATTATCGCATAATTGTAACAACTTTTCATTATGCTGTGGTAATGGTAATGTAAAGTGCAGAAGTGAATGCGTATAGGACATGCATATGAAAAAGCTTCCTTTGGAAATGTTCTTTCTCACATTTTGTAGATTCTTCTACCAAATCTCTATTCTTACATGTTTGTAAGGTGTGAACATTACTTAGAAAACTAATGATGTTGGAGTCACACTCACGTTCTGCAGCTCAGATTCCAACATTTTGAGATTGCGTTTTTGAAGAACATAAAATCTTACTTGTTAGTAGATAGTGCTGGTATCTCAGAGAAGTAGAAGTATGACTGAAGGTAGAAATGGCAAGAAGTACAGAAATGAGAACAGTGTAGCTAATTGGGATTATATAACTTGTCTTTGACATTTTTATATTTTTGTAATTTTGTACAGTTTGAAGGAAGACAGAATATATAATTCACATTCCAGTTTTTAGTAATACTACGTATCAGCTGCTAATCAGAGCCAACTTGGATCTTCACTCAAAAAGGAGTTGTTTTTGATCTAAAGTAGAAAATGGTGGTGATCACCTGAAAGGTCTTTGTTACTTTGTACATTTATTTATTTATTTATTTATTTATTTATTTATTTATTGTATTCAAGGAGCTAAGAAAGGGCAGAGCCAGAAAACTGTACTTTTGATTATATTTTTTTACCAAGTTAAAATTATTAAATAACTGAGATATAGAATTCTGTTTTAGACTTTGAAGGAAACTGTATTAACATTCCTGTCTATATAGTTGAGAAGCAGTACATAATAAGACTTCTTAGGAAAGTTCAAAATCAGGTAATATCATTAGTTGCTCTTGAAACCAGGAGAGAAATAGATTTTTCATTCACACATTTACCTCTGCAGGATACCAGTTTTTCCTTAATATTCCATACAAATGCAACACATTTTACTTCTAGTGAAAATTAAGTTCAAGTGTTTAAGTAATTTGAGTATTTAAGGCCTTCATTTTGTATGTGGGACTTCCAAGTTCATATCCTGTTCTTTCATATTCTAGGTCAGTCCACTGGTTACTGAGCTACTGACTATTTGATAGTCTTCTCATTCACTGATTGTCTCGCTCTAATTTACAGGAGGGAGGCAAGGTTCTTTGATATATGTATACTCGGTGTGAGATTAAGAAGCAACAGTTCAAATGTTGGTCTAACCGACTGATTAAAGTCCTAGCTGCTTTTAGGGAGGTGGGGAAGGGAAGGTAGGCAATAGGGAAAGTAGGAAATATAAGCAAGGAGTCTTTGCGGAGAGCAAGAGATAGCCACCACCATGGGTCCAGCGAGGTACACAGTAGGTCCGTTGATCTCAGGAACTCGTCTGATCACCGCAGGGGATGGGAGACAGCCAGGGAGCTCCACAGCAAGCCAGCCTCGGGGGTTCTTCCGACGAGGTTTTCCCCTCAGGGAATTCTCCATCAAAGGTGTCTTTGGGAGTTTGTCTCCAAAGTCCCCAGTTTAGTGAGGGCCTTTTATCCCCCATTTCGTTGGGGTTTTTTTCTTCTTCTCTGAAGTTTGAGGATTACAGTTCAGCATTTTTGGGAATGTATCTCAAGCAAACACTGCACTTCCAAACATGCAGGCAAACACACTTTGAAAAAGGGTTTAAAACCAGCTTTTGTGACATTCCTGGCCCACAGATAAGGCAGCAAGGAGGGGAGTCTTTGTTGCCAGACTCAAGCATTATCGCCTTCTGCAGTGGTCAGATCCTTCGAGCAGCACCCCTGAAGAAGACTGCTCGTCCTGCTTCTGCTTATCTTTTCAATCTTAAGCAGAAACACTATGGCGCAATAACACCCACCATTCACCCTCCTAGATAGTTAACAGTCACCAGTCAGAGTCTTATCATCAGAAAGGCCTCATGAAGCAAGCTTTGAGACAACAAAAGAAAAACAGTTCTGTCCTTTACACTGATTCATTCATTTTTCATCAAGGAAATGACCATTCTAATTTGTTACTGATTAAGTATTTATTAGAGTATAAGCTTATGCTTTTCAGATCTTAGGGACCACTTCTAAAACCAACTGAAAACAATCTCCCTTTTTTTTTGAACAATTAAATACAAGAATAATATAATTTAAAATTAAATTTTTTGAAGGACAACGACTTCTACTGTTTTCCACTGCTGTGAATCCTGATTTCTTTGCATCATTTTAAGAAAAACAAACAAACAGAAAACCAAAACACAACAAATCCAGACTAACATTTCTTTTTAGGAAGATAAATTATTGTTTCTGTTTTTTAACAAGTATTTACTGTGAAATTCAAACATAAAGTTTAAATCTATGTAATACGTCTAGCTTTAGTAGTCTTTCAAGGAGACTATCAAAGAAGAAAATGGTTGTTGTCAATCCTTTCTATTTTCATATTTATCTGTCATGCATTGAACAGGAAAAATATAAATTCAATTATGTTATGACTATGCTAATTTCTTTTTTTTTTTTTTTTTTTTTTTTTCTCCCCAGAGTGATTCCCTTTTTTCAGTATAGTAAATTATGTAAAGTGTTGGCCATATATAGATTCTGGTTGCCAACTTTCAAGCAAGTATGTGTAAGTTAACAGAATATGTAGACATAATATAGTTTCGCTTGCACTGCAAGATCTGCGTAATTGGGGTTTACTGCCCACCAGGACACTATATAGAAAGTATTTGTACTCAGTCCAAGTTACAACAACTTTAGGAGATTTTTATTGCAACTTAAGAATTATTCACTGGTGTGTGGATTTGCTTTGATCAAAATTTATTACGTTGAAGACAATGAAATTATTGAAGAAGTAACATTTCTTACCTAGATTAAAGGCTTAGTACTAAGTCTTTATGTAAGGAAGGTTTCTATGCAGAAAATATGCATCAAACGTTTGTCATGTTCAAGGTCCTTGAGTAAAACTAAATCATTCATTTCACAAATTATTTTTAAACAATGGCTTATCTCTGAAGTCTTCAATTGCCTGGTGCCCATACTTTAATTTACATGTGAATAGCTGCATTTAGAGTCAGGTGTCTAAGTACTGCATCTTTCTGCCTGCATTATACCTCTAGTGTGGCCATATCAAAACCATACCTGAAACCTTTGATTTTTAGTCTTAGCCAATTTTGCTGCTGAGACTGACAAAATCACGCCAATCACATTGCCAGAGAACAACCCTGTCTGCTTTCATTCTAGTTCTGTATGTTTCTGTAGGAAATGTATTAAAATTGAAAACCTTGAAGAGCTACACAATCAACATGTGATCCAAAGCATTCTGATTCCCTTGGGTCTCTAATTTGTGCAATTGGAATAACTGGAAATTTAACAAAGAAAAGACTAATGTTTTCTGTGGTCTTTCTGTGATTATTAATCAGTCTAGATGAATATTTCTCAGTTTCATTTTCAGTCTGGCAGTGATCAACATTTCCAAGGTCTTAGTTTTGAACAGTAGCTAAGTAATCCCATAAAGATACTTTAAAATTTTTGCTGTGTATGTATGGTAAAAGAATTAAGAACTGAGCTATTTTAATAGCAATTAAACTTTTAGAATATAGAGTCTGTTTTCAAGGTCTCTGCAGCGGTAAAGCAATCTTGATTAAATACTTATATTTTTTTTTCTGTGAAACGTGGTTACTTTAACTTAATGAATTTGAAATGAGTCAAATGGCAAGTCTCAAAGATGATGAATAATTTACAAATTCTTTCTTAAAATCTGTAACTCAGGGGACAAATTGGCATTAAGTCTAGCACTTGCCAAATTGTTGCACTTCATCACATTCACCTTTTGTTTCCAAAAAGCCTAGGGAAAGATCAAGGCAGTAAGATTCAGCGGTGCCTGTGATACTGCAATGCTGCATAATCTGAGCACGTCAAAATGCTATACAAATCCATTGTCAGTACATTTGAGGTGATTTGCTTGCAAGAATAATGTGAGTGGGTTAATGTTAATATACAGTGGATTTTTCTCAGCAAAATAACTTATTAGTTTTTGATTCCTGACTCATTGGTTCTTTAGCCTATAATCTTTTTGCAGAGTATACAAGCTGTTTTTTATCATGCCTTTCAGATATTAAGTCATTAAAAAGTTCCAGTCTTGATCTGTGATCTAACTCTAAAATCAAGGATCATTTGATTATTATATAAAGGAGAACACTGCCTCCATGTACATATACACAAGTGAATATAAATCCAGCACCAAGTACCAACAATGTAATTCTATTCTTTTTATGAAAGTCATAATTTCCCAAAAGCCTGAATTTCAGTGACCAGTAAATGAAGCAGAAATTAGTAGTTTACATCAGTCAATCTGAATTCTAACTATTCAGTTCTGGTTTCAATGGGAATGTGTGACTAGTTTTGCTTGTGCTGAAGGGATTACTTTGACCTGCTTTGTGTTAAAAAAGAAAAAAAAAAAAAAGGAAAAAAAAAAAAAGTGTATTTTAAACATCTGCTGTATATAAAACTGCTATATATAAAGAATTATCTCTATAAATGCAGATCAGGACTTCTGGCATCTTTTGTGTTTTCTCCAGCAAACTCTATAGAGGCTGCTCTTTGAGCAGTAGATTGTGTTCACAGATGTTTCTCCCTTAGCAAAGTCTTTACTTAAGTCGTTCTTTCCAATGGAAGCTGGAAGCTGGAGTAATGTTATTCAGTTAAACTTACAGCTTTGATTTTACATCCTTTGCACATACTCAGTGCCCTTGCTATTTTATTTCCTCTGAAGGGTTCACTTTCTGTAGCAATCCATTCTAACTCACATTCGAGTTCAGTCCCCTAACTACTTCCTTTTGAGATACACTTGAAAGGGCTTGAAGGTTCAAGTCTTTTTTATTTATCTTAATCTCTGTCTAGAATCTGACTCATCTCAAAGCAGGTCTTGGCTGTGACTCTGTAAGTCAGGGAATACAATTATTATATTCTTCTGTTATTTCTGTTAAAAAAAATTAATAATAATAATTTACAATTGCGAGCAACTAAACATCTAAAATACAGTTTTTCCTTTAAAAAGTCATGTTATTCACTTTGAATCCTGACTTGTATTGTTATATAAGTACTATTCACACACACAAATAAATTACGTTTTTCTAGAACAGTTTCCTAAGCAATAGGAACTGTGCAATACTGAACTGTGTGATCTAACTTTTGACTGGAGTACCACAAAAGCAGAGTTGCTATATAATAAAACACAAATTAAAGGGCACCTTCCTATAGTTTATCTAATGTTCTGTATCTTTAAGTGATACTTATCCATGTTACCCATTTACTCTACAGTCCCTTTTTTTGATCCCACTATTTTACTGCAGCATATTCTGGTTGGATGTTTTCTCATTTTCCTTCCTAAAAATGAAATAAGTTGCCTGCATTTCTTCCAGTGTAAAGTAAAAGGGAGATGTTCCTTGAACTTCCTAGTTGTGAGCTTATTTTTCATGGTATTTACCATGGGAACTGTTATGCTTTCAGATTTGATGGCAAACAAGGAGAAAAAAAACAAGTGGGATTATGTCTTTTAATAGTGCAGTCTGCTTGAACAAGACCATCTTTCTTTCTAAATTTCAGTTTTGTAAGGTGGGAAAATGGCTTCTAATTTTAAACAACTGCTGCTGAATATAAAACTGTTAACAGTAGCTTAGCAACAGCTGTCACTTATTTTCTTATCAGTTTTCGCCAATCATCTGTGGCACTTCCGATTCACTTGGTGCCCGATCCATCATTATTCTGTATATCTTCACATTAATTCTCTTCTTTCAAACATTAGAGATGTGGTTTTCTCATAAGGCTGCTATTCTGCTCAGTTATTTGCATCTTCATATCCCATTTCCACCTTCAAAAATACAAAAAGCCCTTGCTTTGTAGATATTCAGTTATGCTGATTAAAGAGTTGGATGGGATCTAGAACCACTCTAATGCTTTAACTCCATTGGAAGTCTTGCATGCTATTATAGATGGGATTTCAGTTTGGAGTAAAGGGAATTCAGGCTATATAAGCATATTACTAAACAGGTCTCTTAAAGGTAGCAAAAGTGCCAGGAAATGTCAGGTTCAAAAAGAAGATCCTACTTAGTGCCTATATGAAAACTTTTATATATAAAGAAATGCTTCTTTTTTTCCTGCTTGTTCTTCAGAACACTCAGCATTGTTTGTTTATAGCACACAGATTTGCTTCTTTTCTTGTGACATCTTCAAAGCTTCAGTTGTAATGAAATTGCTTTCCGTGTGCGTTGCTAAGATACTTATAATATGCATTGTTTTCTGGAGATGAAACCCTAAAACTTCATTTCTTTCAGAACTCACTCCTTCCTCTCTTGAATTCTCTGTTCCAGTAGAGCATTTGACAATGAAGTTTTTTGTTGGTGTTGTTTGTTTGTTTTATGAAAATGGATCTTAGAAGATGAATAATAACAATGACTTTCTGCCTTATGTACTTTCACATTTAATTATATTCTGGGACATCTTGTTCAGGATATTTTCTCTTGAACACTGTAAAGCTGTATTGATTAAACATTCTTTGATTCTAGTTCCAGCTCCTGGTAGGATTAATTTTCTAAAGGTTGTGTGAATATTGTGAAATATTTAAATATTAAAATAATTTTAAATGTAGAATTGTATTTAAATTTTTGAAACAATTACAGAAGCATTATTTGTGAAGCCATTAAGAAATATTGTTTGCATATTCTTTATAGGTTTCAGGGGTCAGAACAAAAGAAAATGTTATGTCTCTGAAATACAGCTACTTTTCCCAGCAAATTTAACAATCAACTATAATTATGCCAGAAAATTTCCTTTTTCTTATTTCTAGGCATACAATGTAAACAAACCACTTGTTTTAGACATATTTCTATTCAGTTCTTTTGTATTTATTGTTAATTGAAAAGCCTTTTGCATTATAGTTCTAGGGTATTTTTATTACACCATGCCTATGCTATCTTTATAATGTGTAAATTTACAGTCCCCTACCAAAATAAAACTAAATTTTTTAAACAAATTAAATAAAACAAACAATCCACAAAGGATATCTCAAATAAGTCTATTTGAGAACCATGATGGAAAGAGACTCTGGAGATGTGTCAGAGATTTAGGTTAGCAACTTCAGATGGAAACTTTTGAAAGACTGGGACCTCAATTTAAGTAATCAAGATGAGCATCATTTAAAATGAGTAGTTACTTTAAAAGTGTGATTTTATTGATAGTTATCTATAAAGTGTTAAAATGAGCACTCAGGCAAGTTAAATTTATTTTTATGCATTTTTATTTTGAAATAAAGTATATTTAATTTTCTTTTTGTATTTTAGGAACAGAAGGGGCAGTGTTTGGACACTCCGTGGAGACCCCCCATATCAGAGCAGAACCTTCCCAAGACCTCAAGTAGGTGTTGTTCAAAGTGTTGTTTTAATATTAAGTATTCTTCAAAACTAATTACATCTTGATTTAAAGCAAATATGTGTGTAGTGATTTATACTGCCTATCTATCTATGCAAAATGTAAAATACACTACTTTTTGAAACAACTTGTCTCCTGTAGCAGAATCCTCAAGTATACTTCCCCTGAATAGTCAGACATTTTCAGGATTAGTTGACAACAGCACTGTTTAATATCATCAGATGCACATTTTATTTTCTTTTGAGCTGTCATTGAGTATATATCTAGATAAACAATTTGTTGTTGTTGTTTTTTAAATGGTATTTCAAAGTTGATGGGATTTTTTTTGAGTGCATCAAGTGTACACTTCAAAAAATCATTATCATGTTAATCTACGCTTGCAAATATAAAACTGCAATAATGAGTATGCTACACTTATTCAAAAGTGTTAGAATAAGTAAACAGTAAAAAAATCAACTCTAAAGCTTACTAAAACATCTCTACACCATGAAAGATACAATTTAGAAATCTATACAGTGCAAGTTTTATCTTGAAGTGCAAACACTTGCCCCAGTAAATATTGATCTGTAGTTAATACAAATAAGCAGAATATATGACAATCACAGAAAATCAAAGGTCTTCCCTTGTGTTTCTCTCTGCAAACGTGGTAAGAAAAGGTTATTGTTTGAATTCTGCTAAGATTTCTAAATCTTATTTATCTCTTGTTTTACTTGCCTAGCATTGCAGGGAAAGTTCTGGTTAAATGTCCTTGCTAATATTTGAAAAGCTATTTAGGGTCATTGACAAGTAAGGACCATTGCAGAAATCATATGCAAGAAGCTGCCCACGAAGACAGATTTTTTGAGAAGCCCAGAACACTGGGAAAGAGGCTGAACTTTTCATACTTCAAAGAATGTGAAGACCATGCTTTGTCTAATTATTTCTGACGTTTAAATAGTGATGCCAAAATGTAAATGTATGGTAAAACAGAAAGGCCTGTGTCTTCAGGATTAATTGAGTTAAAACCACCTAATGTTACTTGCGCAGCTTGTATTTCAGAGATTCACCACTCCTGCCTTTTGGCTTTATTCATTAGCACAATGATTATTGCTGCTGTATATTTTCCAACTCCACCATTCCTTCATCTCACTTTTCCAAGATAGACTTAATTAACAAGAATTCTGCTGAGTCTTCATTCAGTTCTTTGTCTGTCATTAATAATGGATTCAACTCAAGCAAAATAGATGAAGCAGCAACCCTTGCTGTCTGGTCAAGCAGAACTAGCATATGTGTAATTTTTATTTTATTATTATTATATTCCATATACAGTGTATTCTGAAAGGTTTTGTACATATGTGCTACTACGTATTAGCTGGGATTCAGTGATACTCTCTTTTTGAAATGAATACAACTACCATTAGGGTAGATTTCTTGGTATTTTGCTTTATAGAAGGTAACCTGCAAACCATTTTTTAGCTTGTAACTTTAAAGAACTACAAGTAATGACAGATTTGTATGATTGTTTCTGACAGTAAAATGCACTCAGATCATATATAAGTTTGAAAACTCCAGTTCTTGCATACTTCCCCCCCCAATTTTTTTGTTTTGTTTTGCTCTTTTAAATTGTGTTGTCGGAAAGCAATGATTTACAATTGAAATTATTGAAATGATTGTCTGATAAATATGCTGAAATAAATCAAAACAAATATTGATGCCATTTTCTGGCCTAAGGCCCAGATAATAAAAGTATATGGACATTTTGAAATGATTTTACCTTCCAAAACAGAATAGTTGCATCCTAAATGAAGCTGGTCTTTGTCTCATGCTACATGCCAAAGAGTGCCTGCAAAGTGTAGATAATAGAGTTTCAGTGTTCTGATTTGGGTGCATTCACTGTTTAAGGTTTTAAAATATACTTAGTCAAATTGTCCAGCAAATAACACTGGAAGACTTTAAACATAGTATATTTTGGGGGGGATTTTTGAAGTTAATGGTGACATGAGAGAAAACTAATAAAAATAATGAGCATCAAAAATCAAGATATGGGTATATTTTATTCAAAAAATAGGTGTTGGAATAAAATTTGTGACAGTGGATTTGTAAAACAGTTATCTGCTGAATTTAAAAAGTGGAAATTCTTGACAACCTTGATTGCTACAAATGAAACTGAACTATAAAATTTCAACTGCAACACAACTTTCACAGTGTTTGAGCTGAAACCTCTGGAATTTTAGCTCAATCTGTTCTGGATGAGAAGCCAGAAAGATGATGATTTATATTACACCCAAATTTCTGAATCTTAACGTCTCTGACACTCCTTGTTCTATATCCAGAATTTGAAGTCTTCAGTCAAAGAACCATCTGTAATATATGATAATAAAAGATATGTTGTATAAAAAGGCAATTCAGATAAGATTTAAAAAGATAGAAAAAAAAATTCCTTCCTATGTGCCCAACCACTTTGTTCACATCTTACATTTTCAAATAATAAGTAACAAGGTTTTGCTTTCAGAAAACACTTTATACAAAATCCTTTGTGAAAGATGGTAAGCCCCTTTGCATTGAAACTCCAAAAACTAATTAAATCTGACTTTCATTAACTGGGATAAGGAGCATAAAAGAATCATGCCTTAGAAAAGGGAAAAAATCTGGTATTTTAATAGTTTAATCTTCATATTTCTCTTGCTAACTTTTCTCACAAGAACACAGTTAGGGAAACTAAACCACCAATATGATAGGCCCACAAATATAGGGTTTAGTCTAACAGTGCATTAAAACATGGTGCAATAATAGGTAATATCTATTCATAAAAGAGGGATACAGTAGTTAAATGCTGATAGTTTTGACCTCAATAACCTTCTTAATAAGGGAGTAAATTACTTTGTTGTTGCTCTCTGGAGATTACCGCAAATCAAATCTAATAGTTTTTCTTCTCTGTCAAGCCTTGCATACTATTGACTACTAGGTAATCCTGCAAGCTAATGCTGAGCATAATGAGGTGGAAATTGATCAAGCAGTAAGGAAGACCCCAGCTAGTAGGATTCTACTTTTAAGTCTGACAAGAATTCAGAATCTTGTACCAGGGGTCTGTTTCAATTTGAGTTGCCTGATGGTTTCTTAAGGACTCTCTTTTGTGTCACTTTAATAGCAGTTTACTAACAGGACAAAGTATGTATTCTGTAAAACCCTAAAACCATAGAATGCATCAGAAAGGAATTTTGACAATAAATTAAGAGCAGACAGAGAGTAACAAAAGAACAGGGAGTCCTCTGCTCATCTATTATGCGCAAAAATGAAATAATAAATTTCATCAAAACTGAGAAGATGAAATAGAGTGAAAAAAACCATCTTATTTCATATGTTATTTTTAAGGACCTCTGTTTCTTTCTTCCTTCTTAATATTAGTTCTTAATAGAGTGAAAATATTCAATATGTATCTTTTTAGAAGTTATGGTTAGTGTTCAAATAATTATTTCAGTGTTTGGGTATATGTATTACAAAAATACACATTTGATTAGTTGAAAACAACAGTTGACCAGCTGTTAAAAAAATGATATTTTTCCACATACATGTTTGTACAAAATTGTGATTGATGTAGTGAAAATCAGGACAACTGACACAGTGTAATCAGCTTTATTTACAAATGATTTTATATGTGTATATAAAGCAAAAGACATTGAAATAAATAGATAAGAAGGAAATAAGTTAAGAATGTTAGTTCCTATTCAGATAGAATAGGCTCTTGAACTAGCAGAGCAATTTACTTTAGTATTCAGTGAGGATAATTATATTTCACTCAGGAGAAGGAAAAATGCTCCAGTGGGAGATGGGATTCAAAGGAAGAAAGTACTGCTGTCATAATAGATAGCAAAATTTACTGAATTTCATGTCATTAATGAGGTGCTAATTAATCTCTGTCTCTTGTCTTTGCATGAACTAAACATGAAAACAAAGTCAAAGAACCAAAATTTTGAACTTTTCGATCTGGAATATGAATTCCTTGGGCCTGATAGATTAGTAAGAGTAGCAGTTAATAGGTGAAAGAAATATTCTAGTAGGCCAGATCTTTCGGGCTGGATTCATTGGTATGCAGGGCTTTGCAATATTATTTAGAAAGATTCTTAAAGGAAATAATTCTTAACAACCTGAGGATAAGTAAAAATTGGAGTGAAATAGAAGGTGTCTAGATTGTGCCAATCCAAAGAAATGTTTTTCCCTCAATAAGGTATTTGATATTCTGGAAAACAGGAATTAAGTAGATCATCTCATCAAGTTCTATGTAAGGATTTCGATATAGTGCCATATCTAATGAGAAATAAAATAGTGTGCATTTAAAGAAAACATAAGTGGTTTATAATGGGGTTGTATTATTCAAATCCTTCCTTCCACCTGATCGGTGATTGCAAAGCTGGTTTCTACAGGATTAATTTTATTTAAAGATTTAATTAAATTTCTCTATGAAAGAAGCATGCACTGAGTTCTCTTTAACTTTCTGATTTCTCTTTAACTTTCCTCTCATCACCTGATTATACTATCAAGCTCTTGTTTTAAAGATTTGCTCTCTTCAGCACACCTTACCTTATGCTGCTTCAGTTTTTCTGGTCCTTTAATAACATCACTGAGAAAAACTCTCCAATACTTTGGATTCCTCCCTTTTCCTCCTCAGTAACAATATACATATATTCTCAGTTAACATCTTTTTTTTTTTTTTTTTTTACCTGTGTCAGGAAATTATTTATCTGATTTGTTATCTATGTCACCTAAAATTAAAATACTCTTATTTTGTATGTTGTTATTATAATGTAGTCTTGTTGAACTGAGGTTGGAGGCATGTATGGAGCAATTAGAAATCAGATTTGAATCCAGCAAGGTGATTTTAATGAAAATTCCAGGAGCTGTAATAAAGTCATGCTGACACACAGTCAATGACATGTAGAGAATGGATATAATGGCAAATGCTGTTCTGAATGCTGTTCTAATTGAAATCTTGAAAGTTCCCTCTTTGTTTAAGTGTACTGTCTATGAGTAGCAAAACTGGTTATGTTGATATTTAGTAGTTTGTGCTATTAGCTATTCCATAAGGTGTCTATTTAACTTTCTCTTATTTAAGGTCTTGCTGTGAAGTCACAAAATACAGAAAGCCAAACTGTGCCCTTAAAGGTTAGTTTCCCCACATATAGAGAGCTTCCTGTGAAGATATGAGAATTTTGCCTTTTGATAAAGGTTATCTGATGATCAGTGAATGACATTAAAGACTCACAAGGCCTGCACATCTTCCCTTGCATTTCAATAAAATCTTTGATTTTTTCCTGAAAATACATACATTTGGTTAAAAACATTGGAACACAGTAAGCTTCAGAAAAAAAAATAACTCTTCTAGCAGTGAATCGCATGCAACTTGTATAGGGTATAAAGGTATCAAAACTATTTTTATTCATACATATATATGTAAATAATGAGATTGAAATGAATGAAGTCTTATATTCTGAACATTCTTATCATGATGTCAAAATGAACTAATCAAGAATCCTCTGTTTGAATGGTTCTAATATCTATAATCCTTTATGCATGCTGTTGGAGTTTGCTACCCAAGTTCCAGAAAACGGACTGTCTGAGAATACAAATGTTCAATACTTTCTGTCCTTCAGCAGACAAGGGTTTTTTCAACTTCAAAGTTTCCTTGAACATTAAAAAACCTACTGTTCTTTTAATAGTATTAGAAGTAGGGGGGAAGTGTTTTGTGAAAAAAATCTTAATTCCAATTTGAAACAAAATCATTTCATTGGAATAGGAGAAAGTCACTGAATTCTATGGTGTTTTGGGTTTGGGAGTACCATTTTATATAGAAGTGAAAAAAGGGTTAATAAATTTTGGAACAACTGTTTGGAACATCACCACCAACAAAAAAAAAAACTACCAAGTTTTTTGGCAAGCCCATCTTCATATATTATGTACTTGAAAGTATTGAAGTATCTCTTGAACCTTACATATCAAGATACACAGAGGGAAATGCGCGCCTGTATTACATGTGCATTCTCTAGTTGACAGTGTATTTTTTTAATCCTCCTTTTGGAATACAAATTCCAGATTACTAGAGGTTCACATTAGTCATTTTGCTAAGTAGTGTGGACTGGATAGACATGAAACAAATTATTCACATTTGCACATGGGAATCTTCTTTCTTACTATTTTAGGAAATACCTTCTGCTAGTCAACAGAGCAAAATTATCATAGATTAATTATATCCCATGTGAGTTTGAGGGATGTGCAAGAAATAAATCTAAATTATTTATTAAAACCTAAAATTAAACCTTTTGTATCTTTTTTACTATTATTTTTCTCTAATACAATCTAGGTCAACTTGTAAACAGAAAATAACGGATGAAAATAAACGTTTCTGTACCTCTAATGAGAAATATTTTAATACCTTCAAAGGAATATACTCAAAATATTTCAAAACTTTTTCTTTTAAGCAATAATGCTTTAATGAATTCAGCCCAAATTCATGCAGCTTTGATCCTCTAAAATTCATCTCTCAAATTAGGCATTGATAATTAAAGAGAAAAAAAGCTCTTCTCCAATCTGAATAGATCTCCCTGCATCATATGTAGAGAACAGACAGATTATATTATTTGTTGTTTTAAGCATTTCTTCATCTTTCCTTAGAGTGTCGTAGATTCTGTTTACTAATAGCACTAGTTACCTTCTCCATCACAGCTGTTTCCTGCTTAGGAAAGCAAAATTTTATTGTACAATTAAGATTCTCTCACTGAAGTAAATGGCAGTGTAACAGGCTATCAATAAATGTGAAAGGAAAGCAAATTCTTGGTTTGCTATTCTAGTAACATGCTTTTCTTTAAAGGGATGAAATTGCAACACGGAGTGTTACAATCATATTATAATAGAGATTAGAGCTTTCAGAAACATAACAAAAATATTTTAAAGAAGCTGCATATCAAATATAATTTATCTCAAATGATTGAATAAATAGTCTCTTACTGTATAGGCTTTTCTGTTTCCAGTAGCATGCAAAATATTGCATAACTAAGTCACTTGTCAGATGTATAGCTTCTGAGGAATAATAATAAGAAAAAGTACATTAGTAACTGTAAAACAGATACAAGGACTCCGTTTTATTAATAGACGGGTAGTATTTTAAAAGCTATTTTTCTGATCATCAACCATTCACTGATATTTCTACCAAAATATTTGATTTCAGGAAACTGCTAAAAAAATTAAAATTAAATTTAAAAAAAAATATAAAAAATCTATTGCCTGAAAAAGAAACTTCTCCAGAGTATAGCAAAGTCTGATATTAACAACTTCTTCTCAATTTCAGAAATTAATTTTCCAAACGTCTTCATTTTAAACAAATTGGAGGCTATTAAAATTCAGATAGATAATAAACAACGATGAAACAGAAGGGAACAACTATACTACTGTTGTGTTTTGGAAAAAAAATAATGTTTATTTTACAAACAAAATTATAAATTATTTTTGTTTGATATTCCTGAATAGACTTTTTCTGACATACTACTAGAAAACTTCTGATGTCTATTGGTCATTTTTTATCCTAATTATTAGAAGATGGGAGCTGAAATCAGTGGGAAATGCTTAAGCTTCTGAGAAATTAGTTTATAAATCACAGAAAATGTTGTTGAAAATTATGGATAGAAATGTACGTTACCTAAATGACAGGCATTTTTTGGATATGGCTTCCTTTTTTTTTTTTTTTTTTTCTTTCTTTCATCATCAGAGTACTAGTGTACTCCAACACTACTGAACTACGATCTCTGCAGTTCAAGTCTGTGTATGCTGACTAGATTGCAGAAGTCTGACCTAAATTGTCATGGAACTTCTACACCAGCATTATCTGCTATACACACCCTCCCAGCAAATTTTTAAGACACATAACAAAAAAATATTTGTTACATAGTGTGTAATTTGTACATAATGAAGTTTTCTTGATTTATAGCAATGGTTAAATTGGGCCTGAAAAGGGCCTAAATTGGGCCTAAAAAGTTTTGGAATCTCTTTTTCTGTTGTCTTATAGCCACCAGAAGTTTACATCAGACAACCGCCTGCAAAACACTGAAGTTCATAATTAAAAAATTTATATTTTTATTCTATTTTCATAATATTCATATTCTTCCCTGATGCAAAGAAGCACAAAAACCTTCTGTTAACTTTTTCCTATATAGACAGTCAAAAAGAAGAAGAAGAAGAAAAAAAAAGGCTTAGCATGTACAAAATACAGATTTTTCTACTAATGATTTACCTGAACACCTGCTTATAATCGTCTCATTTTGTACTACCAAGTAATTTTTTGTGTGTTTCCACCTTCCCTCCCATTAAATGTGAGTGACATACACATAATGAACAGACATATTTCACAGACACTGTCTTGTTGATGTACTTTGCATGCAAATATGGCATTTTCATTTCAAATTATCCATCACTAATCTGTACACTTAAAAAAAAAGAAAAGAAAGAAAGAAAAAAAAAAGTAGTTGAATTTAGCTGAAATTCTGTTATTCCATTGCCTGATAGACCTTTCATTTGGCTTTTCTATAGGAAAATTCTTTGATGAACTACTTATATCTATAACATGCCTAGTACCTCATTATACTTTTGAATATATTTGACCTAACACTCAGAATACAATGTGTTAAGTGGGAAATGCAGTGTATTCTTTGAGCTGCTTACTCTAGCTATTTCTATCACCAACATATTTCATCTTACAAAGAGCCTTTTTTCAGGTAAAGTAGAACTGTGTTCTGCCATTATATTACTGAGATACAAATAGATTAAAAGATTTGTCTCATTCCTAACAGGGCTACACAAGTATATCGCTTTACCCATCCAGAATCCATTGTTTTGTTTTCCAGTTCAATACATCTGATCACCTTTCCTATTCAGACTGTGAACACTACTGCTATCAAAAAAATTACTAAGGTTCTTCCCATTCAAAAGAAATCCATAGTATTCTGAGAGAGAATATAGATGAGAAAGTGTCTTAGTTCTGCACTAACCATAATTGAGAATCTTGAGTATAGAGTACAGAAAGAAAGGGAAAATCTGTCAGGATTAGAACAATAATAGTTGCACAAGGGAGAGATACCAAGACGTGGCAATATGTAGTTTGACCCTATTATATCAGTGTTAAAGAGCATAATGAGTATTTTGAAGAACAGAAGAAGGGCATGCAAAAAAAACACTGTAATGGAGATATAGTACTCTCTTTTCTTCATACATAGTGCTGCTATATCTCCATGAAATACAAATAAGCCTGTGAAGGCAAAGCTGTTCTATTGAGTGTTACATTATTATTTAGTACTGTTAAAGTGTTTTGCTTAATTTTTGTTGAGATAAACATTTGACATTGGTCACTTAACAAAAATTAGTTATTAAATTGCCATTACAGTAGCACTCACAGACATACATGTAATTGTAAATACCTGCATTTCAGTTTTAGTATAGGTAAATATCAGTATGCAGACACCCCTATATCAGTACAAGCCTAAATGCTGTCCCAGGCAGGAATAGATTTAAACACAGACTTGTTATTTTTATTTTCTGGACTACAGAGAATATTGAGAGACTCATGTGTATATAAAATAACTCACTTCCGCTTCATTAACTTTCAAAATACATTTGTATCTACATGCATTGTGGTACTGTAGTTTTTAGGTCTGGTTTATTTTATTTTATTTTATTTTATTTTATTTTATTTTATTTTATTTTATTTATTTATTTATTGGTTGATTCAGAGTATTTTTTCTCAGTGGTTGTTTTTGTCTTTCAGACTTGAATCTCCAACTAGATCTTTGGTGATGGAAGCACCCAGGGGAGTGCAAATCAATGCAGCTGCAGGAGACTTAAAGGCTACGTGTAGAAAAGAACTGCATTTACAGTCTACAGAAGGGGAGGTAAGCTCAGCTGGTAGAAAAATGTTCTACTGCCCTGTTCAGCTTAAAACAAATAATGCAAGGATCATTTATTCAGCAGCATGGTAAACATACAAGAAGCATTCTGGACTTGCTTATACTAAAACAAGTTTTGTTTGGCTTGCTCGATGATTACTATTTATTTTTCTTTTTTCAAATATTTGAATTACTAAATCTCATGGACACTGAAAAAAAGTGAAAAGGATAGAGACAAAGAATAGTTTTTAGTGTGACACTCAAGAAAAACACTATCCAGTCCTCCAGCACACACTTGGGAAAAAGAAAATACAGCTAAGTGATGATGGTAGAAAGTAATTTTGGATGAATTTGACAAGCTGAAAGAGATAAATTGAATTAATAACTTATTAAGCTATGATAATGTTTCAACAAGTTTGCTCTGCATACTGCATATTTTTCCTTTGGCTGTTAGTGCCTCTGAAAGATAATTTCAGTGCTGTGGTCATTGTATGATTTTACCAGAATCATATTTCAGTGATCAAAAATCCAAAAAATTTGGTATGGATTCTTCATGTGTAAATCTGTGTGAAATCAAGTAAAAAAATGTCAAATTGGGTCACTGGTTTGGCTCACAGTCCATGAGTGGCAGAAATATCTACTAGTGTACATTGAAAATATGTTTTTGGAAACAATTTCTTATTATCTCATATAGATAGTGTTAATAGAAACTCAAGAAAAGTTATAATAACTATCTTTTGCATTGTTGGAGTTGGAATTCAGTTAAGAATAAAATGCTTTATAGAAAATAATAAAAAAAAAAAAAGACAGTGTAAAACAAGCTTAATTGAACATTCTATTAAAAATATGTATTGTATTCCTGGGCATGGTAAATAAGACTCTACTCATCTGTGATTTCCCATGTAGATGTTAGATTGATATGAGAGAGCAAGATAGCAACTTTTTCCCACCATTTCCCAAGAAGTTCTTGTCTGCTAACACATATCTGACAAAATTCAAGGTGTCTAAATATGTCGTGAATACTGGCAGTCCCAGTAAGATCCCCCCTAAGCACTCCCCCCTAAATATGCAGAGAAAATCCATCCTGAGATAAACTGTTTAGATAGACCCCACTGGAGGGAGTCAGAAGAAAGTACAGAAAGATATGAACACAGTGTAACTGCAGTGTTACCATGTAGCCACTCTGGAGCATTACAGCCCAGTGTGAAGAACCAGGTTAAACATCTGATAGCCAAAATATCTACAGCAACATATTGATTGAGGTAAGTAATTGAAGCCCAAGAGATACACGATGGATTTTCAGACTATAAAGAAAAAATTATAAACAGTTAAACTTTACTAATAATTCAGAAAACACATTCTCAATAACAAAAATAGATGTAAAAAATAACCTCTATTTTAGAATAAAAATATGTTTTCTTAATCAGGTTTCATTCGTGAGTAAAAGAATATTGTATTTGTGACCTGGTTCTGGGAAACAATGAACCATAGTTGTGGATATTTTTTGTACTAGAAAAAAAATACGTGATTTTTTGTATCATTTTCATGCTGGTTAACTTTTAGTTTTTTTTCAAGTTTATAAGCTTATTTACTAAAACACCAAAGATACACTAGGTAATAATTTCCTTCTATAACATAATTACTGCTCTGTCATACCAAGAAATAGTTATATGCAATCAGGAAAAAATAATTATTAGCCATGTAGACAATTGCTATGAATTCACTGCGGGTTAGTCTATAAAGCGTATATTTTTCTTTTATTTAAAAATAACTTTAGAAAATATATTCTAAAGAACATTAACGTGTTTACAAAATAATTATCCTTTACCCTTATTTCTCATACAGTATAATCCTTAGCCTCCCACATCACAAAATGAAAGCCTCTGCAAGTATTCTCAGTTCTGCTGTTTGATACATTTTCTTTTTATTTACTACAGTATTATAATAATCCTTTTAGCTATATTACACATAATAATTCATGATCCCTGACTGAATACTAGGGGCTGTAATTTCTATTCACATTCTACTGCTCTTTATAAAACTCTTGAGCTGCACCCTTGTGAGCCAAGGCATCAGCAGAATCCTTTGATTCAATTACAGCTTGGCATTTAATTGTGAACTATGTTTTATTCTATAAATAAAACATAACTAATGGTTTAAAGTAGCAATCATTTGCAAGCAGAAAGCAATATGAAGCTCTGAGTTCTAGCTGAATCTACTGGTTCACAGAGGCAGAAAAATAACTTTTCTTGTCTGGAAATTCAGCACAATTGACTTCTAGCTGGCTACTGCATCTTTCACATATAAGCACACTGAATAAGTACAGATCAATTTTGAATTCTGCAGATACTAGATTCTGCTATGTGTAAGAGTACGTAGAAGTATACCTGAAATACATTATGATATAAACACAGCATCCTATATAGCTTACTTCATGCCAAAGACTTTTTAGTCTAGCAAATAATTTTAATGGTCTTGAAATACATCACTCTTTGAAGGGAAAGGCTGCAAACTAGCCTTAGCTCTACTGAAGATGATACAGCTGCTATGTACTTTTTCAAGCAGGTTCTGTGTAAATAAAAGGAAAAAGGCACACTGACACTTCTCTTTTATATACATGAATTTGCTTCTGCAAGGCCTTTGACGTGGTCCCCACTGCATCCTTATCATTATGAGAGATATGGATTTGAAGGGTGCACTGTGTAATGGATAAGGAGCCAGA
This sequence comes from Coturnix japonica, assembly GCF_054131305.1. Taxonomy (NCBI): domain Eukaryota; kingdom Metazoa; phylum Chordata; class Aves; order Galliformes; family Phasianidae; genus Coturnix; species Coturnix japonica. Next base: position 66,381,510 of record NC_140666.1, read on the forward strand.
GGGTTGTGGTCAGCAGCTCTATGTCCCAAGGGAGTCTGATGATGTGCAGTGTACCCCAGGAGTCTGTCTTGGAAGCAGTACTCTTTATCTCACATCTTTATCAGTGACATAAATTATGGGATTGAGTGCAACCTCAGCAGGTTTGCTGATGACACCAAGCTGAGTGGTGAGGTTGATAAAGCTGAAAGGATGCCATCTAGGTCTTAATAGGCTTGAATGTTGGGCGCATGTAAACCTAAGAAGTTCAAAAAAGCCAAGTGCAAGGTTTTGCACTTGGGTCAAGATAATCCCAGGATGAACTAATACAAAATGGGAGAAGAGCTCCTTGAAAGCATCCCTGCTGAGAAGGACTTAAGGCATTCTGGTAGATGAAAAACTTAATATGAGCCAGCAGTGTGCACTCACAGTCCAGAAAGCCAATGGTATCTTCAGTTCCATCAGAAAAGGGATGGCCAGTGGGGAGAGGAATTTGATTGTCCCTGTTTACTATGTCCTTCTGAGGCCTCAGGTGGAGTACGACATCCAGTTCTGGCGGCCCCACCACAGGCTTGTTCAGTCTGGAGAAGAGAAGGTTGTATGGCCTTTCAGTATTTAAAGGAAGATTAGAAATGGGAGGGAAATCAACTTTTTAAATGGGTAAATAGTAATAGGACATGGGGTAATGGTTAGATTTAGATTAAATGCCAGGGGGAAGTTTTTCACTGAAAGGGTGGTAAGGTGCTGGAACAGCTTTCCCCGAGGGACTTTGAATGCCCTGTCCCCAGAGGTGTTCAAGGCCAGGTTGGATGGGGCCCTGAGCAGCCCCATCCAACCTCAAACATGAACTATGTTTCTCTCAAATTCCATGCAAAGGGGTTTTTGTATGTTTGTTTTATTTTGTTTTGGTTTTGCTGAAATTACTAACAATAGCAGTGTTGCATCTGCAAATTTAATCTTTTATGTATAATCCTGACTGCGTATGTACAGACAAGGTTTTAATGCTGGCTTTATGCCACCTTTATCAAACTTCTTCATCTTGGGCTTTCCCAGAGTGTAGCTATAGGAGTCTGTCTAAACTGCAGTGCTTTCCCACCTTTCTGCAAAGGCATTGAGCTTGTCAGACTCACTGCAACAGATACTCTTTTGCAAGAATTCAGTTCAGTTTCTCTGCAACGCAGTACAACTAGTATCCTCATTGCTCATCAGATTTTGTGGTGTGCCTGTTGGGACAGAACATTAGAGCTAACGCTCAAGATCATGGCATGAGAAAAATGTGATTTCATCAACATCACAGTGTGAAATTTGAAAGTGCTGGTGGAAAAACATGTACATCTATGCCTGATAAGATCATTTAATGTAATGGTGAAATAATTGAGCGACATTGTATTGCAGTAAACTCTGGAGTAGAAGTCCACTGAATTAAAACCTTAGGGCACTACACTACAGAATCTCTGCAATTAGGAGATGCAGAAGTGTAGCTGTCCTGATATAAGCAAAGAGATAGAAATAATGAGTAAAATGACCGAGATGAAAGCAACCAAAAGATATTATCTTGTAGCATGATTAAATATCCAAAACACTACTAAGTTATTTTTGTTTTGTTGTAGTTTTTGGTTTTGTTTTGTTTTTTTTTTGTTGTTGTTGTTTTTTGTTTTTTGTTTTTTTGTTTTTAGAGCTCTTTTCAAGCTATCAAAAGCTGCTGATTATAAGTATATGACAGTCCAGGCTTCTGCTTAATATCCGGCAGAGTTAATGTTGAAATTGAAAGCACTTTATCATGTTCTGACGTTAGTGTTTGATCTTTCTCTGAGTAGAAAACGATGCTGAACACTATTCAGTATAAAAGATGTGCTAATATTTATGTTAAGCTTACACTGTTGAATGGTACTGGAGTTTTATTCAATCCTGCTGATAACTCCACCATTGCTGTGATAATAGTGGACTTGTTAACATTTGTTTTATTTCTTGCATTAGAAATGAAAGAGTGCTTATTATTTGCATTAACTCCACTGACTGATGATTAGTCTTTTCTTTCCTTACCACAATTTACCAGTTCTAGCCTCTAGCATTCTATCAAGTTCCTTGTTTCCCTCATCTGTAATTTTATTTTCTCATTATGCTTTCTGTAGTTACTTTTATATTTGCTCCTATCTGAGATGAACTTTTCACGTATGCAATCTTCTTTTTCAGTTGCAGTTCTAGTAGAACAATACTAACTTGTTCTCAACACTGTCCGCATTTCTTCCATCTAAATTATTTTTACTGGGCTTTTTGACTCCTAATTACTTCAGGTTTATGAAACTGGAATTTTAAAACAGCTTGGGTATGTGTAAATGCATCATTCTTTTGTTATAAAAATTGCAGAACAAAGATAACAGTTCACTGTGTTTATTTTTTGTAATGATTCCTGTCAGTAAGGATGAGAATTAAGAAAGGCATCATGCCATGTACTTGTCATCTGTGCCTCTGAGATTCTTCCTTCTGTCCCTTTTAATGTTATTTCCCATTGATGACAGCATCTTCCTCTGGGAGGAGGAGGCCTCGACAGTGTTTATATTATTTTGGGCTATGTTCAGCCTGTGTTTCCTTCAACAATCCCAGTCATTTACATTGTTTCTGCTGTGGACAGTAATGTGATTGTGCATCAGTCATTGCATGGATTTTCATTTATCTTTCTCTCCTCAGTTTTTTCCCATCCTGCTGTCAGTCACTTCTGGGTTCTGTAGTGCTTCTGCCCTGCTTTTCTGCTATATACCACCGGCTTAATATATGTAATAATAATAATATGCATTTACTGTTGGAAATGTCAAATGTCATATGTTCCCAGTTCCTTAAATGTACTGCTGACATTGTGCTGTGGTGGTGTCAAGTTGGCTATTTTGATTTTCAATACCATATAAAAATCACTCACCTTCCCCTAAGCTTCTATAGACATTTACAGAGATAGAGTCATTTTGCTTTGCTGCCATAGTCTGCATCCAAGTTAATGGCTGATCTTGCTTTGGCTTTCATTTACTCCTTTCATAATTTAAAAAAAAAAAAAAATGACTTCCAAGCATCTGGAAGCTTATCTGTTTGTACTAGTGGGAGTAGTGGTTGATTTTCATTGTTTTTTCTTTATTTACCTGATTTCATGTCATCATGAAAATTTAACAAAAGTGTAAATATTGTAGAATATGATACAGATTTATTAACATTATTCGAGTTTGCTTTTTAATACCGTCTCTTGTTTCTAACAGAAGGAGATAAAACACCACAGTTTTTAAAGTCACTTGATATGTTCAGAAACAAATGGGAATAGCACAATGGCCTTCTTAATAGGAATTTAACCTGAAATATTATATGCTCCTAAATTAGGTCAAATAAGCTCTTTAATTTGTGTGAGTAAATCTGCATCCTTATTTTATTATTCTCAGAATGAATCTATTGTTAAGTCCTTACTGCATAGTTCAGCACATATTTCCTGCTGCTTACAGGAGCACACTAGGGAATGCACTTTAATACCTCTTCACATTTATGAAAATAAAAACTTTCGCAGGATGAGGGTATGCTACTGCCACGAATGAATAAATTTTAATCGCAAATTGCACAAGTGAAAATTGGAGCTGTTTAAGAATACTGTCTAAATATTTCTGTATGACATTTCTTGTATCTGAATAAACATGTTGGGGGAACCATTTGCATATACTGTAGTAATGGGTATTAATGGGTAGGCAACTTCACAGTTGAAAAACAAGAAATGTTGACAGCTTATATATTTGCAAAATCTCACGACTGCCTCAAATACATGTTTGGTTGTGGGGGTTTTTTTTGTTTGTTTTTTTGTTTGTTTGGTTTTTTGTTTGTTTGTTTTTAAATACTGGAAGAAATGTACTAATTCTTTTATTTCCCCTTTTGTAGATATTTTTAAATGCAGATACAATCCGCCTGGGAAATCTGCCAGTGGGCTCCTTCTCCTCCTCTTCACCAAGCTCTTCAGCTCCTCGCCAGACTATTTATGAGCTCTGCGTCTGTCCCAATGGTAAACTTTACCTGTCCCCAGCAGGAGCAAGCTCCACGTGTCAGTCCAGTAGCAACATCTGCTTGTGGAGCTAGAAGGACTCCAATTTATCCTCACACCAGAATAGCCTTTTGTTACTATCCCTCTGCTTCACAGTTCTGCTCGGTTTCCCTTGTGACAAGTTTGACGCTTCAAATGGCCTGCAGAGCAACTTCTTCCAGTGTAAGCAGGAATACAGCGCTGCCTTCTCTCGTGGTTTGTGTTACCACTCAACGTAGAGATGGGAGTGAGATATTCAGAAATCAGTGTATTCTTCGTCAGGAAACCTGGAACATAATATCACCTTTTATCCAAAAGGGAGAATAACACAGGTGCCTTTGCTACATGAAGTGAAGCACATAGTTTTAGATTTTTGCAGGACCTGGATATGAACTGCACATATATATATATATACAGTACATAAACAAATTTGCCCAGAATCTGATGGTGAGATGAATTGGTTACCCACGTATGATAAATAACTCTACTGTCTGAAAGCACAATTTTCCATTCATCTTTTTGGATGTAAACTTTTATCCCTGAATTTTAAAGTTTTGAAGCATTGTGTGATGCTTGCTTTACTAAACGATTACATTCAGTAAATGGTTTTTAACACAAAAAGAGACAGAATCCCTCCCTGAGTTTGGTTTCTTTAGAAGTGTGTTGTTACTCTTTGTCTACTAAGTCTAGGGTTTTGTACACTAGGTAAATTTTGGAAGTGCTCAGCAATATTACCTTTCAGAGTGAAAAAAGACATCTTCTCCTGTTTATCTGATCTGAATGGCCTTTTATATTAATTTTGTGGCTACTGCATGTGAAGCAATTGCTTTCACTAAAACATACAGGCTTGGGGAAAGAAGAACAGGGTGAAGAGGGAAATACTGATGATATGTCTTTTGACCATTGTATTGCTTTTCATAAAGTAATTATAATTGGCAAAGGAAAAAAAAAAATATCTTCAAAAGTACATCTTGTCCATTTTCTAGCTAACTACCACCATTTGAACATAGCATAAACATTAGTACTAACGCAATGTGTAATGCTGAGAAGCAGTTCACTAACAAATGGTATGACACTCATATTTTTTATTCTCTTTTGTTTACCATCTGCTGCTAAGGAATCATTACATTGACTTCATCAGGACTGTTTTTAAATAATGCAGCCCCATTTGCACCAAGATATCACTGCTGACTTCCTATTTTTGACCGGTTTAATATGGGATTTCTTACTTGTATCAACATTCATACTTGATTCATTTGATTTCTAATTGAAATCTTATGAAAACACTTTGGTATACTGCTACATAAATTTATCACACCATTGATTAACAAGAGTATCTTGAAACTTACAGAACCCAGGAATGTAAAACAGTATAAAAATGTTTCCTATTCTGGAAGATGGCTTGATTACATAAGGTAAGTGCACTTTTTAGTATTATCCTTTAAATTACATCACCTAGCATGTAGATGTAGAGGCTTCTGAATGTAAGATCATCAATTCAGTGACAGCTTTTGCAAGGTAACTCTGAAGGGCAAAGAGTGAAAGGTGAGTATTTCTACAGAGTATATATTTTTGTCTTTGGAAAAAAAGTAGGAAAAGAAGTAAACTAATGTTTTGATTGCCTTGCTATTTTACCACCTAATAAGGCTGACTTTGTTTTCACTTCAGGTGAAATTCACTCCTATGCAGAAGACCAGCACAAGACGGGTGCATTGCTTAACTGGTGCTAGTCTTTCCACTGGTTCTCTTCAGAGGTGTGAATTTCACTCCATAGCAAGAATGCTACACTGGTGTTTTCTAGCATTTAAATCAAGATTTTAAACTAATTGTTTTATTTCTTCAAAAGATGGTTAGTAAAAATTAATTTGTTGTTCATTTAATAATTTTAATATTTCACTTGAAAGAAAATGTGTTTGAAAATATTGTAGGAAAATATATTAGAAGCTTGGAGATTTGTAGTAAGAGGGACAGAAACAGATCCAAACAACAGGGATAATAAAACATTTGAAAGTCCATCAATGCAATATACACTTACTTAAAACCAAAAAGAAATAGATGTCTTTTTATACTTTTTGTTCTACTTTTTACAAAATAGCATGTAGGTGTGAAAGTCCAAGGATGAAAGGATAAGTAGTATTCCAGGAGGACAAGATAAATCCATATGCATTCATTATCTCTGTACACCCACAGACACTGGTTGTTTCAAAGATGAAGAGGTTCTACTGACTTATCTATTCTGTGAATTAAATTTTACCTTCTTACAAATTCCAGACAAATCGACTAAGTTTTTTTATTATTATTATTCTCAAATAAATTCACGGGAATGGCTTGCAGATACTTTGTCATGCATATTCTATTGAATATTTCTAATTTGTTTGTTCTTCACTCTATATAATAATTTACCTGTAGTATATTTCTAGCCACTGAACAAATAGACTGAAACTTTATAAATTCTACACGAACAGAATAAAAAAGAAACAAACAAACAACAACAGCAAAAAAAAAAAAAAAAACCAAAAAAAAACAACCCTACATATCTTTTGTAATGGGATTCATATTCACAAGGCTGAAATTTAAATGCAAAGCATATGAGAAAAGGGATTTCAATGCATTTAAAGGACTAAAAACATCAGAACACCAATAATATATAAGCAGTATCGTTTTTTCTGAGCAGGAAGAGAAATCTATCTGGAATTTTTTCAAAGTTTGGAGGTGACAATAGTAGAGTTCTTTAGTTTGTAGTATGCTTCAAAAAGTGACACAATTCCACCATGTCATTTCAGATGTAGGAAAACTGACAGATCTTAGTGGAAATACCGTGTTAAAACATGGAGCTATACCTTTACTATTTCAGTCCTGGTTTTCTAATGTCAAGGCATGAAATAAAGGTCATTATGTGCAGAACCATTCAGAAATTTTCAGTTACTTTTTGTCACCTCCCTCAAAAATTCTTGGCCCTTTCTTTGTTTTAGTCCTTATTAGCCAAGTATAATGTCCCACTATTCATATTATATAAAGTTCGTGCTGTATCTCTTACTATACTAGTGTCTTAACTAAAAATTTTATCACTTATTCCAGAAAAGAGATGTTGCTTCTTATTCCAGCTAAGGATGAGTTTCCCTTTAACAAATCACTCTGTTTTGACAATTGTAGAGAAAGATTGAAGACCTCAAGGTATTTTTAAGCATTAAAATTAGAGCAATTAAAAAAACCAAGCAAACAAACAAACAAAAAAAAAACAACTAAAAATACTCTTTTGAGGCTCTTTCTAGTATATGAATACATGTATCAAATAAAGCTTCTTTTTGTACTCAAATGTTTGGGAACCACTAAGATAGTATTGCAGCTGTTTGACTTTTCTGGAGTTATCCCTATGGCAACAGTGAAACATACGAAAAGACCTTATTAGTTACATGTATTTAATGCATACAAGAGATTTATCTTCTGTAAAAATATGCATCATTATATTATAGGATACTGTCTCTTTCTTGTTTAAAAAAGAAAAATAAAAGCATCAGCAATCTCTCAGCACTGTTAGCTGTATGGTTTTGTACTGCAGTTCATTTGTTGGTTAAGTGATAAGACCAAAGAGTGACACTTCTACTTTATCTAACATTATGACACTGCTGCTTCTACTAATTCTGTTGGAATGAAGAGAAAACAAGTTGTAATTACAACATGAAATTGTAACATAGTTTAGATTTGTACAGCATTTTGAGCTGTAGATTGTTCACTTTTTCCCAGAGGTTTTTTTTTTTTGTTGTTGTTGTTATTTTCTTTTCTTTTGTTTTTCAGCATTGTGCAGTTATGTTACTGTTTGTACTTAATATGAATCTTCCAGTGTTCATAAAAAGAGGAGAGTGTATATTCCAACCTGTGCCAAGATATTGCTTCTTTCAGCTGAAGCTATACTGTTTTGTTTGAAAAATGGTGGTTTAACTGGTTTAACACAATTTCATTTTTTAAAACATTTTAGTTGCAGAGGGCTATTACATCTGTGTTGAAGATACAGCCATAAATGCCTAGACGGGTTTTATGAAGGTTGCTTAAGATACTCTGTTACTGACACTTTGTATTGTTTTTTATGGTTTTGGTTTAAGATTCTAAATCATTGTCTAAATAATAAACATGTAAAACACTATGGAATTACTATCAGCTGATTCACAGTAATGAGTATGTAAGTTGGATCAAAGGTTGAGTGTCATATTGTTTCAATCAGTATTCAGTAAAGGTCTGCTAACCATTTTTGTTTTGTAAATTTCGCATTAATGATTTTCTTGTGTATATAATATATAAAAAGATGGGAACTATTTTCTTACACATACTATGCAATATGTTTGTAAAACTGCAATATTACCAAAATTACAAAAGCTGTGCTTTTGTACTCTTGCTTTATGTAAAACAAATCTTTTTTCTATTTAACAGATTGTCATAATTGTAGATAACATTATTCAATAGCACTACACTAAAAATTTAAGACTTTTTATTTCAGTTTCCTTGGGTTTTTCATTTTGTGAAAATAACAGCAAGGTTTTGGAAGTTGGAAATTGTCTTTTTTTTTTTTTTTTTTTTCCCCTTGGAAAGATAGAAATTTTACAGTATATAATTAACATAGTCTGAAATATCCTTTACTACTTTCCTTTGATTTTGTATTTTTATCTGGTGCTACTGAATAACCATGAATAAATGTGATCTATAAATTAGGGAACATATCAGAATTCACTTCAGAAATAAAAAACTTTCTAAGGGTGAGAGCAGGATGCAGAATAACTGATGAAAAAAAAATTTTTCTGGTTTGTTTGTTTTATATTCTTTTGTCTACATTAGCCAAAATGTAGTAGCTTTAAGGTTTTCTTCTCACACAACATAATAGAGTTTTGTTTCAAACATATTTTTTAAAACATTTACTGCACTTAAATGTAGTATCTGTGTAAAGAAAATCAGAATATTAAAAAAATATATGGGTTTTACTTCTACATCAGTTTTACTGAAGAGTCCTCATCTCTTCTACTGTAAAAGCATATTATACTGAAGAAGTTCCTTTGTAGTCTGACAGAATAAAAACAATATGTAAGTTTAAACTGCACCAACAAGCCACTTGGCAATTACACAGCCATGTCAGAGATTGTGATGGTCTCATCAATGCAAACAAGTCCTACCTGCATTTAAGTTGGTATCCATTCTGTTCACCACACATCCTTGCAAATAGCTCTGGTAAAAAGCAGGGTAAGCATGAAGGTGATTTGTTTGCACTGAGCTCCTTCACATTATGCTACGGTTTTAGCAATATTCACAGTAGCCAAACAGTAGCTAACTGTATAATGCCTAAAAAACTGCAGTTTCTGCACATGAGCAGGAGTTGCATAGACCTGTCAGTAATTCTGGTCATTCTTAGTTTCATGTGACTAATTGACAATAGCTGATACAGCAGGAAAAGAAACTCTTAGCCATTTTATTCTGGTTTGGACTAGTCTAATCCAGGAAAAATTAAATGGTACAAAAAGACAAGTGGAAGGTTTAATGAAGGAGAACAAAACAAAACTACATTGCGTTGGTTCAACATAGCCCATATTGAAATCAGAATTTAATACAAGTTCTGCTTGTAAAAAGAACGTTTCCCCTGAAACACTAAATTGAATTTTTTAATTTTAAAATATTGTTTGGTCTTTAAACAACACATACCTTATACAGACCAGAACCAGGACAAGTTTCAAAACACACAAGGAAAAAAAAACATATTTTACAAGCCTGGTGTGATCTGAGCCAATATTACATAGAACACAAACCTACCCTACTTATCTGAGAAAGTAAAATCATAAGAATAAGAAATATTCCCTCCATTTTGAGAAAAATAAAATTGTTAGGATATTTGACCTGTGGAGTTCCCAGATTTTCTAATGTCTCAGTTTCTAAAGTGTTTAATCTATTAGAACCATTTTTATTTAAAGACTATGGCCTTTGGCTTAACCAAGTTCACTGAATGCATTACTTAATCTGAGAAGAAAGGTGCCTTTTTTTATCACACATATACCTCTTGTTTGTGAGACCTGTGAGGGAAAAGTTCAGTTTCCAGCATGATCCAGAGCATATTAACAAGTAGGACTTACACACAAGAGAATCATTTTTGAAGGTCAGATGTTGAAATTTTTTGTGCGCTTTATGGTATTTTGGAAGCCTGCCTACAGTCATTCTTCACCGGAAAAAAAGAAATCGAAAACATGTAACTATTTTCTTTGTAGGTGGCTTATATTCAGTTTTTCTTACCCCAAATACAGAAGCAGTTAGAGAAAGTAAAATCCTCACCCTTAGCCCCCACCCACCATTACCCCTTCAGCTAGTCTTCAGCTGTTCCTTTTAGCCTCCTTTTTGTTCCTAAACAACAAAGGAATAGGCAACAGAAAGGATTTTGCTAAGTCTCTTTATCAAGCTTCTATGTAGCATACTGGAACTGTATCAAAGGGGAAATTTCTATCAAAGAGAAAGTTTATTTGCTTAGCGAAAACAAAAGTTATATAAGATGAAAACAAACTCAGGTAAATATCAACTGTAATCCAGTTTCCTAGAATGAATAGTGAAGTATTTTGGACAATGAAGTCCTTAATGACTTTTTATTTCAAATAACATTTCACACTTAGTGAATGTATATAAAATGCTGTAAAAGAAATTTACATACTATTCTATCCTATTAACATTTTCATTTAAAAAAAAACCAAACAACACTAGAAAAGTAATTATTGAGCTCATTATTTGTCCCTCTCTATTAATGCACTCATTAATTTTAATTAATTTGTGTGAATATATACAACCTAAAATGTTACATAGTAAAAATGTATATAAAAAATACACAAAAAATAGAAGATGAATTAATTGTTCTTACAGATCATGGGTGACATTCTCATTCATCCTACATGGATTAAGAATACAATTTCTTTTTCAATCACATTCCTATCTGTTGTTTTGTATGATTTTTGGTAGATTAGGAGTCCCTGACGGAAGGAAATATTATGTCTGTATAGAGGCAGCTCTGGTAGCTTACTGTGGCTCTGAGCAAATGCTTTTGTGAGCAGGGAGGGTCTCCTGCAGTAGTTCTCCTTTTTGAAAACAGCAGTCAGGATGATTTCCAATCCTGTGTTCATCAGGGTGAGTAATAGATGATATTGCAATGGTTTGGGTAAAAAGACAGGCAGGTGGTTTTTGATCTGCATTGGAATGGGGAGAGCAGTGATTCACTGGTAGTGAGTCCAAATTGGCCTTGGTGCAAGAGTAGACAACAGAAATATAATTTAAAGCTGTTTTGTTTCTGCTGTTTTTTTGTTTTAAAGTGAAAAAAGAGTGACTAGGTTCCTCCATAAGTCTAATGATAACTAAGAGAAATGGACATAAAGCCAGGCAGAGATTAATGTTTTTACATCTTTGTTTCCATGGAACTTCTGGACTATTTAAAAAAAAAAAAAAAAAAAAAAAAAAAAAAAAAAAAAGAAACCTGGAAAAAGTCATGAAAAAGTATCAATTTTGTACTTTTCAAGTAAAAAGTAACATTGAACTCTCTGTATACGTGTGTTCGTTTATGGCAGAAAGAGCCAAAAATAGCTCCAGTGGATTCAGATACAGTTAAAGGCAGTAGGACAAATTCCACATCTTTGGATTAGGTTTGAAATGTTAATTGAAAGTTTATGCATGAATCAAGTTACATGTTCTATGATTTTTTATGCTGCACTTCTACAATGCATCATTAACATTAGTATAACTTTCTCTGAAAATTGTTCCTACTTATAATGACAGGTGCCACTTGGACTCCCACACATGGAGAGCTTTAGACTGATTGTGCAGTCTTAACTCATTTGTCTAAACAAAATTAACAAATTATGAGATGTCCAAGATAATTCATAAAAGGAAATGGCAATAAAAGTCTACAGTTGCTACCTTTTCATAGTTCAACCTAATATTCTACTGGTGGTAGATGGGTTACTTTTTTTCAGGAAGCAATATATTTTATTTTCTCAATGTCCACCAGACTAGATATCTGCTCCATGAAGATTTTAGGGAAATTATTTCTTATCACTGGGGTTTGGCTTTGATTTCCACTGCACTGCCTATCTTTAAAATTCCCATAATCCTTATTTCCAAGTGTAAAGAAAAACCTGATAGCATCTACTAAACCACAGGCAAACCTTCAGGGTACTATTGATTTGGAAATCATTTCAAAGACCAGAAATAAGCCATTCATAACAGATCACTAAATCGTTCAAGTTGGAAGGGACATTTAAAGACCTTCTAGTCCAACTTCCCTGCACTGAACAGGGGCACGAGGCTGCTCAGAGCCCTGTCCATCCTGACACTGGATGTCTCTAGGGATGGGGCATTCATTCACCACCTCTCTGGGCAAACCCATTCCAGTGCTTCACTATCCTTATTGTAAAAAATTTTTTTCTTTTATCAAAACTATATCTCCCTTTTTTTTTAGGTGGAAACCATTATCCTTGTCCTGCTACAACAGATTGATGAAGATTCTATCCCTTTCTTTCTTATAGCCCTCATTTAGATAGTGCAAAGCTGCTATCAGATCTCCCCAGAGTTCTCTTCTCCAGTCTGAACAGCTCCAGCTCTCTCATTCTGTCCTCACAAGAAATGTGTTGAGTCCCTTAGATCATTCCTGTGGCCCTCCTCAGGACTTGATCCAGAAGATCCATGTCTTTCCTCTACTGAGAACTCCACATCTGGACACAGTACTCCAGATGAGGTCTAACCAGCACAGAGCAGAGGGACAGGATCAACTCCCTTGATTTGCTGGCCATGCTTCTTTTAATGCAGCCCTGAATACAGTTGTTTTTCTGAGTGGTGAGGTTGCTGGCTTATACCTTATCATCCACTAGTAGCCTGAAGTCCTTTTTTGGCTGGACTATGCTCTATTCTTACATCCCCCAGCGTGTTCTGATAGTGGAGGTTGCCATCACAGAAGTTTAAGGCCTTACATTTGGATCTGTTGAGCATCATCATTTTCTCCCAGTTCCACTACTCAAGCCTGTCTAGGTCTCTTTGGATAGCATCCCATCCCTCAGCTGTGTCGACTGCATCACACAGCTTGATGTCATCTGCAAAGCTGATGAAAATGCACTCAATCCCACTGTCTTCATTAATGAAGGCATTAAAGATCATCAGTTGCAGTACAGTACCCTGAGGGACATCACTTGTCACTGATTTTCATCCAGACACTGAGCCACTGACCACTACTTTCTGGGTACAATTTCACAACCAGTTCATTCATCCGTTGAAAAATCCACCCATCAAATATATATATTTCCAATTTAGATTGAAGAATGTCATGCAGGACTGCGTCAAAGGCCTTACTAAAGCTTCAGTAGATGACAGCAGCGTCTCTTCCCTTGTCCACTGACATAGGCATCACAGAAAAAAACTAGGTTGGCCAGGCAACCAAAATTCTGATAATGCTCTGGCTATGATGAAAAAATTTTGGACTTAACATTGAAGCTATATAGAGGATAGAAAGTTTTATGTAAAAAAAAAAAGACTATCCGTGGCAGAGAAAGGAGTCAGTGAGACATATGTTAGCTTACAGCAGGGCAAACCGCTGGAGGAAGAGTAAGTACATGGAGATTAGTCTGTAGTTTTGTTTTGTTGGTGGTGGACTTTTTGAGGTAAGAGTCTAGACTATATTTTCTATTTTTCTCTCTATTAGACAATTTTTAATAGCATCTAACATTAACATTCTACTGTGATCTGTTTCACTCACTCAAGAAATATATATACATATATATAAATAAAATTATATAAGAAAGCAGGCCTACTTGAAAGCATTTCAGAGACAAAAGCAGCTTTCTTGTGTTATGGAAGGTAGAGCCACCAATTAAAGAGCTGGGTTGGTGTTTTCTTTAGTTGGATTTTGTGGGTTTTTTTTCGTTTGTTTCTTTGTTTGGTTGGTTGGTTGGCTTTTTTTTTGTTGTTTTGTTTTGTTTTTATTTTTGTTAATGCATAATATGTCTACCCACAAGATATTTCACAGGTTTAAAGCCCAGATGAGTCTGTATACTCAGACTTGTATACTTTGTAAGGAAATAGTTTATCTCTGTATTTATAATTTAGATCTTACACAGTGCAATTTTTACATAAGAAAATTTATTCTCTATGATGATTATTGCCACCTCATTACCATGTCCTAGAATGAAAGGCTAGAATGTAGCAGACCTACTAAAATTCTGATATTAAGCTATAGTTCCAATTTTCTTTGGAAAAGTCTAGGACACTGTACCAGTTCTTTCTACAGTGCTGTGATAATAACCATCTCTTTTCATGCATGTTAGCATACATTTGTGAGCAAGTCACCCCATGATTAACCAGATTACTGGAGTTGCTTCCTAAAATGATTTGATTGTTCACCTCCAGTTTCCAAAATCTTGCATGACTTTAATATAAACTGAGTTTTATCTTTTTATTTAACTCTAGTACATTATGTACTTTTTAAGAGGTTTAAATTATATATCTAAACCACAAAACTTTATTAATGCCTACATGTTTCTGAGAACTGAAAGGGAAAAATACATTTAAATCACATTGTCTCACATTTTTCAGAACAGTATAATTTTGGTTGAGTTAGGCAATTTTCCTGTCTATTTTTAGGAAACTTAACAAGCCAACATTTAATTAAATTTGACAATGTCTAGTTCGCCTAGCATATATCAATTCATTTATATTATTGTAATGACAAAGTATTGACATTCCAAAGAAAAATTTCTAAATAGTGTATTATTCCCTTTTGGAAGCATACAGTGTATCATCATGTTGTGAAGTACAAAAAATTGTGTTATATCAATTTTTTTAAAAAATGTAAATAAAGATCTTTAATATAAATTTAAGTGAAACATGTGCTTTCAATTTATTGAACTTTTCTATTGACAAAATTTATCTAGAAGTTATGTTAAGTTGCATGTTAATCCATGCATATTCTTTTCATTTTTATCTTGCTTTACATTGTCTCATATATCCATGGCATAAGTGGGATATAATTTTTGATGTTTGCAGTATGTTTCTGTGCAAAATTCATATATTCTTTCTCCATTTTTTACAGCAGCATCCGTTTATCTTTTAGATTTATTTTGTCATTACACTTAACGTTTGGATTAAGCTCTCTCACAGCTCTGCATGTGTATTTAATTTGAAGTAGGTTAGTCCTTCCAGTAAGCTTAATGGAATTTCTGAAGTTTGAATTTAGGAGGGTGATAAAATATTTTGCCAGATTAGTCTTCATAAATCAAGCACAGTAAGGGGCTAAAAATGCTATGAAATAATGGAGACAAAAGACTCTTCTAAATATTCTACAGTACTTCAGTTTTGCTTAGTTGAATAAAGCCACTCTTGAGAAGATACATTAATCAATATTTCTCTTTTGAAATCTGTTTGACTTCTGCACTGTCTGCATCATCTCCATTTTGATTTAAATTGTTTCTACATGCATTATTTTGAAAGTCTTCTGTGCAAGTCCTAAAAATACATTGCTCATTTTATCTGAACATACTATACTGTGTCTTGGACCGTAAGTGCCATCAATCCACAAAGCAATTTTTTGGCATTTTGCTAAAGTTCACATACACAGGGCTAGATATAATCTATATTTGAATCCTTGAACCATGGGTAAAAATTTTACAGTTTCCTTACACTGATTGTGTTATACTAAAATTATATATATTATTTATATTATATATATATATTCCCAGCTCCATTGGGTGGTATGAACACACATCATCAGGCAATGAACACCCCTTAATTCCTCATGCTAGGCTGAAGAAAATCAATTTGAAATCTCAAAAGATGAAGGAAGTGCAGATGGCCACTGCATGTAGCCAGCTGTTCTACAGCACTGGAATCTTGGAGAGGGATTAAAAAAAAAAAAAAAAAAAAAAAAAAAAAAAGCAACAAACAAACAAGAAACTGGTTTGTAAATTGTGGCAAGCTACTGAGCTGCATCACTTCCCTATTTATTATCATGGGATGCAGAAGTGCTCAGGCAAGTGGAGACAGAAGATTTCTTCACACCTGCATTAATCAGTAATCATGGTATGGTGGAAGTGAGAAGAGGAAGCAAATTCCAGATTTCACAGTCTTTCTCTCTGAAAATGTCAGCTCTGTGATATAAGATTTTGTATGGAATGATCTGGCTATCAGCTATTCAAGGTAAGGATAATTTTCTGAGCAAAATTTTGCAATCAGTGTAATTGACTCCTTACCACACTTTCTATAAGAGTCTGTAGCAAATACTAACACTGTAACAGTTCTGCAGGGTAAGGGGCTTGCCTTCTGAAGTTTAGTGGAAATAGCAGGCATTTACAAACCAAGTGTAAAGGTCTTGCCATAATTCCCAGTCACACAATCATAACCACCCCCATATGAAATACCTTAGACATCACATGATTAGTTTTCCTCAAAGCAGTGGCAAAGTCTAAATCAGACTAATCTCTAACAGCAGCAGCAAGGGGTTGTGTTTAAGGTCAGCATACAGGTCTACCCATGTTACACACCCTGCAGCCATGGGAGTATCCCCCATCCCTATGTATAGAATAGGTACATATATATACCTATAGCATCCATTCTCTGTGAGTTTCTCTAATCCTTCTTTGAAGCTGCCTTTTATGGCAGCAAGTTCCAAACAGCGATCACCAGCTGCCCAGAGAAATACTTGCTTTCATCTCCTTTTAACTGATCTTCAAATAATTTCAAAGAGAGCCCCTGGTTTTGATACTGTGGGATTTGATGAAGCCACCTTATCCGCCACCTTCATGACACCTTGAAGGTGAAGCATATCATTTTCAGCCTTTTCCATAGGTTGTTCAAACATAGTCCCAATCTCCTCCTCAGTTTCTTCTTAAAATGGTCCAGAACTCTAAAATAAATCCCACAATGCCCTGATCTCTTTTTTACACCTTATTAATTGGATTTAATTCTTCTGCATTTACTCCCTGGTGATCTAGCCCCAATACCATCAGCAACAAAGATTTTTCTGTCCCCGTCTTGTGTGTTAGGCATGCAGCTCTTGGGCAGAAGCATTTGTAAATGTTGCCCTTGTTTCCTTGTTTGACATTGCACATGCAAGTCAGCCAACCTAGCTGGCAGTCTGGTTTGTCTACTCTATTTATGGTGACCATGATGTTTATTTCCTTCTGGCCTTTCAAAGACACTGAACATTAACAACATCCTCTCAGGGGTCACATCAGTCTGAACTAGGTGTTCTTATGTGCCAGTTGGCTTTCACCCAGCTACTAGCATAAATACTTCTCTACAATCTTTTTAATTTTCAGTGCCAGCAGACTGGCTCTATTTCAATTAAAGTGCAGTCTTAATAGGACTGCTGAGGGGTTTTAAAATCTGTTACTCTCAAGGTGTTGGTGCAGAGGGTACATGTATCCCTTTGGCATTCTTCATCTCTCCTAACAGCAAGGGTCACAGGTATCATAAGTTCCCTGAAGTTCTACAGAAGCATGTAGCACCCTTATCAAAGCATGTGATTCAAACGTTGTCAGAAAGCAAGAAAACCATGGTCTTAGAACATTGGAGCTTGTGGTCTCCTTTTTTCCAAAACTAAAAAGTTTTAAACTAGTTAAAAGCACACTGCTGAAGCAGCATTTTTTGTTTTGTTTGACCATTTTGTAATTTAGCAAAATCTAGTTTTAAATAACTTCTGATTGTAGTTCCTCCTTTTTAGTAATTACTTTCCTAATTTTAGTTTGCTTTTCCTCATGTTCTTAAAATATTTATTGCAATAAAAATGAGAGTCATAAAAGCTGTCATATATATTGAGATAGCACATAATTATGTTGCTTTCTGAACAGTCAGCAAGTTAAGATGCAAAAGAATTTTTTTGGGGGGAGAGTAGGAAGAGGAGTTTTAAAAAAAAACAACAAACACACAGCATTTACAGAACATTAAGTGACATTTAGACAATATCAGAGGAAATTCTGCATCCTGAGCAGCTTGCTGATTTTTTCCAAGTGCTTGGCAAAGCATTTGCATTGTGATTGATCCAGTGTGGTTTCCAACCCCATCAAGCTTAAGGAAAGTGCCTTTCTCTAATTAAACCAAAATCTTCCCACCAATCCTGCACAGATTTCCATTTGTTCCCGGACCAGCCTTGTTTTCTCATCCAACCAATCCTACAAAGTTGAAAAGGTGCTGAAAGAGCCTCTGAAATCCCAAGTGTTACTACTGGGTGATTGCTTGGTGATCAGTACTTGGAGTTTCTGCAGCTTGTGACTCCTTCCTCTTGCTGAACTTTTGGCTTCCTGGCTAAGTTCTGATCTCCTTCTTGATCAAGACTGTTAGTCTTGGGCTAGCTTTAATTACTTTATAGCTGATTTCTGAGTCAGGCATTATACCATATCATGGCATATTTTGTGCTGTTGGTGTATGTGATGAAGGAATGTGAGTATCACTTAAGGGAAGGGAGCTGGCCCAGAGATCCTGTCCCCTTGCTGGTGTCTTCTTAAAGTGACAACTCCTCGGAGATTTGAGCAAAACTGGTATGCAACAGGTCTGTAGCATTAGATTTTAACTTATGTGGGTTTTTCTATTTTTAATGTTCTCTTTCATGGTTGGTTTTTCTTTTGGCCATTAGTGGGGCCAATTATTTTCCTCGCAATGACTTAAATCTACAGGCTTAAGAGCAATTCTGACATATATTTTTCAAAGTATGAGAAAACAAGATTAAATTAGGAATTTTCAGCAAATGAAGTCATTGCACATATTGAAGGAAAGAGTGTTGTTTGGTTCTTTAGGGGTGTCAACCTTATGTGACTTGTGCATTAAAAAGAAAAAACAAAGCTTCGGAATTGACAAACTGACAACTTTTAAGGATATTAAAGTAATTAATGCAGTACAAGTTTTTTGCATCCTGGGAACCATATTTTCAATATCCTTAGAAGATATTTTCAATATCTTCTAAGTGTAGTTTACTTTTTAAAGTCTTATTTTATGTGAGAACTACTGACATTCTATTTTTTCAATCCATGATGATCAAACCTTAAGAGTTTAGGAATTTGAGTACAATATTCCAGACTCTAACATTAAAATATGTTTTCATAATTTATCTTGACATTTAGGGGACTGTTATTTTTCTACATTGAGGAAGGCTCTATTATAAAAGGCTTTTTAATAACTCCTGGTATTGATGTATTTGAAAGACATTTGCAGTAGTCATTTTTTCTTCAATACATAAAAAATAATTTGATAAGCCACCAAATTACTTACTCTATATAAGAAAAACTTCTCACTCAGAGAAAATATAGGGGTTGATAATGCAATGAGAATTATCATCACATCTAGTGATGTGAAGGAAAATGCCCACATGGTCAAAAGAAATAAAATCTACTAATAAAACTCCCTTAAATAAAAAATTCAGTATAGCACACACTTCTTTTAAGTGTGGCACATGGCTTTTATGAACTTGGTAAAGGTCTAATAATTGTACATAGTCTGGCTGTGAACCTTTCAAACAGCTTCTCCTAAGAAAGTTCACAAATAAATGCAGAATGGCTGCTAGCTTACTGTTATTTATGAGATTCAATTTCTTTAGGTTTCTTAAATTGTATTTTCAATAATTATGATGAGTAGATGTAAAAAACATAGGGATTACAGTTTAACAGGTGTCATCTAATACCATGCTTGAGTGCTGTAAATAGCCCAAGGAGTATATTCATGTCTAATTGTCTACACTCCAGAGCACAACAGCTGCCACTTGTGGCAGATGCATCATCTGACCGGCTATATTCTCCAGTGTGTCGACAGGCTCTTCTGGTGCAGCTGATTATATATGATCATATTTGGCATAGCTGCATGCCCTTAATAGACACTTCTATCATTGTTCACTGAACACTGGAATACTTTAGTCAGCTGTTTATTATGCCAGCTATAATGGAGTATCAGCCAAAAAAACTTCATTAAGATTGCTGTTTACTGGACTATGTAAAATGAATCAATGACCTTAACAAACTAGTGTCCACATGTCAAAAAATGCACTACAGCGGACAGAAACAGCAACCTTCCCCAGAATTCTTTATGCAGAGAATGTAGCCTTTTCTAATCCTAGCTGAGCATGGGTAGCAGAAGTAATTTGACTGTAGGAAAGATGTTCTTTTACAGTTTTCAACATTCCAGAAATAAGCTTTTGGAAATTATTACTGTTTACTATGTGCAGTGTTTGGATTTGTCTAGGTCTAATCACTTAATGAGTAGAACAAATAAAAGAGTCAATCTGGGATATTTATTTTCTCTAGAATACTGCAGTGGAAGGAAAAGATCAAATCACTGACTTGACAAGGTCAAGAATGGTTTGAATTTTAAAAAAAATGATTGAATATATTTAGTACCAGAGTGATTTGGGGAAAATGGATTTTTGGAACCTGCAGTAGGTAAGCATAATGTAATTGTTTGCAGCTGTTTCAGATAGGTGTCCAAGATAGATCTCATGCCATGCAGTCTTGGTTTCCTGATTCCTAAGGGTAGATTAAGACTTTACCTTAAAATAAATAAAAGTTATGGGACTGAGATGAAAGTTTTAGTGCCAGCTGCTAAAGAGATAATGATAAGTAATAAAGCAGTGGTGTTTTGGAAGTATGGTACTAAGGACTGATAAATCAATCCTCTTCCAACTGGAGAGTGATTGACTGTAGAATCATAGCCTGCACTGTGTGAATTTTCAGACAGCAAGTAAGGTTGAAGCCTTATCCATTCACAAGTGTTTGTACCTTGTTCATCCCTAGAGAGTGGGGAGTCCGTTGTTTAACAGCTGCAGTAGTAAGGCAGGAAGATTATATTGTCATCTGGAGCACACAATCATATGTTAGACTGCCATGATTTTTTAAAATTAATTATAGAAGGCTACCTGCACAAATAACTTTGTTTAGTCAAATTAAGATCTCATACAAAGAACACCTACTAAAATTTTTGTGGCTAGTGGCATATATCAATATATAGAGTACTCCAGATCTCAGTAATACAGCCTTGTGGAAGTATGAAAAACCTTTAAAATGGTGAAAATGATGTGATGGTTGACTGGTTTTCTTTGTAAGTCAAGTCCATTGTTTTCTGCAGATGTAAGAAGAGGAGTGGGCAGATATCTTAGTGAGAAAGCCCATGTTTATGTGAAAGATGAATTTCTGATCCTAGAACAACTCCAGCTGGTAATTTAAGGACAACGTCATATTCTAGATCTGTTAATAGAAACAGAAAAGCTCTCAGTAAGGATGTATTAAACTATGTTGACAATCTTTTTAACCCCCATATTATTGCAAGTATCAAAAAACTGAATTAATTAAGAGGGATAAGAGTTCCATATGCTTATACTACAATGCACAAATACTGCACCAACACATAAAATGTATTTTCCATGCAATAAGCAGCCAAAAGATGAATTGTCAATTTTTCTTATCAGACCTGTTCTTAATATTGCTTTAATCTGAAATTCTGTGGATTATTCTTTATGCTTAACATCAGTTTCCAAATCAGTCAAAAACTCTTCCATGGGGACTGCATTGTTCTCACTCACTCAGTTTGCTATGCTCTTATTGTGTTTTATCTAACAATGACAAGCACGTGAAATATTCAGATTCTACATACCAATTATTATGAGATAAAATTGAACTTTTGTAATTTTCTGTCTTAGGAAAATTAAGAAAAGAGAATTATTAGCTGTTCACAGATTTTGTTGCTACTTCTTTTGTTCTTTTGTTGCAATGTTCTCAGCTATAACAGGAATTGAAGCTACATCAATCAAATCAAACTGTGACTTACTGATGGGTTGAGTCTGATAACTGTCACAAGTGGGTAACTCCAGCACCCAAATCTAGGATCTGAATGCTTGCAAAACTCTACCTTGAGATATCCTGAATGACCTGCTCCAAAAGAAAGGAACAGTAGAAATACAATTGTGAAACACTGAAGTTTTCACTACTGTATTCTGTGCATTATGCAGTGTTCCGTAATGAAGGTTAGCCTTCACTTCTGAAGTAGTTTACATGTGGACCTAAAGTGGTCATTCAGAGCAGGATCTTCTGCTTAATAGAATAGTTAGTTGTTAATGTCAGGCTCAACTACTGTCAAGTCATGCTGAATACAATTCTAGTCACAATCAAATTTTGTATGCCTTGTGTAATGACGTTTGCACTAGCAGGAAGGCATCACAGTGGTGCACACAAAACTGCAGTCACACAGAGGATAGAACTCTGAGGTTCCAGAGGAACGTTTGATCTTGAACTTTTTGGCTATGTATTTAATTTTCTCCCATAGTCAGTACAGTGTAAGTACTCGGTGTAAGTGTGAAGTAGTTCTGCATCCAACTGTGTGTTTTTAAAGCTCTGCATCGGGATGTATATCTTGTTGATATAAATCTATCAGAGGCATTACTTAATGATAAGTAATACTGAAATATATTTTATATATAGAAATATATATATATATAATTTTCATGAGCCAGTAGTTTTTCCCTAGTATCCATATTCTTTTGTACAAGTTTTGGTTACATACTTTGTAACTGACTCCTAAAACTCCATCTTTGCCTCAGGCCTTTCCCTTCTCTATAGAGTTAAAACACTCTCTCTCTGCTGATGTCTAGCAGATAACTCAGATGCAGGGAAAGAGAACTTCTGACCCCAAGCCTTCCCCTTAATACTTTTCTTTTCCTGCTGTTCTTTAGATTTATCATTTGTCAGCCTATTGTGAACCTACTCATAGTCCTCATAGTCACTACAGAATTTTACCAGTGCTTAACGAGTATTTCTGCTCATAATGTTACCTTGCTAACAGGTCTAATTGGTATGGTTCTGTTTTTTTTTCTTTAAATCTTGACAAAAGCATTCTTTTGACCAATTTCCATTTTTCTGTAAATATTCTGTCAAGTTGTGATTATAAAAACATAGAAAATGGAAGAATGTTTAAACAGTTTAAGGTCATTGAGAATTTTCTATTTTTTCCCACCGACTCTGTATTCTTCATGTCTGTTTCTTCTCTTAAATATTCTTTTGTAGCTTCTGATTTTGGGAAGTTGGTGTTTATTCTATCACTAACTAGAGATAAGAAAGAAAATTTCACATTTTTACTCATGGCTACCGAGACCTTTTTGAAAGGCCTCATATTGCTCTAGATCTGACCTGGGGAGGTGTATTCTTGACATAACAGAACTGGTGTTATTGCTATTATTTGGCACTTCTCTGATTTTTATATCTAAGGATATTCACTGGTCAGCATTGTTAATCATAATTTCCATAACCTTTTCAGATACACTATTCTTTCCCTCTTTTTAGACTTAAAGATATTACTTTTAATTTTCTCCATAAAATATATGTATTTTCATATATATTTTTGAATAGGTTCAGGTTACAAAATGATTTAGATAGAAATGTAATTTTGTCCTGAGTTTTGAGAGAAGCCTTCAGAAATTAGAGTTGTGCTATCAGATGTTAACAGACACATTTATTTTAATTCTGCTCCCAGAATTATATCTGCATAAAGGAGAAGTTTAGAATTACTTGAGTAAATCTAATGGCTGTCATAAACAAATGATCCTACCTCAGTCCTTTGTGGATCTTCTTATTTTGTACTGTAAATGCCTTTACTTCATGTAATTTGCAGCAAAGCACAAATTTAGAGCTGTCTTGTGGCACGATAAATAATCTACACCATTTCCATGATTTTTTTTTTCTCATTGTCTCTTTTATTGTGTTTTGTCTTCCTCTGCATATGACACTGCATAATCATTCTTGGCTTCTCAAACAATTTTATCTTCCCTTGAGACAGGAAGCAGGATTTTGTCCAGCATATTTCAGTGCTGTGATTATTCCAGTTTATATTCATTCTGGATGTATATTGAAGAGACCAAGCTTTAATCAGTCAATGGCTGTGGGTATGCCCTTTAAAAGTTCCTTCATATATAGAGTTGTTGTTGTTTGGCTTTTTTTTTTTGTTTTGTGTTTTTTTGGTTTTTTTTGTTTTTTTGTTGGTTTTGTTTGTTTGTTTGTTTGTTTGTTTGTTTTGCATCCCACCAGTGGCAGCTGAGGTGTCTCAGTATATTCACACTGTAAACTTAAAGTATTGCTAGTAATGCTTAGAAAGTGCTGACAAAGGTGTAATACTTTGGGGTCTGGCAGATTTTGAGAAGAGTACAAACACTGTATAAGTTTCTGGAGGGATCTGGAATAAATGAAAGTTTAGGAAAAGATTTTTGAGGAGGAGGAGTTGATTGAAATATGTGTTCAGCAGTTCTGGGGACAGAGCCACAATGTCTGTCATCAGAATGTGCCAACAATGAGTAATGATTAGAGATTTTTTTTTATTCTACAGTGGAACACTTCAGCTTCTCGAGCAATGTAGTCTGCTGTAGTCTGTGGGCATGTCATAATAATACCTCTGCCTTTAATATTAACCCCATGTACAAATATTTCTGCAGTACTGTAACCATTTTGGTCAAGCTTATGTATTTTAGAGCCAAGAGTACACTGAATTTGGAAATCAACCTAGTTTAAAATTCCCATCTTACCTGTACAAATAAGCTAGTGGTAGATCTTAAGCTGTGGCATGACTCATAAAGGAAGTTTAAGCTTTGCTTAAAGTATCCTACCATGTGCAAGGAACAGTGCACCACATACTAGGAGAAAATGAGGAAATATCTGAGGATGGCCAAACTATTAACATGTAAAAAACGAATAAAAGGTTGCAGCAAGCTTACCAGAAGAGAAGATGGAGAGAACTCTGATCTTAGTATTGACCTCAAGTGGCTCACTATATTTAACTCTGTTGTGGTGAATTAGGTTCCCATAGCTGTTTGGGAAGCAGCAGGGGGGTTTGTTTTTAACAGTGGTCAACCCTGAGATTAGAGATACTGGTCTTAATGAACCACACAAAACCCAACACTGGACAGATTTAAACAGCCTATATAACTATAAACAAGGAAGTGCTGCAATTTAATGTTTCTGCCTGCTTGAATACCGTCCACTTAATATCCTTTCCTTGAGCCATCTTCAGTTACATACACAAGCAGAATGTTTTCTAGGTTCTGCTATCCCAAAGCTGGGGAGAGAAATAAACAAGTAGTATTTTATGTATTTCTAGAAGCATCTTTAAATATTACATAGCAATTATATTAGACTCACATAGAAATTCAAGATTAGTTAAGATTAATGGATTTTAATGTTTGTGCATATTACTTCAGGTCTCAAAATAGTATGCATGGCTAAGAAATGTGTTGAGAGTCAAGCTGAATAGTTACCAGAGTGTGTTTTGGCCATTTAAAATAGCAGAACAAGAAAATATGGATTGGAGCACCATAAAAAGAACAGTTCTTCTGACTTGAAAAGCTCAGTCCAGTTCTAAATGCATTGCAACTTATGCTCATGTATTTGCATCAAAGCTTTTTTTTCTTTTTTTTTTTTTTGTCATTTATATTTGACAGTCTGCACTGCAAAAGGACTAGTGTGTTTATTGTATGGCAAGACAGTACAGTAGATCCACAGGACAGCAGCACTTCCTAAGAAGTTATCCATTCTAGATGGTTTGGTACATTACAGAGGCTTTTAAAGCTTTCAGTAATGATGTGCAGCTTGTACTAGTTTTGTCAGGATACTCAAAATTATCCTATGTGTCTTACCGAAACAACAAAACATTCCTTTCAGCAGAGCTTTCATTGTGCAATACATTGCACGTTGTAGCAACCACAAAGGTATTTCCCCTGCTGAGATCATGAGCCATCACTACATGCTGCTCAACCATCCAATTTGCTGCTCTCTGAGCAGCTTGCACCCCAGGGTGTACCTGCTGAGGAGCTGGAGGATGCATGCCATATGACTCTAGGAAAAGCCTTTTGTAAAGGTCTGAAGTGATGATGTGTGTCACAGGTTGACATCACAGATCTGCATACGTAGCAAGGCGTTAAGATGCTGGATTTGTTGTGAACAGGTTTTCAGAAAGCATTTACACAGTCTGTTATCTTCACATGCTGTCATCCTGTTCCTTTCCTGTCTCTAACTCTGTGGGTTTTCAAGTACAAAGTATTCTCTCTCTCCTGAGCAGGCTCAGGAGTACTGACACTGTTCAGAGCATGGATTTTTATGATTTAGAACACAGAATTCAAAACAAAACAAAAAAATGCACACTAGAAACTGGGGTCGAGGAAAAGGACTGTAGGCATATAACACCCCACTTCTGCTGCTGAGGAGATGTCACAACCCATCTTAGTGCTCCATAGCACATCCCTGTACACCACCTGGACTGTAGAGGTCTTATTTTGCAAGGAAAGTCACCATGCGGGAGCTACCTGAGATAAATCCTAAGGTGGTGGCAACTTCTATAGGAAAATGAACGTTTGAAGCTGGCAAACATCACCAGGGTGGCAGCAGCTCTACTGTCTGCAGTGGAGTTATCTTGTCCAGAGACAATGCTGCCCCACAAAGCCTGGCACAGACAGACTGTAGGGCTATTGCTGTGGTGCCTCATATAACACTGATATTGTCAGAAGTGCTCTCTGGGCGCAGGCAGATCTCTGTGAATACAAACTGCCTGGCACAGCTCTGTCAAGGGGAACGTGCTGGCAGGATATTTCCCAGTAGAGCTTTATGGTTTATCTAAGATTTTAATCTTGTTCCTTTCACATAGTCATGTACTCCTTAGTCTATCTACACTCTGAACATGTTTTTAACTGTTCAGAATTGCAGTAATATTTGTAGGTCACTGACTTTTTTTTTTTTTTTTTTTTTTTTTTAAACTTGCCAAATAGTTTGTTTAAAACAAAGGCAAACAAAGAAACAAAAAAAAAAAAAACAAACCAGTTTTCCTCTGATGAATACTGGTGCTCCTACCCCTTTTCCTCTGCAGCAGACCTGAGTGTTACTCCAGTGTTACTCCAGGCTGCCTATCTTCCCAGCTGATAGGAAGCCTGAATAAACAGTTCTTGAATCACTGAAATAACCTGGTTGTCATGCAACCCACCTGATGGACTACTGGCTGATCTGCTTCCTTCTCGGATCTCTTTGATGGGAGAGAAGGCATATTGCTCATTTTCTCCAGGTGGTTGGCTTTGTTGCTGGCTGTCTTCCTCAGTTATCTGAAGGAGACTAGTGGTTTCACAGCTGCTGGGCTACCAGTCCTGTCTTCTGGGGGGTAGGAGGTGTACTACATTTGTTGGATTCATTGATGGCAACCTCCTTGGGGCTATCCAGAAAGCTAGGCAGCTCTGCCAGTGGCCACCCAGCTGGTGAGCTCCATACCCAAGCTACTGGTTGCCAAGGGTTTGGCTAAAGATCTTGAGTTTAATGAACTTGGTGCATGCTTAGTGTGTGAGCTCTCCTGGCTCTGAGGAAGTGCTTGAGGATGCACTTTTGCGTTTACTCTCTTACATGTAATAAGTAATGATTCTAATGACTTCTCTTTTGATCTGACAAAGCAAAAATTCTTTTGCCAAGGTAGTTCATTAAGTTCTGTACTTTATGTATTTCAGTTGTTGAACAAGTAACACTGAGTGATGCTGAAAGCTGAATTTCAGCTGTAACCTTCAGTGCTGGCTGCAAATGGGGGAAAGCACCTCTCTCCAGAAGTCAGAGAGATTTTTATCACATTGTGTTTGTGGCAGGACTCTGTGTTGCCCTGTGTTCATGATGATTATTAAAAAGAGCACGCTTGGTAGGTAAAAATGATAAACCAGAAAGTATTTGAAGAAATTTTATTTATAGACTTTTTATTTATAGACATTACCATTCCTGTTGTACTTAGAAATCTTTAGAAGTAACATTTAGAAACCTTGTCACATTTAGAAGTTGCATAATTTGATAGATAAATCTGTCCTTACAATAAAGATATAGAAAATTTCTGCAACCTTGAGATCCTAAGTATACAGATATAGATATCTAGGTATCTACTGAGAAATACATACATAGAGATAGATATCTAATAATTATCCAGTAAGATAGATGTGAATTTTCTACCATCCATTTAGAACTTTTTGGTATACTTTCATCCAGTTTGCATTTGTCTACCTGTTACCACTGTTGGTGATTTGTTTCTTGGAAGAAAATGGCAATCTACTTTCTAGTCAGCAGTTGGAAGAATGTTCCAATTTAGAAGCAGGAATGGGGAACATTCATATGTATAAAGCCCTCTGAGCATCTCCAGTAAAGGACTTGCCTTCTTGCATGACAAATGTAACACAAAGTGTATTGACAGAGGGTGTAAGATGTGACACTTCACATACTGACTGTGAAACTGTCAGGAGATCAGGCAATGAGATGTAAAGGACGAAGAAATGAAAGGCAGACTTCACCCACATACATGAGCTGGTCACATTGTCCTCAGCCACTGCTTGATATCTCAGATGAGAGAGTAAATATTTTCATCTCACTGCTTGGTCTCTTCAGATGATGAGACATAGAATCTTCGTAGTATGTGCAAATGCAATGGCTCTGAAACTCAAAATAAATAACATGCCAAGAACATACATGCACTCACATGCCTCTATGCTTTGTTTTATATCTAACAGAATAATTTGGGATTGAGGACACTACCAAAATCCCTTCAACTTTTCCTTTATAGGCATGCTCTCCTCAGTGCCTTTGATTTTTGTGTTGATACATATATAAGCAAGCCCTCATCCCCACAGTCAATTCAGTCATTTTTCTGTAGACTGTAGATTTTCTTCTAGATTGTAAAATCTCAAAAAATCTTCAGGGCCAATCCTATCCATGCAGTTATTTATTCCAGGCTAACAGTATCAAAGAAGCATTAACAGAATTCTGTATGGGGACAAGAGCACCTAGAAGTCTGGGGGAAAATTATACAAAATAACACTGCAAAAATTTAGAATACTTTTTCTTTCAAGAAGAGAATTTGTGTGTGCGAGTCCTGCTTTGCTAGGCCTTTTAAAATTACATGGATAGCTTAGCACTGTGAAGTGAACCCAGCACAGTAATTTAAAACAATTCATCATTTCAGGAGCATTACATACAATAACACTTCTAGTCCCTTTGGATTAATGAATAAATATTCAAAATAGGATACTTTTATCTTTTTGTTTGCACTATTATTCCACAAATTATAGCTGTTAAAATATTGAAAATGTTAGGTTAAGGATGGTTTAGTAATTCCAATTAATTTTCTGTTTCATCAACTTAAAAATTGAAAGTGATACAGAAATAGCTTCAACTGTTCTTAGATGCTTGTTTTCCTACTTCTTCTCCAGAGTCCAAAAGACTATGATCAAAATAGGTAAATCTTCATTATTTTCTTAAATTAATTTATTTTGAATTTTACTGTTACCTTTTAAAATCATTTTTCGTTAAGAATATAGTAGTATTCACATTTTCATTAGATCTGCCTGTTACTCGGATTAAAATGGATACTTAAGCATTTTATAACTTATTTAGACATTTTTTGGCATTGAATCAATTGTCTTTTGGGGATTTGTTAGATAACTATTGAAAGGTAGAGAAAAAGAAAGCAAATGTGGCTCTAATTGCGACTGCAGAAGCTTGTAAGTGACTGCTTGTATGAGGTAGGGTGCTTTACTGTTGTTATTGCTGAATTTCTCTACTGCAATTACAAAATGAAAATAAATACTGTTAAAAATGACCTACTCATATTAAATTTGCATCCCTTACTATTTTTACTTAGCTTTACAGGTACAATATTGAGGGTATAGCACATATACAGCAAGTACTTCTGAGTATCTTCTTTCTCCAGTTGTTTCCAGGCTCTCTCTACTTCTTTAGAAAGGTAAAAATATTGCTAAAACAGACCTTCTCTTCAAAAATCATATTTTAGACAACATGCACTGCGGAAAACCTTTGGCATTTTTTTGATATGTTTAAATTTTAGTCCTAGTTTGTGAAAATGTAAAGTATTTAAATGGAATTTTACATATAATCCTTTTAGTGAATGTATAAGTTACCTGAGAAGGAAAACTGTATGTCATCTAATGTCCTAAAAGGTCCTTTAATCTAGTAGTACTTGAGATGATGAATGGAAGCAGGAAAATCTGAGTTTTATTCGGAGATTCTTCAATATTTGTCTCCCATTATTTTGAATGTTTCATAGATGAAATCAGAATGAAATTTGTATGTATTAGTATCTTCAGTTTCTTCCTTTCATCATTGCATCTGTAACTGATAAATGCTGTCAGTCTGTGAACTCATAAAAAATCAGGAGGGACTTGAACTTTTGTAGAAAGCTTCATATTTCTGTCTCTGACATTGTCAAGGGAAATATCACATCTTTATCCATGCTTACACAAATAGGCAGTTGAAAGACTCCTTAGCAATAGCACTGCTCTTATTTAATGTGTGTTTTATATTCCATTACAGTTAACAATGTCTGAATCATCCCTCTATGGGAATTTTTCTTTCAGCATCTGGAAGGAAAATAGTCAGAAATGGTTCATTAAAATGAAGGCTGTGTTCTGAAAATATCTTTGAGTAAATTCATTTTATCTTCAGTTCTTATTACATGGAATGGGATCCCTTGGAACATTTTTTTTTATTATTATTTTTTTATTATTATTTTTTCCTCATACATGCATGTGTCCACCTTTAGAGTAGCTTATATATAGTATAGGATTTTGAGGGCTAAATACATACCTGCCCCATATTGTTCTACTTTCTACACTTAAAATGAGAATCTTAGTATCCATTTTCCAATTCTCAAATTCTGTCAGTAGAAGTGTAATTTACCTTAGTAGAAGTAAAGGAAAATGTTGCATTCTTAACTATTTAATACTGGCCAAATACCAACAGAGTATTATATTGCAACTTAATTTTTAGAGCTCAGGGCTGCGCTTCAGTTTTTTCCTTTACTTTGTAGGCAGTATCTGTAATATATTGACTGAGATTTACTTGCCTTCACCTCCACAGTGAGGTGGTCTCTTTAATAGTGATAGTCCATACTTCTCACTGTGGGCTCATTAATCTTTTTCAAGTCTGTTGTGCCCACAATACTCCAGCCCTGCACAGCCCTTGGATTTTCTCCAGCTTTTCCTCCTCTTCAGCTGTTCATCTCTCAGTGTGGAGGGTAGATACACTGCCTGTTGAAACTCTCATGCTGAATGCAAATAAGAAGAAAATAAGTGGAAGTGAACCAAGTGAATGCTGTCTGCTAAGAGGCTCATGTCCCCATTGAGCTCTTCTGTCCTCTGTCCTTCTCCACTTTGCTCCACAGAAGTCCATAGCTCTAGATTAAGGCTTACAAGTTTGGGCAATAACACATTTGCTATTGTCAGTGTTTTAGGGGCTGATCTGGCCCATTTCTGTGCCTAGTGGAGAGGAGGGATTTTGCAAAATCCATGCATCTGGAAAAGGGAAACAGGTGACCCCAAAATAATTAGAAAACAGTGGCAATGATCTGAGGAGAAACAAACTAATTTACTAAATATAATATTGGAAGGCAAGATAACGCATTACAATACAATATAATAAGAACTAAAGCTAATGAATCAAATATAATGAGAGAGTATCTGAAAGCTGTAGGCCTTACAGTAATACTGAAGTGATGTGTGCAGCTGGGACAGGCAGCAGCGAATTGAGGCGAAGGAGAAGAGCGAAGAGGAGCAATTAGGTGACCTTGCCAGCAGTTCTCTCTCCTCTCAGAACACAAAGCCCCCTGGGGAATGTAGTTCTTCTTCTCTTCTGGACAGATACCCAGTTCTGGAGCATTAACACTTTTAACTCCCAGTGCACTACATGATGTTATGATGTGGAATACCAGTAACCAAAAATCATAAAACCATGGCTCTATATACTATTCTACTATTTGAGGTGTTTCTATATGAACAAAAGTTCTTAGTGTCAGCTAGTTGCTTTCTCTAAGCAGCAGTTTATCTCTAAGCAGCATTCTTACATGGCCCTTAACACCATTTAGAGCAGGAGTACTTTTAAAGTAAACTGTCAAATGGTAAATTTGATTTAAACAAAGTGTGATATTTGATTTTATATCATAGAATCATTAAGACTGAAAAAGACCACTAGGATTGTTTAGTCCAACCATTACCACTATGCCCACTAAACAATCTGTTCTCTTGGAAACCTCCAGGAATGGTGAATCCACCACCTCCCTGGGCAACCTATTCCAGTGCCTCAGCATTTCTTTCTAAGAAGATTTTTTTCCTAATATCCAATCTGAATATGTTTATATGCGTCTGCCACCGCTCACAGAATTTAAAAGAGAATGTAAATCTTGGTAAACTCAGAACAACTGAAGCCAAATACTCGTTCTGAAATTGTGGTAATAACTATCTGTCTTCAAAAATTTACCCATGAAATAGGTGAGTAGACTTATTCTGGAGGCTGTAATCTATGTGTAAGAAAGAGGTGCATATAAATAAATTAGTTTTTTTGCTCCAACTATTTTATCAGGCAGAGCTGCACTCCTCTGTTTTAATAATAATAACAGCAAAAAGAAAAAGAGTAAGCAAACCATAAAATAGAAGAATATAGCCAAACCTCTTTCCTCTGTTGATAGTAAAGAGAAAAACAGGAACAGAAGGCATTGCACTAGTCATTTCACACTCTTCTGTGGAATTATACTGAAGGGAAAATATCACTGAACAGAAAGAAAAATATAGCTTTTACCTGACACTCAGGAGATTGCAAGGGAAATATAGAATTTAAGATGCATCTAGTTTTTTTTTACATATATTTTTCTTTATTAAAAAAACCTCAGTTTTAAAAGCTTTTGAAAAATAACTTATTGCATGGAGTCAGTAGGGCTTGTTTGGGAGCTGCTGCTAAGTTATCATGTAGATGGTAATATGAATCCTAGTTATATTTGATAGGTACTACTGTGATTAAAACTAAACAAGCTTCTGACCTTTCTCTGCATCCTTTTTGTATTGATAACGACCATTTGAAAGTTAAATTATGCTGTTCTTCCAGTGCTTTTTCATTAACCAGCTACTAGCTATCTTTATTTATTTATTTATTTATTTTCTGAGCTTTTTTTTTTTTTAGTAGGATTTTACTTGTTTGTGTGTTAGTTTTGGAAGCAAAAACTGGCACTATAGAGGAAAATGTGGACTTTCATAAACTTAGAGCTAGTCTGACATCTTCTTGTACACACCCAGCATTTAATAATTCTTCTTATAGCCTGGTCATACCTTTGCAGCTTTAAAATATAAATGCATAATTCACAGTTAGTTAGTATACACCAGAGCTTTTTTCTGTTCTGTAATGAGGGATGCTGTGAAAGTAACACCTCCTGTTTTATTATTTTAGTCCGCAACGATAAAGGCAGATGTTTGGCAGTAGAGGTGGAACCTTCCCACCATCATATTATGACATTTTGTTGCTGTGACAGGTGGCAGCAAAGAAGCAGTCTGACAAAATGGCAACTCACATGGAAGTGTGCATGAAGGAAAGGTAAAAATATAACCTGTTGACATTCCACAGCACTTAGAAATTGTGTATGGAGACCAGACACTGGGTGTGAGCACAGCGAGGTGATTGTTGGTGTGTTTCAGCAATGGCAACAGTGACGGTGGGTCACCTCTGCTGGAGCTGAATGTGCAGAAGGCAGGCTTCTGTTCATCACTAGCAAAATGCATACTAGTGGTGGCCATGTTGAAAAAGAGTGTTTTATATTTGAGAATTTCTTTTAAAAACTAGTGACTTTTTCTTTTTGCTCTTTATAACTGTTGCAGTTTCCAAGGAAATAAGCAGGCATTGCTTTTGCAAAACCTATGTAGATACTGAAATTCCACTTTTTTCAGTGTCTAAACTTTAGAAGGCAATAGTTAGCCTAGCAAGACAGAAAAGCCTTCACAAGAAATCATACATCTGTCTTTATAAATAAGTCACCAAGTGACTTAAACTCACCAGGTTACGTGGCCTGAACTGTAACCACTGCAACTACTGTATTAGGACTGTAAGTACTGGTACATATAGGGAGAAAAAGTACGACATGCTGATCTGGCTTTTCACAGGAAGTAAAAAATAAAATATGGCTACGTTAGGGAGCTAAGATCATAAGAAATGGCAGAAAGCTTGATTCAAGTGGGAGATAAACAACCACATTGGATGTGTGTAAATGGTAAATAACAAAGTCTCTAGCATTAGATATAGAGTAGATAGCTTGAAATTAACTAATTCGATTCTGCCTTTGAAATACACACAGCATGCAAACCTGTGCAAATTTATTCCCTATTCAACATTGTTAATTTCAAAGATATTGCATGTGGTAGAGTTTTTTCCAATGTATAGCTCTATATTCAGTACTGTTCAACGTATTTGTCAAGATGCGTTCAGAGAAGGCTGAAAAATTTTTTGGTGATAACTTACTGTAAACAAGTGAAATGAGCTTGAAGCATTATGGCAATCTTCTTTTATCATTGCTAATACGTCAGATGTAATACGTGTCATAAAAAATTTCCATCTTTTCATCTAATCTACAGAATTCTGATCTATTCTTAGAGAACAGGGGAGAAAACACAAAGGATCACATTTTGCTTAATTTCTAGATAATAGAGATGTAAACACCTGCTGAACATGTCCTTTCAATAGTGTCTTTTTAATACTGTTTTTCTCCGTTTTACTTATATACAAATGATCATTGTGGGGAAATTGCTCTAAATAATGTGTTACTTTTTTAGTTTTTGATAAGAGTAGACTGGCTTTTCCAGGTGAGATATTTGAAGTAATACTTTCAATACAGTTATATCTGTTGCTTGAGTTTTATTTTGTCTACCTCACCACTCAAGAATGTGTAAGGAGAAACAGAGTATGACACAAGAATAAGGAACATAAATGAGAAAGAAAGTGTCAAAGATGATCAGTAAGAACAGTGGACAAATGTGCTGTCAGTTGAGAAACTAGGATAAAAGATTATAACACAACTTGTAGTGATATTATAGAACATGTGAAAAATGTGACTGATTTAATGAGACTGATCAGCAAGTGATTAAATAAATATTATCTAGTACACATTTTATAAAGTTATCTTGATTCAGTATAGAAGGAAATGGTATATAAGCAATCTGTCACTGTAGAGTGTCACTTCTTAGTCTGATGAAGTATGACTGGCATAAACTAAAAAGCTACAAAGTAGATAACGTCTTAAGAGAAAACCTTTGTCATATATAAATTCAGCATTCTTTGGAAATAAATATTCCTGGGGTGCCTGTCACAGTAATATAAATCATCAAGGCAAAATTTCTTTAATCAGACATACTAAAAAGGGAAATGGAAATAGTTAATGTAATTAAGCTATTGAGCATTCCTGCCTTTCACTCTAAAATATATATTCACTCTAGCGAAGGTCAGCAATTGGCTGTCAAACCTTTCAACACTTCTCTGCAGGGACGACCCATGTCTTGTTAATTCTGGGAGTATTCAATTTGGTCATTGGCAGAAGTTTCTAGTATCACTTGAAATTCATCCAGTTAAATGAACTCTCCATTCTTGACTGTGAATGCAGACAGCCGAGTGCCAACATTAATTTATCTTTATCTATAAGCATTATATCATGGAAAGCTGATATACTCAGCCTGTCTCCCAGGCTGCACACAATTATTACTGAATTTCTAGTGGGTTCTTTTCCTAGTTTAGTTCAAGAAGTTATATTGTACCTTATCCCTGACTTAGTTGATAGAAAGTGAGATGGATGGTTGGTGCATATCCAAGACATTCTTTAATTTGCTTTATCTTATATAAGCAGCCATAATGCAGGTAATTGCTGACTTCTTTGCATGAAACTCCACTACTATCACTGAATAAACTGTATGTTAATCCCAGATTTGAAAATAACTTTTTAAAATTGTACCCTCCAAATGCTTTAGAAGAAAATGTCTGTTAACTAAAAATTCTTGTATACCATCACTGTTTCAGTGCTCTTAAGGTCTTAACATCCCCTCAAAGAGAATAGAAAAAAGGTATTTAAGTGTTCCAAAGAAAAATCTAGTACAAATTATCTAACAAAATTCAGCATGTGGACATATTAAACTGTGTTTTTTCCTCAAAATTTCCATTTCATTTTAATCAGGACTGTAATACATTCCCTGTAACACTCACTCACATTGTATTATCTGGAATTTTGCTTCTCAGTGAAGTGATTTATTATGGCTAGCCAATTTTCCTTTGCTTACGTGTTGTCTTCCTCGCACTATTTTGCAAAGTGCAGAATAAGCTGCCTTCCAAATTAAGTCAGCAGGGGTGGTATTTAGCTCCTAATTAAAGCTCCTGAACTGCTGTGTCTATGTATAAAGTTCTAGGAGGCTCCTACTACTATCATTAGCAATATAGGGTCAATGGAGCTTGGGCGGCTTGTGAAATTTACTTTCCCCTAAAGCACGAGCTTAGTTATTGGTGAGGAAAAAAGGACCAACACTGAATTCTGAGCTTCACTGATTGCACCCTAAACGTTGGCATTACCTGTGCTGGCTACAGTTTCTTTGACTATCTCAGAAACTTGGGTGTATTAAAGTACGGACGTTCTAATCTTGAGCTCAGATAGTCCCAAATGTGGATACAAATATAAACTAGATCTCTCTCTTGGAGTTTTTGGTTCCCAGAAAGGTGGATGTTGAGAAATAAGATTCGGGAAGGAGAAGGTGGACAGAAAGGAGCTTGATATAAAAAGACTGAGAAACAGAATGTAGATGCCAGCCCTTCTGTCAGCTTCCACCTCTGACTTGTAATAAAATTCCCAAGGATAGATACAGTCAATGAAGTCATATTCAATTGAGTGAGCATCTGGGAGATTCTTTCTCTGTTATGCACTAAATTCCAGTGACTCTTT
Organism: Coturnix japonica; assembly: GCF_054131305.1. NCBI lineage: Eukaryota > Metazoa > Chordata > Aves > Galliformes > Phasianidae > Coturnix > Coturnix japonica. The sequence goes on from NC_140666.1 coordinate 66,418,285, forward strand.
CAAATTTGCTTAATAGCAAAATAACCAGAAATGACATATGAAACATGGAGGACTGTGGATTCAAAGAATATCTTGGAATTCCAAGAGTGAATTATACTCTTTGGGTAGATCTCCTTGTTTGATTGGTTTTTTTTTGTTTGTTTGTTTGTTGATTTGTTTTTATTGTTTGTTGTTTTTGTTTCTCGAGTGGATGAGAGAAGGGTAGAGCATAACATAGGAATTTCTGTTTATTTTAAACTAACATTTCATAGGTTTCCTTTGTGATTGTTTAGGCTAGAAATGTGATCTAAAGGTCCAGCCTTTCTCGGAGCAAAACCAGCTTCAAAGATCAAATTGATCTGTAAGTAGAGTCAGCAGCAAAATCAGGTTTGTGAGCCTTACCTACTGTATTTTAACCAAGCTAACTCAAGTTATACTGCTTAAAAGGAGATAAGAGCATAGTCTGGAAGAGAACAGATCTGACCAAATTCCTGCTCTATTTGCATATATATCCTGGGTCTTCAAGATGCAGTTTATGAAACATGTACAATCGAAACTATTTCTTGTAATTTAGGAGAAAGGAAACACATTTATTTAGGACTAAGTACTGTGTCATTATTTTCAACAGTTTTGAACACATTTTTTCTTTAGAGAAATGACAGAATAAGCTCTAAATTATTATGTTTATTTCTACACAATGGTGCTTTCTGGTAATATTCATGTATTAACTACCTCAGTTAATAATATAGGCTTTGTTATTAGTAAGACTTTATTTATTTATTTATTAAAAATGGGGTCTGTTTTGTATAAATTGTATTGCTTTCAAAGTAAGAATGTGACTGCTGAAAACAATGACAGCATTTTCAAAAGCTCTTCACTTTGGAGAACTTAAATATTTCACGGATAATTTTATACATCATAATTTTGTAGGAAAACAAAAAACAAAAAACAAAACAAACAAACAAAAAAAAACTGTAGAAGAATCAGTCTTTCTTCTTCACCAGCCAAAAGTCATTCACCTCTGCTGCATTATTAGTCTCGTTAATTTACCTTTGGCTATATCTATAAGCAGTATTTGGCATGACCAAATTTTGGTCCTGGTGCTCCATTCCTATCATTTTTCTATATAATCTTGGTTTTTAATATTATAGTCTGTTCTTGAGTATTTGGAGCTCTCATTACAATTTTTTGAGAACTCTCCTGTCAGTTGACCCAGAGTATCAACACATTATAAGCCACATTATTAAGACATGCAATCTGCTGGTGTTACCCACCACCTCTGTATCTGAAATCTGTGCTTCTGTACAGATTCTTTAACCTATTTTCCAATAAAAAGTATGAGTGTGAACTTGAGGAAAATGCCTGGGAATTCCATCTCGAGCCTAATAAATGCTTTATTAGGCTATAGAAGGTAGATATATAATAAATAGTCTTGTTGAATAAAATATACTAAATAACCCAGAATTGCAGTATCTTGTTTCTGGACTTGACCCTAGTCAGAAATAATGCATGAAACAGTACTTCCCACAATGAACAGAAAAAAGGTAAGAGGAAAACAAAGAATCAGAAAAGTATTAAATTAATTATGCCTTGAAACTTATGTTGATATGGATGAATATGACCCAGTTATTGGACAACATACAAGTTTTAGTTTTATCTAATATAGTGTTCCTTGTCAGATTTGCAATTAGGTTATTCACTTGATAGATTTATATTTTTTAGCATTCCAGTAGTTATGCTATTGATTGAAAAATTACTTTTTTGGATACGAAAGGAAGGCAGTGGGTTGATAAGCAAAGACTGGCTTTCTCCTCTGGTGGTCTGAAGGTGTTGCTAAGAAACAATAGAATGATGGCGATTTTAATTTCATGAATATATTTTTCACTGAAGATTGAGTAAGAACTTTCAGTCTTTCTAATGCTATTGAAACTAAATGTAATGTGTTGTTGCAGCATGCTAGCATTCTACTCACTTCAGAAGTATAATGGATTAAAAAATGATGATTTCTGTGAAATGGTATTCCTATGCCCCGTTGCTAGGGGGAAATTGAATAAAATGAATGCCTCAGGTATTATATGAAAAAAATAACAGAAGATGTGCTTAAAGCATGCACATCTTTTGTTAAACTGTATTCTGCTTTTTTCCTCTTCAATTAGAAACCATCTGATAAGTCTTTTCACTTAATCTTGTTATATAGAAGACCTCTGACATAGCTTAGAATAGAAAGTCCTTTCTTTGCTTTTGGATGTCTAATTTCCCTTTATAATAATCAGATTTGTCAAATGACAGAAAAAGTAATTAAAGATGTTTCTAGCTAACTCATCTCTCTGTCAACAAACTAAATAGCTAAACTGTTTAAGAAAGGCAACAATAACATGACTTTCTGAAAAACAGAAAATTCAGCTCATGCCCAGTCGGCATTGTGTTGGTAGTATTGATTTTCATATGACCAAACTGCAATGACTCAGAATTATAGCTGTTGTTCCATTGAATACTGATGAAAGCATAAATACAACCAGCTCTGTTATGACACCATGTTCATCTAATTGCTTTGGTCTGTTGCACTGAAAATGAAGAATGAATTCCATCATGAGGTATCTTAACACACCCATTCAACTACCCCCCCCCCCCTTTTTTTAAACAAACAAACAAACAAACAAACAAAAAACAATTACTGAATACTGATTTCTTTCATCTGAAAAGGAAGGGCTGGATACTGTGGCCTTTTAAAGCACACCAAGTAATTAGTCTATATAATATAGTCTATATTAGTCTATATGTCTTCATTCCTGGGCTAAAACTGAATTTTTGATCTCAATTTAATCATTATCCCAACCTCTACCTTTAATATCTTATTAACGTGCTTCAGCAAAAATTATTATAAGAAAATTTTGGCTGTGTTTTTTAATACTATTAGGGATTGCAGTAGAGACAAAGATGAATTAAATACCTTAGTCATTCTCCAGACTTGAGAAGCTAGATGAAAAAAAAACCAAAACGTTTGCATTGTGAAGTAGACTACACCAGTAGATATATTTTTGATTTACAGCCATCACATAAAAGAGAATTATTGTGTATTCCAGATAATACAATGTGAGTGAGTGTTACAGGGAATGAATTAAATATGTCTTATATATATATATGTTTTGCAAACAAATAGTGAATGCAGTGCTTAAAATCTTGATGCATACCAATGTGATTACATTTATCTTGTTACATGCAATTGTAGTTTTCATCAATTGTTCTCCTCAGAACTCTTAAAGTACTTGCTCAAAAAGTCAGTAGCAGTTGACAGCCATATTTTTTTCAATGCTATGTTAATTTATGACTGTACAACACTACATAATGTACCTGCTCTATGCTGGTTTCAAAAATCTCAAAATTCTGTGGGTAAACACCTGCTATTCTGTCTCAAAATTGGTATGCTTGTACTTAGAAAATGCTCATTTGGTTTCAGTTTGTCTTTGGTAAGTTTACATTCCTTGTAATAGCTTCTGCCTGAATTCACTAGCATTATCTATATATGCCCTTATTTACTTATTTATTTGTTTGTTTGTAAATGCACACTTTTATGTGCTGGAAATATTTGTGGTCACTGAGATGAGGTAGATTACGGAGTTGAGTATAACTGTTTAATCATTGAGGAATGTAAATTTCAAGTTTCCAAAACCATATATTTTTTGAAAGTCTTCCAGCAGTCAGTTATAAGGTATGAATTGAGAGCTTCTGTAATAATAAAGGATGAAAAAAGAAAAGAGATAATAACTGTCAGGCCACCATACTTTGTAGGAAATTAAAGCAGATACAAAGCTTGATTACCATCTGTTTGAAGACAATTTATAACAACAGAGGAAGAAGCCACAGAGATTTGGAAAGCAAGAGATGTGCACAAAACAATTTTTCACTGTAAATGTATTTCTATTTTCCTCTTTCTTCTTTATCCCACCTCTTGAGTTTCAAGGTTCTCTCAGCAAAGAACTCAGGTTTGCTTTGAAGTCATGCTTAATAATATATTATCACAGTAATGAACAAACAAGTCATACCTCTCTCTCTCTGTTCCATTGGTAAAATTATAAAACAGGAGTGCTATTAATGTGAAAAATCTAACCATTAGTTTCCATTGACACAAGATTTATGTCCTTGCCTCTTTTGCCTGGTGCTGGGCAACACACTGCTTAAAAGATTTCTGGTGTTTCTTCTTGAATGTAGTGTACATTCAGATGGTCCCAAACTACTGTGCTGTATAGCATTTCTTCTGCTTCTTTAACCCTTCAAATTTTGTAGTAATTCAAGGATCAGACAAGAACTGGGCTTCCAGTGAATGATAGATGTACGCAATTCTTTTTATGTGATAGATTTCCTTTAAAGACAGTGGGTGATGAGGGTAAGTTTACTCCGCAACAGGCTGCAAACATTTTTTTTCAGTGCTTGACACTTCCTCTTGTTGTTAGCCCAAGTATGTCCACTGCTAATGCTGAAGCATTGCAATGCAAATAAAACTAATGCTCTGACTTATCCATATACTACAAAACATTAATATAAGGGTTGTTTTTTTACTACCATGTAAGTAGAAAGCAAACTGCTATAGTCAGTAAAGCAGACTGAAAATCAGTTTCATGTGGTGCTAAGTGCTTGACCTTTGACAGTGTAGTATCTTAAAACCACCTGAAAACAGATTTGTCTAGTTCTCTTCCATTATTTCTCAACTTAGAGTGAAATTATTTCTATTTTAGGGGAAAAAAAATTCTATTTCAGTGGTTGGAAAGGACAATAACATCACCTCACACCTCACAACATCCATTTTTCCAACAACTCTACATAATTTTGAACTTTCAAAAAAATTGCAAAACTGCTTTTTTTGTTTGTTTGTTTGTTTTGGTGGGTTTTTTTTTGTTTTTTTTTTTTTTTCTAGTTGGTCTATTTTAAGAGCACATTAGTCACAGCAGCAGGTCAAATGATATAAGAGCTTGAGTGCTGCAGCTAGAGAACAAGTTGTGCTGTACAGTCACTCACTGTCATAATGTTTAGGAATAATTTCAAGTGAACTAAAAAATCACCAGAACAAAAAATGCACAAAAGCGTTAATCAGCAATTTCTACAGCACTCTTTCTTGAAGAACACATGATACTCACTTCTCGCCATTAATTCTTGCTCCTTACCTACTACTACTTCATAAGGAAAACAATAAGAAATTTCCTACAGGAAGTTACTATATCCAGGTAATTACCCCTTCTCTCTGCTAAGTACACACACAATGCCTTTCAAGTATTAGTTAAAATCTCATTCTTTTCCTCTTTCCATTCAACCATAAAGTCGATCCATGCCTGATCTGTAGCTATTACATAGTACATCTTGGACTAGCTTTTGGAGGATAAGAAATAGGTTGGATACAATGAAAAAGTTTTTTACAGTGAGGGAGGTAAGGCACTGAAACAGATTGCCCAGAGTTGGAGTGGGAGCCCTGCCACTGGAGGCTTTCAGGGTCAGTCTGGACCAGACTCTGAGCAACCTAATCTAGCTGTGAATGATCTTAAAGATCCTTCCAACTTCAAGGCTTCTATGTTTCTAAATCAGCCAGTCTACCACACACTTGTTATGGTTATGAAACAAAAACAATTTCTCTCTTCATGAATACTGGAATTGAACTCTGTGAATCTATTTTGAGAGCCCAAATATATATCTTCGATCCCCACTTTTAATGACTGATCAGATTAAAGATTTTTATGAATCACCAAGTTTTCTTTGTACATTATCATATAATACTTTTTTTCATTTATCTTATCTAAAATAAACAAATTTTTATGCAGTTAGTGTTGGGAAGAGTTTATTCTACTTTCTCTGTCAGAGAAATCTTCTGTGTTAAGGAGAGGAGAAATTTTTTGAAATCCTACCAAGACTTAAGACATATAGCACAGAAATCTTAAGACTTATGAGAGAAATGTTTATGTTTCAGCTTGACTGAAAATTAATTTGGCATGCATACTTGGGAAAAAGCCTCTTGAAGGCAGATAGTATCATGTCTTTAATTAAGAGCTATTGTGAAGATTCAAAAACTTGAACATACAGTGTCTGTTTGCATAGTGTACATCGCTCTTTAAAGAGGATATTAAAATCTCATATTAAGAGATCATGATGTTTTACATTACAAAACCTACAGAAAAGGAGCAACACTTTTGAAGAACATCACTTTGCTTTGTGTCTCCTTCTAATACTAAAGGTCAGAGAAGACAGAAGGGCATTCTCATCAAGACTGCAGCTCCAACCTCAGAAAAACTTACATATCTTTTAATTCAGTTTTGGTGGGTAGGTGTAAGTGAACTCTTATGTCATGGCCTGAACTGATGATTAAGCACCTGGTGCAGGGGATGGCTAACCCAGGAAGCACAGGTGTGAGAAATTCACATGTGCTTCCCATGTAACAGGAAGAAGTGATGCCAAGGTCTGCCTCTTCCTGGCCTCATTTGAGGGCTAGCCTTCAAAAGGAGACTGTCTCCTGGATGAAGGCCTTTTCTTGAGGAGGGTTTTGTAGTTAGAGACCCTATCCTGAGTTGGGTGAGTTAACTTTTTTCTTTTTATGATTATTAGCCTTCTCAATAACTCTTTGACTGATATTACAAAGAATTTATCAGAAGTGATTTCACTGCTTCTGTGGACCAGCACTAAATTATCAACAAAGGAGGACTACACAGATTTTATATCTGCAATTTTTATTTATTTATTATCATCCATCCTGAGATGCGATAATATTTGATGGTGCTCAGTACTTATCCATGGGGGAAGGGGCTAAGCAGCAGCACTCAAACACATAATATTTATCTTTCACCCCTTGAACGCTCTCTTTAACAAACTTGCTGAATACTGACAGCAATAGTATACCAACTGCCTCTCCAGGAAGTCTGTTCCAGTGTTCAACCACCCCCCATGGTGAAGGGAATGACCAGCAACTCCCTCTACATCTCTTTTGTGAGTGAGGAACAAACACCAGAAACATTTCAATTAAATCTGTAATATGAAATAACATAGAAATGTAATAACTAAATTCAGGAAATGTTTTCTGAAACTACCATTTGTACAGGAAAAAAATACTTTAAGGAATAGACATTATATATATAAGTTATCAAAGTAGAAACTATGACAGTGGTCTTCTAATATGTTAAACTTTTTTCTGAGCCAGTTCTGACAATTTTTATTTTTTATTTTTTTACTATGCTATTAATATTCACAAATTCTTATTTAGCTAGAAATCTCGCCAGCATTTGGAGTGCCCTGTCATTATTCATTGATTTTCCTACATCAATTATAAGAAACGTTGAGTTACCTGAGCTTTGAAAGATTCCATGTTTTTAATCAAGAAATCTCTTCCTTTAGGGAACATAGCGAAAACTTTTTTTCTCTTGCTTGTGTTATTGCCATTAGCAGTAGCGTCTGATAATATCTATTTGCTCATCCTTGTATTCTTTACCCCTTTTCCATTCTGGCAAAAAAGTGATGCACTCACAGCATAGTTTCACAGAATCCTGCCTTGGGGATTTGCTTTTGATTATTGTAGCAGATGTTGTTCTTGAAAATGTAGGTCTGCTTGAGCTTTCTAGCTGTGCTCTGTCTCTCAAAATTTCCTTTGCTGTTTGTTTCATACAGCTTTCTCTTTCTAGCTGATAAGCTTTATTTGTGGTTGACTTTTAGCACTTCATTAGATGGTGAGGAAAGTCAGAGCACTTCATTAGATAAGGAGTCACGCACCTCATGAGATGAATAAGAAGTGCACCTGATTTGCATGAAATAGCTGACTGTTTCTGCCCCAATATTTAATACACAGGTGCTGGTCACATAAATTACAAACAGAAACACATACCACCCTGTTTCAATGTCAGTGCCAATGCTATTGAAAACAATCAAAACCTTGTGGATTATTTATTTATTTATTTTTACCAAAGCTGCTTATTTTAAAAGAAACCATTCCAGACTGAGTAGGGCATGAAGTGAATGATAGACAAAGGAGGACTGATCTGGGAGGAAGCAGCTTCATGAGATTTATAAAAAGGTTATGTTGACTTAACCCTTCTCAGATTAAAGGGTGAAGAATGCTTGGTGTGGGTTACAGCCTCCCACTGTACTACTAGTGCCTTAGGCAAGCATCTCTTCAGTATAACCCCGTGTGAAGCTCCTATATGTACTTGTTCCTGTTCCCCCTCCCATTTCTGAGGGCAACACTCTGCAGGTAGCAGGCTATGCTGGGAGTGCTACCCATTGTAGTGTGCAGGTGGTTTTCTCTGAAGATGGCATTATCTCTGCTGTACTTCAGCTGAAAGCTGCCTGGAACATGCAGCTTTCTGCTTGTGTTGAAATCCCAGATTTTACAACTTTGGTCTGTACATCACTGGTGAAGACAGGGAGTTGAACAACTGTTCTTACTCCAACATTCATCTCTGTATCTGAAATCACTTGACAATGAGCTGCAGTATTGCTGTTTCTGGAGTAGATCATCTGACTGTGATACTTGCAGCATGAAACATTTAGACATCCATATCTCGCAGTTGCTGTCTAAGCAGGGTAAGTTTGTTTAAGTGTCAGAGGAAGTAGCAAGACAGTTAGGCCTGACAGCGAGATGACATAGTCCCCTACTTTCTAGTACAGACATGTAAATTAGGGTGTGTCTGTGCTGCGAATTGTCCTTGCTTGTCAGAGCACCAACTGCTGAGGTATGTATGGATAATAGCTTTAGAACTTTTATCCCAATATTAGTGCAGTCAGCATTGAGGATTACCATTGTGCTGTTCCATTTGACGATGGAGCTAAGGGCATCTCCTCAGGCAAAGCCTGTTTATTCCTTCTTATTCTTTTATCTCTGATGCTGATGTTTGCATGATCTGTCGGGTGATTTAGTCATGTATGAGGATGAGGGAAACAGGATCTATCTCGCTCATGTGACAGCAGTCTCCTTTTTAAGTCCAACCTATAGTCTTATTGCTATATAAGATATATTTCTTTCTCAAGTTCATGCAGAGAATGTGAGGGGAAAATGGCAACGGTATGTTTTATCAGTTAAAGCCTAGTGCATTTTATGTAGCAGTATACTACTGCACAACCATTCCTTTTGAGCTGGTGTTTCTGGTGTTAGAATCCCTCAGATCAGCTGTGAGACTTCTAGCAAGTGTGAAGGCTTCTGGATGCATGTAAAAAGACCTTACTCCTTGTTGCTGTCCTAGAAAAGAGGCAACATGTCCTCACCATGATAAATCAGATGTATATCAGATTTTCTGTGTTAAAAAATGGATCCGTTTTAAATGATCTTATTCCTAAGGGAAACAGGAATTCATGCTATACATGCTATACAACCTGCTGCGTGGGCTTTGCTGAGTGCTGATATTGTTTTTATGGTCTTCTAGGTATGGTGGTCTGCAGCTGGGAATGGTTCTTTGGCAGGTATTTAAATCCATGCATTGTGTTATTTTACCTACAAGAGCTTTCTGTCCATCTTCAAATGTTGGTATTTTTTTCTTTTCTTTTTTCTTTTCTTTCTTTTATTTTTTTATTTATTTTTTTTTAAAGGTGTTTTTCTGTTATCCTTGACTAGTGAAGTATCTTTTCTAATACAAATTTTATGTAGAAAATTCTTTGAAGATCTCTGTTGCTATGCACACACCAGAGCTGGACAAAAAGTGAGATAAAAAAGCATAGAAGATGCCTTTATCTTAGTCCCAATTATTTTGCACCAATAACAAACCTCAGATTTAATTCTTCCCCTCGAGAAGTAATCCTGTGCCATCCCTTGTAATCAAGTCCAAATTCATTAGACTTTTTCAATAAATGTTTTCTGTGCAGTCCCTTGCATACCAATGGCTGCCATGGCAACCAGAGTTTGCCCATTCAGATTGTTCTCCCAAAGTACATAATAAAATGAGTTTTTACCTCCAAAATTCCACAATTTGTTTAACTCCGAAACCTGGTACATAGCTCATTACTTTTACCCTTTTAATCTTTGTGTTCTGCTTTGCCTCTGAAGTGCTATAAACCTGCCACAATCATACTGGATTTTACACACACCTAATCTAGCACTACAGCTCTCTTTGGTAGTTGCTTTAGTAATAGGTAGTCACTGCAAAAAAAATATTCTCTTTTTAATTTTGGATGCGTTCAGTTTCACCTGTTTTGCACAGAACAAACAGTCAGACTCTTCAAAATCTGTGCTTGTTTCTTTGTCCTAACATTTCCTTAAACAGCAGTGGAATTTAATTTGTTCCAATTATTTTGTTCCATTGTAATTCCCAAAATATTTTACCATCATTGGAATTGTCTAGACCTACACTAAACCTGATGGGAATGATTTGATAATTTTCACCCATGAAAATAGCACCACATTAACATAATGGGCAGTGTTTCAGAAACATGCAAGATTTGCCATACACAAGGTATGTAGTCTTCATAAACAAAACTTCTAATGAAATAAAAATAAAAAAATAAAAAAGACAAACCATGTCCTAAACATAAAAAGTTATTAGATGTGCTGAATCTAAGAACACTGTCAGTTTTGGTTGTTTACGTTCTTTACTTTCTGACCTTCCCCTTTCTCGTCAGAATAAACAGTAAAAATCTCTGATTCGTGTAGATTTTCTGCCTGGAAGAATGTAATATAATTACCTTGGCCTCCTTTTCTTTCACTAGAAGGGCATTTCTTTCATTTGTATCAATTACCTGGTGGTCAAATGTGTGCATTGACTGGTTGGTCAAAAATTAAATGTTATTTCAAGTGCATTCAAATAAGTTCCTCTCTCAGAGTCTCTTGCCACAGTGTCTGTATTCTCTTAAGAGCCTCCAGTGTTGTCCTTTTTTTTTTTTTTTTTTTTGGTGTTTCTGCTTGCTTTCCCTTCTCTTGAGTCTACCTGTGTGTAGACCTGCAACCTGCATTGGCACAAACTCAGTTCAACAGCAGTCTAGCTACAGGGCAGTTTAGCTGCTGTTCTGAGGACTGCATGGCTGATGATATAGAAATAAACTAACGCTGTACTGAAAGTGGGATCCTTTCATCCAAGTGCCCATCCTTAATTATACAGAAAAAGCCTCACATAAAATACCCCTGCTTCCCACCTTCTTTTTATCCTCTCCATTAGTAGTACAGGGATGCACTATTCAGAAATTATTTTTTCGTGTTCCATGACAAATAAGACAGCTTGAATATAACCATATTTATTATAAGAATCACTTTGAAATACCAGCTTTGTGAATTAACTTCAAATGATTGTGAACCATCCAGTCGTGTTCTATATAAACTGCAACAAGAAGAAAAAAAATCCCTTACATGTTTTTGGGTATATGTAGTCATCCCTTCTTGTTAGCTTAGAAATATATATATATTTTTTCCTCTGACTATGACTCAGAATGTTTGCTATGAACCCTGTCTTCTGTATTCTTCTATTCACATTTCTGTATTTTAGAAATGCAGATTCCTTATTTATTCTTATGTTGTTTCTTTTCACATTAGCTTAGCTGCTAAGTATTTCTGTCCACTTTTAAAATCAGCTGTCTATCCTGGAACATTTTTATCATAATTAGGAGATTGTTTTGCATTCTTTCGTCACTTTGCATCTCATAATAGCATAATTTTTCATTTTCCTTCTGGTTAATTGAAGTCTTCATTTAAGTTGGACTCCAGTCATAAGTGTGACTTTTCAAATATGTGGAAATGTTCTTATCTGAAATATAACCTTATTCCTACTTTTTTTTTTTTTTTTTTTTTCTGTCAAGATTCATTTTTTTTATCTTTATAAATTACAGCATTTAACATTTAACTCACATTTTCTCACTGAATTAGTTATTACACTTCAGGCTTCCCAACACTGTCAACCATGGCAGATTTTTCATCAAACCCAGACAGCTGCAATGTTAGTGCTGTGAATCTCTTGCTGTTAGAAGATATTTTGAGGAAAAACTACAGTGTTTTCCAGTATTCATTAATAAACAAGTAAAAATTTTCACATATGGAGATATGTCTGCAGCTGGGTATGAATTACAGTTCACGCACCCTTTATTATCTGTTCTTAATCTGTTTTGTATATTGCAAATTGCAATCAAGGGAGCTGCAGTTTAAGATGGGCTACAGCTCACAGCAAAAAGTGGGTGGAAAAATCAGTTCAGAAATAACTATTTTCCATCCGTTACATAGTTAGACAACAACAAGCTGGTGCCTCTTACTGAAGTTCTTTTCAAAGATGTACATTCTGCTAGTCTAAACTCACTAAGCTGAGGCTTCCCTTTCATAAACAGTTGTGGGCAGATGACTTCTCCCTCAGATGGATTCCCAGATAACCAGTTAGTTAAGTTTTCCTGTCCTAAACTTCTACTTTTTCCTTGTCATTCTGTCATGGTTTTATGATTATTTATTTATCTATTTCGTTATTGTTATTCCACGTTATAATATCATGAAGTGCACTGGGAGTTAAAGAGCTAATGTTCTGACTAGTTCTCAGAAGAGAGCAACTACATTTCCCAGAAGACTATCACTGTTCTGTTTTCCTTTTCTGTTTAGATGGAAAGATAAAACTTCTCACAAGTCACAAGACTTCACTTCTACCACTCATCTGTGTGGTGTGTGCTTCCTAGCCATCTTGTCTTCAGTATTAGAATAAGGTCTTTGGTTTTGGATGCACTCTCTCCTAATTTGTTTGGGTTATTAACTTCAATTCAAATTATATTGTATTATCTTACATTCTGCTATCATATTTATTAAATTAGTTTTTTCCTTTAGCTCATTGCCACTGTTTTGTTTTTAGGCCCCTTTTTTTCCCTTACCCCACAGGAGACTGTGGTGTGGATTCATGGGTCCCTTCACCCCCGATTAGTCACAGTACTGGGCTGAACCAGTCCTTAAGACACTGACGTGCAGTTACAGACAAAAACAACAACAAAAGATGCTGTAGGAAGGACTCCCAGACTGTCTTGATCTTTTACCTTTTCAGGTTAGTTTGCCCATACATTTTTAAATTAAATTATTGAAAAAAAACTCTTTCTAGAAGAGGTTGAGGAAATATTAGAAAATATGTGTTTTAGAAATAAAAGATTAAATACAAAGTTTATCTAGGTCAATCAATGGTTTATCTTCTCATGCAACATTTATTGATTGCAGGGTAACTCCTCATTTCAAATTTCAGGATAAAAGGAAGAGAATAGCAGGCGAGCTATGGGAAGCGTGCTCTGCAATCATAAATTTAAGCCTAGAAAAGGAAGTCTCTGAACCTGATAAACCTGTTACTTTTGAAAACAAGCTTAAGTCAGCAAGCAGGGTAAGTGAATTCAACCTTGAATTTATTTGTGCTGCAGTGCTTTAGGCTAGTGTTTCTCAAATACTCTTCTTACCAAATTGTTTTCTTCTAATTTTCTGCTACTGCACACTTCCATTAAGATGACTGCTCAGCCTCCTCAGTGCTTGTCTGTTCACAAATTATAGTCTAATTGCTAAAAAAAGAAAAGCTTCTCTGCAGAATTAAATTACATAGTTATTAAATATTTGAAAATTAGCCTAATTGCAGCTGTGGAAATACTACAAACTTTACAAACCTCATTTTAGAGATCAGTAACATTATCAAATTGTCAATAGTAATATTTAATAAATAAATAGAATGTATTTTATAAATAGGTTGGCAGTCTTTGAGCATGGAAATCTTGAGCTTCTGGTATTATTTTAGATAAAATTGCAATACCCACATATTTTTGTTCTCAGCCTACTTAGACACGTTGTACACTTGGGCCCTAACTACTAAAGCTATTAGAGTAACTGAATATGTACAATGTTAAAATTGCTGACACAGTGTTTTAGGTTGGTGCTTAGGCTAATGTATGTAGATGCCACCTGAAAGGGATTGTTACGTTCCATAGGAATTTCTAAGATCTTGGTTTTTGTGTGACTGCAAACATAATTTGTCTGTACAAAATATCTCATTAGAGAAATGGAGGATTAACAAGAGGAACAAGGCAGAGTCAAGAACAGTGTCTGTATTTTTTTGATGGAAGTCCAGCATATTTACTTGTGAATTCTCAACTTCTTTCCACTGTGTTGTTGTTCTTAAAATGCAATCTTGAAATATAGTAAGGAATCTTGGAACAAGATAAACAACGTAACCTACCACAATCCTATCAAGTTCATGTTCTTAACTTCTTTTTATAGTATTTAAATATCTAATTGTCTATAGCACTTTGAGTTGCATGAGATACTCACATTTATTGGGATTTGCAAGTTTAGCACAAGATATCGCATTCCATTGGCTACTGTTGGCAATGTAATTTGACATGAGAGGCAGGTGAGTGATCTCCCCTGAGATTTGTGCCACTACATAAGGCAGCCTAGCTGAAAAGAAATGTGCAAAGAAAAAAGTCATGCAGCTTCAATAGTCTTGAAGAAAGCTTCTTGAAAGTTGGTGGTTTAGTTTTCTTTTGACTAAATATAAAATTTTTATTTCAGTGTATAACATCTCAGTCAAAACTGAAAGTGAAAATAAATAGTAACAAATAGGGCAAAAAAAAAAAAAGATTCAGTCAAAATAGGTATTTTGAGTATTTTTGCAATAAAATATTGTGTCTGTAAATAGAATTTGAGGCTTTGTGTGACTATGTGCTTTTGTTTAATAATTTAAATTTCTAAATCATTTTAACTTATTTAAAGAGTTCTGGTGATGGAAAAAATGACTATGGGATTAGTAACTTTCTTTGAAGGATTAACTATTTAAAGCAAAAAGTACAAAAAAAAAAAAACAAACACACCAAAAACATAAAAGTAAGTGTTTAGTTATTTTTGAGTAGTTTGGCTTCAGCATTCAATGTTCACTCCTGTCAGGATCCTAAGTCAAAATTCAGAGTAATTTCCATTGCATCTCTTTTAGGGAATATATAGGCAACAAATAATCTACTTTATACCTTTTCTCTCGCTAAACTGACTAATTTACTTTTGTTCTTCATTTTTTAACTTGAACTATTTTTCATTTCTTTATGTTTTGTGTCTCTTTTAAATTCTGTTCACTACTGGGGGAAAAAAAAAAAGTGATAATGAAAACCTGATTCAGAAATTTATTTTTCTTTCAATGAGCTCAGGCTCATAATGTTTGTCTTTTAAAAAGCTGACAATGTCAGTGTCTCCTACATTCTTATACTTCCAGCCTGAAAAGTAATTTGACATTACCTCCTTATGGTAATTTTGAAAGAAAACAAGCATGATAGATAAGACTTCTTGGAGTATTCCAAAATGAACAGGATCCTAGAAACTTTCAAGAGAAAAATGCATAGTGGTGACTGGGTATGTCTCAGATCCTACTAAGTTTTATGAAAAAGCGTACGCTGAAAGGGTCAGTTCAGCCTTCATAGAATCACCAGGAACACTTTTAGGTATTATTATTTTTAAATAGTTCAAAACCGGTGACCTCTAGAAATGTATGAGAGACTGAGAGGATTACTTTAAGACTTTCCAGCTCATGTTTAGCAATGAAATCACAGGAGCAATACACCCCCAGGTGGTCTGGATACTTTCCATTTTCCCTGGAGGATTTTGCAGTGGAAATCCTGTAAATAATGATCTTTGAGGTAGGCGAGATTAATCAAAACAGGCTAATAGGGAATTCATTGAAGATTTTCTTCCCTTTCCTGCTGCTTACCTTCCCCTCCTTCCTGGCCATAGATATTAAACTTCTCTATGGTGTTTAACCTCTTGTGGAAAATTTATGAAGAGAAAGATTGTAGTTACTTTTATTTCTAGTTAGAGGACATATGGAACTGGGAAAAAACCTACAACCAAGTCTGTTTTTACTTCATTCCCCAGTTAAAAAAGTATATTAATTACTGGACAGATTTTGCAGTGTATTTTGTCAGAAACAAGCACCTATTAAGAAATGTTTATTTTTGGTTTTATTAAAGAGGCAGATCGGCAAATTCAGATGCTAAAAGAATTATCAGAGATAAATCATATCTTCAAATTTTTGAAAAAGAAAAAAAAAATTGTTTAAACAAATTAACAAAATTAACACATGTAAAATATGTGTGTCCATTTGTCTGGGTATTTTGTACTGATATTGGAACCAAAGATTTTTAAAGAAACATTACAGAAATTATTGAAAACTAATGGCTATGGTTCACTTAGAATGGGTTAGTGATGAGAGAGGTATATCGGAAGAAAGAAGCAAAACCATTTTTAGCATTTAATATTAAAGGTGGAGTATTTGAATAGCTTTCAATTATTAGATATAACTGTATATGAATCAATGATTAGGTATGGATTTAAGAGAGAAGACCGAATGATTTCCTTAAGCATCACCTCCTTGTAGAGCCAAGGTCCAAAGTAACTTTGTTTGAAATAAGAATATGGAGATTTTATACATTACGTAGCACTGAATATGTGATTATTTTATTTTTTCTGGAGCTTGAATCAGATTAGGACAGGGTTTCTGTGATGAGAAAGTTGTCTTTTAGGGCAGATTTAAAGAGAGCTGTTTTCCTGGGCTTTTGATTCAAAATTTTAGAATAGGAGAAGTAAACCTGATTTAACAATTAATTCCTTTTTATTATATGGGGCCAAATATATTGACAAGATTAAAAACCAGGAAGGATTACAGTAGGTCTTCAAACTACAGCTCTGCTTCACAGATCTCCTGAGAGTAAAGTGTTCCATGCAGAATAGTTTTCTACTAAGCTGGTGATTATTGCAATATTCCAGTATAAGAGTAGTGAAGGAAGAAAACCTGTTATTCAAGTGTATATGAGCCACCTGAAAATAACTGCAATAGAGAGCTGTATTACTTCTCCCTCAAAGGCAAAATCCATCTTGGGTTCGTTTGTATTTTGACCTAAACCTATGTTAAAAAAATAAAAAATAAAATTAAAAAAAGAATCCATGGCTTTTCTCTATTAGTTTGTGTATGTATGAAAGAATAGGGGGGAAACAAAAAGGTTGGAGAGAGAGAGAGAGAGAGAGAGAAATATATATGTAGCCAGTAGCAAAATAAGAATGGTGTTCTTTTACTTTTTAAAAAATCTTACCATCTATCTTTTCTCTCCCTAGTATGAGCTGTCAATATAATTTCTGTGTTTCCGTGATATTTATAATTTCCACACACTTCCAGGGAAGTTTTTCATTTCCTACATATTGTTAGAGCACAATTTCTTTTTCTTTGAAAAGAATAGGAAAAAAATGGTACCACATAGGGAGTAAAGCAAACATGAAATAGATCTACAGCAATACTTTCTAGCTGACATCAAACTGTGCATGAACAACCTGCTAACAAGCAGGAAAATGAAGAAGAGGCCTAGAGGTCACCTCACAGTTCAGCTTTTTACTCGTCATTGAATGGTCCTCTGGGAACCCACTGGATCATGGAAGACAGCTCACAGTTCAAGGTGTCAGGCTAGAATGGAAGGCAAAACAAAAGCTGGATAAAAGCTTTAGGATTCTGCAGGGGATATAACAGCTGCATGAAGATCATCCACAAAAAAGAAAAAAAAAAAAAAAAAGACATATACTTGAGTTTCTGAGTAAGGAGGAAATCTTAGACCACACAGAACTACAGAAATGATGTGGTAGTCACTTGTTCTAACTGTAAGAATTAATGCTTTCCCTTCAGAAGTGATATTGTATATATTAGAGAACTTCTATATTGTAAGTCTACATACTCTATGGGAGAAACTATGAACAACTTGTATTGAGTGCATTGAGGCATTTTTAAGGGATTGGGGAGCTGGCAATAAAAATATACCAGCTTTTTAAAGGAAAATATCTGTTTTACAGAGTGGAGGGATTCTAAAGGAGTGGAGAATTCTAAAGGAGCCAATGATGTCTTCGGATAAAACTTTCAGATTTTAGCTCCCATCCTTCTCTAATGAAGAATGGAAGATGGGTTGCAGAAGTTGCTGAAAACTGATAAGGTTTTTGAAATTTTTTGACTTGGCTTGTCAGTGAAACTTGAATGTATCTGATGGATTGCAGCAGGGCTGCAGCTGTAACCAAATCAAACAATATGTGGTGCAAAGTGCACTAACAAGGTCCCTGCGTTCTGGTGTAAATTTGTATCAATTACAACATGTATTGCACCTCGGCAAAGATAAGAAGAAAGATGTGGCATCACCCAGCAGCACTGAGATGCTATAACTCTTCGTTTATTTTAGTAAATCAGTAACAATGCCTTGTTCTGTTCTGGGTATTTTTAGCCTTTCAAAGACATAAGAGGTACTTATTCTGAATGCAGGCTGGAACACAGCTTATAGCTTCATAATTTCTTCCCAAAACATACTATGCTGGCTTTCAGTAGTGTGAACCAGCCTGCCTGAGTAAGAAATAAAGAGGAAGAACCTAGCCCTCCAGGAATGGCTGAGAGATGTTCAGAATCAGTAAGGAGAATGAAATATTATTTTCAAGGCTTCAGATTTTTCAGTAGTACAGAAATACTACACTACAAAGAGCAGAGCAAGCACAAAGCTGTTTGCTGCAGTGTAGAAGAACTTTTACAAATCATTTGCATAAAATGTTTCCAGAATCCTGTATGGCTTTTGCATGTTACTTATGTATTGAAGTTAGTCTTTCCATTCTAAAGTTTTTTCTTCTTTTCTCTCTGTAACATAGAAATACTCCAAAATATTATGTAAAGGTATTTATACAAAAAGATTATGCATATATATGCTGCATGCTTATAGAAACCAGATTTATTTAATTATTTACTTCTGTATTCCGTGCATTCATGTATCATTATCTGGTTTGCAGAATAAAACAATGTCAGTCGCTCTTAAAATAATGTGTCAGAGAGACGTACAAGACATCTGGTTATTTGGTAACTACAACACTGAATGTAAAATAGTCTCACCGATGTAGTACTGCATAGGTATTCCCTGGAAGTTAGGGTATAGCCCTTTACCATTGCTTTAAGAAGTATACTTGCAGTATTTCTGCATGTCATTGCACTGTATCTTGCATATATGTCATACATCAAACTATATCTAGTCACCTTTACATGCACTAGCAGACCACCAGAAGTCACAATTCCTCAAGTTTCTGACTACCAACAGCATGAGATTCTGTAGGCTGTGTTATGCAGATTCAAAACATATAGAAACCATAAAGATAATTATTTCAGCCTTTTATTGTAAAGAAGTTATAAATTAAATGTACTGCAGTGTGTTTTTCAATGGCTTGCATACTAGCCTGATACTAGAAATGTCAGATAAGGATAATATTATGCATAAGCTATAAGAAAACAAAAATTATTTTTTTTTTTTACTGTTCAAAATCTTTTATTGAAAACTGTTGAATTTTTTCTCCTGATGAATGACTATAGAAGCGTATGAATCAAAGACGTAGGTGTAAATCAACATATCCTTACTTATCACTGCACTCTAGTAATTACATGGAGGAATTATTATTGGATAATGTTTTTCAGGCAAGCTTCCAAAAGCAGAGCAGTACTAATAATGTCATTTAAAGTCAGGGTTACCTTTATGGATCCCAGTGATGCATATTTTTTGAGTAGCTAATAATTCATTAATGTCATTTCACAGCTAAAATACTGCACAGTGTTTGACCTTCTGCTCTATAACCTTGTGCCATTACAGATAGACTGGTTTTATTTGGCCAGATAGTGGATGTGAGCATTTAAAGCAGCCTGCCAGTGGATACTAGGCAATGAAAGGATTAAATATCATACTTCTGAGAACTACAGGAAAGGCTTCTTTTTTTGCTGTGGGTCAGTGAATGAGGCGTCATCCAGACTGAAAGCTTCTCACAAGGTTAAAAATAAAATAAAAATCCATTTTATACTGAGTGTAACAAGGAAAGAAAGGGCTCTTACAGCTTAGATGTGATTTACAATGAGTTTGAACAAATGTTGCCGAGGAATAAGAATATATGTCAGAAGACCTTTTTTTACAAAACATGGATTATTCAAAAAATGCAGAAGCTGAAAAATTTGAGATGAGGTCAGATTTATCATTGTGAGGTAAAAAAGGGTATTCTCATACTTTCAAAGACAAACTTTATAAATTTGACATGTGGTGTGTCAGTGTGTTATACTCTACTAAATTTTGATGTTAATTCCCAGCTCAAACTTGAATTGTTCATGCGGCATAAATCGCAATTGATTTGAAGTGCTGATCTGCTATGCAATGAAGTTGGTGAGAAATTGTCTTGCCTATAAAATGTCACAAGCCAACTGAAGTAGGCATACAAAGTGAGACAAGAAACAGAGGTCATAAACAGCAATTTATTGACATGAGAAGAAAGAGTAATCATAGTTTATGGTTTCCTACATCTCAGAAGCACTGAGGCAGATTGGGACAAGTTCATTACTTAAAAAAAAATTAAAAAAATAAACCTGAAGTTAGTGAAGGTTTATCTGCTTATACATCAGAATCCCATAACCCTGTTAACTTCATTGCCTGAAACTTGAATTCCACATGCCTATAGCAGCAGTTCCTGTTTTTCAGCACTCATGACTCCTTAAATTAGCTACAGCTGGCCTAGCTTGGGGCCTAGTAGCTTCCAATACTCAGGAAACAGCTGACACATATTTGTAAATCAAGCTGGCTAAGGCAAGTAATTGCTTGTCCTTTTCCTGTTTTAGATGTGAGGGTCCTTACCATCAAAAGCTGATGAGAAGAGAGGAGGATAAATAAAAAGAGTTGTTTTTTGTTTTGTTTTGTTTTGTTTCCCCCCCCCCTTCCTCCATATTTTAGGAAACTGGCCATTCCTTGCTACACTCATCCCTAATTTAATAAGATACAACCTCATTATTTCTTTCTTATGACCTGAAAGAGGTGAGTGTAATGTAATCATTAATATTAGGGTTTTTGTTGTTGTTGTCATTGTTGTTTGTTTATTTTGTTGTTGTTTTAGTAAATGATGCCTTACAAAAAAAGGGTTTCACAAGGGTTATACAGCAACCACCTTCATAGATGTGATGATGTGGTTTAAGGCTCTCAGCTGAAATCAGGTCTGATTTGTAATATTTTTTTTGTTTGAATAGAACTTTTAAAGGTTGTGAGGAAAAATCAAATGGTTTGTTAAAAAGAAACTGTGAATAGAATGTAGGTATATTAATTTCAAATTAAAAGCTAGATCTACTTCTGACAGTTCTTCAAATGCATACATCTCTTACTTAGAGTAGAGGAACTGATAGACTTATTTTATGGAAAAACCTTTTTGTCTGATCAAGCTACAATATGTAGGCACTATTTCAATTAAACTAGTCTCTCTAACTTGTAAGTCATGTGCAAAATTGATGTTGCAATAATAATCTAGACGCAATAGCACAGTCTTGACAGAATTCTGTAGTGAATGGGTGCCCACTAAGATGCAGACAAGTGAATGTATTAACCAGAACATGTGAGGAATGCTTAAAGTATGCTTTAAACTTTAAAATCAATAAAAACATATTAGCTTTTGTTGTGTTTTTTTTGTTTTGTTTGTTTGTTTGTTGTTGTTGTTGTTTTTAACCAAGATTTCCTGATACCAGGCCATCCTGGTGGTTAGCTTTTGTGGACAAACTTAAGAGTGTGAAGTCAAAAAGCAAACTCTTGGGGGCAAAAGTAATGCTCCTCTAAAATAAGGAAAACTTGAGATGAAATAATGTGTCTGTCTCCGACACAGAGAAGCACTAAGAAATGGTGAAATTGTGGAGTTTTTGGGGCGCTTAAAATATTCCATGTGATACTTTTACTGTCATCTTTTACCAGTGTGTGAATTGACTGTTGTGCTGTTTTGGCTTTAATTGGTCCCTGTGTTCCTCTTATGTCTGACCTGTGGCAGCCACAGATTTATAGAAAGATGTGATATAAATGCTGTTTTCAAATTCATTAACTGGGCCTCCCCGAGAAGGTTAACTGATCTAAGTAGAAGAGAATGCAACCTTAGCAGTCTAGACTGCTTGCGTCCTGCTCAGTTCCATCACCCACAATTCTACAATTCAAATAACAGATTTAACTTTCTTTGATATTACCTCATTTGGCTATACGTTGTGAGTAGACTAGGATACAGTAAAAGATTGGTAGAAGACAGTGAACTGGGGCTGTTTAGTCTGGTGAAGAGGAGGCTGACAGGAGACCTTATTGCTCTCTTTAAATGCCTGAAAGGTGATTGCAGTGAGAGTGGGGTTGGTCTCTTCTAACTGGGTTCAGGTGCCAGGATGAGGGGAAATGGCCTCAAGTTTTGCCAGGGTAGGTTTAGGCTGGATATCAGGAAACACTTCTTTACAGAAAGGGTTGTTAAGCACTGGAATCAGCTTCCCAGGGAGGTAGTTGAATCACCATCCCTGGATGTGTTTAAAAACTCTTTGGATATAGTGCTCAGGGACATGATTTAGTGGTGGGTTATTGGAGTTAGGGTAGTACGATTAGGCTGTGGTTGGACTTGATGATCTTTAAGGTTTTTTCCAACCTGAGCAATTCTATGATTCCAAGTACCTTATTAGCAATGCACTCTCCTATTGGATGCATGAATGATGAAATAATACATCGCAAATACAGTAACACAAGCCCTTCTAAGTTGAGAATTTCAGAAGCTCTTAATGTCTTCTTTAGTTCTGAGTAACCCAATGTCAAAATTAGTTCAATTTCTTAAACAATTAGCATTAAACATTTTTTTTTTTTTGCAAAACAAAAGCTTTCTTTCGATCATAAAATGCAAATATTAGTGCATTAAATCGTTATGTACAGTATCAAAAGGATTTTAATTCCAAGTAAAGCTACAAAAGCTTTGCAGTATGATGTTAAAAATGTTGGTAGCTGTTTCTTCAAATAAAAAGTGTAATAAGACCTTTACCTTTGGAAGTGCTTAGATGATTGCTGTTCTTAAAATATGCATTAAATCTGCATTGTGAATAACAGTAATTCTTAGAGAAAGCAATTATACTTAAATTGGAGGACTTCAACATCTTTTATATAACTTCTTTTTATAGTTCCAGTGGAATATACTAACGTCTGTCTGACCACATTTATAGAAAGCAAAATTCTCCTTAAAAAAAGAATTCTGTAAACTTAACTGATTTCTACTGGGAAAAAATAAAGACTAAAAGACAAAACAAACTATACCGTGTCTTACCATATTTTTTACTTAGAACTGTGTACAAGCTATTGTCATTTGAAAATGAGAGGAATATATGGTAAGGTAACTTATAATCAAAATTTTTTAGTAAAGTACTCATTCAATTTTTACCTTCTATTTTTATTATATTCAGGCTCTGTTGTTAATAGCCTACTTAATCATTAACTGCATCTGAAAGAATAGTCTAAAGTGAATTAGAGTCCTATAAAGCCTTCTAGCCTACAGCATATTCAGCAAAATCATGTTAAAAGCTACAAGCTAAATTCTTTAACATCACTCCTAACATTTCTGATAAAGAGGGTTCAAAAGAAATATCCAACAAATAAGCTTTTCAGTATAAAGTTGAATGATTTTTAAAACATTGTAAAAACTATCATGAGATGTTATTTCCTTTGATCAGTTAAAAATCTTATTACAGATCATTCATATCTGTATCACACTTCAAGATGTAATCAATATGTTTTAACTACACTTTTAGACTTTGTATTCCATAAAGGCAGGGGTGGGGAGAAATAACATCTCTTTTTTACAGCAAGGAACCAGAGAGCAGTTCAGTACGACTGACCAGGGCTGCCCAAAAGAATTCAGGCAGATAGACAAGTATTTTCGTTTGTAATAAGCCAAAATGCACGTTAGAATTCAATTACAGGTTTACAAAATAGATAAGATTTAAAAAAACAAAAAACAAAACAAAAAAAAAAAACAAAAAAACCCGTTTTTTTAAATAAATGTGTGGACTTGTTGAAGGAAAATCATTATGAAGCATCAAATTATTTATTTTTTCAGTTTTGCATACACATCTGAAGCAGTCTTCTTTAGGACGTTTAAGTTCAATACTGTGGGATTCAAAAGTTATTATTGCAACGTCCACTGGAAGTTAATTATACTTACAAAGACTGCCTATAGTATGGATTTTAGCATCCAATTAATCTAAAAGTTTGCAAAACATTTCATACCATGGTTTTTCATTGTTATAAAACAAAATAACATTGTAGGGAGCCTAACGTGAATGATTTTCTAATGGACTTCCAGTTACCCTGTCTGAAAGTCTTGATGTCAACTCTTGAGGCATACTAAAATTGTACACTAATTAAAAGAAAAATGATTGTAATGTAACAAACACCACTATAGTTATTGGCAAAGCAAGCAGGAATACAAATAATATAGACATACAATATCTCTCTCTCTATATATATAGATATATTATAGAGTTGTATGACAGCTGATCCAAAATAAATGTTTCCTCTTTTCTGATGTTGACCCACAACATCAGAGGCTAATTTTAGTGGTATGGTAGTAGAAGTTGAACCTTCCTAACAATATTCTATTACATTGTGTATGACAATGTAGGCAATTTTGTTCTTGCAACAACAGTGTTGTAGCAGTGGGTCACCTCTACGGGTGCAGTTTTTTACCAGTGCAGCACACAGGTTCTTCTTCATCACTGGTGAAAATTCATAGCTAAAGCGATATTTATGTTGAAAAGTAATGTTTTGTGGCTGAGAATTTGCTTGATCAAATTGTGTTGCTGTTCTTTTTGTTGTAATTTCCATGGAAATATAGTAGTAGGCGTTACTCCTGGAGAGGTCTGCCACAGTATCTAGCTTGTGCCTAGAATATTAGAAGTGGATCAATTATAGCGCAGTCTGAGTTTGTTTCTGTTCAACTTAGCCATAAGGAACTGAGGAAGTGTTGAGAATTGTAATTTATAGAACATTCAGAAAAAGAAGCTTTAGATGTCACTTTGATCCTGAAACCATCTGTTCATTATGACTTTGTGAAATACTTTGAATAATTATAACCTATCACAATTTGTAGTGTGCTTTATCCTAAAATCCTTACAAACAAGACCTTTTCATAGAACAACTAGAACTGCTTCCAGGAAAGGAAACACTACTAAAAGTATAATTTTTGTTATGAATATTGGAGAAAACCACACTAGAGATGTTGCTGTAAATAATCTTGTTAGCCAGCAGTTTACAATTTCCTTTTACTTGTGGAAATAGAATGGGCATGTTAGAAATATAAAATAGAAAATTTTAAATAACAAAATTTATTTTTGTAGGGAAAAAAACCTGAAGTTAGTGCTTAGAAGTAAAGATAGATGAGAGCAGAAAGCTAAGAAAGTAAAAACATCTGTGCTACACTAACATATAATTAGAAAAACAATAAAACAATAAGAATTTTTGCTTTTTTGGCACTGTTCATTCCCAGTTTAATTAATCTTTTTCCTCACAGCCTCTCTCCAAAACTGTTGGTTATAAACATTTTATAATATCTAACAACTACCAATGCCTATATCAGATACTAAAGTAATAATACACTTGTTTTTCATCTGACACTTCATTGTTGAAAATGTGAAATACATGGGTAAACACCTTGGAAGATTACCTCAATCGAGAATGCTCCAAACTTTATTTTTTCAATAATGTAAAGTTCATACTGGACACTTAGAAGGTATTTTCACAATAGAAGCAAGGTAAAATGGTATTCCACAAAGATGTGTTTGCAGATAGACAGATGACCACCTGACAAAGGTTTGTTGTGAGAAGTATAACTCCATAAATTCTTTTATTCCTTATAGAAGCATGATCTGTTGGCAGTCTTGATTTATTTGTAGTTGTGAGCTTTCAGACTGGGGAATGTTGTTCCACAGGGATCTGAAAAATAACTTGAAAACATGAGAAGTGTTTTTATTGTTGTTGTTTCAAATGTTTGGCTTTAAGTGTCTGTGAATGTTTCTTTCAAGTATTGCAGAAAATGATGCAAAACATTTTGTCTGGAAAATTAAAAAACAACCACAAAACAATGTTTAAACACTATCTCTGTATTTAAATCATCGTGAGATAAAGTGAAGTAATTTAGATCCATGTTGTAGAGACTAGGATATTACTAGAGATGGACAAAATATTTTCTTTTGAAAATACCACAATAACACACAGACTCTAGAGATTTATATAGTCTTTTGAAATCCTGTGGTTTACTTAGATTTTATCTTTAGGTATAACTTTCTTCATTTATTTGTAGTTATCTGTGGTTCCAGACAGTGACATCAGAAACTCCCACAATTCTGTAGACCTATCTGACTGAAATCCTTGAATGCTGCTATTTGATTAAAAAAGATTTCCCTTCCTTTCATTGTCAGTAAGAACATTTTGTTTGGTTTGGTTTTGACAAGAAGTAAATCTGCATAGTAAATCTTGTAGTAGAATGACTGTAATATTTTCCTTAGAAAATATTTTGCCTAATGGTAGAATTTAATATATATTTTTTTTTCCTACATTTTTCTGCATTTTATTTTCTTCCAAACTTCAGGGGAAATTTTTAGTTATGTGAACTTGAATCTATTCCTTAGCTATCTATGGATGCTGTTGAACTGCACATACCATGATATTGAGTTTTGTATAATATTCACTCTTTAGTGTGCAACATGAACTTCAATGCCATAGATTTCTGCTGTGTATGCAAAGGATACTCACTGCTCTGTTTTCACAATGTGACATTTATTTTAAGATTTTTGTTGCCATGAGTGATTTATATAAATAGCCCAGATATCCGTTGTATCATATCTTGCTCTCTACCCCTATTACTTCTAATTTCTATATGTAAAGGTTAGTTCTGGGGTGTATTAGTCTTTTCAAATCATAGTACACCAAGAAATATGGATAAAAGTGTTGATTGTTTGAATTACAACTGTTTATGCCCTCACTATCTGCTGTTAAAGGAATTTCAACAAAAATACACCAGTAAAACAGGCATGGAAGTAGCTTGATTTCATGTAAATATTAATACAAACTTTACATTCAGTTACTGCTATGCTTAGTAACTGTTTTCTTAAAAGAATCTTCAATAACTTTGTCAGTAATGATTCAGGTAATGAAAATCTTTCCAAGTTATTTTTGAGCAATAAATAATTTTAAAAATGTAAAACTATCATTAAAGATTAATTATAGGATGCATCAGCAAATAAATAACATTGCAATGTCAGTCATCTGACTGACAAGTCATGGTCCAGTTATTAACTGTTTAATTATAATGCTTTTCATTCAAATGAAATTTCTATATACAGTTCAGATGCATTTTTAATGCATTGTTGAGAACACAATCAGGAATTATTCATGAAATTTTGCATACTGATAGATTTTAAGAATGAGTGAAATCTTTCTTAATGTTGCCTACAGAGTACCATTACCTTGAACAGAGATAGCCATTATAGTCTCTTTCATTTTTTTTTAATTAAAAACAAACAAAAATTACCAGCCTCAACTTACTTACCTGTTTCATTGATACCTTATCCAAACTGAGAATGGGCTGAATTAGAACAATTATTCCCTTTAGAAACACTAGGGATCACAGATCCCTGTGACCATGAGTAACTATGGCATATGGGACACACCAGTATCCTGGAGACTGGGTAAAAATTCAGCTGAAGAACTGCAGGGAGTTTTGGTATGCTCCCTTGTTACCCTGACCGATGCAGAAGTCAATGATAATTGCTGAAAGCTGATATAGCCAAGCATACATTCAGTGCTCCCTGAAGTACAAATAGAAATGTCGGGGGGGTTTTGTTATTGTTATTTAATTTCTGACATTAAATCATAACAAGACCTATTACTTCTGAACTCTGATTTGTTGAATTATTTGTTTTAGAGGACATTCAGACTAGATGAAAAGAAAATTGATGGAACCCAGATAAAAACATCTTAAATAACTGAGTAATTTGACACCCTCAAGATGCCAGAGAAGGGCAGGTAAAGGTTAAGCATGATGATTAAAAACTAGAAGGACATATGAACACCAAACCTGTGTATACATCACCTAGTTAATGCAGGTACCTCGGTGCACTGGATGGTGGTTCTCAGAAAGGAAAAAAATATATACCCACATCTGTTTAGTTGACAATATTTGAAGAGCAGTGTTGCTTTGTCCTAATGTATTTTCCTTATTTCTAAGTGATTTGGAATGAGATATATACTTTGTTCATCTTAATATCTCAGATGGCAAGGCTGAGGCAGTGAATGTTTCAGCGACCAGCAAAGCTTTTTTTAATGTTGAAAGCAGTTATTTAGCATTTCATAGTTGAATTTCATTTTAAAGAGCTACAAAGATCTGAAAAGAATCCAAAAATTTTGGTGATTTTGAGATGGTACAATCACAGTATTTTGGATCTAATGACAGTGCAAGTATCCCAGGAATACAGAAACCCCCATATCAATACAATATCCTGCTGTCTCTCTATACTTCTGGTTCTTTTTCTTTCAGATTGAAAGTCATCTTTCTTTGTCAAACCATTAATTTTCATAGCATCTTGCAAGGCTTTGCTGTTAGCTTGCATCTACCTCTTATACTCTGCAGAAACAATGAGTTAAACATGAAAAAGCTTTTGTGTTCTACCCTTCATAAAGAAGCATAGCTATACTTATACTAAAAATGTAGGTTGAGAGACATATTGTTGAAAAAGGCATGCACTTCTTTCTTGCATGCCACAGTAGCAGCTTTAACCCTTCAAAGGTAACACTTGCAGATGCTGTAAACTAGCTTGTCATCCATATCACCAAAATTCCTGAAGTCAACCTTGTATGAT
Source organism: Coturnix japonica (assembly GCF_054131305.1). NCBI lineage: Eukaryota > Metazoa > Chordata > Aves > Galliformes > Phasianidae > Coturnix > Coturnix japonica. The sequence goes on from NC_140666.1 coordinate 66,446,904, forward strand.
ATACCAGCTTTACAATGAAAAGGTATTTTGCAGAATTCCACATAAAATCATTTAGATTTGATAACTATTTTTATCTTATTTTTATGGTTTTGTTTACCATTACATTGAAGGAATAGACTACATCCTTATGCAGCTCAGGGATAAAACTCAACTTGAAGTTCCTCTGGAACATTGTTCTTTTGAAAGAATGAAAACAAAACCAAAAAAGACTGACAGAAAATGAATTTCCAATACACGCTCCTTGTAGCAATAAAGTATTAGTGTGAGGGTTATTTCTTGGTTTTTTTTTTTTTGTTTTTTTTTTTTTTTGCTTGTGAAAGATTAAATTTTATGGTCTTTATTTTAGTTTGTCCCCTAGATCTTACCAAGAATAGCACCACCAGCAACAAAAAACCTCTATTTGGCAGGCATTCTGGGATATAATACACAAAGTAGATCAGAGTTGCAAGCTACATCAAATAATGCTTTTTGTTCTCTTATTCCTTGTTGAGCTTCAGCTAGTACATTCTGTCCAGTGCAGGGCACTATACTTCCAGTGAAGGCATGAACCTGCTGGGAACATCTAGAAGAAAGCGAGAATAATCAAAGTTCTTGGGGTGTTTTTTAGCCTCTATGAGAAAAGACTGAAAGAACAGGGAATAATAAAATAAATAAATCTCAAAATAGATCAAAATTGTGTTGGCTCTTCTGAACTCAGTCTCTGCTTTGTGTAAGAATGTTTTGTGTCGACTTTCCTTAAGGCAGGAAAAATAATAAGAAAGAGAAGCTGAAGAGTTAGGTTTTCTTATGTTATAAAATTCTCTTTAAATCCTCTGTTTGCTGAACAAGCAGCTAAGAATCAGACCATTCAATTGCAAGGAGTGGGAGGGGCCAGTTTTCTTTATGGGTTCTGTTTCTAGGGACGTATAACAGCTGTTTCAAAAGTAATGCGTCCTGTTTTATTATGTTGGCCCATGACGTCAGAGGCAATGCTAGCAGTATGGCAGTAGAGGTTACATCTTTCTGCAAATTTTCCAATACATTTTTTTTTGCTGTGTGACAGATGACAGCAGAAGGACATTCTGACAAAATGGCATCTGACATGGAAGAGCATACGAAGCAAACGTTTGTCATTGAATTTGTCCATGTGCAAAAAATTGCACCTGACACTTACCAGCACTGCTGAACTTTTAGGAAGGCTAAGCAGTGGGTGTGAGCACGGTGATGTGTTGGGTGGTGCTTTTTAGCTTCGGTGGCAGTAACAGTGGCTCACCTCTGCTGGTGCAGATTTTTGCTGGCACCACATGCAAGCTCTTCTTCATTGCAGGTAGAAATGCATAATTAGTGGTGGTCACTACACTGAAAAAATAATATTTTGTAGCTGACAATTTTCTTTATCTAGAAGTGCTACTGTGTTCTTCATTGAAGTTCCCATGGAAATAAATAGGAGGCATTATTTGTTGAGCTATATATGTAGATTTAGTATGAATAATATCTGTTTGTACCATATTTCTCTAATGTGCTTAAGCTAGGTTGCAGAAAATTCTGGAAGAAACTCAATCTGCACTGTGCACAGCAAGTTTGACTGTGTTCTTAGCCATAGATGCTGTTAGAATTTTTGTTTGCTCTCCAGCTCATAGCTAGATTTTTATAAAACACAATTATGTTTCTCTATGCTATTTGTGATGACCTACTCAGTCCCATGATTCTAACTTGATATTATGTCAGATCATTATACCAAAATAAAACAGCTTAATCCAGAGTAGGGCCATTAATAACCATATTGTTTACACTAAGATGAAATTTATGGATTAGAAGATGAATTTAATCTAATGGAATAATATAGCTTTCTCTTCTGCTGCTGACAGCCTGGGGTCTCTGAGGAGGTCTGCCTTCCATTTATGCTTCCTACACATTTTTTTCTCAGTAACCACGTAAAATCCTATTAACTGCAGAGTTTGCTTGATCATTCCCTCCATCCAATTTAAATTAATGGAAATTTCAGATTATCAGTCCTTTATTGAGCTCATAAAATGAGAGAATAGATATTTAAATTAATTGCAAGCCAGATTATTCATAATTTTTAATGTTTTCAATCCCTCTTGTGTAATGGAATGGGAAATGTGAATGCTTAGGAGAAACCAAAAATTTAATGTTGCATTGCAGGTTGTTGTTGTAGGAAACTAGTTACTTAGAGGTTTGCTTTATATTATTGTTGTTTAATGTCTATTCAAATAAATCATTATTGTAAAAATGACAACTTTAATGAATCATTAGCTCCTTCCTTTATCTATGATAATCCATATATAATTCTTGTTCACACTAATAGGATTATGCAATTTTTTACATACATGATTTATTACTGAAATTGTTACAGCATGAGTTTCCTTCTGTAGCAGATAATGTAAGTGAAAAGGTGAGACTGTACATGTAAATTATTCTGTCTGGGAGCTAGTTAATCCACCTTTATTCATCAATCTGATCAGAGCTGTCACTTGAGTGCTTTGCCATTTCAATTCAAGCATCTTGGATACTAAGAAACTAGATCCGATCATAATCCTATCCTAAGAATTAAAACTCAAATATTAGTTTCAAAGGGAAGAAGGAAGAATATCAGGAACTAGAACTGTCAAGGGCAAACAGAAGTTGTTGCTGTAGTTGTATTGCTGACTTCCAGTAAGCAAAAGGTTTGCTTGACTAAGCATTAAATGTGGAGTACAGATGCATCTACAGAACTCATCTGCAATGTTTTTATGTTTCTTTCTGTCCAGCAGATGTATAAATGGAATTAGAAAGCATTGTTCTTCCATATTCATGACTTCTTGAGTGCTGTTCTCTGTTCAAAACACAGTTATACCTCTTTTGAAAGTTAATCTAAAAAGAAAAATAAATAAATAAAAAATTGACAATGTAAGTGTGCCGTCTGATTCCAGATAACACCAAAGGGGATTTTATTACATTCTAGTTCACCGTGAGCCATGTGCTGTGCTGAAGAAAACAGAAATGAACAGTGTAAATTTGCTATTTTACAGTGGAGTACAACAGTTCATAAAAAGAAGTTTTCATACTTTAAATTAAAGCATATGGAAGTATAGGCTTCATCATTTATAGTGAAATGTTTCCCTTTGCTGCACCTGCAAGAGCAAATATATGGCCATGTTTGCAGTATTTTATTTAATATATAACCAAATAACTCCTTCCCAAACATCAGGTGTGCATTTAACACGCTATACGCAGAAAAAAAATGGCAATCTAGCAGCACAGTAAATCCCTGTGATTGCTTCCATAGTGACAATGAGGTGCTTTATGCAACATCTTGAAGTAGGGGCTTAAGAAAAGATTTTTTTTCTGAATATATAATGTTAATTCTCTTCTTGTTTCCCAATACAAAGGACTACTCCAGGAAAATGTGTTTGGTTTTTGTTTGCTTGTTTTTATGTGTGTGTGTGTGTATAGTTGTTTTTTGTTTTGTTTTTGTTTTTCCAGGCAGGATATGCTTACATCTTTGTCTTGTTTTTAATATGAATATATATGTATATATATTTTAATGTTTCTAGACTTATTTCAGAAACTTCAATAATTCTATGGAGCAGAAAACTGCAAGGAAATATTTTGACAAAGTAATGTTTCTAATCTCTAAAAATATTATTTTGCCAGTGGGCATTGGGTAAACACTTTTCCTTTTCTGCTTTGAAAATCAAGAAATTTGTGTTTTTAAATATGGAAGCTTCTGTAATTACACAGGTTTAAGTCCTGGGCTATGTTGTTTAAAATATGATCAGTACAAGCAGGTTATTTGCTGAAGATTTGCCTACATAAATATCATCAGAAAAAACTTGAATTAAATCTAAACACCTTGATTTTATAGTATGTTCTGCACTTTTCATCTGGCTTTATTCCCTATTGCAACACAGGTTTCATAAATGAACAAACTGAATTATATCACATCAAATCGAAGAGGTAATCATAGTGGTTTAAGAGTTTCTTGATACTCAGAAGAGACCTTTTGAATAGTCATAGAATCATAGAACTGTTTTGGATGGAAGGGACCTTAAGGATCATCTAGTTCCATTGTCCTGTTTTGGGCAGGGTTTCCACTCACAGGATCAGGCTGCCCAGCGCCCCATCCAACCTGGGCTGGAATGTCTCCACAATTTATGTGGACAGACTGTAACTGTGCCTCACCACCCTTTGAGAAAAAATGTCCCCCTAACATTTAATGTAAATCTCCATTCTTTCAATTTAAAATCATTCCCCTTGTTCTTTCACTATCTGTCAGTGTAAGAAGTCAGCTTCCCTCCTGTTTATAAGCTCCTTCAGTAGTGGAAGGCGGAAATGTGGTCTCCCTGCAGCCTCAGATATATTTTCATCTGACTAAATTTAGTCAGTTCTAGATTCCTCTTACCGTAGACTATGAGATTGTGTTGTTCTGGTAATAAATGAAAATAATGACTACTAGATCAGTTCAGGGATAAGTGTGTGGCAATATTTATTAGATACAAATCTTAGTAATTTATTAATTGCTTTGTGACAGCTAATATATCTTTTTTTCATATATACTCATCCAGAATGTAAATATCAATATGTTAATATTATATAATATAAATATAAATTTTATATGTAAATATTTCTATGTTAAGATTATCTCTGAAATTAAAGGATAATTTCTCTATCGCTCAATGCTATAGATTTGAAGATGATACATCTTATATAGTCATCATTCTTTGCTGTCTTTGTTTTGCTGGAATTACCAAAATAAGCATATTTTAGCCTTCAATTTTAAGGTAGATTACCTGTTCAGTAGATGATTTTTTAACTTCTTTCTGAATCTCAATCACAGAATATCGCTACCTGAAATGACTGAAGCTTTATGCATCTATTTTGCTGGAGCCACTTGTGTCATCATCATATAAATGTCTCAGCAATGCTCTTTGATTGACTACAATACACAAATGTTTATCAGCTTTCTGTTGGTGTAGATCAGTTCCTCAGTGTTTTTCCTGACTGTATGAACTCTAAATTTATTTATTTCTGAATTTCTTGTTTTCTTACATCACTTATATGCAAGGAAGATTTACCATTTTTCATTCTAGTAGTTCTAACTACAGTACCGATTTTCCATGCTGTCTGCCATTCTGTTTTCTATTTTCCCTGACTTGAATGCAGACATTCTCTCTCCCACACTTTGAAACTGTGATTTCAATTAGTATTCAAACTTCGCAGCTAATTATCTCTAATTTCATTAGTACTTTAGCTGTTTGGGGTCAAATCCTTTCATTAACCAAAATGTATTATGCAAATTCTGTTTCTACTAGTTTTTTATTGTATTTTCATCTTGTAAAGAAATATAATGCCATTAGAGTAGATTTAACTTCCTAGTGGCAGCAGTCTTCTTCAGGTGAAATCTTTCTGTGTTCATAGGTCACTTACCATGTTTTTGCTTCAGAGAAACAAGTCCTTCTCCACTCTGATAAAATAATAATAAAAAAAATCTTTAAACTTTGCAAGCATTACTAAGTGAAACAAGAAGATAAATTCTTTAAGTAGAAAGGCACTAAATATTGAGGATTATTAACATTCTAATAGTAAAAATTTCAGACAATTCAATATTTCACTTGGTTTATGACTTGCATCTTGCACATTGATTTACATCTGAAGCTATGATAGTCTTGGAGGTATTTACTGCTCAGACTTATTTGTATTTGAAAATATGTAAGCATTGCAAAGAGCTAACTACATCTATAGTTGCCATATTCTGAAATGGATCTCTCTTTAGTTGAATTCAACATAATAAATTATATGTATGCATGAAAAATAATGGCAATATCTAATATCAAATATGGCAACAGATATATAAGCTTCAAGTAAATAATGTAAATAATAATCCAATTTTTAGCATGTTGTAGAACTCAGAGTTAGTTGATTTATGCAATATATGAGAAGCTCGTTATAATCAGTTTTTATACAGGAATGAAATTTTTGTCTCCAAGAAAGCTGCAATAATTTTTACAATTTAATCAAAATTTATATGAGGTAGGAACTGTATTTTATCCATGCTCTTCTCCTAGATCAAAACTCTATGCACATAAAACATCTTGGATTTCTGTGGGTGCCAAGGTGAGCAATTTATTTTCTCTTTCTGAATTTCTAGAATATTATACTAGAGTTTGGAATAAATGTCTACTTACTACCAAGATTCTATAATTTAAAATATGAAGGTCTCTACACACTTCCCAACTGTTCTTCCACCATTCCCTAACACAACCCTCACTTTCCCCACAGAAAAAACAAAACAAAACAAAAAAACCAAAAAAAACAAGTTTTTTCTTACGAGAGGAGCAAACAATTTCAATATTCTACAGATCAGAGATTTTGCTTGAGTTTTGGATGTTTCTTGACTGAAATGCTAAAATTCTAATCTGGGCTGATTGTCTTAGTTTAATCTCAGTATAGTTTTAACCCTTTTTTTCATCCTTTGATATCTGAAGCTTAACAGTTTTCTTTTACATGTTTTGTATTTAGTGTTTTAATGAAACCATGCTTGTCTAAACATTCAGAAAGCTGTTGTCAGCGGGTACAAAGTTATTTGAGAACCTGTTAATGAAAATATAAACTGCTACTGCACTGTAATAATGTAGTTGAAAACTTCTATTTGATTTATGTCTTGCATGTAAACCAAAGTACTGACATAGGACATGGAGTTCTGGTTCATTAATATTTTTTTCTACATTCTGGAAGATGTGTTAACTAACAGTTATGAAAATACTTCATGGACACTTCAAAACAAGCCCAAAGACAATAGTCACACAATAAATAAATAGGACAGGGTGAAAGCAATAAAAGATAAGGTTAAAAATGTAAGTCACAGACTCATCTTCTATATTTTTGTATGGTGAAAGTAAAAATAGAGATTTATTTGCAATAAACTGGGTAGGAAATTGTTAAGGCTATTCTGTCTCTGAATTTTCAATTTTATCAAGCTGATAGTCTATGTTCAACAGAAATGTCAGGAAATATTTTGTGGCTAAAATCATGACCATTCTTTGATTTTGGTCTTGGAAATGTCAGTCTGGTTAAGAAGGCTGAAAATAGTTTCTGAACAAAACATTTGTAACCATTCCATTAGACAAATGGATCAACAGCACCAAAGAAAGAAAATGATTTTAAAATGGATCTTGAAAAATGTGTGTATTGTATTAATAATAACGTCATTTCTATCATGCTAGGAATATCCAGCCCTATGTTTCTAATAACACTAGAAACCTTAAAAGAAATTTAATACATTTGTATAATTGTAAAGTTGAAGGGGGGGAAAAGACAAAATATAAGACTAGAAAATTTAGACAAAGTAATTCTCCGAAATGCACTTCTGAAAGGAAAAGATATTATATGAAGTCTATGAAGTCTTAATGGTATTAAATATAATGCATAACCAGATGTTTAATGATGAAGAAACTTAGGAAATTTGAAAGCTTCAAACCATAATCTGAGTTTTGAAAGAGTACAGAAGCCTAAGAGAGTAGTCTTCAATTAGCACTACACAAAAATTATTGGAGTTTTATTTCCTTTGAAATGACATTAACAAGCAAAACCTTTCTGTAGGCAGTGAAAGTTGGTATGTACTTTACTGTTACAACACTGAAACTGTCTGTTCTTTGCTTGTACACAACTGCTTTGTAGAAAACCAAAGCCAAAGATCAAATAAACGTCAGAGCTCAAACTGACTCTCCGATAAAATATACATATCTTTCTCCACCAGTTTCAGCTGGTAAGCAGTATCTGCAGGCAGAATTCTGTTGCATGATTTTTCTTAAACAATACAGTGACCAAACAACTGATCAAGATCTTCTGCAGCAGAGATCCTCTTTTGTTCATGTGTGCAGACAAGGCTACTTGTTTATGACTATACTGTGTTCACACCATGTGAATACTCACCAAGTTCCACCCCCCTTTCCGCCCACCCCCACCCCCCCGCCAAGTAAGCAATTGTTGCAGTTGCTGCAGAAATAGTCTAATATTGCTGACAGTGGTCATGATAACTTATTTGATTTGAAATAATTGGTTCTATAACTCCCTATCAAGGAATTTATCCAGGACTAGAAGTGTTGTCTGAAAACATTTGGAAATTCGATTCAACACATATAGAGGCAGAAGTGAGAATTTTGTGACAGAATCAAGTCTCACAGGTATATGGATAGGCAAGTTACATAATCTCTCACATTAAAAATTCAATATTTTTAATTAATTAAATTAATTAATTGTTTTTATCATTACTTCAACTGCAAAACTATATCAAAAATCCACTTACTTTTGCACTGTGCAATGTCTTCGATTCATTCTCATTTTATTATCTCTTGCATTCTTTTTCTCAATATATTTCCTAAACATTAACGCTTTTCTGACTTATACCTTTTATTTTCATCTCTTTTTGATTTTTAATAGGTTAAACAACCCCTATGGGCCCTGCCTAACCAATTCTTTGTAATTAATCCTTATATCTCAGTGTGAATACATATTTCTCACAGATGGATGACAGGTATTACACACAATGTACATATGCATGTATAATTATACATTATACAAAGCCTTTTATAATGACTGTAGCATCAAATGTGTATGGTTAATTGTTTTACTGTGAAACCTTAAACTACATCAGCAGTATTTTAGCAAACTGTTAATGTACTTTATGCACTGTTATTCCCTGCTGAACTAAAACCTCTGTACCTCATGCTGCAAATGCCAAAAAAAATCATAGTTGAAAGATTTGGGGATTTTTATTAAGGAAAGAAAATTCAGGATCAAAGATATGAAGTTTTCATCCAGGAGGTTTGTCTCAGAGTTATTGTTTGAAGGTAGCAGTAGTAGTATTTTATCACTTACCTTCAAAAAATGAATTCTACTAAAGCTGATAACATGCTATATAAAGAAACTGCAGTTTTTAAAATATAGCCCTTGATCTGTCTAGAAATGAATTGCAGGAATAGCAGCCTATTTTTTTTTTTATTTGTTTTCATCAGTAGGAAGCTCTGAGTGTTGTACCATATTATTTTTACAACAGTTGCAGATTCAGCTTTTGTTAGTTATAGCATGATAATTGCATGTCACAAATCTACTTTCCGTGTAGATTGCCTTGAGGTCTGAAAGACTAAAATATGAAACTGTCTTAAATAGTAAGAGTTTTAAAATTGAGATGTACTCTCAATTTCAAAGTAGACAATGTTTAATTTAACACTTATATACAGTACCTAATACAACAACAAATACTGTATGTGAGAATTTTATTGTCTTGAGCAGCTGGTTTTATACCTGTTGCTTCATTGCTTATGCACTGGATAACCTGTCAGAATTTTCCAGATCATTTTTTCAGTGAAGTAGATAAATAATGTTTATTTTTGAGATTACTGAGGCATTGTGATAGCTTCAAGGGCACACAGAAATAGGAAAACAGCTCAGCTTTGGTAATATACTGCCTCTTTCAAAAAGGATTCAATCTATTTTTAAAATACAGACAGGTTTAAATTATTTTTTGAGGAAAAATAAAAAAGCCACAAAACTTCCACAGACATCAAAGAGCCTGCTTCTGTAATGCTTCTTGCATTTGTTTCCCATATTGTAAAAACAACTATACTTGTCATATATTTCAAAACTGTACATTATCTGAGAGACTACTATGTTATTGTTGAATGCAAGAAAATTTTCCTTGAGCATTTCATAGACCCACTGTAATCCCTGGATAAATGAATGGCTGTAACTCAACAACTAATCACTGTATGGTATTTCCAGATGCCCAATAGGTGCGTTGTATACTGTGGCTACTGCCTCCTATCCCTGTTCCTGTATTCATAACAGGATGTGCCTCCACACCACTCCCTGCATGTGCTCAGCTCTTTGAAAGAACAAGGACTCATGGACCTGGGAGGTTCAGTGCTTTTGCAGTAAGTTCTCATTGAACCTGATAATCTGTGGCCTAGGCAGACACAATGGGTATATCTCGATGTTATAAGTAGAATCCACTCACCTAAGGTTTGTTTGAATTTGTTACCCAGTGTATCTCATAAATAAGTTTGATTACCATATGCCAAAAATAAAGGAGATGTGTAATCAGAGTATGACCAAAGCTAACTACGTATTGGTATGTTGAATGTTCTTGTTGTTTTTATTTTCTTTCCAAAGTTCTCAAGTGCAGCTGAAGTTACAGCACTTTCTTAAACAAAACCAGGACAGCTTGAAGTATAAACTGTTTCTCCATCATGCAACTATTTCTTTTTAAGGGACAAATAAACGCTAGATGACTAATAGTTTTTTTGCTGTCTGTTAAAACAGACCTTGGTTACAGATTATTTAAATGGTCAGTGATCTGTGGTGAGATGCAATTAATTATAGTAGTATCATTTATGGATGGTGCAAATTCCAGTGCAGCATTTTTATTTATTTTTTAATTTTTAAAGGAAAGAAAATAAGAAAAGGAATTCTCGCTTGTTTTCTTTCTCTATTTACCTTAATTCTACCAGTTCTTTCACTTTATTTTTATTTTTTGCCATTGAATCTGAGCTCAGACAGAATGAGGGACAATCTTAAAACAGATAAGGGGTGACAGAGAATGCATTCAAACCCAAATAATGCAGTAATCTGTTGATGGTGGTGAAGAAGACATTGACAAGCCAGAAATTCTGTACAGAATCCCTTTTTGTCTGTAATTTCAACTACTTCTAAACACCTGATATATATTAGGAAGATCTTAATTAAAAAACAAAAACAAACAACATAAAAAAAAGCAAACAGATAAAATCTAAAAATGCTAAGATTTGACTGATTGTTTAAACTGAAATAATGTGCCAGTCCTTGAAAAGTCTAAGAGATTTAATTCATTGGCTAAACTGTTTCATTATAGGACATAATGCTAACTTGATTGTAAAGTTAAATTGAGTACAACCTGAAAGGCCATGTGTACTTACTTTTAAAGAAGAATTTGTTTTACAAAACAGTATATGATCCTAGCTAAATAAAATAAAATGTAATAATGCCTTCAGGAATTTTGATTGGAAACAATATATCCTACCCCACCTCCACCCAATAAATAAATAAAAACAGGAAATACACCAACTGTTAATGGAGTTGCATAATGGTTTGACAGTTTTCTAAAAAAACTGTAAGTTAACATATTTCAGCATGGTTTCATTTCTATTTTATTCCAGTGCACGGAAGAGACATGCAATACAGCAGAACTTCACTGAGTACAGGTGTATGGAAAACTGGTAATCTCAGCCTGAACCTCCAATTAATCAGCTGAGGCAAGTGTTGGGTCAGCTGTGGGAGCACAGGTGAGGGTAATTCAGCCGTGCTCCCAGAAGAGGTGGGGCTTGAGTCCACCTCTCCTAGACTTAATTTAAGGGCTGACCACCACTAAGGCAGCAACTCTTTTGAGATCACTCCTTTGTAGAGACTGGATAATTATCCTCAGCATTTTCCAGCTAGACTGAAGGCATCTGTATTGGTGAGTTTTCCCTATAGATAACCTTTGGATATCTGTTACTACCATCCTTATGTTATTTCTACCTTACAGGGGGCATCATAATACTGATGTTTGCTAACATAAGATTTTTCACCTTTTCAGTCCAAAGTAACAGTAAATTAATTGCAAATTACTCTAAAGGAAAAACATCAAAAAGGGAGAGAGGAAATTAGGCAGAAATAGAGGCTGACCATATAGTGTAAGGCTGAATTTGACGATCTACTTAAAAGATCTGCTAAGGTCACCCAACAGCCACTTCTTCCCCAAATGTCCACTCTGCTGTGGCCTCTGGGAGAACCATGCTGGTTTACATGGGAGATAAAAGAGTAGAGACTAATTAGCCCTACTGGGAAAACTTTGAAAGCAAAGCTAATTAGTAGGTAAAACTTGGAGCTGAGTTATCTGTACTGCTACTAGATTTGCAGACTACCTTGTTCACAGCTAGCTAGATAGTGGTGGACTGTACAAAGCAGATGCTCTGCTAAACAGCAGTCAAAGTAGTTTCTGTGGAAACGTTCCTCTTTTTACTTTCAATTCTTTGTATAAATGTGACACAATACCATAACATACCCACAGTGTCAGAGCACCTGGCACTATTATCAGCAATGCTGCAAGGCATCTTTTAATATCAGAGGTTTAATTTAATGAGTTTCAAATGGACAAAGGAAAAGAAAGGGCACACATTCCCTCTAGTTTTGTTTCAGCATTAGATTGGCTTATTACTGTTGCAGATGCTTATAATTTATAAAATTATGATAAAGCTCCAACTTCACACACGAGCACACACAGGAGTCACACATCTGCTGGAAGGAGCAAAACACTTTAACAAATTACTGTAACATCATTCAGTATTTTCACTGAGAGCATGATCATGGACTGGCAGTGCACAACAAAAAACACTTACTGTGGTGAATTCTAGTGTTCAGTGTTGGTCTGGTTCCAGGAGCAGCCTGTTTTGTGTTCCCTCCTTCCATCACCAGTGACATCTTTGCCACAGTGAACTGCCCAGACCTTGTCCTGAGCTAAGGGTTGCTCTTGCACCTTCTGTGCAAAATCTGAAACCAATGCCAAATCATAATTTTATGAAATCTCTATTGGCAAGGCTGGTGGTCCATTGCCTTTGCTGTTCTGCCTCCAACAGTGAAAGGGAAAATGCAATTTAAGGAGAATACCTGAACGTGCCCCTTAATAAAGGTTATTCCCCTCATGCTCCCTTGTTCAAATGGCTACAAACTCCATTTATTATCTGTTTATAGACTTGTTGTCTATATATTTTTCATTCAAGTTGTTGGTTATTGTAGATCAGCTGATACAATCTGCCTCTGTGACTCCTCTCCCCCTCTACACCAGTCTTCTAAGGCCTTCTAAATTAAATATATTTTCTTAAGAGAATGAGACATACCTACCTGTATATTTTCAGTAAAAATGTTTTGGAAGTTTTTTGGTCCTTTTTTTTTTTCCCTCCTGTAATGTTTACAATATTAAATATTTTCTGTTAGTATTCAGTAGTAACTGGGGAGAGAATAAACTGGTTAATATGCTAAACAAAGATTGAGGTTGATCCTACTTACGTGAGCTAAATTCATTCTTGGTTGGGATTTTATTTATTCTATACAGTTGTAATATAACTGAAAATAAAATCAGCAGTTTGGGTGTAATACTGGTATAATGAGACAGCAAAATAGTCTTGTATTAGATATTCCCAGAAAGCTCTTTGATAGATGCCCCAGTGCTGCTTTTAAGGAGATACTTGACGAACTCCTACTAAATGCCACTTTTTATAATACTTCTTAAGTACAGTTTGGTGGTCCCCTCAGGGCTGCATCTTGACTAGCGAAGTGTAATGATATAGGTTGCAGTAGGTATTTCTGAACATCATGCCTGACAGCTTGATGATAAAACAAGCACAATATTTAAGTGCTTCATGTTCCAAAGGGACAAAATGAGCTGCTTTCAAAACTCAGTGTTCATTTTCTGTTGCAAAATATGTATAAGCATCCATGAATAAGCAAAGCCAGACAATATGCATTCAGTCTCAAATAAGCACTGTTTCCTCCAGAATATTTACTTTCTGATTTCTCGTTCTCTTTCAGGCTGGAAGTGCAACCTTTGCAGAAGCTTACAGATTTTTTTAAGTGATCTTTGGAGACTGACTTGCACTTGCTCCTTCTGGTCTCAAAGGTAAATAAACACCAATGCTGATCCAAAGGCAGCATGCATGAGCTAATACCATAATCTCTGCTGAGAGCAAAGTGCTTTTGGGTTGGAGTTGGCGGGCATCCAGCCAGATGGAAAGGACAGTGGAACAAGGGCAGGTCTGTCTGCCAAAGGCAGTGATGACAAACCTGTAGGCTGAAAATTGCCTGGTCCTCAGGATGTAATAAAGGTCTGATTAGAGTCAAAGACCAAAACTCAGTCTGCAGCCCCTGTTCGAGCAAGATTTAAGTACAAGGTTTAGGTCTGCCATTTTCAAGGCGCATATTTACAAATTTATTGTATTTATTATATAGAGACTTGATTATTTAATGAGTGTTGTTTGAGGAAGTTGGCATTTATATTTATATGAAATATAAATCTAAAAAGAGAAAGTCTAAAAAAAAAAAGTCTAAAAAGAGAAACAGCTTTTCTCTAGCTTGTCCATTGTTCAAAATGAAAAGCTATTTATTATATTTACTTTGCAGTATGCATGATGATTGTGCAAGGGGAATGCCAAAGTGAAATTAAGCTGCTATACTTTGTTTTCCAGCATTTAAAAGGAGAAAGAAAGGAAGTCTTTAGGAACATGTCAAGGGTACTCACGTAACTGAATATTATTAACATAGGGCTTGCTTTGAGTAAGGTTACATTTTATTAAACTTTAATGCTACTACTGCTAGTAATAATAAATGTTAGGAGATATTTGTGAAGATAGTCAATGACAGTGGATAGATTAGCTGAGAAACTGTTACCTTTTTAAAGCAAATAAACAACAGTTGTGCAACACAGAATTAAAAAAATAAATGTTTTTATTCAGTTGATTTGGCTGCAATAACTTGAACCACTCCTTGCTATTAGTTAATGTGCTTATTTGCATTACGTGTTCAAATAAAAAGAACATGTAAAAATATTTTAAAGATTCCAACATTAAATATTTTAACTTTTAATCTTGATTAGGCTGCTTCATATTAAGAACAGTCACATAATCATAATTCATATATTTTCATGTCATAGGTATTCTATGCAATGTCAATGAATTATCTGTTAAATACCAACCACAGTGGGTTTTTTTTGTTTTGTGTTTGTATTTTTAGGGAAGAAACTTACTTTAAGAAAACTGTCAGAAAGTGAGAGCAGATAAACTCTGGCATAGCATGTCAAGTGGGTTTGCAACAGGTGAAGTGCCTACTCAGTGTTATAGTTGCAGATCCAGGGCAAATACTGAGTTTTTTCAATTTTATAGAACATGTCATCTGAAAGACTTTTTCTCTTAATGTTTCTATGTCTTTAAATCTTGGTTTGCAGACCAAAAATCTTCCTATGTTTTGTGTGCACAGACACATAACTTTTTGAAGAAATACAATCTTTTCTTCCAAGTAAGACTATGACAGCAAGCAAAATGCTGACAGATTATGACGGAGCATACACTATATTGGCTTTTCTGTCAGTACAGTGAAGAATTATACCACAGAACAGTAGCAGTATAACTAATTTATTTGTGACATGAAGTGGTGTAGATTTACAGGGGAAATAATAGTTCAGTAAAGGTGAATAACCTGTGCATAAATACAAGATGTATACATGGGAGGAAGCAAAACATGATGAAATTTGGATAAAAGATAAAAGTAATTTTAAAATCAGAAATCCAGTGCTTTCAAAGAACTTTGGAGACAGGAGTAAAGTTTGTTTTTATATAAATGCACTGAAATATTGTTAAGTGTTCCTGTCTGGTGTGTATCTTTAATGTCTTTTTTTGCCAGGACGATTTTAAAGGACAGGAATAGTCTACAGAAGTAATGATACATCAAAATTCTAAATACTGATGGGAAAATTTATTATCAGAACAATAATGTTTTCAGTTTGTAATTCTAATGTTTGTCTCAATACTGTTTGTAATTTATCACTTTGTACAGATTCTAGAGATCAGTGTAGAGCTAGGAGCAATTGAAAGATTAAAGAGGCTTGTTGATAGGGCCAGCCTCCTGTATTTCTAAGCCATTTTTATCACTACAGCATTTTCATTGTGAGTTGTATGAATATCAATTATAATTAAATATTCTCTCTGCAGTTCTTGTTGAATAATTTGTTAAACCTATTGCCTTTTTAATACATCATGATCACAACTGGAAAGTGTACAATATCAATCAGAGAAATCTTCTCTAGATTACAGAATTGCGGCCACTTTGAATTCCGTGGCACTGACTGCTTTGAATTTCAATGTAATGGAAAACAGTAATAAAGTAAAAGTGGCCAAAGCTTTTGAAGTACTGTCTTTTTGCTAATTATTGTATTGCTTTGCTATTAGTATTATTATTTCTGTTGTCTTCAAACAGTATTCTTGCTTCTTCTGTATACACGTTTCTTTGCAAGTTACCATCACTGATGTGAATACAGTTTAAAATAAAAAAGGGCATTTGTGATCTAAATTTGGTTCTTTAGTACTAAATACGTACATGAAATAGTACAATATTTTGGCAAGGCTAGAAAATGTAGATGAAGCCAGCATTCACATGATAAATAGTAAGATATATGAAAGGAAACTGAAATTTATTTTTTAATATATTTTTGTGCATTAAAAAGTTTCACAGTGGACTATTATTTGGGAATCAAAGTTGTTTGTTTTCAACAAAATCTGCATTCTTCACAGTGACAGATTACAGGTAACACTTCTGTTTTAACTAATGGAAAAGCAGAAACATGGAAAGAGAAACAAAATTATTCACTATTTTTTGAATTAAATTTTAACATTAATATTCCTGATTCATAATTTATTCTGCATATTTACGTAGAAGACTAATAGAATCAATAATAGATTTTTAATGAAAGTCAGCTTAACTTTTAGTTTCCAGATTTGTGAACAAAATCTGATATTAAA
Organism: Coturnix japonica; assembly: GCF_054131305.1. Classification (NCBI taxonomy): domain Eukaryota; kingdom Metazoa; phylum Chordata; class Aves; order Galliformes; family Phasianidae; genus Coturnix; species Coturnix japonica. The sequence continues at coordinate 66,463,466 of NC_140666.1, forward strand.
ACAGTATAACAACATGGGGTACCTCATGGGTTCATTTAAACAGCATACTGCTGTTAAGACATGAATTTCAGCCATTTGCCTACAAATAGAAGATATTCAAATTGCTATAATTTCTTTTACAGAATACCTAATTAAACTACATATATGTTAAACCATATATATAGATTATTAGGCCATATTGAACTATTTGTGTATGTATATATATATATTTTCAGAAAAGGATTTTCTAACTCCTTTTCTTTCCTCATAGTCATATGAAATGAAAGCCTTGGACAGCTCTTTGGCTTCAGCCTTAAAAGAGATGTGAGGCTAAAAGTAACATTCTAAATTTCATGTTATATGAGTAATCATATAAAAATATTTGATATAGAGACATAATGTTTTCACATAAAGCTTATGGAGTTCTTTTTTCCTGCAGCGAGGTAAATTTTGTACCCATTTTTATCAGTATAGAATTTGTGTTAATGTATAATATCAATTTACATAGTTATGATGAGCTGTAAATTGTGTAGACAGTTTTTACTGCTACTGTTATCTTAAATCTTATTTAAATTCTTTCCTAATAATCTGGGTAGGGGCAGGGGAAGCAGAAATAAGCATAATGTTTAAGACTTGAATCTTTAAAAATTTCATTAGGTATAGAGAGCTGCCAAAGTAAAATATATTCTGGGAGAGATCCTTTACATTTATGAATTTTTGAAATTATTTTACTAATTTGGAGCACTTCTTTATAAACATTAATGTATAATAAAAATAATAATAATATAATAATATTTATTTCTAAAGTTCTTTTTTTCTTCACTTACTGTGAGAAGCCATTACCCTAGATTGTATTAAAATGTGCACATTAGATTATGTGAAATATAGCTAGCTTATTATGCTTTTAGATTTCTTCTGTAAATGGAATAGCTCTCGAGTTACTTTTGTGCTCGTAGACAATTTTAAGTTCACATTTCTAAGATTTATTATATGAAAGTGTAGTACTGGATCAGATGTACTTCCAGGGGGACATAGAGTAAAGCATTTATTTCTACTGCAAGCAGACGAATGCCTGAGCGATTGTGACTTCCAAATCCTCTTTCAGTCTGTATATCGCATGACTGTGCCAGAAGATGTCTAATGCCACAAACAGAAAGAGGACAAAATAAAAGTGTAGAAAATTATCTGCGGGGAAATAGAAGGAAAGCTTTCTTTATCTCACTCATCTCTTCAAACCAAAAATTAGCAAGGGAAGGACAGTGTCATACAAGACCACTAAAGAAACCTGGCTTCAAGTGTAAGTAGGTCTAACGTGCAGCAGTGAAATGAAGAAATTATGCTAGAAAGCGGAATGTTGGCCCCCTCATCTGTAAATTTAATGCCAGGAGATGGAAAGCAGACCAGCTCCTGTAACTGTGAGGAGAAGAGTGGGTAAGACTTCTATAATCTTGCCTATGCCAAGTCACTTTTCCTTCATGGCATAACCATGACGGTGTCCTGAATGCATTCTAATGTGTGCCCAGTGTCAGCAGGATTTTGCCCATAGTTAAGCTTGAAGGCTTGCTAAGTTGGGAGGGTAAGCTCTTTTATATTTTCCACCTCTCCTGCTACATTCTAGTTTCAAACTATTACAGGTGCAGAAACATTAAGCCTTTTTTAGATCAGCCAGTTAGGATTTATGTACCTCAGACTGTTTAAATCTCACATTATATGTCAAAACCCAAGAATTTGTTTGGTCTTGACCAAAAAAAATCTTTCAGAAGATCAACCAAGTTGAAGAAATACAAGTTCTTGGAAGCTTGTTCTAATAGCAGATCATTCTTACTTTTCCCTGAAAAGAAAGTGTCTATCGATTAGCATCAAATTTCAGCAATGTGTTCTTGTTACCCTTAGAAACAGAAGCCAGATAGTACTTAATTTAGGTTGTCTGTGCTTTTTCTTTTTTTTTCTTTTTTTTTTTTTCTTTTTTTTTTTTTTTTCCCCTTATAAAGTGGAACACAGAAATATACCTTCTTTCCAGACTCCTCAGAAGTTATACACATTTCTCTCTTTAAATGATTGTATTTGATCTATGGTTTTTGAGAGCCAATTCTCTGCACTTCATAATTTCTACATTTAACAGCTTGCTGCCTATTATGTTTTCTTTATTTTTATTTTTTTTTTTCTAAATCATTCATGATGTCTGCTTTTTGCAACTACCAAATATAGGGCTTTAAGTCAAGGTATTTCCCTTTATCTCTCATGGGATCTTTGGTTTGGAGAGTTAAAACCATTCTCAAAATATTGCTGATTTTCAGTTTCACTTCTATTGAGTTCTTTACATTTATTGCAGAAAGAAAGGGAAAAAATAATAAAAAATTTAAAAGGCAGAAAATAACTCCTCATGTTCAATTAAAAGGATCAGTCAATATAAAGTTTAGGCAAAGAATCAAGCTGGGACTTCTGTCTAAGACAAATGTGACAAGGAAGACCGAGGGCTGCTACCAGATGCCACTGCAAAACAAACAAACAAACACACAAAAAAAGAAACAAAAAAAAAAAAAACAACCCAAGAGACATCATAATGAAGAAATCCGCTGCTGCAGCATCTGAAGGCATATGTGGTTATTGCTCTTCAGTGGGAAAGAGATTCTAAAAGCTTGGGTGCTGTGGGGTATGTGCATGTGGAGGGCACTGGTGCTTCATAAATGAGAGTATGAACAAGAACCTTCACCACAAAGATAGTATTATCCAGCTAGATGCACAGTGCCAGGTTTCTGCTGGTAAGCAATTAAAAGTGTTAAACTACTTTACAGCCAAGAACCTTTTCAGGAACCTTAGATGAATAATTTAACTCCCATGGCAGATGTATTGTAAACATTACTAAGATAAAAACTGGAAAAAAACACATGGTAGCATAATAAGATTCTCTACTTCACAATACAAAAGGCTTGTGGAATCAATTATTAAAGCTACAGTAAACTCTAATTCACCATGCTTGCATAAATATGGGTTTTTATATTTATGATATTAATATATTTGTGTTATTTTTTCATTAATAGTGTTTACATAAATACATTTATGTCCAAAGAATATATATTTTAATATTTATGTATATTCTTAACTTGCTGTTGCACATTAATGTTAAATCAAATGATTTTCCACATAATTTGGTCTTTGAGCAGAATACCAAAATTCAGTCTACGTCCCCAGCGTTATTGCCCTTACAGATAGCCTTCACTCCTGTGCTTAACATTTATTTTCTGAAGCATCTTGATTGTGCGCTTTATACAAAATTAGCTTTTATTATCCATTTATTAAAATTTGTTTAATAAACACTTAGACAACGAACATTCTTAATCTGTTTGTTTAATTGTTTTAATTTCATTTGATAAGCAGATGATCTGACAATGCAAATGTATTAAACTTAGAGTCCTCTTTCACTGAGATTTTTTTAAATTCAAAGGCAGGCATAATTGCTGATTCAGAAAGAGTATTAGATATTATTTGGTCTGTCTCAGCTTTTGCTATGTAAATGCTATTATTTGAAAAATTCCCTTTTCTGTGCCTTTAAGGACTCTCTCAAATTCTTTCACTTGTAGCAATTTTGTACTTTCTTTGAGATAAAGAAATCTAAACAATTGTAAAATTAATTGTAATACTAATTCTAACAGCATATTAACACTTGCGATCAGAGATAATTAATAATCTTGCAAAGATCTGTAATGAAGAAGGTAGTCTGTGCTGCCCCTAAATATTGTATTAATATGCATATAGTCACGTACTTTAAACGTATCATAAATCAGCTCCCTCTAATGGTTACATTTAGTATGTCTATTACAGGTTCCTCTGTGACCATAAACCTCTCTTCAAAGCCTCACAACAAAACCCTCAATAAAAAGAAATCTTGTAAGACATCTTGCTAGTGCATTCTCAGGGATAGCAAGTTGGCTGTGCCAGCTTAGTGTTATCTGCAGAAGCCCGGGGAATTTTGTCTTTATCACCTACAGATTATATAGAAACTTATGTCCTTTGAATGTCCTATAATTCTACAAAATCCAGGAACTGTACAATAGTGATTGAGAAGACAGTTTTCCCCTAGCATTAATCATGTGGTTTACAGAGATACTCCCATGTCTGGTTAAACTAGATCAGTACATTTAGACAGCCTGTCAGATGACAGCTGTTAAATGTTCTTTACAATCCACGCATAGACTCTGAGGCTTCTTGTGAGTATTTAGATCACATTCCACTTTTGCATTTCCTCCCATTTTCTTAGTTTACCTTTCCACGCCTGTTTTTCCAGCTTAATCATTCAGCCAAATTGTCTTTTTTTTTTTTTTTTTTTTTTTTTTTTTTAATTATTATTATTATTATTTGCACAGCTTTACACAGTTAGGTATATAGCTCTGGTAGGAAATAACAAATAACATAAATAGATATACAGGTATCTAAAACCATGGTGTCAGTTTGACATGATTGTCGTGACCCAAGGAGGACAAAATGTTACTAGTTAATATTTACAGAACTTATGGAGGGAGTCTGATTTGTGGAAGGCAGCAGTGTTCTGTGTCAGTATGTTTTGATGCTCTCTATTTTCAGAGCTTTGTTTTGCATGCATTTTAAATATCTGGTATTTTTAGGATTATTAGATCTGGTGCACACTTTCAAATGCCAGTAGAGTCTATTGCAATAGATTATTTCAAAAACTATTTCAATTCTTTGTAATAGAGGCTAGTGTCTCCAACAAAATATCTGGAAAGAGATGAGTGACTGCTTCTTTATATTTCAATAACTGACCTTGGTAAACTAACCTCAGGACAAAATGCAGGCTGTAGTTCTCAAGATGCAGACTTGTAAGATAAAATCACTTTATTATTTCATTGAATTTCTTTAGGCAGTTTTTTGCTCCGTATTAAGAATAATCTGATGCCTTGAAACCCTTCAGATATTGCATAACAAGATCAGTGATATGTAACCCTAGGCTGTGGAGGCTGCTATGGAAAGGGGATAGATTATATTTTGTATTGAAGCACTGAGCTTCTTTTCTAGAGGCACCTTTCCAGAAATTTGCAATTTTAATTACTATGCAGTGTAACTAATATTTGTTCAGAATGTAGACAAAAAGGGATCACATGAAAAGTGAGAATGATGTGGAGATAGACCAAAAAAGCAAACAAACTCAACAGCAATTGGACTGAGTAGGAGGCATAGAGACCATACTTTATAGTTTTTCATTGTTCAACTGCAAATACAGAAATCAGAGAGGAAGGATGCAGGAGAAGATTAGAAGTAGACAGACACATCTGTGATGTCCTTCATGACCAAACATTTAGGGAAATTAACAGTAGGAAACTGACAAATTTTAGGAAATTAAAGCTACAAGATCACTTTCCATTACCAAATAGAAGCATGGATCAGAAAATAGAAACAGGAGGTAGGAGAATATTTAGAGAAATCAGAGATGCTTTACCTCAAAGGGCCTGATGCATTCAGCTGATAATGCAACAGGAACTGGTTACAGCTGTTTAGCTATGCTACACTGAGACTGAGCTGCCATTAGCAGTAGCAGAAGGGGATGAAAGCACAGCAAGGGTGAGGGGAGGAAGTTGTGGAAAAGCCTATTCCAGCCAGCCAGGCTGTGTGTGAGGAAGAACATAAGATTATAAAACAACCCATTTGTGAGTATCTAGCAAACAGTGAAACAAAATTCTGTGTGTGGACCTGTCAGGAATGAATCCTGTCAAAAACTATTCCAATTTCTTTCTTTGACAAGGTAACTGACCTAGCAGATAAAAGGGGATCCATGGTTCTGTTATACTTTGACATCAATGAGGCTTTTGACACTGTTCCACATGACATGTTCATAAGATTAGTGTTAACAACCTGGATCACAGAACTGAGAGTACACTTATTAAATTTAATGGTGACAGCAAGCTAGGAATATTTGCAAGCTCTTTGGAGGACAGAATAAGAAATCTAAATGTTCTTGACAAAGTGAGCAAATTGTGTAAAAATGTCAATGGTCAAATTCAGTACCAAGCAGAGCAATTCACTCAGTTGACTCTTTAATAGAAAAGAGAATCCTAAGAAAGTACATGATGTAGAGAAAAGCTTCTAATCTGCAAAGTGGTTACAAAAAAGATATAAACTATTCAATATGTAACTATTTATAAACTATTCTCCTTCATCGTGTGTTTAATACAAAAGGTTGGGAAAACAAAAAAAAAAAATTAAAAAAAAAAGGCTTTTTTCCTTTTCTGAACAAGAAAAGTAGGATCAAAATTAGTAAAAGCAAGAAAATGTGGAAGAATTTGTTAGGGGAAAAGGCCATGTCATAAGCTAAATCAGTATGTTCTCTCAGCAGGTAATATTTTAGTTAAACATTATAAATAAGAACTGCCTAGGCATACAAATGATAAATAGAAATTAACATTTCTATCATGATTGTTAGAATGCTGAATAATTGTTACCAAGAATACTGTGGTTGATTTCTTTCCTGTTTCATACATTTTAAAATGCATCTTAAAATATTTTTATGAAAACAATGAATTTTCAAAAATGCACTTTTAAAATTCAATAAGCAAGCATAAATAATATTAAAGCCTTATTTGCCATTGACTAATGTGGATTTTTGCCAAGTATAAACTTTTGGCTACTATGAAAAATGAAACCAAGTCCCTCACAGCATATAGGAAAGTACCTCACTACTCCAGGTTTTCATGTAAGTTGAGAGGGCTAGCAATGGTGCTAATACAGCAATTATGGTTATATAACCTAAGGTAATGTTAGAATCACTGTACATCGCACAGACAAGACTGTGGAGGTACATGAGCACTGGGTTGCAATTCTCGGTATTTGACTGTGTTGGCTGATCTAGATGTGTTCTTTACAAAGGATAATTAATTAGTGACTGCCAGCACAGCACAGCTGGGTACTGAAGGAGCCGTCTGGGGCCTTGCTACAAATGAGAAAGAAATTCAGAGATTGGGATTGACTACTCAGGTAAGAGCTAATTTGTGATTAAATTTAATACACACAACTGATTCAGGATGTTTTCCTAGTGATTTGGAAAAACTGTGAACTGAATGCAGAATTTTTATAAACTTTGATAGCTGTTGTAGAATTCAGAAGCTGCACTGACCAGGTAAGCCTAGCTCCTGGGATTTTAAGTCTGCAGGTCAGTTCCTTCGGGGTATAGCTTTCTCTTGGTGAATTTTATAACATCTGTATCCTGAAAACACAAGCTCTGCATTCAGCAACTCTTCAAGCCCTCCTAAGACTGAAATGCCACAGGCCTCCTGCCACTCCCAAACTATATGGCCTTTCCCAGATGTTACCAAAGAAGTGCATGTTTCAGTGCGCAGTAAACACAGTTCAGAAAAGAAGCTATTTAATAATCTCTCCAGGTATGTTTGGGGATTTTTTAGGAGTCCTTTCCCTAGCCTGGCTCACTGCAGGGCCAAGTATCTGCCCTGTACTACGAGGAGAGTAAGGATTTGTTTTGTCATGCCAGCAGCTGGCTGAAAACACACTCAAACCTACAGCTTAAAAGGAATTCAAAGCATCAGCTGGTCTGCAAATACAACCTGTCCCTTGTGTAGAAATGTCAGTAGCAACCCTGCTGGCTTCATAAATAATGCAGTTGCTGTCTACCTCCTCTGCCCTTCTCTGGGAATCCATATTGTAGCCGAGACACTCCCATTCCAATACCAAAAAGCCTGAAAAAATAATAAATAGATGAAATGGGAAGTACTCTGCCTGAGTCCTAGAGAAAGACAACATAAGAAGGGACGGTTCACACTTCATTTTGTAATTGTGGATTATTATGAGATGAACTGCCCAGATCTCAGGCATATTCTCTAAGTACATCTGCTGTGATGGCTGAGTTGTATTCTGGTCTCTCTTGAAGCTAAGTCTGCAATTCCAGATCTTTTAATGCGGAAATATACATACCACTTCCAATACTTTAAGGAATGTGTCGATTTCTGCCAATTACCAATTTTTCAAAAAAGTTGAATGGATATTGTGACCTAACACTGAATTAGAAAAAAAATCCTGTTTGTTTCAGAGTGTATATTGTATTTTACCCATGGACAGAAAAAATATAATGAATTATTTATTAATTATACATACATTTATAACTATCAGACTCAAGTGGAATTCAAGCATGTTTTTGGTTCACTTAAATTTGAGAAATGGGTGTCATATGGAATCTATGTGGGAAAAAATGAGAAGGGCAAAAAAAAGGTAAATCAGACTAAATATAATGCATATAAGCAATTGCAGATTATATGTTACTTGACATTTTTATAGTCTATGCAACATTACAGTGTTTGTGTAAGTACGTCTATGTACTCATGCTGATAGATGTATAGCTAACTAAGGAGGAGATAAATTAGTGTATTCAAAATTTCAAAGTTTTATATCCTCATGCCTTTGTAACAATAAGACAAAGTAGCTTCTAACTCAGGCCCATCTAGAACAATCCTTTATATTTATATTTATTCTATTTGAAAAAAATATTGTCTTCAGTGCAAGTGCCTTCTCACAGACCTCAGAAGCTCTGATAGACTTTGTATGTAGTGGTATAAGTAATTAACTTTAGGTAAAAGTTACATTGATAATTCAGTATTGGATTAATCTAAAGATACTGGTAAGGAAACTCCACTGAAATGCACCCCTCAGATGTCATATCTCTTAGATCACTGCATTTTTTAGGTTTCCCTTAGTATACAAGAAAACCTATTACATTTCTGTAATGATTTTTAAAAATCAGATAATTAAATAATTATTTTACATCTCAGTTTGTAGTTTTAGCCTTATATATATCTTACAGACATATGGTAGGACTTACCTTAGTAAATTCCTTAGAAAATCTGACATATTAGTAAATGTTCTTGCTATCATATTACTACCACCAGCAGGTTTCCTCATATCCCATGTACTCTTTTGCTCCACATTCTGAATTTGACATCACTGATATTGGACTGATATTCAAATTTAACAATATCAGCTGCTGGGAGCCTACTTCTCACCAAACACATAAAGTTCAGTTGATTTCCTGGAGGTTCTGACCTCTTGGCTCTGTATAAAATTACTTAATTTATTTGCAGTGATCACTGTTATAAAGTCATTAGCACCAATTGCATGGGTTGGTAGTAGAAAAAAATTAACACAAGGTAACACTGGAAAAGTCAACATCTAATTGCAGTGTGATGCCTTGTATGTCAAAATACTTCCCAGATTTTGAAGTCTTAAACCAAAGACCGACTCTTTTATCATTTCATAAGAAATTTACGAAGGAAAAGACTGACTTGGATAGTTTTCGTGCTCTAAATCACAGAAAAATATATAGCTTACTATTTAAAGGAGAAAAAACAGATTCAACTAAATTACAGAAAAGCTGTACAGCATGAAGCTTCATAGGTACAGAGAGGCAAGCTCATTAATAAGGCTCACAGGACTCTGGATTATTTTGATTAGTTGAAGAACACCAAAATATTTTGTTTTTTCTCAGTTTTAAATGTGAACTGTAATGCTGAGAAATGGCAGGATGCCAAATAATTTACAGAAGACAATAAAACATTTATTTGAGGCTTATATTAAAGGTGCAGCTCAGTTCTCCTGTTTTCACAAATATCTGGGCAGCATTCAGCTCAGAAACCACTGTCTTATGCAGTGTTGCCAAGTATTACTAAAAGGAAAAAGAAAAAGGATTTATAACTGCTTCATAACAAATAAGCAGGAGTAGCGTTAGACTGTTTTGTATTAAATAATCTTAAATCGCTAACACAAACCCCATTTATTTTTTCAGATTTTGAATTTTTAAAGTGATCTCAGTCATCTTTAAACATTCATGTAAGTAAGCCTGGTGCCTAGGACAGAACATAGTGCACTGATTCCTAGTCTCTTTCTTCTGATGCATTGTTCTTACTGTGCTGCCTTCAGATCTTGTGACATTTTAAGAAGGATTATGCAAAAACATAGCAAATTGAAACAAATCATAATTGCTGTAATGTAAATTCATGTTTGAGGTCAGATAAACTCCTATCTCCAAACACACCTTTGAAGAAGAGAAATTTAAATCACATCAGAACTCCAGGAAGTACTGGAAAGATTTTCAGTTTAGTTGTTGTTATAAAGCAAATAGAAAAGATGTGGTGAAAAATATGTGAGATACTTGTGTGACTGGTGGAAGTGCAAGAATCCAGTAAAACAGAAGAGAAATATATATATACATATATATTTCAAATGTAAAATGGACACGTTCAAAAAGGTGACTGATTGTTTACCTGCCGTATCTTTATAGGGACAACCTCAGAATTGTCTTTCTCCTTTAGATAAGATGTAGGCTATAATTCTCCAGAGCTGATAGTCACTCATAGGAACCAAACTGGAGAGCCATAACAGTATTTCAGCTTATCTTGGCACAATTTCAGATTTAGTTGTAGATTGCTTTAAACAAATTAGTACAAATCTAGCATCTAGATTTAATTCTGATCACAATCAAACTGGACATTGGCATGTTCTCCCTCTTAAAACTTTTCCCCTGGGAGCATGAGAATTGATTCAGTTTTGTTTTATATGATAATGCTGAAAAGCTAGAACAAGTACAGAGCTCAAAAATTTGGGTGTGACTATGCAGTAGGAAATCTTTTCAAACTGGAGTTGTTCACAGTAGGCACAAAATGCAATGTGCCTTGCTAGTTAAAAAAATGATATTTACATCATGATGTACCAGCATCCTTCTAGATGGATGGCAAAGAGTGAATCACATGAAGAAATCAATCAGAATTTTGCAGTCAGTGCCTGCATAAGCATATGGTTTTCCTCTCATCAAGTATACCCAAGTCATGCTTTTGCATAACTGGCTCTAATAATATCAGAGTCTTTTTGTCCCTGAATGCCCTGGTTTTGAACCTAGAAAGATGGGCAAGGACAGCAAGTAGTGAAAGTTGAAAGTCACTTTTTGACCAGGTCCAGGAGGAGTCTTTTCAGGATAGGCTGGAAAATATGCTCTTCCTCAGCCACCTGCAATCTCTTGCCCAAGTCAACAGTCTCTTAGCTGGGTAGGCTTAACTGGGCGACCGGCATTATGTACAGGAGAAATTGCAGTCTTTCTGATGACATAGCATATACAAAGAACATCCATTTCGGCCACAAGAACAAGTTGTTTCTAGCAACTTTCAATAATGGATTAACCAAATGCATATATTTTGACACAGACCTTGTTTGTTTCTGTGGTTGTCCTAGAGTAATATTTGTTATGTACTGAATAATCAGTTTATTTTTTGTGACATGTGATGATAGTATTACTGAAAAATAAGTTTTGCATGGTGGCCCAAATAAATTAATAGCAAAATAGATTTCAGTCATTGTATTTTTGGACGTGTTGCATATAACTTCCTTCTTTAGACTGAACCTGCTCATAGTACTCAGTCTTTATCTGGGTCAGGGTGCTTGCCTTATAAAATAGAATAAAATAAAGATCTATGAAGATTTCTCTCTAATAATATTATAAATAATGTTAGATTATTATTTTAGAGTCTTTTGGAAAGTTAAGTAGTAATTATTTTAGTACCTGTTCTACATGATCAGTAAGTTGAGAAATATTTTTTTGAACTTATAACATGAGCATTTTTCAAACAAAATACTGGTTATGTTTTCCTCAGAATAGAGTTAATAGATCTCAATAATAGAACAGTATTAAACTGTCATAGGTTAAAGAAGAAAAATGGTGTCGCCAAAACCCAAGAGAACTTGACGTCTCTTTTAAAAATAAATTCTAAATGTTATAAGATTCAAAAATTACAGGTAGGACAATAAGCATCTGAAATTGCTTCTTAAAGCACTTTTTATTTCAACATCATTTATACTCTAGATTTTATTACCGATACTCTTCAGGGAGCTAATCTCAACATTAAAACTTAGAGTTGGCTGCCACCTGCTGGGAGTCTGCACTTCTTTCTCTTTTAAGGAAGTTTTGAGGGGATAGGTTATGTTTGGACTGTATTTTAATTTCATAAAGATTGTAATATAAACTATGCGTGTCAAAATATATGAATTTATGAATTTAAATTACTTGAAAGCAAAAAGTACATGCCAGATATAATATGCTTAAAAAGAAAAAATATAATAATAATAATAATAATAATAATAATCCTTCTCTCTGGTACTTGTCAAGTGTGGGGCTATTATTCTCTGAATCAGCAAAAAAAAAAAAAAAAGTGTTGAATCTACTGAAAATATTCCCCCCAAGGCACTGTAAAACAGCTAAAAGCTCCATTCCTTTTACCAGCATGAGTTCGAATCCCCCCTGTGGCGCAAGTGGTAGAAGTGCCGCTCTGCTACACAGAGGCTCGAATTCCGGGGGCTGGACTCGATGATCTCTAAGGTCCCTTCCAACCCGCACGAAACTATGAAACTATGAAACTATGAAAATCATCTATTATTCAATACAATTTATTTTAACAACTACAAAAGCTCTGCAATATGACACTGCAAGAAATTTACCCAAGAGCATCTCCAGAAGTTGATGAAGATGGGATACGCTACAAATTATAGAGCTTTTGCTTTATGAACAGTTGTACCCAAAGCATTAAGGAAACTATCAAATGCCTTGCAACTTGTGGAATCATGACCATAGATATGGAGAAGAGATTATTTTATTTTATGAACTCAATTATCCAATATTCCCAAAGTTAGCAGTACCACTGTGAGACCCAACAAGACCCACACTTCCAAACCTATCACATTATTACTGCCTTTTTATGCTAAACCCAACTATACCAGCCCACCAAATCTATCCCAACATACCCTTCTACCAGTCATCAGTGTGCACTTTGCAGGGTAAATATTGCAGCCAACTGTTTTAGCTTGTTGACAGAATGAATGACAGAAAAGCACAGAGGTGAAAATCTGTTTCTTAAACTGCAGCCCAAACAAATATTAAAGACCTCCATAAAGAAAAGAAATAAATCTTCAGTAAGCTACTTTATGATCTCAATGAAGAGAAAGGCGAAATTTGAGAAGTAATGTGTCCTGACTTTCTCATGATTAATGAAGTCACATCCAGAATATAAAGTTTGAAAATGCCTTCCACTTTCAGAGGAGAGAAGTTAAAACTCAGTTTCCAAGTGCTCCACCTAGATTACCTAGGTTCAGTTTCCAGTTGTGGAAATTAGTCCCAGCCACAGCCTGACTCCATTGTAGACTTCTATGCTGGAGCCTCTAATTTTCTTTTCCTTGAGAATCTATTCTGCCAAGAAATCACAACGTGACTAAAAGGTGTGTTTAGATACCTAGAGGACTGCTCTTTTACTAGACTTTTGTCAAAAACAGTTGCATCGTATTACCAGGAGCAGTGAACTCATTTAGAGGAATCATGGAAAGGTACACTGTGTCTTCCTGGCAATTGTGTGTTTTGGCTTCATATCTCTGATGCAGTCCATCACTGAGGAAGTTTTAGTGAGGATGAAAACAAATGTTAAGAATCCACTGAAATAAGTTAGCATAGTTAACAGGTTTCCTTAAGCTACCACAGAAATCATAGTTCAGAATTAAAAGGACAGTGAGAATCGGAAAGCTCCTCTTGGAGCAAAACCTAGATTTGAGCACACTAATTGCCCCTCCTACTGTTTGGTTCAAATCTAACAAGCCTCCAGCTGCTAGTACAGACCTTCTGAACAGATGAACACATTGCTCTGTGTCCTGCCCTACAGCAGATGGTGCGTTGCTGCATGTAACTGAGGAAGTACATTGAGATTATTACTGAGACATCTTGCAAAAAGCTTCACAGCCTCACAGTGGGCATAAAGTAGGCCAGCTGTCTTGTCAGTGTGTGGGTTCACGTAGCAAGGCCATTCCACAGAAACCAAATTGATCTGGGTCACCTGTGCGGTACAGGTGGGCTGGGCCAGGGAGAAGAAGAAGGACATGGGCTGGCACAGCATGCTCTAGCTCACTTCTCTTTCTCTCTTTTTTTTCCTCTCCCTTCATCATGTTCACTTCAGAAAGAGTTGTCTCGTGACCAAGGTAAATATCCATGACCTGTCTTCAGACTTTGCAGCAGGTTAGGAGGATTTTTTTCTTCCTGGATACTGTAATGCTATATCAGTTCCCTTCAGCAGCTTTCCTTTCTAGTCCTTTGTCATATCTCCTGAGGTAGGTTTTTATCTGCTATGCAAAGGTGGCATGCATTAACTACATCTCCCTAGAGCAATATTACATAATGGGGTTGTGTTATGCTAAGTTTCTACAGTTTCTTTTTTTTCCTCTTTTTTCACAAGTTACTGACACAACTTTAGCCCAGAGAAAGATATGTCATCAATGAGTTAACGAATGTAATAAAAATTAAGCAATTATCCTCTTTTGATGCCCAGTATTTTGTTTCTTGGTTCTGTTTCTTCAGTTTTCTTTGCCTAGTTTTGTTCTCTTAAACACAGTTTTTTTTCAATGAAATTCTTTGCAGATATTATTTTCCATGCTGAAGGCATTTCAACACTGCATTTTGTAGTAGAAATTCCCATACTATTTTCAGACAGTCTAGCAGCTGCAGCACAATAGATCCTAAAACAGTCTAGTTTTCAGGCTATTATTTAAATAATCCAATATTCTAATTTTATCTTTAGCAGAGATATTCTTTTGAGTCGTGATGATAGTCACACTCAGCTGCACAGCAGTGCTTGCTACAGATTAAAAAGCAGCAGGCAAACTAGTAACTCTAAATCTATAAAATTCACTCTTTATGAGCTCTTCTTTGCATTTGAGAAAAGATCTGATATTACCATAAACCTCCTCTTCCAACATGAGTGGCTTTTCTCTGCTTACCTATTGTGTGCGCAGTAAATTATCTTGTAGTCAGTCAGCTAACCTGTCTGAGAAATTAGGATATTTTTAGTAGAAGTAGGCAGCAAGTTATTGATTATATTCAGCTCTGCAGTCTTTGATTAAAGACAATGTGCTTAGGGGAGAATGTCAACAATCATTCCTAAACATATACAAGCATTTAATTGTGGTAATTAATTTACCTATACAACTCGGTGTACTTTTAAAAAGCTTACTGCCAGAGCATGAATGCCTCATCAGTCTTTAATATAACAGCCTGAAAGAACAAGTGAAATCAGTAGAATAACAAACAGTACTGCAGAAACCGCAGGCATTTTCAAGAAAAAAAAAAAAAAAAAAAATAGATTTTCAACATCAGAGCAAAATTATGAAGAATCTGACAAATAAAGGCAACAGAAGGCACATCAACACACTGTGCCACAAAAATGAAGTAGACCATTGTTTATACTGCCATGTAAAAGAAATGAAGAAGCAGAGACGCCTTGAGCTGTAATTACTGAAGTGATTTTGGATGGGAGCTTGAAGAATGCAGTACTTAGAGACCCTATTTTTATAAATGTTGTGTTCCCCATCAGTTTATCTGTTCACTATAAACAAGTATGACTGTCAGGATGCAAGCCAAAGAAGAGAGCTAATGGAAAACAAACATTCAGAGAAAGGCAGTCAAGATGGATAAGCAGCTTTTAAAGAATCAATGCAATGATGGCTGTGCTGTTGGATTGGAAAGGTAGAGGAGATTTCACTCTCTCCATGCTTGCGTGCTTCACCTTTCCTTAAGGCCTTAAAGCATACTAGTCTCAGGAAAGAGGGAACAAAGCCTGTACAGAAAGGAGAGGCTTGAGTAGGAATAGTACTTCCTGTTTGAGAGAGTTTTCAATGATTTTGGTCAGCATCCTGATTCCAGACTTCCTTACATGGCATTTATTAAAAACAAAACACTGATAATACACATTTCAGTTGTCAAACAGCAAACAAGAAAATGAATACAAAGTGAAAAATACAAAATTAGTGTTTTAATAACTACTTTTATTCTTCTTCTAGTTTCTCAGTTTTAGAGGTAATGCTACTGACATTAGTTAGGTAACTGTTTAAAATTTTCTCAAATAATCAGGAATATATAGAGACAATCTATTCTACAGCATACCTTAAATGGCAATCACATACCCAGCCACTTTCACGTTTTACAGTTGTATGAAGTTGCATGAAGTGTGCATTTTTGAGACATATAACAAAATAAAAAATCATTAGAAGATACTACCAAGGATTACCAAGGATACTACCAAGGATACTACCAGGATTATTCAAAATTTGTTCAAAAGCTAAAGCTAAATCTAAAATGCTTAGGAACAATTAAATAGGACTTGTTTTTGTTATCAGATATAAGGCTTTTGGAAAATTAGTTTCAGGATATTTTCTTTTTTCTGTGCAAAAAAAAAAAGTACTTCAATTATTGTAGTTTGCAGTG
Source organism: Coturnix japonica (assembly GCF_054131305.1). Classification (NCBI taxonomy): domain Eukaryota; kingdom Metazoa; phylum Chordata; class Aves; order Galliformes; family Phasianidae; genus Coturnix; species Coturnix japonica. Next base: position 66,479,739 of record NC_140666.1, read on the forward strand.
CTATATGTACTCATGTATATTCCTAGTTTTTTCTTTCTCTTGATATTATATTTGTTAGTATTTATAACACCTGTTGTAAATATCCAGGAAAGTTCTTAGAATTCCCAAAGGAGAAAAAGAAAAAGGGAAATATATATACTTTTTTTCCTGCAAGAGGCAAAACTGCTGGTGCAGGAAGATCTCTGAGATTATCCCCAGTCTTCTGAAGAACAGTCAGTCCCGACATGAATCCCATCACGTGATGCAAATATGATGTAATTCCAGGTTGAGATCAGATCTTTTTGAAAGAAAACATAAATTCAGGGTTTCTGAATGTGAGGTGTAGACTTTGTTGCCCTTAAGTTTTGTTGCTGATGTTGTTCAATAGACTTTTCTAGTATCATAAAAGATATTAAAATGTTGAGGTCTTTATTCCTTTGTGTCATCAATGTTTAAATGCGGACCTAATGGCCCTTGTCATTGCAGGCTACATTTGTTGTAACAGCATGCCAGAAAGTAATAAATGTGCTAGACAGGAACAGGGAAAAAGTCTCCCTTGTGTGCAAATTCGTGTTCATGTGAAGCTGCAGAGCTGGCCCAGTTAGTGAAACTTAGAATAGTAGTGACATTGTAGATGTATCACATTAACATAAGTAAAGAGAGGCAGAGATATGAATGTTTCTTTGAAGAGAATTGAAATTAAGGCTTGTAGAAGGCAGATCAGATTTTGTTGGGAGGGGGAAGAGGAGAATGCAAAGAAATGCAAGCTTTATTTGTTATGTTCCAGGCAGGCTGGAAGATGATGATGGATACAGGTAAAATTAAATGTCCTCAGTTATTTCAGTGCACCTGCAGCCACATAAGAGCTTTTATTTTATTTGTTCTGCTGGATCTAAGTTGTACATAAACCATAATATTGAAGGGGATTCTGAGGCAATTAACAATGAATGAGATTGCTAGTGAAAGCATTTAAAAACAAACAAACAAACAAAAAAAAAGTAATGAAAAAATTTAAATGCCAGAATATAACTTAGCTTGGCCTTATACCATCTCTTAACTATTGCAATAATAACACAGTTCTGAGGATTCAGCAATGAACAGAGGAGATACACAGAAGAATGTAGTAGAAAAGATCAGCCATCCTACTCATTACATCAGGAAAGATGCAAATACAGCTCTTACTAAATTGCCAGTGAGAAAATCAAACACTGAACAGATGTTTTCTTTTCTTTTGAGAGAACAGATTTTTGATCTAATGGCAGAATGAGAGAGCAGCAAAAGAAGCATCTAAACCATAGTGAAAAAAATAGCATGATTTAGATCACATTTTAAACACGGCAAATATCTCTAATGAAATATTCAAAATTAAACAGCATAAAACAAGTCATTAGGCAGTTGTTATCCATTAGCCAAAGCAAACAAATGGTAACACAGTAACCTATTTTATGAAAACAACATACAATTAGCAAATTAATGGCATCATTAAAATGGGGCCTTATTCTGTGGAATAATTTAAATAATCTGAGGGAAATTATTTATGTAGTTTCATATATATATAAATATATATATATAGTTTCCTTGCTCTATATTTTAAACTATACTTGAATTTCTGGAGTACATTGATGTAGGTTATAATAAGTCTTTCTTTTTTTTCAGCATTTACTATTACAGTATTAGAAGCTTTTTTTACCCCTTATATTCTGCAAAATATTTAGTATTTAGTATTTTCTATTTCATGTTTCTGTAATTATACTGTAAAATTTTTGCAAATACATTGTCTATGCAGATCTTCTTCTCAATCCATGTTAAAAACAACACAAGATGTTTTTCTGTATAGCTTTAGAGAGGAGGATGCAAACATTCCTAGACTTGGAAAAGTTAACCAGACACCCAAAACAATTAAGTAATTGGGACTCAATTAGAGTTAGGCCTTATCTATGAGTGGTTTTGGGCTTTGGTTGAAAGCAAAGTCTTGAGGCCCCATATAAGGCCTGAGGAGAGAGTGGCTGGCTGATTCTTTTATCATTGTTAATAGTGCTGTGGAATATTGTAGGAATGGTAGTAATGTTTGTGCTGGATATAGGTCATATTAGAAGCATTTCTGAGCAGAAAAATATCTTGGATGTAGCTCAGAGAAACTGTAAAACTCATGGGAGAATGCATTTTGTTTGTGAAAGCATCTTTGAGTCTGAACCTAAGCCTGGATTTATGGTTTTGGTACCAAGAAAAAAATAAAGATTTTCCTGAGGGCTCTGAGAGGAGAGAAATGAAGTTACTGAACTCTTTATCTGCAGTTGAAGAGCTGATATGAGGCTTCAGAATTCCTGCATGTGGAAAAACTTCAGTGTCAAAAGTCAGCTTGGCTACACAGTCATTTTGAGAAGAAAACAGCTGTTGAGTGAGTGGCTGTTATGGAAAACATTTTGGTTTGTGTTGCTCAGCTCTCATGAGAAATATGGTGAGTTTTCCTTGAGCAGATCTAGATGTGCTTACTATTAGAACTGTTGCAATTCTGCAATTCATGTCTTTTGTAATGTTGGTTGCTCTTTAGGGTGGGATGTGACAAAAGGTAGGTGTTAGTATTTCTCTTAATGTTCTAGTTGCCAGTAGTGGTTTTAAAGATAGTTGACTTTAAGAGATTATCCATTCCTGAAGGTGTGATGGGGAGAATATTTCTACTAACTGCTGATTGGCTGTCTGCGGTCCGTGGACTGATGCTGTAGTGTTGACAGTTGTCCAAAATTGAAGCTAGTTTGTGTAAAGGAAGAAAACTTTAGTATAACAGAAAAGTCATGGGAAATCTGTAAAGGGCTGAGAGGTCAAACTTAAGTCTGGATATTTTCAGCTGGCTTCCCACTGTGTAATCTGCTGTGAGAAATGTTCCAAGAAGGATGAAATTTGGGACAAAACTGAATACTACATATGTAGTATACACAAGTCTTTCCAAGCATATGCAGTGCTTAGATCAGAATAGAGATAAGAAAACAGATAGATGTGAAACAGCTGGTCCATATGGTATGATTAACACTTAGTATCTGCTTTGCAAAAAAATAATGAATGAGAAGGTCAGTGCAAACTGAATGTCTTATCCTGTACACAGATGTAAAGATATGATATCTTAATAACAAAATACATTAATTTCTTATGGTACAGATTTCAGATATAGATGAATTTGTACATTTAGATACTGATGCTCTCTCAGAAGAAATAAAAAAATAAATAAAACAGTTCAGTTTTGTGAAGAGATGTTACCCTGGAGACTTTCAGCTTGTTATTTTGAAAAATTTCTATGAAAAAGATAAAGGAAGTCTTCAATGTACTTTCATATCTTGTGTGAAGAGACAGTTTTCTTAATATATGCAAGAAGTTTGAGTATGTCTAGCTCAGCTTAGATCACAACTTACTAGAATTGCTAGACTCCCTTTAATACTCAGAGAGTATCACTGTTCCTGAATGACAGTGTTATCCCTTCTGCTTGTGGCATCTGGCTTGGCAGCTCCCTGGCATAGCACCATTATATGACAATGAGGATTAAGCATCAGAGGGGATGAAAAACACAACATAACCAAAATTAATCATGTTTGAATCAATGGAGTTTTTCTTCTGTGTTTCTTGTGTGACAGAAACCTGACAGAAGCAAAGTGAAATAGTGTTTATTTTCTTTGTATCTCTTCTGATTACTTTGACACAATAATTAGGAAATTCAATGAAGCTTGGCATTGACAGTCTTGCCTGTCTTAGGAGCCCTTATTATGCAGAACTGAGCTGTGGGATGGAAGCACTAAATAGCATTTGCAAGGAAAACTAAGGATGCAAGACCCTCAGGTATCTGTGTGATGTCTGACCACCTGATCTGTAGGAGAAAATATCACTGTAGACAAGAAATGATTCCACAAACAGTATAGCTGGCTGGAACCTAGAATATTTTATTTGATTTGTGCTGCATATTTATTCTCTAAGGGTACTAGACTGATAAATACTGAAAGCATAGCGTTCCATCAGGCAAAATGACATAGCTTTCTAGAGCGAAGTCTAAGACTGTGTCTGGTAATATCACATTCTTATTAATATATTTCAACTTTCTTTAACTTTCATATGTTTCCCTTGACTCATTTGGTGCACAGAAGGGCAAGAGTGAAGTACTCATTTTAGATCAGTTCATTGTGCTTTTCCTAAAATGCACTGTGTACGTGCCCTCCAGAAAGCTCAGATTAAACTTCATAGCTTATGGCTAATTAAAAAAATAAGGTTATACTCTGGAGAGAAGAGCTGGTCCTTCACTAGCAAATGTTTTTTTTTTCAACATTGTCAGAATCCAGCTGTATCAATATAGTGCCTAAGACCTGTGGACTTAATGAATAAGCACCTTTCTTGTCCTATGCTGAGGAATAACAAAAATCCCCTATGTGCTACCATTCCATAGACACTGAATGATGCTGCAATTGTAGGACGTATCAGGTATCTTTCATCTCTATTGGAAATCAGTAACAACACACTTGGGTATTATGATGTTCTAGGAGGTTTCAAGCTATCAATATGCATTTTTCATGTGAGCTAAGTATCTGACAGAAGTCTGTTAACTCTGGAGTATTTTCTTGAGAGAAACCAGAATAAAAATAATAAACCTTCCTCTCATTTCACAGTTAACTGCCTAAAGAATAGGGCAATCTTCAGAAAGTAGCTCAGCATGTGTGTTTTATAACTAAGCTTAGAGCAGTGCTAAACACTGTTCACAAGCTTTTGAGCTTTATTAATAGTGGTTTCATGTGAAGAAAGCCTTTTTCTCCAAGGCTGAAAGGGAGAGATGCTTAACCACACTTAAAATCTGTAGAAATTCAACTCACTGGCATCGCCCTAAGTGTGGAAGCAAGATTTGATGGAACATACATGTTGCCTCTCTCTCTCTCTCTTTCCCCACACCCCCACCCCCACCCAAAAAAAATAGGTTTTCCATTACTTCAAATATGTAATTATCTTTTCAGATGAGAGGGCCTTATAAGCGCTTCAAATACTGGCTGGATTTTCTGGTTTTGTCTTTTTAATGTTGCTGCTTAAACCTTAAGTTACTGCAGTCTGATTTAAATTCTCTTTTAGCCTCACTTAAGAATACTTAAAATGAAAAGCTGAAGATTCCAGAACAAGTGAGACCAAGAGTAGTGTTTACACTTTAGTCATACTGCTTTAAATGTCCATAGTTATTAATATTTAAGAACTGGAATTTCTAAAAGGGGTTTAGTTGCAGATGTTTCTCGTGCACTCAGAAGTGTATTGTAGGAATACTGTCACTTGATGTCAGTGTTCTACTTTTCTTATGGTAATACTGTTAAAGTAAATGTTGATTCGTCTCTTGTAGTACATCCCTGCCACTAACAATATGAGTTATTCTCAAGTGGTTTGCAACAATAAGGATGGCAGATACAGATAAATCTGCTTGTAGGGAGGGACAGAGCATTTCTCTTCTCTAATTTTCCTGTCCATCTGAAATGTTAGGAGCACAATTGTCTCTGCTCCTGCGCAGAGCAACAGTACAGGTCTTCCTTCTAAATTCAGTATCTTTTTTCTGTTTCTAAACAGTCCACAGTGAGTACATGGCACACAGTCATCTTATTTATGTGGAAATCAGTATGCAGAATTGCATTGCTAGGCAATACTGAACTCCTCGGATGTGATAGATAACTGGCTTCTGGAAACAGGCTCTTCCTGGGTTGTCTGTAATTCTGTACTGTTGGCCAGAGTAGATAAAAGTGGCACACATGTTCTGCTGTTTATTAAATGACAAATATAGTTTAAGTGATTTGTGATCATTAATAACTAAAACATTTTTCTTCTTCAGAAGTTTGGGCAGCTATTCTCTTAAATAAGTGCTTGTAAACAAATATGTTCCTATAGATCATGTCTATTTAGTTATCTCTTATCTAGAGAGAAGAACTGTGTAGAGAAATTACTTGTATGGAGGAACCTAATAGCTCCCATCTGTTCTTTAAGCTTTCATACCTTAATGCTGTTAATACAGTAAAAGGCTTGTGCCTTAATTAACTAAAACCTAGAGATTCGTAACTATATATGTTTGTATTATATTTATAGCTGCTACAATTTCTTTCCTCTAACCTGTATCATGTTAACTGCTATGCTCTTGTCAGTAAATAAATACTGATTCTTGGTAGAAATGAATGTATGTTATATTGTTTGATCAGAGTGTTTGATTTGATTTTTCAACCCAAATGGAGTTAATTTACCTATGAGGCTCTTTAACAGAATACTATTTGGGAAGAAAGTAGGTTTTAAAACCTTTCAGCAATGAATCCCTGCTACAAGTTCCACATGCAGGAGCATCTTGAAAGTAGTTGTTTCTTCAGAATTTGGACAAGTCATTGGTTAGCACCTGTATCTGATGTTAAAACAAACTTAGGTAGAAAAAAAATATATATCCTTTTAAAATCTTTTGGTCTATACATATATGCATCTAATTTATCAACTACTTTGACCTAGGTATGTGATCAAATTGACCACTTGTAAAATTTGCTGAGGTAACATTCTGTACTAATTATAAATACAAACACTTATTTGTATAGGATTCTGTTCATGGTGGATAATATAAAAAAATACATAAAACTTGAAGAATCACTGTTATAGAGATTTAAATATATTATCACTGTCAGCTTTGTTTGGTTGTATGTTACAGAGCTATGATAATGTATCTTATTAAGCATCTACCCACTGAGATGTGGTAACTTGCCGTAGATGTTTGTAGACTACCTAGCCTTCAAACTGTAACACGTTAGCTTAGTGTCCTGCCTTTGTACTTAAAAGGAGGAGACATGAAGTTACGTTCTCAATGCAACAATCTGAGCAGTTTGAACGGAAAGGCATTCCGCTGTAAATTCACATCTGCAACATGAAGAATTGTTTTCTGTAATGCTACTTCACAGTGAAAATTGAGCCTTGGGACTTTTGATAACTTCAAATGCCTGTTTCTTTTAGACAAGAAAGATTATGAATTTTGTAGTTCATTTCTGATATTGTCAGTATGAAATAACAGTGATTGTTGATTTTCACAAGGCTTCTGGTATAGAATACCTTTTTTGCACAAATACCTTTATTTTAACTAGAGCTTGATAAAGACTTATACAAACATCATTTTAATTCTGTTCAATGTGTGAATGCTTTTGTGTGGGACTATTCATGCTATCAGAAAGTTCTGTGCTAGAATTCTTTGAGTATAAATACCTGCATTCTGACTTTTCTTAAAATCCTTATGGGGTTGAATTAAAAAAATTAAAAATACACTTTAAATGGGTAGTACTGGAAGAAACAGTTATAAATACTGTTCCATTTTGGATAGAAGTGTCAATTCTGTGAGGAAGTTGTGGGCATGTCTTGACTACTTTATGTTTTATGTTCTGCTCGTAACACTTATTTCCTTTCTCCTGAGCAATCCGATTCCAGTGTAGTAGTTAAAGAATATATATATATTTTTTTCCTAACCCTGTATCCTGTAAAGGAAACTATTGATCACAGCCTGAAACTCTGATTAACCATCTGAGTCAAGTGATGAGTCAACTGTGGGAGCACAGGTGAAGGTAATTCAGCTGTGCTCCCTGAAGAGGTGGAGCTTGACTCCACCACTCCTAGACCCCTTTTAAGGGCTGAACACCACTAAGGTAACATCTCTTTCTGGAGTTCTTGTGGTGAGTGCCTGTCTTGACTGAAGGCCTCAGAGTTGGTGAGTCCTTTTCCTTAGATACCCTCTGGTTATCTATTTCCATCTACATTTGTATTATTCTAACTGTATACGATACTTGTATTATTTCAACTGTACAATCCAAACAGCAGGAATACCTCTGGATGCTACTGTGCAGTAGGAATCTACCTCTGGATCTACTGTGCGTGTAGAAATAGTTGGGAGATGACAGTTAATCTTTTGATTCCAGCAGATGAGAACAATGTGATAACAGTCACTTATTTCCTGAATAACTTTCTGAAAAAGAATTAAAAGATCAATAAGAAAGGAAATTCAATAGGAACAAATTTTCCAGTTATCTGCTTATTTATCTAGGGGCCTTCTGATTCTTCTAGGAGAGGTGGAGAAATGCAGTTTTGATCTGGATGTAATATCACAGAACTTCACGGTATCTTCACAAATCTTCCCAATATCACAAAAAAAACCTAACTAAATAAAAAAAAAATCTTGTCATAATACCCAACTTGATTTTACATGGAGGAGTCATTTTGCACATGCTGCTCTTGCAGGGATATTTCTCACCTCTGTAATATGGGATGATAAATAATATAAGACTATTGTCCCGTATCAAGCAAGCATTAGGGCTATAAAAACTCTAACTTAATAAACTTAGTAGTAGTGATGTTTATGAGCAGTTCTGAATGTTATGTAATGCCATTTAAAAAAAAAAAAATTATACTTAGATCAACAACAAAATTCTGGATGTAAGTAAGGAACAAATATGATTTTGTTGTACAGTTTGGCCGCTGAAACAAAATGATATAGTCACTTCTACCTTACATGCCCCAAGTCATGTGTTATTTGTGACTCATTTCACTTCTACAACTGGCTCTATTGTTCTGCAGAACACAACAGTATGAAGTGGTGCCAATTGAAATGCAAGAAACAAGCATTACATTGTTAGGAGAAAAAAACCATCTTTTTAGAAGATACTCATGACTTCATCCTTAGAGAGATAAGATGAAATTGTTCTTCCAAGAGTAGTTTCTCTTGTTTCAGAGGAGGATGGAAAGTACAAACTTATGTTTTAGCTTTGTTTTTCAGCATTCCCATTTTAACTTCATTCCTATGTGTAATGGTAGTTATAACAGCTCTTAATAGAAGGGAGGTGGGAGACACTATGTTTTTATGACCAGCAGCTTATTTATTCCTCTGATAGTGCTACTGATGAAGTAAAATACTGAAATGATGGTATAAAAGAGGACTGTCTTGCCTACTTATGCTACCTCAGTCTTGTGCTGCAGAGGAAGAATCTTATCTCTACTCTGCCTTCTCCTAGGCATTTTAGAGTTTTGATAAGAAAAAATCTTTCAGGGGTGGATGCTGAGGTGAGCTTAGCTTGAATATTTCCTTAGAATTCCATCGAACATGTATATCTCTAAAGATTTACCAGAACTGACAATTTTAAATGGTAATTGCTTGATTTTCTGTTAATTATTGCTTGCATAATTGCTGGTTTTAGTTTGATGCAAGTGGTGGCTGGCAAAGCATGGTTAGGCTGGTTTTCAAGTAATAAAGCTGTCTGCCCAGTATCAAAAGATTAACAGAATATGAGTGTGTCCAATTCTGTAAATGCTAATGTATGAAGGATGGTTATCCACCGTAGTTGTTTTTTTTTCTTTTTGGTGATTTTCAATAGTTGTAAATAAATTCTTTAAAAAGGGAAGCTGTGAAAATGACCAGTCTGAGTGGAAGTAAGGCTACTCAGAAGGACTGGGGACCTGTCTGGGACCCAGTATCTAACAAGATACTGTTTACTTCTTGTATACCTGTTCTTGCATCTGTCAGGTGTTAGTGGGTGTGTTGGAAAAAGTTCTTTGTGTTGTGAAACAAGCAGCAGTGGTTAAAGAGTTCACTAAAAACCTTGTATTGGTTTTGCTTCTCACTATACACAGGCCTGGAGGATTTAGGCTGCTGTGTGGGAATGCAGATGAGATGCCACAGCAAAGCTGGGCAAAAGGAAAATATTTTCATTGCTTGATTTTTAAATCTTGATTTAGTAGTGAAAAAAAATAATTTAACATATCTGCATACTTCTTGAGTCTTTTGTAGGTTGCTGGAATCTGACCCAGTGTTGTTAATGCTTATTATTGTCTGTATAAATGACTCTTTATCCAGTTTCCTTGAGTGGCTTTTCAGTGTGTTTAATACACATGGTTAATGTTTTTACTGCTTTCTCATGATATGCTGGTAGATGCATCTTAAAATATCAGTTGAACAGCAATGAAGCTCATTGTATCTAAGCGAGAAATACATTATTTCTTGTATAATAAATAACTTCTACCCAAGAAAGAAACTGATAGAATAAAGGAAATAGTTGCCTCAAAGTGGAGCTTAGCATTAAAATGCTATATGTTGGAATATTGTGCTACCAAGCGAGCTGAAGATTTGAGTCCTATTAAATTGCATCCAATATGGATGATTTTCACTAATATTCAATGCAACCATAAATTAATATCCTTGTACTGATACATGAAAATTATGCAAGATAAATCGTAGGTGCTTGACAGGATGCATATAACATTAAATAAATAAAAATTCCAACAGCTGAATTATCTTAAAATTACTGCTAAAAATGCTTTTTGCATTTGTTCTGACAACAAACCTCTCTCGTCCAGGATAGCATGTTTACAGTAGTTAAATTTTAAGGAAGCTAAATTTCAGATGTATTAACAAAATTAATTAGTAGTCTTTTAATTTATTCTGACTTTCATAGTTTTGGGGGTTTTGTTTGTTTTGAAACAGCTTTTTTTCAGCCTGTGTGTGAATGTTTACAGATTTGGAAGACCATATACTTCTGATGTTTAGTTCTGGTCTTGGGAGGCATAATGCAATAATACACTGCAAGATCTTTTCTAAGAAAAAAGGTGGGATACAATGTCTTGGATGAAAACTGAAAATACCTAGAAGTATTATCACAAGGAGCACATGAAACAGAACAAATCTTTCCACTTTAACATTTATTTCTCCTGTTACCAAATCCATTACACTGTAGTAACTTCCTTTAGAATTCTCTAACAGAGACATAACTGTGTGGTGATGCTTTTTGTTACTTGAAGACAGAGTTGTGGAAAAACTACTGAAATCTAAACACTGTGTACACGTGAATACCATCTGGTAGAAGAAAATCCCCCAGGAAAAGGAAGCTCTCTGTAGAGTTATGTGAAAATATATTTGGAATAAATAGCAGGACAAATAACAATGTGGTTGAATGGACAAAGTCCAGATGTGCATTTGCAATAGGAATCTGAGTAAATTATAATTAGAATATGTAGGCCAAATAAATGCTGAGTCGAGCTTATTACCATTCTTGTCACTAGATAGAATTCTTTCCTATGCTTTCTATGCATTTGCTTATGCTATTCATCTTGCTTCATCTATTGTTTCAGTCTCACAAGCTCTGAAGTTATGTTGCCTTTTCATAGAACTCACCTTTTAGCACTTGAAACTGTACCTTTCAATGTGAACTGATAACAGGAGGAATAGTGAAAGTGATACGGAGTCCTATACTTATGAGCTATCTTTTTGTAGTTAGCCGTAACTAATGTGTCAGAGTGTTATAGCTATGAGTATGTCTTCCCATTTGCAAAATGATCAGTGAATAAGGAAGAAACTGCAAATTTCCTTTCTGTGAGGTGCTTTTTCACATTCTCTCATGTGCTCTTTGCAGCTTTGGAACAGGAGTGGATATGTCAGGATCTTTCATATCCCTGCATGTGGAGGCACAAAGCCTCTGTTCAGCCTCTCAGCACGATAAGAAATAGCAAAAGACATGATCCTGTATATCAGCCTAGAGAGATATAATTTTGTTGTTCTTTTTTGTTTGTTTCTTCTTAGTTTAAGGGAAAAAACACAATATTGTTTTATTTATGTAATGGAGTTCAAAGACCTATCCTAAAATTCATAAAGTTTCCATGTCTGCAAGCATGTGTGGAGGGGAGAATAGAGGAAAATAAACTGGCCATGCATACATTGTTTCTAATGTATGTTCTTGTTATTTGAGATGCAAGGTTTCATGATGAAACTTCTGTTTTTGTGGGTATAACTTCCCTGTGTCCTCTTTTCCCCTTCCCTCTCTCAGGAATACCAAGTTGATATTTTAGTTTTTTAGATTTTTTTAAAATAATATTTGTGATTGGACAAATATGTATGAAATTTCTGGCCTCTTCCTCCATTTTAGCTCTCCCCAGAAGTTAAAGATAGAAGTGGTTGCTTGCCATGCGTCTCTGCCATAGCAATATATTTTTCTCTCTAGTTATTGAGTTTATTTCCTTCTGGAATGTTTGTTTCTTTTAACTATGAACGACAATGTGGTGAAAACCCATTAACACTTCTGTCTTGACTGGTGAATGTGCGTAGCATGAATATCTCTTATGACATTATCTCCAGTTTTATTATCTACGTAAGGACTAACTTGGGTCCTAGATTTTTATTTTCTTCTTGTAAAGGGTAAATTACAAGCTCTACCTGTTGCATGTTTGTTTATTTCAAAGTAGTTATACCAATACTATCCCTATGTTGCTCTGATATTAGTGCCTTACAAGGAAAGTCTTGGTGACGCATGTTTGATTAAAAATACTAATTAAATTTATTAATATTGTCAGTTGCCAAACAAAATCAATAATTCTTCAGTCCTCTCTCTGTGACAAGCAATGGAAGCTTTATTCCATTTTTACCAGTGAAACCACTGGAAGTGACCTACCAATGTCAGCTAAAATCATATTGTTTACTAAATCTCACCTCTAATTGTCTAATGGAATTTTTATTCTCCCACATCCACTTCAAAGTAGAAGTGAATCCTACGTGTTATGGAGACTTCTCTGATCCTGGTATATATAAACAGGGTGGAATTTTTCTAGTCTGACATCAGGAACCAGTAAGATTATTTCTTAGTAGGGTGTCAAGATAAGGAATGTTGTGTAGAAGCAATTGTCAATTGTTAAACTTCATAATGGTTGCTGTTTCTGAAAACCTGAGCGTTCTTTCTCTTTGAGAGAACCACTCAGCATAAAAAGTCTTTCTGAAGTAGTTCTTATATATGTCTATTGGTTTATTTGACACAGTACATATCTCAGAGACACTGCCTGGGAGATTTGTTCTATGCAAATAACCTTATTGTTTAAGAAGTCCAGGATGTTCCTGCTTAAAAGAGCAGGTTGTAAAGGGAAGGTCTAACTCAAGGGAAATTGTACACAACAAATATCTAGGCAGCAGCTTTTGAAAACAAGCATAAAATCTTATTTTAAAATACTTCTGTAGTTTTTTTTTCTTTTTTTTTTTCTTTTTTTCTTTTTCTTTTTTTTTTTTTTTTTTTAACCTAAGATATTTACAAGGGGAAAAAATGTTGAAATACTTCTGTGGTACTCTTGCCTTTACTGCTGATCCTGGCTTCTGACATGTTACATTCTCCTCAAGGCAAGAAGAGGGAGTCTGCAGGTAGTAGAGCCCACCTATGTGGCAAATGAGAGCCTCAGGTGGAGCACAGGATGACTATCCTTTTTGAGTTTAAAGGGATTGAATTATTAACTTCTAATGCTTGAGGCTATGGGACACAATAGTTGTCCCCCTCTCCCCCACCTCCACCAGAGTGGTTGATATTTTTATTTATTTTATGAAAAGCAAAATCTGCAATCCATTCAGAGTACTTGCAGAGTACTTCTGAAGTATACTTGACTGTGAAGAAGTTATACTGGCCTTCTCTTGCTGTAGGTAAATAGATCAGGCTTCTTTCAGTCCCTTTAACTTTACCCTTCAGATACTGCATCATTGAATATATAAGCTTATTCTACATTTCCCTACTGTTTTTCAGTCTAATTTTTGTGTTTCCTTTGAGATCAAGTTGGCATCTTGTATATCAAATAGGCATCATCTGTTAGAGCTTTGTCATGTCTGAAATATCTGGTAGAAGCGTGATTTAGGTTTTTCAAAATATTTCTTTATATATATATATATTTCTGATGACATGTTACTGTTACATAGAAGAAAACAAAAAACACCAGGAAAGTATTACGTTGCCAATTAGTTTACATGCATTATTTAACTAATGTTCAGTGATTTTGGTGTTCTATATCAACTTTGTATGGCTATATTCAGGAGGATCTCCCCGTTCTTTGAATAACCATGTGAAATATCCTTTATCCTCTTCTCCACATGAGAAATGCACTCGTGTTTCCAGCCAAGTCATATCTTTCAATTTAATAGATGAAGACAGCTAAAAACGGGTAATCTAGGCCATTGTAATTACTCTTTTTATTATGAATTTCTCCAAATACTTGTAAAAGCTTGACTTCTAAACAAGACAAAGTTCATACAAATATTTGTGAATTATTTTTGTTGTCTTTTTCATAAGCATGGGGAAAAAGTAGGGGTGAGAAATGGAAGAACAAAATGGTTTCTAAATGTTGGTCTTAAGTCTACTCTAGGCTACATTCATTTTCACAGAAACCATGAGAAAAACAAACAAAATCTCTTGAAGGTCACTAAAAAGATTACAGATGGAAGTCATGGGAAACAGGAAATTCAGGAAATGTTACAGTATTTTAATATCAGTTTATGAATATCAAATTGAAAGTATTTATAATCATGTTATCCATGAGAAATGCAATAAATAGCACTGTCTAGTGTGAGGAATGCTTTCCAGTGTCTTTGAAGTGAGAGAGCAAAAATGTAGTCTGCTCTCACTTTTACCACAGCAGCCACTTAGGGGTTAAGTTTAATCCATGAGAAATTTATTCTGTTCACCTGTGCCCCAAGCGTTGATTTTTGTGACAAGTGGGTGAAAATAAAGGGGGGGATTATGTAATTTTTTGGTGTTTCTTTAAGAAAACAATGCAAAAAAATAACGTATGCAACTGAACCAGCAAATATCATATTTTCCAATATTTTTATCTACTGCATTATTTTCAACACTTTATCTATTAGATTTTTGCACTATGATACTTAATAGTGGTGTTTTCTCTTTGATTTCACACTAGTAATAAGATGCTTTCCTTTTGGTAAGAATGGAAAGTGGAAATTCACACTTGCAGAAAATCTGTCCTCTTCATTTTCCTGACTACTGAACCCTATTACACCTGTTAATTAGACATAGGGAATGTTGTTCTGAATTATCTAACACATTAGATTCTCCTCATTTATACAAAGAAATTTCAGTAAAGTGTATTCAGTGCCTTCCATATCAGTGCCTAGCCTTCAGAAGAGTATGAATGGGCACAATTATTAATTTTGCTTGCAGTACAGATAGAATGACAGTATAATGCTTTTGATGCTGGCAAAAGCTGATGCTGTCGTTCAAGTACTATACATGGTGCACAGAGAGGAAGCGCTGCCCACGCATGTAGGGCAAGAAGGTTAAAAGTTACTATTTAGTCAGTGAAAAATCACAGAATATTCTCAAAAATATGAATGAGAGACTTCATCTGCAAGCTATAAACAAAATGATCATAGCAACAGGAATGCATTAAGAATTGTATTGCCATAAACTCTTCAAATTCTGGGGCTTAAAACTGTGTGTAGAGTAGAAGTGATCGATGTAGATTGTTTGAAGTAATATACTAGTGTATTGATTTATCTCCAGAAGAAAACTGTAGAAAGTAAATCCTAAACTTGAAGTGTTCTAGGCTGACTAGAATCTTAGGCTAACTAATAATTATGGACAGTCTTTTGTGAAAGTCATCTGTAAAGACTTTGCCAGCCTTCTCTGCAACAGCTTTTCTCACTGCAGCTTTCTATTACTTAAACTCAAATGTTGTCAGAATACTTCTCTAGAGTTTATTTTTAATTCTGAGGAGATTACAAATACTCTGAACCCTTCAAGGAATAGGAATGCACAGTGATACTGTTCACTGTTTCCCTGCATAATATTTTTATTCTGTCTTTGATGTATTCAATTGCAGTTGTAGTGAGTACCCCTGTCCTGCAGTTTTTCATTTTCTTCCCTTCAATTCTTTAACTTGCTGAAATTAAAATATCTTTCTTCAATTAAAATATGCACATTTTTAAAGATACTTATACTATGGAACAGAATAATATTTATTGAATAAACTTTCTCAGAAAAAGTCTCTTATGTGTGATTCTGTAAACTCTTAAATTATAAATGCAAGGTGGTTGGGCAGACCCTCCATGCTTCTTTTTTAAGGCCCTTCATACAAAAAAAAAAAAAACAAAAAACCAAAAATCTGAAGTGGGCTCCTTAAGAACACCAGTACTTTCTTCCCTAGAGAGGCAGGAGTGCCAACCCTTCACAACCTATACACCACTAAAACAGTGTGACAGACAACATGCCATCAACATTCTATTGAAATAATGTTTGTGGCAGTTCCATGTAGGATTCAAGCCTTTCACGCTGTCTGCTGTATTTCAGCTTGGAAACTAAAGAAAACTGTCAAACAATTTGTATGTTCTTATATAGATGCTTAGTCAGCTCCTCTTCTGACTGAAAGGGGAAGAGAATAGTTAAATGCTAAAGAATAGTGATTCTGATTAAATTTGTTTGACAGAGTTCATCTCTGCTTACAGCTTGTTGATGAAATGTACTTGCCAATAAGTTCAGTATTTTTTTTGTCATTAACTGAAGCATTCATTTTTTTCATGCTGTTACAGATATTGTTCAACACGGGTTATGTTTCAGCAACACAATACCTGTAAATCAAACCAACATTCACAGAAAAATATTCTATAAAATTTAATTTTCTCTATCAAAGAATACATTCAATTTACAAAGTGCTACGACTTAATGTGATTAAAGGACATCTATACAAGGAGACTTGTATCCCTTACTCGCTAGCTATCAAAGATCAAAAGTGTTACTGAAAGACTGGCTATCCAACAGCAACAGGGGAGCTGCATGCAATTTTTTCCCTAAAAAACAATACCTGTGTAAAGTAGATGAAAAACGGTTAGTAATTTAATACAAGCAATGCACAAGCCAGAAGGTGAAATAGTATTTCAACTGCATAGTAAATCAATAAAAGAAGGTCTTAAGTAAAATCAATTTGTTAAGTCAGAATAATTAAGTTCTTAGATCTACTGGGGTGCAATTACTTTATAGAAATAAGAGCAGAATTAAAGTACTGACGTGAAGATTTTGTTCTCAGAGCTATGGGTAGTAGTCTTAAAATTTCTATGTATAATTGTGAAAAGAACAAGTTTAATTTAGGTAAACAGCTTGTAGTTTTTGGGCTGTTTTAAAGTAAAAGTAAAATTATAAACTGTTGTGTAGTCTAATGATGAGAACAGATTATTCCTTTTTTTCTGTTCTGGCTTTTGACTAGCTTATTATGTTCTCATCCCTCTGCTATTGCTTCTGCCCTTTAAGGAACTGTACATTCTTTCTACTTCTCTTGAAATAAAATCCTAACATTCTACTACAGGTAAAGGTCGTTACTTGCTCTTCAGGTTATGTTCACGTTTGAATATTCTAGTATGCTGTTTATTCTTTTGATTTGTCTTTTAAGTACCTCAAATTCTTGTGTTCTGTCCTTATTGAAAAAGTTTCAAAAGAAGGTGTAGTAAGCACGTAGACCACTTTGTGACTTGCATCAACAAGGGCACTTGCATACAGTTGGGAAATGAAATCAAAGGCAGGGGATTTGTCTTCCTTACACTGAATCAATGCTGAATCAGAGCAATTCAGAGAAAGGTGTGACTCTCAGTACCTGTATTGAGGCATCAATGTATCAGAGGCATCAAGCAGAAGCAGAAAGGTAGGGTGGTGCTTTTTAAGTATTTTAGGGAATGAACCATCTGTTTACTTGGCCCAATTTCACATTTTGAAAGAGCTAGCTACAAACATTCTCAACCCTGTCTTCAAATGGACATCTGTGAATAACTAAACATGCAATTCTAGAGGCAGATAGGAATCTTAGTTCTATTTATATTATGTAGATTCCTTTAGAGGTTTTCCTGATTTAGACATTAGCAAAAATTGAGGATCTCGATTATTTTAAATTTGGGTATCTTAAAATCCTTCAAGTTCTATTTTTAACTTGGTTTTGTTAACTTTAGGTCTAGATGTGCTTTATTTTGCTTTTCATAATTTACAAACAAGATGAGAAAAACACTGGATGATTTAGCTTCACTAATGTGGTTGATTGAACAGTGGAACACTTTCTCAGCCTTTTTCATGCTCGGTGCTGTAGCCTTGTCAGAAATGTCTCTTTCGATAACCATGTAAGTCTGCTCCAGTATTTTTTTTCTCATACATCTTAATAGTGGCCATAAGTATCACCACTCACATTCACAGAGCTTGTAGGAAGCTAGTTTTGATGTTATTGAGTTAGTTAACATATTACAGGGTTCCTTCATTAGATCTGTGCTGCCACTGGACAGGGGAAATTAGTGGTTGCCAGTGGGTGGATGTGCATCTGCTTTTTAGGCAGCTCATCATTTATGATGATACAATAAAATATAACTTTAAAGTATGAATCTGTACTTTAAAGTACAATTTTGAATGTATTAATACACATTTTAAAATATGATTTTGAGTTTCTGCTTCTCAGGTTAAATGTTTAAAATTACTAACCTTACCAGTCATGTTGGTATGCTACACCCACACAGACTAGATAAGTGATTTTCTCATATTTATTTTCTTTAATCTCTGTATACACACACACATTTAAAATTCTCCTGTAAAGCATAATGCAATTTTCAGTCTTTTTGTCCAAATCTTACCATATAGAAAATATTTTATTCCACATCACTAAATATGTGTAAGTGTACTTACTCCCTGTGTCAACCTAATCATCTAAAACCTTGTGACAGTAAATGTAGAGTGCCTTTTCTGCAGCAGTTTTCTTTGAACAGGAAGATTCCCTGGTGAATTCATTATTAGATAGAAGTCCCACCCCTATGAAACTGCTGTAGACACATAACAGGATTACTGCTCAAGAGTTTACAAGCATGCAAGTAAAACTGCTCCAGTCAGAAGCAGGCATCTTTAACTAAGGTAGGAGAATGATCTTTAATACACCTTGTAACAAAACAAGAAAGCATTTCTAAGTAATTTTTCTTTAAATAAAATTACTTCAGATACTACGGTATCAGTTCAGCTTCTATGGAAAAAAAAAATGGTGTTTTAAAAACTGTATAACTGCCTTTACTTGTTAGAGTTAATATATTTTCAATTCAAGCTCCTGATAAATGTGGAGGTTGTTTTATCATTGGAAAAAGGAGGGTTCAAAAGCATGTAAAAATTCTAGAAATGGCTCTTGTACTTCATATGTTGATTTTTATGATTTTGAGAGAATACTTAAGATTCTCCTGTTTAGTATTTCTAAATTAAATATTATTAAATATTATTAAATAAATAGTATTTCTATTTATTTCTTCAGTATTTATTTCTATCTTGTAGTTTCATAGTTAACAGAATGGATATGACAATTTTCAGTTTTAAGTAAGTCCTTGCTTGTAATTTACCTTGAAAAAATACATATAATATGTCTGCGTTTTCAGAATAGTAATTTGTTATACACATAAAAAGGGCTTGATACAAATTTTCTGACTTTCTTAATTAGCTAATGTAAGATGTATTCATGCAAATCTAAGAAAATAAATTATCTGGATTTAATAACCTAATGGCAAGCAGCCCTCAAAATGTAGAGCTGCCTAATCAATGTGGTGACAAATGAAATGATCTGTGGCCTTCAAGGTTGAGAGCTAATTGAATGATCACACAGCCTTTTTTTTTTTTTTAAACAGCTGCTTGTATATTCCTAATGGATAGCTTGGTTTTATTCTTCCTTAAAGTAATTGCACATTCATTCTTAATTGAAATTCCCCGGTTTTATCTATCAGTTTGCTTTTAGGTAGGGCAAGGGTCTTTGACTTTTATACTTTGGAGGTTTACGTTGTCAGTGTGATGTATAGAGCACCTACTTGTAACTGTAAGTGAATAAAAAATCATTTTAACCTGCTCTTAAAATGTTCCCCTACTGAAAAATTCTGAAACCCAAATTAGAGAGTGCTGGGAAATCTCAAGTCTATTAAATGTATTCCCTGCTTTGGGTACTGCTTGTGTAAGGAAATATAATAATTTATCTTTGTTAAACTGGTTGTTTTATGTACATAATCAGCTACAGCATAAATTACTTCATTAACAGATACATAGGGAAGTCTATGTAATGAAATGTCTGAGTCATAATAATAAAACTGACTTATACATGTAAATTGTCATAGCAATCATTAATGTTTAAGTGTTCCTTGTCACCAAAAAGTTTGGAAGGACAACTGCCTTTCCTGTGCTTCTCCAACTGCTCTGTTTCTGAGGGCAGTGATTAGGAGTATTTTCATTTTCATAATGATCAGGGTCCTGTTGTGTTTGAGCTACTTAGTTTTAGAGGCACTGAATCTCACAGTAGTATGTACCATATTCTCTTATGGTATTTGACACTAACTGGGCTATCTCTTAGTATATTAAACAAGTGGTTCATTTGGTTTCTTAGTTATATAATTTTTGATATATTCAATACTTATACGGCTGTCTGATAGCTTTAGCAGACTTTATCCCACGTGCTTTGTCCATTGCAAAAAATGTTTTATTTTTCAAAGAGCTTCTCCTCCACAGGCCCTATAGCTCATTTTGCTGTAAATTGAACAGGTTTTCTGTTCCCATTTCTTGGGGGAAAAAAGCGTTAATATTTATCTCATGACAATGTAGAGCAATGAAAATTGCTTCCCTGGAAAGATGACAATGAACAATGACCCATTCTTTACTTTCCATACTTGAATGTCATCCATATCCAAATGTTGTGAGAAGTCTCCACATTGTTTGCTTTGTTTTCTTACTTTTTTTCACTCTTCTCTGTGGAACAAAACAGACTATACACAAGTGCAGTGCCTTGCACGATTTGAACAAGAAGGGCGTTTTTGGAGCAGGGAACAGAAGAGGAGAAAAAACAGAAGCCAAAGGAAGAGTCTTTTGCATCCACATATGAAGTTATCTGACATATTAATACTTATTTTTTGCAGTTAAAACCTGATTTCCTACGTGTTCTTCCACATACTCCCCTATCCTTTGCCCCAGCCAAAAAGTAGTCTTGCTGTATAGCAAAAAGATGAGTTCTGTAACTTCGTGAGAGTTATGCAGATTGCAGACACTGTGTATGGGGAGAGAGAAATCATTTCACTCTTTCCATGCTTGGCAATAAAAAACATATCGCTAGTCTCATTTGATGAAAAGCAGAGGTGATAGGGAAATTACAGGAATACAGATTTTATTGATATTTGAATGTAACTGTGTCCTGAGGGCAGGCAGTCTTTGTGAATTATATTGATAGTATCTTCTTAATGCATTTCTACCTATTGTTACCAAAATTGTTAGCTGATGGCTAATAAGGCTTTTAACTTCCTGACACTGACAAAGGCAGCTCAGTGAATGAGAGAACTCTGAGACTGATATTTAGCCTGGAAAAATGTGTTTATTTCAGACTACCAGAAAAAAATCAGTTTGTTTTCCTGAATGTTCTGAATTGCCCTTTATATTTCTGATATTTCTGTACAAGCTTTTCCCAGGACTCAACTGTTGTAAGGAAATTAAATTAGGATTATCATGGTATTAAGTTCTTATATATGTGTGTATGTATGTGTGTGTATATATATGTATGTGTGTGTGTATTTATATATGTAAGAAACAATTGGAACATCATCTTGTTCCAATTTTTTGTTTGCCGCATTATTGTCATCCTTCACTTGATTTATCTTTAGGTAGAATATAATGCAATTGCATATATTACAAGTGGTATAACCTGAAAACACAATAATTTGGTCTGGAAGTCTCTAGCCAACTGGTAGCTAACGTCAAGTAAATCTGCACAAGCTGCATTTACTCTATTGTTGCCATTTCAGCGTGTAGTGTTTTTTTTTTCTTTTTTTTTATTTGTTTGATTTCTCATGCCTGACTGTCTTTTATGTTTAAAAAAGATTCTACCTTTGAAATGCAAAGAAATTTCTCAAATAGAAAATGTCTCATAATGCTATAATATGGGTTGTAACAAAGAAGAGCATGGGATAGTAGCATAACATGTAGCTAAAGCATAATTTGAGGAATTTTTTTTTTTTTGAACGTGAAAATTTGCAATAAAATAGTCTTATGTAATTTACTATTGCATGTAGAACCATAAATGGGCAGGAAGTAGCAGTGGGGAGAAAAACAACAACACAAAAGGGATTTCCCCAAATTTTCTCCTATAGAAGGATTGAGGCTCAACATATTGCTTAGAGTCTAACAACTACAACCAAAGAAAAACTTTTCTTACCCTTAGAGGGAATGGCTAAATCTTCTATTACCTATGGATTTATTTTCACTGAAAACTAATTGACCAGGAAAATGTGATTTGCAACAAGATTTAAAATTTGATTTTCTTAATAATCATCTGCAAGCGAAAAAGGTACTTACATCCCATGTTTGATTAATCCTTGTAGGTAATACAAATGTATAAATTGACTTGCCCTTGCAGGCTTAGAATCAGTTGTATGCTATAAAAACACACAAATGTAAGGAGATTTCTAGTTTGTTTTCACAGTGCAAATATTAGCTTAGCAAATTGTAAAGCTATGAACTTCAGATATCTTTTTTAAGGCATTCAAGGCCAGGTTGAATGGGACCCTGGGCAACCTGATCTATTGGCTAACAATTCTGCCGCTGGTAGGAGGTTAGGAACTTGATGGTCTTTAAGGTCATTTCCAGCCCTAGCCATTCTGGGATTCAGATATCAATATATACTTCCATGGAAAACTGATTCACTAACATGTAATGTCTCATATTTTATTATGCTGGCACCTTTTGTCAGAGGTGGAAGTTGGTGGTATGGCAGTAGAGCATCACGACAGTATTCCCTTCTTTTTACTGCCATGTGACAGATGGCAGCAATGGGGCAGTCTGACAAGATGGCATGTGACATGGAATTGCAGAAGAAAAGGTGTGGAACTGAATTCCACCATGTGGAATAAATGGCACTCATTGACATTCGTTGACATTCATTGATGTTTGCTGAATGGTTTTGGAGACCAGCCAGTGGATGTCGACATAGTAAGGCAGTGGGTGGTGTGTTTTAGCAGTGGCAACAGCAACAGTGGATCACCTTTGCTGGTGCAGATTTGTACAAGTATGGCAGGCAGGCTTTTGTTTATGGCTGGCAAAAATGCATAGCTCGTGATGGTGATTCTGTTGGAAAAGTGTTTTGTAGCTAAGAATTTGCTCTATCAAACTATCAAATCTATTTCCAGCAGTGTTATTGTGCTCTTTGTATCTGTAGTTTTCATGGAAATAAATAGGAGACAATACTTTCAGAGCTACATACATATATGATAATATTGGTATATGTTTGTATAAAGTAGGAATTATTCTGTAGTCTTCTGAAATGTGAAGATACCTCTGAAATGCCATTCTACTTAGGTGAAACCTTATTAAGATGATCTTTTGAAAGGGTAGTTAAATAATGTATCACAGTCTGTATTGATGCATGCTCCTGCATTAAGCTAGCTATTCATTATGTATGTAATAATGTATTTTATGTATTTGCTGTTTCACCTTTGTTTTTAATTTACTTATGCCTTCCTTCTGGAAAAGTATTCTAATAGTTTTAACACTGATATATCAGAATCGTTCTGGATAATATTTTTAGGCTGTTAATTCTATCTAGACTTCCCTAGTTATCCCTTAAAGCTACTGAGAGTACCCCAGCTTTATCTGAGCTAACATTGTTTCAACTGGGAGTTCAACTGAAATCAGCAGAAGTCACACAAATATATGTATATCTGAGCAACCTCGCTGATATTGTGAGTTTGTGCCTGAATTTAATACCAGTGAAGGAGATTTATCTCAGACACTCAGCCTGTCTATAAAGACCACTGCCCCAGGAGGAATATTTATATCCTGGAGAGTTTCAGATTCCTTTTTTTCATTGAGAAGAGCAGTAGATACCTAGGTGTAAGCAAAGGAACCATGAGAAGTTTTCAGTAAATGAACACATCTGCTAGCTTTGTTCAAAAATTCAGGTGGCACTGTACCTCAACCTCAGTCTCCTGTTTTAGGTTGTATTTTTAAAAGAAAACCCTCCAAAAGTATCAATGTAAAGATACAATTTCCATTCTCTCTGTAATAGGCATTGACTATAGAGCACTAACCTTGACTTCTACAAAGGACATAGCTATGTATAAGAATAGGAGTTTGTGCTTTTAAAATATTGTGTTATAACTTATAAATAATTTATATATTTTGCATTTTTAAGCCATGTAATTTATGAGTTTTATCCAACACAGTTGCTGGATTTTAGTTTGAGAGATCTGTAGCAAAGTATAGGATTACTGCTGGCACTTTCTTACATTGACATTTTAGTACTCAGATGTTCTTTCAAAGGTTTTCTGCAGACACGGTTTGGTTCAGGACTTTGATCAGGCTGAGTGGCTGATAGTTTGGGCAGGCAGCTAAATTTCCAGTCTTACATAGGCATTTCTGACCATAACCTAAGAAATATTTTTGGTAGACTGTCTGCTCTCACTACTTCCATTTTCTTTCTCTTACCTAAGCATGAATTTCAAGTGCTCTGACCCTGTAAGTGCCTGTCTCACCTATGAATCCTGAGACTGCAATCTGTGTAGTAGACTAGTAACTAGTACTGTTCTGTACTTCTATAGTATCTCTGGCTGAATGATATGACTATCAATTTTATTAAGAAATATTCATATATTAATAATTCCTCAAGTCAAAAGCAGATTCCAGCCTTTGAGTTTGGAATTTTTGATATCTAAATTGTTCCAAGACTGAAGAGCGCCTAGCATCTTCAGCCGCTGAAAAAGAGCTGGGAGGAACTTCTGTAGTTATTCTTTTGTATGATGGAATAAGAAGATAATGTTTAGCTGAGTTGTGCATTTCAATAGTAAGAAATGGATTTTGAGAAGAGTAAAACAGTAGTGAGAATTATTTTGATTGCTGCAATAAATGAAGAAGGAAAATAATATGCCAGTAATGTACTGGGTGGATCTTTGTCTGTTCCCCTTGATGTCAAGACACAGATCTGACAAAAAAAGGGACAGATTTTTTTTTTCTTTCCCATGCCAAGAGTCATCAAGTAAATCTCTGTCAGGTAAATCTCAAGTTTGCAGAAAAGCAGTTCCTGTAAAAAGCATCCAATTAGCCTACTTATGTCACTTAGTACTCTGTGCTTTAGTGTTCTTTGACTGTAGATTAGTTTCTGTGCTCTAATCCCTGCCATTAATATTCACTCACCATAAGCTTGCTTTGCTATGCATTATTTATCGAGTTTAGAAAGTGATATAACAAGTTCTAACAAGGAAACTGACAAAAATATTGTCCAAAAGTGCTTTTAACCTAAACAACCCACACACTGAAGAAGAAATGTGAAAAAAAACCACTATTAAAAATAAGGCAACTGAGTATACATATACTAATGTCATGCTGCTTGCATACTTTTTATCTGTTTCCTTAAATTTTAACTGGAGTTGTAGAAATAAATTTTCAAGTATACCAAAGAGAGTGCTAGACCACCTCCCCTATGAAGATGAGCTGAAAAAACTGGGTCTCTTCAGCCTTGAGAAGAGAAGGCTCTGAGGAGATGTTATAGTAGCCTTTCACTACCTGAAGGGGGCCTACAAGGAAGCTGTGGAGTGACTTTTTAGAAGGGCCTGTAGCAACAGAACAAGGAGAAATGGTTTCCAACTGGAAGAGGATAGATGTAGACTAGATATTAGGAAGAAATTATTTCCCGTGAGGATAGTGAGACGCTGGTACGTGTTTGCCAGTGAGGCTGTGAATGCCCCCTCCCTGGAAGCATTCAAGGCCAGGTTGGATGGGGCTTTAAGCGACCTGGTATAGAGGGAGGTGTCCCTACCTGTAGCGGGTGGACTGCAACTAGATGATCTTAAGAGTCCCTTCCAACCCAAATAATTCTATTTTATGATATAAGCAGAGACCAAAAGATGTAACCTTGTGGGTATGTCAGCAGAACCCAGGATCTGGTATTAAATAATTAAATATCTGTTTTTTAAGGTGTTTGAGAAATTTGTTCAAGGGGAGCTATCACAGTTAGGTTTAGGTACAACTGGTGAAGTCAAAATCTTAACAGTTCAAACAATAAACTAAGAAGTTGCCTATTCTGTTCTGTTCTTAACTCAAAGCAAATATATGAGACAGAATATTTTTGCCATTCAGAATATCTGGCATTTGGGATTCTAGCAGAAATGCATGATTTGGAGAAAGTGAATAACTTTTTCTGGTTATTAGTTGAGCTTTAAACTCCTATAGGAATATCTTAAAGCTGATGTAATGCATGAGTTGAGGGAAATTATAAATTGCTGGAGGATATTGTCATAGACTTACCCACAGTTGTGGTTTAAAAATACATCTAATGTTGACTTTTAAAAGCTAGTTGGTTTCTATGAGTCATTTTTAGGGCACTTCATATTTGTATGAAAGTGAATTTAAATTTTACTGACTGATTTCTATGTAAGAGAACAGCTTGCTTTCTTTAGCAATTCTTATTTACTATTTTGTGGATTGATAATGTGTTATGTAGCCCTAAATCATCTGTTTTTTGTTTTGTTTTGTTTTTTTTAATTATAAAATTGGTTGAATTTCTTTGTACCTGCTGATTAAATACGCTAACAAATGAAGTAAAACATTATGATAATATACTGTCAGACCTTTAAAATAATCGAGAAATTAAACAGTTTCTGTTATTTCATTTATGAAGATTGTGTTCTGTGCAGAAACTCACTTTATTCTGTTCCTATAGTAAATCATCTGCTTGAAAGGTGTGTGAAACTTCGTTAAATGCAGTGTTTAGTGCTTCAGCTGTTCAAAATCCAAAGTTTTAAAAGATTTAGATGTATTATCACAGAGCACAAATGAAAACAAACTAGTAATGCCTGGAAATGAAAGACTTCATGCCTCCTTCGTGCTCTGCAGTGCACCTGGTGAATCAGTCATGATTTCCAAGCATAAACTCCAGATTTTGTGTAAAATATATTCTCTTACTATGTTCTTTTTGTTTGTTCTAAAGCATGCTTTATTTTTTCCCTGTGACACTGAGATTCTTAACAATGTTAGAAACAAAAGAGAGATGCTGTGCCTGGACTGGAATCAGCCTCTGTTGTTAGAAACCCTACTTGCTGAATATGTAGATATATATTTCCAAGGTCATAGAATCACAAGGTTGGAAAGGACCGACAAGATCATCTAGTCCAACCATCCTCCCATTACCATTGCTACCACAAGCCACTAAACCATAGCTCATAGCTCCTCATCCAGACACTTCTTGAACCCTGCCAGGAACGGTGACTCCACCACCTCCCCGGACAGCCATTCCTTTGCCTGACCACTCTATGAGAGAAAAAGTTCATTCTTATGTCTAATCTAAGCCTCTTCTGGTACAGCTTGTGGCCATTTCCTTGGGTCCTGTTTGTTGTCTGGGAGGAGAGGTATTTCTACCATTCTCTCAGCAGCTACATTTGTCATAATGGTAAATATTATACCGTGGTATAAGAGACCAAATTCTGCTCTATCTCTTCTCATCTCTGCAAGATCTCACATGACAGCATGTTTCTGTCTCTGCTCATAGCTGGCAGCCTGGAAAATTTGCAATTCTAACTTTATTTTCATCATGGTATGCTTAAAAATAACTGTCGTCTCAATGATGAAAAGGTATTTGGCTCAATATTTGAGGGGAAAATCCTTTGCACCATCTGATGCAGTGTTCAGCACTGTTCTGGATACAGAAGGGTTAAGCAGCATGCCTGGGACAATGATGAGTATTGGTTTCAATGCTGTTTCCAATTAGGTTTGATAAAGAATTGTATACAAGAAAAACAGTCAAGGGCAATGGGGAGCTGCTTTAGAAGAAAGAACAGATGGAGAAGATGACAGATTTATGCTCCAGGTGATTGGTATAATAACCTAGAGGAAAAAACACAGGAGAAAGCAAAGCACTCAAAACAATATTTTGCATGTATTTTGCTGTGCTTTCTTGCTATGCATGGAGAGCATAATTCTATGGAACATTTGGCATGCTGCAGTTCTGACTGTGCCTGCACAAATTCTAGTTGAGGAGATGAGGTTGACTGAAGTCACTTCAGCATTAGCATTTGTTGGACAACAAAATAAAGAAGGCTTTTCTTACTCCATTAGCATTTTATTTGTATGACCAAGCTAAGAATTCAAGCAAAACCTTTCTTAAAATATATGAATGTATCTTCTGAACTTAAACTTAAACCCCTCCAAAAAACATGGAAATAATTTCTGCTGTCTACCTCTGCTCTGTTAAAAGCCACTCAATAGAAGGTGTGGAACATAGAAGTATAGGAGTGGTCTACTTTGCTCCCCAGCAGCATGGGGAGATAACTGGAAGGACAAAAATGAGAAAACTTGTGAGCTGAGATAAAATAAATAAATAAATAAGCAAGGCTGAAAGCACAAGCAAAGCAAAATAGGGAATTCACTTATTAATTCCCATCTGTAGGCAGATGTTCAGCCACTTCCTACAAAGCAGAGCCTCAGCACAGGTATGAGTTACTTGGGGGGGGGGGAGCCGTAACCACAAAAGTCCACCCTTTTTTCTTCTTTCCCTAAGTCTTTATTCCTGAGCATGTCATATAGCATGGAATATCTCTTTGGCCAGGGCAGATATCCCACCTGTATCCCCTTCCAAGTGTTTGCGCACCTTCAGCTAAATCAGTTTCAAGTAGTCAGAGTGGGAAAAAGAGATAACCGCAGTGCTGTGCAAGCACTGCTCAGCAACAACAACAAAAAACAACAACAACAAAACAATGTGTTGTTAACTCAGTTTTAGTCACAAAACCAGAATGCACCAACAGAAAGATGGCTATGAAGAAAAAACAACTCTCAGCCAGATTCACACCAGGAGGTTTTTTGGGTTTATCATTTTTTTGTTTTTTTTTTTGTTTTGTTTTTTTAATTTTGGTCTCACTTGAAAAATATAAGTAGCTGGTATGTTGAGGGGTAACATTTTTGGGCAGGAGGTCTGACAGAAGCTATGGAGTCTCCTAATTTGAAATGATCAGGGAGTTCTATGCTTTCCATGTGAGAAGCAATAGTAGATATGATGGATGGCTGTTCCTTGATAAAGTAATTCTCTTAACATCTGCTTTATGTAAGGATGCTCTACATTGCCAAATAAAGATGAAAGCTAAGGCAGAGAGAGCTACCTTGGTGCTGATCTGATGTAAGGTGATAAAATAATCACCGTGAATTATCCTTGGTCTAACAATTTTCTCCTCAGCCTGAAGATTTCACACAGCCATTTATTTCCTACCTGTGAGAGAGACTAAAAGCGTTATGTTGCTTTCCATGTGCTTTCGATCTCTGATCCAGTAAATTCTGTGCATAGTCTGGCTGTCTTTGTAGGCTATATGTCCCAGTTTGCCTACATTGCCTAACTTTTCATTGGCAAGGATTTTTCCTGGGAAAAGAAAATAGGGAATGGATTTTGTACTTTTACTGGCAAACTCAGGTTAAAAGAAACTGAACTATTTCACTAAGTAGTTCAGCTTTAACAGAAGTCTTCAAGAGTTTTGAAGTAGACAGTGGGTTCTACTAATGGATCGTTTATGTGTTTAGGACAGCATCACAGTCTATTTTTGAAGCAATTAAAAAAATATGTATTCTATAACATACTCTTTGTGCTTTTTATGTTTATGTGTGTAAGTTTATATGCATTATAACAATTACAAAGTTATATTGGTGACATCTGAGAGCAATACATGTACCATCTTAGTTCAGATGGTTGGAATTTAGTACAATCAGATCTGTTGTAGACAGGTTTTTTAAGCAGTGTTTTATTGGAGGTATAATGTGATGCAATTGCTATACTCAGTGGGGAGAATATTATAGCTGAAATGCTGAAATTATAACATGCAGACAATATATTGTTTAAATATATTCTGTTATGCTTTTAGTATATTGTCAAACATTAGTCTACAAACTTACTTCATAAAATTTGTTTGTTCTCTGAAAAGTATATTTTGTGTTCCTCAGTCTGAGTAGGTACAACAAAGACAAGACAAAACATATATGCTTCAGAATAAGGACAAATGGATGGGTAGGATATGAAATGCATTAATAAATTATTAGTATGAAATTAGTCATTTTGAGGAAGTGGGAAAGGAGTAGTGAGTTGCTGCAGAAGTGACAAGATTAGAGAGCTTTATAAAGCTGAGTGATTTGTTTCAGGCAGAGAACTTGGTGTGCACAGGAAGAGCACATTTCTATATAAATTCTAGAATCTGGTTACTATTTTTATCTTGTGGAATCTGATGTGGCTGTTTCCAAAGTATAAACTGGAAAAGTAAATAAGAGGCATTCCCTTAGCAGAGGCTGCCACCTACTTACAGTAAAATTTATTAAAGCAAAAGATAAATAGCTACCAGCTGACTCATCCAGGAAATGGGGTAATCAAGTCCACTTTGGACTGTATGGTACAGCTTCTTGCACAGAAAACAAGTATTGGCACATAGTCAATTTTTCTTCTTCAGAGTCAGCAGAAGTTGTCTTTGTCTTTTCTTCCTTTGCCTAAATTGGTAATATCTCGAACCTCAACCTGTGGTGTGTCTCACTGCAAAATCTTAATGTGGGTGGATTGTGTGAACATTTTTAAGGCTAGAATCTCATCCTTCTTTAAATCATTGCTTTTGATTTGACAATAAAATTATAACCTAGTTGTGACCCCATTCTTTTCACAGTTCTCTCAAACTATTCTGGTGGTTCTGCTTCATTTCAGGAGCTTACTGAATCTGGCTGTTCTTAGACTGTGTGGAAATTTATCTGCACTTAAGTATACAAAGTACGTTTGCAGAGTAATCTGAAGCATTAATACTTGCTTTTAGAGGTACAATAATTGCTTTATTTTTTTCCTTGACTGTAAACAAACATGTGAAAAAACACGTGACATCCAAATATTATGTTTCCCAAACAGCAGAGACTATGTTGGTACACAGATTAATCCACTTCAAAGGAATGTAAAGAGCTACTGGAAGACAGAAGCAGTAGGTACAAACATAAGTGCCTGCTGACTTCACATGCAATGGAATTCCTTTGCTGAATAGACTTACTAATAGATATTAATACTGTGTCATACCTGAAATTAGTGTAACCTGGGTGGCATAAAGCTATTTAAACCTTCTTGTTTGTTTAAAATATTAGAATGCTTTTCACATGTGATTTTGTGTTCTAGTGGTGGTAAAATAAAAGTAAAGAATCAGTTTGAGCTTTTTGCTGATCTCAAGTTAACTCACCTTCAAATGCAAATTGCTTCATTACAGTAGTATTAACTATGGCATGTCGTGATGGACCATCTAGGTTCAGGATGCAGCTTCGATTTTTCTGTTTTATGTTTATGATAAATGTCTACCTTTCTATTCCTGGCTTTCAAATTTCTCGAGTTTCTCATCCTTAATAATAAATTGATTGTCAGTAACTAAATCAATGTGCAATAATCCTTTATGATATGCTTTCTTAGCTTTTTGTAGCTGGTGTTTATAGACGATGTTATTGATACAGTTGTTATGTAGCAAAGATAAATGTTTAGCTCTTATTTTCTCTTTATATGTCCAGTGCCCTTTTTTCCCTCTCAATTCCCTTTAACTTATTAACAGTTTTTAGACAGCATGCTAAAATATGTAGGTTGCTCTGAAAGTAATGCCTCGTACTTATTTACATGGAAACTACAGCAAATAAAGAAGTAGAACAATACTATTTGATAAGAGCAAATTCTCAGCTACAAAACACTACATTTCAACAGTCACCACCATTACATATGTATTTTTACCAGTGAATAATAGGAGCCTGCATGCCATGCTTGTAAAAATCTGCACCTGTGGAGGTCACCCACTGTTTCATAGTTGCTATGAAATCATCAGTGCTAGGAAAATATTGCCAATGCAATTCATCATTCATCAACTTAAACAGATGGAAGACAGAAGGTGCCAAATCTGGACTATATTGTAGGTGTGATAGGACAGTCCAGCCAAGACTGACAATGTACTATGCACTCTTTAAACTTGTATAGGTCATGGTGTTATTTGGTTGCAAGAGAAAGTTGATCTCCTCTGGCGTGACTCTGGAAGTTGAGCTTTCAGCCTAGTCCTGACAAATCTGCATAGTGTTCTTTCTTTTTCTGTGTGAGAGTTTGTGGGACCTACCCGAATTGAACTTTGCAGTATTCTAACATTGCCACCATTCTTTGTATTGCACTGAACCTGATATTTGGCTCCATACACAGTAACTTGGTTTTAATCTGATGATTCTTAAAGTTATTTACTGAGAGATTTTTTCTGTTCAGACATAGCTTTGCTTCATACACTCTTTCATGTGAGACATCATTTTGCCAGCCTGCCCCTCTGCTGCACTGTCTTGTAGCAACAGAGAATTGGCAGGAAGGTTCAACCTCCATAGCTATAACATCAGCGTCCGCCTCTGACATTGTGGGTCAACAACAAGCTTAAAATATTTTTTTTCTCCATTTTTTTCTGTGCTTCAGACTCTGACCAGTTAGTGTCTCTTTGAATGAG
Source organism: Coturnix japonica (assembly GCF_054131305.1). Taxonomy (NCBI): domain Eukaryota; kingdom Metazoa; phylum Chordata; class Aves; order Galliformes; family Phasianidae; genus Coturnix; species Coturnix japonica. The sequence goes on from NC_140666.1 coordinate 66,511,996, forward strand.
CTAGGAATTGCATGTATATTAATCATACTGACTGGCCACCCACAAATCCAGAACAAAATTTTTAGACTTCACCTACCATTTTTATTGTCTTGGGTCCAACAAACAGAGTGACCCGGATGTTACTCATAGATGTATGAGCTGCCTCATGGTGACTATACCCACATTTTGCTTGTACAAGAGCTTTTTGTATTTCTGTAGTCCAAATTTTTTTTTAGTAGGGGAAGAGGAATGTATATAAAGTTAATTTGTGAGTGAGCTCATCATCCAGAATTTTTCAGTGATGGGCTTTGGAAAGACTTACTGAAGCAGTTATATTTAGGTATGTTTAACTTTTTGTGAGCATACAGGCAAATATTTGCCATAGCTCTATTTTACCTTTCACATACTGTATGTAGTATATTAAACCACAAAACCACACTGGCATGGTGAAAGGGTGGGTATTTAATATTCAGCTCGTCTTGGAATAAATGTCCTAGTGGAGGTGGGGAGTGGATTTTTGTGTGTGTATTGTTGCATGTGTAGGTTTTTGTTTTTTTTTTTTTAATCAGCTGTGTGTGCCTGAGAGAAGCTACTTTTCATCGTAATGTTAAAATCTCATCACTAGCCATGCACCACAACTCAGATGTTCAATTAGAGAGGACAAAATTAGTAAATGGCATACTAATCCTTTTGTAGTCATTTAGGTTGGTGGTGATGCATCAAAACTCTCTTACACAATGCTAGTTTAGTGCAAGCAATGTATCCTACAGTCACCAGCAAACCTTCCTGTCTTCTCCAAGAAACCCATCGAATACTAATTCAATACTAATTTCACTCTGAAAAATGGTATTAATGTCTTACACTTTAATCTATGTTCATAACCAAAGGCTTTATTAAAATGTTGTGAAAATATATTTTAAGATGTGACACAAGTGTGAGCCATGCAGTGATAGGTTAAAGTGTATAATATATTATTCAGTTATTGTACCTCATTCTTTTCTGTAGTTTCATTTATATTCAATGTTACATCACCATATCTGCTGCTATGTGCATATCCCAGTTTGTCAAAAGGTTTCCATAACAATTCATAAGCCTCACTGCCAGTGCTTGATTGATGTCACTCACTCATCCTTTGCTAGCCACTAGAGACCCTGCAATAAGAATATTTGCAAATCAAGAATATAATGTAATGCTTTTTTCCATTGACATATTAAGTAGGCAGTACACTATAAGTAATTTTGTTAGTCTGATGGTCACATCCCAGATAAGAAACCTAGTGATTATTTTCAAACAAGGCTGTTATCAGGCAACAATAAGGAAGTGTTGTTTTCTGCTTATTTAACAGATTGATTCTGTGTTCCTGAGATGATCATCTGCTGATTCTTTATTTCCTGTAGGGTTTTATTCATTTTTAGGCCAGTATTGTTCCTCTTCAGTCCTTAAGCTGCTAAGTAGCATAACAGTTATGCTTCTGAGTTTATATTTTTCTCTTTTGGCTTGTCTCCAATTTACGCATTTTCTCATACAATGCCTACTTACTTGCACTTTCACAGCAATTTCTTCAGTAAAACTGAACCAGCATTACAGCTGTACTGTACCAAACTAGGCACTGATTCACAGCTGAAAGCCTAGGCACAGGTTTTCACCTCACTTAATTAAAAAAATTCCATTGCATTTATTATTGGGAGTAATCCACTGTAACTCTACATAATTTCTGAATATCTGTAAGACCTGCTAGGAAATTACAGCACCCAAGTTTTAGGGTAAGGGCACGTTGTACCAATATGCACATTGTACCAATATGCAGTTTGGATCTTGGAATAAATCAATAATTTCAAAGCATGACTGTGTTAGATAGGTAAAAAGTCATAGTGAGGGGAAATAGGCCTGGTATATGTTACTGTTGCAACATATGTCTTTTCTCCTTCCCCACCTTTATCTGCTGTATAAAATGGTATAAATGACTACATAACGTTATAACCTGCAGGTTCATCTGATAGGTGATTGCCCCCATGACCTATCCTCTAGAGTTTTTCATTAATCCTTGGAGTGTCTGTAAAAGAGAAAAGCTTCTATCTCTGCCCCTTTATTGCCAATTAAGTCTGAGAATTTGAAGAGCTTCATTACTGCTCCCTTGTTATGCTTGACCATTATGTTGACCCAGCGTCTTGCTTTGTCAGGCTATAGAAGTCATTCACTGATGGAAAAAGATCTCCGTCTATTCTGGTCTCAGCATGAATGTACAAGTTGGACAGCAAGAAAAGGGTACCTCCAGGAGGTTTTAACAAACAGCTTTGACTTATGATAGGCAGGAGAGAGTAGGGGTTTATCTGAACTGAATAAAGGAAGCAAAGCTGCAAAGTACTTCATGAATAAATTTAAATTCTTAGAAGCAGATACTTAATCTTCCAGAATGTGAACAGTTGTACCTGGAAATCTACGAAGAAAGAGAGATCAGTTTGGGAACCCCAGAATTGCAATTTGTCACAGCAAAATATTAGGAGTTTATTTAAATGTTTATATATCTGCCAAAATTAACCTCCAGGTCTTCCAGAAATTTCCAGTGCCTTTATACATGCTGATTTCAGTTTTGAATTCTGCTGGAATCAGAAAATTCTACCGCAGTGCAAGTAAAAGCTCATGAACTGAGAAACTGTTTGGATTCGGACACAGAGCTTGTAACAAATCAGTTCCAAAATTTTTCATCCTTCACAGAAGCTCAACATTCAAGCTGTCTTAGATCCAATGTGATATGCACTTGCTTCCATCTCTTTGTGAGTTGAAAATTCTAAACTGAATGCAGGTGTAGAAGGGGAAATCATTTATGTGTGTTGTTAACTGAATAGATCTACTACACAGAGGAAAAATTTTGGATTTTTAAGCATTTTAGTAGCCCCTGTAAATCACTGCATCGGTTTCTATCTGCGATGAAAATCACATAACTTGTATGAAGGTTTTTCTGTTTCTCCCTTACTGAGAAATATAGCTTAAAGTCATAAGAGTGAGGAATGTGTTATTTAGAATGCTTACCTCTCAAAAAAATGGAAGTATTTGATTTGTCAGTTTTCTTTGAATTCCACAATTTTATATTTTAGAAAACATTTAAAATTAAAATGTTTGAGTTTTATGATAAACTCTGGAGTTGAAGACAAAGCAATATGTAAAGCATTAAATGTTAACTGTGTTCAGCAAGAAGCTGCAATATTTCAATTGTTAAGTTAGAATGGACCTTTTTTTTTCCTGGTTGTTCTCCAGTAGGAACACTGTTTTGGTAGTGAGACAGCTCTGTGTCAGACTTTGCTATGATTGTTTACATCTCTTCCCTTCAGTTTTTCAGAATTATAATTTTCTTCCTTTCTTCCTTGAAGTTCAGTAAGGAAGCATGGGAATATAAAAAGGATGTCCAAGACAGCTTAGAGTTTACTGAACAGTTCATTCGTATGTTGATTCAATATTTATGTCATTTGCAAGACTTGAATTACCTTATAAATCACATAAAGAATTATGTTAGTTGTATACAAACTTATCCATATTGGGTGCTTTAGTTTTATTTTTAGATGAATTTTAGCTATTTTTTCATTACAGTAAGGAACTGGGCTCCTATCAAACTGAGGATCTTGCATGATTCGTTAGCTACTTGGTTGACAAAAACTGTTATCTAAAATTCTAAATTTTTTTTTTTTTTTTTTAACTCTTCTCCCCAGCTTGCTATGGGAGGCAGAATGAAAACAGCTTCTTTGCTTTACCTTTAATAGGTCATCAGTTAAAACTTCAGGCTGGCTTCTGACTAGTTTCATGTGGGCATGGCTCCTGCTGAAAACCTCAGGTCTTAATACAGAATATACTATATTTCCCTTTCTTTCCATTTAACCAGTGTTTTGCTTCTTTTTAAAGACATGTAATGTGTATCTTTATCCCAGTGTGTTGCAAGTCTTTGATCTGCCTTCAAGTTATCAGCAGTTCTTTATCATTTCTCAGGCATCTTCTCCCAAGCCACAGGATACAGTATTCTTTTCTTATTATTTACCGACTTTGGCTTATTGATGCCTTTTCCTTTTCTATAGTTGCCTTGCTCCTTTGTCCATTGGAGAAATCTAATTACTATAGATGCTAATTATAGGCTATATAAAATAGGATTTTACAAGCAGTGCTGAGCTGTATTTTGTGCCAATGTAATTTTGTTCTGGACAGTTTTATAAGCATAAATTGCTGTCTGAAAGACCATATTCTGCAATTACCTATTTAGGTCAGGTGGGAGGTTTCTTGTAAGTTAACCATTCATGTTTATATAGAAAAACAAATTGGAGTTGCTCTTATAAATGATGAAATACAAATAAAACACCATTTGTTCCCATTTATCTGTTGCTGATGCTTTAAAAATAAGAAAAAGGGGGAGGGGAAGCAGGAAACCAGCATGGCTTGGCAGCGACCTGGTGGTCAGACTGAGGGAAAGGAAGAGATTGTACCAGCTGTGGAAACAAGGGTGTGTCACCTGGGGAGAAAAAAGGTATGCTATCCAGACTTGCAGAGAGGGGATTAGGAAAGCCAAGGTAAAGATGGAAGTGAACTTAGTGAGAGATGTTAAAAACAAGAAGGGATTCTATATGTACGTTGACTAGAAGAGGCAGGCCAAAGAAAGCGTACCTCCTTTAGTACACGAGAAAGGATAACTCTCTACAACAGGTATGGAGACGGCTGAGGTACTAAATGAGTTTGTTTGTTTTTTGTTGGTTTTTTTTTTTTTTTTTTTTTTGCCTTAGTCTTCACTGGCAGCCAGGATTCTCTGAAATTTGTATCCCTGGGCCTCTAAGTGGGATCTCAGGGAGTAAATTTCCCCCCTGCTGTAAAGGCAGAGCAAGTCCAAGACAGACTCATGAGACTGAATGGGGGGAGGGGGGCGGATATGGCTTTAAGCTCAAGGAGGAGCAGTTTAGATTGGATGTCAGGAGGAAGTTTCTTACAGAGTGATGAGGTGCTGTAAGAGTCTGACCAGAGAGGTTGTGGATGCTCTGTCCCTGAAAGTGTTCAAGACCAGGTTGGATGGGTCCCTGGGATACCTGTCCTGGTACCAGATCTGGAGGTTGGTGGCCCTGTTTGTGGCAAGAGGGTTGAAAGTTGATGATCCTTGGGGTCTCTTCCAACCTAAGCCATTCTGTGATTTTATGAATTTCATAATGAGAAACAAATTGGAGATAATGCCATTATTTACTGTGTTATGTTTTATTAATTCTATTTCTTGTACTTTGAGATCAATCTGTTTGAGGAATAATTATTTTTTCTCAAATATCACTGAAACTCAAAGGCTGCTATTGTGCTTATCCTTGTTTTGCTTAAGCTAAACATATGGTCTTAAAAATAAAAGCTGTAAAAACAGTCTCTATCATTGACAGTTTTGCCATTTCTAGGACTAGCAGCTGGGAAGCTCTGAACAATCATCGTAGTCAGAGTAAGAAAAGTAAGAAATCTGAGAGAAAGGAAATAAATGTCTTACTAAACTAAATCTGGAGAAATGTACTCTATTTTAAAATGCCATGCAAGAATCAAATATTGCCAATGAAAATATCAAGAAAGGAAAGAGGAAGAAAGCATCAGCAAACGATGAATAGAATATTTATTCTGCAAAAATAGAAACAGAAACCCTTCAAGATGAAAGCAGTATGTGATCTCATTTTCTACACAAAAGCAGCAATGCACTTTTAGGGGAATAACTGTCATAATGGTAATTATAATGGATTCAATAAGCTGTATCTTGAAAGTCAGATCAGCAAATCACTGTAATGCCTAATCAAGATCAACAATAGCTAATCTCTTCCCCAACAAGCAAAAAACTTCACTTGAGACGGCATGTTTCAGAAACTTCCTCAGTAAGCTTTTTGAACTTTCTTCCCAGGTATCCAATGCCCATAGAGCTTCTGCATTAGCGAGTAAGTGCAAACCAGCAATGTAATTTGATGCAAATCTTCCAGTCATCCCTATTTACTAAATTTTGGGTTGCACTACAGAGCAGCCTCAAAGAACTTCTGTCTTGGGGGTGACACTAAATGCCACTGCATGGAGCATATTGATACATTCAGTCTAGGGCACCTGAACAGCACTTGTTCCTAGAAGCAAACCTCTGAAATGCATATAATGTAAACCTCACTTCCTCGGCTATTTTCGTTGACAGGTTTACTTTTATTCATTGGCACTACTTACCAATGTAGACATAAGTACTGTGGTCCAAGATCAGACTAAATAGACCACAAGATCAAGTAGACAGGGGTACAGCAAGTGTTGCATGAAAAACTCAGTGAATAGCTGATGGTCTTAGCACAGTGGCAGTATTTTTATTAAAAAAAAAAAAAAAAAAAAAAAAAAGAATAAAAAGGGTTGAGGACTTGTCTGCTTATAATACTTTTAGTTAAGTAATAATAAAACACAGTTAAGTAATAAGGAAAGATGCGTTAGAAAAAGTAAGTAAAGGAACTTAAAACATTGACTTTAGAAAAGCATTTAGAAAACATTATTTCAGCTGTTTTTTCCAGTGCATTTCTGTTCTTTAATCTTCATTGTTTTTCAAAACTATCTTTAGAAGCCTCACTCTTTCTTCAATCTCTTTTCTTTTTAAGGTGTGTTTCTTAAATAAACAAGATGTATAAAAATCTGAGTAACCATACATTTTGGAAGCTATCAGTTTGGAAATACTAGGCTCAAAGTACATTGAGAAAGAATTAACTCTACTGAGATAGAGGACTCTACAGCAGCTGAAATACTTCACATTGAAAATCTAACTATAAAGAAAATGGGGGGTAGAAAGGGTGGGGGCTGAGAGCAGGACATCAGGCTTAATTAAGTTGTTCGTGAACAACTTGCCATTTATGAGAATTGGTGAATTTGCCAAAAGCTATGCAGAAGTGAAGTATTTAATTCTAAATTATCAGCAACCTTTTCTTCAGCAGTTACATCTCAGATATTTCATTTTGGCTTATTAAGGCATTATTTGCATTTTATTTTCATTCTGATTTCTAGGGGCAGGTAATAATGGAAACCACCAATTTCTCCAATTTTAACTTTTTTTTTTGTTTGTTTGTTTGTTTGTTTTAAAAATGCTTTTCTAAGAAATACATAGCTTAGCATATGATGAGATGCATGCAATATGGTTGCACTGGTATGCAATGTATGGCATCATACATAGGGGAATCATAAGAAAAATTGATGTAGGAATGGTGGTATTGTGTAGTAAGACAAGAACATATGATCAAGGACATCTGTCTCAATATGCTGTCTCACTCGCCACAAGCAGTAAGTGGCAAGTCAGAAAAGAACCTAAGAACAGGACCATTCCACAGGAAGGATTCCTCAGGTAGTTTACTTTAGCTCTTGAGTTTCCTTAAGTGTCTTCACTATCTCTTGCTTACATCCTGAAATTTTGTTTGTGTATAATGTCAATAATATGTTAAACCAAAGTGATTCTATGAGAAAAATATATATGCATTTATAGATACTCTGTAGCTACTATTTCCTAAGGGTTTTGTTTGGTTTTGTTTGTTTGTTTTCTTTTGGTTTTGTTTTTATATTTTATCTGCACCCATGGAATTCCTAGTAGAAATGAAAAGCATGCACCTACATTGAGCTTATTTTTTCAATAATTTTCTGAATATACCAGATCCTATTTCCTGTCAGAAATCTATCTCATGTCTTGCAGAATGTCAGTGTTTCTCTATGTTTTGTAACTGGTATGATCTCAACACTAAATATGGTGCTGAGAGCTGGGAAATTCCAATCCATAAAGAATAGCAGTTCTTGGAAACAAACTCGTGCTGATTCATATGGTTATTGATTTGGATTTTCTTTCTTGGAAAGCATAAGTATTAAGTTTTAGAGTACTGTAAAAATACTCATAAAAACAAATAATAAAATTGCCGATAGAGAATTAAATGTCATTGCTGAGATTATTGTACATGTCATCTGGAATTTCCATACTTGTGCGCTTACCAAAGTTTCATGTTAAAGCAAGCTCTAAAGCAGAAAATCCCACATTTAAACAAACAAACAAACAAACAAATAAATAAATAAATAATGTTACCAAAGAATTGACCAACCCTCACCAGAGCCATAATTGAGCAAACTGAGCATACCTTAAAGATTAGAAAGCAAACACCATGGAGTCCAAAATGCTATCCAAACTGATGGCTGAAATGTCTAATTTATTTTTGTTTTCTGAGATCACTGGCCAGTTTCTTTTATATTCTTATCTACACCAAATTTTCCAAAATCAAATCAAGTCTCTGAAGGATGGAAAGCTGTTTTTTCTGAGCTCTCTGGGGAGCCTAAGGCTAAGGGGATAACAACAGGGCAAGACAGAATCACAGTCTAGATGATCAAATTATTCTTTACTCTTCTTTTATCTTCTAAAGTTGTCAAGGAATTGGTTGCAGTGAAGGTGATTTAAAGAGTGTGTCAAATATAACAGCAGTGAAAGATCATCAGCATACATGAAACCTCCCAGAAATGTTCTGTCTCTTAGCTCTAAGCTACTTTAAAACTAGGCAGAAAATTTCTGTGACACTTTCTAGTCCACACTGTTGGTGTTATGTGAATGTATTCCACAAAATTTATTTTGGATCTCTACAAATTTTCTGATACCTTGGGAGATATTTTATTTTATTTTTTTTTTTTGTCTTTTGAATGCTAATTTGTCCAGTTGTAGTGTATTAATGATTAAAATAAAGATCATATTCACATTTTCTATGTTCCGGCACATGCAGAACTCTGTAAAGTAAGTCAAAATCTCAAATCTCAGCTGAATACCGGATTAAGAATCTCACATTTTGGTGTGTTTCCAAAAAAGCATAAATTTTCATATTTGAAACAGTAACTGTGAAACCTGATTCCATAAGGATAGCATTAAAAGCTATAAATATAACTATAAATGTATTTGGCCTGAATTGAATGTATTTCTGGAATGTATGTTTATCTATTACTGTGTCTTACTGAATGTACCCATACGATTCTTGCTATACTCAATTTTGAGCTGAATGAGTGCTGTGTTTTGTACAAATTGATTGTTCTGTTGTCATATAAGATGGTATGTCATTGTCCAATTATCAAATATTGTATTTTTTATGATGATTACACAAACTGCTTTAAGTCAGTACTGCACAGCTATGGCTAATGATACTAAATAAAATGACACACGGAAGGAATCTATCTGAGATAATCCAATAATTCCCTATTGTTATGGAAGTCTGCATTTATTTTGAATAATCATTGGTTTCTACAAGAAAACACTGATAATTATATTTATGTATCTCAAGTATTTTCTCAGGAAACAGACAAAAAGCCTTGCTCAGTTTGTTTTAAGAACAAACACAGTATCACTATAAGTATTTTTTGTTTATTCTGAAGATGAAAAGGATTAGTAATGGTAAGAAACATGATACTAAACAGTAAATTTTTAGGGTATCTTTTCAAGAGAAAATAAAGTCAGAGTTTGCACAAACTTTTACAGATTCAGTAGGAATGTTGAACATGGTATACATAACCAAATGCGAAACAAACAGGACCTTGTCATTTTATGCTATACAGCATGTGTCCAGCCTGAAAATCACATGAACATTTAATAATGTGGCCCCAAAGAGAAAATAAGGTTTCAGCATTTTTATATGATTTTTAGTGATATTTTTCATCAGTTGATTGCACATAGTTCAAATGCGAACTGCACAGGCAACTGCAGAAAGATGTGTAGGGGAGGGTACAGAGCAGTGCGAACTCCACATATCATGTCCACCGCACAGACTTGGTCAAAGCTAAACTTGTGTGTATTGTATGTCATATTATATTTTTTGGATATACACAAGTAGGCATGAAATAACTAAATAACCTAGAAATTGCAATTACAACCTGATTTCTCAATGTTTTATATTTCATTAAGTTACATGTTTCACTGGCAATATCTAGAAGAGTGTGTTGTGTTTTCCATATGACAAGGGTCAGGTTAAGGGCTACATTCACATATAAAACTGTTCATCCTTACTTTTCTATTTCTGAAAATATTTGCATTTCTGCCTGATTTAGAAATTCCTTTGGAAAAAGTCTACAGGTTGATTTTTTACTTGAATTGGAAGAAGTCCATGACTTTTTATTAATGCTCCAACACATGGAAAGGAGCTGATACTCATGAACTGATACCAGTATATTCAGAATGAAATGTAGAAGTATGGAATATTTTATGAAACCTGGTGGTTCTACAGTGAAGGGAAAGCAAATATTGAAACTTTGAAAATGTTTAATAATAGAGCTGTCTGCATCTGTCTTGTACATTCGTCAGTATCAGGTTGAATTTAGACAAACTTTTTTCTTAAGCAAAATATTCATACCCCAATTATTCTTCGTATTATTCTTCTGTAAATGCAGAAGCAAATTTTTGAAAACAGAGCTTCCTGATGGAATGTCAAGTGATATTTGGCTTAAGAAAAATAATTAGAAAATAAACATTTTGATTGTTTGCCTTGAAGCATCTTTATTGTTTTGGAATATTGCATTACAATTGTTAATCCCTATTTTGCTATGATCTGAAAGAGCATTCTGAGTAAATTTTAACTGTAAGGAAACCAACAGTTTTTTTGTTTTCATTTTGATTCCCATGAAGACAAATTTCAAAACTGTGCAATTTGTGCAACTGCATAATTACAAACAAAATGTGTCTCTTCACAGCCTGTAATTCCAACTGGAATTGACTTCCAATCTGGAAATCCTTCAGGAAAATAGTATAAATCTCAATTTAGAGTGGAATAAAAGATTTGTATTTAGCTAAATATAGCTAAAAATCAGTCTGCAGAGTTATTTACCTTTAGCCATACTTATGACCGAGATCTGAGTTTACCACCACATATGCCATTTCCTTGTATGGACTTCAAAGACCTCTCTCTTTGAAGATGCAGAGGTTAGACTGGTAAGCCATTCCACTTAGGGCTGTCTACCTCCACTATCCATACACATAAAAGCTACTGGGAAAAAAATCAAACCCACTTCCATTTGGGCCTGCATAACTTTGCAACTAACTTTTAAAGTTAATACTGTAATTTTAAGGCTGAAAAATGCATATATAAAATTACATGGATGACAATGAAGACCACATTCAACAAATTTAGCAGACTTTAGCACAAAGTTCCACATGCTGAGGAAATGAATCTTAACAAATTAGCTCCAGATATGACCATATTAGTGAGAGCTGCAGACAGCCTTACAGAGCTGGCTTTTTAACTGAAGAAATGCCCCCAAGAAGACTCTTTTCAGCTAATGAAGGTATTATATAAACAGTTAAAAGGCAGTTGCTGGAGGCTGATAATAAACTCAAATATCAGCAGTCAGTAATTATTAAGTTTTCTTATCATTTCAGAATAAATATCCTGTTCTAGTTCTGATAGACCTGCTGAATGGAGACTTTCCTGTCACTTTGTACTATTTTGTGGAGAGTATGTGTGATGTCTTCCACCATATCTCCATCTCCATTTTAAGATCAGACAAAGACTAAAGTTGGCAATCAATAATCTGTACAGAAACAGTAAAATAAATTAATCAGATTGATAATTATTAAAGTGGTTTTGCAACAACTGAAGGAGTTGCCAGAAGGTAAAGGATGCATGACTAACCCACCCTGAAAGACAAAGTTACCAACAGCACTTCTTTCTTTAAAAAAGAGGCAAAAAAACTGTTGGCTTCACCCAGCAGTTTGTAAATTATGCATGGTCATTACCGTTATGATTCACACTGGATTAAATTAAATAAAATTTTGTTAAATTATTTCATCTAAATATGAGACCAGTGACCAAATATGTAATTTTTATGTCTTTATTAGTAGATTTTGTTACATGAATAGCTAGCATTTACTATTAATTGTTACCCTAATTAAAGCCATACTAGTCATTTCCATTAGCTTACTCAAACTTCTCCAGAACTGTCCGTCTGGTTTTAATCAAAACCAAATGGTAATCCAAGTTCTCAGGCTGGAACAGCTAAGAGGAAGTCATTCAGAGGAGGCAGAAGAAAGCAGAAAAGATAAACAGATGATATTCACTAAATTTGTGCAGAGCAGAGGATGTAGATGCTGTGGGTTACTCTGAAGACGTGATTCAGGCACTCAGTCAAATTGGAACGAAGTAGTTACAAGTGTTTTATGTCAGCAAAATCCTAATATGATCAAGATGGAGTCTGTCCTTTTGCTTTCACAGAGCTGGATTTGTGTGACTCCGGAGGATTCTCAGAAGAGGTAAAGCAACATATACTGTTGCCTGCTATATGACTGCGTTTAAACCATAGCATTCATTTTCTCAGATCCAGATAAATCTCTTGAGTAGGAATGCAATTTTATTAGCATGTGCATGGTATCTATCGAACTGTGTGTATGGGCTGATCAGAATAGCACCAGAGCTTCTGTAAGCTGAATTTAAATTGTGTTGTTGTCTGCCTTTTTCCTACTACCTGGTACCAAGATGAGGTGTTTCGGAGACACTCCCCTGTTGTTCGGGTTAACTGGCATCTTTGCATGAACCCTGGAGATGTGCAAAATGTATGTATATTTTTAATGAACAGAAAACATCTGGGAGGGGTTTAAAACATGTTTGTATTGTGTAACGGTAGCAGGGACCTTCCAGTTTCATAGAAATACCTCAGCAATGTGTTAAGCTGAATGTCTTGAAATTTTCAGTCTGGGCGTCTTTTTCCCTTTCCCTCTCTCTTGCGCACTCACTCCCTTTCTCTCTGCCTTGCGCACGCACACACGCTCTCTCCCTCTCTGTCTCTCTCTCCCTCTCTCAAAGGCAGGAAATACTTTTCAGGCAATCTGGGCCTGGTTGTTGAGGCCCCTTTCACAAAACATCAGTCTGAATTTAGTAGACAGAAGTCACTGGGAAAAGCTTGACAGGCTCGTGCTTAGCTAAGGCTCCCTCCAGCTGCAGAGGTTGTTTTTGTTAGAATCACACACTGAGGAAAACTGCTTAGAATAGAGCAAGGATCTCAGAAGTGTAATCTGAACTTTTATGCTAGCAGGAGCTAACTGGGACTGGGTTCTTTTGTTTGTTGGTTTTTTGATCCCCTTTTTTTAAGGATATATATATTTATTTTTTTTACTTTTTTTTTTTACTTATTTTTTTTTTACCAAAGATTTTAGGAAGGTCATGTCCAAGTTTGTCTTTCTCTTCATTTACGTAAAGCTGTCTCAGAATCTTCCTATACCTTAAAATCAGACAAAATACTTCTTTTTTTTCTTTTTTTTTTTTCTTTTTTTTTCTTTTTTTTTTTTTTTTTCCCTTAAGTGGGAGAAAGAAAAGAAAAAACAGGAAAGAAACAAGCAGCATCCAGCACTGGGGCTTTCAGCGTTCAGGATCTCAGCACTAAAACTGGAGGTAAATAAATATCATTGAAAATGTAAACTAAGTTGTATGTTGCTAATTCTTTTAATCAAAATGTGCCAGAGCTATAACAAAATCTTCTTGTTCATTTTTATTAATCTCTTAAAAATATGCTTGATATGCTGAACTTTGTTTATTTGCATTCATATATAAATAGAACTGCATGGTCTTGCCTGCATGTTTTTAATAGGCATGAAATAAGAAAGCTAGAAGTGTGAATGATATCCTTTTTCACCTCATTTGCCAACAGGGAGGGCATTTAGGGCTATGTTTTTTTTCTCTTTCCCCACCTTCTCCTCCCTTTTCTTCCCTTCCCCTCTGTTAGCAATGACGATGAGAAGAGACTTAGGTAGATATATCTGTCATGGTGTCTAGCATTTACTTTGTCCTAAATGAAGTCTGCAGTATAAATGATAATTCATTCTTAAATGTCTACACTCTAAATATGCAATTTCAAGGTATCCTTCTTCTTGTTAGCTAAGGCAGGTTATTTTTAGTAACCTTTAATTAGATAGTAACCTAAATGAAGTCTGCAGTATAAATGATAATTCATTCTTAAATGTCTACACTCTAAATATGCAATTTCAAGGTATCCTTCTTCTTGTTAGCTAAGGCAGGTTATTTTTAGTAACCTTTAATTAGATAGGCAGTTTGGGGTGCACTGTGATAGCTTTTGGAAAGAAAGCAAGATTCAGTGAATGTCAGCAGGCTACGTAACTTTAGTGAAGATGTATGAATTCTATTTTTCAACCTACTTAAGGTTTAACTATTAAAAGTAAAAAGAATCTGCTGCTTGAGTGTTTAGGGGGAAGCTCAGGATATCATTTTTGACCGTGTGAACAGAGCTGCGGCTATTGAAGTGGTGACTTAAGCGTTTTTCGCATCTTATATGTGGTTTTCTATGTAGTATCCTTTGTCATTCTAAATATCTAAAAGGACAGCTGTTATTTTAAGTAATGTAAGAGATTCTTGCGTCGTTAAGACTACATATATTTATTAGCTTGTTCAGTAACAGGAGTCATCTGTTCACATACACTGAAGAGAATTTTATGAAGTTTTTTTGTTGTGTTTTTACTAAATACTGTTTTGAAATAACTGGTGAGTAATGGAATGATTTTGTGGCTGCAAGGGAAGGGAAGAAGCAATAGGAACCCTGGAATGGTGTCCAGTCTCATCTCTGTAATAATAGACTGAGAACTGTGCCTTACTGCCCAACCCATGTTGAAGAATGTCCTCCATGCTGTTCAGAAGCTCTGGGCCGTAAAGAGCATGGGTCTGAATGGGGTAGGAAACAGCTGGTAGGCAGCAAGTTACTCCTGGATATACCCTAGAGTGAACTTCAGAGTGGTAGTTACAACTTCCATAGTCTTTTGTCCTGAGCTGGGAGAGCTGTGGTAGGTCTGTGCTGAGATCAAGTTCAGAAAATAATCTGACCACCTGAGTCTCTGTATCACTCTCATGAAATTCATGCTGGCACTTGAATTTGCCAAGGGATTTAGCATTAGTACCTTTCAGTCCATTCTGTTACCATACTTGCCCCTGCAAGTGTGTGTGTACGTACTCAGTCACTGTGCTTAAACAGAGGAGAAAATATAAAATGACTAAAACAATTACTCCACATATAGGGACATCTTCTATAGAATCTTCTGCTGTCTTTTAAAGGATATAATGAATGACCGCATTTGACCTCACTTGCAAGTAAAAGTACCTGAGACACTTGAGCTGTAGGGTTGGCAATGGAATAAACTCCAGAAAATCCTTTCTCATTTAACTCTGCAGTTTCCCACAGGCCATAAGAAAATATAACACACATAAGTGCCCTACTTTTTCATTTAGAATGTTTAGTGAATAGCTCTGAATACAAATCCCTGTTGCAATTCAGGTACTGGTCCTACTTAGTCTAAGTTTTGTGTTATACTGTTTCCTTGGATATTGTTATTAAAAAACAAACCATCCCCCCACAAAAAAAAAAGTAGTGAAAACATAGGGTACAGTCTAGTCCTGAGCATCTATAGCTTTTGACCCATTCTTTTCACCCGAAAATATTAATATCTTTTTAATTGAAACACACATAAAGCCAAAATAGATACATGAGATGATTACTTTGAACACTTAGGCACATTAACTTATATCTCTAGCCTTGAGCAAAACTAATGCAAGGCATCAAGTTCTTACAATAGAAAAGACTCAAAGACCTCTACTTTGGCATAAATTTATTACCTTGCAAATTCTCTTATATCATGTACCTGTTGGCTTCAGTGTTAAATTCTGTAATCAGAACACCTAAACAAAATAAACTGCAATATTTGGGCCTAATTCATGAAGATCTTTGTGACACAAAGGAAAATTTACCTCATTGGAAAATGAACTGAAAAACAAAAATGACTGTTTGGGTAGGCAATTTTTGAGTAGGCAAGACTTATGGTAATTCTTATGAACTGCTGAGGTTATAGTCTATTTTTAAGTTTTGCTTTAATGTGGTGGAAAAATAGAAGGATGTCCATTTTGCCTTCTTTTTAATAAATGTCAACATTTAATTCTTTTTTTTTTTTTTTATTTTCTTAATTGTCTGAAATTTTATGCTGAATTTTATAACATATTTTTCTGTTTTCTTAAAATGAGTTTTGTCGCTGAAAATTACCAACTTTGATGCAAAGCTTCCCCGAGGAGGACAGTAGCAGAAACAGGAAGAAAAATTATGAACAATTTCTTTCTTTCTTTCTTTCTTAGGATATATACTTCTGAACATTCTTTTTTTCTTGTAGCCATCTGGTTCTATTTTCTGTTGCTTTTCGTTGTTGTTGTTGTTTTCTTTTTTAATGTTGGTGTCCAATTCCTTTGACGAAAGGAAAAGGAAGAAAAAAAAAAAGGAATTAAAAGAAAAAGAGCAATTGAAATAGCATGGCCGGAAGAGCTACACCTTGATCTCCTTCCTAAAATCTGGAGATTGGATGTAGATTCTGGAGGTTTCTGATTCTACTTCTCACTCAAATTAGGGTCAGCTAAAACAGGCTGCTCAGGGCTTTGGCTACTTGAATTTTGAATATCTCCCAATGTGTATCTGTGTCAATACTTAGTAAGGACTTTAAATATGGCTATCTACACAGGTATGCTCTTTTTTTTTTTTTTTTTTTAATCTTTGTATATATGTTCAGGTAAACATATGTACAGGTATGTATGAAAGTATCTCCTGAAACAAATGCATAAAACATTTTTGCTGCAAACACTATGTAAATAAGACTGTGATCGTGATGTTTTAAAATAATTAACTCTATTGAATTTAAATGCTTTATTGGGCTCTTGGCTGCATTTCAGGATGTTTTTCTGTTTCTTCATTCCTCATTGGTATTTGTTGATGATTCTAGATTTTAAGTGCAGTCTTTTGGTAGAGAATTTCAAATCCACTATTACCATAATTACTTGTTTCTGTTGAATAAGGAAAATCTCTTATGTTGGAATTACAAATGCCTTCATTATCTCTAACATGTTGTATGTTATCTACCGAATAGAGAGGTCTGCCCTGTGCTCTACATATCTTCATGAAAACTGATTTAAATCACACAATGTATTCTTTTAGTCTTCATTTTCCTCCGGACTCTCATATTTTCACTCTGATTTGTGCTTTTTTTCCGTTTGGTATTTTTTTTATGTCTTGTGTCAAATTCCAGTAGGCTTAGATTAAATGCCCTTGAGAAGGCATTTTCAGGAAAATTCTGTTATCTCTGAATTGCAAGTTCTCCTTCATCCCTCTAGCTTTCTATCAGTTCTGAACTTTCCAGGGTAGTTACTATTGTGACAACATTACTAAGAATTCTGTAGTCTGATTCACTTTACCTCATCTGTGATGAATGTACCTTAATGCACAAATCTTCCAAGTTGCATGTAACTATACTTAAGGAAAGTTTCCACTGCAATCTAAAGTTTTATTTTGTGTAAGAGAGATTGAAAATTACAGTGTAATTATACTAGGAGATGAGAAAGAGATAGAGTAGAAGATTATTAAACAGCATTATTCTGCATAGAGAAGTAAATGAAAATGGAAGAAGCAAGATAAGCCAGCAATATATCCACCTATTCCAACTACTGGCACATTTTTAGTAAAGCTGAAAGCTGCATAACTGTGGCATAATAAACATCAAACAACCTCAAGTTTGTGTTGCAGTCTTTAATAGGAACACTGCAAAATGTAAAGTTACTTTCTTGCATTTTCTCTTGCAAGACACAAATGTGAAATAGGCATGGGAGGAATTATGTTGGTTTCATTGGTTCAGTCTACAGCAGTGAACTCCCCAGTTCTGATCAGCCCTGAGAGGCCCAAGAGGTTCAACCCACTGAAAGTTGTAGTGTTGGATTAAACACTTGTCTGTAGGAGACATCAGTGTGGCAACTTCCAAACCCAAAATGAGCATCAGCTCTATTGGGAATATAAAAGATTTTTAAAAGCTTTTTTCTTATCATATGAACTGGTAGGTGGCAAAGAAATTTGATCCAAGTAGTACCCTCCCAAATAGAGGGAGGGTAATATTTTTTGTTGTTGTTGTTGTTTGTTTGTTTGTTTTATGTGTGTGTACAGAAACAGTAGTTTGCAGAGTTCAATGTGTATTCCCAAGCAGGTTACAGAAACTGAATAGGAGAAAAGCATCACAAAACTGATAGATCAACAGATGAGTCTGGAACTGAGGCCACTCTGTAAAATGATTTTCAGTGTCTTACATGTGAAGTATACACATACTAGGGTCAAAATTACTTTTTAGTCCTGTGTTCACCAGCAATGAATACATGTATGTGGTCTACTCAGTAAGGTCAATGCATATCAGCAATCATAGCCCATAGAGCCTTGGGCTTCACAGTTCATGGCTATAACAAGCTCCGGCAACTCTTCTTTAAATGGAAACACTTTATTAGAACTGAAAATATAAAAGGCAGGATCTGGTTAGTTTATATTGTTTTCCAAGGAATTTCCTGTTGCTAGAAAATTATTTTTTTACTAGAATTGGCTAGAAAATGGCATTTCTTTCATGATAAGAAATTAAAATAAATAAATAAATAAATAAAAATAGAGAGAAAGAGAGAGAGATTTGGGAAAGAAAAAGTTATTCTAATTTAGGACTAAAAGTAATAGTCACAGTTTTCTGGTTGGATAAGTCCTATGGGACAGCCTTTTTTACTTTTGTGTCTGCTTGTTGAGTTCCTCCCAGTCAAGGAGAAGAGGAAGGAAAGTGCAAATAATCCAACAATGAAATTATTTTTTCTGTTCTCCAGAAGTGGAGAGCAGAAAGAGTTTGGGGGCAGGATTGGTGGGACAGACATAAAAGCACAAAAATAAAATTCCCTTCTAAGAGGTATTCTTCTTGAAAAAGGAATTTCTGTGTTAAGGCCTCCTATTTCTCTATTGGATGGTTTTATACTTGATGGCTGTTGTCATTCTGAAATGATGCTGTGGTGAAGGTGATGGAGAACATTCCATTATCATATCAGCTAGTAGGAATTCAAAGTTCATTCTTAATATAATAAAATATCATTAAAGATTATGTTCAAGAAGAATAATTACACCATTATACTTTAAAAAATACTATTGCTCTGTTTCCTTGACTACTCATCAATGTCAAAAATATAAAGTTGGATGTGTATATTGTTATGTAATTTGGGTTTGATTTGACAGTTAAATTGGCTGTAAATAATATAGATCTTAAGTAAGCCTGGATAACTGTGGATCAGTTTGGATCCTGTCATTTCCTCTATCTCATCGTTGAGGAAGAGGATCAGCTGATCCGAGGCTAAATATTGGAAATCAACCAAATATAGCCAGGCTGAAGCTCAGTGTAATCACATGCTGGCTACAAGTAAAAGCCCTTCTTTGTAAAGATGATGAGCACTTTTTAGAGAAGCAATAAAATGGAAAATAGCTAATGCTCTTTTACATTTTCCAACAACAAATTAAGGCACATTGGCAAATCCTGGTTTCAGATCTTATGCGTCAATTATATTTGCACTAAACAAGTAAGACTTTGGAAGTGTCTGAATGAGCAACTTGTCAATCTTATGTTATAGTTTGAGGCATCTAATGTATTATTGAGTTCTTACTATACTGCTTGACAGTAAAACAGTTTCTGTAATATCCTAAATATCACATACATCAAGCATTTAAAAAGTCTTAAATGCAACCTCCTACAGTTCTGCGTACTTTCTTATTTTGGCTGATCTTTAAATTTGGTTCTAGATTACCAGCCACATCCATATTTAGTTCTTTTATTCTGATTACTAACAGATACCTTGGAGGCTATTATCATTCATTTATGGTTGGAGTTATTTTTTCCTATCTGCATTCCATTGTATTTACTGAAAGAGAAGTTTACACACAATTTTATCTCCTAGATGGTTGCTGCAGTTGTATCCCTCTGTAAATCTTCAGTTAGATTTCCAATTAAACGTTAAAGTAATGAACTGTCATCTCTTTTCTCCTTCTGAATAAAATGAATAGAAAATATTCTAATAGCAATCTTCACAAATCTATTAATAATTTCCTTCCTTATTTAAAACAAGGCAAACAAAGCTCATCTATTTATTCTCACTTTTGGATGTCTGTGAGGTTTTTGTTTTTTTCTTCTTTTTGTTTCATCGTTAGATTTTCAGCCAATTTACTGTGTACAAAGAATAGAAAGACTTATAAATCTATAGCTCAGGACCAAATGGATTTCATTGGATTTTGAAAAGAGATTTTGGCAAACCCCACCATTGTTCCCAGCAGCCCAACAGTGAATATGCTGGGAAATTCCTCCTATTCCTTCAATTTTCTCATTTTGAGGAGATAACCCCAGGAGTTGGAGACTCCTGGGCCCAATCTGCCTCTGCTTCCCTTTTCTCTTCAAGATCAGAAAGAAAAAGAGTGGAACAAGAGTGCCCCAGAAAGGCTGTACCTCTCATACCTGAGCACCAGTCAGGATCCCTTTTGGCTCCGTTCATTCCCCTCCTCACTTAAAACATATATCTGCTTTCAAACTCATTTGCCTTTAGTATGGAGGGATATCTCTCTTGTAGTTTCTCACTTTAACCCCTTGTGTCTTTCAGGCATCATTTCTATCCCCATACAATTCCCATATACATAGTGGACAACTATCAGAATTACAAATTCCAAAATTTCTCACTTGAGTGATTACTCAATCCAACCATTTAACTCCCGATCACTTTGAATTCTTGTTCTGAAAAATGTTCTTACTGATGTTCCACTGATGTCTTGTTATCTTTGATCTTAAGGTTGTGATCAGTTTTCACTTCTTTTTTTTTGTTTGATCTTAAGGTAGCCAGAAGTTGGTGGTGCATTGAAACATCCTACTTCTAAAACACTATATTATAAGGTATGAGCTGGTAGGAATAATCACGTCTTGCACTTGCATTTTATGTCTGTAACACATATCAATACTTTTCAGTGTATATTAGAAGCACAATGCAATATAATTCCAATATTAGTGTTTGAGATTGTTTTTTGTTTTGTTTTTTTAAATATTACCTGTTGTTATCTTCAAGCATTTTGTCAGCAAGTGGGGAACAAGAATTCTCACTATTTTAGAAATATTTTAAGATTTACATTTGTTATATGATTAAAACATGTTATTGCTATTACTATGGCTTTTAGTAATCCTTAGGAATGCAATCAGTCAGTACATATGTGCCAACCACTGTATTATAAATACATCAGAATCTTTTCTTGTCTTTCTGGCTTTAAATGCATCAAATCCATTGTAAAATTTCCATACAGATTATTCTTGTCAAGACAAACTTTTTCTTAGCAATATTCATATCTGTTTTATTGCAGGTGACAGCAACCTCTTAAAGGTTTCTGAGACAAGCTGTGGTTCTAAATGTTATGTCTGCAACATTGCTGCTAGTACTAATTTATTTAAACAAAAATATATGGGGGGAAAAATAAAGGAAAGAGGGGAATTAGAATTTTTATTTTTTGGCATTTTAATAGCTTTTGTTTAAAAAAAAATCTGCTAAATGATGCAGAAAGGGAAAATATTAGGTGGACAGTGTCTAATAGGCTATACTTTCTCTAGACTCATATACATTGCACTGATTTGGGGATGTACAGGTAGTGTACCTGAGTTAGTATTAATATCCTTGTTTATTGCTTATTGTAGTCTAGGCAAGATATCTTAGGGGGAAAAAAAAATAAAAAAAAAGAAAGAGAGAGACTATCAAGTCTGCATCACACACCTTCTCAAAAGCCCAGAGTTTTTTGTTTTAGCCAACAGGATGCAGGCTTTAGATTCTAGTTGAGTATTCCTTAGCACCTTTCACTGGTACACAAAAGCTCCTTCTATTACTGTTCACCAATTCCTGGATGAAAATGAACAATATTTGCCACTATATAATTATCTTTTACATTTAAAAGAAATTAGGGAAAGCATATCAGATACCCAGTCGTACAGCAGATATTTCTTATTTTTCTGTTCCTAAACATCAGGGTTTAGAATGATCCTTACAAATGTACTGTAGAAACCTGTTTATATAAAAACTGCAGACAAGGTGAGCCTCTACTTCACTTAAATACAAAGAGTGGTATGTGCCTGGGAAATAAGAGAAGGAAGGACTGCAAACTCCAAAGTAGGCAATTTAAAATAACTAGCTGAGCAAAGACCTAGAGGCTTATGTTTTATCTCAAATTATTTGTAAACAACATTCTGTCTCAGAGCTTAGTATGGAATTACTGAAAGAGTTGAATGTAAGCCAGACCAGGAAGATGTGAGATGAGTTTATTAGAAACAGATCCCATTCTCTCAAGACTTCCTTAAACAAAGCTTGCTGACTAGGGTCAGGGACCAACAAAGATAAAAAAATTATAACAAATATTTCTTCTTGATCTCAGTTGCTTACGTATGTCTGCTACATAAAAAATGTAATTTAACATTCTTTCATCTCAGAGTAACTTCATCAGTGAATGCTTCGCCTTATTCTTTTTCAAATAAGATTTGCATCCTATGCAAAGTATTAGCAAAAACTGAATTTGGGATGGTAAGGGTTGTACTGCTGGAGATGCTGCTGGGGTGCTCTGTGCATGGACATGACTCACTGTGCCTGCTCTCACTGTATCACTCCCTATGTCCTGTGGCTCTGTTGGGTTTGCTGCCCCATATGTGGGGTGGCTGCAGCTGCTAGATTCCACACTTCTCTCACCTCTTTATCCACCATGGAAAAACCAGGGTGTGCTCCACTCCTGTGTGGACCAGACAGCCCTGGTTTTGTGCCCCACTCTTGAAACCAGGAGGTTTCAGTGCCCCATTGTGGTCCCAAGAAGGAGAGCTGGGACTCTGACAGCTCTTAGTGCATTCAGATACAGACTTTTGGAGACTTTTTACAGACTTTTACTTCCTTCCCATTTTCACTCCAGCTCTACCTTCTAGGTCTTGCTGCTGCAGCAGGCTATCAAGTCTACGTTTTGTGGCTGTTTTTTTAAAGATACTTCTCGTAGGCTTCCTTGAGAAAGGAAAGGAAAAGGCATTTAAAAAATGCCATTTTAAAAAATGATCAGTGCACATGAATGCAAGTGGTATTTCATGGGACAAAGAGAGGATACTTTTCTGTCTGAATTTTGAAAGCCTCCTTGAAACTCTTTAATTTGAGCTGCTGAGGAAAAATCACAGGAATCCTCCTTTAAGGAAAGTGTTAGACAATCTAATTATAGGATACTCTGCCAGTTCATCTCATACAGGTTTTCTATTGCAAAGTAACTATTTGTTCCATGAGACTATATGCAAAACTTCCAAACATAAACAAGAATAAAGGCTTGTCCAATTTTTCATTTCCATTATGGCTCACAGTGAACAGTAATTTATTAGAAAATCTGTCAAAGATAGCAACTTGATTTGTAAGCTCTGCAAACAGTCTCAAAGGGTGCTCAAAGGGGATTCTGCTGCAGTGTCAGCACTCCTTGCCATTTTCTTTAGTCAAACATTGCCTACTGCATCGATGTTATGAATCTTCTGTAAATCATATCCCAGAACAAGAAACTTTGTCCAGAAGTCTTTAACTTTTATTTCAAAACTTTATTATTCGGGAATTTAATAGTACTAAGCAGTATAAAACAGTGATACAGAAAAATAAAACCCAAACATTAGCATGAATTATTGTAGTAATATCAGAAATATTGTATCTGTACCCCAACGGTATGCTTTGACCAGAAGAAAAGGTATTTTCACTCTATAAAACGTTTCAAGGAAGACTTTAAGTTTCATGAGTAATCAAATAAATACTTATAAAAGTGTACATAAATACTTATTAGAAAATGAGTACATTTTATTAAAATTTGGAAACTGTGGAATTGCGGTGAAAAAGACGATATTTTTTAGTTGTCAGAACAACAGTTCTATTGAATATTTTTAAGTTTTGCAAAATTCCTCGTGACAGACAGGCACTGAATGAATACTTAAAGGTCTATTGAAATAAAATGAACAAAATCAGTCTTTTCAGAATTGTTTCCCCACTGATGCTCCTTTTATTCTTCTGGTCTGTTTGAAAACATAGTAACGCTGACTCTTACTAGCAAAAGAAAATCTAAATTCACTTTCTCTTGTCACTCTCTGGATCTGAAAGGCCATAGAGCTGGTCAGTGACTGAAAATTAGTTAAACCTAACTCTGATTAAAGAAATTAAGTGAACTTGACTGCTAGACTTCCCCTGCTTGACTTAAATATATATATATATAAAATAGATAGATAGATAGATAGATAGATAGATAGATAGATAGATAGATAGATAGATAGATAGATAGATGATAGATAGATAGATAGATGATAGAGAGATAGATAGATAGATAATATATATGTATCTGGTTAAAAGTTATCTAGTTATGGTATGGGGTATGGTAATAAATGAGAGAAAGGGATTGTGTCAACTCTTGGTGGAAAACAAATGGACTTGAGAGCTGCATTTCTCAGGTGGCAGTAGATGCTACACATCAAGAAAAAGGAAGGCAGCAATAGCAGAAAAAAGTTGCAGCGCACTTTTATCCCTGGAGGACAAACAAGCATGGTTATGTGTCCTCCTCAGAGGTTTGGGGCAAGGGATTTTTCCGAGCACAGAAAATATGAGTGCAAAGTAAGTAAGTGACCCTGCATGTGGAGGTGGGAAAGAGAGGAAAGATTCTTGTTGCCCTACAACTATCACATAGTTGTAGCAGGGAACGAACTTCTGAGCTGAATTGTAGAAGATAATTCAGCCTTTGGGGAGAGGAAGAGGAAGAAAAATGGAAGCTTCAGGCAGGTTGATGGAAGGCTTCCAATGCCAGAGGGGACTTCAGGAAACTGGGGCTGCCCAGACAGCAAGTATCTGTAAGGTAAATATTTCATACTCAGTGCTAATGCAAGTTTGTATTTTAGAAAACAATGAAAGCTCCCTTGTTGTGTATTTATTTGTGTTGTACCTCAAGCAAAGTATTTGATATTCACCTGTTTAATATTTCTGTATGTTTTTTTTTTGGTTTTTTTTGGTTTTTTTTGTTTTTTTTTCTGCAGTCTACTAAGCAGCCAAAACTAGTGATAGTGCCAGTAAAACAGAAGGGTTCCTCAAGTAAAATTTATTTGTTTTTCATCCCCCATGAAATATAACTCTCCACATTCAAAAAAATGAAAAACAGTAAGGGATCTGTTCTCCCCTTTCGGCACACGTGTAACTCCATTTAACAGCAGCAAGATTAACGGATATTAACTCCTTGAATGCTTGCATGCTGCATGCTACCAGCAGCCTAAGGCTGAGATAGAGGAATGCACAACTTCTGTTTGGAAGCTTATATTTTTAACTTTTCACGTGACTCTTTTTTCTTTCTTTTTGTCATCTTTTTCTTCTTGAAATTCTCATGTATGGCTGCAGCAATCATTTAACATTTTGTAAAGAAGCTAGAGCTTAAACAGGGTTTTCTAAGAGGGGGACAGAGAGAATGCTCTGAAGTACACCCTGCTGCAACCTCCAGCAGTGGTGATTCAGGGCAGCAGAAACCAAAGAGCCCCTTTTAATAAAGCTTCCCCTATTCAGAAGTTGTTTGTTTTGTTTGTTTTGTTTTTGTTTGTTTTTTTTTAAAAAAAAGTGTTAAAGTGTTGTGGTGTTGTAATACTAATTCAGCTTTTTCCAAAATACTTTAAGGATTCCTCAGTGAAAGATGCAACAGACAGTAATAGTACTGTCTTTATTGATTTCAATCCCATTGTAATTTTGAGGTGTGCACACTTGAAGGGAAACTTAAAGTTGAATTAACTTCTTACTACCAAATTTTGCCTCTGGAAGCAGATCATTATTTTTGGCCTGACTGTATGTCTTATTTTCCATTTTCCTCTGCCTCCCACACGCTAATGACTTCTGCATGGAATTCTCTTACCCTACGAACATATTTTCTTTTTAAGCACAGTCCCCATGGAGGTGGAAAATGTGAATGTGAAATGAAGCTTGCCAGCTTCTAAGAAGGTTAAAGATCTAGGAGGTGTACAACTCTATTCTAAAAGTCACTTTGTCACGACCTAATTTACTGAGGTTTGGTTGCGTGGCATGATTCTGTATTTCCTTGAAGATGAATCCTATTTATTTATTTATTTATTTATTTATTTATTTTACATTTGCCCTGTTGGGCAATGAAGATTTGTCTTTGTGGATTTAAGTGACCTAGAAGAAACTTAGTGTTTAATCTTTATTGATGAAATCAATACGTAGATCCATGCTAAGTGCTGACAGTTTTTATGTAGGGAGTAAAACGTGAAGCACCTGGTCCTTCAACCTCTGATTTTTTTGGGGGCCAGAAGTTCTGTTTTGGCATTTGATGAAGAACCTGTTGATTATAATGAGCAAATCTTTATGAGGTATTTTCTTTGTGCTGATTCCATACAAGCAGCATAGTGTGATTAATGTATCTCAAATGTTGTTACACAGAAGGCCTAATAACAACCACCAGTGAAATAAACCTGTATGGATACGTAGGGGGTGACAGTGGGATGAGGCAGATCCTGGCAATTCAGATGACACATGCAGTTATTGCTGACAAATTACCCTTCTGGAGAGCCCTAAGCAAAGGCTTTGTCCCTTTCTTATGTTACTATATTTCAAATATATTCACCAAAGTCTTGGGGTGTGGTTTTTTGTTGTTGTTTGTTTGTTTACTTTGGGGGTTCAAGTTTTATGATGTTTTTTTTTGTAAGAAATACACCAAAAACTTAATTTTTTTATTACTGTATTTTTTTATACTACACAACAACTGATTCTCCCTGCATTTTCATACGATGTTTGTAATTGTAACTAGCCTCAGTGAGAAGAAATTAATCACAGAAAATAAGAGCCACTGAATGGCAAAAAGTCTAGATCAAATCTACTTGTAAGAGAAATGGTCTATAACTTTGGCAAGATTCAGAATAAACCTCAAGTTCTGCTTTACTTCTTTGAGAAACTGTCTAAGTGTTCTGCTCAGGGGAATCTCTGGGTGAAGAAGAAATACAAAATAACTGTGTGTGCAAAGAAGTCATAAGACATAATGGAATTTATATCCGTTGAAATAAATATCTTATGACAGACACAGTGAAGAGAGACTCATTGTCAAATTTTGGCTCTTGAGCTACTTGGCTATCCATGTGCTTATTTATAACATTTTTGTTTACGTGATAATGGAGAATAATTAAAAAAAAAACAACTCCTTCTACTGAATTATGAGAACTGTCAAGTTCTGTATGAAAACTATTAAAACTTTAAACAAAACAGTCTTCTGAATTCCTGTTCTTCTGGTCCCACGTCCTTATCTTGCTTTTACACTTTTGTTTAAACTGTTTCTTCTTCTCACTCTCTTCTTTTTAATGTTTGGAGTTGATTCAATAACCCTGTCCTTTTTCAAAAATTTTTTGCAGATGTTAAAATGATGAAGCACTCTCTCCCACTGGAGCAGCACACAGCAGCCATGACACCTCTGCTCCACTGTGGAAGGTATGCTGCAGCCCACTGCTGAACTGTTATGACATGTCTCTAGCAATCAGAAAGAAAAGCTGGGAAGAGCATGTGACCCAGTGGATGGGATTGGCTTTGGAGACTGTGGAGTATAATACAGCATGTTGTCATGGACTCGTAGCTGATAACTTGCAGATAAGTATGGAAAAAGATGAAATTTTGAGTGCGGATCGGAAAGAAAAATGTGCTTCATTTCCAGAGTGTTGTCATGGCGGAGAGCCAACTGGCTTCCCTGCAAAGCAGCTTGGAAATGTGTCAAAGGAATTGGATGAAAATGAAAACCACGAAGAAGAGCATTTTCTGGAGGCCAGCACAGAAACTCTAGTCCATGTGTCTGATGATGATGATGATGACTATCCTGCACTTAACCTGAACGGTGTTAATCACCACATCACTGCTGTCGGAAGGGAACTAACAGATGAAGAAGTGAGTTTAAATGGAGCAGGCTCCTTAAGACAGGCTGTAGAAAAAATGGAGTGTAATGAGGAAGCCGAAACATCTGGCATAATTGGAGATGGTGACACAGTTCCTAAAGAGAAGATGGAAGGAGATATTTGTGGCAGTATTGGCCAAAGCCTGGAGCTTTGTAGTTATGAAGCCTTAAATGAGGTAGTAGAAGTAGAGAAAGAAAATCTTTTTAATTCTCCAAATGTGAAAGAAATTATTATGCCTGGGAAACAGCTGCTTCATACTGCTGTAATTGCACAACAGCGCAGGAAATCTGATGCTTTTAAAGACAGCCTTGGAAAGTCTGAATGTAATGTGGTACAGAGTGGGATTTCTTCTGATTCATGCCCCAGCAGTGATAGTCAGCCATGCTCAGCAGTGGAATCCAGCGAGTGCCTTATGCAATCTTCTCATTGCTCTCATGTTCTGGCAGTGGAAAATGGTCTGGATGAAAGTGGTTTCACTGAACCTCAAGTGGCCCCTGAAAACAAATGCCTTTCAAATGTCAGTTCAGCAGAAGACACTCATTGTTTACATTTAAGGATTGATTTGACCACACAAGAATATTCAGACAGTCAAGTGAAACTGCGCAAAAAAAAGGTAGGATGTTCATGAAGTACAGAGGTTGTTTCTAATGTTTCCTCTCAATTTCTTACAAGGCTGTTTTTTTTTTCTGCTACTATCAGGTGTCATTAGTCATCTTACAAAAGAAATTGCATCCAGTGGCATGGAAGCCTTGTTTTAATAAAGGAGGAGGAGGGACAGTAAAAAAAAGTGGAACTAAACTTTAAAAGGAAAAAAAGAAATGGGGTGGGTGGGGGAAGAAAAAAAATTGAAATTTTTTGGTTTTCAGCTCAGCCCTGAGAGAAAATATTCTTACAAAAAGAAGTACAAAACAATGTTTTGTAATTTTAAAGCAGACAGAGAGTTTCCTTTTCCACACAAAGTAAAAAGGAACATCATTCCAAAACTTTTAATGGACAGATTCTCCAGTAATAAAACTTCCACTGGATTTTGGGGAAGTTTTGCTGGCTGTGGCATTACAGGATTCATCCTGAAGTATAACTTTTCCAGTTATGCTGCTAATTCTTGCTCATAACCAGTGTCTAATTTTTTTATTATTATTATTATTATTATTGTTATTATTATTATTATTATTATTATTATTATTATTATTATTATTATTATTATTATTATTATTGTTGTTGTTGTTTAATTTTACATCATTCAGCCTTTTTTGACTTTTTCTTTTTTTTTTTTTTTTTGTAGTTCTTGTTTCTATTAATTCTGTTTGGTTTTTTTTTCCCATCAGCTGTAGCACCTCAGTATAACTGTAACTTTTAGAGCACAAACTCATATTTAAAGCACTGTATGCCAACACAGTATCATAAGTTGCTGGCTTCTGCTCCCCTGTGGTAAAACTAACACTCAAGTTACACGACTGAAAGCTGTAGCATTTGCAAAAAAAAAAACAACTTCAGAAGCTCAGAATGCCAGTTTTCCTTTAGTAGTTCATGCAATCTATTAATGCAGTAGTTCTTCAACTGACTCTGAAGCAGCTATGACTGAGTTACAATTATAAAACAGGATGATCCACCTAGAAGGAAATGCTGAACTTAACCAATGGGTAGAAAACAATTCCAATTTATACCATATTTGAGAACTAATTAACTATATAACCATATTCTCAACTGGTCCCTCTGCATTTATTTGTCTTTTTCACTGGGTGTATTTGTTCACATTCAGGCATACTTCTCCTATTGTTAGCAGGTTTCATTTTTATAATGTAGTTTCAAACTCCTATTATATGAAAATATGGGTTTAACTTCTTTTTATTATGCGCAGTTACATCATTACTTTGTCCACAATAACTTCCATTGTAATGTATTTTTCATTATCTTTGAAAATGGTACTTACTCTGTTCTTTAAAATTGAGAATATATTTGCTATTTGTATTTGTGCCTTTAAGTATTTATATAGAATGTAAAGGTTCCAATGAGAGTAGCTAAGAAAGTAAAGTAACCATAGAAAGATGCAAAATGAGTTGTTTCTTTGGGAAAGAATGAGAGTTGTGTGGCTGCAGTAATTCCAAAGCTGTGCTCACGTTCAAGGGGCACAGAGCCTAGAGATCTGGAGGATTTTTCTTGTAACAATTTGGTTAAAGAACTCTACCAAAAAGAGGAAAGCTGTGGTATGCTGTTGCTTTTGGTGTTATTTATCAGTCTGCAGGACACTTCTGTAAACAATGTTCCTGCTTGTGGGACTTTATCACTTATGTTATAATATGTTATATTACAAAAGGGCCTGTCTGTGCTGGTAATGATCTGTAATGAAAAATGTGCCTATGTTTACAAATGCTCCCTGAAAGCCACTTTTGTAACTTTAACAAGACATTAGAAAAACAACTGACTTTAAACTGAATCCATCCATAAAAGTCAAGTATTTGCTTTGCAGTGACAGGGAGACTTAAGGAACTGGGAATGATATATAAAACCTTTTCTCTCAAGGTCAACAGTTCAAACAGTATGGTCAAGGCCTAAAACGTACCACTGTCTGATTAATGCTCAGCATCAATTATTGTTACACCTAAATACGTATTCATAAAGGTCAGAATAATATAAGAAGGACATGGAGATAAATTGCTGGAGATATTTGGGCACCCACACCTTGAGATGGAGCCCTGCGGGATCACAGAAAAAGTGCTGGCTATCAAGTACCTCAATGACAGCCAAGATCTTAGGACCTCTAAGTAGAGATCATTCGGCTATTCCTGGTACTAAATTCTTCTGAAAACCTGTTCCTCGTTAACATATTTTAAGCCACTTTTAATTGTGGAAACAGAGCATGACCTCTCCTCTTATCTTTAGATCTGCTGCTTTCAGACTAAAGCTGAGGTGAGATAGCTTGGATCTGTGGAGTTTGCTTTGCAGATGAATGTCATTTTGAGTGCTTAAGGTCTTAAAGTTTAGTACCTTTGACCAACGCTGGCTCTGCTGCTGTAGATTGCTTTTGTCTTGATGGATGTACTGACACTGCAGATGCTTTTTGTAAACAGGTCCAGCTGTTACAGCATTCTTTCAAGTTGCCAGCATTCATATGGTTGATGCACAGTACCCTCTTCTTTGCTTTCTGAAGAAAACTTCCTAAGTTTCTAGAGTAGGAAGGGCATAAATTTAATTGTGAGAAATGTCATGGTTTTGTAATTTTGCTATCAGTATTCCACATCATAACATCATGTAAAGCATAGATGATTTTGCTGAATGTGCAGTTCACAGAAGAAGACTACATATCCCAAAGAACATCACGGTCAGGGATAAGTCACAGGAACCATGACAAGAAGAAAATGTTGTTAGGTCTAAATAAAAGATATATCAATAATCAAGCTTTCCACCTTCTGTCTTGGCTGAAAATCAATTCTGTTTATCCACAACATAAAACTAATTGTTATTAATAGCACAGAATAGCAAAAACACAAAGGAATTAGTTAAATGTGGTTACAGCAGTTAGTCTGTAGTGTATGCTGTTCTTGCTTAAACACATTTTAGATTTAGAAAAGTTGTAATTGTAAGTTCTTATTTTATATTATATATAAAATTTATATTATTATAAATAATATAATAATATTATATTATTTATATATATTTATTTATATATTATATAATATATTATATATATATATTTATATAAAATTTATATTATTATAAGACAGGAATCCCAATGGCCAATATAAGACAATGTCAATAAGATGCAAATTAATTTAAGAAAAAGATAAAGAATGGCAATATAGAAAAGCAGTGCCTTTTCCCCATGCTAAAACTGTGAGCTCTGAAGTATGGTTTTGCATTTTCTTAACTGATGCAATATGTTTTGTTCTATTATTTCATCAATTACTGCTATTTGAGAGTAAAGTTTTCTTAATTTAATACAAACCTTTCTGCCCATATTTGCTACTTAAGTTTGTGATGTGTGAAGACAGATTCTCTTCTGTTATAATCTGCAGTAAATTCTGTTTCATAAGACTAATGTGTTGCTTCTTTTGATAAGTTAGAATGCATCCGATTCTTCTTTTAAAAGTAATGTGAACTGGTTGTGAAGAATAACATCCAACATTTTAAATTTGTTTCTTATTTTATTGCTATAAAAAATACCAAAGATGAGGTTTCCAGAATTGTCACAAAGTATCTTTCTAAATTCTTAATCTCCATTTACCACAATACTGTCTTTGTTGAACTGGGATAATTTAATGGTACTTACATTTTCACTTTAGTTTTTAAATTATGACTTAGCATAGCTATTAGAGTGCATTTTTGTATAGAAATTGTTTTATTGATGTTCTAGGTTAAATTATTGCTACATAAGTAATAATGGCTGATGTGGACTTGCTAAGGATGCGAACTAGCTGGAGTTGCATTCTAACAAATCAAGTCTACTTAAGCACTTGTCCTGGCTTGAAAACGTGACAGCACAGAAAACGAAAGTACAAAAATAAATAACAAAAAAATGAAGGAACAATTAAAAATTGGAGTGTGAATCTTGCTATGTTGTGATTTGGCTATAGGAAATTGAATTTACTCTATCCTAAGGTTCAGTTTGCAAATGCAGTTTAGATAGAGCACTATAATTTAAAATGGAGCTACAGGAAAGAACAGGACAGATTCTTTAGCGGAGTCTGAGGTAATAGAAAAAAAGGGAAATGCTTTCAAGCTTGAGGAGAATAGATTTAGGTTGTATATAAGGAAAAAATCTTTTACAGTGAGGTTGGTGAGGCACTGAAACAGGTTGCCTAGGGATGTGGTTGGTGCCCCATCTGTGGAGACTTTCAAGGTGATAAAGCCCTGGGCAACTTGATCAAGCTGTGCTGTTCCTATTCATTGCAGGGGAGTTGGACTAGGTGGTCTTCAGAGACCCTTCCAACTCTAAGGATTCTATGATTCTATACTTGTAAAAGTTAGTGATTTTCTTTAATTGTATCTTTGTTTCCATCCCCTACAATAAGAAGAAGAAGAAGGTGTGCATTTTGTAATTTGATTTTCTATTGTGTATCTTCAAAAAAATAATTATCTTAAAATATTCTAATGCATCAATTCAACAAGCAGAATGGGATTTCCTATGTTAAGATTATGAGGGCTATCAGAAATTCCAAAAATATTAACAACAGTGGTCATAGGAGACCAAGGCTTCACTGCTTAAATACAGACATTAGAAAGGAATTAATGCAGTCAGTGGAATGGCTGTGGTTTTTTTCAAGTATGAGTAAGTGCCTTGCTGAACTTGGGTGTTATAACCTTGGAACAGAAGCTAGTAACTGTAGAAGCACACATCACAGCAAAATTGCATTCGAATCATATGGTTCTTGTACTCTATTTCCTGCATAATTCAGGCCAGCTCTTATGCCAGAATTGCTTTGTTTTCATACACAAGAATGAATAATATCATCTTGGCATCTAGGGAATGGTTTTGTGAAAGATGACAGCAAACACAAATATTGGAAATCTGATAATCTCTTTTAAAAGATGGCCATTCAAACTAAGTTTGAATGTTTTCTCATGCTTTTGTTCTGCATCTGCATTTCTTTTCATTTTCAGACTCAGTTTCTAAACATTTTAGGAAAGAATATAGATCTGTTTTTCTAAACTCATAACGTTAATATGAACACGATCTAAAACTGATGAGAGATCTGAAGCCACAACAGCTTTAGAAAGATTAGTTGCAACCCATGTCTCAGAGCTAGTCTGTAGTATTAGTACAGTGGGCTACTGAGATCAACAGTTGCTTCACCACAAAGAATTTGCTGCATTTGCACATTGCTACTAAATGGTCATAATTTTAAAGGCACCAGGAGGAATCTGGCAAGAGCTGCAAGTAAAGCAAAATGAGTAGTATGATTTCTTTAATAACATAACCAATCAAACAAAAACAAAAGAAAAACTTAAACCATCTAGGTTTATCATCATATCATCATATATCTCTTCTGCACTAAAAATTTACTTCCTAAATTTACCATTTAATAATGAAGATGTAATACAAAAATATAAATACTCTAAAACTACTGGTTTTATTTTTTTTTAATTGTACATGTTAGCTCTGTTAATGAGTGGAAGTAGTGATCATAAAACATTCCTATTAATGTGATTGGATGACTATGAGTTTTCTCTATCACTCTCACAAAAATAGGTATTATAAATATTGTCTCCATCTGGGAAGCTAAAGAATGCTTTCCCACAGACTTCCTTTGTGTTTGGACTGAAGTATGATGTATTTCAAACAATCTGAAAACTATTTAAAACAAGCTCAGAACAGGATGGGATGATTGCCAGGCCATTACAGTTTAACCTTTATGCAAATTTTACTTTGGCACATTTTTGTGACAGTGCTCAGCAATAAATTTTAGAGACTGCCAGGGTTGTCTAGACTGCAAACTGAGAGACTGTTGCACATCAAGTTGTGCATTAGTTGGATTTCAGCTACCTAAAATGGTCATGAAAGTATTTGTATTTATACATGGTTCATAGTCGCACATGATCATTCCACCAAAGCAAATCAATCCAGATTCACACAGTTAATACTGAGAAAAATCTGATTTTGCCTGAGTTTGAAGTAATAGATAGAAATGAAACTTGTAAAACATTTTTGGCTGCTTTTAAACAAATCTTTAGGAAGTTCTGATTGGTAAAGGATGATTTTTTTTTTGCTGTTTGTAGTCTATAAACTGCTATTTCTAGGTCATGGTAAGTTGACCAATGACTGAATATCTAAAATGGTGTAAGAGTAGTAAATGCACTGTGTTTTTGTGGCTAAGACTTTGCAGTAGTAAAAGCTGTACCACTTCTGTCAAGGAGTGTTTGGCCATAGTAGTACAGTGTTGGGTAAATCCTCAGGTGTCTGACCAATTCCAATAATGAAAAGTATAGAAAATAATGAGCCCCCAAAGAGCTTAACTGCAGCAGGGTGGGAGGAATCTGCAGAATGTTTTTCTCAGCTTTTCTTATGTTTTCTTCCCAACATGGTAGTACTTGCTGAAAGCTGCCTAAAAATTTGTTGCTCATGCTCGTGTCCTTGTGCAGCTTTCTCTCACAGTGGCAATGTAAGAGGTTTGTGGTGACGTGACGGCCTATGTCACAGATAGGGTGTATTGAATATAGCCTTGCAAAATAAAATAATACTGCTTCTGCTGCCAAAAGGCATTCCAAACTCCAGAGGATAAGGCCTAAAATGGTTATGAATTCAAATTTAGAAGGATATTCTTTCCCCAAGGAAAAAAATCTGAGCAACAGTGCAAGTCTCTGTATGTATGCATGTACATGTGCTGGGGTAAATGTATGACAAATGTAAACCAGATCCTTGGTCTCCTTCATAAGTCTCTTATAGCTAATGTCTGGCGCTTCTGCAACAGTAGAATACAAGGAATTTGGCTTATGCATGCTTTGTTAATGAAAAATTGGCTCTCCATAACCTGAGGATGTCCTTTGATAATGTGCCTGATTACAGTAATAACTTTTGTTTCTTAAGTTTCATATTGTTTTTGCAGTCTCAACTTACGTAAGACTTAAAATAGCAAATGCAGTATATAAAACATTTATGTGAAATGTCAACTTGTTTATCCTTTCCTGTGAGATGCCTCCTTCCCAAACATTTTTGCACAAAACAGGTTCAATTAAACAAAGGTTGTTACCACTTGTGAAGCACAAAATTTTTGTTCCAAAATATGTTGCAAGCTGTTATCTTTCACTGTGCTGAAAGAGAAAAAATTTGGGATCACAAACTATGCTACTTTCCCACATCCAGATTTTCTGAAATGCTCTCGTTTATTCACATAAATGCTGAGCTATATTTGTCTTCTGGAAATTCAGTAGTGACAGTATCCCTGCATGACACTTCACTGCATCCACTGAATTTATTCCTGTACCGTAAACTCATCTGTTTACTTTACTATTTGGTAGAAGATAATTTGATGTGGTAGAAGAGCAGTACCCTGTTTAGGCTGTACACTTTATATAGCTGATATAGGAGGTAAAACAGCAAGGAAATAGATAAGAGAATGAAATAGGACAAACAGGACAGAAATCTTGAGAGGCTGTCTTATAGGTAGGAGAAAACTGGAAAATAAATTGGTGAAAATCTGTTTATTTTCCACATAGAGTGATTATTCAACTCTAAATCACACAAAGCTTTCTCAGCTCTCAGAAACAACTCCTAAATGAATTGTTACCAAGCATTCCTCACTACTGAGGGAAAATTCAAGGACAATTTTGGGAGACATTCCTCCATAGCTGTTCCTTGATTAACATTCTTGTGGATGATATTATGCAGGAATTGTTTGGGAAATTCACTAAATTGCATTCTATTAAGCTTTTGGAAAAATTATATTGCATTGCTTACTGCAGGTTCTTTTGCAGTTTGTGTTTTACATGAATCAATTGCACATTTGCAGACCAAAGCTTATGAGTAGTTACAACTTGGGTGGGGAAGGAGCTTTAATCCAGTTCTGAAAAAAAGTATATATTCCTGAATTCTGCTCTCCTGGGAACAGAAACCTCAGATTAGGATGTATTTTCTTTTTCTTTTATTTAGTGTCAACCATGCCCTCAGACAAAAAAAAATTCTTCTTCATCCTATATGTGTTCTCTTTGTGAGCTTGTTTGAAAATTACTAGTTCTTCTCCTTCACTCCTAACTTTCCAGAAATTATGTGATAATTTTTTCCTTATTTCATGCATAAAGTTCAGTGTGACAGTATTAAAGTTCTTACACTTATTTATTCTCATGTGTATGTACAGGGAAGATCACTCAGTGATCTAAGAGCGCTGTGAATTTTCCTGCTTGAGTGTCATCATTTCATAGGATTTCAGTTCAGCCTTAATGCAGCAGCCACACAGAGCCATACACTCAATGAACAGGTTAAGAAGGAAATATGAAGTTGTTGGAGAAAGGGTGAGAGGTTTCAATGATTTGTACTAAACCTTGTTGTGACAAGAGAGATCTTTTTTAAACACCAAGAGTAAGATTCATAGTCCCGCTACCCAACCTTCATTTCTGCAGTTGGGTAAAACCTCTGCTCAAATCCTTTTAAAAGACTATCTGGCAAAATACGCGTGTGTATGTGTGTATATAAAATGAAATAACTGGTGGCTTGGTCCCTCATTCTGAACTTCCTCTGTTAGTCCCTTTCATTTCACTTTCTAAGTTT
Source organism: Coturnix japonica (assembly GCF_054131305.1). Taxonomy (NCBI): domain Eukaryota; kingdom Metazoa; phylum Chordata; class Aves; order Galliformes; family Phasianidae; genus Coturnix; species Coturnix japonica. The sequence continues at coordinate 66,548,973 of NC_140666.1, forward strand.
GAACCCTGAGAAAACAACAAAGAAAGTCTATGCTCTGTGAAGCAACAGCACTGCCTCATGGAGCATAATAATGACAGCTTAAATGTCAGCAGAGTTAGTCATTGATGATTGTCCCAGTATTTAAAAAGATGTTTTTTAATTTCTAACTGTGACATTCAGTAGGAATGCTTACCAGCAGCAAAGTGTAATTGTGGAGCTTTGATCTTTGCTTTGAATCATCTTTTAAAGTGTAAAGAAAACTCAGCTATGCTGTGAGCAGCGTTAGAGGCTATTTCTGGATTTAGACCAGAATTCTGAAGGTGAAAGGACACTTCTGCAGTTCTCTCAACATGTCCCTGGGAAAGTTAAAAATAAGCCTTAACTTTTAAATAAATAAATAAATAAATAAATAAATTGGCACTTATTATTTGAGAAAATTTCTTTATTCCAGGAACTGCCTCATGTAGTAGAAATGTATTTACCATCTGTGTAGACTTGAAAAATTTTCCATCTTACCAGATACACAACTGAAATAGAAACAGATTTTCCACCCCTATGCTTTCCACAAACCTCTGCTTTAAGAGTGCTGCCTTAAAAACTTATGAAAATTTTGTTTTGACCAAAATGGGATAACACAATTATAACCAATCTGTCAAATTCTGAGCTTCTACTTGTGACCTCTATTGATGTCACCTCACTGTTTCTGAAGCATGGCACCTGGAGGTGGGAAAGGAGGATTTCACAGAGCCAGTAGCTGAAAGTATGTTCTTGTTTTAATTACTGTTGCTGCTACTTTAATTAGTTACAATACTGACTCCTAATAATAATAAAAAAGTCATTTGTGAAATGAATTGTTTTCACTTGAGTACATATACACTTCCTTAATTTCATAGCTCTGCAACTACAGAAGGAGAAAGAAAAGATAAAAACAAATAATGAACCCAGAAGTTACCCATCCTTTAAAATGGGGAGAAGCCAGTCTGTTTTGGACTCAGCATATTACTTCTAAGTAATCACATTAATACACAAGCCAGAAAACAACACAAGCAATTTCTATGAGAGAAAAATATAGGAGAGTAAGAGTAGGTAAGTGCTGCTTTTGTTTGCAGTTTGGGAGTTTTTATTTTGATGAGGTTTGGTTTTTTTGTTTGTGTGTTGGTTTGTTTTCCCCCTTCATGTATTCTTGTGGATATACTTTTTCTTTCATGCACACAGAGGATCGACAAGAACCACAGTGACTGATTCTTATTTATGGCTCAGATGCCTTTTTTGATCCCATCTGCTGAAATAATGTGTGAAGAGCAAGTGTGGTGTGAAAGGCAGGTGTCAAACCTTCGTCTTTGAAGTCCGGCATGCTGATTTGCTAAAGAATAAACTATCTGCCATTCTTATTATTAGCACGCTTTTTTTCTCCCTTATCTATTTTTACCTTCCCCAGTGCTCATTATGTCTGGCTGAAGGGGCTTATCCTGTACTGGTCCATGACAGATGCTTTTGGTCTCGTTATTCTGAGTCTTTGAACTAGTAAAAGTGTATGAGATGTGACATTGCTTTCATGATACGTGTTGTAGAACCCTATAATCTGACAGTTTTTATCTGTATTTTAAACTGCATTCTATTTTTGGATGTTTGAATAACATTTCTATTTGTCTGCACATAGTAAGGTATGTTATATATGGGAAAATTCATCATACAATTGTGAAAATGTACATGGGTGAATTGTAAGCCATTCTGTGTTCTTTCTTCTTGCTGATAAGTAATCTACCATACCAAAATGAGGAAATGAAAATCTATATTCTCATCATGCAACAGCGCGTACTATTCAGCAACTACAATCTTGAAGCGTGATTTGCAGTTCCCAGAGAATCAGCATTTTTTTCCATTGTTTTCTGCAATGTTTATGCTGGTGGATTAAGACTTATCTATCGTTGTATTTTACATTAGGCAAGGAGTGTGGGGTTGTTTGTTAGTTTGTTTGTTTGTTTGAAGTGAGTTTCTGATTAATTTAATATAAAGGGTGAAAATTGATATTGTGGAACAGAGACCAAGTGTGCAGACTGGATTCTTTTTGGTTGTCTGCATTTTCCTTTAACTTCATGGCTGGTAGATTGTAATGAAGAGCTTCAGAAAGAAGCGGATTAATCTCTGCTCACTTCAGGAGGTGTGGCTTGAAAGAAGGAAATCTGAAAGCTCTGCTCCATTCTCATCAGAGGTCATAGCATTGCACAACTCAATCATTTGCAATGTGAGGACGCAGAAAGGCTTTCCAAACTGTCTTCTAACCCTGACAAAACTGACTGCAAGACATGTACATATTATGACTGAACAAAAATAACTACCAACAAACCTTCTCAAGACAGATTTTAAAAGTCACGATGCTGGAGTTTCCTGTTAGGTGTATTTGAGAAATCTTCCCTGATAGGAAAATATGGGTTCCTGTCTTAAGATCAAAATTTAGCTCCTGAGCAAACTTGACAGTCTCTTGAAATTTTTAGACTGTTTTGTTGTTGTTGTTTGTTTGTTTCAGCTGCCTGAGATACATCAGACTGTTTGTACATCAAAATATAAAACCAGAGAACATTTTCCTCCCATACTAGTGCTTTCTAGTTTTCTCACTAATTCCCAATAGTTTTGTGGTAATTTGTTCATTCTGTTGGCCAGCTGTTCAGCTCTTCATGAATGCATCCTTCTGATGCATGTTTCCCAGAGCATTACAAGACAGTGTCCTATTCCACTTCAACTTGAAATTTTTTTGAAAACTAAGCCATATATGGTGGAGATCTAGACAGGAGACATAATGCAAGCATAATCAAACTTCAGTCTGTAAAAGTGATGAGAGAAGTAACAAATATTACATAGTGTAAAGACTACTATTCTTAATGTGTGTCTGAAATGAAAATAAAGTGAGGTTATATCTTTTATACTAGGAATTATTTTTTTTCCTCTCTGACATAATTAGCTTTCTTTTACTTTCTTAATTACTGCATCTAGCAGAAGGAAACTATTTGATTGTCTATTACTATTCTGTTGGCCTTAAGAAGTAGGACCCTGTAGTAAAGTAGTTAACACCCCCCACTGTAGCCATTAACACTAGCTCCAATCGTTGGTAAGGAAAGAATTCTTTGCTACAAAGGTGAGGCTTGGTTGTACAAGGGAAATAAAAGTTGTTGAATTGTTCCCTGATGTTCTTGGAACACACTTAAAAATAAATAAATAAAAGCTTATGAATTATTAATCACATATATAAACAAGTATTAAGGGAGCTGAAATTAAGGATGGCTTTTCCTCTGGTATTATCTCAGGATTTTCAAGACAAATGAGAAATTCAGTAGGTAGAGATTATTACTCTCTCATGGCCATCCCTTGGCTTTCTTTACAGTTAGTATAAATAATGCAAATATATATATATATATGTATATAAAAAAAATATATAAAAAAATAAAAAGCATTTGTCTATAATTTACTTTAAAACACTTCTGTTTGTTGTGAATTCTGACATTTGATGCAGTGATATACAGTGGTTGGGTACAGTTTGAAATATAATTTTATACAGGTAGGGGGGAAATAGAATTCTTTGCATAGAATTGTGTAACAACAAGTACAACTTATATTGAATATTTTGGATTTGAGCTTTATTTAACACTGCAGTTGATTTACACCCAGATCATTATACCAGCAAGCACAGAAAAGGTTGACTGTAACACACAAGGAAGCTCAATGTAGGGAGGAATGTGTGGCATCTACTTCATTACATTGTTGGTCATTGTGTGTGTGAATGGTTTCCATTACTCCATGAGAAATAGTGAGACTTTTTTCTTCTCCACCATGACCATAAATTTTTCTACCTTTCTCTGGGAGGCTTCATGTTGCATGCAGATGTATTACATGGCAGTAGTTTTGATAATTTTTGGTAGAGTGTAGAACAGTTGCTTTGTGATTATATCACTTTGCATGCTCTTTAGGGAAATAAGATAAGCATTCATTTGTTCTAGTTCATTTTGTTCTCTAGAAATGATCTCCATCTGTGTACTTCTTGTGCTTCAAAAGGGAGTATGAGAATTTCTAGAAATATTCATTATTCAAGCTTTCTGTTTAAAAAAAAAAAAAATATTCATTGCATAATTTACAGTAAAAATCTTGCCTTGTTGAGTTATTGTTTAGAGGTTCTAACTCAAAGTCAGCACAGTGTGGGAAGAGTTAATGATAGTAACACCAGAGCAAGCATGAATAAATCAAAACAGAGAAGTTATTTATTCTGAGTTGAAGGCAGAGCTGGAGAGTTCCTTGAATCCCAATGCATCATTAGACTGTAAGGATATATCATGCAGGTAAAATGAGCAATTCATTAGGCATGTTTTCCATAACTAATAGAATCCTATTAAATAAAAAATCTATGAAAGGAATATCCTAGTTTAATAACATAATGTATTGAATCAAAGAAAAAGAAAGACAGTAGAAAAAGTATCATGCTTCAGCCTATTGACTGACCTCTGGTAGCCAGAAATTCTGAAATGTCAATGAAATCTGTTAAGAAATAACCATTTAATTACATTTAAAAAAAAAAAAAAAGTTTCTTCTGGAATAAAATAGAAGTACTCAGTTCATACTGGGACATACAATCTTTGAAGAATGCTCTGGTTACTTTTACTTCTGTTAATGCTTTAAGGGAATTATCTTGGTAGTCACCAGAGCCACCCACGTTTATTTGATTTCACTGAATGTCAGAAAAGATGCTTTCTTACTAGCAATGAGACATTTTTGCTGAGTTGTATTTACTGTGAAATGAACAGCCTTACCTGGAACAAGATATGGGCAGTCCAATGGGGAGGTAACAGTAGCTAAAAGGTTGGGAATATTGACAGGGCTGATACTGACAGAGAAAATGACAAATCAGGAATGTTGCCCAATTATATGTCACTACTATACCCTCTCTACCCATGCCCACAGCAGTTATACAGTCATGTGCAGGACTGTTTGTGCGTAACAGTTGACCTATCATCCTCTTATAAACAAAGAGTTTAGTGACTAAGAGAAAATATACTGTTAGCAGGAAAGAGAGGATGATAAGCAAGAAACAGGTCTCTGACATTAACTTACATGAACTGCTTTATGTGAGCCAGGGCTCCTACAATTAGACAGTCTTTGCTTAGTTAATGCTGCAGTGGAATTTACTAACCGGAAAGATACTGCTTGTTCCTTGAAAGAAAAATTCAAAAGATTTGATAATTAGCTCTCAGAGGAGTCCATTGGTTGTTTTACAGCTGTGGAAAAAACAGTAGAGACCTTATTAATTGACCTAGCTATCTGATAAATCAGGAAGAGATCAGTGTTGTGGAATCTTTTTGAACAGACCACCTCCTGACGCTGGGAAAGATCCAGATGAGGTCAAAACCCTCAGCTTCCTGTCTCCAAGAGGAAAAGAGTAAGAAATTATGATAAACATAAAGCTACACAGAGCTACTTTGGAAATCTCTGGAGATGAAAGGGGGTGGGGGTGGAACATTTAAAATAAATAAATAAATCCTCTTGTTAAATGCAGCAAGACAGTGTGTGCATTCAACAAATATCACGAACACTCTGATTTACATTTTTTCCAGTTTGATTATGGCTGTCAGAACTCAGCCTGAAACATAAGAACCAGCAATGAAACATACCCCAGCAGACACAATCATAGCAAACATGGTCATTACCACACTAACCAGAGCATTCAATACACTTCCAAATGTTAACACTCCAGGGACGCATCAGAGACGTGGAGTTAAAAACAGAGGGAAGCTTAGTCCAGTTGCTTAGCTTCAAGTCCTGCTTTGGTTTCGAGAGAAACAGCCAGCCTTTCACTATCTGTTTGTTTGTTGTTTTGTTGGGTTTTGTGTTTTGTGTGTGTGTGTGTTGGTTTGGTTTTTTGTTGTTGTTGTTGTGTGGTGTTTTTTTTTTGTTGTTGTTGTTGTTTTTCAGCTGCTGCACATCAGATTGTATTTAGATGAATTTCTGATGCTTGCACAGCCCCACACAAGGCAACATTTAGGTGTGCTTTTGCTCATTACTACGTGCTTCTCAAGGTCTCCAAACAGTAGTTTGAGGAAAATTCATGACACTTTTCCCAATGCCTTTTTCTGTCATTCTTCACCATAAGTCAATGTTACTCTTATCTCTATTAATCTCTTTTCAGGAATTTCCTAAAAGTCCAGCAATTTCTGAGGCTATGTAAGTACCTATATGATGATTGAACAGAACCTCTTATTTAGAGGTGTTTATCTTCCTAGGTATAAACATCTCTAGTGGTAGCAGAGCCAGAAACATTCCTTTCAAATGGGAAAATGAACCCTGGAAAAACAGAAAATCTCAGAATGAAAAAGCCTCTCCTGGGCATGCTTGCCATGTATGATATGCATAGCCGACAGAATCCTGGGGTGGCTAGAAAATTCCCAGCCACTTAAAAAGGCCTCAGATTTCATCTCCAGTCTTCTACTAATCTGGGCCTGATGATAAACTATATTAACTTTTTTTTTTTTTTTTTTTTTTTCAAATGAAGAAGAGCCAAATGGTATTTCACTCTTGGTAATAAACAAACTTAGTGAATCAGACATATTGGTATTTCTGTGTCCCACTGATGAGACAGAAGAAACAGGATTCAAATCAAATAACAATGGGACTAGAATTTATAGATATTTTACAGAAAATTTTTAGAACAGCTATGCATTTCCTTTCACACACAGAGATGTTTTATATCAGTAATGTTCATCTTAACACTAAATTTCAACGCTGTAAGAAAAACTGGGATTCCAAATGTCCTATTCTTGGACATTCTGGACAAACCTAAACCCAGCACTGCTTGCATAGCATACCCAAATGCTCTTCAGTTATGAAGTGTTCTTGGTGCTCTTCTTGCTTGGGGAGGACAGCTGGTGCTGACAATAAATTCACTACAGCTTTCCTTGGCACTGGCTATAGATTGGATCAAGTTCTTTCCCCACATTCTTTGCTTGAGGCTGTAGTTTCATACTTTTGCCCTCACCCATTAAGTAGTAGCTAAAGCTTTCATGTGATGGTACTTTCTTTCCTGATTCCATCATGCAGTGTCTTCTATTGAACCAACAGAAGTTGGCATACACCTCTGATTAAAAATCAAGCCCAACATCCTGATATTAAATACATGTATATAATTGTGTAGGCTTGGTATTTCTTCAGTTCTGTGGGGATAATGCAGTCATATCTCAAGAGATAATGCTTGATTAAATTGAAAAAAAAATAAAATAGTGGAGTACTCTAAACTCTTAAATGTTCTCAAGCTAGCTATCTCAAGTTCTCTAATAGAAACATTTTGATTGTATGAGGACATAGGCTAATCTGTGCCAGCTGCTCTGTAGTTAACTCTTCCAAAAGTCTCATTCTCCCTCCTCAAGCATTTTTTTTTTTCCTCTGCAGACATATTTCATGCAAAAGCTATGCTGACCTTTAAGGATGGTTTAGGCTTTTGTCACAAGATGTAGTGACAGTGTTTATTTATTTTGATATTAGGAAAACCAACATTTAAAAGTTTTTTAAAAGTGTAGCAAAACATCTTATTCCCTTCCTTATGTATTTAAATAATTGTGTAGTTCTATGGTTATTCTAAGACATAGAGAGGAAGGTCTATTGTTATTACTGTTTCACCATAGAGATCAGCTATTGAAGATCATAGTAAAACTTCAATCAGTAATGTCTTCATTCATTTAACTCCTTGCCATCTTTGCCTGCTAACTGGAGAGGATGTTTATTGTTTTTCTTAGAAAGTGCATAGATATAACAAGCATGGAAGTATGTTGCCCTATTGCCTTACACAACTGTTGATAAATTCAACAGACATTATTTTCCCAAAGATTGTATTCTCATAAATGTACTGTGTTTACTGTACCATTTTTGTTTTTTTAATGTGCTTTTGCACAAGTAAATATCCTGAGTTTTAGAAACTTTGTGGTTGGATTTCCAGCTAATAATTCATACTGCGTACACTGCTGTGTGAGAGCAAGGCAGTGTTTTTAAGAATGGGGTGTATGTATACATTCAGTCATACACACATACAGGGGAAAAAGATTTTTTCAAGAAATATCCCATTACCAAAAGTCACTATGTTGCATCTTCCAGGATGAATAATTTCTGAAGTGTGAATCATAGTAAAAGTAGTCAGATTTTAAACCTGAAAAGCAAAGGATTGAGGATTTGCATTTCATTTTGTTGCTAGCAAAAATAAAAACAAACAAACAAAAAAAACCAACAAAAAACAAAAAGCCCACCACCTTAATTTATGAAAGAGAAATTTAAGAGTAAAAAATATACTAATGCTTTCATTTAGGGCAGGTTTTGAAAGAAACATGTTTACTCAATTCTTTGGTGGTTTTATACCTTTTGCTTGAGGACATGCTATTGTTACTACATCATTGTTTCATGATTAATTAAGCTTCTTTTCTGTATATGTAAGCAAATGATTCTTAGTAACATACCATAGGATATGTATTGCATAGTCGCAAAGGGGAATGAGTCACCTGGAATACAAGCCTGCCCAGCTGGAAACTGTGGAGGCAGTCCAGATGAAATAAGAGTGTGCAAACATTATTATTATTATTGTAAGAGGAAAAAAAGAAATAGGGAAAAAAAAAAAAAAAAAAAAAAAAAAGGCTGATAATTATAACAGCATGGACTGAAAAACCTAGGCTAATTAGATATTTCCATACAAAAAAGTAACTATAATTTGGGATTTATTTATTTATGTGAATAACATTTTGCTTTAAAGATTTAGCATTTAAATTGTGCTTTACTGGAATCCAGATAAACTGAAATATGCAGACGTCTGCACGGGAAACATTGATGCAAAGTCTGTTTTCTATCACTTTCTAATTCTTAATTATTCATTGGTTATCCAGTTCATCAGCACTCATTGAAACTTGACATTTTTGCCTTTTTATTTTTTTTTCTCCTGCCCTATATAAAAGTGTTGTATATAAGGGGGTGTACAGGAAAAAATGAGAAGGGGCTCTTTATCTTTGTCGCCGTCCCTGGATGTGTTTAAGAGGTGTTTGGATGTGGTGCTCAGGGATATGATTTAGCAGACGGTTGCTAGAGTTAGGGTAGGCTAGTGGTTAGGCTATGGTTAGGCTGTGGTTGGACTTGATGATCTTCAAGGTTTTTTCCAACCTGGGTAATTCTATGATTCTATGATCAGGAAATGTGATAACAGGACAATTAGTGATAATGGCTTTAAACTAAAAGTTAGATTTAGATTAGACAGTATAAAGGAACTCTTTCTTGTCAAGAAAATGAGGCCATGGAACAGGTTGCCCAGATGAGTTGCGGATACCTGATCCCTGGAATTAGAATCGTAGAATCATAGAATCACTTAGGTTGGAAAAGATCTTAAAGATCATAAGTCCAACCATGACCTCACCATTGGATGGGGCTTTGGGTAACCTGATCCAGTGAAAGAGGTGTCCCTGTCCATGACAGGATGGGATGGAACTAGAAATTCTTTACAGTCCCTCCCAGCCCAAAACATTCTGCAACTCTATATATATGCAGAACAATATCTTGGTACCTGCCATCTTGCTTCCTAAGTGCTGGATTCCACCAGTCTTAATTTACCATACAACATTCGGAGATTCGGTAACACCAATTGAGTAGAAAGGAAAATTAATTATTTTGCTCTATTAACTTGAAAGCTTGATCTATTGAAAATGCATCCTAAACAAAAGTGAGGATTTGTGAAAATTAGGTCAAGCTGATTTCTGGGCTTTCTCTTTATACTCCAATCTCATAAATTAAATTAGTGCATCAGACTCTTGATATAAATAATCAAGTGTCCAAAAGGCACAATCCTTAATCTTATTGATAAACCCAAGAATCACAAGTTTCACCAATTTCTGTTAGCACTATTCTCTAAATGCATTGAATTTCTACAGCACCATCGTTATTGAATGATACCATAATATAGGGCTGTCACTCACTGTGATCAGCAGTCACACAGGATTGCATACCGTTCCCTGCATTAAAGTCAGTGGTGTTGCACAGTGTTCGGTTAATATACTTCACTGACCATAGATCAGGTGGTTAACTATACATTTATTTAATACAATGTCCTTAAGCAATTACAATCTCAGTTAGCAAATACTCAACAGATAACAATTCCAAACAGACACTAATAAACAAATGGTCTTGGCAAAACAGACAACAAATAACTTATTAAAGAGGAACATGCAGAATGTGATGTATATCCCAGGCTGACCATGAAACCATTAGGTAACTCATGGGAACTCCAAAAATACATGCCATACTCCATTAATTGCCAGGTAATGGAGTCTGCTGATTCCCCCACAGCATGGTATTAGACCAGATTCCTTGAGAGGGCCATAATCAATATCCCCAGGCTAAAAGGGAGGTCTTTAGGTATTGTTAGGGAGGGTAATACAACCCGGTGTATGACGGTCCAGATGTCAGTGTGCATGGTGTGGGCAGGTCTCAGTCCAACTGAGAGAGGATCTCACTTGATACTGGTCTCTGCACTGCATTTACGCTCTGCTAGCATCTGGTCTCTGCTAATACTGTTACTTAATTGCTACAGTACATGCTGCTGCTGCTATAGGGAGGTAGTCAGAGAAGCTATGTGTGGCCTGCTTTGCAGAAGAGCCAGGAAGGCCTCCCCTGAGTCCTACGGGAGTTGGTTACACTTATTTTGCTTAAGCCTTATGCCACATCTGTGAGTGCTGTCCCATGTTTTTTGCCTTGTTGAACTTCATGAGGTTGGCATGGGCCCACCTCTCAAGCCTGTCCAGGTCCCTCTGGATAACATGCATCACTATGCTCATATTTACGATGTAGATACATTGAGACTCAGTTAAATCTGAGACTTCACCCATCTCAGAGACTGCCAGGTTCCTGACTGCTGTCTACCTGGACATTTTGTGGATATATATGCTGACAATGACTGACCAGCTGAATTTGATTTGAGCAGCATCAGTTGTTTCTGAGAGATAAGCTCTACTCTTCCTGGGAGACAGCAGCTGCAAAGGAAAGCTGTCAGTCATGAGCTTCCCAGAACGGAGATATGCAGACATGTAATTACACCACAGGCTGAGCTGCGAGGTAAGAGCTTGTCTTTCTGCTGGGACCAGCACAGAGCATCATGCTGTTCCTTCCTCTTGATCCTGACTGTCAGAGCTCTACACTGACATTGTTACCTGCTGCAGCCTAGCTGGAACTCTGAGAAACAAAAGAAGCAGCTCCTTCCATTAAATCCAGCCCAGCTAATGCACTGTTTATTACCTCCTTACTGGGTATCAGGAGGCTCCAGTTTTGGCTCATTTACTGCTTACTACTGTCTTGATTTTCAGCACAAACACAGCCTGTATTTTTTAGATAAATATAGTAAAAATTCAGATATCATACTGGTGTAGTAAACAGTCACATCAGTGTTTCTAAGGAGTTTCCTTTCTCTTAACATTATGTTTTCACACTTTATAGTAAGAAAGACTTAGATGCTTTTAGCAGCTTATTTCTTCAGTTTCTCACTGTAAAAGCATATCTGAAGTAGATAAATAAGCACCACAGAAGAATAAAATCTAGATCTGGTTTTCCATTGAATACCTTTGCACGTAATTTAGGAATAAAGTGAAAGCAAAAGTCCTGAGCCAGGTATGGTATAGGTCAAACAATACCCATTGAATTATAGTAGAATACTATTGGAGCTGAAATTTCATTTCAATTGCAATAAATTACAGGTGTTTCTTAAAAAGGGCTACTTAGTTTCAAAGCTATTTGTCTTACTTCCTAAAAAAGAAAAGTTATCAGGTGACACCTAGTAATTAATTTGGGGGTGGACGTGATTCCAGGATATTACTAGCAAGCATTTTACAAGAGGCTATAAAGAACAGTGGGAATACATATCAAATAGCAGTATGAAAGGTAAGTGAAATACAGTAAAGAGGCAAATAATTGAACATGATGCTTAGCTATATCCACTAATAATAACAAAACTTTCTATCTAGTCTTGCATTACCAGTGATTTTTGTAGATGATATTTTAATTAGTTCCCACATAGTAATGGAAAAAATAGGGGCAGCCTTAAGAATTGGTTGGAATAATCTGAGGACTAGCAGCACTCTGGGTATTGACGTTTTCCTGCTCGGCCCACAGCCTTGGAGATTAACTGTATTTCAGTTGTTACTGACAAGTATACATCTCACCTGCTTCTTCTTACCTGGAAATCTCAGTCTGCTGCCAATATTTTTTCACCTCACAAGTGCTGGATAGTTGGAATGGCTTCAAATGACATTTATTTGCAACAGCAGAGGGATGCCCTGAATACTGTGCCCTTGAGCATGTTTGTCTTTTCCATTCCCCGTGGTGTATTTTCACTACAGGTGAAATATATCTAGAAGGCAGATAGTTTTGCAAGTTACTCATCAGAAGGAGGGTCCCAAAGAAGCAGAAGGGAGATGTCAGAGTGGTAAGAAATGGGAGAAGCAGCTTCTACCATTGCTAAGTGACAGGTGAGTAATCAGCATAAACAAGAGACCAGGAAGAATGTCATACCATCTCTCTATATATATCTATTTATATATAAATAAATAAATAAAAATCTGTCATGAAGAGTGAAAATTGGCAAAAATAAGAATTAATGAGTTCAAGCTAAAAAAAGGTAGTGATTCTACATTAGAACTCTTTTTTTTTTTTTTTTTTTTTTTTAATTTTAGTGCTGAGGAAGGTATCACTCTAATAAAACCTTTTTTTTGCTTGGGGGCAGTTGTGATTTGTAAGAGGAGCTCAATAACCATCTGTCAGGTATGACAGTGCTGTCATTGAGAGGCAGACAGATGACATGACGTTTCAAGATCAAGTTTTCTTTTTTTAATGAATTTGTGACTGTCTATTGTTAGCTCATTAGTAGTGTATATGAATTTGTAATATTTAATGTGGTGTAATATTTAATGTATTTGGAATCAATTTTGTTGATGGCTTCAGATAAAAAATAATCACTAGAATTGGGAAGCTGAACTTAGTGTCAAAAAAAGCAGTAAATGTTTAAATCCAAGTATGCAGAACTTATTCATTTAAATGTTTATGGAAAATTGTTTTAGCAGCTATTATGAGCTTCAACTTTGGGTGTACTTTTTAAGATGTTCTATCAAAGTTCTGAGAGAAAACAAGTACTTAATGTGGATGGCAGAAAAAATTCTAAGAAACTTCCAAGGGGAAATAAATTGAAGGATTTAAATTCAAACAAACAAACAAAAAACAGTTGAGGAAGAATGAGATTGTTCAGAGTAATTTTGTCTTCTGATTGTGTTACATGGCTTACATCCTTTGATGTGAATGGACATCCCACCCTAGGGGCTGGTTTACAGTCCAGTGTGCATGTCTAAGCAGGTTTTCAATGCTATGCACTGTCCACACATCAATCCCATCAAGAAATATTTAACAGCTAGAATAATTCTAGTGTGCATAAACGTATTTCAAAGGCATACACGAAATAGCTGAATATGTTATAAAGAAAAGCCGAATAACTTGTCTGAACCACAGACTTCTACAAAATTCCAGTCAACCACATGATCAGGCATTTATCTTTGATGAATTTCAGATGACAATGTGCAGAAGGCAGATGCTATTCAGTGATGTCTGAGGTAAACAAAGGTTTTTTGGGTTGTTTTAACTCAATTGGGAGCCCTGCAGACGGAATCTCCTAATTGCTGTAGAATTTCAGAGAAACTTGACTGCAGCAACTTGGATATTTAATGCAGGAGATATCTTAATTGTAAAACATGTTTGGCCCAGCTTCCCTTAATTCTGTAACTTTTCAAAACCTCTGATTACCATTAATTACTGTTTTCTAAGAACTCAAATTTTAAGAGAAAATATGCAAGATAAATTCTTTTAGAGTTGTCTAGAATATTTCTTAATATGACTGACAAGGAATAACTGTTCCTTTAATGAAGTTTCCTCTCCCCAAATATTTGATCCCAGTGATAGTTTAGGGGGCTTGATTTACATATGACTAAACATGAAATCTGATATCAACACCTGATTTTGTATTCTTTTCATTGAAATGGTTTTGCTGAAGTTCTGAATATTCAAAAGTGTTGGGTATTAACCAAACCTAAACTCTAACTTTGTTCTGTTTTATTTACAAAATGTACCTGTCTTAAAGATCAAGATTTCTATCTACAGCTCTTCAATTACCAATTGTAGTTCTTAAATATTTGCAGCAGATTGTGACAAAGAAGTACCCTTAATTCAAATGTTATTATGCAGAAGTAATTTAATGACAAAGAAATTGTTATCAAGAGAGTCCAAGTTTCACATGGGAAAGAATGAAGTCTTTTCCAAGGAAACAAAACACTTAAAACCCTTTCAGTGAGTATTAAAAAAAATAATAATAATAACAATGGATTTTCTCATGCTATCATATTTTCTTACAGACTTGCCCGTTAAAAGAAGTATCTCTAGTATCATTATCTGTATAGATTGGCAAAACTGAAGAAGGATGCATGTGTACAAGGAGGGGTAGGGGACAGCAGCTAACTGCTCTTTTTTGACAATACTCCACTATTTCAGACACTCTCTCAGCTATCCCAGAAATGTTTAGATTCCCATAAGTTCTTTGTAGTGGTGTCCTGAAGAAAAACAGTTCCTACAATGCCTTTGAATCAGCATAACCCTATCCATAAAAACAAGGCTACAGTAATGTGGTTGCTTTGCACCACATCCAGACTGTTGAAAAATAAAAATAAAAATAAAATAAAATAAATTTATATGGCTTTTTCTCCTGATTCTTTGGCAAGCAGTGACATTGAATTTGCATGATGATACAGGGATCCACAGTTATGAATGGATCCTGCTCAGAACTGTCCATTTTCCAGGGACTGCGGTCAGGCTCACCACTGGAAACTTGTGCTGGCATGAGGTGAGGGGGGCCAGGGAGAAGAAATGGGGAAACTGCAACTTGTAAAATCATGAATTTTGGAAAAAATTAAAAACAACCATGCTGTATAGCAGATTGTCATTTAGACACTGGTTTTGTAAAACTAAGCTGGGTCAGAGCAACAAACAGAATAAAAGTACTTAAGTTCTTAGTGCACATATTTCTGAATCTTGAAATACTGAACTGTTATTAATGTCATGTAAGGTGAAATATCATATAGAACAGAAATATATTTTATATTATTGACTATTTCAAGGTTTAGCAGTGGATTTAATAGTAAAAATCCATTAGTTTGTTTTGGTACTCACAGGAACCCTTAAGGATTACTTCAGAATAAAAATTAAAAAAAAGAAAGAGATGAATAGTCTCTGTGATTCACAGGAAGGATGATTTACAGCCATCTCATTGCTAGAGTCAAGATCAAATGCATGTATGTAGTTCAACATAGGAGTAGTGCTCAGATGAAAAATATAGAGAAGCTAAGTGGTGCAAATGGATTTACAGTAAAGCACCTGTCTTGCAGCACTGAGTAAAGGCAAAAATCAGAGACAGGCAAGCAGATCTTTGACTTTTGGGGCTTTCAAATAGTTTTTGACCACAAATCTTTATTTATTGATTTTTTAACATGGTTCTTAATTGTAGGAAGAGACAATTTTGGCAGATACATGTCTCATAATAATACTCTCATTGTTATAATGATTATATGGAATTTCACATTGCTTAAGCCCTGTAGCTAATAGTTTATTGAATTTTACATGTTTTTCTCTATATACTGATGACTAAATCAATTCTGTCATGCATGTCACGTGCAACCATAAGTAGCATTCTGAGAATCTGTTCTATTGTTTTTGTTGCCTCTAAAAGAAACAGTGATATTTCGAAGTTCAGTATTCCTAAACAAATACAATTTTACTGGATAAGAGTTTAAATTCTTAGCTTTCCTCTTCTACTTGTCATGAATTTCCTGCACTAGAAAAACATGACTGATACAACTTCTGGAACTTTGTTCTACTGCTGTATCTTCCATAAACATAAGCCTAAGGATATCTTTAAACAATTCTTTCAGGTCACTTGCATGTCTTTCAAAATCTTCAGTCAGTACTTTTTTTTTTTTTTTTTTTTTCCTGATGAAATGAACAAGAAGAAACAATGAAATATTTCAAAGAGAGATCCAAACAACTTTGCATAGAAGAGATATTAACAAAGATGAAATATTAACAGCACAGGAAAGGTTTTGTATATTGCAAAACTTCTGTGATGTTTGCTCTTCTACGTTTGCAGAACTCTACCTTAACTTTTTTTTTTTTTTTGGTTTGTTTTGTTTTCTGTAATACAAGTATCCTTTTAGAAAAAGCATTATAATTTCCTGGTCTTTTACTCATTGCCTTACATTTTTAAAACTTTTCTCACTCTAGTGATACTAATTTTTAATGTCTTTGGTTTTGCCCATCTTGGCTATAGGAGTGTAAGATGGTCTTTTCAGACTGAATAACACTAGTCATATCACTCGGTTCAATTGGCATCCTTAAAATTCTTGTAATACAACAGCGTTTAAATTATCTAAGGCATTTTTATTTTTCACCTGAAAGAAGGTGGGAGTAGAATGTGGCTTATGGGATTTGATTGCTTTGTGATGCTGTGATACTGTTGGATAAATAAAATCCATTTTGCATCACAGCAGAATATCTAATGATCTATTTAAAGTCTATCTTGTGCATTTAGTTTCACACTTTCTGTGCCTTGGTCCTGGGTGTTTTTTCAGACAGAGGGTTTCCTGAACTCCCTGAGAATCACTGTGGTGAATACATACCTGTCTACATCTTATAGATTTCTGTGCAAGAGGCTGAGCTGGTCTCTCCACAATGATTCCTTCACCTTAGTCTTTCCACCCTCAGCTCTGAACTTTCCTGTTATCTTTGAAGCTCTTCAGAAGTCTCCACAATCTAGTCATGCTCCTGGATACAAGGGAAGAAAGTATTTGTTGCTGAATGCACCTTATCTTTGTTTTCCTCGATTGCTTCTCTCCTAGTGGTCTTCTTCAGAAATAAAAAGGATTGCAAACTGTATTTTGAAGACAGGACTAGTGGATTTCCCAAGTAAATTGCTAACATGAGGAAGATTACAAGGAGAATGATAAATGCAGACTATTCCGTCTCTATTTAGATTTCTAAATAAATGACTGGATACTCAGATGCCATAAGTACTGGGCTCGTTTCAGTGAGCTGTAGGTTATTACAAAATGTGTGTATGTTTTGTCATTCAGGTTATAAAAATTCTTTGGCAAATTTGATATAATAAGCAAATGCAATCTATGGTTTTTAATAGCCTCTCCATGTAAATATTTATACTATTTGTTTCTATATTTAGAAGTGAATTCCAAATTTAATCTTGTCATCAATGCACAAAGTTTCTTTGCTGTTCAAATCAGAGAGTATACATGAGTGCATGTGTGTTTATATGACTGTATACAGAAATACATAAATAGACCCAAGGGATGAGTAACAAGAAACTAAAATAAAAGTCAGAAGCAGTTAAATATTTACATTCCCCCCCAAAACAAACAAACAAACAAACAAACAAACAAAAAAAACAACAAAACCACTTGGATTTCTTCAAGCAAGCCCTTATGGCAAAATTTACAAGATAAAGTAAATAGCTAAACCTCCTCCTCTTATATGACAATTTGTTATTGCTTTTAATATAAGAGCATATTTCTTTCACAGTACCTTCTAGTGCATTTTACTCAAGAAATAAAAACAAATACGGAAAATATTCTACAGACAGTTATGTTGCTAGAACTATGTGCACTGAATGGAAACTTCACCTTCACACACAAATGTAATACCATATTTGTTCTGTCCATTGTTAGCAACGGGATTGTGTTGTGTTTGTTCATTTGTTTTAATCACCTTTTTTTTCATTCACTGAAAGCACACTCACATTGATGAACAAATATCCATAATGATTAAGTTGACATTTTATCCTGTACACTTTTGCACTTTTTCCTTCAAATATTTCTGACAGTTAAATAGTCTTAATTCATAGTTTCTGAGAAAAGGACAAACTGAAGAACTTAATCTCTAATACTACGGAAACTGAAATCTTAGGAAAATCTTCACTTTTTAAACTTTCATGAAGATAATAAAAATTCTGATAAACCAATTTAAGAGTAAAAAAGGCTGAAAAATAGTTAGGTGACTGTCAGAATTGGCTAATCTGGACATTTAGGTTCCCTATTCCTTAGGAACAACGAAGCAATTGTACCATCTTGCCATCTTTTTTTTTTTTTTTTTTTTCTGTTTCTTGGGGAGAGGAAGGGAAATTTAAAAATATTACTTCAAATAAGTAAGTAGAACTTCCTATTCTGCAATTTCCTATTGTGGAAATACCTACATGTATCAATGGAAGTTTTTGTATACCTGGACTCTGAAGCCTGTTAGCTGGACAACTTTTGTGATAGTATGCTATATAAAGCAAGAAAAAGAACTGTCTGAGATAATATGCCCTTGAGAGCATTATTTACTTAATCTATTTGAAGATCTTACTTTGAGTTGTTCTTTTAACGATCATCTTTGCCTCCATTTGCTGCAAATGAATGCAGGGAAATAAATTGTATAAACTGTATAAAAGGCTCTCATTTAACATCCTTCAACCGTCTCTCTTTCCAGAGTACCTACTATGCTATGTTTATCATATTGTTAATGTATCTCATCTGTATCAAAAATTTCCAACCAGGACCGAAAACAGCAAGAACTGAAATATTCTTATGCTGATGAGATCCACAAGGAATACTTGCAGTTATCCTCAGCTGTAAAATGCTTTTAACTTCCTTCTTCCCTATTTCAATTATACATTAACCTTTATCCTTCAAATTTGTACAATCAAATTAATTAACTTGGGTGATTTTTTGGAGTACTGTTTAGAATCAGTAGCTCTTTAAAGAGTAGTTGTACTAAGGAAATAACAATAGATTTGTATTAAGTGTACACATCTGTTAAATTTATTTGCCGAATATATATTAAATATATATATCTATTGTTTTCCCAACAGTACATCAATTCTCAGTGAATTTATAATACAATGGAGTTCCTCCCTCCACCCCTCCCTCCCCCCTCTCCCCCCCCAAAAAAAGATAATATTAACTGAAAAGAATGAACATTTATTACTTGAAACAAACATAAAAAAGAGCTGTTTCTTCATTTGACATGAAAATATGTTAAATAATAAGCAAAAAAAACTATTTCAGATTTAGCAATTTTTTTGCTTTTTTCCTTAGGAAATAACAGAAGATCGGGACCGATCACGGCTAGATTCAATGGTGCTGTTAATTATGAAACTGGACCAGCTGGATCAGGATATTGAAAATGCTCTCAGTGCAGGTTCTTCCCCATCCAGCACTCCAACATACAAACGAAGGCATATACCTGTAAGCTGGTATCTTTATTATTTTTCTAAGTAAAATCTTTTGTAACTTTTTATTATATATATATATATATATATATCTTATTTTACTCCTAACATTTATCAACTTCCTGGTTTCAGAACTAAATCTGTGTTTGTAAGTAATTTGTCTTTGTTTTTTTGTTGTTTGGTTGGGCTTTTTTTGTACATATGTTTTGAAGGCAGCAGTAATGGCATTCAAATTTTTCTTTTAGCATGTTTTCATTAAGGAACATTGTGAAAGTTCCCCAGATGAAAAGTAAGGACCACAGATTCAGGAAATGTCTGGCTCTCTTTTTATCACTTGTTATAAATGCAGAGTCAACACAGAGTCAGGATCCCCTCCAGTCTTTGAGCACATGTTTGTGTCACTTGACATTAAGTAGTCTGATTTGAAAGTAATTATGAGCTACAGGCCTATTTTTTCTGCTCATTGGATGATACTGGGAACTTTTGGTGGAAATATACTTATGAAATCCTCTATCATTTAAAATGGGAATCTGGTCAAAATCACACAAAATATTTAAATGTTTAAAATTATTTTCTTCATTTCAGTGATATATTTAAATGAATTAAATAAAATTCCTTGCTAAGAGTAGACAGAAGAGACTATACAGGACACAGACATGATGGATGTATTCTTTTGTCCTGAAAAACATTTACACGTGTAGCTGTGAAGAATCTGAAATGACTGACCCAAGGTGTTCTCATGCTGTTAATTTTATCCACATGTGTAGCAGCTGTATTTCAATTTAAGAAACCTGAGAAGTACTGCCTCAAAATGTCTAGGCTAATATTCAGATTGTTTGTTTTTATTGGTGATATTTTCTTCTAAAATATGAGAGGTTTTTCCTATTAAAGCCAGACTTCGTTACTGCAATATAATCTAGTGAGTTGTCTATAGATGAGGAGAGCTGTATTTAGGTTACAGTGGTGGTGGAAGATAAAAATATACATTTTTATAGAATACTACATAAATATATTTTTAACAGTTAAAATATTCCCTTTGGATTTCATTGTATTCACATCATCTCCTTGGGCACTAATGGAAGAGGAAAGCTTAAATATGACAGATCTTGCTAATGGATGTCAGCATTTTACATAATTTCATACAACAAAATAGGGAGTCTGTGTGAGTAAGCCTGCAGGACAATCAGAGGTGGGGCCTGTTTCCAAGCTGCAGAGAAGCCCACCAGAAGAAGGTGCAGAGACATCTGTCTAATCAGCAACTTCTTTCTGGCAGGCACTTAACTGGAATTAATGAATCGAAGGATCATCATTTATTTCCACTTCAGGAGCCCCTGTGATATCCCTGCTCCTTGTTTCAGCTACTCTAGGAACATGATATTTGGAAACTGAGGCTTTATCTGTACAGTGTTGGCTGGGGTTAATAGTTCAGGCTTTTTTGCAAGCACTGCATTCAATGGCTGCACCTCTGCTAATAATCTGGCCAGTATAGGGCAGTTCCTTGACACAGCCAGCTCAGTGCCGGGTAAGTGTTGCAATATATCTGCAAGCAATACAAGCTCCAGTCTTCATTCTGTACACTGAATCAAACATGCTCTTCTTTTTACTTCAGGAATAAAACATTACACTTTTTTTCTTTTTCTTTTTAAAAAACAAACAAACAAATAAAAGCAATGTAACCAGTGTCATTAAAAGTTATTTCTACTAAAAATGCTCTTACATGTAGCTGGTAAGTTCTTACTGAGCCCAGAAAACTAGGGAGCTGTACCTCTGAATTGTATAAATTGCTGCAGAGTGATGTCATTTCAGCTGTGTAATGGCTTACAGATGTTTACTGAGCTTTCAGTGCTGTGGGAGACAGAAGATGGGAGCACACAGGAAATGCTGAACATCAGAGGAAAATGTCAGATCAGGGCTGCAGAAGTTTGAATTTCTTACCCTGCATTCTACTGTTTAGGGAAGCTTTAGCTTTGATGTTAGTGGTGATTTACAATTTCATAACAGCAGTTAATGCGAACTACCACATTGAATAGAAAAGCAAGAGAATGTGTAAGCAATTGAAAAGAATGTGTGGAATTACAGTTATACAGGGAATTAAGCATATAAGTTTGAGTGAATCTATATAAATGTAAACATTATTTAAAAGAAAAAACATTTTTTTCATATTCATATTACTAAAGACAGTTGTAATTTTTACCAGGATGGTGAATCTGGTTCTGAAATTGGAGCAGATGTAAGACATTCTCAAACAAGCTTGTCTCCTAACATCCATACTCCTGATCAAACATCATCCTGTTCAGCAGCCACTTCTGGAGCTAAACCAAAGGCTGGGGTGAGTACAGATTGTTTTTGACATCACACACAGTCTTTAGCTGGAAATGAAATAGAGTAATTTTATACTATTCCCTACATTGGTCATACAGAGCTATGCATGTGACACTGAAGAGAAAGGACTACTAATGCCAGTTGTTCCAAGGTGCTTTCTGAGTGGCAGAGAATCCTTAGGCAAATTAGAAGTTTGACATTTAAGAACATGCTGTTATCAGGTGTTGATTATAAGCTGATTTTTTCTTTGAGAAATTAGCTTAATAGAGCTATTCTATTTTACTTTGGAAGATAATGTTTCCTGTAGTGGAGTCACTTGGAACAGTTCTGAAATCTCTTGAAGAATGGAGGCAGAGGAAAAAAGGCCACTGAATCATATAGTTTGATTTATGATGCCAAAACTGTCCTCACAGTCCTCTTGAAAGGCTAAATTGTTGTGCACTGCAGGAAGAGGTATTACCCTGCTGAAGGGAAAAAGTCATTCCAAAGACGAATTTGGTGAGCAGTTGCATACATTTGGGATCGGAGGGAAGCTTCTGAGCAGGGAGAAGCTTTCCTGCAGGTGCCAGTGCACACAAGCTGGAATCACAATTCCTGAGCTACAAATCTGGGCGTTTAGATGACAAAGAACTTTTGTCAAGCAGTTTCAAAAGTGCTAGAGCACCCATTTGTAGGGACTTATGCCAGCTTTGAGCAATATACTCAAAAGGAGTTATTCCTATTGTATAGTACACAGGCAGGTCCAGGCACTACTTCAAACTTTTAAGAGAAATTCTTCTCTTTTTCTCTACATATTTAATGTGTTTTCCTGTATTTTACACTACTCACATAAGGGAGGGTTTGCTGATTTCTCAGGCACTGCTGTTTAGTTTACTCCTCAGATTGTAAGCAATGGAGTTCTCAGTCTTTTGTATCCATTCATAGCTCTCAGAAGGATGGTTCTGTCTTTTGCAATTGTCCATCTACTGAAAAATCCTTCTTCATAACATACCCTTGAACAGAAAATCTTGACTATTGCAGAAACTCCTGGTGAACTTTCTGCTCCCATTTGTGCTTATTCTTTCCACTATCTCACAAAGCACAGTTAGTCATCATTACTACTGCTGGTAACTAGACCAGCAGAAACTCTAGGATAAAATATTAAAATATAAAGTGTGATTAACATAAATATATGTTTATAGCAAGTTTATAGAAAGTAAAATGGAGGCAAACTGTCACTACATTGCAATAATAGCAAGTTAATGAATGCCTTTGACAGAGGCAGTAACAAAAGTTCTAATAAACATTTACATTTAGGGTTGTTCACTTGTACAAAAATAAATTCACTTGTAATTCATCATCAGTGCATAACTGTAGCAAATAGAGTGCTCTGCACTCTGTCACTGCATACAATGCAGCACAAATTCTCAAATAAGTACATATGTCATGCTGGAAGGTGATATCCCATTTCGCCAGATCCTGAGAAGGGAGAAGACATTCTCTGAGGTATTAAACATCACTTTTTAAATTTGGGTGTCTCTATGGATATTTGGGGAAACTCATTTCCTGGCTTTGCAGAGGTGTGGATTATTTTCCTATTTTCCTTGAAGTTGGACAGTATGTGTTAATACTTTTTAAATAACTATTTATTCTTTGATTTTTGTGCTGAATATATTGTGCTGAAGATATACAAGGGTATTATTTTACGATATATATTTTCATGTATGTGATTTTGAAGAAATCACTTATTTTTGCCTTTGTAGAGTAACTCTAAATATAGTGTGGGTTGTGGAGCTACAAACCAGAGTCCTGTTTTGTTAATGTTTATGATAAGTGAATCTAAATTTCCTCCAAGCAACTTCCTTTCCTAAAGTTTTGCTTGCTGCAGTTTACCACACTCTACAGTGGAATTTGGAGATGGACTCTATTTACCAAGTGTGTTCAGAAAAAGACCATGTTCTCATTTTAGTCACAGCAAGATTGAGAGCAAAAATTTATATCATTGTTACTTGAGTGTATCTCTCCTGAAAACTGGGTAAAGACTGTGTTCTGCTATCTTCTGTTCCTTTCGGATTATTTTGGCTCTGTACCCTTCAGATCCAAAAACTGAGTGCTAATTTGTGTTGTGAATTGAGGTGTGTGAAGCGTTAGCTGCCTTTGTACCTGCAGACTATATTTGAAAGCATAAGCTTCCTTTGAATGCGCTAGGAGAAAATAATTCTCAGTCCTTAACCTTCGGCATTACCATTGCTGTTGTTCATCTGGCCCGTGCAGCTATACAGCCTGCTGTTTGGTGCTAGACTGCAATCCCATGCTGGTAGCAAAGGGGCTCTCATACTCTCCTAGTCTTGTTTAGCATTGGGCTCTGCTTGGGATTGTCTTTTAAAAAGGATAAATAGTATCGCTGTGGAACACTGCCCAGAAAAGATACCAGGGTTACCTCTGATACCTGTTGATTTCCATGCAGAGATCACACATGAAAATCATCAGATGTGGTGTTTTCTCTGTTAGGAAGGCTCTTGTCATAGTTTTCCTTTACACAGGAAACTCAGCAATTTAATTTATAATCCTGAGGGACTGTTTTGATGATTTTCACTTCCTTTTTGCTGTGTGCAACTGCAGATCTTCAAGTATTCCAGATGCTCAGCTTCCAATGACAACTTATTTTGTGTGTGTATTAATATGTAATCAAGAGTACAACTGTAATTAGTTATTTAATGAAATAATCTGTGGTATTTTTAAATAAACATTATCAAACTCATGACTGCATCAAAAGCAGAATGTACAGTTAAAGCAAAGCTTCTTGTGCAGACTGAGGGTGGTAAGGATGGGAGTAATATGACAGATATGGATTCAAGTCTATTTCTTGCTGAAGAACTCAGAAGGTATTAACCTCACAAGACTTTAATAGTTAGGAAAATTGTTTAAAGATTAACTATATGGATTCAAGATTAAGATCCATATGTATTTAAAAATAAATCTAATAATGCCGTGCTATTATGGAATTTGATGTGATAATCCTGGTGGAAATTATTCATTCATTAATTAATGGAAAACCAGGAAACTTTAAATTTTCATTGTCAGATTTTATGAAATATTCAGCAACATTTCCAGGATTTAAAATTCAATATGAATTAAAAGTTTCTTTGAAAATGAATTAGTAAATTAGTAAATATTCTTTTTAAGGAAACATGTCTGTGTGTACACATGCATAAGTTATTTGATGCTTCATAAAAATTCACTGGCAACTAGTCAAATCCATGCTTGTCTCTGTATGTGTATACATAACACGGAAACATATAAGCATATATATGTGGGAATACACACAGTGTTCTTTATTTCTTATACAGAGGTATGACAAGGAAGACCAGGATTCTCCCCACAGCATTTTAGAAGTGTTATTTCTATGGGAAGGTATTTCTATAATTCTGCAGGATATAGCATGAATGCCATTACTGTACATATGAGAAATATATTTTTGAATGTCATTCAACCTTAGTTTAAGAATCTGATCTATTGTATTTCATGGTAAGGGTTTGGTGTGGTCAATAGAGAGTGGTCAACAGTATAAAACAGCGTCTGAGAAAGTGTACAAGTGGGTAGTACTGGATCCAGAAATATAGATCCATAGGTAGACTGCCACATAATTTAGGACATTAAGAAACATTAGTGCCGTCTTTACACTACTTATATTTGCATAGTAAAGAATGTTAATATTTCTATAATTAGCATATTGCTAAGCTCTGGGTTTTTATTCACCAGACTCCAAAATAAACAATTGCATATTAACTTTAGATTCAGCAATTATGTGTCACATGGCAGTTGTAAATCACCTCTAAAAAAAAATAAAAAGTAGGCTTATCAACATGGTGTTACCCCAGCGGTCATGAGAAACACTGAAAAGTGGGAGTGTCTGGTCTGGATTTGGAGATGAAGGAATGCAAATATCTGTGTTATTGCCTTCTACAACTAATGCCACACATCTGGATACTTAATAACATTGTTCAGCAATTAAGGCCAGAAATGACTGAATTTTGAATCTCTTGATTATTATGAAAACAATGTGTAACTAGGAAACTTGAAAATATTTTAATAACAAGAAATAAGCTATCATAGCCTTTTCCAGTGTGCAGTTAGAACTTAACTACTTAAAGAAAGCTTGAGTCAATCATAATTTTATTTTTTTGTTTCCTAGATATAAAAAAATATAAAAAATTGAATGAAGCCTAGAAGTTGTGGTTAGTTTTTTGTCCTTGAACATCTGCTCATCAGAGCCAATCTCTTTTGCTGTTCAGGTGGAGGAAAAAGAACCAACAACCAAAAAACAGCTGTAAAGCTTTGATTATTTCCTGCTGCTTTATTTAGCTATCCTATCTCTCTTACTTCAACAGTTGCCAACCCAGCCTTAATCATGCCACGCAACAGTAATCAGAAATCTATTATCCCCAGAATAGCTGGTGTCTCAGAGATGGTTTTTCAGATTAGCTGTAATGGCTCACTTAAAATGCGTTCATTTCTCAAAATTATTTTAGGCACCAGTTATGCCCACAAGTACAAAATGACCTGGTCTGGCTCAAGCACTAGAATGGGATTCAGGCACAGCCACTGATTTCATTGGAGGCTTGGATGACCTCATAAATCCATTCTCAAAAGTCTTATTTTTGAGATTTTTGAGACTGAGAAAGCAGCTTCTGTTACTTAGGTGACAGTATTGCAAACTGATCATTTATATGTACCAAAATAATTTTGCTTTTCACATACGCTTTTGATTTCTGTTATATTTTAAAAACTCAGTTATTTAGGGGAAGACCATTCATTCATTCTGTGAATAATAGTTTAATAGTTATATAAATTTGAAAAATAGAGTTCAAGTATCTTGCTAATTTACTGCACTGCTTTATAACTTAAGAAATTAAGCTCAAATCTATGGTAAGTGCTAGGAAACCTTGATTTAAGAATTACATGTTCTTAAAGAATTATTAGGGCAGCCACTGCTTGAAATGTTTACATCTTCCAGGTTTTTTGTGGGGTTTTTTGTTTGTTTGTTTTTGTTTTGTTTTTTGCTAAATTCGGTGAATTATAGTTAAGTAACAGCATCTAGAATATTTCAATGAAATCATGCATAGAATTTTTTCACAGTAGGTCATGCTGCATGAAAAGTGGTAGATATTGGTCCCACTGAATCATATTCTTGTTTTAAGTAGATTTAACTTTTAACTGTGCTGCTGCCTGTGTTCTTCATTTACTCCTTAAGACAAAACTAGAATTCATTCTTGTAGATGTTTGTTAGAGAGCTTCATACTCTGCAACTTTAGTTAAAATATTATTCCTTTAAACATAGTGAGTTTTCATCAACTGATTATGGGAAAACATTTCAAGATCTGTTCACGTTTATTAAGTTAGTACTACTTGTCAGCTTTCATTCCTATGTTAAAAGTGCTTTAGAATACAGGGTTTGACAATGAACTAGGAATTTTAAAGTGATCATATTTACTTTTGGATTCTAACATCCTTGTTTTTGATCCCATGAAGTGTTTACTCTATGTACATATTACCACGAATCTATATTTGCCATTGTTGTAGATAACAGGATTATGTTGTTTCTTGCGTTAACCTCTTAAAACTTTTTATTTGACTCCAGGTTGATCCCCAAATAATCTGTATCCTGTATTTGTAAAGCTTCCTATGTTGACTCCAAATGTATTATACTTTTTTTTTTTTTTTTTTTTTTTTTTTAAGAAGTAAATTGTGAATGGCAGAGGTGCTCTTTTTACTACAAAGCTTTCTAAAAGCTACAGGTCTTAAAAGCTGAATTAACACTTTTTGCAGTGTGAGTTAGATGCTCCTAGAATGTTCCCAGACTTTAAATCAAAAATACTGACTCCATTTATGATATCTTCTACAATGTTGCATTGGTCAGGGATAGCTTCTCTCACCGCTTCTCAGTACTGACTCCTGAGTGACCAAAGTGTATGGGAACTTGTAACCACAGTGAAACATTTGTTTTCCTTATGTAGTTATGGTATGACCCAGATATGCATTAGGCTGTAAGCTTTTGTTTCCAAGTACAATTCCAACACAACACTGGGAATCTTAACTAAATACCCATCTTGTGAGTTGCAAAGCCTTATTACTTCTGAGTTCTTCCCAAGATATCAGGATGCATTTCTGTCTCTTTTTGCAACCCGTTTGTAGAAGCTATGTTTAGACACAGGTTTTTTTCCCTCACATCTTCCTCCTTTCTGGAGTACTGCTGACGCTGTTTTCAACAGCGTCTGTGTCTGGTTACGCACAATAACTGTTTGGGTTGTTGGTTTGGGGATGTTTTTTGTTTTCCTTTGTTTTGTTTCTCTCCATAAATTTAAGGAAAATTTTATGACTTAAGCAGTAACTTTATTAATTGTATTGTTCTTACAACTTTTTAATATTTTTCACTGTATGCTGCCATCTGCTGCCTACATCTTGTAAATGCGCCACAATGGGGACATCAGTTGCTAACCCACTCCATTACAAGCAATCAGTGAACAGAATAATGCACGACTGAGCATATCACCTGGGACAAGTTTCATAAACTTTTCATCTTGTACAGAAATAATCTAACTACCTATAGTTACAATTACATCATGAAATAAAGGTGGATGCTTTTCCTTGGGAGGGAAATTTTAACAGATGTTAAAGTGTGTGGAGATACTTTTAGAAACATATCATGAGAATTGAATTTACAGTTAGAGAGAAAAAAATCATATTTTAATGGGCATAAGATGTTGAGGAGCTTTTTAGATGAACTTTAAATTTCACATTAGGAATTCTTCATTTTATATTCACACATGCAGTCATTTATTTGTACATTAAGTGCCAGTATCCATAAAAAAATCATGTCATGTTTTAAGCTTGCTGCATAATAACTGACACGATGTAATATCACAGCTGCATGTGTATCACCATAGGAGGGATGTGGGTTTGACAGTGTTAAGCCCATTACGCTAGAGTGCTATGGTTCTTTGGCACATTGCTATTGCTTAAAGCACACCCAACTGTGAAGGAAAAATACTGAGCATTGCACAGCCTTTCCAGAAGATAATCTCTATTTGCTCTGCAAAATCCTGAATGTTTTTCATTTTTCTCATTTTATTCAAACCTCGTGTGTTTGAGAATAGGAAACCTACTCTTCTCTAAGAAAAAATGTACACTAAGGTAGAAAATGATCATCT
This sequence comes from Coturnix japonica, assembly GCF_054131305.1. Classification (NCBI taxonomy): domain Eukaryota; kingdom Metazoa; phylum Chordata; class Aves; order Galliformes; family Phasianidae; genus Coturnix; species Coturnix japonica. The sequence goes on from NC_140666.1 coordinate 66,577,821, forward strand.
TTGAATCCTTCAGTACTGAAGTAGCTCAGAATAAAAGCAAGTGTATATTTTCACAGGAAAATATCATGCCTAAATGTTTTACAGTCAATGCATCGTGGTTCTGTCAGTCTGTAATGTAGTGGGCAAAGAGGCTAAATTCAAGAGGTTCTCTGACCTGCGATCACAAATTACATCTTTTCTACATGAGCAAAGAAAAATGAGAGTATTATTTCTGGTCACATATGGGAATGTTGCTGTGGTAGGGAATGTAGAAACTGCAGTCTGGGCTTTCTGACATACCATTTTCATTTGGGTCTGGGAAGGAGAATTCCCAAGCCTTTCAGAAGTGAAGAATATCTTGTGTTTTGCACTCCTGTTTCTTCAAGCAAGACAGGCTTACTGATGCTTGGAACCAAATATGTTTCTGCACATCAGCATTGAATTTGTTCATACTGCTATGCCTAAGTTTGACAAATGGAAACTGAAATCTGTAATGGAATGAATTTCAGTGTGTTGCTCTCAGGGCTAAAATCATCTATGTAGCTTAAACTTGAATATTCAAGGTTTAAAGCACAAAGTCATGTATATTGTTAGATGATTATAAGCATATGAAAAGAAAAGCTTTCTAGGTTCCTTAGGAGCAAATAACTTGAACTTCAATCATGTGAATCACACAAAGTCATACAATTTAAAATTTCAGACTCAGTTTGTGTCTTTTAACCTCACTCTACAATCAGTTGTGTTTTCTTACAGAATTAAGCTTGTTTAAGTCAACAAAACCATGTATGTCAGAAATGACACACAAATGTATACATGAATGTATTTTTGCAGATTTTAGGCCTGTGTCAGAACTAAAATGTTTACTGATTAGAATGAATTAACACAAGGACAAAGAATACTCCTTTTAGATACCATGTACTGTCACTTTTCCCATGCACAGGGGCATTTCTCATGCCTGCTATAACTATTTTCAAAACATTAACTCATGGCCCATTGATTAATAAGTATTGTTATACAGATATTTTACACAGCACAGCTTGAGTTTGCATTCAAGCTCATGATATAAATGTCAGCAGTATGTTCTTCTGTTCCAAATGAATACCTTATGCCCAGAAGCTTTACTGGTATTCTATCTCACAGAATTTGAGAGCCAGGTCTATACTTCAATTATTTTACTACCATAATGTGCCTGTAAGATGACTTCACAGTACTGCCAAGTACCATGACCCAAAAACATGTCAGGTTTCTGCATAAAAACAAAAATATGTTGAATTTCAGGGGAGGATTAGTCTGGAAAACAGGAATATCATTAGGGCTGGAATGTGAAATATAAGAGTTCAGATTGATACTCTAAATTACTGTGAAACTGGTGTGAAAAAGGTCAATCTCTATTTAGCTGATGAATAGAGATGTCCTGGAAAAACATACAAGTAATAAAGAATAAATTACTCAGAAAATTCCTTTTTTATTTCAGTAATTTTTCAAAATTAATAATTATGATGGCCAAAACAAAATCCCACTTCCCCAACTTAACATGCTGCATTTAACTTCCTGTTCTGATTTCCAGGAGTGTGTAGGAAACAGCTGAGGCTGGTTACAGGAACAGGTAAATGTTAGATACAAAGAATCTGAAAAGAAAAAAAAAAAAAAAAAAAAAAAAGAGAGAGAGAGAGAAAGAAACAGAGAACGAGGAAAAAAATATGACACTTTAATATCACTTTTAGATAAATTCACTGCTCTTTCTAATGAGGAATATACATTTTGATGCAAAATTAAGTATTTAAGATAATTATTGCAAAAAGCATTTGTGACTATATGATTGTATTCTGAATAACAATTCAATCTTAGTTATTTAAAAACTGGTACCAATGAAGATTCAGGTGACAGATTACTGACTGATTTTAGGAGAATGTCTGTTCTATGAAATATTTAACAAAAATATTGATATGCATAAATTAGCTTTAATTAGTTGTTAGTCTGTTTCTCAGTTGGTATATAGAAGTAGCACAGTGAGACTTTGATAGCCAGATGTTCTCAGTAGGAAAAAAAAAAAAAAAAAAAAAAGTGTAAATGAACATTTATATTACCTGCTGATTCCCTAAATTCCCTAAACCTGCTGTTTTCCCTAAGTTGTTGTTTATATTGTGAAAGGGAAGAAATACACAGACACCAATTTGCAAGTGATTATCATTGAGGAAAAAGTGTTGGTCTACCCATTATTGACAAATCATCTTGTTATTTACAACCTCCCATGAAGTCATACTCTCTTCTTCTGGTGGTTTGTGGATATGGATGTGCTCTCTGATTTGCTAGAAACTTCTAGCTGAACATTATAAATTAATGACTTATTTCATCTTAAATCTATTTGTCACCATTAGGTTTAAAAGTTGGCTTAAACATTGTGGTGCTGGAATCAGTGGTTGGATAATTAATGCAGAAATAGGTGGTCATTTACAGAAGAGCTGAAACTCCCATAAACTTGAGATAAAGAGACAAAGGAAATTTCACAACATAGTAAAGGACAGATTTTATCATGTCAGTTTTCAAAGATTACAGTTTAAAAAGACATTATGTGCAGAAACATGCTGTCAAATTTGGTGCGCATCAGGGAATGCTTTGCAAAGATAAAATAGAGAAACTGAAAAAACGCACCATTCACTCATATTTGATGAAATATCACTGCACTGGACATCAAGAAAATCCATGTATGAAAGTTTTAAAAATGGATTATATCATGCAAATCATCATCAAAGGTGTGAATTTAATGAAGTCCAGGGGACGGAATTGTCTGCAGTTCTAGGAGTACCTTGAAAGTATGGATGCTGATTAAGGAGTCGTCATTTACTTTTCTGAAGGAAGGTTCCTAACTTGGGATAAAATGCTAAATAGATAATAGTAAAGTGAAATCAAGTTCTTTATGGAATCCAAAGGAATATTTGTGTCAGTATGTGAAAATTAAAAATGACTCACAGATTTAGCAGATTTTGGGGGATTCAACTGCTCGCAGTAATAGTTAGACACCCATGGCCTAGCATTTGTACAACGTGCATTCCCTTCAGCTGCCATTGGGAATGCCATTCTGTAATCTACTGCAAGTGTCAGTCAGGTTGAAAAATCTAATCTAGACTGATCTAGTACAACCATAAGCATAGTCTGGGTGAAAGCCGTGACATGAGTTCTTTCTCTTATGTGGTAGCTATTTCTCGTCTAGCTCTTTATCTCAGTATAACTTGTCCTAGTGAAACATGCCATCTCTGCTTTATGTATGATTTCAGAACAAGTAATAAATACCAAACTTTACTGGGAAACTGCTGAGAAGATGGAATCTGAAATCTCTTGTTAAAATGAGAGATGTATTGCATGAGCTACTGCTTTTATACATCTCACCATTTTTAGAATACTGTCATGAAAGGAATTAACTGGAGACCATGTTGGAGGAAAAAATCTACCACATGTGGAGTAGGAGCATAAGGATTTTTAATAATGTCAATCCTTAGAGTAACTCTGAGCAAGCTCTTAAAGCACTGATTTGAGCAGAATACGTTCTCCATAAAAGCATAGTAAACAGCTTTAAAATAGAAATATTCATAGACTGATGACTGATTCAATCCTGTCCAATAGTAACGATATAGTTCAAAATGTCCAGAACAGAAGAGAGGGTTCCAGACGCGCTGAGGAGGTCTTAATTCCTAGACAGTATGATGCAGTGGAAAGGGAGAGAGCTACTTGGAGACTTGATGCAGAAAAATGGGTAGCAGATTTTCTGGGAATAGAGACTAAAGAGCTCCAAATCTGTGAAAGAACTTGTAACTTTTGCTAGTAGAAGGCCAATAGCTGATAAAGGCTGCAATTTTATTTATTCCAACAGTGCAGCACAAGACCTGTAGCTAGGATCAACTGTGCATGCTTATACCTTGCAAGGGATTAGTGTAATGTAACTGCATAAACTGAAAATCATCCTGTGGACATTCCTGCAAGACCCTTTCCTTTACATAGAATTGTAGAACTGTAGTTGGAAGGTGAGTCTACCCTGCCACTAAAGTGGTTTCCCTACAGAAAGTCACACAGGATGATTGGGAGTGCTCTATTTATTGTACAGTTGTGTTACATAATGCAAATCTGTTTTCAGCTACTCTCCTTATATACATATGCCGAAGTTCAGTGGTTGATGAGACATGACCCATGTTGGGATGTTATGAGAATTGAATGCTTTGGTTGCACCATGTATTGAAAAACAGGAAAGAACAGGATGACTTTTAAAATGCTGCATTGCTTTAGCTTAGCTATGAATCTTTGAAGTGGCCTTTCAGGTTTTTTTTTTCTTTTCCTTTCTTTTTTTTTGGTTGCTTTTCTTTTTCTAAGTTTTTTCATTTTTGGTTTCTTTTTTGTTCAATTTTTTTGTACTTTGTGCGTCTTTTTTTTTAATATCCTTTTCTTTTTTCTTTTGTCTTTTTCTTTTTCCTTTGACTTGCCCACTCTCCTTTTATTGTGGATCTGTGTTTTGCATTAAAGTCTGTAGAGTTATTAACACCAAATCATGGCACACTGCCCTCCAGTACATTATGTTTTCCCCATGGTCTGTAGCTCTTCCAGCAGCCCCAGCGACATGACTGGCATGGTTGTGCAGATATAGTTTTGCCTTTCCCTCTAAGCTTTCAAATTACTTCTCTTCCTCCGGATAACATGGTTGCCTGTGCCATGCACAAAGTGCAAGAATTGTCTGCATTTTTAGCAAATATAAATATTAGTAGGCTGTGTACCAAAGACCTGTGGCTTTTACGACAAAGTAAAATCTGCAGTAAAATCTTGTTAAGATTGAATTCAGGCCCCATGAATCTGTTTCTCCACTTATAGCTGTGGTTATTTATGTGCATTATCAGTTTAGCATTGTTTTCGACTGTTTTATTATTATTACTTTTTTTTATTCGTGATTTCTTATATAATATTCATTGAGCTGAAGAGAGAATATGCAAAATCCCGAGAAAGAAAAACAGTCCAAAATGGGGGAAAAAAAAAACCAACAAAAAACGTCATATGTAAATAAGCCTTTTGGTGAGAATTTCCTGTGAGTTTTATCTAAGAAAGAATTTCAGGCTTGGATCCAAGACAAGCAAAGGAGCATAGAATGAGGGGACAAAGGAACAGAATTTCAGCTGAAACAGTAGCGACAACAGCTTGATTTCACAGGAGTAGAGGGAGAGTGCAGGAAAGTAGTATCATGCCAGTGAAGACATAGGAAAAGAACTTTGCATCGCCTTCTTGAAGGCAGTGAGGAGGAAAAAAGCAAGGGGAGGGGAAAATTACGAAGTGGGAGGAAATTGGAAAAACTGACTTTTAAAAGGTAAAGAGGAAATGGTAGAACATAAACTTGCTCAAATCTGGTTCGTGGTAGTGAGTAAATATCTAGGTTATCTTCTTTCTTGCTGCGCACACAAGTATTCTTTACTCCTGGAACATGGTTTGAAAACGTGGCAGGAATAGTTTGCATTACTGGGATGGAAGAAATCCATGTCTGCCATTTCAAGCACTTTTCCAGACACAGACACACTGTGAGTGACATCATGGAAAACCATTTCTTTTTGCCCTTTACATACACCTTTCTCATAAGGAATTTGCTTACTCCTGTGCTTTTTTTCTCTGTCTCTCTTCCTCTCTGACATTCCCTCTTCTATGTCCTGCTTTGTGCTGTCTCTTTTTTCTTTCTTCTCTCTCTCTCCTCTTCTCTTTTTTTTTCTTTCTTTTCTTTTTTTTTTCTTCAAAGCCAGGGTGGAAGCAAGGGAGTTGGTTAGCATCTCTGTTTAATAGTTGAAAGAGTTTGGTTTGGGGTTTTTTAATGCACAAAATTCCTCTCAGTGAGACATGCCACACATTCTGATCTCTCCCCTTCAGGCAGTTACACACTATTAAATATGGGGTTGGAAATGACACGCGTCTGGAAATACAGAAATGAAACAGCCTGCCATTTTCTGCAGAGCACTATACAAGGAAAGTGTTGTAAATTGTTAATTGAATGGCATGGGGTTCTATTTTCTTGTGCTTTCTGTATATAGAAACCATACATTCCAGTCTGTTGCCACTTTTTTTCTTTTTTTTTTTTTTTCCTTCAGATTTTCTACCATGTTTTAAAAATATCTGTGTGCTACTGTTAAGATTAGCAAAATTTTGGAGTTTTTTTCTTTCACCTGAAGTATGGCTTACTCTCTGAACTTTTGTTCTACATACCTTCATTTACTCGGAAGTCTATATGTGGTTTTGCTATTATCATTATTTTAAAAGAAAAATAAAAAAAAACCAATATCATTAGATCTCCATAGGAATCTCCTGTATGCTACCTTGCAATAAATACTGAAATAATATGATTATATTAAATAAAATTGTGTGCATTACATACAGATTAATGCATAGAATGTATTGCATTGCAATACAGGATGTCAGATGCTGCTCAGAATTGACAGAGAAGAGATTCTCCAGTCTTCCAGAGTCATTCTGAAGTTTCTGGTTCCTGCTCTGAGTAGACAGTATTCAGCCCTTGGCTGAGCTTATTGCTCTGTAGTGTTTGCTAGGCGAACAAAAACTGCACATGAGAAGCAGCCATTGAGGAATTTCAACCCATTGAGACTGAAGTAGGATTCCACTTAAGAGAAGGGAGAGGAGCAGATGACAATCTCTCAGAAACCCAGAGTGCAGAGTGTGAGCACTGTCTTTATAAACCTTTAGTTCTCAAACAATATTTTATATTGTAGTTCTATGTTCTTAGGAGTGTTCAAGACACCTTATGAATATTGATAAGTAGAAACAAAATTAGACAAATGTGAGACTAATAGTCTGCTTCTTTAAAATGTCTGAGTTTCAAAGAACCTCAAACGACTGCTAAAGGTACCTCTTGAAAACCTGAAGCTATCAGTATTTAAAATCCAGTATTTTTTGGAAATGACACGAGTTTGTCTAGAAGAAGTAAAATTAAACATAGGGCTTTCATCTGAACAGGAGCAGTGAATTTATTTTCACAGATTTACATGGTTAATATGTAGAGTGAACAAAAAATCAGGAATTCCTAATTTCCATGGCAAATTAAACGTGTGATAGAAATAAGGCAGATAGCAAAAATATGACAAGGAGTAATACAGCCAATTTTATTTCAAGCTTACAAACTGTTAAAACTGAATTATGCTGGCTCATTGTGAAGCTCTGCTGCACAGTCACATGCAATTTTTCTTTCTAATTTTTCTTTTCCTACTTTGCCAACAACTTATTCAAGAAAGATCCAGTTTGCAGTTGCAAACACTGAGTGGTGTTTCAACATGGGTAGGGATTTCAGAGTGTTTTGAGACCTCTCTATTCTTAGGAGAATACACAGTATCTCGTATTGTTTAGTATGTCCTGCAAATAGTTTTTTGGAATTACAGAAGTGGTAAGATAGAAAAATCAGAGCATGTGACATGTTAGACTGCATTTTTTAAAGAAAAATAAAAGGGAGAGAGAGGGAAAGAGAAGAAATATTTTTAAAAGTCAGAAATTCTGGTTACTGAGAAACCATCCTTCCTTCATGCTGAAGAAGGCATTCAGGAGGTCCTGAATTATTGAGATTTTTTTTATTAATTGAGCCATTATTTTACAACTTCTGAAAACTACCTGAAAGGCGGATATTTTTAAAAGCATCTAGATGGCTAAAGGTTCAAGTAGACATCTGCTGAGCTGAACAAAAATGAGAGACCTACATGCCATTGAATACTGTAAATTGCTTCTTATGTGACCTATGCTGATTTTCAGGAAGGAGACTCTTGCTGTCTCTGTTTCTGTTACCTCTGTAGCTGAACTCTGTGATTTTCTGTTTCTGAACTACATTTGATAATGCCTTGATTATCCGCAATCCAACTGTAGATGCTGAAAATCTTAGACTGAGAGCAGTTCAAAGCTCCTTTCTAGCATAAGAAGTTCTCCTGTAAGTGCTTCGACTAATGAAGCAAGAAGGCAAAAGAATGAAATTTCTGTAATCATTTTCTTACCTGATCCTGAGAGCTCAGAAAAGGGATAGAAAAAGAGGGAGGCGAGAATGGATGTTGAAATACACAGTAGGAGTAGGAACTACCTTCTTGCAGGTAAAGATCAGCAGAGAAGTATTAGAGTATTTAGCTGAATCTGATTTACTTCTCAAAGTATGCTTAAAGATGAAATGAGTCTCATAGCCAGTATTTTTGAGATTTTTTTTCTCATTGGAAAAAAATTGCTTTTTTCCAAGAACCATGCACAAGCTTAACATTTTTATGTATTACTTTAATTATAAGTTACAAATTTTCCCATGTACACTTCCCACTTTATCAGTGAAGTCTTTTTTTATTTCATTAAGTATTCCTTTACAGCACTCTGAGACCATCTCAGTGGTGGAAAAAAACTGACAAGAAAAAGAAGTCCAATGAGTTAATATATTCTTCAATTGTGCTTTCGAAGAAGTTATGACTCCTGTCAAGGTTCTGAGTTCATCCTCAAAAGTAAAATTCATTTAAAAAGTTTTCAGAAGTCTAAGTAACTTTAACATAAAGCCCTATTTCATGGGCAACTTGGATATTTGGGAATCAGTGAGGTTAGACTTATAAGTCTAACTAACTTTTGCAAAAAGCTCCTCTCCTACATTTATTCATAAATTCAAATGATGCATTTTTCTGAAATGTTTATTCCTTTATTCTCACCTGAAAGCATCAGACAGTACTGGATTCAAAGCAGAGTTTTCTCCGTTACAGGTTAAAGCGTGTATTTGCAAAGACTGTTAGAACACAGGTAGTTTTGTCCAACTGCAAGTGCTGCCTTAAAGAATCTCTGATAATGTTTCTGTACAGCATTTAACATTTACAGAATTTTTTTGTTGTTGGGCCCCTTGACACACCTATTGGAAAATGCTAGCTGATAGATGAGATGGTTTGCCAAAGGAATTTTGAAGACTGGGGACATTTGAAGGGAGAGACCTTGAGTCATAGAGCCAGAACCAATCTGTCTTGTAACTTTATTCAGAATTTCACAATCCTTGCTAAACTACAAGATAAGAGCCAAAGGCAACAAACCAGCAGGAGTCAACTCAGAATGTGCCAAAGTTCAGAGCACGGTTGCTTCAGGCTGAAGTTTGCTGACCTCTAATCACTTGAGGTCATCAGTGGTTCTGCTACAGGGCCCTGCAGAACGTGAGTTTGATCAGATCTCCCCTGCTGCTCCCAGTCTGCCAGCAGTAGTGAGAGCAGTGAAACAAGGATTCCAAAGCAGTGTTTTAGGGTTGCCTGCCCATCAGCATGCTCTTTTGGGCTGCCATACTTGTGTAATGCCTGCGCTTACTAATTCCAGACTTCCTTAATGCCTTTTAAATGGAGAAGGTGGAGTTTGTGACAGCATGTGAAGAAGATTCCTTCAAGTTAGGACACTTTTTACACTTTCAGGGCTGTGTTATGCCATTATTCAATATAAGTTAGTTTTTGTGGTTTAAGTTTCAAATAGTTTTGTTGTTGTTGTTGTTGTCACAGTGATAAAGTTTTCAAGAAATTCCTTTTTCTTGTGAAGTCTCCTTTGACTATTAGTATTATCTTTAATGACCTAGCTGCTATAAGTATGCTCGACTGCTGTGAAGTTGTAGTGAGAAAGATTGGTGTGAGGAAATAAATAGCATTCCAGACTCTAATCTGGCAACAAATTCAAAATGTAAGCACGCACTGACATAAACATGCTTCAGTCATGTGATTCATGACTCATAAAGAGTAGTAGCTATTAAGGAACATTAATTTAGAGGTGATGCCATTTGTGGTGTAATAAAATCTTTAATGCATATTTTTATGTGCTGTGTCATAGATCTGGGCAGCTCACAAATTCTGATATGTCAGTTTATGGCAATGATAGAGATTTAGCAATTATCTCATCCTTACACGCTTTAGAGGCATTTGAATATAGCCCTTCCAGCACGTGAAATACATTAATGTGTTTTCTGAATTCTTGAACAGTCTTCAGAAGTTTCAGAATTATCACTGTTTCCCATAATCCTCCTAGCCTTGAAAGGCAAAGGGAAGAGGAGTCATAAGAGCATATTGGCCTCTGGAGCAGCTGAGTACCACAGGGGCTGAGCATTTGGGAACCTTCAGAACTGGATGATCTACATGGACAGGAAACTGGAAGTAGAAGGAATGGAAAGGATCAAGACAGCTTGTGCTTTGTGGCAAATGGGAAAACTTTTCACAAAGAAAATAACATGGTCACTGCAGATTTTTTTTTAAAAAAAAAAATCTTTCTTTGGAAAACCTAAAAAATACAAAAATATTCTAAATTCCATAGGTATTTAGGATTATGAGATTTTAAGTGCTTCAGAAAAATTCTTATAGGATAAAATTTGCAATTTCAGGAGACTGGATACCTTCAGATTTGTCCTTCTAGTGACTCTTCTCACATACATCAACAAAGCTATCTTGACTAGTCCAGTGCTTTCTTTAGTGTACTCTTTTGCTCGGGTTTCTGAAAAAGTTTGAAATCAGTCAAGACCAGAGTGTTCTCAGACTACTCGTAGTACACTCGTACTCCCACAGCAGTCTGCATAAGAATTCTTGCTTTAGACTAGCTGTGTTCTTTTTGGTGTATGGGTAATTCTTTTGCCCTGTTTGTACAGGATCTTGCACAATGAGGTTGTGGTCCAAGTCTGTGGGTTTTGAGTGCTTTAGTAATACAAATAATGCTGTCACCACTTAAAAATAGGTTTGTGAATTGTAAGCTGGCTAACCTTATGAGAATGAAAGCAAAGATACTAACAAGTTACCACCATTGCCATTAATCTTTTTAAAGAATGATTAGCAAGTAAAACATTTCCTTATTGCCTTATTTCAAACAACATTGAACTGGAGACAGTATTTGAAGGGAAACTTATAAGTGTTGGGGGGGAAAAGAGCAATTCAGAGAAATCTGAATAATTGACAAACCAGGATTCATACTTGATTCTGTATCAACAGAGGAAGACATAAAAAAAGCTCCTGGACAAAGTACTGTAATCATCTTTATTTTTGTAGCAGAAATGTTAAGTCACTGCTTGAAACAGTGATTAAGCACCTGATTAGAAGGCAGGGGAGCACAGGTGTATGCAGTGCACCTGAGTGACCAGAAGGGGTGGAGTCAGAATTCACCCCTTCCCAGATCTCATTCAAAGGGTGGCAGTGGAGCCAAGGGTATCTTCCTGGAGATTCCTGCGTATCTGATGCCTTTTAAGGGTAAGCAGATTCTTCTGATTCTGTGGATGCCTCATTTGTGCATATCATCACTTACTGCAGCCTATGACTTTGCTGCTACCCTATCATTGCTGTGCTTTCCATAGTGTTGCAGTCATGCAGGGAAGAAAACATGCTGGGAGAAAGTAACAAATTGATGGGATCAAAATAACTATCAGAGTATGGTTCAGAAGCAAGGAATGAAAGAGTAGGAATGAAAATAGTGCTTTGGACAGTACTGTGTAGAATCTGGTAATGATAAACAATAATTTCCATCTGAGTTTCATGAGTCTTCACTGTCTTTACAGATAAAGCTAAAAACAGTTTCAGGTGGAAAATGCAATGAGTAAGTTGTTTTTGAAATATGAAAAATGCTTAGTGGAAGTGTTATTCTAGGCCAGGAAAAAGTAGGGGATACTGTAGAAAGGAAGCTTAACTGAGGAATCAAGTAGGAAATTCAAATAAAAGACTGTTATTATTGATACAAAACAGACAGGGAATTTAAAAATAAAAATTTGTATATATTTCTTGTCTAATTTGATCTTTCTTTGTAAAGATTTTTCTTTCTCTTAAATACTAACGACTGGATTGTTGCTATTGCCTTTTTTTGTCTGTTATTCTTATGTACTGCTTCTGTTTCACATCGCTGTTGTGTACTGGTCAATAATCTTTAAGATTTAGTGCAAAATATTGGCTGTTTTTACTTTCCCTGCCTTCTTGTAATCTGACAGTGTTATCAGCCAATTCTAACCCCAAGAAATCATTGTCAGTATCACTCTTCAAAATGAGAAAGGAACTCAGTTCTTCCAAGCAGTTAGTCACCATACTGTCTGAACCCACGTGGAATGTATAACTTTTTCCATAAAATGCACGGAAAATTCTTTCTTATTTCCCACTGAATTCCATGTGGTTATCTGAAGTTCCTACAGAAGCAGTTCTAGCTGTCCTTTTTTTCACCAAAGTTCTAGTAGCTCAGCTCCTCAAACTAGTAATTACACTGTTTGTATGTTTGTGTCTTATAGGTTCTGCCTGTGTGTGCATGAATTTCCCATTGTTGCAAGCATCAGTGCAATTCAACCATTGCATTCATCACTGGGAATTCTGGTGTTTTCATAGCATTTGTATTTCTACCACTGTATCAGGTAGATCTGCTCCAACCATCAGATTTTGGGTGTCTGAATCACGTTAGAAGACATTTTAAACAAAATTTCAGTATTCTCTTTTACATGTCTTCTCTAACTAAACACTACAGGATAAGTCAGCAGTCTTGATATTTTGTGTTTAGTACCTGGAGAGTAGTAGAGGGTAATTGTTTTCTCAGTCCTTTTTGTAGTTCACAGAGAGACATGGGCTTTGTGTTATCAGTTGATCTATGAACTAGGTGACAGAAGACCTGCTTAGAGTGAGGTAACTCAACAGCTCCCCGCCTTACTATGGGCAATACCACATGGCATAGCTACAGTGGTATCACCTGTAAGAGGGTGTGATCAGTTGGTTCCTGGGTAGCAGTTCTCTCAAGCTTTCTCTCAGCTGTAGATTGCAAAGCTGAGAAGGCAGGTAAAATATCTCATGAAGATGAGATTGAATTGGCCAAAGCAATATTGACTGTCTTAGTGTTTGAAGTCAGAAGAAGTCAGGTGAAAGTATAGTCTTGATTGATACAGGATGCAATTCAGTGCTTGCCAGTGTTGAGAACGGTTTCCCATTGATCTCTTGCATGTTTAATTGGTGTTTGTTTTTACCAAATTTCTTGTAGTGGAGCTGTAATGGTTTTCTGGGATCATGTTTAGTGCTTACTCCAGCAAAACATCATTTATCTGCATGTAATTCAAATTAAATACACAAATATGGAACTGGGGTTAACTTGGTCACTTATAGCCAAGTCTGACACTTTAGGAGAAGTGAGTACTTTGATAGTATATCATATCTTCAGTTCCTGGTAAGCACTTAGAAATCAGCCCAAAGGGTAATGAGTGGTTTGATTGCTCTAAATAGGACTGTGGAAAAGATACCAAAGAGTGGATGGCTTTTAAGTCTTGCCAGCAAAGACAGAAGTGGATTCATTTGCAACAGAATACAATTGAAGTTAACGTTTACTGTGAAAGTTAATGTGGTTAAAGGATAGTTAATTGTTGATGTGTATTACTAGATGACATTGATTTGAATTAAGTCTTCAGAGCTACTTAAGTTAATGCCTAGTTAAAAAGGTTGAATCCATTCCTCCTTCTCATCCTTGGAAAGGTGTGACATGGTTGCAGAGGCCTCTCTCACTCCAGTAGTCTCCTTGCACAATCAATTTTTTACTGGGCTATGGGAATATCACTTGCCCTCAAGCAGGTTTCCTGAAGCGTTCCTGGTTTAGTTCCTCAGCAAAACAAGAAATATAATAAAATAAAACTTCACATTTCATTTGATCAGCCCAAGCATCAGAACAGAGTGACTAGCAGTGGATACTTTGAGAACCAGGGACCTGCGATATATTTTCCTGAAGCATTCATAGCAAATGGAGATAACATGCAGAGTAGAGATGACCAATGGTGGCATGGCACCTCTTTTCCTGTCCTGTTTACCATTTATTACTATGCTAAACCAATTTTAAGGGGAAATCTCTAGACACAATGAGCAAAAATACTGATATTTTTTCCCTTCATCACAAGGTGCCGCAGAAAATATATTTTTTTCTACCTGGGTTATTTCAATTAATTTATTAATTTGAATTACTTCCAGAACACCTATCGCCTATAGTTTGATTCTCTCCTGAATGGTTTAGTCTCCTGAAGATCACTTATTTGAAGTAGCTGATAGGTAGTGGTCTATAAAAAAACAGAAATCACATTAGCTGTTTTATTTTATTTTGTTCTATGAAATTTCTGTGATATTAGGTTTATTCACACAAAAGACGAAAAATACTCAGGTGGAAATTGTGATTTTTAGTGTTTTCATTTTAAAATAAAAAGAAAACACACTAAAAAGAAAATGACAGTGTAGAAGGAAAGATGACTACATTAGTTTTTTTTGTTTGTTTGTTTGATTGATTTTTCTTTAACTCTTGGACTATTTAAGTATGTTAGACAACCTGCAATAGGAAAAAGAGCAAGAAATATTTTTCAGTGTTGTGTAATTTGTGATTATAACATTGAGATTTTCAACAGCAGCTTGAAATTGTTGTTCAATCAGATTTTATATAGGTTCAAATAAGAAGCTATAAAAACAGGAAGTGTTGCCTTCCTGTTACTTGTGTTTAGATACTGATTCCAAGGTGTGCTCCATGATCTTTCTTGGACATAGGTGAGCTGGAAAGCTTAATTTTTTTTTGTAATTTTTTTTTTAATTCTTTTTTTTTTTATCTTTGCCTCTTTTGAACATGAGGTATGTCGACAGCCATCAGTGTCCTGATTTTTTTTTTTTCCACAGATGTTAGTGGCCTTGCTGTCACATCGGTCATCTCATTCAGCATGGTTGGGCAGATTTCATTTAGCCTCACTGGTTGGAAAATATCCAGCTTCTATTAATAGTCTCCAGCCTGTTGAGTCCCCGCTTCTCCATTCCCTTCTCATGCTAAACTCAGATGATGAGGAATAGGATTTGCCTATCAAAGTGAATCAAATGATGTTAATTTTTGATGAGCTTAGAGGTGCAAAATAATAAAGAAAGGAACATAATCAGTCAGATTGAAAAGTCTTGATCTAATCTATTTCTAGTTTGTCTTATTTCTTTCCTTTGCTCTCTTGCCTTAGCACCAGCTAGTAAATGTTTTCTCTTTCAGTGGCCACGAGGTAATGACTATCATCACTTTTATTCTCCAGTCAAAACACAGGCAAATGTAAAATAGAACTTCAATTCTAAGCTTCTGTCATGGGAGAATTTTTTGTAGCTTTCTGGTAACACAATATATTCTTTCCTCGTCAAGTTCAGCATACAGTCATTGCATTTAGAAAGTCTGAAGTGCTTGGGTGGTCAAGGGTTGTTGTGTTGTTTCCAATGAAAAAAAAAAAAAAAAAAAGGTTGTATTCTTTCCAATGAAAAACAGGCGCCAGTTTCCTGGTAGAAGTATTGCTACAGGGTTGTTATTTTGTTTGTTGATTTTCACTGAGCCCTATTTCTGTTTGCTTAGCTTCCAAGACACAAGAAACTAATTCATCAAATAAATAAATAAATCTACCCTTCCCGTGGCAACTTTGTAATTGCAATATAAAAAACTTCCATATAAAACTGGGATGAAATGTGGATGAATTTAAACTTTATCATACTCATATTATTAGATCCACAGATGCTTTTTTCATTCAAACTTCAGCTATTTTGTCAAAAATCTGCTTTGCCAGTCTACAGAATATCTGCTTTTTTTTTTTTTTTTTAAAAAGCCTATTTTTGTAGGATTTGTGGCTTTCTAGAGTACTTTGCACAATTCTTCATGGAGAGGAATATTTTTAAATGCTTGTGAAATATTGGTTCTAGGAGAGTTGAGTGTGAACATGAGATTTGGTCAGAAGTGTTGTTTCAGAAAACGTTTCATACTTGTGTTGAGTCTCTCTTAACTAAAATATGGAATAAGTCAAACTCTCCCCAGGAGACTGGTATTGGTATGAAAGCCAAGAGTGTACTTGGACTCTTGCGTGCTGTTTCCCACAGGAACCTTTTGAAAGCTTAGAAATCATGAACTGTACTTTTGTAATATTCCACACAAAGTTTGGGAAGGTTATAGCAATTCAGAAAGAAACTCTTCTAATAGGGCACCATCCTGGGGAAGTACAACAAATGCCCAGCACTTCACAGGATTGGACCTACTTACTACTTTCAGGATCTGTGGTACATCTGTTTCCAAGCCTAGACAAGGTTTTTATGGGAATGGCATGGGAACACAAATGTTGAGGAGATGCTTCTTTTCTTCATACCTGCAGAGAATAAAAATAAAATTCAAAACAAAATTTAAAAAGAACAAGAACAAAAACAACAATGTTGAGACTTCTGGAAAAAGAATTATCTTATGAAGACTGTATTAATCGTACAAGTAGCAATTAGGAAAAGTTTTGAAATTTCTTTTAATGATAGTACATAGAATAAGCACATACAGAACTGTGTCTCTTAGAAGGAAATGGGCACACCACAAATGGGAATGTTCTGAATCAGACAGTTTCAAATTGAACCTTTCCTTTCTGGAGTACTTGGCAAACATCCCACTGATTTCAGCAAAATTCTGCTTAGTATCAGTACCATTTATTTTTTTTCCCCCCATCAATTAGAAATATGTCTTCAAAATGGAAATTCTATGGGAAATTACAATGTTTGGAACATATATAAATTAATTCCATTATTGAATACCCCAACTTTAAAGTATCCAATACAAATTTATAAAATAAAAGATTTACACAGAATATTTCCTTCACAAGCTGTTGTTAAATGTTGTCTGAATAGGAATAAAAAAAAGAAAAAAAAGAAAAAGAAAAAGGTGTCACTCTTATGGGTGAAGCTTAAGGTTGTGAATGGAAGCTAGAGTTCACTGAAGTCAACTGCAAAACACTTCTTGAGTGTAAACTATGTCAGGAGCATGAGAAACTTGACAGATACATCAGTATTTCTGGTTGTTTGTGGATTTTTCTGACATCAAAGATTCTGGCTTGACAGACGGTACCTGGGAATAAGATGGTGTTACTGCACAAAGGTGGAAATCATGTAGTGTGCTTGTTCACTGTGTCTATTTGTGTGGCATATACCACAAAACATTAGCTTAAGCAATACCAATTTAAGCAAGGATTTGAAAGATAGTAAAGTGTAATGGGAGTGGAAATTTACAACAGGCCTGGAGTAGTACTCATACTGGCAATACTTCCAGATGAATAAACTATATGGCAGATGTAATATATATTTGTCTGGTTTATTAATTTGGGTACCAAACTTTTGGCTACGTGAGCAAAAGAAGTTTGACACTCAGTTTGACCAGACTTTAGGTATTAAAGTAGAAATTTTCCCATTTTCTGAAATAGAAAATGGGAAATCAGTTATAAGCATTTTAGCATAAAACAGCTGTGCAGATGAATGTTTTGTTTTCCAAAGAGGTTCTTCAAGGGCCTTGGGTACTTCTTAGAATTACATTGTTATATTTGGATTAAAAATACTTCTGCATGTCATCTCCTTAGGCCCTTTTAGGAGGCAAAGCTCCTGTTTCTTTTTTCAGTGATAAAGAACAACTCATCTTTCCTTGTTACATATTTCTACTTTTTTTTTTCCTGCCTCTCTTAATGGAAAAAGTGGAGGAGTTTTCTTCATATAAACAATGCACTTCCTACTAAAAAAAAAAAATATTCCTACTTAAAAAAAAATAATAAAAAAAAAGGCAATAATAAATTCTTTTGAAAGTCCTTGAATGGATTAAAAGTAAGTTTTTCATTCTCACCTTTTTTTTTTTTTTTTTTTAATTACTCTCTGCAACCTACAACCTTTACAAATGCTTAAAAGCTTGCATGTTACCTGTGCAGTGCCCAAAAAATCATACATTCCATCTTTTCTTCTCTTGTATGAACTAGAGAAATACTGCAAAGTCACAGTAGTGTTGTTTGGCTATTTATTTATTTATTTTTAAATTCACTCGCACTAATGAGTTGGAGCACAAAACAAACAGATACCATGGATATGGTGAAATAGGCAAGTTAGCCAGACAGCATATTTCAGTATTTACTTTCTTCCTTCAACTTCCTCTTCTTCATTTATTTTCTCCTTTTAGAATTGAATAGGATCATTGGTATTAATCTGTTTCACTTTAGTAAACCAGGAACACATATGATAACTATCACATAAATCTGACTCAGTGATAATTAACTGAAATGTATTAATTTTGCACTTACAATCTTCTGATCTCCTCTGACACCTGTAAAAATAAGATGATCTTTACTTGACAATAAAACGCTCCAGTGACTCTTCCAAACCTCCCACTGATTCTGCCTGGCATGCTATCCCTCTCATTTCTCCTTCGCTCTGTTATTAGTGTAATTATTAGTGACTCTTCATCTCCTTGCGTGAAGAATTTTAGTCTTCTCTAGGAAAATTACCCGCAGAGATTTGTGGGTAAATTTATTCAGGAGGAGTGGGAGTAGGAGTCAATAGCTTGCTTCTCTCTCAGTATCAGTCCGTTATTGCAGTGTTCTATATCTGATTTGTTTTTTTGTGATATAAAGCTGGACACGGTATGATCTTCCTCAAGTAGTATAAATTCCAGCCCTGTATATCTAGTAATCAAGAAATTTGAATATGACTTTATTTCTTCTAACCCCAGAAAGATCCAGGAGATGAATACTAGCAAAATTTAAAACTGTAGATAGCAATCGATTATTAGATTTGGGCTGACATCATGGAAAGAGCATTAGAATCAGATGGCCTCTTTACGTATGTGATGATTTGTATTGCTAATCTTTCTCAGCTTCTGCATTCTAGTAGGCTGACACTTGCAGGAATGAGACAAGCTTCCTGATTTTTCACATCTTCGGCCTTCAAAGTTAGTAAGAATGACTTGCTTTTCTTGGGATAAAGGGTAGGAATTGCCTTTTTGTTTCCTTGGATAGGGGCCAGAAATGATAGTGTTGCTTTTAATTTTCCCCTTTTACTCTGGTAGAAGAGTCTCAAAGTTATAAGGTAACTTATAGTTGTCACATAATATTTGATTTTCTATCATCACATGATTGAAAGCATTTTTTTATTTATATGAAACATGGAGTGAATCTATGGTTGCAAGTTTTGCGTGTAAAGAGATGAGAAGACTGAGATCACATGGGATTTCTGTCAGCTATACAGAAGCAGTACCCAGATTTACTATAGAGCTTTAAGGCAAAATCACATTTATATGCGTTACGTGGTGTGGGAACAAATAAGAAACATGAGATTTTAATTATCTTATGCTGGTGCCATTTGGTTACTAAATAGTTCAGATTTGCCTATGTTTCAGTGTTTGTTAATGTTTTTGTTATTTATTATATGATAAATATTAGCTGAATAAATGACATCTGAGCTGCTTCTAAGTATGCTCACTCTTCGTTGATAATGTGTTCCTCATTAATAACCAAGGCACTGTACTCATTTAGTATATAGCTGCACTGCTCCTGTTCAGAAAAGCTACAGTGCTAATTATTTTGCCCAACTCAAAGACAAAAATATCTGAACTTTGACTATGTTATAGAAGAAAGCTAATGTGGCAGGGATTATTATTATTATTATTATTTCCCTTTTTCAGTAAATGTATATTAGATGCAGTCTGTGTTACTACACAGAACTATTTGCTCAAGTATCCAGTATCTCTGGTCTGCCCTCCCACACTTGGAAAGCACACAGAAAGGGCATTTTGTGTCAACATGTCCATAATGAATCTCTCATGGTTGCCATTTGAAATTTTGGGCTTTTTTTTTTCTTCTTTTTTCATCTATTTATATTTCTTTCCTGTTAAAATATTCTTAAAAGCTTCAAATATTTAGATGTTCTAGCTTCAGTCAAATGAAACTTTCCATTTGATCATTAATTTTAAGTTTTGATTTACCAGCAATTTCCACTATTTTATTCCTAATCAGAAGACAGTCCTTCACCTAACTTCTAATTAAAATCAAAGGAAATGGTTATCTAATTCAGTATTGTGTGTAGTTATATCTGAGCAGAGCAACTGCAACTTAAAATAAAGATGTCTCATCAATATAGTGGTTTCTGTGTACTTTACATTCATATTTGCAGACAGTGTATTTAAAGGGGATCAGTTGCAAAACAGCAAGGGTGAATACAGAAACGTTAGATATGACATTTGAAGTAATCTCTTCCTAGAATAAAATCCTGCTTTTTAGTGTAATATAGATAGATATATCTATATTATGGTATGTTTCAGTAATGATCTGATAGGCAAGTCATGCCTGGTTACCTTACCAGAGGGATTTCTTCCCCCAGCTGCTAAGGGCCCATAGTGTTAAAAATTCTGCCAGTCTGAGTATTAGTACCTTTGAGGGGTGTAAAAAGATTATATTCCAGGGCTTTTGGTTGTGGGTGGGAAAGGGCTTTATTGTTTTTTTGTTTGGTTTGTTTCTTCTTTTCTTTCTTTGGGTTTTGTTGTTGGTTTGGGGGGTTTTTTTTGTTTGTTTTGTTTTTTTGTTTTTAATGACCCAATCATGTAGAAATTGTTAGTCAAGTTCTTCAACTGTGTGAGGAGTGAGAAAAAACGTGAAGTTATAGTGAACCCATCTGGCCAAGCAAGAAAATCTGGCTTAGTTGTTCTATTGCCAGAAATGTTAAATCACTTCCCGGGAATGCAATTCATTTGGACCATATGGAACTTGTTGGAAGAAGGTCCCAAATGAATTCTAAACTGTACTGGAGATGAGAGTACTTCTCATAAGTAACAACCTCATTTTCCCACTGGACAGCATGTAAGCAGTATACGTAGCTGTACTAACAAAAAAAATCATACCAATGATAGTACTGCCTGTGATGATGTTGAACAAGCTCTCCTTACTGTTTACATTATTTAAAAGTTTCAAGAAATGCAATGTTCATTTAGAGTTTTATTCTCAGCTTTTAAGTAACAAAAGAACATTCTGAAAATTTTTAGCTCATTTCTTTGCCAAAAAAAATAAAAAAAAATAAAAAGCAAAGCATCTTGATTCAGTGTGGATAAAGATTAAAAATCTGGGCCTTTATTTTTTACTATACATTTTAATAAAATAGGAAGAGTTACAATTTTTCTCTAAGCAAAGCAATCTAAAACTTTGACTAAAAAAAAAAAAAAAAAAAAAACCTAACCCTTGACTAAAACAATGACACATAAGTTCTTAAATTCTACAGAATTAATGAGCAAAACTTGCTTATTTATAATCCTCACTTGAGGAGAATTTTTTTCATCTTTCACAACTGCTTTAATGGATTCAGAATTCATAAGTTTACCACTGCACCATGTTCTAAGTCTAGCAATCCTGTTGCAGGCTTTATGGATGTTGATATTATTTTGAGAAATTGATTTCTATTCCATTTCAAAGAAAATGTTCTACTTTCATTACTTTTGCTGCTGCAGTAAATTTTTTGAGAGGCTTTTTTTGTTAATGGTTGTGGTAGTTCTCTCATTTGGTTGGTTTTTTTTTTCTTATTGATATTCACAAGAATTTGATTTGGAGCCTGGAAAATATCGCATTATGTGCTGTGTACAAATAAGTAAATCACTTCTTTGGTCAATAAGACTAAATCAGGGAAAACAAGTTTTGCTGACCTTCCAGTATTTAAAGGGAGATGGTAAACAGGAAGGAAATAAACTTTTTCAATTGTAGATAGTGATAGAAGTGGTTTAAACTAAAGGTGGAAAGATTTAGATTAGATGTTAGGGGGAAGTTTTTCACTGAAAGCATGGTGTGGTGCTGGGACAGGCTGCCCAGAGAGGCTGTGGATGCCCCATCCCTGGAAGCGTTCAGCACCAGGTTGGATCTGATCTAGTATATATCTAGTGCTTGGCAACACTACCTGTGGCAGGGAGGTTGGAACTTGATGATTGCTTCCATCCCAAACCATTCTATGAGTTCTGACTTTAAAAGCACATAAAGGAATTGGGATTATGTTTGGCTGGAAAAAAAACAAAACAAAACAAAAAAAAACCCACAACTGGGCTGAATCTGATACAAAGAAGAAAAATGAGGCAATAATACATGTTTGTGTAAGTAATGCATTGTTGTGTACCTGAAGTAGTGAAAAATGGAAGTTAGAAGTTATCTCCACTGCATGAGTCCTTCTTCTTAGTTTATGGAAACATACTTTACAATGCTGTCATTTTGAATATATTTCTTCATATAAGTGCTATAGTATTTTTTTTCTATCCATCCATGTGACTCCATTTTGAAATTCCTGCTTTTGTTATGTCTCCATACCATCAGATTAATAGATTGCGACAAGTTTACTGTAGTTAGCATAGGAATTACTTTCATGTGCAAACCTTAATCAGCTTTTACATTACATGCAACTTTAAGTGTTTCTTCATTCCTAGTAGCAGAAATACTAATTTTGTGACTGACACTACTGTCCTAAGGCATGACAATTCTGTATGTTTCCAGCTTCTACTTACCTGGGCTACACCCACATAAAATCTTTATCAACTCTTTGGCCTACCGTCTAACAAATTTACTATAATTTGTTTTTGGCTGTAAATCAGTAATTTTTGGCAATCATCATTAAAAAAACATTTGGGGGAAAAGCAATAACTGACAATGTTAACAGTGTTTTAAAATTGAAGTATAATATATATGAAGGGATAATATGAATAATGATGGAGATTATTACTTTATCTACTTTTTTTTTTTTTTTTTTTTTGTGGCTATAGCAATTCATACCTGTGCTCATTCATAGCAAAGACATTGCCAGTGATTTACATTATGGCTAAAGGCAACATTATTACAATCCAAGAAATCTGTTGAAAAGCTACGAGAAAAATTACCTTTCTTATTCATCGCTCTTTCATATCCTCATTGAGTATGCTTCACTTAAGTCCATCAAATTAAAGCCTTTCATCCTGACCTTGAACTTTTGAACTTAGGCCTCCCCAGTCAGTCTGTTGCTTCTCCAAGACACAGCTTATGGTTTCAGTGCTGACACTTCTTATTGCCACATCATGTCTCTCTGTGAACTATTTATTAGTGTTATTGTTTATGATTCTTTTTTCTAAATGTTGTAAAGCAGTCTATTGAGCAGGACATAACAGATCTTAAAATGAAATTTTTCAAAAACTATTTCAAGAAGTCTGAAACTGACTGTCTTTTGATTTCTGTCCATTGCTGCCCATTTTCTGTTCCTCTTGAGTCCAAAGTAGGAAAATTTTACTGAATAAAATGCCATCAGCAAAATGGTTGTAAAAATACACGGGTCTCTTTGAAAGTAATGCCTTGTATTATTTCCATAGAAAATTCAACAAAGAATAAAATAACATTATTTGATAGAGCAAATTCTCGTTTACAAAGTGTTATTTTTTAACATAGATACCACCACTAGCTATGTGATTTCACTAGCAATGAAAGAGCCCATGTGTCACACTCATAAAAATCTGCGTGGCCCTCTGCAATGTGACTTGTCTTTCACATCACTGTCATCTCTTCTGAAGTCCTCAGTCTCACTATGTTGACATCCACTGTTTGTTCTCCATGACCATTTAGTAAGCATCGGTGAATGTCAATGGGTGCTGTTTTTTTTTCCACATGTAGGAATTCCATGATGCATTTTTACTCCATAAGCACTTCCAGATCAGACTCCATTTTGTCAGGCTGCCCTTCAGCTGCCATCTGTCAAATAGCAATAAGATGTAACAGAATATTGGAGGAAGATTCAGCCTCTACTACCACTAGCACCCACCTCTGATATTGTGAGCCAACATAGCAAACTAGGAGGCATTAAGTTCAGAGCAACCTTCATAATACCTTAATTCCCACAGCAGTTCCTTATACACTGCACACCCAATCCCATATTTCACCTGGTCTTTCTTACTTTACTACAGCTGTGCATCCTTTAATTGTTTATGTGTACCATATAAATTTCATTAAGCTATTAATTCAGCCTATAAACTACTTACTTTAAGAAAAATATGGCATGCTTTTCTTTTAACATGAGGAAGGTATTAACATGAAGACGGTATAATGCCAAAAACAATTACAGCAATGTGAAAAAATTTCTGTTACTTTCCTTTGAAAAAATATATAAAAGATAAATAAATAAAAGAAAAAAAATATAAATAAATAGAAGATAAATAAAAATTCAGCATGGTATGCAAGAATTTTTTTGCCCAAGCTCTGATTTCATGAACTCAATGGTAGAATTATTCTAGACTTCTTTGGTAGGAATCTGTTGTGTTTTATCTCATCTTCAGCTAAAGTTTTCTATCTTTACTCCTTCAGAATTACTCAGTAAGTTCCCTCTGGAATTTTGTAGGCGTGTTTTCTAGCATGATTATTGCTCAATGAAATCACTGGAATATCACATTAACTCCATCTCCTCCCTTCTGTCCTCATCTGTTTATTTATTTCTTTTGTAAGCAGTAATTAGTTTCATAATGGAAAGTCATTCAAATGGCAACTGTATTGTTCTAAATGTATCTGACACTGAGGCCTCTGTTCTTTTCAGACTTTCTGGACACTCATAAGTTCTACATTAATATTTTATGTTTTCCTTAAAATCCTTATTTTTTTTAACGTTAGCATTTTTTTCTTTTTTTTTTTTTCTTTTTTTTTCTTTTTTCTCTCCAGGCTATGCCAGTTATCTCAGAAAAGGAGAAGGCTGGTGAGTAAATGTTTGCAATTCCTTTTCTTAATATCCTTGTATTTGCTTTCTGAAATACAGCATTTTTTTAACAATGGGATTTTGAATGTACAGGTTTAGAGGTTTATAAATGTGTAAATGTTATTTATTATTTCCTGAATAGGACATTTCTCTTTCTGAAAAGTGTTCAGATTTCTGTGAGATGTCACAGAGATATCATCTGTGTTTGATGCTATCCTGCAATGCACCTTACTGAATTGCAGCTGTAACTTACATGTCAGTAATACTCCAGAAGCTATTGTGACTTATTTGGTGTCTTGACTAGGAAACACAGATGCTAGTGTGTTGGTTCAGATTAGTGGGATTGGATGGTTTAGTTTGAACTTTGCTATCTGTCTGCAAGTATGGCGTGATGTTCTATTTTTCTGAAGTACTGCGCTGGAATTAATACTTTCTGTTTTGGCAAAATTTTTCACAGCATTGAAAGACTGATTTCCTGTTCTTGTATGTTATGTGTGTTCTGTGAACACTGTATTTTGGTGTTTATATGTGAAATATATTAATGAGCCTAGTAAAAAATATAAGCAGGTATTGTTGAATGGTTGTGATGCTGTGATGAACGCTCGAGAATGCTCCAGCTCAGAGTTCTATGAACCTTTGCAGATTCTGTTGGTTTCTTTACCATGGATTTTAATTGACAGTTTGCTATTGGAGTCTCAGCATTAACTCAAAATATTCAAATATCACCCAGCATTCTTGTTTTTATTATTATTGTTGTTGTTGTTGTTGTTAATTATGTGTTCTTGTGTCATCTTGGTCCGGATTATTCTCTTTGGCATGTAAAATGGAAGGAATAGGTTAAAAAAATTTTTTGGAGACAATTTTACTTTAAATGCTATGAAGCTGTCTGGTTGGGAAGCTGCTATTTTAGCTGTTGAATTTCATAAACAGTTTCCAAACCACGGTCCATGCTTAGGAACCATTTTCTATGTAGATTTCACTGATGGTATTATTTTTTACTTCACTGATAAAACATTTTTCTTTTATTGAATATTTAAGACATTAAATAGAGCATCATGTCATGTGGAATCAGCTTGCTGATATTTGCTACTTACTTGAGCACAAACTGGACTTTGAATGGAAATGTCATTGCCTTTTTTTAAAAATCAGTTTTGGCTTTTCCTCCCACCCCTGCTGACCCTTTGTAGCTCAGGAGTTATGAAATTATGATGTTTTTTGGAAATATTGAGCATGCATAAGGGAAGTAATTATTTAGATCGGATCTATTGACTGAAATTACGTCTAGTGGTAGCTCTTATACTATTTTTGTCAAATGCAATCAGATCAAGACTTAAATGTTCATGTTTTGTGTTCTGTGGTCTAAATAGCCTTTGATCATTGCTGCCTATAGTTACAGTAATTCTCCTGTAAGTGAAAAAAACAAGTATTTATTTTGATATTTGGAAACATGAGCAATTGAATTCTATTTAGTTTATATTGTTATAAACTAAGCAAAGAAAATTACAGAACAAAAAGAAAAGGCTGGTTTGTTTTACTATTTGACAATGCAAAGACCTCAAAGGTAACAAAATTGGATTGTGTTTTATTATTATTTGTTTTAAAATGCACTCAAAATGTCAAGTTGAACATATCCTCTGATTTTGAGAATTTGATGTAGTTAGCAATTACTTGTTTCTTCTTTCCTACCTAGTACTGTTTGGTTTCATCTAGGACTGGAATGAGAAGGGCTGTTATCTCAGTGTTTCTGGTTCCAAAATTCTAGACATATAAATGAAAACCTGTTTTCACAAGGCTTCCTATTCTATAAATTCCAGGTGGTTTTGAGTGCTTTTCCAATAGGCACCCAACCATTAGACCCTTAAGTGGACCAAGCTGCTTAAGCAACTTACTTCACACATTATTGACTGTTTTATAGTAATTTTTAATCCTTGAAATAAAGTTTTTTCTCAGTACTATGTATTTTCCACCCTGTACTAAATTTAGGCTATATCAAATGCAGATTTTCAGGGGGGGAAAAAAAAAAAAAACAACCTCAAAAACTTTGCTACTTTTGTCAATCAGTAATTCAAGAATTGCATGACTTAACTGGCATTTTTTTCCCCCATGGAAAGTGCAGTAAAACCTGCAATTGCAGAATCCCCTTGGCAAAAATCTATAAATGACTAGAGTATTGAGCTGAACATCAGTCATGCCTGACGTTATTGCTCCAAGTTGTGTGAATTAGGGCATTGCAAATGATGTACATCAGATATTTTTCAGAAAGACTTCATAAAAAAAGCATCAATATTATAACACCTCTGGCAATGGTGGAAAAAAATAAATCTTTCAAAACAACTCTTTTAAAGTAGAAGTTAAGATCAAGCAACAAGCACAGTCAGGGAAAATGATGGTTCAAGCCAAAAGATGACTCAGGGCTAGGACTATTAGCACCTAAATCAAAACTGCAGACCAGCAACAAGGTTCAAAACACTGCTTCTTTTTGATCCTTCTCTTTATTTTTGGAAAATTGATGTATTCTTGTACCTTTCCTTACCTTGTTTACAAATTACTGTTGTAATTTTTATTCTCAAATTCTGCCCATGAGCTATGATAAATTTTGAGAGATGGAGGCTTCATTGCACCTGTCTATAATTGAGGTGTCTGTGTCAGTGGTAGCGGTCTTGGCTTGATTTGTAGCCTATAAAAGTAATCAGCATAGAAACCTTTGGTTCACCTGGCTGAATGTCAGCACTGATGTGACTCACACCTTAGACTACGTGAATGGTGTCTGTTGGTGGATAGTTGGGATGGGTCCGAAAACAGATACAAGTATGCATTTACAATTAATCCATTGTGAGGCCCTATTAAGGGCTAACTTCACTTTCTAGAGCCATGTTCACAAACAAAGGCAAATTGACTATACATGTTGCTTTGTCTGTGTCTCTTTGTGGACTTACCTCATGATTTCCCAATTTCTGCCCAAATATTTGAAGAGAATAATGAACTCTGTTGTGACTTACAAACATTACTGTTCTAACGAAGCCATCAGGATGGACAGGGTGAGTATACACATCTGGTTAGAGACTTAACACAGCTTATTTTTCTTGAGGTGGTAAAACTACATACTATCACATAAATAAGGTAGAAGGTTTAGTCTAGCCCTAAATAAATATTAACATAGGTCCATAATACTCACTTTTATAACAAGTTTTTTCTGTGCAGAATACAAGTGCCCTGTGGTATTCTGGTGGAACAGATTTTTAGCAGATTAAAACAAAACAAGCTCTTTGATGTCATTGTGGTTTTAGCTCTTAAATACAAAATAGATCAGTGTAAGAATGCAGAATGTGTAAATTTCATAAAAGTGCAATTGATACTACTCATTTGTAGCAGTAAAAGTCCATAGCTGAACAGAAAGAGACTCTTAGGAGTTTAACTGACCCTACCAATGTATTCCCTCTTTCTTTTAAGATGTATTCTGGAAAAAGTGCAAAGGCTGTTCAGGTGAATCTCACCATGTGGCCCCTTCACTTCAGCACTTCCAATGTAGAGAGGTCTACTTTGACACTTTTATTTTTGTCAGTCATTGAGGTTACCTAGAGCAGATTTGACAGTCCATTTCGTGGTCAACAAGCAAACAAAAGGACAAAGTATTAACCATCACCAAAGACAAGCAGCCACATCAAATCTCTGGCTGATGAGAAGAGTTTGAAATTTTATTGGTGTTCTGCATCTCCTGGTGATGACCCTATTTAATGAAGTATAGATCCAGTGTCTTTTGGTGTTCATTTCCCTTGTTGCCTTTGATCTGCAAGGAAGAAAAATACAGAGATGATAAAAGGACCTTTAACTTCAGGGTGTTTCCTCTGGCAGACTCTAACTGTTGGTGTCAAGCAGCAGAGGACACTTGGTGTTGACCACATAGTGATCAGTGCTGCAGAGCACAGCATGACGGAGTGATGACAAGACAGCTTGGGCCTGTCTGTGAGAACTTGCAGCCAGAAGACCTGGAAAATTCAGTAGTGACAGGTTCGCTGTCAGTAAACAAAGCATGTAAAGGACCAACTGTTTGGCACGCTAGTAGAGATATTTAATTTAACTACAGCTCTAATGAAAATGGAAAAAACTAAAATCTCCACTAGATTTTATAAACATGCTCTGTATTCAGAGACTGGTTTTACCCACTCACAGCTGGCTGTGATTGAGTACAATTTTATTCTTCGTTTTTTTGCCTTCTCCTAACCACAGATGAAGTTTTTAACAGTATTGTTATTTTTTTCCTAAGGTGCACAAAATTCTCACTTATCAGCAGGACCCACTGAATGCTCTATTTTCATAAAGTCATTAAGGTTCATCTTTACATAACTTACTTCAAACCTAGATCAAACTTATTGGCCATGGGATATCTGTTTCCATATAAACAGGAGAAAAACACAAGTCAGCTGTCACAGTTATTAGTCTTCTAACTACTTTACAATGTCTCCAGCCAATATTCTTAGAATAAAATGTGCAAAATTGTTTTTCCTTTTTGTATCTGGTTTTAGTAGAATAGTCTCTTATTAATTAATGTTTTTCTGAGACCTTAATATGAAGTACCTGTTCTCAGGTAGGTGATTGTTCTTTTATTGCTGATGTTGAAACAGTTATATGAATTGTTTTAGCTGAATGTTTGGTTTCTAAATAAAAATGTCAGGTGAGCACTCACACTTCAATCTGTCATACTGAAAAACAGCTATAGAAATGCTGCCAGAATATGCATAGATGTATGCCAAACTCCAACAGATGCCAATAGATAAATTTCTATTCCACTGTCCTTTATTTCATTATTAGAAAAAGGTTAACAATACTAACGGGTACAGAAAGTCAGCATTTACGTCACAGATTCCTGATCAAGTTTATTTGTTGGATTTTCTTTATTTCTCTATGTACAGCAAAATAGCTAGTGTCATAATCTTTTGAAGTTGATTTTTAGTTGTTTATAACAGCTGCATGCTACCACAGTTATGCTGAATCTGTTACTTCACTTTTAAATCATGCATGCCCTGTTCAGGGTATGCATGTGGATATAAGCATATAAAGTGCATGTACTAGTGTCCCTGAAATCAAGAACTCATTAATGTTAAGGTACCATGACAATTTCATCGTGTTTTGGAGGTAATGTTAGATCTGGGAATATGTCTTTCCTCTAAAAGTCATTTAAAACCATGCTAAAGGCAATGGAAGCAGTGTGAGCCCTAAGGGTTCTCAGGGTTGCCTGTCCCATATTATTTTCTTGAAGCACAAGGGGTGCAGTGTAAGGCTCAGGTGGCATGATGGTACTTTAAGGGGGAGCCAGCAGTGCCTCGGTGCCTTGTATTCTTGTCGATTTTTATTTTTGTTGGGAATTTTCGATTGGGGTTGTGGGATTTTATGTTTTGTTTTGTTTTTTAAGCTTTATCATATAATTGTCTTATTCCAATCAAGATATTTCCCCACTAAGAGTAAAGAAGAATAGTGAGTGATCCCTAGCTGAGTGATCACTGCAGTCAGCTACTGTGCTAAACCTTCTAGCTGTCCTTTTGCTGTCCAATTCAGTGTATATCTTGAATGCATGCATTCCTTGTCATGGTGTTATTTTTTCCTAAAAGTTATGTAATTAGGAGGGGGTAAAAAAAAAAAGACCAAGCATTGATGTTGGAGACTTTTATGAATATTTATTCATGAATACAGGTTTCATCACATTGGTAGCCCATCAGAATGTCATAACACTTCATTGCCTGTTACTTAAACAGAGATGAACAAGGGATAACCCAGGGCAAATCTAATGAAAGGGACCTTCGGATGTCTGTCATCCAACATGACGACAGGACCAGCTGTGAGGTGGGACCAGGCTGCTCAGATCCTTGTCCAGTCTGGTCTTGAAAGCCTCAAAGGATGGAGTCTCCTTATTCTTTGTAGGCAATCTGCTCCACTGCTGACATGGAGGTTCACTTTAAGTCTGATCTGATCCTCTCTGGTTTCAGTTTGTTCCTGTTGTCTCTGATACTCTTTACATGCACAAAGTCCTGGTTTGAATTTTCCTTCCTGTGAGGTTCTGGGGGCTGCTTATGGGTTCCTGTAGCTCTCCTCATCCTGGACACATGCAGCCTCAGTTCACTAGCCAAGGCACTCAGCCACTGACCAGCATATGGTGTCCCTGATCTTGTTCCCTTTTGATGATGACTCTCTTATTTTAGGGAGATTCCCAAACCAGACTCAGAATTGCAGATATGGTTTAACAAGCAATGATGGGAATGATCTCTTCCTTCTGTTTGCAGGCCCTGTTCCTTTTGATACAGCCCAGGATACTACTGCCTCTTTCTGCTGCCATGGCATACTGCTGGTTTACATTCAGCTTACAGTCTGCCAAGACTTCAGGGCCTTTTCCACAGAGCTGCTTTCCAGCAGTTTTTTTATCACTTGCTTATTCATCCTTCCAAACTGTAAAATCCCAACTTGCAAGCAAAAATACTGGGAGAAACAGTGTTTCATGATTGAGATCTGTTGTCACAGTAGAAAATAAAACAGAAGAATTATGAATTTGCTGCCTTCAGCAAATTCACTTTAATTTTATTTTAAAATAAAATCTGAGCACATTACAACATGGGCAGCATCATGCAGACTGCAAACTGATATATACTGTATTTTGGTTAGTGTAGTGTCTTTGATCCTAATTAAGTAACTTTTCTGCATAGAATTAGTTATCCACTGCATGGTTGTTTAATTTTGTTATCCAGCTCAAACTGTGGTTTCTTATTATATTGTATTGAACACTGAGAGAGTCCTTGACTAAATAGTCAAACAAAACAGGAACAATTTGTTCTTCCTTTCCTTTTTTTGACTACCATTAAGAATAACAGAGAAATGTAATAACTAGTTAATCAAGTTATTTCTGGTCTTTTTTTTTTTTTTTTTTTTTTCTGACTCAGTTGTGTTGATTCATATGAAACATAAACTAGTTCACTGCAACCTAACTGATACTGACAAGTAATCATTAGGTCATTGTTTCCGAAACAGAGATGTGACTGGTGACTTGGGAATCAAATGATCAGCTTGATTTTTTTCAGTGTCCAAAACTATTGTTCTGAGTAGCTGAGATGCCCAGAAGCAAATTTTAAGATGAACCACTGGCTAAATTTTCATAGTTGTTTAGGCACATGAAGATGAAAAACAAGCTTTCTGTTATGACATCTGTTATTGGACACTGATTCACTGTAGAAGTTACCTGTGGATAATAAAATCTGCACACAGCACAGTATTATAGAAGATAACTTGTAATTTCTGAAAGATTAATAAGCTTTTATTTAGCTCTCTGGGTTCCTAGATAACAATAAAAAAATTCTTCAAATCTTATTGTGTTCCCTTTTGGAAATAGGAGTCAAAATTCTGAGTTGTTTTTAGAGTTGTTGAAGATGAATCAGAGAGTTGGACAATTTTGGATCATCTTTAATATGAAGAACTTAAAGCACTTAAAGGAGCTCAACAAGGTAATTTTCCCTTCTAGCATCAGTAGAAGCTGAAAAACAAGAAACAATTTTCAGTCCCACACCACTTGGAACAAGAGCTTTATTTACTCCATAAATCCAGCATTGAGTTTTGTTGTTTATATTTTTGGGATTTACATGCACACTTGAAACTCTTGTATTATTAGAATAAAAAGCCCAATTTCACAAGTCCTTAGGGAAAAGAAAGAGCTCTTTGATGCTAGATGAGAAGTCATGCTTATTTACATTCCTCAGACATGCTGAAAACTCCGGTGAGAAACACCAAAAAGTGCACTTTGGATTAGGCATGCCTGGGGACAAAGTGTTTTCTTGATGTGAAACCATCCTGAGTAGTACAGTAGTATATATGGCTGTATGCAACTGCAGCAGCACAGGCTGTTTTTTCTTAAGAGTTGTTGATTTGTGCTCTGAATGGTTTCTAGTAGTAAAAGTGATGCCTGTGGGAATTACTTTATGCAGATGTAGTAGCATGGCCAGCCTAAGAAACTAGATCATCTGTGGTCTATAATCTCAAAGACACCACACATCTCATTAAAAGTGTTTCCATTATCTTGTAGATTTTGAAATACTTATGGCATCTCGTAATAAAATTTAGGTATTCCCATCACTGTTGCAAATAAGTATATATGCCTAAAAGAAGATAATTGGTTTAAAAAAAAAAAAAAAAAAAAGAATCAAAGTGCTAGCATGGTGCACCATCCCTTGGTGGCCAAATGTAAACAGAATTGAAAGGTTAAGTGGAAAGTTATCAGGGTTTTTAATGTATACAGAAATACAGGCATGAAATCAAGAACAGTAGTCAAGTAATATGCTAATGGGAAAGGAAATAAATAAACAGACCCCTGATTCCTCAAGTTATGTTGCCTAATTTACAGTGTTACATGTTACAAAGAAAGACTAAGATTTTTGTTGAGGCTTTATCTCTGTCATTTTATTTAAGCATAGCACTGTTTATAGAGCAAAGCCCATATCTATATTTAAAAGATTTTGCTCTTGTAGTTACAATGGGAGGGTCTCAAACAGATGAAATTCTGTAATGTTCCATAATGCCAAGGATTTATGTTGGCAGCATGGATTGTACTGGCTCTTTGAGTGGAGTAAGACCTCTATTCCAAAGAAACTATTTTTGTTTCTGCACAAGTATATGTTTAGCCTGATTCTATCTCGCAATCATACCTGATCTGGCAAAACACAGAAGTTTCTATCATGTTTAATTTTATCATATATCATTTTGTCATTATCAAAGCATGTGTGTCTGGAAAATGATTAGAAAGTTGAAAGAGAATCATGGGAAATAAAGTTTCCAATCCCGGAAGCTGCTACATAACTTTTGCAGTACATTTCAAACTTCTAGAGAGGGAATGTATGCTGCTATAGATAAATTAAGAGAAATAAGAAACAGTTACTTTTTCATAAAACAAATCTAGATTATAATCTTCAGCAAAGTAAATTATTTAAAAGTTATTTTAAATAGTTTTTATAGTTAAAAAGTTATTTTAAAGGGCTGATGGATTTAAAGGGGAAAAAAAAAAGGTTTTTTTTGTTTTGTTTTGTTTTGTTTTTTTCCTGGAATAATCTTTATAGCTTGTGTAAATTTAGCTAACTACCAATCCATAGCAAATGTTTCAGATCTGAAAAGCCTTTGCTACATCTCTGTTGGGGTTTCATGCTTTTTTCATACTTGTTGGTGCTTTATTCACCAGTTCTCATGAACTTAAACCTCAGACAACTGTCTTGTGCAAGTGCATTCCAGTTCAACGAAAGACATAATGATCGTTTCTTCTCCTGGGTGTGGGGGGGAAAGCTTATTTAAGCTTCCTTACCTGTGTTCCTTTAACAAAGCACCCTCAAAATAAAGTAACATAAAATAAGACAAAGTAAGTTTCCACATAGTATTCTGCCACAGGGACAAAGGTTTCAATAAGTTAAAGTGAGATGGAGAACTGTAATTGTAAAAGATAACAGGCAAGCAAATATATTGTTATTGTAGAGTTGGAGCTGTGTTCAATGAGCAGCAGCAAGTACAGTGCTGCTGGGTGAGGGAGAAATTCCAGCATCAAAGCTCCCACTTGTGCAGGAGCAGCATTTCTTGAAATCTTAACTGTTTCAGCCAAACTAATATAGTGTGCACATAGAGCTGTGAAGACAACCAGGCAAGGCTGGCCTCCAATGTTCCTTTGTATTTGCTTCCTATATAGTGCTATGCAATAGCTTACTAATGCTCTTTCGTTCTCCATTTGGAAATCCAGGAGATTGATGGCCAAGGTACTTCCTAAAACTGGGAATTTCCCTTCGTAAACATAAAAGTGCTAGTTTGAGTCATATGGATCCATTTCATTTGGATTGCCTGAGGAACGTATGATTAAAGTAATGGTTTAACTTGGAGTGCATGCATACAGCAGTCAGTAACAAAGACAAAAGAACATCTGATTGAAGATGCCATTATTATGTCAGACAGCAGCATCTGAATAAGGCAGAACATGGGCTTAAGTGCAGACATGCTGCTGTAGTTTTAGCCCAGGTCATCCAGCACTTCTCTAGACAAACCCTCTGAATGCTCTGGGAGATGGCATGGGTGAGAGACCATTGGAAACCAGCAGTGGAAGAAGTTGTAATTAGTTACTATTTTGCATAATCTTGATCAAAAAGATCAATCACATTACTTCATTTTTATATCCTTTGTCTATCACTGTTTTCTTCAGTGTTCATCCTTGCCGGAAGGACTCAAATGTGAAATTATAAAGCAAATTACTTTCTTGGTAG
This sequence comes from Coturnix japonica, assembly GCF_054131305.1. Taxonomy (NCBI): domain Eukaryota; kingdom Metazoa; phylum Chordata; class Aves; order Galliformes; family Phasianidae; genus Coturnix; species Coturnix japonica. The sequence goes on from NC_140666.1 coordinate 66,612,550, forward strand.
TAACAACTTTAGCCTAGTTTCTTCCAGACATAGGTTTGGGAAAAGCAATATACCCTGTCATACATGGCTAATTGGCCTACTAAATGTTCTAGCACAACTATTTGTAATGTCTTCACCTAACTCTTTCCTCTGCTTTTCTTCTTTATGACAGTCTTCCAAATTATTTCAAGTTTTGCTAATAAGGAGATTTAAAAAACTAATTATTTTGATTATAAACAAATGGGCCCAGTAACTTTGCACTTTTTTTTCACTTAGTTACTTAGTCATCATTCAACAGTAATTAATGCAGCAGGAAAAGGGAAAAACAGACAAAAAAATTAGCTGTCCAGCTACTCTATTATGCATATAGTTGGGGCGTGAGATATCAACAACTTTCACATGCTTTAATGCTTCCTTAAATTCCACAGCTAGGCAGACTCTAAGCATAGCTATAGAGCAGAGTTGTGGCAGATCATGCTCTGTTAGACAAGAAGGTCTGGGCCCAGCTCGTACTGCCTGAGAAGCAGCTCCTTGTGCTTGGTATAGCAGCTGTTTGTACCAGATGTCACTTCCTCTGAGCTCCTTCTTTTCTGGGTCCAGCCTTTGGTGTTAGCAGAACAATGCTAAGCCACTGCTAACATTTTGCTGCTAATGTATCAAGAACAAATGTATTGTGGGTGGTCTGCTGACTTGTTAGTAAGGGTAAATGGAAGTCACTGTAGCTGTAACTGTAGTATGAACACCAAGTTATATATATTTGTGCTCACTTTATAGGCAAATTAACTACAAACTGATGGAACTGAACAAAATCTCACGCTTATGTGACGGAATAGAGAACCTCAGGAGCTAGATTCCACACTAAGCAGGAATGGCTTTCTTTTAAATTAGCATCCCAAACCTATCCACGGTGAGCAAGCATTGCCCTACTGATGTACTCACATGTCAGGGGACAAGATTTGCTTTTATTCCCAATGGACTTTGAACTGCATATTGGGCTGATAAAGAGCAACAGATTTCACTGATTCAATCAAGTGAACTCAAAGGCCTAATGCTTTCCTGAACCTGCAACCATTAGACACTTACTGATCAGTAAAAAAAACACTTGAAATGAGGAAAGTGCGGTACTGAGCAGCTCTGGTTTATGGTATAAACAGCACAATCTTCAGAATACACTTTTATCACAGAAATGTAGAACATCATTTTTCCTCACATGCACCTTCCTTTACAGTTTACGTTTTAGCATTTTAAGGAATTAGACAGCATTTAGAAAGGTGCATTCTGGTCTTCATGCTAAAGGAACTGGCCATCAAATCTTGCCTTTGTTCTAAGATACAGTTTAATTCTTCTAAGGCACTTTTATATAATGTGCAGTTTTTAAAATATTTCTTTTTGCTTAGTTGCATAACAAACACAAAAATAACTTACAGCACTCTTTTTTATGCATCAGTTTCCCCGCTGTTCTAGTATATAGTTCTGCCTCAAGTTTTGCCATTTTGGTCTTGAATGCCAAACAGTTCTTACTGTACGCTATTTTATATTACGTGAACGGGGGAGTCTATCCAGCATTTTCCAATTCATTAGCGTCCACAACAAATCCATTGCTACCATCTCCTCCTAAAACTTCCTTGACTCCTATTCAATAATTAATTCCCTTCATTGTTCCTTTAAGATAAATTTTATTTCTTAAGCCTTTTTCTCATAAATAGGAAGGAAATCTAGTTTGCAAAGCTATTTGTCAAACTATCCACACCTCAGGGGCTGACCAAAAAGCAATTACAATCTGAACCAGAGCCTGCCATCAAACTGCCTCATTCAGTAGCAGCTACAGGACCCACAAGCCATGTGCATATTCTTCAGTTAGCATATATAACAGCTAGATTATACTGTTTCTTGTAAACTGTGTATCTTAGTACTATATACTTGCAGCCCTTGTCTTTCTCATTTGCATGCTTTTACAGCATTTTTTACTTGTTCTTTAAAAATGTTTGTTCACATTTAACCAGGGTAAGTCGTCAATTGTCTCATATTTTGTAAAGAAAAGCTATCCAATTGCAGAAAAAAGCAGGCCTTCAGTGGGAATTGAGTGCTTTCACCACATTCTTATTGTGTCTATACTTCATTTTCTATTTCCTAGCATTACAGCAGTCAGCTGTAGTATGCTCAGCCACCTGTTATGACATCTTTCTGCCTGAAATATTGAGAGAGCAATGTGTATCCCTAGAAATTTTAGAGATTGTTTAGGTGGAGACCTTGGGGTAGATTTATGTTCAAATACATTATATCAGTTTTTAAAGGTTATTTATACCCCAGGTTACAGGTAATAATTCCCGTTTTTCATTATGCATGAATCTGCTATGCTTGCAAAAAGTCTCTTTCCTTATGCATTCTGTTGGCCAGCTTGTGATTCATATTTGCCCAAATAATTTGAAGACTAGAATTGCCTTGTGTTGAAGGTGAGCTTTTGTGTTGCTGCATTAAGCCTTTCAAGATGCTATTAACTGCCTTCCAAATCACTGAAATTATTCAACCAAGTCCATCTATTTTTTAACCTGTGTTGTTTTAGCATGCTCGCTTTCAATGAACTGTGCAAATGGTTGCCTCATTACAAAACAAGAGTGGAGTGCAATAAGGGACACAGCCAAAAATAACTACGAAGAAAAAAGCAAGACACAACATGCAGCAGCTTTCTGCTCCTAGTGTCTTAAGAAATAAATCCCTTATGAAGACTGCACAACATGCAGAGAGGAATAGAAAATTTGACATAGTAAATGTGCTTGAATGCTAAGAAGGTGTAGTCCTAACTGACCTAGAATTAAATCTTCAGGTAGTTATACAGCTATTCAGAAGCTGCTATAACAGTTTTTGAAATTTAAGAGCAACTATGGACTCCCTACAGAGACTGAGACTGTTACAGACAACCCATTTACAGACTCAATGAAGGTATAATGTGAGATATATTTAATTTTACTTTGCATTGCCTCTTAGAAAAAAATATATATATATATGTGACTACTGAGGATCAAAATATAGAATTATTTTGAGACGTGTTTAATATTTCACAGGTATATATTTGAGAACAATACATATATTCTGTGTTTTGGCTGGTAATTTGTAGTACTTTACTGAAGAAAGCATAGCAGGAACATGTGCATGGGTTCCCATAAAGACCTCAGATTGAAAGTACAAAGATTTTTTCAGTAGTTGTCTTACTTCCAACACTTGGTAAGCTTTAGAAAGGGGTTTGTATTCCCTAGGTGAAGACTAATGAAAACCCTTGATCTAGCTCATGTTTTTCTAAGTTAATCTTCAGTATCTTACAAGACCATAAATGGTATTTTATTTGAAAGTTCAATTAAAATTCAACATCATTATTAATTCTGTCTACCAAAATTTAGTAGTTACTCTTGTTATTGTCCAGATTCTGAAACTTTCCAGAGAGATGAATGGTTTTGCTATATATTTTTTTAGTTTTCAACATCAAAGAATTAGATTATTCCAGCGGAAATTAGGTTAATTATGTAGCTGACTCTAATCCCATTAATTGAAACTCAGAGCTGTCATGACTTTGTGGGGACAGAGACTTTCAAATCATTTTTAATGTCAAAGAACTTACATTAAAGCCTGGTTTTCCATATATGTTTTCTTATACAATTTAGATTTAAGTTTTGACCTTTAAAAATATATTTCCATTTCATTTATGAATTTTCTGATCAGTTATCTAAGCTCTGATTCATTATCTGTACAAAGTGCAAATAAGCATCTTGTAGTTTGTAGCAGTTTGTACAAGAGGGCAGGAATATGATTGCATGAGTGCATTTTCTCATATAAACTGTGGTGGAAATTTTCAATGAACTTAAAAAAGTATTTTATTTTGGCTTATGTATGTAATTTTTTCTAGCATTTGACTAAAAATATGCTTGTAGTGGAAAAACTTGTCATTATCCTTGTATCAATACCATCCTTTTAAAAGAAGTTTAATATTTCCCTTTAATTTGGATCCTTACACAGAAATTGTTGAAACACATCTCTGACTAAGGAAAAATCTCCCGGCTTTTCCTGCAGATGTCACCTAAATACATGTTCATTCCATTGTAGTGCCTTCAGAAAGCTACCAACCTGTGCAAATAGAGCTGAGCTCATTCAGTCCACGATAAACATGCAGTGGGTAGCTGCTGTCTTTTTCTGTGGTTTATTTTGCATAAGGAATGATATCTGTGTTTAACCATAAACCGGCCCATAAACACACTGCTATATGAGTACTGAGATTTGGGGTTAGAGGTTACCCTATCTAACCCTATTTCAGTTGTTCAACTGATGTTTCAATATGACAGGCTGGAATATTATATAAAGGGGTAAAGTGGTAGGAGGTCATCAAGAAGTTGTGAAACTTACTGAACAAAGCAAGCTTACTTTCAAGGTCAGTTCTTTCTAAAGGTAGAATTAACTGATACATGCTTTCTATAGTACTATTTTCTGCTTGTTTAACATATTACATCTTTCTCTTTCATTTTTAATCTTGATAACTTGAATGTTTAAATACTGTCTGTGTTGAAGACTTGTGCCATAGCTTCTGTTTCACTTTTGCCTTTTTTTCCCCCCCTTGATTTTGTAGTAATGTATTTTATTTTGTGGAGCTTTGTATAAGCTCCACAAATGGGTTAGTCCTACTTTGGAGGAAAAGAAACCACAACAATCTTCAGTGTAAATTCAGTATTTTGAAACTTTACCACTTCCACCTTTTTCTTGGTGTGCTCACGCTTCAAATATTTGTAGGCTGTTATCATTACTCTCGCCCTGCATTATAACTGTCATTTGGCTAAGCAGAAGATGTTTTAATCTTTCTTCATAAATCAAACTCTCCAGCCCCTTAATCATTTATGTTGCTGTTATCTGAATTCCTTCAAAGCTTGTTGACATCTTCATGGTACTGGAAAGGCTAAAACTACATGCTGCATTTGTGAAAGGATTCATTAGTGCCAAATGGAATATATCTACTTGTTCCTTATGGGCATACTGAGATTGTAAATTGTTGTTCTTTCTATTAATAAATGAACAACAACAAAAAAATTATTATTAAAATATCAGGAATAATGAAGAAGAAATACAAATACCTTACATGGCTTGCTATTCTTCTTTAGACAGCCCACAGTGCCAGTGCAGTAACTTTCACCTTAGGGAGGATTTTTCATGGAGCATTTGTGACGCTCCAGAGTGTAGATGTGCCTTGTCTGAAACCAGATGCCAGCAGGAAAAACAAAGTGTACACAGCAGCAAATTTAGCTGATTAGCTGTGAAGTAAATTAAGGAAAGCTATGAAGAAATCCAATTCCTAGAATAGCAAACCAGACCATGTCATTAAAATCTCATTTAAGTGTTGTTAACCTCATGGACTAAATAGGAAACATTCATATCTAATAAGAACATTAGCTGCAGTTTTAGATTTCCTCTGTAACTGTTTGAGGTATACTGTGTACATTCATTATTCGCAAAAGCTTTATTATGGATCACAAAATATATCTTTCTATAGATATGATGACTGCTTTAATCTTCAGGATAATTATGTTTGACACTAACCACAAAGCTTTAACTTGTGTCTGTGATACATTAAGCTTACAAAAGGTGAAGTGAAACACTAGATTCTTTATCTCTGAAAGATTAGGTATTAGAACGTGCAATCAGCAGTTACTGCAAGACATCAGTTGAAATAACAAACCCCAGAAGAAAAATGTCCAACAAAGTAACATGCAACATTTTCATTTTGGTATAGACATAGAGATATCTATTCATTTTTAAATAATAATAAAATAGTAGCCTATACCCTGAGAAGAAAATCTACAGTAGAAAAGACCCCCAGAATGTGTGATCTGTTCAGAGCAAAGAGGGCAACCATTTAAAGTAGACTGTTTGAATCCATTAGAGCAGTACATAAGAAAAGCTCTCATCAGCTATGTGGTAGCAGAATTTTAATTGTCAAATGGAGTCATGCAAGTAGAATTACAATAGATAACAGATACCCTCTTGTCCCATTGTCTCTCTCTACCTCTTCCTGCTTCTGCTTCACAAATCTGTGTATAACAATCCTAGCACAACTTTCTTGGGCCATATTAAATTTGATGAGAGATCATCTTTCACCCAGCAGTGAGATGAAGCACTGGAGTTGGTAAAAGCCCAGATGAGATGAGTTTTCTTACTTGTAACACCCAGTGCAGAGCTGGCAGCAGCTCAGGACTGTGCTTGCAAAGAGCTCCCAGTCTGCACGTATCCCAGGTGAGAAGAACATCTTCTGCTTTGTTGGCAGCCAGCATCCAATGCTGCTGAGCTGCTGTGAAATAGTTTCTCAGTGGCTTGTCAATAGCTATGCCAAATAGACTTTCAGATAAGAGGAAAAAGGACTACCTCTGCAAAAGAGGAAATTCCTGTACCAAATCATACTATGATACTTACTGGGAAATAGCATTTTTTTTTTCCTTTTGTTTTCCTCTAAGAACTGGATTTAAAATAAACACACAAATAAAAGATGTCAAAGAAGTTATGTCACAAACAAAGCATGGCATCGAAGTAGCTAAACTAAGGAGCCTGAGGAACTGAGACAATGTCAAAAATAAATCAACTATCTCACATAAAAATTTGAGCAAAATTACCATTCACAAACTCAGTGCTTTAATTAGTGAAATCTCATACTGAGAGTCTGCATGGGTGCATATCATACAGCTTGGATTCAGTTGGGATCCTACTTCCTCATGCAAATGTCATCACTTCCTACAGAGAACTCAGACTTTTCTCCCATTTTCTCCATCCTAGAAGCCAGAAACGTTCAAGCAGAGTTACATTCTGCCTGTCTTCACGTGACAAACAGAGCTTCTGCAGAGATCATGTTTCACAGTGCCACAGTGGCAGCAGCAGCAGGAATGAGAAGCGAGGAGGACAGTTCAGCTTCTTTCCATTACTTAACAAATCGCACATTACACAGGGCAGTACTAAGGAAGAAGACTTACATGAGTCCCATAAACTTTACTAAATCTTCTCAAGAATGAGCCTTATCCTGCAAGCACTGGGACTTTTTCATTAGTTTAAAGTTTCTTGCTGCTCTTTGATCTCTCTTTTCAGGATGATCTCCATCTGCAGCCTGAATTGCCTCCCTGTTTACCCTCTGGCTGAGATGAATCTGGCTCGTGTAACACTCCACGTGCTATGCACCCAGACACCAGCCAGCTGCTGCTACAGCATTTTAAATTTATTGAACTGTGTTTTACAAGAAAATTGGCTTTATTCACAATCAGTGTTTGTGTTGGTTACTGCAGACCAGCTCATTGATTTTATTGCTTTTGCATCTTTTTTATATTGGATCATTTTATGCAAGGAATCTCTAGACAGGAAGTCATTTAAACCAGGGAGCTCACCTACTTTGTATGACACAGCAGATGTGAACAGGAAAGAGAAACAAAAACACACGACCAGGAATAATAACAGCTAATTGTGAAAAAAGATTATAGGGACCAGCTATATAACAGGGAACAACAGTAAAGATTTGTTTGGGAAGTATTGAGCTGTTTGGGCTCTTTTATTTTTATTTATTTATTTATTTTCCCCTTTACTATTGTGGGATCTGTGATTTGCTATTATTGCAGTTTTGCATATTGATACATTTTCATTTCCACAGGAAAGAAAGAAGTACCATAGGCTAATTATCTTGTTCTGTGAGACCTTATCATCCTGTTCTAACCCTGCTCTGGGACCTCTAAAGCTGTAATTTGTTACTCAGCTGGCAAAAAGATATCGTGGTATGGCCCACTGACATATCAGGTCATTATGATGGAGGAAGAAACACTGCTATTTGATACTATTTTGCTTTGGTAAGGCATGGTTAATGCTGAAAACTTGTCCTCATTCACAGCCTATTGCCATCTACAATCAGGTAACTGGAGGTGTTTGGACACCCCTATAGAGTAATACTCCTGTGAATGTCCCAAGGCAGATGCCTCACATAGTGAGGCTTTAACTCTTCCTTTCTGATCTGAATCTTAAACTATGGAACTAGTAGTCATTAAATGTACTGTTTTTTTTCTCAATAATATGCAGTATTAAAAAAAAAACAGTTGGCACCAGGGACAGGGCTGGATTTTCTGGTAAAATAAGGGTAGGTTATAACTAGTTACATTTAAAACATAGCAGATTAATATGGAACTATGTACAATGTATATGTGTATCTGCTTTCATGTTACTCTGTAATTTCATATTATTTTGTATTTATTGCTGTGGTTAGAAATGTTTTCTGTTTTCCTGTATTGGAATATTTACTATTTTTGGATCATACAGTGATAGTGAAACCGCAGTCCAGAAATGGTCAGATAAGCATACACTTTGAAGTGAAGAGAAGTCTAATTAAGCTTTTGAGGTTGTTTGTGAAGTAGGGCCCTGATCACACTGTTAAGTTTACTATGTAGTTTCACTCTGAAAGTAACTCCTTAAGTTTCTTTCCATGGAAACTACAACAAAAAGCACAATAACACTGTTTAATAGATTGGCTCTCTTAAATAGTGTTTATTTGGGATTATGTTCAATTTGAAACTCAAAGAAGTATAATAGAAAACTTAAGCTACTCTATTAAGTTTTCATAGAACTACCAGCATGTACCTGTAGGACACCAGAAGACAGTGATGGTGGATGTTTTGACAAGATCTCAGTGTTTCAACAAAAGTCTAACTGTTTTGACGCTGAAAAATCCATGATGGCAAGACTGATGATAGTCATGATCAGCCTTATGAACTGCTGTTGGTGGGTTTGGGTTACTTCCTTCCCAAAAACAACATATCTGTTGTTCAAAAAGGCAGGTCTGGGTCATGGTATGTGGGTGCAACACATGTATGGTTTACAAAAGCAGTGCATACAAATGATTGCCACCTGGAGAAGGGCAATATATAATCCCTAAACTCAGTTCCTTGCTCTCTGTCTCTTCCTTTCTTCTCCTCTTCTGCCCTTCCATCCATGTCCGGAGGCCTGGGTTTCCTTAACGTGCTGATTTTCACTCCTAGATCAAGGAATGATGAAAATAATGTCCTTCTGACATTTTAATGGATCATTTCATTAAAATCTCTGTTTGGAAATACCATAATATTGCATACTTCCCCACTCCTACCAGTGATGGGAGGGAGGAAATTAGGATGACATGCTCCCACATGTGGCCTGCTGCTTTGCTCGCTAGGAAGGCATGGGGAAAGCTGAGCGCAGACAAGCTGCCCATGAGACAGATAAGTTGCCCAGCAGTTTCCATCCTTACAAAAAGATGTCTGTATGCTAAAAGAAACTTCTAAATATTTTTGCCTTCTCTGATTGAAGAAAAGAATCTAAAGAAAAAAAAAAAATAGAGGAAACTGAGCAAAGGTACACACCATATGGAGCACTTTGTTGAGATCTGTCAAACTTCTCTTGAAAGAAACTTTTCTGTTTCAAGAAAGTATATTTTATTTGCATATCTTTCTGTAGGAATTTCTCTAAGTCTTTATATAGTCTGCTCTGATGGGTAACTGCTGCTTGTCCAAAGGTCTAATTTGTATCAGATCTCCTAGATATTGCATATGTTGCAGTACTAGATTTTCTTTTGAAAAGCAGTATGTGTAAAAGCCTGAATTCAGAGGGCTTCTTTCCCAATCTGATCTTCTAGATAACATTTGGAGACATCTGCTGAGAACTAAAATAATGACATGTGCCCAGCAGGCGTTTTTATTAGACCCAAAGTTTGGATTCTTGATCACTCCTTTGTTTTGTAATACTTTTAGAGAGTAATGCCTTTATGTTTTTGATTCTGTAACGTGAGAAAAGCTGGATTCATGCTTCAGTTCAGGGAAGCTGCACAGACCACCCAAGGAAGATGGTCTGAATTTGCCATATCATTTGTTGCAGGCAGTACAGAGGTTACAGAAAAGCTCAAACTGGCAACATGCTTAAAAAATGACATGTCTCTGACTATGCATATTTTAGAAGCATACATCCTTCCAGACTCAATAGGCCAGAATTGCATAGGTGAACCAGAGATAAACATAAGAATCTGCCCATTCATAAACACACAGAAGGGGAAGTTGATACACTCTGAACAAACCTGAGGAGAGTGAGGCTTGCACAACTTCCTAGAAACTGAATGCTGCCAAAACTAAAAAATGAGATCATCATCCCAGTCTACCCCCAATACCTGATGCATCTTTATCTGCTCTTTGCCCTAGGAAGTAGAAAGGATTTTTAATATTATTTTTGCAGACTAAAGTAAGGTCAGAGCCACTAAAGGAGAAAAAAAAAAAAAAAAGAAAAAAAAAAAAATTGTTTGGAAAGCTAAGATGATCCTTCAGCTTGAACTGTTAAGGTGTTAAGGTTAAGTTATAAGATATTAACTTCTGCCTTGTGACCTCTGTTGGTTTATGGATGATGTGTTTAAGAACAATGAGCAGCTTTTTACAACTTAGATCCAGCCTCAACAACAAAATTAGAGAGGCACAACTTTGCCTTTAGTATGAAAACCATTTCCAAAGAGATTCCTGAAAAGTGGAAGCAGCCTGGTGGCTGCAGTCTAGAGGCAGACTGAGCTGGGTGAGAAGAGGATGCTGTACTGGAGAGCCAGAAAATTGGTAGGGTTTTGTCTGTATAAATATTTGCCTATGAAATTCTACAGAAGCTGTTTGCAGGCATGCATGCTTCTCTGCTCATGGGTTCTGCCATATCCTTCCACCAGGCCTTCCTCCCCCAAACACTGTCTAACACATTCCTCTCTTGTCAGCAACAGACCACTCTCCTTCAGATTCCCTTCATATTATTTTCAATTCAGCACATACCTTTTCTGGTCCATCCAGTTTACCTTTTGACTGTTAACTGTTCCTTTATATTTTACATTTTATTTCATCAAGTAAAAGTAATTCCATAGGATAGTTGGAGTACTGACTGTACTATGATCACCATGAGCACTACTCAATTAAAAAATCAGTGCCTGCTGTTGGTCTTGAATTTCTAGACAAAAAGGTAGAGCTGTATCATACATTTTACATGGATGCTGGTTGTAGGATTAATACCTTGTTTATTTTTGCATTCATTTTGTTGTAGTACTTGTGTGTGGATAATTAAATTGTGGATCTGACATACAGCAGGGTGCATAAACCATTTCCCAGCTAAACAAGGATATTTGTTTTCTAGATATTCCCCAGTATATTCTTGAATATAACAGCCAAACTTTTTGCCATTTCCTCTGTAAACTTTTTCTTTGCCACTCTGTCACTTTCACCATTAAAACCTTTCTTCTTTCATATCATTCCCAATGCTTCAGTTTAACTGCTTGGATTAACAGTTTTCATCATAAATTAATCTAATACGTTGATGTTGACCTCCATCAGAGATTAACTAGCCAAGTTCTGTACACATATAGTTGGCACCAGGGGCATTCTCAGTTCAGGCTGGTAGTGCAAGATTACAAGAGTGATGGGATAAGCTTTTCCACCCAAACAGGCCTAAGTTTATTGCAGGCATGTGATTTGGGCAGATGTCTGCCTACAAACAGCTGTATTTGTGAGGAGAGAGGGAATAATTCTGAGCTGAAGGGGAGCTCAGAATAATACTACATAGGCAGTATTATTTGGACAGGATCTGGCATTGTGCAGTTTTCTCTAAAGACAGAGCCACATTTGGGAAAGCAGTGTGGAGGATCTAGTTGGATAACCGCACAGCATCAGGGGTAACTTGTCAGCTTTACTGTACATACACGTTTCCCAGTGCAGAACTAAGACTCCCTACCATCATGTCAATGCTGCTGCCAACTGCTGGTACCCAAGAGTATATAGTTTTGTGGATCTCATTTCAGCATCTTTTGGATATCAAGAGGTCCAGACAAAAACTCAGTGCATTGTTCCACAAGAGATTTTCCTTAAATAATGCAATAATATGGACTAAGATGCAGCTCTTCTCTGATGCATCCTTCTAACAAAATTTAAAAGCCATTTTAGGCTTTCATATTGTACAGCAATCTCTCAGCTTATTTTATGGCCATAATGACTGTCATGCATCTCAAATTTCCTTGTTTTATTGTACAAATATCATTTTAGCTATTTTCCCTGCTATATCTATCAGTCTACCCTTCTCTAAAATGAATGCCCTTTTATTTTCTACCTATAACTTTAGCCTGTTTATATCTAATTGTTTTCATGTATATGGTTCATTAGAATTTTCTGACGTATAATTAAATTCTTAGACTATCCATTAGCATTTGAAGTAGCAACAGATAGGGGAAAAAAAAAAAAAAAAGAAAAAGAAAAATGTATTTCAAGAGTTTTAATTTCTCCAGAGAGTTGGCTGCTTCTTTCCCATTAGGCCTTGAAAAGTAGGAGGGGTATAATGGAGAAAGTAATTGCAAACTCTGAAGATCCCTCAATACTATTGGTTTTGTTCAAAGATGTGCTTGTGACATTAATGTTTGCAGATACTCTGCAAAGATGAAAAACAAAGGCCTAGATGGGAAGAAATTATGATCTGCATTGATCAGATGGTGAGAGGGTTCTTCCCTCAGTTACATTGTTTCAAATCATGTGCAGTCTTTGCACTTGCAAAATGAGATCATTATTTGTCTTAGAGGAAATGAGAACTAGCAAAAACACAAGGAATTGAGAAGGCACAGGAAAAGCTGCAATAAGTAAGAAAATGTGAAATAAATTACCTATTACAGAATTAGAAGAAAAATACTTTTGTTATTAAGAATGAGTTGATAGGGAATGTAAATCCACAGGCTGGAACTCGCTATTCTGAACTTTAATCTGTGTTTGCCAACCTTGTGAGAAGTTAATCAATCAATTTAATGAAAACATGGTCCTTTGCAAGAAAATAATGGTATCCAACTTTAAAATGCAGTTGCTGCTGTAAAAATAAAGGACTCCACCTTGAATTAACATGAGGACAACTTTATTCTACAGTCCTTTCTCTCATTGATGTCAAATGGAATTAGGTTTTCAGGGTGGGATCTCTCACCTCTTCACATGTTAGGACAGGCATCTCATACATATTAGGAAGGAAAAAAAGAATCTCATCTACCCTCTTATTCCTTTCTTCTTCCCTCAGGGAAGTCACAGGACAGTAATCAATTAAAAAGGTCAAAATAAGCAAGGGCAAATGGCTTTTCACTGTAACTGTTGATCTGATTTACATGCATAAACTTACAAACAGGATCTTATCTTTGACAGAGATGCAGATGCCTAGTTCCCTCTTCCTTTTTGCCTTCACGCTTTTCCTCTGGATTTTAATTTCTGTCCCTTCATTACTGCATAAAGTGCTAGCTACATAATCAGAATCAGGCCCAATTTTGTGCCACAAATAGGGTGATATGCTGGAAAAATGTGAATAAAATATAACATACCCGAACCACAGATATTTAACATAACTGTAGCTCTTTCCTATAATTTACCTTTTTCATGTCAAAACATGAAAGATTACCTGAAATATCAGTTAAGCAGAGAAATATTATCCTAATAAATGAGCATGCAAGTATGTGTCCAGTAAGTTATTTGATTAAACAGGAAGCTAGAATCCTATAGATATCCACAAATAAAGCTCCAAATCTAAATGACTGTATCGTTAGCTCATTTGTAAACTGTTCCAGATGTAAGATTTTGGCAGCTTTCCAGTAGGCTGGCTGCAGTCTAAGCTTTCCTGCATCCGCAGTGAGAACTGCAATGCCTGACTCTTCAAGGGAAAGCTCTGTAGGGCTGACGACAAATTCCATGAAGTAACCTGCCTGCCTGTTGGAGAGAAATTCAGACAGAGCCCAGGGCAAAGGATGCCCTTTCTCCTGGGGCCAAGCTGCAGCTGTTCACCTGCGGCTGAGTGATCGATCTGCATTATGAATCACCCCGCGAAAGCCCCTCTGAGAAGATCATTCAGTGATCATATCAGGGACTCCACTGCTAGAGCCTTGGATGTTATCTGGAAAAACACACGAGACAGACGTCTTGCAGGTGAGAAGGGCATTGAAATAAGCATGCTTTAAGATTCACAAGGGACTGTAATCAATAATGGTAATTAGCTGTATAATTTGCATAATGAATTGGTGTCGCTTCTAAGTATTTCTCCAGTGTTTTGCTTCTGTGTCATGTTGACTCCGTGCTACGCCTACAGTGAAAGCTGTGTGCACTGCTCTATCTAGGCAAGATAAAGAGCAGCTAAAAGAAAAGAATATGGGTCTGCTGTTGCAGTCCCCAGACCTGAAGAATGCCGAAGGATTTTATTTTGCTGCTAGGTCAGAGACAGCGCTCTGAGACTGTGCTGTACCTCAGCGCGTTCCATTCCCGAGCCAAGCAGTGTGTCAGTCAGAGTAGCGGGGCCACGCACTGAGCCATGGCTGGTATTTCCTCTGGCAGGGCTGCTAGTGCTGCAAGCTCCAAGTGAGCTTCAGATACGCCAGAGACAGGCTTCTGAGACAGAAATTAAGCACCAACTACATTGTCACAGTTCACGTTTTTATTTTGACCCAAAAGCCTGAGGCAAACTATAGCAGAGGGCTGGAGGAGAGGATAATTTAACTCGTTTGATTTCCTCTGCTGTTGTTGTCTGTCTGTTAGATCAACTGCTTCTCATTCACACTGCTGGGGCTGTTACTTTTATTGTCATGGCATTGGGAGGATTCTGAGCAGGGCAGTGGAGCTGCACAATGGGTGTGACCTGCCAGAGGGACTGCTGTGGTTTGTTTGTGTACTTACAGCGGGGGAGGAGGGAGGAGAAATGTGAGCAATTATAAGATCAGGATGAGATGACCGAGAGCAGATTTTGTGGCTCACAAATGTAAACTCAACTTTTACATCATCCTCTTGCGCTTTATGTTTAGGAGGAATGAGAGCAGCTCAGTATGTCACAGGTGCTGGTGATGGTGTGCTGATTACAGAAACGGTCACAGGAGGTAGTTAGAGAGTTAGTGGCCATAACCAATAAAGTGAAACAGGGTCAGTAACATGCTGTGAAACAATGGCATTTGTTCTGCGCAGTGTGCTAATGGCATGGTGCTTTTTGTTCCCAATTGGGGATAATGACTTTGCTGGACTGAGGACCTCCGCTTTGCTGCTCTGACAGTAAGGCCTCGTGCTCTTACAGTAAGACTTCATGGACATGTGTCAGAGATGAGGACAACCCATTTACTTCAGTGCTCTGCAGTTCATCACCAAGGTGCAAGTGCTGTGAAAGTGCCAGACATTAACCTCTTCCATGACAAACTGGACTGGGCAGATGTGTTGTATCTCAGAAATGTGTTAAAGTTAAAAAATGGTTCTCTTTGGTAGTTCAAAGACTGCAGGCAGGACATGGAGCAGCAGTCATAGCACAGGCCCTTATGTTTGGGATGCTGCTGAACCTTCAGTGGAATGAGAAGAAAGTCTTTATAAGAAGGCATGAATGTCACAGAAATATAAAAGGGAAGCTTGTAGGGGCACTTGAGCTCTTGATCAATCTGTGTGTTGCCTGGTCAGCTGGACACTTGTTTGCCCTGGTATGTGCTTCCATTCCACCTGCTTGAGATGTTTATGTGAGTGCTTTGAAATAAACATTTTAAATTTATGATTAAGTTCAGGATGGCATTGACATAAATGGATTCCACACGCCTCTGGCCTATGTCCACAGAAGACAACTACTACCACCAACTGTCTTCTATAAATTTGTTTACCTCTCGTTGGCTCACATACAAAAGAATACAATGATATGTAATTTGGACCCACTATGTGTGACCCATATATGGAAATGCATACGTTTTATCATGGTATAAAAGTCCTTGATAAACATATATATTTAACCTTCAGTATTTGGGGGATAGACAACAGCTAATTATATTTCTTGAGACTGTCACATTCCTAGAAACGAGGAGTGAACATGAACCCTTTAGCCTCCTTAACTGTGCTGATAAGGGTTGGCATGTTTTTATTCTGCTTGGCAGATGGTTATGAGCCGTCACAGTTTTTATCAAAACAAGGCCTAGATGTTAGAGGACTCTTAGAGTAGTGACAGTTCCATTTTCCAGACTCTGCCAGTGATGTAGGGTTGTCAGGCCCTTAGTGTATTTGGGCTGCTGTTAGTCAGAAAGTCAGAAAATCTTGCTGAACACCCAATAAGCAGTGCAGTAGGCAATTAGAGTGCAGATATCAGGGTGTATTCCTGAAAATACTTCATAAACAACAGAGATTCAGGAAGGGAAACAAAACAGCAATAAACCATGTTGCTGTTCTGTTTACTCTCCAGAATATCAGCAGTTTAAAATGCTGACAGCCAAAAAATGGCAAAGTGTCATGACTCTGAATTAAGAAATCCACTTAGATCAGCAATTTGTTTTATCAGGACACACCTTCAAATAAAGAACTCGATATGAGCAGAAGAAATAATAAAATGTGAAGTATGCATTCTTTGTAGAATATTCAAGTAAAAATAATTTTAAAAAATGTTTTGCCTTTAAAAACAAGCTGTTAGTCTGCACAGAATGATAGCAAATCATGCAATATACTCTGATATAATCATCAAACAGGCTGTTTGATTATCTATATAGAGACATCTAGTCTCTACATGTACTCTGGAAAAAACATCATCAAAATTTTTCTTATATGTCTTTTTTTCCATTAGATCATGTAGTCTGAACAACAAAATGGAAGAACATTATAATTGGACAAAAAATATTCAAAAGGCTATTAATGTTGCATGAAACCAGAAGACTGTAGCTGAAGATCTCTTGGTTTTGAGCTGATGTGATAAAGGAATGCAAATGATCAGTGACTGTCTTTTCAAGTCCTCTCTGCATGCTGTCCCACCATGACCAGTATGGAGTAATGAAGTGCAACACTCTCACATTGGCCCTGAGCCCTAATATAATGGCTGAGAAGCTGCATGTTCCTCTCTTTAGGTGGCAAAATGGCCTCTGGCTCAGCAACACAGGGCCAACCAAGAACACATGCATAAATGTAAAGTGTAGTGGAGTAGCATGCAAAATACCTCTCCTGAGCAACAGTAAGTTGCAGTTCAGTGTGGTCACATCATGGTCAATCTTTTAATGGCAGTTCATGGTTTCCCACTTGGTGTCTTTTGTTCTCTCTCTTAGTTTGAGCAGACAAGAATCTATACACATGTTTACAGTCATGTCTGGTGATATTAAAATGTGGAAAATGAATGTTAAATAAATCACTAAATACAATGGAAGCATTTTAATTGCAGGGACATAAAACATGCCCAATAGAGATGGGATATAATTTGGGGCAAAGAAATAAGCAGCAATGAATAAGAAGACAGAACAAGACTCAAGTTGCTAGGATCTCTGAATGGGTGATACAAAAATCACAGCATTTCCTGTTACTACTTATGTGAGAAATAGAAACATGTCCTTGGGAATTCCAAATGCAGCTTATTCCCCTTCATAATGTCAGACCACATTCTCAGCAGGGAAGAGAAGCACACTGGTTCATTTATTAGACAGACCTCCCAGTACAGACCAGGGCTGGATGTACAAGGAGGAAAGCAGCATTGGGTGGGCTTCCCCAGAGCTCTCATCTCAGGATCATACATAGCTTCAAAATGTTGTAGTCAGACTTCTGCCAGTGCCTCTACTGTTGGCTGAATTATCTGCATGGTAGATTGTAGGTCCGCACTTTACTAAGACCTATTATGCCTATCATAATGGGTTTTTTGCCTTTTCACTAGCATTTTTTTAGCAACCACAATCAGCTGCTGAGTACAACCGATTATTTCTATACTTTTCTTGATGAGAAAGCTAAGTTGTCTTCTGAAATATCTAATGTTACAGACAAAAATATTGTCATGAATTATTGCCGGATTTGCTGCATTAGTTTAGTCAATCAAAGTCCCCCTAAAAAATCACTTACTTGACATTTTTAAAAGTAAGCCTGCAACTTTTCTATTTGAAATTACTTATTTAGCTATTTACCATTTATTCTTTTAATGTCATTTTTTTCTTAAAGTTCAATGAAAGCCTATAGTTTGTCATTAACCTCAGAGTTAATTTCAGTTTTCAACTTTTTATTCTCTAGAATATTTTCATTTTAGACTAAAGTAAATATGAAATGAGGTTTTGTCATTCTTCTTTCTCTTTGTTTTGTTTTGTGTTAAATGCCAGAAGAATGTAAAATCAATCATTTGCAAAGGTCTGTTACAGACTGCTTCTCTTCTCATTCCCTACTTTAAGAGAGTTTTAATCATCTGGAAAGATTATATATGTCCTTTCAAGTTCTTGCTAAAGACATGGATGTAAAGAGAACTCTGGGACTGCAGAAAAGTAATTCCAATAAATTATGCTCCATTTAGATTCCTTTCAGAAGGCAATCAGACAGCTTTCATCTGAGCTTCATGCATTTAATAAAGACTGGCTTACTTTTGAGTCTACTTATGAAGATCTTGTTGGCAGGCTCCTTTGAGCTGGCCTTTCATTTTTTAATTTATGATAATTGCTTAGCATTATATCATTACATCGTTTTTCCTGTTACTGGCCATAGCATTCTATGCGCATCTTGTTTACGTGCATTGGCATCACCTGATACACTATCTTCTCTTTCTCTCCATTACATAATTTGCTCTTCATTACAAGTATTTCTGTACTTACATTTGTTCAGTACCTACTGCTTTCATTTATACTTTCATGTTAACTGTTATACCTTAAAATACACCGTTTTCTGGGTTGCAAAATCTATGAGAATAGAACTTCCAACATTCTTAACAAATTCCCAACTATTGTTTATACTTCCAGATTTACACACATATATATGTGTATATATATAGAGAGAGATAGATATAGATAGATATGTGTTCACAGTTATATGGAAATAGATATGTAGATTTGCAGATGTATATATAATGTAAAGGAAATAAATAAAGGAGGGTTCATCTGAGGGAACCTATTAAAACCCCAGACTGAAGAAAAAATTTCTGCACTACATTTCATGTACCTGTAAAATTGCTACTCATGGAGAAGACAAATTACTGCCTTAAGTGTTTGTTTTGTTCTAAGAATGGAGAAACTGATTTACAGTGTGTGTAGGTGAAATAAACTTGTAGAAGATTTATACACTGCAAAACCTGAGACCACTTGATGTAGCCTTAGATAAGATACTATGGCTATATGAACGTTTTTAGGAAAAGACTGATACTTAATCTGAATAACTTCCTATAGATCTGATGTTTTGTTGGGGTTATTGTATTAATATTCAAAACTGCCACTCACCGGGAAATAGGCAATGATTGAATATCAATGTGATTTCTTGTAAATAGGCTGTAATTTACAGAAAGTGAACATACAGGAGTCACAACAGAAGAAGTCATTTTTATAATAATAGGCATAGCGCATTCAGTGCAAAACACAGCAAATATTTGATTAAATGGTTAAGTAATTTTTATCATGGTAAAATTTCCTCCTTTTGATAGTACTCAAAAATGTTGTTGTTATCCATGGAATTGTATAACAAGTGTGTAGTATAAGCAAGTTTCGGAGAAAATATCAGTTTCATTGATGTCATTTATGATTCTTTACATCTTTACATCAAGGAACGATTGGATGTTGTACTGAGGGACATGGTTTAGTGGGAGCTATTGGTAATAGGTGAATGGTTAGACTGGATGATCTTTTAGGTTTTTTCCAACCTTGGTGATTCTCTGATTCTCTGATCTTTCATATAAAGACATGGAAATATAATCAGAAATATTAACCTTAATATATAGCATACATTTGTCTATTGTTTTGTATTTTTAATGAATGTTTCCTTATGGCATAATTCAGTTACAGTAGTGGCAGACTGAGCAATCAGAAAGAGGGTTTTTTTTGACTTTCACGTTTCACTTCCATGAGTGAAACTGAAAACATTTATTTCATGGACTTCCACTGTCATTTCTGGAATCAGAATGCGACAGCGGCACTATTTTGTCCAAGTTTACAATAAAAAGTATACAGTATGCTAAGCTTATTGCGAAAGTGGTTGCTACAAGATCCTCTTGCATTAAAGTTGCAACAGCTGGAGGGGATTGTGGAAATAAACCCTTTCTCAGCATTCTGCTTTTCCACAATCCTCTTTGCTATTTCTAGGACGGCTGTGGACAGACAGCAACTCTGTATCCTGTCCTGTGCTTGAGACGTTAGGGATGTGTAAGGGAAGAATTCAGTCCCAGGACACTTCAGCAATTAGGAATTTTTAGAAATAACCTTACTACTTTCACAGGAACTTCTAGTGAATTCTCTATAAGCACTGACCAAGGAGCAGAAAACACAGCCTTAGCAGCCCACAAAACATGACTGAGAGGAACTGAGCAGCAATATTGCTCCGTAAGCAAAGAAGGAGTATCCAAATATGGAAAATGTTAGCAGTCTGCTTGAACATGAGGGGACAGCAAAAAGCAATACACCTGGCAGCCACCTGTTAGTAGATCAGCCTCATCATTTATACCTTTCAGCGTGCAAGGCTTGCATGAGGTATAGATTGTCAGACAGGGATTAAAAATGAGTGAGAAAGATGAAAATTATGACTTGCTCTCTCAGGGCCCTGTTCCATAATTCATCACCGTGGATACTGTTAAGCTCTTCTGTTAAACACTGTGTGCTATGTGACAAGCACTGTGTCCCCTGCTAGAAGTGACTTCTGGTGATAGACAATCAAACAGCCGCCTGCTTTCCAGCTTCCAAAAGTGGGGCTTCTGAGTCCCAGACACAGCTCCCCAAACTCTGATTTCAGCACAAGGCAGACATTTTGCACATCTGAAAGGTCGTTATACTTTTGAAACATTCTTTAAAAACTGCTGAAAGTGCTGAACTGCTTTGCATCTGACTGTTTGGAAGAGCCTTGCTCAAAAAATATTTCAACTGCTCCAGTTCTGTTAGCATCTGGACATCTTCCTGACGTCAGAGGGGAATGATGAGATCCAGATGCCATGACTTACTGATGTTTTCATTAACTTCTTAGCAGTTTTGTCTTTGTTTTGTTTACCAACTGCAACTTCTTGACTCCAACTCACATATGTGAGCGTTACTGGGGGGAGAGCAGGGAGAAGAGCTAGAAAGGAGGGGAGCAGCCAGAGAAATGAAATTAGTGCTTGGCAGAGACCCAAGGTAACTGATTTCTCTTATTACCATGTGCTGTTCCAGGATATGCAGCCTGTGGGAAGGTCAGCCCCAGACGATAGGAAGCATTTTGCCGAGTTGCTATTTTCAGTAAAAAATGAGCTATATGATTTGCTAATTATGTTCCAATTTAGCAGTAAACATGTTAAGCTATGAAGACAACAGGAAATAAGAACATAAGATAATATTAACAGCAACCTCCTGAACTTTGCATTTACAGTCATGCCCAAACCTAATTGCCATGTAGAGAATATATATTAGTCAGAAGGAATGCCACTATTGCAGTAGTATTGAAATGCTGTCAATAAAAAGAGTACAAAAAAAGTACACATCCAACCATCTGTATAGCATCTCTATGGCAATAAATGTTTTATATGCTTGCTAATTTTATATGATGGAATTCCACTTTCAAGAATTTCGACAATTTTCAAAGGTTAGTTCCATCAGCTTTTTCCCGCTGAAAAACTTGACTTCTTGCTGGCAGAACAGCTTTCCTGTTTCCACATCTCATTAAGAGGCTGAATCAGATTTATAAAACTTGTGACTAAACATACATTTTGCATTTTATGTAGCTGCACAGTTCAAGACTGGTGGAAGGGGTGAAAGTGAGAGATGTATCAAAGCACATTGATTGACACTATTATGCATTAAACTTTGCAGCATATTCAGCAGTGTGTAAGAAAGCAAGATCATAAAAGTCCTGTTTTGAAGGGAATATAATCTGTGAAACAATCAGTGCCAGGTCTCAGTGGGAGGAGATAAATTCAGAACCTATAAAAATGTATGTATTATTTACATGAAACATGCCATGGTTACTCAGATCAGCACAGGCAGAGAACTTGCCAGTCCTCAAGTTCCACCAAGTGCCCAGTTTATCATTTTGACTGGGGCTCTAGTAAGAATAGAGAAAAAATGGGCCAAATTCTCCCTATGCAGCAAACATCTCCTGGAGACTGCTTGTTGGTGTCAGTATCTCCAGAGTGTGAGAAGTTCATTTAGCAAGTATAGCTTGTTTTTGAATTATGGCTGTGTTTGAGTGTGCTCAATGTGCACATACCTGTGTCAGTCTTACACAAAGGCCTCTATTAAAAATAATGGGAGAGGAATGTTTAGGCAGATTCTGCTTCCAAATGTTAAATCAAACATCCAGAATGGAATGAACAAAGCACCTAGACCGTTAGTTAGCAGAAAATATGCTAGACTAGCAGTAGTTGGTAGTAAGATCTGAGAAGGAATTTGCAATGTAATATGTTAAAAGGTGGCAGCAAACATGCATACAGGCTGCAAGATATTACTTTTCTGAGCTTATCCTACTTCTTCACTCCTTATCTCTCATGCGGTTTGACTTCAGTTGCATCTAATGTTCTCCTGCATGATAATGGTATAGAGCCCATCCACTGTTGAAGCTTTTGAATAGCAGTGTAATATAAACTAGAGCATTTTATATTTTGTAGTTTCATACAGGAAGGGATGAGAGTTTTGCACATACCTTTGAAGGAACTTACCCAGTGAAAATGTATAGAGACTAAGGAAAATCTACATTCTGTGTTTCTTTTATGCTTTCACTTTTTAAAGTCTCTGTTGGGTACCAGTGCAGCTTCATTTGGCAGAGCAGGTAAGAGAATCAACCCCATACTCCATATGTTTAGCTTAGGTTGTCTCTTTCACTCAGAGGGTGCTCCAAAAGCCTTCTAGTCACTATCTGAGAAGCTCATGTCAAAATGTCACAGCATCCTTTCAGAGTTTGTGACATATTATTCTTGCTACTTGATGCTCTGAAGCTGAACATCGGCAGCTACCCTGAGGAGGCCAAGTACCCGCCACCCATGCTGAAGTAACAACTGGCCTGCCTTGGTAAGCCACAGACAAGAAGGGTTTGGCACATATCATTGCATGTTGCTGCCAATCACAGCAGAAAATCTGCAGGCATTGAATCAGCTCTGGTCTGTAGGACTGAGGAGAGTGGAAATTTTTGTCACCCAGTGTATACTTTGTATAACATTAAATGTACGATATACTCCTTTTGGCTTTTACTTGCTTCATTAATCAGATGTTCTTCAGGGCAACTGAATCCTTGTTATTTGTGAAAGAGAGTTTCACTTTGAAAGGCTAGGTCAAGGAGTTTTCTCCAGTCATCATTTTTACTTGATGTGTTTTCTTCTACACACCTGTGCCATTCTATGCTATTTGCACATCTTTGCAGTCATTGTTCAGAGGGGACAGAGACATGAGTGTGAAGTATTTGCAAAAGAAACCTGGCCTCAGTCTTCATTTACTCTGCATATCTATAATTTATCAAACACTTTGCCCTCTGACATGCACACAGCTTCCTGATACATTGTGTTTGCTGTAATATAACAGCTCAAGCCATGCCTCCTTCTGTTCATCCTGAATTTTTTCATTAAAATATGATAAAGTACAGCTTCAAACATGTGAGATTCATCTGCCATGATGTTGCTGCTGATAAATATTCAGTAAATATTTCTGGTTTCTGTTGAGCACCAGAGTTGGACCCCACTGAGTCCTGGTATACACAACTATGTTCTAAAGTGGCTAGGTAGCACGATGATTTTCAAATAAAAACATCTTTTTTTCCTGAGCATGGTGACAGGGAGTGATTTGTTTTACCCTCAACTAAGTTGTTGAAGAGTAATCAGTAATTTGAAAACAAACAAACAACCAGAACAACAAAAAACATGAAGAATTTTGAGTGGTCTTGTGGAAAGGAATAGGGAACAGACTCAAATGAAAGTTTTCTGGTTTCAGAAACAGTAAAGAAGCCTCTGACAGAGATTTTGAGTCAATTGCAGATGTAAGGCAGAACACTATTTTGTCATCTGCTT
The DNA here is from genome assembly GCF_054131305.1 of Coturnix japonica. Taxonomy (NCBI): domain Eukaryota; kingdom Metazoa; phylum Chordata; class Aves; order Galliformes; family Phasianidae; genus Coturnix; species Coturnix japonica. The sequence continues at coordinate 66,636,472 of NC_140666.1, forward strand.
CTGACCAGTAAGGCAGTAATTGAGATTCATGTAACAAATCTGAAGAAGAAAAACTGTGAACTTGTTCCTAACAGTCTCTTTTTCTGCAGAACCAGAAGGAACCAGATTGCAATCAGGCATTTACATTAATGAACTTGTTTGTTTTTGTGCTTTACAAATTTGCTGAATTGACATAATGAGGTTTTAGTTCTTTACAGCTATACACCACATATTTTAGAAACCTAAGAACCCAGTGAGATTTACACTATTGATAAAGTCCTGACATTCAGTCTTGTAGAGATTTTTCTTAAAGTTGTATTGATACAGAAAGGGAAGGTAATTTTTCTGTGTGATTTTTTTCCCCAGTCTAATATATATTGTCATATATAATACATACTAGTATATACAATAAGCTTACACAAATATATGTATGCTCTGTTGATCAGACTTTTGGTTTTGAAAATAAGTTGAAGTGAATGCAATAAGACGTATTCTTAAGCAAAAGTAATCCTGTTGTTGGAACTTTTAAGGTTCTCTACTGATGCTTCTGCCTTTGCCTTTAGATTTAATTTGGAGGTCAGTCCAGAGTCCACTGAGAGCTATTCATTGGTGGACTGCAAGTTCATCTTTTTGCCTCTCAGATTTAATGGAACAACTGTGGTTACTTTCCTAATGCCAGAAAGATAATTATAATCAACTTTAGCCTTCTGCATTTTAAATGTCCTAAAAACTCACACAATGACTTGCACATTTTTTGAGAAATCTGTATATTTGATTTTTGTTTAAAGAGTTCAGATATCTGTTTTCTGAATCTTTATACACCAGTAATAGCTTTTATAATCTGATTTTTTTAAAGTATTTTGTTCATTGGGAGATAAAATTTTCCGTGGTCAGCTGGGACCCTCAAGCAAGCACTGAGATATTTCAAGCAGGACTGCACAAATATTTATAACTGGCATCAGCACAAGTATTATAGAAACACAGACTCCTTGGCTTATTTCCCAGTCATGGCAGTTTAAAGAGAACTTGAAGCCACTTCTCAATTTGATTTCTTTGAAAGTACTTGGTAAAATCTGTTCCATTTGTTATGACCATATTTTGTCATCTGTGTGCTTTAAAGGTTTGATCTGCAACTTGACATAGAAAAACATTAAATATCTTCTCTTTCTCATTACAAAAGAAAATTTCCTTAGTGTCTATAAGAAAGAAGTGTCACAAAGTATATGCATGGTTCTGTTTCTGAACAAGATAGGCGTTTTCATGAGATTTCAGAAATCAATAAAAAGATAGTTCACATTTCGTAGCCTGTGCAACTACCATGAGAAGTAGAAATAATTCAACAGGCCTACATAAAAAGCTTGTAACTTGTACCCTTGCACTGAACTGTCACTGTGAAGTTTATGGGTGACCATTAAATCTAATTCTTTTCCTGGTATCCCATCATCTGAATTCCTGTATTGTTCACACTATCATTCCATCAGATCTCTGTGTTTAAATACAGAAATAACAACAATCTCCCTTCACCATTTTTTCCTTGAACTATAAAAAGCAAAAATGATTAACAAGAAGCTCTAATTCTCTTTACATAAGTTTATAGTTTTCCATATTTTAATTGGTACTATTTATAATACTTATTTTACTTATAAGTCATCTTATATTTTAATGTCACTGGGGTTAGCATCCTCAGACAGCCCATTTGAAAGTTGAAACCGGTAGTTTCTGATCCCTGAGCCCACCACTGCTTTTAATAAGATGTATTGAAGCTGTTAGGAATTAAAGGTCATTACAGCTTTGTGTATATTTGGGCTATTTGGCAAAATTAGCTTACCATGGTGGCCTGATGGGTAATGATGATCACATCTGGTTCCATTTCTTTGGAGCTACCACAGCAAGATGTAATTTCAAACATGAGGTTTCAGTATCCACCACCTGGGGAAATCTCCACAGGGATTTAACTCTTCTCTGCCCCATGCATTTAAGATCATTCACTCCATTGCTCCTCTTGTTCTTGGTGCTTTGCACCATTTCATTCCTATCATTTTTGTTTTCTGCCAGCAGCCTATTCACAGCATTAGGCATAAAATTATTCAAGACAAGGACTGGCAACAGCCCTGTCTTTGTGCAGTGTCTGGAACAGGTGCTGAGCAACCTCTAATGCGGCTCTGCATGCAATGACAGTGCTATGGATGAGGACTTACTTATTTGAGGAAAGAGGATTCATAGAAATGAGCAAAGATAACTTCCTGAATGGGAGAAATATTTTACACTTTGCAGTGTATTGTCAGCAAGATGTAAGAATCACCAGCAGGAAAATCTATCTTGAAAAAAAGTATTTTTAAGCAGATTATCTTTGTAAAAATGCTATCAACAATGGCATTTAATACATTGTACTTGTATGGGTATACTGCACATCTTGTACTTCTCTATTATTATTTTTCTCTTACTTGTTTTACTGGTCACAGTTCATTGAATTAAAAGGGCTTAGATGGGAACAAAGGGAAGCAGAGATATCTGTCTAAGTGCCTGTGGGAGTATATCAGTTTCCACTGATATCTTCCTGTATTTTCAAAGCAGATTAGACTAGAATACTTATCCTCTAGTTTCATCTTAAATGCTTAGTAGAAAGCATGGAGCACTATAATAAGATATTATTCAGGAGAAATAGGAGTAAAATAGAAAAGCAAGCAAACAAACAAACAAACAAACAAAACCAAACAGGAATTGTTTCATGAAGCCAGAACAAATTTATTCCTGTTCTTGAAGATCAGCCTACATTTTACACCCAGTAAGTGCTTCATCTTCTGTTTCAATTCTTTCTGCATTTGTAAATCATCAGCAGCACTGGTTTTTGTCTTCTCCCATACATTAGGGAACAGAAATTAAGTGTCCATGTGGATTTGTTCTCATTTTCTATGCATTTGTGTGAACACTGGCATATAATTAATTTAAAAGCAAAATGAAAACACACACTTTATGGCACTTGCTCTTGAAGCAGAAAGTGAGAAAACTTGTGATCACTCTTACAGGAAATCCCATAAAACTGTATTTGCAAATTTCAGGTTTTTAATTGCCATCATTGTCTCTTACTGTGTATTAAATGTCTTCATCATGAAAAATGGCTGTGCTGTTGCAAAAGCTTGATGCTTTAGAAGGAAGGTGCCCCAGCACAGCTTTGTGAAGGAAGGCAGAACAACAACATAAGACCAAGGACTGACTCAGAGAAAGGATAAAGAAAATAAAATTTCTACACTGAAAACTCATCTGTCTGTGTAAGATATATGCTTGCATTTAACCAAAACTTTTCAAAACAATTCTCATGAAGCATTTGCAACCTCTCAAAAAACTATGGTCATAGAGGAATACAGGTGACTCTGTAAACCTTGCTTCTGACCAAACCAAAGTAGTGTACTGGAACTAATTCTTAACCAGAAAGTATTCCCACTTATTTTTTCTCCTCTCTTTCCAGTGTTGACTTTGTTTACTAGATACATTTTTTTCTATGCAAAGGCCTGATACATTATACCAAGGTAGCAATTTTATGGATATAGGACAATGAGTGCCTGAAACTGGTGAATTATAGTAGGCAGAAAATAGGATTAACACAATAAACAAGACAAAAATTTCAATCATATAATTTTCTTCAAAAATAAGGAGATACTAGTATAATTCACAATTGAACTGAGGGTGAGAACACCAAGCATCCTAATATTGTATTGGGTGTTGCAGATATGTCTTGCTCCACAATATTTTTCTTTTTCTCTCACACACAGTCTGGATTGTGCCGTGTGCCGTACTGAATGAACTGAAATTTTCAGGAAAGAGAGCATCATTTTAGTGGAGTTGCACCAAATGTTCATTGGTAAAGAGATAATAAAGTTAGGAAGTGCATGAGAAGTTCTTCTTGTCTCTGTTTCAGAATCAAAAATAGAACATCCTTTCATGTTTGAAGCTCCATGTGTTTTTCTGCTGCTGTTCCAGTATTCTGCATATGTGCACAGAAAAAATAATCCCAACTTTGATATGCAGCTGTCCGTGGAAAGGCATACGAGAAAAATCTGTGCAGCCAGCAGTTTTGACTTCTAAAGCTAACATCAAACTGCCCTTTTCAGAAAAGCCTTACTTGTAGTCACCATGCTGCTCACGTAGGACTGCAGGATCTTCTTTCTTCCTGCTTTTCAGTAACACGTATGCGCAGTAATGTTGTCTAAGGAAAGTTCTCCCAGCTCCCTGTGGAGGTGCAGTTTCTGAGCATGGTCTTGGATGGGGGTAGAGGAAATTTTCTTAATACCTCTCTCTAACTCAATCTTTAGTCAGTGGCAGTTACACAAGCTAATTCTGAGAAGTTTTTCATGTTATATATGCATATTTATGTGTGAGTTTATGATAATGAAAGTTTTCTGACATTATTCTCACTTGCCTTGGTAAAATTAATCTCATTTGATGTCCCTTTAACTTCAGTGGGATGATATAAATATCAGTAAAACTCCATGTTGCTCTAGAAACCACCTTGCCCAAGGTGGTATCAAGTTCTGCAGTGGTAGCAGTGGGCAGAGACACGCTGCTAACCACCACACTTTGGACAGGGTGTTTGCTTTCAGAAAGAGAGAGCAACTGTGAGGCCTGCCTAGCCATCCATAGTTTTGCTGAGCTAGCAGCAAAAGGAAACTTAGCTCTGATTTTTTGGTTTACATCTTTTTGAAGGTGGAGTTTTCCTGGTTTACTCTACAAACTAAATGTAGAGCACTGAATTTCTTAGACCCAAATGCGTACACTCACATTCTACTGGTTGTGAGTAAAAAATGAGAAATTAAGGGTGGGAAACAATCTTGCATAAAAAAGTAGAGCAGCGTTGAAGATCAAGTCTGAATTCTGTTATGATGTGTCAACACAATGAACTTCCTGGAGATTTAAGATCAGTTTCTTGACTTATATATTCTCTTTGCCTCTTGTGAATTAATTTGAACTAAAGGCGTGCTTTAGACATTTCTGCTGTGTTAGAGAAATTATAGCAAAATGAAATGTCACTAGAGGTTAATAAACAAACATACAAACTGTGTGTGTATTTAGCAGACAGGTACATGGGAATATAGAGGGAAATTAAGGGGAGAAGCCTAAAACTGCATGCGCAGGTACGCAAGGCACATTGACAAATTGGCAAAGTCTGGCATTTATTGGAGGACAATGAAAAGAGCTCACTTTTTAAATTCTTAATTTTTGTAAAGCCATATGATTTAACAATAAAACTGAAAATCTAAATACAGTATTTCAGCAGTAGCTAACAAATTAGGTAAACAGCAATGCAAATTAGTTTTATCTTACCTGTTTTTGGCACACCTGTTCATAGTTTCTTACCATCTGCTGCAGTAAATAACACACATGAGAAACTGGCCTTTAAAGCTCTGCAAACTTCTTTCTGAATTCTGGTTTTAGCCACTTTTTTTCTCCAAAAAGCATTTTTTGTGCATGTTGGGACTCTCACAAAAATGAGGCACTGTGTGCAAACAGTATAGTTCTTGAATTGTATAACCAGGTGAGGTAAATGCATGCTATACTGTTAAGTGTACTAGGAGTGTATAGGAACTTCCTGACTTCTTCAAATAAGACATCATCATTTAACCATCTTTTCTGATCTTTTATAATTATTTAAATCATACAGACTTAGGTAGAATTAAGCTTAGTTTTCTGCAGAATTATTCTGATGAACCTGGACTAATTCAGAAGAGTTCTTTCTTTCTTCTTTCACCTGAGTTCATTCCTTACAGATAAACAAATATCAGCTCATCAAACAACTCATTACCTTTGTTCCATCTCATCATTCACAGGCTTTAAATACCACCAAGCATTCATACCAGCTATTTACAAATGTGTTCTACTTATGGCATTAAGTGACTTGAGTGCTTTATGGCTCTATTTACAAGATATCAAAGTGGTTTCTTATGGAGTACTGCTATTTCTCTCCTGCTCTGGGCACATGAAATCAGTGAACCTAATAAACTAGAAAAGCCTCATTAATGGAAGCAACTGTCCTTTGTGAGTGAGCAGCAGAAGGCAGCAGATCAAAGGTGCCCCGTTTCCTTGAGCAGTGTCTGCACATCTGTTTTCTTTATATCGAATGCACGATTATGCTGTCTGGTTAACAACAATCAAGCTTTTTGCTACTAGTATTATTTTTCTAATAAATGCTGACTTCAGTTTTCAGCCTTTGTCTAAAAACATTTAAAGGCTTTTAACATGCAGTTACCAGTCTGATTGATATAAACTGTGTCTAAGTTTAACCAGGATGTTGAGAGATGCAATGCTCCTTATCTGCCTATACTAGATGTAAATAAAAAGATCAGATAGTACTGCACTAGAGTTAGCTTTCCTTCAAAATAACACCAAAAGCTGGTGTGTTTCACAATTGTGCCCAGCTACAAACAAGCCCAGGAGTGGATCTGCTATTACAACAGTAGGCTTGCTCTTGCTCTCACTTTTAAAAAAGAAAACTAAATTGTAAAGGATATAATTTTTGTGCAGTTAGAAATAAATAAATGAAATTATCATTTGGTGAGATCATCATTAACTGGGACCAAATGATTAATTTCTGCTGTCTGTAATCAAAACATCCAATTTAAACACTGACTTTTTTTTTTCTTCCAACTTTTCTTCCAACAAGTTTTGAAAAGCTAAGAAATCAGGGTCTCATATATCTGTCTAGATAGATACAGCACTGCCATGGGTATCAACAGGGAGAAACAAGAGTGAGCAGATGTTTCAAGCACAGGAGGAATCTTTCCCTCAGCACTTACTGCCCATATGCCATTAGCACAGTCTGCCATAAGGTAACAGGCTGGTTACTAGGCAAGGTACCAGAAGATATTCTGTGGGCAAATCTCTTAGTACTGAAAGTGGCTGCATGCCTTTGACTGAGTAGCCCATCAGAACTGTAAGACCATTTCTGGTTTTAATGAGCAATGATAGGAATGAGCAGTGATGGGAAATGAGAGAGCAGCTCAGCTCACAATGCATTAAACAAAAGTGTGCCTGAGAGGACAATAACAGGATTACTTTGAATGCTTTCCTCACCTCCCATCTGGTATACAAAACTGAGGCAGTAAATGAAATGCAAAGAAAAGTGCTACATATTTTCACATAGCTCTGCACATTTGTGATTAATGATGGTGCTCAGTGCCTTATGCTGGTATCACCCTGTGCCTGCTGCAGTCGAAATGATGGGTTCAGCAGTACATACAGGATGGTGAAATGCTGCACATCTCTGAGTCAGCACTGCTTCAGGATCTCATGGTGAGGCTGTGCATTGTATTTATTTCTGAATAACTGCAGCACTCACAAAACAAAAACAACAACAACAACAAAACATTTCTTTCTCAGAATACAGGAAAAATCTTCATATCTTGAGAAAAATAAATCTCTATGTAAAACATGTCAAGAAACCTTTCTTTCTACTCAGGAAGGAAAACAGATAATTTTAATTCTAGTGTTTCTGTTTGTAACCTAATATATTTCTTCAAATATAGAGGACAAGCAGTGACTTTAAATAGGTCTCCTTGTTTCCTCTTGTTCATATCACTCCCCAAAGTGTTCTCCACCCTGTCCTTGTTTGAAAGATATCCTTATTCGTTCTTATTTATGAAGGTCAGGTCATCCAATTCAGTGACAAAGTACAGGAGACAAGCTAAAGGCTTGAACCAATAGCAAATGTTACATATTGTCTGCCATAACTACAACCTGTGGACAGCCCAGAAATAGCATAAACACATGTTAAAATGTTCAAGGGAAATAGATGCATGAAGAATGCCCATTTGTTTATTTTGCTCTCTTTTGTTCATATATGCATTGTTTCATACATTCAAGAAAATTGCAATCATTCAATTAATGCTGACTTTGGTTAGCAGAGTAATTGTGTATACATCAAGTTGAATTTTCCTTCCAAAGACAGAAATATCAGCCAAAGACCTTCCTAAAGGAAAACTAATTCTTGCAGGATCTATTCCTCACAACACGATTCAAGAATTGAAGCTGCAAGTATGAAAGCTTACATTTTGCAAGCAGTGTCTCTAACTGTACCTTATTTTATCTATGTCTTTTAATGAGTACAGAAGGGCATGGCTATGTGAATCTGAATATAAAATTTAGGGTAATTTATTACAAGCACAAAACTTGTCCTACAAATAAATTTGTGAATGCCCTACATGTAAACACTGATCATAACCAGTGAAATTAAATTTGTTGGCAGAATCAGTCCAGAAATTGAAGGCATGAAATGAAGTAAATTGGTCATCTCTATGTTGAAAGTATACACTTAACAATCTATTTCACCCAAGCTGTTTCTTTTCAGATATATAATGAGTATTTCATTAAATCCATAATATTGCTGTAATCTGCTTTTTTTTTTTTTCCTTCAAAAATGATTATTCTTGTTTAAATTCAGAAAATGGCACCAGTGGACATTTTGTCCTTAAACTAACAAATAGCAAGATATTCTTGTCATGAGGCTTTTGATATCATCGTTTTTTATGCAATTTAGACTGCTAATCTCCATGACAGATTAGCAGTATGTGCTGGAGAGCAATGTAATCATAAATGAGAAACAAAAGGTGAAGTCAGACTGACCTTTGGCAACTCACAACTCTTCTGTTAGATGCAAGCTGTAATATATAAATACTATCTTATGTCTTTTGATATTCCAAATAAAAAGAAAGCCACATGTTCATGATAGAGTAGGACTCTACTCTTGGTGCAAATGCCACCAAGTTGATTTTTCCTAAAACCATCCTGCAGAGCCATGTGTGCAAGATGTGTGCAGCTTTCTGGGGTAGAACTTGAATGGTACTCTAAAGAGTTTGAATTCCTGTGTTGGCACTTAGGGCACAGCTTGGGAACTCCTGTTCTAGAGATTTCCTTTCTTGTTATGATACTGATGTAGATGCAAAACAAGAATCAAATCTAATGAGGATCCTAAGCCATGTACTTATAAATTTGGTAATTGTGTGAATGTTTTGAGAAAGAGTTGTGAAAAAGTATCAGCTTAGCAGTCCATCACCCGTGGTCCTCTTTCCACTTGATTCATTGAACCTCAATCCTTTTCTATCCTTTTCTTACAGGCTTTTTGCTGAGAACATAAACCAAACATTGAGTATATGCAGTGGTTATGGCAGAGAAGAATTTGACTATGTTTTATTCTGTCGCACTAACATTTAGAGCTGTACATTTAGACTAACCACTAACATTATAACTAACTAAAATGCTCGCACTAACATTTAGAGCATTTTACACTGTCACACTAACATTTAGAGCTGTAACGCCTACATTAAATGGATGTGAACATATAGGCCTTTAAAAATTCAGGCAATGAGAAAAGTGTGTTAAGCATTTATGACTTCTTAAGGTGTGTGTTGGTGGTTTTATAGAGAACATGCCTGTCTGCTGTCTTCTAGGCATTTCAGTGGCTCTTGAGAACGCGAAAAGTAGGTGACTGAGCTGTGGGAATTCAGAACTATTGATTAAATTTTGGAGAGATGAAATATGATTCTATGTACTGAATGTATAGAAAATAAAAGCAATAAAAGGTTTTATTCGCTGTCTCAAAACATAATTCCTTTTTTTGTAAGTGAAAATTATTGCCAGTATATAGTATAGAGTGGTTATGTATAACTGATAAATCATATGTTGATTTTTGCCTTTGTTTTAATTTGTAAAATAGTCATGACCAAATAATGACTTTCTGAACCATAATTACTTCCGGAAGGCTTTTGACAGAGGTATCCTCCAGGTTTGTTGGGCTCATAACTTGTAAATAAGTAATTTCTTTCCAACAACAAATGAGTGATTAACCATTGTGCTGGCCTTCCTACAAAAGCCTGAGTAGTGGGATGTGGCTGCTCCTGAGCTCTAGTCCTCACTCAGCCTTCTCCAGGGAATATTATTCCAAGACAGTTTAGTTCAGGATTTATTTTATATCTGTTTGCCCAGTGTGGTTTAGCTACAACCCATTCTCATGAAGGGAAACTTTGTAAGCCACCTTCTGCTTCTGCACATCTGTCAGCCTCGACAACACCTGACAGGACTGATTTTCAATACTGAATTTTTTTTTCCCCTTTCTCTAATGAAACACTTTGTGTGAAACTCTGTTGCATTGAAGTAAGTGGGACTTTTGCCAGGACTTCATCCTATCTGCTTTCTGAGACTACCCATGAAAATGTGCCATGTCACATGACATTCTTAGCAGAGTGTTGGGTCGGGTATATCCTGCAGAAAGACATCTCTTGTAAACAAGATTTAGCAATCTTGGAGGGAATTTCCTGCTGTTGGTCAGATTGTTTTGAACACCATTGACCTTGCTGCAGACTTCTATTCTAAGAGCAACTATTCATCTGTGTCCTAGGATCAGTTGCTTTGATGACAGTAACTGCTGGGGAGGTGGATAAGGAAATCTAGAGACACTCGTTCCAGTTGTGAGGCCTGCTGATAACCAGCCCAGACTGTGCTCTGGCTGGCCTATACTAATTTAAACACAGTTTGGAAGGAAATAGCTTTGCTGAGGAAGGAAGCAAGTGAATGCGGAAAACAAACCAAAAGAATTCCAAGTTTAGAATTAACCTAGACTACGTCATGATACCATCACACTACCAGTATCACACAACAAAACACAACAAGCACCCCTCAGCTTGCACTAAAAATATATTTCTAAAATGCACTGGCATTTGAGACATTCTCAGACTCCCTTCAGATTCCCAGCCCATATTAAGCAGATGAATCTGCACCATTTGTTTCTACTTTGCAAAGAATGTCACATTCCTCAACAAGAAAAAAATATTCCATACCCTTGGGATTGTAAATGACTGCTTCATGGGCAGCTTTTTCTAAACACGATGAGGAGATCTAGGCAAAGATGCCTCAGCCTGGGAAGAAAAACTGATTTACTTAGTTAGCTTCTTGTCTTCTAAGGCAAAAATGCTTCTGCATTTTAAATCTCTCCTCTATAAAAATATGATAATTTTATAAAAATTTTGTTTTAGTAGATTTAAACAGTTTCTGAAAGTAACGTTTTCCTTGGTCTCTGTGAATGGTCAGCCTTCACCCTTCCCAATATATTTGTAACATAAGGTAGTTTTCATGTATCGAAGAATTCATATCCTTTACAGCCTGCAGCCAGTCCAGAACAGCACCCAATCAGATCATGGAAGTTCATGATAAAACAGTGAAAATAAAAGAAATTTTCTTCTTGATCAAACTGCATGAAGAGCATCTTCTTAGAAGGGTTGATTTCTTCAGACAGTCTCAACATTTTATAGGAGTTCTTTCCATTTGCTGCCCATTGTACTGTATAGTAAAGAACAGGCTATGAGTACAAAAAGAACAGACGTAATCCGAAATATTCTGAAATGGTCAGAAAAGTTTAAAAAATTACAGATTTTGCATGAGTATCAACCTTCTAACTACAGTAAATATTCAATATCTTTATTTGTTACAGAAACTACAAGTGCATAACATCATTTTCAGTGATTTGGATTCTTATGGAAAGAACAAGTTAGAAAAGGTTTTTTCAATGTGATTTACCAAACACTTTTAAAAGGTTTTAAAAAGGTCAGAATGGATGCTCAAGGTGTCAGTTTATATAGGTGTATGGTAAGGTGATTTCTTTTCTTTTCTTTTCTTTTCTTTTCTTTTCTTTTCTTTTCTTTTCTTTTCTTTTCTTTTCTTTTCTTTTCTTTTCTTTTCTTTTCTTTTCTTTTCTTTTCTTTTCTTTTCTTTCAGAGAAACTGCACTCTCCTGTAGGTTAAACATATGATTATATGACTAGTGCATGATCTTCTTGAAATTAGTGCTTGGAAAATCTGAATGCTTTCCAGAAATTTTAATATATTTCTCTGAAAACAGGCTGAGCCAAATCACACTATATACTGGTCATGTGTTTAGCTGTAATACTATTGTTTTCCATAGTGTAGGCAGAGGTTTGCCTAATCTGAAAGAAATGCCAGAACACTCCTCAGCTGTAACTGTATGAATCATAAAATGGAATTACAGATTCAAAGAAGCACCAAGGTTGGAAAAGACCTCCAAGATCATCCAGATCAACCGTCCACATATTACCACTATTTTCCAATAAACCATGTCCCTCAGTACATCTGAACGTTTCTTGAATACCTCCACAGCTGATGATTCCATCACCTCCCCAGACAGCCTGTTCCAGCACCTGACCACTCCCTTGGATAAGTACTTCCTAAACTAAGTACATCTAAACTTAATCTCCCCTGGTGCAACTTGAAGCCATTTCTTCCAGTCCTATTGCCAGTTAAATGGGAGAAAAGACCAACCCCACCTCACCAGAGGTAGTTGTAGTTGGTAGTTAGGTAGTTGTAAAGAGCAATATTGTCACCACAATAATGTCCTCCTCTTTTCCAGACTAAACAACCCCAGCTCTTCAGCTGCTTCTCATGAGGAGATCCTCTTTTCACCATGCTCTTATTTTGACCAGATTTGACCCTACCTACACTATCACAGGACTTACAAGATATACTTTTATTCTTCACAATGCCTTACAAGAAAAATTAATAGCTTTACAAAGACCTGTGCTCTAGGGGCCTTTCTTTATGTCAGGATGCTGAATATTTAAGCTATTTTGAAACACCTTCTGTGTGTGTTCTTCATGTGTGGGACTGAAAAAACAAAAGACCCTCATTCCAGTTTCTTCTGTGACATTTCTCTCCTCATACAGAGCTCTCTATTAGGCTTACACTGTAATCACCTTCCCACGTTTCTGCATTTCATCACTCAACTTCCTTTTGGTCTTGTTGACACCCTCCAGCAAACCTTCCTTGCAGTCACTTGAATGTCAGTCAGCAGCTGCATTCTCTCACACATCCTAGCCTCACTGATCAGTTTGAGAAGTACTAACAGACACCACTGTCTGTCTTCTTTTTTATTATTATTTAAGCCTTTCTGCATTTTTTAAAGACATTTAGTAATTTAGTCAATTGGAAGTCGATCAGAAAACTCATACCTGCATGCCATGTTCATATTGAATTGCTCATAAATTAAATAGCCTATTTAAAGAATGCAGGATGCCTTTCCTGTATCATTGCTATGGGGAGAAAGAAGTGAAGAATACTGAAACCTCAAAAATTCTTTACAATGGTACTGAGACATGCTTCTGATTTTGGAGGTGCCTAGAAATGGCCAATGCATGACTGCAAATCTATTTACTATATTTGATAATTTTAGCACAAATAGAAGAAATGAGATGTTATAAGTTGCAGTGCAATATTACTTGAATCCTGGTATTATTATTTGTCTTTAGAGGTTTCATATGAGAAAAGAATGCACACAAAACACAAATAACTGGGGCAGTAGAGAGCAAGGACTTGGTTTTTGGATCTTCTGTGTAAGAAGCTTGTTCACCTCATACACCTGTTCAATCAGTTAACTTACAAAGCTGATACTGTCAGTGCCCCTTACTGAGTGAAGAGGCAGAGACACTCCTACAAAGGCTCCTCTGCTTCCCCATTGTGAGGTTTGCCTCCTAGAACTTGGAGTCAACTCTATTCATTTGCATCCAACATCTCTAAGTTACCAAATGCCTGTTCCCAAACCCACCCACTCTTCCTATTGCAACTATGGCTATCTTATTTATCTGTTTTCCTCACTGCTGTGCAGTTTCTGTTCTCAAAAACTCTTTTGGTAATATATGTTTTTATTTTCACTATCGTGCTATTATTAATTCTCTGTTTTTCTCTGAATTTTACCTCATAATTCCAGGAAGAATTAGAACACTTCACACCAAAATTTACTAAAAATCCTATCAGGTTGTCAAATGTGTGCTCAAAAGTAATTGAGCAAATGCAGCTGTGCATTTTCCCCTGTTTATTATTTCTGCTACTTTTGTTTTCTTTCACATAACCAGATTTTGACTTCTCCTTTAAAATATTTCCTTTAATGAGTACCAACTACTTCAGCTCACTAGACAGAATTACCCCTCTTGCCTAATATTTCTTCAGGCTTCTCTTACTAAAAGCCTGCCTGGGTATTTATATACTCCTCCCTTCAGCACAGATTAGAAATTGTTATTTCTGCTGAATGAACTTTGATGATAAGGCCAGATCTGGCAGCTGAAAATGGCACACCAGTGCACATGTGTTTTTGCACAGGTATCTGCCTGACCTGCAGCCAAGACACTTCCTGGTCCCATCTGTGGGTGAGAGGAGATAATAGTGGAAGCACCTGGTATGAAATCAGGCTGCTTAATCTTGAAAGATGTTGACCTGAAACAGAGGCATATGTTTATGTATTTAATGACAGAGGCTTTCACAATATCAACAGATACTTATTTTGTTACTCCTACAATAAATACCATAATGATGGTGAGCATTCCTGTAAGATATGATATTCTGTGCTTTATTTAAGTATGGCTCTTTGAGAAACCTAATAGATTACAAAATTACAGGGTTTTGAAGGAATGACACCGTTTAATGACTACTTCTGTATGAGGACATAAAATGAACTAGAAAGTCAAGGATAGATGTGCAGATTAATTAAAATTATTAAACAAGTATCTTTAAGCAAAAAGGAAACACAATGACAGTCTATTGAATTACATCCTAATATATTCTGAAGACCACTGTCATATGGAGATAGATTTTGTAACAGCAGGAGAGATGCTAGCTTAGATAAGGAGGGAAGAGAAAGGAGAATCTTATATCCCTATGTCCATCAAGAAACCTTTCGTGATAGAATGAGGAAAGATATGTTTCCAAAACAGCGTGAAGTCTAAGACAGTGTTGTGGGGATAAGTAGATCACTTTACCAGTGAACAGAAGTTGTTAAAGAAGATCTTAACTGATAAACCTATTCCAGAGTAGTTTTACTGTTGCAAATTCACATGCTTTCTTGGCTAATATTAGCTGGAGGAGCAGGAAAGTGAAGAAATGGCCTATAAGTCACCCCAAAATTGACGTGCTCTGTTTCTTCAGAGTCCATTGACTTGGAAGATTAGTAATAGTGGTAAATCAAAGACTGCATCCTTCCCATTCCTGCCTTTGTGCTTCTGCAGCGTTCATGCTGCCAAGTGCTGAGCTGGAGCAGGAAAATGAGTTCACTGAAAAATGGTGCAAGTTTTTGGAGACAGAGTTGATTTGTTTTTTTGTTTGTTTGTTAGCAGATTAGTTTTCAGCCCCGGTGATTCCTGATCCAAGTTATTGTGTGGCCTTGTGAACTTCTGTGGAAGAACAAAGGCAGGAATGGGAGTACATAGGTGGGGATGGAAAGCAGAGGAAGGAGGCAACATTTTGGTCCCAGATCTCATTTATATCAGCTTTAAATGGCCAAGAAACTACATCCGCCTCTACACAGGTAGGAAAAAAAAAATGCTCAGGACATGAGCACTACTGAGATGTTAAAGCATCTGGTCAGAAGTAAAAAGGAAGTATCTCCTCCCTTCTCTGGCCTATTGCTGCCAGTGGATCTGCAGCAGTATTTGTTATGCTCCATTCTTCATGCCATTTTCTTCATTCTTATTGTTGTCTGTTATTTAAATACATTACTTAGCACCCTCTGTTATACAAAGTAAATTTTGCACTGCAGGCTGATCCACAATTACTCTGCCTCACAGTTAAAATATTTGAAGTTTATGTGGGTAGTTCTATTGCAAAGCTCTTCACAACTGATTTTGTAATGTACTATAATATCTGAGACCTACTGTCAGGCAGCTATAAGTCCAGTCAGATGAACCTAGGATTTTTTTAATATGATCTATGCTTCAAAATGTTCTTTCTCAAATAAACAAAATAAGTAACTCCTTTCCCTTTGAGACTCCTCATAAGCCATTTTTAAGATAATTTGCCAGGCAAAAAGGATGATGTAATTAGATACAAAACAAAGTACTCATAATTACAATCCCCACCTCCCAAAAGTAGCCATTAATCAGTTGTCTGGTACACAAGCATTCTGTGCTTATATTAGAGAAACTGCTGCCAAAGATGTTCTTCCAAGGCACACCAAACAGCAGAGGGAACTTTTGATTAAGTAAACACACACAAACAAATGCACTTGATATGCCAACACAGGAGGCAGGAGTATTTGACACATGGTAGCAGTACCATGTAACAATAGCATAGATTGTATTGCTGGCTGAGCTGGCATACCACGGGCCAGCACTTCAAAAGTGTCCAGAAGACCAAAGAAGTGGATGCGATTTGAGATGTCCATAGAGGACTTTGAAGTGATTATTAACAATGCGTTCCATAGCCTGAGGCATACAAAAAGTATGTCTGCACACTAAGCTGCTGAACTGAATGGGATTTGTTTATCAGCTTCTCCATCAGGCCACAGAGACTCCTTCTGAAATGATTTATTCTTCTCTGCTCGTGCAGCTCAGCATGCCACAGGAATGTTCTGAGGAAGACTCTGCTAGCAGAGGGTCAGTTCACCAGCACAAGAGCGAGTCCTGTCTGAGCTGTCTTCCACATTAGTGAGAGGAGGTCCCAGAAACAACCTCCTGAGTTGTCATTTCCCTCCTTGCAGCACTGGTTTGAGGTTTGGTGGCCAAATACAGCTTCCCTATAAGCACTGCCTCTCTGGCTGGAGCCAGAAGAGATCATCTGCACCGATCATCTGAGCAGTGCAGGGTTTCCACTAATTACTATAAGACGAGTGCAAACCATTTCCCTTCTGTGGGCTTCTGGTTTCCTGCATTACTTTCACAGTTTTACTGCTGTCATGCAAGCCCAGATCATGCCTCCATCATTTGTCTGTATGGTCTGTCTGTTTCTTCCTGGTGGTGGGACAAAAGGTTTTTCGGGGCATGAATGGCTGCTTTGTTTCCTTGCTCTGAAGAGTTCTGGCTAGAATTCTGTCCAGGTTTGTAGCCCTCAAAAACATAGTTGACTACTTTGAAGTTAGGAAAGAATTTTGCCCCACATCTTCTGTTCTCTTTTAAAAAAAAAAAAAAAAAAAAAAAAAAGACTTCAGCTTTGTGGCTAGGAAGAGTCAAGCACGAAATAAGAAAATGACCATAAAGATGATGACTGAGGATCTCATTCAAAGAGAACATATTCCACTTTAAAGCTCAGTGAGTAAAGGAATGAATATCAGAAACAGAGTTTATTCCAGAAGATGCAGTATAAAATAAATGTTAATGGCAATCCCTGTTTTTGTATGCATCTTGAATATGTGCTGGCCTGTTTCACTATGGAAAGACATTCTATTAAGATATTTTTGGCTAAAAGATACAACCAAGCCACAGAGTTGCACTGCAGACTTCAGGAAAATGAGAGTTGGCTTCATTTAGCTTGCAGAGTTTGTCTTTTTATTCTCTAAGACTTATTTATTTAGATAAATACTAAACCATATTTTTATTAGCAAAGTGTTACCAAATTATCAAATTCACCTATTTCTCATCTATTTGCACACGCATCCAAGAGAAGTGAGTAGGAAATATTTCAGCTTTTCTTTTTGTTTCTAATAGGATTTTTTGTTTGATTACCTGAACAATTTGCCTGTTTCCATCTGTGCTGCTACACAGAGTTCTGAACTACGTGAAGAGATTAGCCAAAATAAAATGTCAGCATTTGGTTTTGTTCATTGGATACTATAAAACATTTAGGAGTTTAAATTGATTTCACATGGGAATGTCAGCTGCGTGCTCTGGCTAGGAATGAAGCTCTGACTCAGAGGGGTAGAAAAGATATGATAATCAAAATTTCTCAAATTCGTTTATTCTAAGTATGGGAGTGACACCATGGTGGAACTCGTCCTGTAACCAGTGCAGGATTTTGTTTTGCCCCCAGATAAATGCTAAAAAGTAGCATATTCCATTGTAAAGTCTTTCTCTCCACACTGTTCTTCTCATGCCTGGCCTACCGATTTTTTCAGGGTTTCCCACAGTCCTGAAGACTTGTATAGTCTTTAACCATCAAAACAAAGCAGCAAGGGAATGGATTTTGAATGAAGCAAAGTAAGTCTGGGGAGAAATATCTATTTTACACAAAAACAGAAATTCCTTATTCACTTTGAATCAGGAAATATTTTTTACTTCTAGTGTAGACTTTTTAAATCATGCTAGCAAACCATCTTCTTAGTCATCAGTTCTAAGGAGAAAGCAGAACAGGAGACAGCAGTGGTATTACCCCAGAGTAGCCAAGCAATTATGCTATGAATCCAAGATAATTCAGACAAGCATACTATTTCTAGCACTGTACCACATAACTAAAGTAGTGCAGGACAGCACTGCTCAGGACCTCTGGGCCACCTCCCTTCCAGTTGCACTTCACTGGATTTGCAACCTATTGGGTAGTGCATAGATGCATCGTGGCACTTCAGAGCCAGCAAGCTTTTACATGATTTATGCAGGTTTGGTCTTCGTGTGGGAAATCTTCAGTGGGAAAATTCAAGCTCAGTCAGTATTAATCCTGAAAGGCATATTTTCAAACCCCTTCAGGTGGCACAGAGGAAGGTATGAATGAGTGAGCTGATATGTGGCCAAGCCATATCCACTGTAACGGTGCAGATGGTTGCAGATGAGTATTGCTCAGTTGCATTTTGTTAATATATCTCAGTGCAAAGTATGGATTAAATATCTCTCCTGAAATGTGGAGGACTAAAACACTGCTCTTTCTTTTTTTTTTTTTTCAACTCAGTAACTTCAGGGGGTCTATGACTTTTGTTATCAGAGATTCTGAATAGCAGCTGTAACTGCTGTAACTTCACTGTTTTATGTTAAGGCTAGCTATTTTTCTTTCAAAATGGATGTTGGGCAAGTAGCAATCTCTAGGTTTGTTCTATGTCTCACAAACAGGCAAATCTAAAATCAGGCTCTACCTAAATCTTGGTCATCTATTCGCTTATTCCCCAGTTCCCAATCTGTTGCAAGTCTCATCCTATACTTAGCTCCTTATAAAACCTCTGTTCTTTTGAGTAGCATTCCTTTCAGGCTTAAGTGTGGCACTAACTCCACTAAATGACTAACTAGCACAGGGTTTCTTCATATGAATGTGTTCTGTGGATCCCCTCAGAGGACATCCAAGTCAGGGCAAACCCTCAAGGACCAAGTCACAGAAAGCTGTTATTGTCCTTCCTTCCCAACCCTTTTCCTTTTTTTTTGCCAGTTCTAAGCAGCCATAAAATATCTGCTACACACTTCTGTGATGCAGAGGGAATAATTACCAGCCCTGGGCCAAGTCACATACAGAAGCAATAGAAGAGTATTTTAACTGAGCAGGAATGTTATTTATCTCTGCACTACTTACGTTTAACTGTGTTTAAAAAGAAAAAAAACACAGAACTCCTCTTTTGACCAAAACAAACCTCCAAACACAGATGTTCACTAAATATCCAAACATGGACAAAAGATATTCAGAGAAATTTGAGGGAAAACACTAAGAACCTAAATCCCCAAATCCTTATGCAGATTTTATTCAATTAGAACTCTCTCTTAATTAATTGAGGTTAAGCATTGAGTAAAGCTTTCAGAAATAACTATTTATTTACATAACGGCTTTTTTTTTTTTTAAATCAAACTTTGCAAATTGTTGTACTTCTATATAGAATTACACCAGAAAAGACACAAATTGTAAACAGTCTCCTAAAAGCGGTGAAATGAAAGCCAAGGTCTTTTCACAAACTTGAAGTTCACAGCCACAAGACATAAATGTGCCAAATTCCAGTATGTGGGTCACTTGCTTTGCCAGATCATCCAGTCTATTAGTGGACTTGTATCTTTTATCCTGAGGACGGAGATTAAGTATTTTGAATGCTTTCAGCTTTTTGTGTTTTATGGGCAAATGTATTATAATGAAAGACTGCAATACAGAATGAATTAGATTTCGATTGCGGCTGTGAATTTGCTTTCTTAATATCTATGTTGTCAGATTCCAATCTAACAGTTTGGTATGCACATTGCAACATCTACCTACTGCCAGAACAGTCACTAATTGGCTGAAGAGGTATGAATTGGTAAACTGAATTACTGCCAAAACTCATCAAAAACAAGGTATTTGCAGGGCATTTTGAACAAATATGCATAGCTATTGTCTCTGCTTTTCCTCTCCTGTCAACAAATACAGAAATTTAGATACCAAAGCTCTCTAGAAATTTCACAATCAGTAATTTATTTAATTTTTAAAGACAACATGGTTTTAATTATTGTTCTCTTCATGCCTCCCCATAGCATATCATCTGATTTTTCAAAGAGTTCCTTGCCATTACGAATGAAAATACTGTCATTCAATCAATAATAGCATTTCTTACACATGCAATAATGGGAACACAGTGATATGCTCTGGCAAGTATGTTCTATAATTCTGGTACAACATAATCAAATAATGACTGGACTAAAATTCTCTATAATCAAATTTAGTAGGTAATTTTGTCATTTGTGATAATGCAGTTGAGTGTTTGGGGTGCACTGTATTAAGCACTTGTAAAAAAGTTACGGTTATGGAATAATCTATATGCAATGATCAGGAACAGTGTACACTGTGCAAAAAAGAAGATCTGTTTAATAAAACTTTCTTGTAGCAGGTTTTGTATTTTATGCTTTGTTTGAGTGAGCTTGTTCCTTACTGCCTGTCAAGCCCAGGACAGCTGTTTAGGTCAGTAGTTCTTAGGCTGCGTTCTTCAGATGTGCAGGGCTTTTTGTTTTTAACTGTAGCATTTCTGTGTTTTGGCTTTCCAATGTACAACATGTGATCTTTGTTAAAACCCTGCTGTGGAATGCTGACATACATACAGGATTATTTTCCCTGCCAGGAGTTCATATAGACTTATATGAAGTTTTAAGAAATGCAGACTCAACTTTTATTTTCCATTCAGAAAGAGATACAGCTGTCATGTTGGTGATAAATAGCTTTTAATTTTAAACTTTTAGATGAAAGGAATAGACATCTTTTCTGACCACACTGTGGCAGGATGAAAGTACATCCCATGAGTTGAGAACCACATACACCCTCAGCTACCTATTGAATGAAACAAGCCATGGAATCTGCTTTCTCCTACAGTTGGGATTAACTGCATTTCTGAACCTGAGATTTCCATCTGTGAGCACAAAGTGGAAAAAAAAGATACCACTTCCCAGAAGTGGTACAATAGGAAAGAAAAAAAGATTTCTGCAAAGACTGGAAATTAGTTGTATATCTTCCTGCCAGGGATTAGTAGCAAACACTTTCTCACAAAGTCTAGGCTTAGATAATGTCGGTGGAAACACTTCTCTGGATAAAGGGATGGCAGGGCCAGACAACAGTCCTTGCAGAGAGTAGTCTTTATGGCAGCGTATACCCTGCCCAAATGAACTGACAAAATTTCTCTGGTAATCTTCTCAAATCTTAAACTTGCTGTAGAGTTCGCACCTGTAAAGTGCAATATTTCCTTCTTTTTTCTTCTTAAACCTCTTCTCATTCAGTTTGCTCAGACAATGCAGTGGCAAGTCAGCTAAAGCACAGCACCAGGGCATGGAAGTGGAAAACATGTGTGAACCATCTGTGGGGCACTCAACGCCCCAGCATCTGCTAACCACATTCCTGGGTTGCATGTCCAGATCATTTCCTGAAGTCCACCAGCTGGCTGTTCTGCCTTTCCTTGCAGATAGAAAGGACAGCAAATGCTGCTGGTCTTCTTGGAGCTGGGAGGCAGTAGAAGATATTTATTCCCTTCACATCACAGGGAAACGCTGTCTTTGATAGTTGGTGTTGTTTTCTATTTTGTCGTCTAAAGTCCACTTTGATGTGGTGGCAATGACCATACCAGGAGAGTCTCTGGCTGGGTGGTTTACTCATGGCCCCCAGGAAGAGGGGACAGCTGGCCGTCAGCCTTTCAACTTTGCATGGAAGAAGCCCCTGTTGGAATCTTCTCTTCCTAGCACATCTTTCTATATTGTTAAGAGGAAAATTTGTTTACCTGCCCATCCTCACTTGTACTCAGTTTCTTTTGCTGGTGGAGGAAATCATAGATTTTCTGGTTCAGAAAGTCAATCATTATAAATAAATGTGTTTTCTTTTATGATGTTGGCATTTTGTCAGTTCACAGCAGCTGAGATGTGAACCTACTACTCAAGACAAATACAAATGTTTACACAGTCTTTTCCCAGGCCAAGATTTTAAAATACAAAATTTTGAGTTCTGAATATGTTAAAATGTGAGTGGGAGAGAGGCGTTGTGGGGAGTTAGTCCTCTGTTGTCTGGAAGAGAATGATCTGTAGAAATTGTAAATACTATTTTTCTTGTGGGGCATTATAGATTCTTCCTGCCTGATAAATAAATTCAGTGCTATTAAGGAAAATGAAATTTAATTCCACTGTCATCATATCTACCTTAGGGGAACCATTCAAGCACAAGATCGAAAAGTGAAAACAGTTATCTTCAGTCTTTGAATAGATGACCTTTTCCTTCATTACAATGTTGTGTTCCCAGTCAAAGCCAAAAAGCTGAATTTCCATAATATATTGCAAATCATCATAGTAGTTTACCTATCTCAGAATAAAAGTACACTAAGCAAATATTCTACCAGAAGTCACTTTTCACTGAGGCTGATAAACAAGTTAATATCTGAATGATTTGATGTGGTAAACAATATAGAATCCACAAAGCAAAAGTAATAGCGCTTTGAAGTCTTCTCAGTCTTCTAAAATGCCATTTACTAGAATATTTATTTTAGTTGCAAAATATTCTATTAATAATGGAATAGGACCTTCAAATCATTACACCCTTTTTGTAATAAAATATTTTATTGCTTCTAAGAACTGAGCTGAGTATCTGCAATGAGAGGAAAATATTTCCCTGAACTTACTGGGTAAAAAGTCAAAGGAAAGGAGTTTGATCTCTACCCTATCTAAACTTATCTGCAAAATATACTCAGATGTAATTTGAAAGACAGAGACAAATAGTGTGTTTAACCTTAGGAGCTGCTTGGGTTTTCCCTAATCTCGACCTGCCACATAGCTGAAAGTGGAAACCTTTGAAATGTTTTTACAAAAATATTTACTTTTTATTAAAATTAGGAATGAAGAAGATTAACAAGGCTTTTCCTCTCCCTTTCTTTTTAACCTTGCAAACAGTTTAGTCATGAACCTCTGCAGGTCAGCATGTTCTGTTGTATTTATCTGATAGTGACAGAACAAACTTCAAATATCTGAAGGGCTCAGCTTAATCTGATGATTATGGGGCAGCCTTTTTTCTAAAGATATCTAATTAATTGACCACTCATTCAGCAATGAGCTCTGCATCATGTTAGTTTCTGTGGGAATTTTTTCATGACACGCATTAAAAAAAAAAAAGAGAGAGAGAGAAAGGGAAATCTACACAGTGAGCAAATGTCCTGGAGTTGTTTGCTGCTTAAAGTCTAAATGTTAGATATGTTGTCCATCTGCTTCTCTTGCCAATTTATGGACTAGTCTTGTGAGCTCTTTATTTTCAATTGAGCTACAGATGTGGGGAAAAGTACAGAATACCCAAGCTAGCAGACTCAACCATACAGAACTCTTTGGTCCCAGTCTTGCTGCTCATTATGTTCAATGTAGATTTGCTATCAAAATCCAGTAATGACTGGAAGAATGAAATCCTCCAAAATTGTGGTTATCTTGATAAAGAATGAGTTCATATTCATGCATTATGCAACTGGGTGAAAAATTAAGGGCAAGGATTTCAGAATTGGGGTACAAATTAGTGAGGACTGTAAGACTGATTCTTTACTTGAGAAATACATAGAATGTACTGATTCTTCCTAATGAGTACTTTTCTAACAAATGGTCAGCACCTGTGTAATACACTTAACTATTTGCAAAATTTTAAACCCTAGAATTAATAAAGAAAAAAACAGAGAAATGAAGGAAAATATTTCTTTCTTTTCTTTAAAGGAAGTAAAATCTATCAGAGGCAGAATAAAATAAAAAATTCTCATTAGTCCTGGACACATAAACTATTTTTGTCATTTTCAAGTCTTTTTTCAGAGCCCTACTGTCATTTCCATAAGCCTCTCAGCTGCAGCATGAACTTTTCTGAATGCATTAGGCCTAGTTTAAGTGTACAATGTCCTGTTTCTAATCACCCATAACATCCTATAAACCTCACTCATTGTAGCAATCCCCCAGCTAGCATTAGCTGCTGATGACAGTGCGTAATGTACAACAGCATCTCTGTGCTTCTCATACATGCAACATTCATGTTGACTTCTGACCAAAACAGGAAGTGGCTGACAGAAATGATGAAGGCAAGGAAGGGTTTGATACTTGGGGAGACCTTTGAAGCCGTGGAGCAAAATCTGAAATTTCTAAACAACCTCACTACATTTATTTTATTCAACTTTTTTTTTTTTTTTTTCTGTTTTAATTCCTACTGATACATAATGATATAATTATTTGTGAAACAAGAACTTTGTGAGGTTTACTTTTACTCTGAAAAAGCTTGATTCTCTGTTCAGAGAAGAACATGCTTGTGATTCACTTGGAATCACTGTTAATTTGGCTTGGATTTCTCCTAGGACCCTTGACCTGAAGATTCCCTGCTCCAAGAGTCTGAGAAAGAATGCATTTTCTAATGCTATTTTGCTAGTGTTCATTTTGTTGACACGGCTGTTAAATTACAGAGAACAACTTACACTGCAAATCAGCCATGGAAACGCTTGTTTTAAACTTAACTCATTCCCACAATATTGACAAAAGCCCAAACCAGCTGCTAATCAGTATTAAATAAAGACAAGTGGTTGAAATTTGTGTTCAGTTTATTTGTTAGTTTACTATGTGGCTTGAAAGAATGAGATGAAATTTTGAAAGGTTTTGTCTCAGTTATGTAAATTTTAATACTAAATGTATTCCCTTCAAACAATAATAGCAATCTTGAAATGTTGTCAATCTTATTTTACATGCTTCTTATACAAAATATACTAAATGAAACCAATTGATCTGGCCACAGAAATGAGCATGAATTCTCTGGTATGTCATGGCAGCAAAGAACCATTAAAATTTAGTCAACCAGTTATTTGGACAGAAGGTTGTGATTGTACATGGAAATACTAGGCATATAATTTTTCAATCCAATTCTTTAAAGGAATGAAGCAAATGACTTAACACTGTCCATTAATTTATTCATCTGCACCCTTTCCTCCCATATTTAACAGAACTGTATTATGGGTCAGATATTTCTGAGATACTAGAGGAGACTCTTGAGCTTTACAGAAAAAAAAAAAAAAAAAAAAAAGGTGGGGGGAAGGGTGGGAAGAAACCAGTTTTATATGGAGGAGTCTCAAACAAGTATCCATGAATGAAAAATCAACAGCATGAGTTGAGCAGTAACCTTGGCTTGATGGCTGGCCAAAATGGGTGCTGTCTGTTCCCTGGGTGGTTAGGAGTAAACTGAGGTAAATGGAAATAGAGAGGAAGAAGGTGCTTCTGTGGGTTTGTGTTAGTTGACATGAAATACATTGTTCTTTAAAGATGCTTATTGCCACAAATAGCAATTAATTTGGTCTAGTTGCATTTGTATATCAAGGACAGGTCTTCATATGCAGGTACATTAGTGCTGGTATCAAGCTTAACAAGGTAAGCATTGATTAAAGAAAAGAGCAAAATACTTTCAAAGATAAGGTTTCAGAAACTGGTCCTGCTTTATTCTGCATCCTTTCCTTTTCTTTCTCTTTATTGCATACACGCATACAATTTCTTTACTGATGTCTCCCTAGAGGATTAGAAGGGCTAAATGAGGAATTTGGCTAAGAACTCTAGGCTGAGTTAAGAATTTTGGACCTCTTCCTTGGCCAGTCTGGGAGAAGCACTGCCAAAGATTTTCCACTGTAGGTTCACATGATATCTCTGAATTATCTGTTTGCATTTACCATGCACGTTCATACAGGGATACACTCAGGTTTAGGGCCAGCACTTGGATGAAAGGCTTCCAGAGCATAAATGAACTATTCTGCAAGGAGTGTGTGGGTTTAGTGCATAGTGAACCAAAGACAGGGCAAGATCATAGGGGAGTTTTAAACAAGATACAAAGAAAATCTTCACACAGTGATTAGGAGGCATGCAACTATATTTTAACTTATAGCATATTAAGCTCACAGCTTACGTTCATTTTGTATGTCCATTGTTTTCCATATTTAAGAAGACAGTGTTTGACTTTTATTTTCAGATGTGCCTTCACTCTATATATTAGTCTTCTACTCTTTGTTGTGGCATCCACTGAAAATTATAGTCTATTTTGGTAGGTTATTTACAAACATTAAGAAGTGTTTCCTGTTCCAAGCAGCTTATGCTGTGCAAGACAATGGAAAAGAGAAATGATGCAACATCATGACTCTCTCAAAGTTACACATTATTCCAGAAGTGAGATAGAAAGAGAAGCCAAAGCTCACATTACTGTGGACACTGCTGTCATTTAGTCTCTCTATCTTTCAATTTCTACCTTCCTTCATCCTCCTGTGTCAGTTTTTCTCCCTTCCTCATTTTTTCTCAATCTTTTGCTGTGTCCAGAAAAGGTAAGAAATGAGAATATCTTTGGCCTCTGTCTGAACCTAAATTTTCTTCTTGGAATTTTCAGTTCTCCTTTGGTGCTGCATGACTACATAGCTTGAAATGCCTGAGCTCACTACTTTAAAGCTTACTTAATAATACCCACATGAGTCACAACCACTATAGTGACTTCAATTTAAACATATCTGCACTTGCATGTTATATATTTAAATATTATTCTAGATAAAACCATCCCTGGAGTACCACGGAATCCATATTCCCCAATGATATATTGAATTCAAGCCTAACTAATAGTATGCTAGAGGACTTTCACAGCACAGCTTTCTAATTTTTTGTATGATAACACACCAGATATGTAATAGTCTCAGAGAATTAGAAATCCTTATTAGCTTGTTTAAAATGTTTCATAGGAAATAGCATGGCCAATACTGCCTTTGAATAAAACCCAGCTGTGGGAAGTTTGTCTAGAAATCTGAAGCAAAGTTAGAATTCCTTTATTTAAAGGAGCTGCATTGTATTATTTTTTATAAGTAAGTGATTCTCTTCTTATATTTCTTATATCAGTTTGCTCTGTTTTTAAATTATTTCTGTTTTGCAGCATTAAATAATAGATGGCATTCAAAAAGAGAGTTGCACTCTGAGAGTTGTGGTCAATGGCTCAATGTCCAAAAGAGTCTGATGATGAGTGGTATTTCTCAGGGATTGGTGCTAGGACCAATGTTATTTAACATCTTTGTAAACGACATGGACAGAGGGATTGAGTGCATCCTCAGCAAGTTTGCAGATGACATGAAGCTGAGTGCTACATCTGACATGCTAGAGGGGAAGGGATGCTATCCAGAGGTACCTGGAAAGGCTTGAGAGGTGGGTCCATGTCAGTCTCATGAAGTTCGACAAGACCAAGTGCAGGGTCCTGCACATGGGTCAGGGCAATCCCAAGTATAAACACAGATTGGGTGGAGAATAGTTTGAAAGCAGCCTCAAGGAGAAGGATTTGGAATTGTTGGTTGATGAAAATCTCAACATGAGCCAGCCATGGGCACTTGCAGCCCAGAAGGCCAGCGTATCCTGGATTGCATCAAGATAAGCATGGCTAACAGGTCAAGGGAGGTGTTTCTGCCTCTCTACTCTGCTGTCATGAGACACCATCTGGAGTACTATGTCTAGTTCTGGGGCCCCCAACACAAGAAGGTCATTGAACTGTTGGAGTGAGTCCAGAGGAGGGCCACAAAAAGGATCAGAGGGATAGACCTCCTACCCTATGGGGACACACTGAGAGAGTTGAGGCTTTTCAGCCTAAAGAAGAGAAGACTCCAGGGGGACCTTATAGTGGCCTTCCAGAACCTGAAGTGGGCCTACAGAAAAGCTGGGAAGGGACTTCTTATGAGGTCATGTCATGACAAGATGAGGGGAAATGTCTTTGAAAAGGAAGAGGGTAGATTTGGATAGAAATTCTTTTTAGGAAGAAATTATTTACTCTGAGGATGGTGAGACACAGGAACAGGTTGCCCAGAGAAGTTGTGAATTCCCCCCCACCCCCCTCTCTGGATACATTCAAGGCCAGGCTGGATTGAGCTTTCAGCAGCCTAGTCTACAAGGAGGTGTCCCTGCATACAGCAGGGTCATTAGAACTAGATGACCTTAAAGGTCCCTTCCAACTCAAACCATTCTATGATTCTATGAAAGGCTCTGAATTCTCTATTGGCTTTGCAATCTGGAGACCTCCATCAGCATATTGATCTAGTTCCTATTGTGACCAAATAAGTGGGAGGAAACACAGCATGAAGACATGGAGATTCCTTGAGCAGTTTCCTTCAGGCACTGAGCAAAGCTTATTTGGCATCCTTTCTCTTTGAATGAGGAGAAAGTTGGAAAATCTTGGAAGAAGTATGCCAATAAACTAAAGTTTATTTTGTTTGGCTGTGGAAGCACATGGAACTCACCAGTTCCAAACAAGCCTGCAAGTGAAATATCTGCTGGTAGTAACTAGATCATAGCTCTGCAGTGGGCTGTGATGATTTACACATGTATGATGCTGTCCATTCCCAGACACTGCAACAAAGGTTTCAGATGAGTTTATATTTCCCACGTACTAACTTTGCTAGTGTTACCGTGCCATTCTACTTCTGTAGAGGTTGGCAGCAATTTTATTTTAAAGTCAGAAAACCTACACAATGGTGTGGTCATTTTGATTCTTTGTTGTGGAGTAAAAATAAGTTCCTCAATTAAAAATCTCTTTTTGCTTTACATCTATTAAGAAGTCATTCAAAAAATCCCAAAGCCCTTCAAGCCATTATTCACGAGTTCCTTCCTTACCTTTATTGAATTACTCATGTGAACTCATTCACAGAAAATGACTATACTATTGTTGAGAAAATACTGTTAAATAAAAAGTTTAAAGGCTGTTTCTTGTCTCTCAAAGTAAAATAGTTTATTTGTATTTTAAAAGTAGCATTCACTACATTTTTCATGAGAAAGATTGAAGGTTTACTTAAATCAAGTAGTGGTTTTACTTTCTTTCTGTACATCTTTTGGGAAAAGAAAAAGCTTTAGGTCATGAAAATTCCTCTAGTATCTTGCATTAGAAGTGTTAAAACCTGAATTAAAGAACATAATTCAGATCAAGTTCTAGCACCCGAGCCAAAGATGACATCGCTGGCTGCTGGCTGCTCCAGATTCTCAGAAGCAGGTGTGTTGACTCAGAATCTGAGAACCATGAGGAGAAACGCTGGCTTCACTCCAGCCCTGTAAGGCAGGGTGAAACAGCTCCATGGCTGCCCTGGGACTGAGCACTGCTGTCAGGCAGAGCAATCTGCATGGGAATGCAAAGTGTTGCTTTCACATCACAGTCAAGGGAGAGCTGTCCGAAAGCAAGTGGACAATTCACAATCATGTATTTATATCCCACTTTTAGTCAACCACATCTAATGCAGCTTTTGTTGGGGGAAGTTCTTTGGGATTGCAAAAGCAGGAACCCCTCAAACAGTGATTTTTCCTGAGAAAGTAACTGGATGCTTGGCTTGTAACCCCTAAATCATTATGGAAAAGACATGTCTTTCCCAATACATTCTGAACATGTCTGCAACTTTTATCCCAGAGTTGCTTGCTTTAGTATTTAACATCATGGCATTTGTAATCTTACTAGTTGTGTCTTGGTTGCCTTTTTCTTTTTCTCCCAAATGATTTGCATTATTGGATGTTTGTAGGAGTATCTTAAGGATGCAACACTAATGATTTTACTTTATGATGTATTTCTATTTAAGTAAATATATGCTTTTCAGCCATCTGAGGATGTATTGGTCCAACTGAACGGGGAGTTCAGAGAAAATATAAGCCTACCTCTTTCTCCCCTCCCCTTCACCCTCTCTTTAAATCTCCCTCCAAAGTCTGGAAGAACCCATGGGTTTTGCAGAAATATCTCAAAAGGTGTCCAAACTTTACAGCCAGGAAAGAAAGACACCTTTATGGAAAGCTCTCTCCCTACAGCTCCCATATGACTAAATGCAATGGATATTAGTGTCTCTCAATTTCTGTAAAAAGTAGCAGTTCTATCTAACAGAAGTGCTAGTGTTTGGGATATCCAGTATCACAGCAATTAAAATGTCAGAGGTTAAATGTACACTTCCAATTGCACACAGAAATCACTTGGAAACCACAGGGCCACTCTCCAAGCTAGTTGAAATTTGTGGAATACAGTTCTGCCACTTGGAAAACAAAACCAGAAACTAATGAAAGCCACAACACAGTACTGTTCACAGTTCTCTATAGGCAGCAAATGCATTTATTTGTGCAGCAAATAAAGCTGTGGCAGAATAAGACTTAAAACAGCAGTTTTCTCATGTTTACAGACCTCAGTAGCTGACATTTTTGTTGCTAGCATCAAAATGTTGGAGGGAGGCTGGTTCTGCTCAAAAGCCAAAATGGAGCACCTTAGTGGAAGTCAGTAGAGTGATGGCAGCCTACATTTGCTTCAAATAGCGTAATCTATTTCTGGCAGCCTCATGATAATGACTGGTTAGGACTGCATTTTCTGGGTAGGTTAACACACCCTCCCCATACCTGTCGGGAGGAAACAGGGCTTTGTGTGGACTTAGGAGGCATTTGCTTTTCACATACCTCTAATCTTGATTACAAAAAAATCAAAGCACCTGCAAATGTGCCACTGTAATCTCTAGTCATTCATTTTGAGAGCTTTGAATTTTGTAATGGAAACTGTCCTTTGAAACATAATTTTAACTTCAGAATACCTGTGGTTATTTTCTTCAAGACATCTATTTGTTTAAGAAATGCTTTCCTACAAAGTTTTCTATTTTTTTAAAGCTACATTTATTTATTTTCTTTTAAGTATTTGTTTAACAGGCTGATTCTATGTTGCAAGCACTGGTCCAGACTCTCCTCTCCTTTGATTCAACAACTCATTTTCTAAACTTGAAAGGGATATTTGAAATAGGAAATCAAAATGTGAAGGAAGATGCTTGGTGTGGTTACTGCATGACAACTCACATTCCAGCTCACAGCTAATTACAGGCAATGCTGACATCTGAGAGCTGGGAACAAACTGAGATGTTAAATTTGTGTACAGTAAAATCTTTTCCATAAAGTATTATTTTACTTCTCTGAGCCAAGGGCGATCTGCAACATCATTGTTAGTAGAATTTTAATGTTATGTTAATGAAAGAGAGTAAAAATGACATACATATCTTTATTAACTTAGCATAGAGATAGACCATGGACCAAAATATTAATCATAGGCATTCCTCCACTGACCTCCTGAAGAGCCAGACTCCTCCAGCTACGCTGATTAATCCCCATGGGAATAATAATATCCCATTTCAACTGTGAGAAAGAAATACTTGTCTTGGTTTTAGTTGATGGATGTTCTATTTTTATTTTTTATTTCTTTGAGAGAAATAACATCCCTCTCCTTTTTGAGACCAGGCAGAATGGTGACAGGCCAAGTCTGAGAATCTCTGCTAGGCAAGATCACTGGTGATGAACTAAGCACTCCCTCTTTCTTTTCATGACGCTATATCCAACATATGGAAAGTTCATTGCTTAGTATAATATGGCTAATGTTTGCCTTTTCAGTATGTTGTGTCCAAAAGTGACTTAAACACAGTGAAATAATAACCCCACACTTATTTGTAAGAATATCAGCCAGCTGCAGCAGATTTTCCAAAGGGTATATTGACAACTTGCATATGCATTTGCAAGCGTACTCTTTTCAGCTTCTCTAAATTGTATGTGTTCATGGCTAGAGCTTGTCTGGAAAATACTCACAGCCTACTTATTTTTCCCAGTATGTAAAAGGAGTCATTGGCTTTTCTGCAATAATTTGGCTGTAAAAACAGGAAAACTGGGCTCTGCTTCCTTTGGAGCACTTACCAATATATCTGCAAAGAATAGCCTGGCACATCTCTTCAGTAACTCATTTTCATTTCACCTTTTCCAGCATCTGTCTGTTTAATAAGATAAGAAAGCAGTGCTGTGGAAAAGGGATATGTGCTGAAGCACTTCCCATCTCAGTTCTTCACTAAAACAGTTTCCTTGTTTTCTCTCTGGAATCTTTATTCCAGAAAAATAAATAAATGTTTGTTTGTCTGTTCCTGCTAAATATTTCTGTTTGGTCTTGTAAAAATAGTAAAACTGAGCATAAGCTACAGCATAATATTAAGGTCAACCTTTTCCATTAGCAATAGGATGAATTCCTCTCTTTCTGAGGCAAGTAAAAACAGCATGAGCTAGATCCTCTTCCAAACCAGTGAAAAATAAAGGGAAGTAAATCTAAATCCCTTACTTCTGGATTCATTAAGATAAATTACAACTATTAACAATCCCACATGCATTTGCTTTACCCACCAGACACCCACAGCAGTGTGATTCAGCAACAAAACTGGCTGCAGTAGGTTTTTTCTCCTTCCCTGATCCACTGCCTTTCAGTTCCTAACTTTTGGCCATCTCCCTACCCTACTGAACAAGAGTTCAGTAGCCCTCCCCCACTCCCCTCTAATTTCAATTGTACTTAGGAGTGAGTGGAGTAGAACCATTCAGAGGCATAACACCAAGTGCTGCACTGAACAGCTGAGTAATAGCAGCATGTAATATATTCATTGTGCCTTTTCTTGTTATGCATATGCCTTTTGCTGCTAAATCCAATTGCAGAACAGATGCAGATGTATTGATTTTCATGGATCAGCTTCCACACAAGCCCAGCTGTGTACCAGTCCCAGGAGAGAGTTCTTAATTTTGTTCTCTCCTTAAGCAGGAGGCAGCCTTTTTAAAAAGTATTTAGCTATGTTCCATGAAATGACTTCATGGAAACTGCATGGCCTCAAATATAACCTTGAGCACATACACAGTGAAGGAGAAAAGCATTCCTTCTACAAGCCAAGTTCTGGGAGGATGAAGAGTGAAGGTTAGAATGTATGGCTCCAAGACCAGTAAGGCCAGGCCCAGTAAATCAGTCAGCTGTGCAGCATCTTTCCCTCCTTGATCTGCAGCCTGCTGGCCACAGTGTTGTTACCTGAGCACTCAGCCAGCTGCATGGCTCACAGGACCCACAGCAATGCTACAAGCCCCTCCCTGGGAACTGTAGGTTGTCAATAAATTTGCTTGGGAAAGTGTGAGTCAGTCACTCTACCTCTGACAAAGAAGAAATCCAGAAAGAAATAAGTACAGAAGACTTTCTAAGCAGGTGGCAGGCATAGCCTAGAGGCAGGGGAGCTTGAGTTTGGAGCAATTAAAAGTTAGGATCTGAAGTCCTCAGTGGATGATGGTGGAGGTAATGGGGGCAGAGCTGCTTAATCCCTCCAGAATTTAGAGATGGAGTGAAAGGGTTAGCAAAGAAACTCCTCTCTATCTGAGCTTACACTGTGTGTACACCTAACAATAACAGGAGAAAACAGACACTGCTTGTAATCTCCCCAGTGGCTATTTCTTCTATATGCCACCTGAATGATTTTGGTGCAGGCATCTGCCCCAGGAAAGTACTGTGCAGGCAATGTGTGTGACTGATTTCATGGATGCCCCACATAAGCAGTCTCCACAGGCAGAGCAACTGAGATAGGAAGCCTCTGCTCATGCTACAGGAAGTGCTATGTGAGCTTCCTAACATCTTATGACCTCTCATCTAAAATGCCATCTGTTGCTTCCTTCATGTCTTTAGCCGGCAGAGTTTCTGCAGTGTTTGCTCTGATTACTGCATTTATGTTTCAGCACCACACTATGCTGTTACTTTCATTTGTTTCTCCATGTTTCTTGATTGGTTTTTTTGTGTTGTTTTTGTGGGTTTTTTTCCTATGAGATCAAGTCCAAGAAAAATTACTTATTTGTGACTCCAGTAAAATTTATGCAATTTCTTCACTGATTTATTCTCATGAGACTGGTCCTGCCAAATCTTGGAGCTCTGAAGGAAATAAAAGTGGTTCTTTCTGGAAACCTCACAGAAAATCAAGTCATACACAGACTCCTTGAACAAAATAACAGCTGCAAAAAGCAAATGACACTGGCTGCAAAATGTTACCATTGCAAAATTATGAATAAATAGTAATTTAATAGTGTTCAATTATCTCCCACTAGGAGAAAATAAATAAATAAATAATAAAAAATCTGCTATGAAGCATTTCAATCACCCCAATAAGGAATTTTTTTGAGCATCAAAATGTTATTGTACATTTATACACCTGTGCTAAAGTAACAACCTACCTATGCTTAATCCTTCAAAAAGGTGCAGTATAATGTGCAAAGGGGATAAAGTCATTTAAAACAGATTAAATTGTTTTGCTGTCCCACCCTTGCAAAACTTAGTTTTCCTAATATTTGATACTGCTGAAGTTGTGAGAAAAAAGAATCTGCTTTTGCAGACTATGTTCCTCCCAGTTGATATCAGTAAGCAGTACATCACAGGAAGTTTTTTTGTGACTTCAAATGCTTCTTTAAACAGACTCCTCCAAATGAAGTCCCTCCTATTCAATTGCCATATCAAGAAATATTCTGTTCAGGATACATTTGAAATCTGTTCGTTTCAGACAATCCTTATTTAATTTCCAAACAAACTTTTACATCAAAGTACTTATGCAGGTATATATAAACAAAAGAGCCATCTTTCAGCTGTAGTCAGAGTTGTTATGTGGAATTAGCTGAGATAAAACTTCATCCCAAATATGATAACAATAGCAAATACAAGGGGTGAAATACCAGCTAGTGAAAGGAAAAGGAAAAATTAAAGGAAAAATAAGGGAAATTTTCTGTTGATTTCAAACTGAATGAGGACAGTTCTGGAAAACATGAAAAAGCTTTTTCTCTCTCACTTGCTCAGTGGTACCACTACTCTAATTATGTAACTAGCCTGGCTTTGTCGTTTGAGCAAACTGAGTTCTAGGAATCAGATTTTTGGATAGTTAGCCTAAGCTTAGTGGACCTATAAACCCTTTGGAGGTTTACTCATCACTAAATGCCAGAAAATATAAAAGTGAACTATCTTAGAGTACTTTGTGTTCCTGACACATGGAGTTCTGGGGACTCACTGTCTTATTGCATAATGTTGGACACAAGGACCAAAACATCTGTTAGCAGTGCATGCAAGCTGCAGATAATTATAGCATTAGAATGACAATGAAATAAATATACTTGAATACTTAAAATTACTTTGGTAATGTGGTACAGAATGGTATAGCTGCACTGGCAAGATTGCACCCTGCGCCAAGACCTTCAAATAACATAACCACAAAAGTGAATAAGGTGATAAGTGATAAGGCAAAAGTAAACTACATGGGATGCATTCCTGAGTACATACCATACACCAAATACAAGTTCATACATCAAATGCAATCTGTGCTGGGACTTTTTGTTCTTTTTCCTCTTGTGACAATTGAATGAAAACAAGGCATGAACCAGGTGTGTCTTGGAGTTATGGGGCACTGTGGGTGGTGCCTAAAGGTAAATTCCAAGAAAAGGAAATGGCTTCCAGGTTTTGTTCAGTTTTCTCAGCCAGTTCAGAATGTAGCTGTTAAAATGCCTGTCCTCCCCATTTGCTTCAGTTTCTCTTACTGTGAAGTGAAAGCCTGTGCATTAAAATTACTTGGAGACCAAATACATTGTTTGTGGTGTGCTATGCAAACCTCCACTGAAAGGTATCACAGTAATGCAAACAAATGTGTTTCCTTATACAGATTTGTAGGCTCTGTAATCCAGTAATAGCACAGATAGATGTGGCCTTTTTCATTGTGCTTAGCTTTGAATTCATACATTCAAACACAGATCTCCTCCATTTTCTGATCTCAAATTATAGCTATAAACCAAAATAGGTTTTTAGTTTGAAATTTTCCTAGGAAAGCTGTAAAATATTTAGGTAGATTATAGTAGTTTGACAGTTCATGACTTTTGAGAAATTACTTGCAATAATTAAAAGTGAATGTTTTTCCTGTATTTTATAATTAGTAATCAAAAACTGATGGGAAAAACAGTGGTGATGTGAAGGCACTGTAATGTGTTTCTGCAAGTCTCCACATTAAGAAAATTGTTACCCAAACTACTAAGTATGTATGAAAAATATATCTTGCAAATGTGTACATGATGAATATGATCCTTTTATTTTTCATCTTTTTTTTTTTTTTTCTTCTCATGAAATGGAAGAATCTTTTGAAACATATCTGCAATTGCAGCTAAACCTCCGAAGGGATGTATCTAAGACCAATTTCAAGTACCAAAGCAAAACAGATAGTTGGCAGTCAAAGCACACCCTCCCATAAAGGACATTTTGGTCCAATGTAGGCAATTCCATTTCAACTCTAAGGATCTCATCTCATCTTTAGCTCATCACAGATGGGTGTCTCATCTCTCACAGCTGTCTGAAACACCCAGATATTTCAGACACAGTGGGGAGTGATGAGATCACATTCTTTGCTGATCACTGTAAGTTTGCTTCTGTTGATATGTTTCCTATTTTCACTTGTACTGACCTAATTTCTAGTGTTATTCAGGATTATTGCCTTTAAAATGCGAGAGGTAATCTTTCACTGTCTCAGAATCAGTACAAAACAAGAGAAGATCATCAGCATGGTCTGGAATTCTCTTGCGCTACTTTTCATTTCTTCCATCTTCACCACATTATTCATTACTTAATGGTATTGTGAAAAATCAAATGTTTACAGTAAGCTGGTTAATTCTGTCTTGGAGCTGTCTGTGGGATCAGTAATGAGTAAAATAGAGGTGAATGTTAGCTAATGAAGTATTAACTGGAGCTGCTCGTCTTCCAAGTGCAGATGCTATCAATCATCTGTGGCCACCCCTAGACAGTTTCATAGGCTCTTTTACATGTACAGATGTGTTACTTTACAAGCTCTGCCTCTTCTTTTCCTCTGGCGTCATTACTCAGTTCAATCACAAAAGCACACAGCAGTCCTATTCCCTGAAGTGTCTATCTATCTGCTCCCCCATTGTTAGCAACTTCATATCCTTCTAAAGAAAAACTGAAAAATCTACAACTGCACAAAGAAAATAAAAGAAATTAACAAACCAGAAGATAGTAAAAAACATAAAAACAAACTAGGAAACCAACCAAAAACCCGGGATTTAAAAAAAAAAAACAAACAAAAAAAACCGGAAGAAAATGCCAATAATTATGCCAGACCTCAGCACGACAGCATAAAGGCTCCCATCCACCATTTTACCATGGAACAGAGCTCTATTATTCTGGAACTACTTAGAAGATGCAAATTACCAGACTGGTGCAAAAAAAGTTGATTCTAAGAAGATGAAATGTCTATGTTCAAATGTAAAATAAACATATTGTACATAAGGCAAAGGTATCTGATGGATAGGGCATATGCCAGGCCCTTGGGAAATGCATAGCAGTTGTTCCTCTGGTAGGGATGGCCTCTGGCAGCCCTGTGGATACTCTGTTTGCTGCTGCTATTAAGGCTATGGTAGCACACGCACATTTTTAATGCATTTTCCTGCTGTCTTGTTAGGAGGAAAGAATGAGGCTATATGTGTCACTTGTCTGACTTGCAGTTAGGCTACTTTTCATATTGGCTATATTCAGAAGTGTTTATGGGTGACAAACTTGTAGAAACTAGATACAGAAAAGACTTCTGATATTTTCCTTTCCATTCTCCCAGTGGCACAGGATCATCTCTCTTGCTCACTTACAACTAACTTACCAGGTATCTTACCCAAGAAGTAAGTTCCACTTTCTCTGTGGGTTTATTCACACTTAAGTGACTATTCCTGTCAGGAAGTCAAAGTGAACTCAAATTGAACCAAATGTTTTCATAGGGCTCAAAATAGTTCATTTATTTTGTTTTTCTGTAATTCCCACGCATCTCTGACTTGCTGATGTCTTCCAGGAGCAGAAGTTCCAAATTTACTTCTGAAAATACTCTTTTCCTGGTCCACCAAAAGCAGAAGATACAGGAAATTGCATGAGAAATGTCCATATAGCTGTCACTGTGACTTCCGCGCCAGAAAATGAAAAGGAACTTCATATAAGTTTTCAAAAAAATTGTGTTGTTTCTTGGACTCTTTGCAATCTTATGCATGAAAATGATGCTCTACACAGTTTTGTGAGTTTTGCTGTTAAATATAACAAAAGGTTACTGTGACATTTTTATGTTCTGTTTTAATTAAGTGAAGCAAGATCTGTTCTTCTGAGTGATTCATTTATCCTATCAACCTTTCTATTTTTGCAAGATTAAATCAGGAAGTTCTCATTAAGCTTCCTTTCCTGGAATTCCAGTTGAACATTATTACCCTTTGTTTAGACTGCATCACTTATTCAGCTGATAAAAGCAGAGTATATTCCATTGGAGATGCAAGGATTCTGAAATTTAGATCACTTAAAGGAGAATTTATTTTCTAATAAATGATTGTACCTTTACATTCCCCAGGAAGTTACTAGGAATTACATTTTTCAAATCTACAGGCAAAAAAGTATGCCACTACAAAGAAAGATGCATCTCAACAAATCAAGGGTAATATTTTGTCCATGGCAGTAGGGTGTATGTTGAAGCTCTTAATCTCGTAATTCTTATTATAATGCCAGCTTCATCATGAAAAAAAAAAATAATAATAAAAAAAAATAAAAAAATTTAAAAAAAAAAAGAAGAAAATGCCGATAATTATGCCAGCTGGCAAACAGTGGCATGAAAATATCAAAAAGGGCACCAAGGCATAAATTTGCTGCCCAGATAATCTCTCACAAGAGGTCTGCTGTCTGGCTGGGACCTGCATTCAGGACATCAGGGAGTGGATACCAGGTATGATAAAACTGGAGGACTGCTATCAGCTCCTGCACTTTCAAGCTGGGTCACAGCTTGGACTAGATGGAACAGTTGATTTAGCTGGAACTAGGTGGTCTTTAAGGACCTTTCCAACCTAAGCCATTCAGTAATTCTATGAATCTGTGATTCAGTGATTCCCATCTAAAGGAATAGTTGGAAGGAGGATCCAGGGAACTACAGTCCAGTCAGCCTGACCTCAGTGCCAGGAAAGGTAATGGAGCAGATCATCTTGAATGAGATCATATAGCATACACAGGATATCTAGGGTATCAAGCCTAGCCAGCACGGGTTCATGAAAGGCAGGTCC
Organism: Coturnix japonica; assembly: GCF_054131305.1. Classification (NCBI taxonomy): domain Eukaryota; kingdom Metazoa; phylum Chordata; class Aves; order Galliformes; family Phasianidae; genus Coturnix; species Coturnix japonica. The sequence continues at coordinate 66,675,488 of NC_140666.1, forward strand.
TGCTTGACCAATCTGATCTCTTTCTATGATCTAGTGGCCTTACTGATAGATGAGGGAAAGGCTGTTGATGTGGTTTACCTACACTTCAGCAAAGACTTTGGCACTGTCTCCCACAGCATATTCCTGGGGAAGCTAGCAGCCCATGGCTTGGACAGGTACTCCTTGCTGGGTAAAGAAGAAGAGGGATCTGGATAGGATAGATTGATGGGCTGAAGCCAACTGTATGAGCTTTAACAAGACCAAGTGCTCAGTTGTACATTTCTGACATAAAACCCCAGGCAGCTCTACAGGCCTTGGGCAGAGTGAATGGCAAGCTGCACAGAGAAAAAGGACCTGGGGGCACTAGCTGTCTGCTCGCCATACACTACCCAGCAGTGTGACTATGTGGCCAAGAATCCCAATGGTGTCATGGATTGTAACATAAGTAGTGCAGCCAGCAGGAGCCAGAAGGAGATCATCCCTCTGCACTGAGCACTAGTGAGGATGCACTTCATGAACATTGCTCAGTTTTGAGACCCTCACTACAAGAAACTTCCTGAGGCACTGGTGCATATTCATAGAATGGCAAGGAAGCTGTGAAGGATCTGGAGCATAAGTGTTATGAGGAGTTTCTGAGGGAACTGGGATTGTTCAGTCTGCAGAAGAGGAAGCTCAGGGGAAACCTTGTTTCTCTCTACAACTACCTGAAAGGAGGTTGTAGTGATGTGGGGGTGGGCCTTTCAAGAAAAGGGTAGCTGTTGCAGAGTGACACAGTCTGTTTCTAACGTGGTCATGGATGTATAGACCAATATATTTCGTATGTATTTATTTTTATGTATTCACATATTTATAAAATGAAGCAAAATGAATTATACAGAAAGAAATTTCTTCTCATCTCCAAGTCCAATCATATTTAGTTCATTTGCATATTACTTATAATCCCTTAAAACTAATTTTTAAGCTAATTGTTTGCAGAGGACAAATAATTTATGACTCTATGATTCTTTATTCATGTTAACTTAGAGAAGCCTAAATCTTAAAGAGTTCATAAAATAACTTAGTGTCTAACCTTAATTATTGCAAGCAAAGATCAAAAGACGAGCTTATCAAAAGTGGAGACAGTTTATTTCCATCTTGGAACAAAGGACAAAAGACACAGTGTCTTGTCCTTTCCTTTGAGGTTTCTCTGTCTGCTCCTTTCCACTCCCTTTCCTGATAGGCTGCAATTTCTTGCCTGCTGATCTGTTGACTGAAACACAGTAATCAATTCTGGGGAACATGTCAGCTACTTATTTTTATAACAGGAACAATGGAAATAGCATCACATTGTTAATAGAGGTAAAAGTGATTAAAAATACTCCCTTGAGTTTTCCTCTCTAGCTCCCACAGTCACAATGCACTGGAACTGATCCAGAGAAAACTGTGAGGGTAAAGGCACACATTTTTACAGGAATCAGGGAACTTTGATTCATCTTCAGCCTGTGAAGGAGTGCTTGACTTTTAAAACTGCTGCCATATGAACCAAGAAAAATGAATTAGCTTTTCAATGCACGCATTTATTTTTTAAGATTGCAATTTCAAATCTAAAGTAAAATACAGATACTCATTTCTAAATTGATCTTATTGTAGATATTTGTTTCTTTACAGTCTGTGTCTTACTACTGCAAGGAAATCTAACTGAGACCCTTTATTTGTTAATACTGCAAATTGCAAATTAACAGTTCATGCTGAAAGATCACATAGAGTTTGCATGGTAGCACATTCCTAAAATGATACCAGGTAATTAAATTTAGAAAGGAAAGGACATCATGCTTTTAGAGAACGTCTTCACAAACATACGCTAACTTTGTGCAAAGAAAACATTCCATAACATTTATCTGCCTTGAGAAAGCAATTCTTAATTACCTTTACTAGAACAAAATTCTCCAGAATTTATAAAAGGTGCTGAAAATTTTGTTCACTGTGTAACAAAGAGAAACTACTTAGAAAACCAATCCTGATTTCACTAGTGTTTTTATTTCTTTAATTAAAAAGAATAATCACTGTGTTGATTTTGAGATTATCATATCCAGTATAAGCTTCTTGATATGAAGATGGCTAAGACAAAGATAATTCAAATAGTCTAAACCTATTTCAGTCTCACAAAGATCAAATAAACTGTGCTTGGTGTACTCCTTTGAGACAAGCAACTCATTCAGTGCCAAGTATTATTAGAAATTCATTTTCTTAGCTGACACATGGACTTTTCATGCAGAGGGACCATTATGAAAAGCCTTGCTGTTCTGAGAATCTGTACTTTGATTTCTGGCATTGTTAGCCACATCAGAAATAGTAGGTAAGAGTGGCCAGAGGATAAAGCATCAGCTTTTCATTCTTGTGAAGCTATTCTTAACGGAATAGGTATAAGAGTTTCAAATGGAGTGTGGTGGAGATCATAAAAATGATCTGTGAAAGAGCCTGAAAATCCATCATCAAAAAAATAAAACCATGTTCCTGAAAGCATTTATGTACTCAAATTTCTGTGTACCCTTCAACCCTAAAAGAATTGCATACATTAATTTGTAGGAACAAGGGTTAAATTCCATTTTATCCTAAAGTAAACAAAACCTTTTCTAATTTAGAAACAGGGTTGTGCAAGATGAGAAATACTATTTTAAGACAAGTAAACCATCTTAATTTTCTGAGCTTTCCATTTTGCTCTGCATTACATTATGGAGTAGCTACAAAATGGTTCTCAAATTTCTTTACACTATGCTTTCTGTTCTCTGACAATTTCCACTAAAATAACTAATTGCTTCATAAAGCAGTTCTAGCAGAGATTCAGCAGGTTGCTAGGAGCCCACTCTCTTTCCTGTTTCAATGTCTGCTCCTATCCAATGATTTTGAGCACTGGGTATCAACTGGCTCCGTGGAACAATTAAATTGTTAATTCTTGAGTTCACATTAGCTGTACAATTGCAGACATGGATCACTGAGTCCCAGTTCATTTAGTCTACCAGTGACCTCACATCCCTCAGTATTTTCTGATATTTCTCTTCTAAGTCATTGATTTCCAGTTACTCCTAAGAACTACCTACATTTTTCTTTTGGTCCATGTGCTTTTCCTTCTTCTTTGGAGAACCCTGTTCAACAGCCCTTGATCTAGTGTTCAACCTGCTCTTTACATACACTGAGCAAAGGAAGATGAGAAAAAGAAACTAAGGAGGGCACTTCTACCCCTTGCAATTGTTAATGGTAGCACCCAGGTATGTGGAGAGGGAACAAGAAAGAAGGAAAAATGTATGGAAGAAACTGTGAAATAAATACCCAACACAAATGCTATAAAGATTAGAAACTCCTATTACTACATGTTCATGACTCTCTAAATGGCTTACGGGAAAAACAGGTGCTATCAGAAGGAACAGAGGGAGCACCCTAGAACCTTAGTTAGCTAAAAGCCTGCCTTAGTGGGAAATATCTTCCTGCCTCCAGAGCAAGGCTGCAGCTGAATTATGTGGCTCAAATCCCATAATAAAGTCAGTTCACTTCCTGAAATGTGGTGGAAATAGTAATAAGAGCTACTGAACTTCTCAGAGACCTGTCTAAGAACAGCAGTTTTGGGGTTTCATTCTTTTTTTTTTTTTTTTTTTTTTTCATATTAGCAATCACATGAAATTCATGTCTTTGATTCAAAACTAGTAAATAAAAATTGCTCAAAACGTACTGTTTTCAAGGTATAACCTATATACTTTTGGAGTACCTGGCTCATAGTTTTCAAAATGAGATTCACAGTATCCGGATGTTATTTGCACCCTGGCCCAAGTGGAATAAGGCATTTACTTCCAAACTGTTTGCAGATAATGCTAGTCAATTTATCAGATGAGAAGTTCCATATTCTGACCTAAATTTTCAGAGTGTTTTGCATTATCTTGTGGGGTTTCTTCTTAGTGCTATCAGTGATTTACATTAAGGAGCTGAGAGGGAAGCATATGGTTTCTTAGAGCTTAGGTAATTAAGTTTGTAAGGTCAATATGACATGCATGACAGATTCTAATGAGCTACTGGTAAATCAGATAGAAAATTCTGCACATACACCTTTCAAGTCATTGTTTATACTTCCTGACTAAAAATCAGATGCCAGAAGTATTGGTAATCTTGAGATTTAATAGACCTTCTGTATCTGGAAAAAAATACTGATTTGTCACAAAGAAATTCAACAATATTTCTACACTCTAGTGCTGCTCACAAGAACTGTAATTCTACTGAGTGATGTAAAGGTTCTTGTTTCAAAGGACAGAAGGTCCTGGTTTGAGCATGAAAGGTGCAATGTCCTCTCACTGTTAATCACTTGCCTCATTGATCGTAGTGCAGATATGCCCCAGCTGACATGAACTCTCTGAAACTGTGATCAAACAAAAAGCAGGTTAGCTGAATCAGCTGTGTTAATCTGAGAAGTCTGTCATGTTAGAAGCACATGGCCAGAAAGGATCCATACACTTTCTGGCATCATGTCCTATAAATAAAGCTGTTCATACCTTCAGGTGGGATTCATGAAGAAATAATGAAGTTCTATATCAATTAAAAGCTGACCATAAGACACACTATGTTTTGTACTATGCATTTTATATGTTAATAAAACTTCAGTCAAGCTGTCAGAAACAAAAGATTCAAGGAATCCAATTACAACTTGGTTTGGAAAACATCAGAGATGTATCTATTCCCTGTGTGCTGCATGCCAGATCCCAAGGGGTCACTTCTATTCACAGGGCAGCTGGACATTTGGTGATGGAGAGAGAAGTGGATTATTTGGAGAGCATTTGTTGATGTAATGAAGGTTCTATGTGAAGCTGGGTAGGTTGTCATAGTATGAGTGAGCCTGCATTATGGAATAAATTGTATTTTAAAGGGTTACAAATCAGATTCTTGGCTCTTGAAGATTGCTACAATAAAGTTCAAATTGTCAGATGTACTGGGCAAAGAATGGAAGCATCCTCCAGTCACCACTACCTGTTTTTGCAATTTGAAGTCCAATGAAAAAAGAAACATGGCATTTCAGAATACTAAAGGACTCTAACCTTTTTGTTTTGTTTTAGTAAAAATTAGGCTCTTTAGTATTTATTTATTTTTTAAGACTTTTTTTGGACATTAGATATTTAAAATTTGTTCTGGGTAGAGTTAGATATAAAGAGATTGCTCTCTCAGGAACAAACTCATTTACCATGTCTCTTTATAAAATTATATGAAGGCAAAACTAAAACCTCATAAATAAGCAAGCTAAAAAAATGTAGCCCTTCATACTTTGACATTGCTGAAATTTTAAAGCAAACTAAATGCCTTCCATGTTTCTTTTTCTTGTGGTCATGTAACAGAATGTGGTTTTTTTTTTAAAACGTGCAGGCTCCTATTAGCCTGTGAGTCACTTCTGTGCATCATATCATGTTCACAAATACCATACTCTCTGTAACACACTGGCATAGAAAGAGAAATGTAGCATGGAGAGAGAGGAAGAAGCATTTTTCAGCTGACCTGGCCATCCATTTAGAGTTCATAATGCTAAATTTTGGAGTGAAGAATGAACACCCCAACAATTCTACTCCTCCTCCTAATCCCTGCCAGGTCTCCAGTCTGTTGATGAAGGCCAACCAGCCACTTCTTTCTGCCTGACCCTCTCCCCTTGCTATTGCTGGCTCTTATTCAAGTCAGGATCACATTCATCTGGGTAATATACACCTAATAAATCTTGTCCAACTCAGTTTGTTCTTACTGGCAAGACAGCTAGCTTCCCCCTCCACTTCTCTCGTCTTTCCTCAGATATCATTATGGGTGTTGACACTCCAGTGAGTTACTTAAGGTGCCCTTAAGTAACTGTCTGCATGTGTGCATCTACCTCACTCCCAGTAAAACTCAAGGTAATTGCTGCTGTAAGCTGTTTTTCAGTTACAATAAGCAAGAACTTGAGCACACACAATGAAAGAAATCATCAAACTGGCAAACTGCAAGACAATTTTTATTAAGCACAGTATCAACATAATAATCTCATACAGCACTTTCCACACTACAACTCAAGGGCTTTGCGAAAGAAACACATTATTTTCCCAATTTGTCTACAAGAAAAATTAATTATGAGAAAGCAAATGGAGTGACCAGTTTTGCTCCATAAGTTAAAACGGGACAAGACTGCAGATGCTTTGAGCAGGACTGAAAAGGATTACGATCTGTCTTGACTTACACCAGGCCCAGGGTTGTTCACTGGTCTTTGTAACATGCTTTTTCCCTCTTCCCTGTCTCAGTAGCTTCACATTACATTAACAATAGCCACTCTCTAGGCTATAGTATCAACCCAGTACCTCCCCTGACAAACACTGAGGAGCAATTAGGCATCTCAGTGTATGTGTTCCAGTTGCCATAGTTATCGTGCTTTATTGAGTCATGGGTTTAAAATGATTTCCTGAGTCCTGGAGATTCCCCAAGGCTAAAACAGCGGCAGTCTTTCACATAATGGATCAACTGGTCCAGGTGGATGCATATGCCTATTTCCTCCAGAGGAAATAAGTTTAATTAATATTAAGTTCATTTAGCTAAAAAGACTTGGATCACTCAAGATGGAAGAAAGAAAAGCATTCTTGAAAGGAAATTTTTCATTGTTTATAATGTTTTTAGTTACTGTGGGGGGAAAAAAAAAGAAAAAGAAAAAGAAAAAGATTACTACATTTTTTTTTAAATTGACATATTTAAAACAATGGTCTTTCTGTTTTCATCTATTTTAGTGGGCAACTTGCATCGTACATCTGGTTTTCATAGAAGGCGCTGTTATCTCTGTGAAAGTTTACCTTTTTTTTTCACCAGGCTGGATGTCACGCATGAACACAGAACTAAGTAGAATAAATGATTCTTACCATTAAAATGTCACGGAGAACTCCTGGTGGTATGGAGCTCTGCTGCCATGGGGTCACCAAGGCAAATGCCACATAGGGAGAATGCCACATAGGCAGAAAGAAAGTTGTGTTACAGCCATTTGTTAGGGAAGGTTCCCTGTGACCTGCATGCCCACGAGGACTTGCTGGTATGACTACTTCCACCACATGCATATAAAAGTGGCTGGAAATCAGGATTTTATTCCTTAGGTTTAAGTCCTGATTAATTCAGGTTAAGCAGCGATCAATTATGAATACTACCTTTATTTAAATTAACAGTCTTTTACTTTTAAACTTATCTTTAATTGAAGGCAGACTTATCAACACTATAAAATCCTTTAGACTTCAAAAATTAATCACCATCAGAAGTTTCTTAAAAACAATATGGAAAAGATATCCCTCATCTCTACTAATTCACATAAACCAGCAGTATTCCATGTAAGCTGAGTTTAGCTTCCATATTTTAAATAAAATGAATGTATTTATTTTCTCTCTTCCTCATTTTTCAGTTTCTCTGTATTTATACTTTACCAAATTATATCTTTTTGTTGAATTACATCATTGGTGCAATTTTTACTTCTTATCCTTTTGTGCATCCATATAATAGAGCCTTTCTTCAGTAATGTGTGAACCTGCTAATTTCATTTTCAGCCTGAACTGTTGAACTTGTGTTATTCTAGAGCACTCAGAAGAGATAAAAATACAAAGTTCACTTATCACTATCTATGAATAGTCAGTTACATGTATCATAAATGGTAAGACAAGGTTGTTCATTATTTACTGGTAAAATGAAGAAAAAAAGAGTTGTTTTCTGGGATCAGTGCAAGTAACAGCTCCCCATACATTATGAGCAGGGAATAATTCTAATTCTGGTTATTTCTAGTGAAAGATTTCTAGAACAGTGGGCCCATCTGTTGCAGGCAGTAGAGCAGCACCTATGTTTAAGCCCTATGTATGTAATGTGCACTTTCCTGAGTATTTTGTTAACAAGTACTTTGGGAAGATGCTTTCTTTGATTTTGTGATTCACTCCTGTGTGAAACAATAGTTTTCTTCTATGGAGAGCAAGGAACAGTAACACTGCTTATCTCTAAGAAGTGATAGCGTAAACACTCATTGTCAAGAGGTCTGAACAATTAACGACTCCTTTAAATAATTACTTTTCACTAACGTCAAGTGCTACAAAATGCAAACTTAATTATTTCCTTGACAATAACTGAAACAGACATCCTTGGGGCTGCAGAAATGCTGCACACAAGCACCCCAGTGAATCCCAATCCAGAGCCAGAGGCCTGGAAACCAGAACCGTGCTGTAATCCATCATGCTGCTGCTCAGAGGACATTCAAAGCAGCTTGGAATGGCCACAGCCTGTCTGACAATCCCACACTTGTACCAGGGCTGCCCACTGTGTGCCAGCTTCTGGGGAGCACCAAAAGGAGGGCACAGTCAATTATTGATGCATCTGGGCCTTGAAAGGGAAAAAAAAGGACAATCAGACCCTTCTTATGAGATGCTGTCCTGCCAATCATTCCCTTATGCAGTTACTACAGAAGGAGAATTCACCTTTTACAGTGAATAACTGTGCCTGTCAGGCAAACCTTTACAATTGCTTTAGCATCCAGCACAAGCTCATTGATTGTACTAAGGATCATAATGCTGCACAGAAACAACCCTCCTATGCTGGCTGCCTATAGGCTCCCATCTTCGTCAGGAAGCTGGCTGCTGAGTTTGAGAACTAAAAAAATTACAGAGCAAAGCTGTGCTGATTTCACAATGCTCCTTGCAGCCCAGTGAGTGATTGGGGTGGCTGCCACCCGCTGACACCCATGCCTCAGGTGGAATGCTCCTCTGAGTACACTTTACAGTGAACGCCAGACCGGTGCCTTGCTTTGCAGTTGAGAACATGCCTGCTTAAGCAGCCCCATAGAATTCCAAGTTAAAATGCAAGCCAGAGAGACTGCATGTCTTCAGGGGTTGATAACGAACTAGAATCAAAGCATTTCTCTTTCAGATTAGCAGCAAGAATCTAATCCGGGTCAGTGATAATCCTCCAGAGTCTATTGAGCCATATCCCACAGATATCACTCCATCAGAGGGATCCCTGGCTCCAGCAGTGCTGAGAACATCCATAGACTCCGCACTAGGATGGAAGTTCCCCTTTAGCCGGGGGAGCTGCTTAGCTCCACATGCAGAACAGGAAAGCATATGGTGTTCCAGCATCATCACCATTCATTTGCAACTTCACAAAGCAGTGGAGTTGAGGCTGATAACCCTGGGCTGAACTCCCGATAGCTTCCCTTCTCCCAGTGCCTACACCATATTTGCCTTTACTCACAATCTGTGTGCTCATCCTCACACAAAACTCTCCTGCTTCCAGTTTTCAGTTCCCTTGAACAATGCCCTTTACTTTTGCTGCAGAGTAAATGTCCATTCTTTCCTTCTTCAAAAGCTTCCTGTGGGTCCTGTGCAGCACCCTCCCATGCAAGGATGCAGACTTGGGCCAGGAAGCAGTGTTTACAGCAACAGCTCTGCTTTTTACCATGGGTATTAACTCTACTTCTGCTTCTGCTTAATTAACTGGGCTTCTGCTTCTGCTTCTAGCACTGCAATGGAAGCACCTCTGCAACTGCATTGCTTTCCCATGTTTTGGGCAGTTTGGTGGTGGTCTGTTTTTTGTTTTTTGTTTTCCTTTTGAGGATGATTATAGGAGGAACACACAAATTCCTCTCTTTTCTGAAGTGCATACTCCACACACAATCCACAACAAGCCTTGTCCATCCCTTGCATTACTATTCTGTCACTTCCCAGTCTACCCAGTGCCAAAGAGCAGAGACAATGAGTGCAGCCTCAAAGCCAATTAGGTGGGATTACCCTGTCTGTTAGACAGCTGGGGCTCAGCGTGTGCCCGCCCTCCCTGTTAGCCAAGAATTCCCATTGAACAGACCCCACCAACCTTGTCTGCGCTTAACTGTTGCCTACAGCAGGCACTCAGGTAAGCTTGGAGGTGCCAAAAGGAGCTGAAGCTCAGATATGAAGAGGTGATGGATTGAGTGGGTAAAGTATGTAAAGTCAGGCTTGAAGATACAGTGCAGCTCCATCTTCTTCAGGGCTATTAAAGTAAATTAATGACCTGGAGCCGCGTAGGGGTTTCCAGAAACAACACTGCTATGGCCAACTGGCCGCCGCTCACAGCACATAGGAGGGGGAGATGGTTGTTCTCAGGAAAATTGCCTGCTTAGGCAGCACACCATACATACTCAATATCAGACAGATCATAGCACAGAAAGAATAACTGAAACTTGGAACAAAAGCAGACAGTGTAAAATACGCAGTTGTCTTGACGGGACGCAGCTATTTCCAAAAATCTCACGGCACTCTTCTCCACGCTGATAGTTTCTCAGGAGCTCAGAAGTCGCAGCGCAGATTTGCATTTGCTTTCTGCTGCGAGCATCGATCACGACAGCAGCGGTGGGGCAGCCCCCGAGGAGCGGGACGGGGCGGAGAGGGGCGGAGCGGGGCGGGGGCTGGGGCGGTGCGGGGCCGGGCGGCGTTGCCAGCTGCCAGCCGCCGCGGAGGCAGCAGCGAAGGAGGTCGGTGCCCGTGGAGGTTCCGCGGCGGGCGGGACACCATGATCCTCACTCGTAAGCCTTGAGGGGTGATGGGGTGCTGCCGGGACTGGACTGGGCTGGGTTGGGTTGGAGCGATGCGGTGAGGTTTGGGACTGAGGGGCGTCCCCTCTCAAGGCAGCGCAGTGGTATCGAAGTCTCGCTTTCTATGCTTCTCTCTCCCCTTTGATGCTTTTTCTTTATTTTGCCTTAGCCCCCCTCCCCCTCCTTTTTTTTTTTTTTTTCTTTTTTTTCTTTTTTTTTTTCCTAAAAAAAAAAAAAAAACTTTACTCTCCGGACGTGCTTACGAGCCGGAAAGCGCTGCGCTGCCTTTGAAGCCGTGCGTCACACGAGCCCCGTGGCCGCCAGAAGCCCGGTGGCCGCCCGCAGCCCGTCCCACAGTCAGCCGGGGCTTCGATACCCGGGGAAGCATCACCTCCCACCAGCCGGGCAGCAGAAAACCCGAGCCGGGGGCTGCTACAGCTTCACCCCAACCTCAGCGGACAGTGACTTGATTTCCACTGCCTCTCTGAAGCTGTTGAGCAATGGGTTGCCATTAGGCCATTGAGTGTTTTTTCCAGTCAAGGGCACTTAGCTATAGATGTGTGCATGGTATTACAGTTCATTCTCCCCTCTCCTCCCTGCCATTCCCCCACCCCTCTGTTCTCCTTGGGAAAATAAAAGTGTTGAAGAAATAACTGCATGAGAGCAATGACTGTGGCTGGGTCAGAAGTGTCTGTCTGATGTGTCATACTGAATAGGGAATGTGAATTAAAAGACCAAGGAATGTATTTCTATCTTACTCATCAGTCAGGGATGGTAAACGTGACACGTTTGAAAAAGTTCTCAGGATCAGACCAGTGGCACTACTCTGGTCAGGTTACATGGTTTTCTTAGTGATCTGAAGGGAGGCAATGTTCTGTCACAGTCCCCATCAGCCCTTGAGCGTGGATCAGGTCCGTGTCAGATGATGAAGCACCCATTGGGGCACATGGTGTTGGTGCCACACTGCCTCCTCTCCATGTGCCTTTGGCAGCATCCTGCTGTGCCCAAAGGGATCCAGGTGGCCAGGAAGTAAGGCTGTGTCCCTGTAACATACGGGTTCGGGTTACTGCTCCAGTTTGCCTGCGAAATCCTGATTAGGGCTGAGGCTCTTTGATTGTGGAGCAGAGCAGAGTCAAAGGAAGATGTAGATGCTGTTTGGGAGAACTCCTTTCATCTACAAGGTCAAGGAATCAAAGCATTTGGCGCTACCTTTGTAACCTCTGGGACCTCTGATCTCTTTATCTTCCTTTAAAGTAACTTGGTTTGTTAATCAACTTATTATGAAAGGGAAATGAAGCTACTTTTTTCTTTTTTCTTTTTTAACTGAATGGCGCTGCTGTTAAATTCTGTTTCTAAATAGTATTTAAAAGCAAGGATATCTTGCCATCTTTTTTGTTTTTCTGAATCTGTTGCACAGATGCAGTCTAGGATTTGTTAATTCTCAAGCCAGGATCTCCCCAGCCCTTGCTGCTGGGCCCAAGGAAGGACAAATACTGGGCACAGAACCCCCCAGGGACCTTGTGTGCTTTGTGAGAGTGGGAAGGAAGACCTGAGGTTGTCCTTCTGGACTAATCTCATCTGTTTATGTTGGGGTTCTTAGGGGATGAGAGGTGATTTGGTTTTACTGTTCTGGTTTTTCTAATCCATTACATTCTAGGCAATGATTTGTTTCAGGCATGAGAATTTGAGTTCTGCAAATATTTAGAGATGCAGTTTGCATGATAACATTTTTTGTTGCTTTGGTGGTTTTTCCTTTTCTCGACAGAATTCCTCAGTGTGTTATATTTGGGTTTCTTCAGGGATTCAAATTGCTTTTATAAATCCCCTTAGACTGGAATTTTGCTACTGGTTTCAGTATAAACACAACTGCACCCTTGTCTGGTGAAAAGGAGATGGAGGAGGAGAGCTCATGTGCTTAACAGGATGGTCTTGTACTGTAAACAAGCACTTTTCATGCTTAACTATCCTTCCTAGCAACAGGAAGAAGGAAATGAGGCTATGCAAAAGGACCCTGACATGTTTCAGACAATGCCAGACCCACCCTCACATTCATACACTATAACCAGAAGACCTGGGGAAATAAAAATAACTTCAGATGTTTCCCTTTCCTTCCTGTGCATATTTCAGAAATACAGCAATCAAATGATCTGCAGTTCACGGAAAACTTGCTGGTTTGATATCCACTAAGTAAGGAGGTGATACCCCCATGTAATTCATACACCTTTGCTGGGTATCATTACTGTTTGGGATACTTTGCAATTCTCAGTATTTCATGAATTACAGAACACTGTATCATCTCTTGCTGTGCAGCGAGTGCTGATCTTCAGTAATTCTGGTAATTTCAGTAGCTCCAGGCATATTTCTAAATTTTTCCTTCTTTTCCTTTTTCTTTTTTCTTTTGTTTCCCTCCTCCCTGGTTTAAAGGAAAAGAATAACCACCACGAGCAAGTCCATTAAAGGAGCATGGCTAGAACTTTCTGGTTCTTTTCACGGGACTCTCACTTGGCTGTGCTTGCTGATACCCTTTCCTGCACAGCAAACTTTTGAAATCCATGGTTTTGTTAACAAAATAAGATGCCCCTTGACGTAACTGGGAGAAGTCATTCTTGAGTTAACCAGTTAGCTGTAACTCTCTGGCTTTCATTATCTGTCATTTACTGGTAGTACTGTACACTTTTCTGAAGCACCTCTTCTTAGGGAGATCATGCTGAGCCCTGCAGTTCACAAGGGGGAAATTGTTTCAAATACTGGCATTTGTTTCCCTTAAGAAGTGCTGGGCTAGACTGGGCACAATCAGGAACAATGTTATCCAGTCTGTCTCTTAATAATGACATAATGTGATGACCAATTATTGTTGGCAGTGAATTTTATTATTTTTTTTTTTAAGTCCAAGATGGTACAGAATTCCTTAGGTTTGGTTTTAAATAGATTTATGTTATATATATCTATATATAAACCTCTCAGTTCACGTGCACTTCTCAGTCTGTGCAAAGATCTTCGTGATGAGATGCATGAAGGACATTCACTTAAGCCAGAGATGGGCATGGTTTGACCTTCCCAAACCTATTCATGCTCCTTATGGAAGACTTGAAATTAAGAAAAGTATATCCTCTGCATTCCTGTGTTTTGGGGAAGTTCTTTCTGTGATCCTGTGAACCGGCAGCTCTAGGTTCTTGTAAGTGTCGGATTATAATCGTAACTGTAATAGTTATAATTGTTTTGGGAAAATCCAGTTTTGTACCTTTCATGTTGATTAAGGGAAATGAGTGTTCAGCTGAAAACCTACGAGCTTTTAGCTTGTCTGTGTCACTGCCACTTGAGCTTCTGACCTTGATATCTAGTACCATCCACACAGGGCTTGTATAGGGTCATTGTTGAAGTGAGCACTGAATCCTTATGGTGCAAAGGAGGTCCTTTTCCCAGATGGTCCTTCTTATGCATGCTGATGATTTTAAGATTGAGTCTTAGCAATCTGAAAGTAACTGAAGAAAGCCTACTGTGAGCCATTGGGCATCACATATCTGCCCTTATACCCACTATTTTTTCCTAAATATGGACAGGTGGCCCAGTCTCTGGGAGGCTACTGGTGCTGTGCTTAGGAGTCACAGTGGTTAATGTCTACCCTTCTATCCCTCTAAAGGCTATTCTCACAAAGTCATCTCTGAAGGAGTTTAAAGTCATCTTCTGTTTCCCAATCTTTGGAGGAGGATTCTTTTCTCACTCTGGAATCTGTCAACATGACCTCCTTCGGAGGATTTGGCTAAATGCTTTCTCTGCCCCAAATAATCCTCCTCCAAGACCACCCTGTGTTAATCAGGCCAGATAAATAACCCACGTGCCCAATTATTTCTTAAGAGTTTTTCTTTTTCTTCTTTTTTTTTTTTTTTAAGTTACTTAACATCTTATTCCTCTCCATTTCTGTGTCTTTTAAAAATGAATGGGAGCAGTCCATCTTTAGTGTATAAAAACAAATGTTCTTTGGCAGGAAAGTTTTTGTTTTGTTTAAACAAGGTTATTTTTTAATCTTTCTTTATATGTAAAAATCATTTAAAATAAACGGTGATCCTGGTTTACTGTGTACAGTTCTGATTTACAGTGTACTTGATGGTAAGTGCCATGAGGTCCTGCAATTCCTCTTGTTGCAATGAAGACCTCCTTGGGCTGGGGTTAACTGATGAGACTTTGAGGAAGAAGTCTCATTTTAGATATTTAGTTATTGTTGAAAACAATTAAAAGGACTGTGAACCTGATTTCAATATGCTGAAGACTATGAAAAGGAGATTCAAGTTAATTAGGTTTTGACTCACAAAAGCGGCATTGTGTTTCCTGGGCTTGCCAAGAAGATTGATGTGCAACAAAAGCTACTATGTTATATAACCTGCTGCAGTTGGTAGGAAAGAAAATTAAATGCAGCCAACCTATGCAGATATTTTGGAAACCAGTCACGCAGATATACATATACATATACATATACATATACATATACATATACATATATGTGTGTGTGTGTGTGTGTGTATTTAAGTTAGTTTAAGTGAATAAACAAACTTTAAACTCCTTAAGGAAAGTTAAATCATTTGCTCTTTCAGAAGGCTTAGCTGAAAAAAATTTTTCAAGCTTCCTGATTTTTTTTTATTTTTTAAAGAAAATATCAATATATGATCTTAAACATCTGTTTCCTTACTCCTTCTTCATCTGTTCCCACACAAATTCCAAACATATTCTGTTTCTTCTCCCAGTGTCCTGTGGTTTATGCATAACATCAGCAGCATAGTTACTGTTCTGCTGCAAGGCTCCCTAACTTGAAAAAGCCATTCCCATGTTTAACCCAAATCCAGCAGTAGAACAAGGAGAGTGTTTCTTCAATGATCATCACAGCTGAGGGATATTTGAGTAACATTCCTCACAACCACTTCTCTCCAGGGCTTCCATGACTAGAAAGCAGTACAAATACTTGGTGCCCATATATGGTTTCTTTCAAGAAGTTGTTTTTTTCCTCCCAGAAACTTCTTGGTAAGAAATATTTTATTTTAATTGTGTGCATCCATATTCACTTGAATTGATTATTGGAGGTAAAATGGAGATTATGGAAGCACACCAGAATAGTTGGCCAATATTGCAAAGTGGCCTTTTGAGCTTTAATGGTGAAAAGAAGAAAGGGGCCCTCTTAGGAAGTTGGTTAGCTTGCGATTCAAAACCTGCAGGTTCATCATCACTACAAAATCCATGCTTGTTATGTATTTTTAATGACTTTCTGGTTCTTCAAGAGATGAATCCTTCATGGACTGAATGTGTCTGAATAATATTTTAGAATAGTGATGTAAGTAATATAGAATAAGGAGATGCCAAATGATGCCAAATGTGTTAGAAACTTGGCCAAAACTTTTTAATGGGATTCTCAGAATTCTCTAGCTTTCAAATGATGAATATTTATTGACTAACTTACTAAATTACAGTGTTTAAGGGCATTATCCTTATAAAATGTTGTGTTTCATTAATTAAATATTCACTTTCTTTAATGAAGTGCTCCTAAAAGAAAGGTGTGGAGCAGTAACTTAATAATACTGCCTAAGGGATATTTAACTATATAGCTCTGGGAAGAAACAGACTTGTGAAAAAGCATTTAATTATTATCAAGCTACAGCAGTGCATCTTCAAAATGAAAGTCCTCTGGGATCGTGGATTCATAACAGGCTAAGTCTTCAGAAGTCATACTGTCCCCATTTTAAAGAGCTGCAGGCATGTGACAAATTAAACCACTTTTGTTTGTAGATAGTTGCCACAGTGTTTGTTCCAGGTTTGACTCAGATTTTGCATCCGAGTTCATGTGTCACTCAGTTCATGTTGACTGAGTGGCTGGAATAGTTTGATCAAGTCTGGTGCTGGAAATGCAGTTTGCATGTCAGGGATGCAGATCAAGCACTTGGAAAAATTATTGCTTGTATTTGAGCAGTGGAATTCTGCCCAAAGAAGAAAATTTCTTTCATCTGAGCTATAGTTGGCCTTAAATATGATAGTGGGTGGTCCTGGGCATATTGATATCTCACTCAAGATAGTGTTTCAGAATCTAACATCAATTTATATATATATATATGTATATGGACAAAGTGAATTTCAGATAGAATGACCAGATCAAAATTTAAGACCAAGAAGAATCCCAGACAAACTGGTTCTTAGGTATGGCACTGGAGAGGGACCTTCAGCAGTGGAAGTCCATTTTAGCTTAGATTTTATTTTAGCAGTGTTGATTTGACCGATCTAACTAGAGACTTTTACAATCCAGTCTCTTAAACGAGCCAAAAGGTGAGGTGAGTAGAACTGATTTGTGGAGGTGTTAATGTAGCCATAAAGGTGTCTGAGTTGAGCCAAGAGGAAACCATCTGCTTGAAAGAACTGTTCATATGATGTTTAGCACTTAGGTGAAAATGAAGCCCATTCATGACTGTACAAAGATGCATCTGGTTTGCACCTTTTCTTCAAGACCCTTAATCTTCTGCTTAAGCTGCATGTTGTTTCATTGAAGCAAGGAAGAACAGGAAAACAAAACACCCTTATAACTTGGGTCTTGATCTTCCCAGTCCTAGCTATACAGCTGTGATTTTTTTTTTTTCTGTCTTTTTTTCTCCTGAAATGATATGGTTCCATTAACCTAGGCTTTTTTTTTTTTTTTTTTTTTTTTTTTTTTTTAAATTTTCAGTGATGAGAGAGGTATCATCTGGTGAAAGATGACACATGTCTTAGATTTTTCTCTTCTACAGTTGCTGTATAAAACCTGGTTTAGATTGAGTTATTTTTGCTATAAAGCTTTGAAACTGCACATTTGCAGTGTCAGGAACCAAAATTAACCAAAAGAAGTTTGAAGTTCCCGTTTTCATGCTTTGGGGAAGAACTGCATCATCCTAATCCCCCAGGAAGTGGGTAAATAAGGACTGATGGTTCCCCACTATATACAAAAGGAACTCCAACCCTTGATTTGAACATGGAGGCCAGCTTTTGTGAAGTGGACTAGCAAATAAAGCTGTTTCCAATAAAAATTTCCTGTTTCCTCTTTAACACATTTGCCTGCTGTTTGCTTACACAACACCGAGAATAAAGACTTCATTGTATTCCTCTTTTTGTTGTTTTGTTTTACTTTCTAAGAGAATTTCTTGTGTATCAGAACATTTAGAAATACTGCAGTTTCTTTCTTGACAAGAATCTCCTGTTGTTGGAGTCAGGAGGCAGGACAGGACATAAGTCTGAAAAGCTGCATGGACATTTCTTGTGTGGAAAGTATACTCTAATTGTAGGTTATTGTAAAGGTTTTAAATTACGTGGGTGTTTGATTTTGTTGTCATGGCTAGCAGCAGACAGGAAGTGGCCCTGCCAGGCTGTAGAGGAGGGAGTGAGACCAGGCTCTTGCCCATAGCAAGCTATGTCAACTTACATCTTCAGATGAAAACTGCCATGTCTTCATCTGAATCATAGAATGGTTTAGGTTGGGAGAGACCTTCAAGACAATCTAATTCCAGCTCCCCAGCCATGTTTAGGGTTGCTGTCTACTTAGACTGGGCTGCCCAGGGCCCCATCCAACCTGGTCTTGAACAGCTCCAGGAATGGGACATCCACATCTTCTCTGGGCATCCTGTGCCAGTGCCTCACCAGCCTCTGAGTAAAGACTTTCCTCCTAACATCTATCACATATTCTCCCATCTTTTAGTTTAAAATCATTCCCCTTTGTCCTAGCTATCACAGTCACTGACACTGTCACTGTCAGACAGTGACATGTGCTCAAGAAGTATGCTTGTCATGGGAAATTATGTTTACCTAGCCTAGCTGATGGACACATGCACTGGTGCTTTATTGCTCTGCAGTTCTTGTGGCCAGACAGGGGGAACCTGTGTATTTATTTGACTAGATAGATTTCTTGGGGGATTCTCAAAGGCATTTGGAAGCAAATACACTTCGAAAATCCCAAAGGCACCTGGTACTTGGGTGACCATAAAATATGACTTCCACCATACTTGCATATGTATTTGGAGAACAGATAGACTTTCTACAAAGTTCCATTAAAAATAATAATAATAAATTCTGGGAAATGCATATTCTTAACTTTTTAGCTTTGATATTCTTTCCAAACTATATTCCTGAGGTGCTTGTTAAAGGGCCTATGAACAAATATTTAAAGACATGAAAGAGCTGCTGTAGTAGTAAGGAATCTGACACTTCTTTCAATAGCAATACAGTAGCTGCATTTAATGTATGTATATAGCTATATATAGCTGCATTTTTTAGACAAATATTGGATGTTGGAGATCATTTAATGCGTTTTTAATCAAGTGAAATTCTCTTTCAATCTAGTCTCTTCTGCGAGATGTGACCTGTGAAGTAAAAGTAGTCTTAAAAAATAATCCTTTTTTTTTTTTAACTTTAATGTTTTCATTTCATCTGATACAGCAATATTCTGTTATCTGTCCTTACTGTACATGTTTTAAATCAATTTTAGATATATATTTTTTTTACCTTTGCTATCTTTCCCATGTACTTCCCAAAGATGCCAAAATTAAAACACAACTTCAAGCAAAGCTTTACAATTCCTTGCAACTGGAGCTGAAGAATGCTTTTTCTTAATGAGTAGCTAAGTCAATATGTCTGTACGTGCTTGTTCTCATGTGGTTCTATAACCTAAAGGTGAAGCAAACACAAGTTACACAAATGCCTGCTTGTCCTGACTCCAGCGAGAGTAGGTTTTTAACTGTTTATTTATATAGAATGTTTTGCTTTGGCTCACTTTAACCCCTTGATTTGGATTTGTATCTTAGCAAAGCAGTCTGGCAAAGTAGAAATATTTTAACCCTGTTGTAACTGTATGGAAAATCAGGTGGCACTGCCATCTTTTTGAAGACTCTAAAATGTGTCTGCTCTTTCATCTGATTTTAATTTAGTATACCTGTATCTCACAGTGAATATTTCATAACATGCCAAGAAGTCAAGTTGTTTTGCTTTTGTTGTGTTTGACTCCTTACCTATATGCAGTAGCATGTATTCTGAGTAATTGTACTGAACTTTGTGCAGTTTCTGCAGCAGGTAGCAATGATAACCTCTCCAAGTAGGTGGCAAAATTGTCTACTCAGTTGGACATAATGAAGCTTTTCTTTCTTGGCTCATCAGGAAGAGTGAATATAATCAAAGCCAGACGAACATAAAGAGTTTCTGATTGTTTGCTGTCTGCTAGATCTAAGCAGGGAACTAAATTCCCAGGAGCACTTCCTTGAATTTTTAGAACAGAATTAACCCAATCACTTTCCTCAACATCTGGCAAATACCCTAAATGCCCTGTATGTTTTCCTGGTTTGTGAGCTAATGAGATAACATTTTCTATATTTATGTGTCAATTGGGTAACAAATAAATTTGTGTACAATTTATTCATAGCCTGGTATAACCTATATTCAGAATGTTTCTTTTGGTGTTATGTGTGTGAATAATTTCATTTTGCAGCATGCTGTTTTGGGCAGTGAAAGGGAAAGTGTCACTGAATTTCCTGTAGTAGACCAAGGCACTCACAAATGCCTTGAAGACCTCCAGTGAAACTTAGTTCTTGCTGGGCAGTAAATATCTGCTGCAATACAGTGAGTCAGTTGTTCCTGGACTGCCAGTACATGTTAAAGCACAAGGCTCTGTGAGGAATTTCTATCAAGACAGAATAATTACACCAAGAGGATCACAAGATCTGTTCAATAAAACCTTGTTTTGATTGTAATGCCGCTGTCTCTAGTATTTACAAAACTTGTGCAGATTAATATGTAATTCCTGTAGTTTTTCATCAGTGCCTGTTTCTCTAACTGCCAGAATTATGACCTTTTTATAAACTGTAGGTAAATGCTAGGATATGTTCGGTAGTGTAAAGAGAAGCAAGCTCAGATAAACAGACTTGAGTTTCAGCTGAAAGTTACTGAATGGTGAATGTGTCTTCACACTTACTTTGTGACAGGGACAATGAAAGTGCTAGGGAGGAGGTTTTTGCTCTGCAGATGACATGGTTTAGTGGGTGTGGTGATGATGGTTGGGCTAGATTATCTTAGTGGTCTTTTCCAACTTTAATGACTCTGTGATTCTGTAACTAATGGGAGGGTGCTTTGTTTCTGTCCTCTTCCAGAAATTGAGGCCAAGGAAGCTTGTGACTGGCTGCGAGCTGCTGGCTTCCCACAGTATGCACAGCTATATGAAGGTAGGCACCTGGGCTTGTTGGGTAACTTCGTGGCTTTGATACAGAGCAAGCATGTAGCTTTGTTTTGGAACATTATTACATTGGTGTTATATCCACCATTACAGGAGGGTCAGTGTTGACTGATGTGCCAGTCCATAGAAATCTTAGAGACCTGGTTGCTTTCTGATACACTCCACACACATAGACATACCAAAACCAATGAGACCCTGAAACACTCTTGGAGTTTTAAATTTGTTTCAAATTCCTGCTTTAGTTTTTTTTTGGTTGGTTGGTTGGTTGGTTGGTTTTTTTTTTCTTTTTAATTATATATATATATATATATATATATATATATATATTTGTGCAAAGGTTTTCTGCAAGTAGAGCACTCGTGTCTTTCATGTCTCTCTGACATGCTGACATGGTAGAAACTTGCAGTTTTACCTGACCGTTTTACATTTCCTGCTCTGATGCAGAATGACCTACATAAATCTGTTTTAAAGAGGGACATCTTAAATATCCTTCTTAACATGTATTATTCAGAGTTGTTTCCATTCCCTACTCTATCCCATCAAATTGCTTTCATTGTTGCAGAACTATTCTGCACTTTCTTATCCATCTCCATTTTTATAAAGCAAATTCCAGCTTGTAAGAATGAGCTTAGAAAGTCCATTATTTATATCAAGTAACTGTTGGAAATTACAGCAAATGCTCAGCTGACCTTGATAAATGATCTAGCTGAACTTTCATTTGCAGCTGTATTAGCAATATGAGATGATAATAGCACTTTCAAAAGTAGCACTTGGCAAAAATTTCCTTTGCCTGTTCAGAAGTTAAATTTCCTTTTGTTACTTACTGCTCTTCCATTTATTTATTTATTTGGTTGGTTGCTATTGGTACTGATGGAGATGTCAGGATTTTTTTGGGATGCAGATCTGAGATTTTAATTCCAATCTTTTTTAAAAGTGGGGACAGGACTCCAGACTGAATATATGGACTTGTGGGTTTCATGATGAAATGAGCTGTAAATCTCTTAAAAAAATAACCTGCATTCAGAAAGCATGACCTACCCATGGCTACAGTTGTCCACTTTAGAGACTCCAAGCTTATATACAGTTTCTAATTTAGGATCCGTTTCTTGCCCAACGTTAAAGGGACTGCAGAGAGTGAGAGCAAGATGTGAAAGCAAGGCCAGCAATACACATTGAAAAGACTTGTGAAAACAATATGCCATTGTCCTTTGCAGGCCCCTTTGGTAACAGCAACACCAACAAAAATAGGATGGGTGTAAGTTAGGTGTAACAAAAAAAAAGGACTTAGGAAGACCATCAACTTCTAGCCACCCCTCTATCTTTTGTTCTGCCACGTTTTCTTGTGGGCACACAAACCTGTTTGCAACAGCAGCAGCACCTTAGAGTTTGTCCTTGTATTATTGCATGTATTTAACACCCAGTGGCTTTGGTGAAAGGCATGGCTGTACAAGGAATGTCAAATCAGGACCTAAATGACAGTCAGGAATCTGTGGAGGACAGTAAGTAATATATATCTTGTTGCTGCTTGAGAGCTGTAGTAAATTTATGGCTTTCTGACAGCATTGTTTCCTCCCCCTCACTGTCCCAGTTGTTTATCTAAATAATCTTTTAAGAAAAGGATGCAGCATGGGCTCTACGCAGCTTGACATTCTTTCTTTTCAGTCTCTATCTCATTAATGTTGTAACAAACACTGAAACTGCTTGATGTACAGCCAAGGAGATTCTGTTTTGCATTCCAGAGATTTGGTTTTTACTGATCTTTTTCCTATAAGATACTAGCACTTAAATGGAGGTTGATCCTAAAGCAATGCCTCCTCCTTATTTCCATGGAAACTGCAACACATACAGAAAACACAGTAACACTGTTTCAGAACAAATTCTCAAAAAACTATTTTGCAACATAGTAATTACCATTAACTGTGCATTATTGCCAGTAATGAACAAGAGCCAGCATACAACACTCATCTGCACCAGTGGAAGTGACCCACTGTTTCACAGCTTCTGTGACAGCATCACTTCTGGGAAGTCCAGAAAGTCATAAAGTCCATCCTTCATTGACCTGAACAAATGAGTATCAGAAGGTGCCAAATCTGGACCATATGGTGGAAATGGTAGGACAATCCAGCCAAGATTAGCAATGTGCTCTGCAGTCTTCAGACTGCTATCAGGATTGGTGTTATCCTGTTGCAAGAGAAAGATTGTATTCTTTCTTCTCCAGCCTGACTCTGGAAGTTTGAGCCTTCAGCTTAGTCAGCATCATGTTGTAGTGGTCAGAGTTGATAGTTCCTCCAGGTTCCAGGAAATTCAGAAGTATCACCCCTTTCCTATCCCAAAAGACAGTGCATATTGTTTTCCCTGCTGAAGGCTGCATCTTAAACATTTTTTTCATCAGGAATTCATGTGTTACTGCTCTATGGACTGCCGTTTTGACTCTGTCTTAGAGTG
Organism: Coturnix japonica; assembly: GCF_054131305.1. Classification (NCBI taxonomy): domain Eukaryota; kingdom Metazoa; phylum Chordata; class Aves; order Galliformes; family Phasianidae; genus Coturnix; species Coturnix japonica. The sequence continues at coordinate 66,698,674 of NC_140666.1, forward strand.
GTGATGCCACATATCATCACCCACAATAATGCGGTCCAGGAAACTGTCACCTTCAGCCTCATTTTGGTTCTACAAGACCTGACAAGCTTGCATGCATGTTCTTTCTGGTTCCTATTTAAGCCACCTGGACCTGGCTCCTGTTTGACCCTGTGAACACACCTGGCACAAACTTTGCAATATTTCAGTGTTGCCGCCATCATATCCAGTGCACAGAAGGTGCTATTCAGCTCTGTACATGCATGACCATCCAGAACATGGCTTGTCCTTCATGTCACTGCTACCACTGCTGAAACACACCACCCACCACCTCACTCTGCTTGCGTCCACTGGTTGATCTCCATAAGTGCTCAACAACTGTTGATGAATGTCAGTGCAATTTTTTTCTCCATGGAGGAATTCAGTGGCACATCTTTGCATCATACGCACTTCCATGTCAGGTGCAATTTTGTCACACCCTCTGCTGCCATCTGTCACATGGCAACAAAATGTAATGGGATATTTGCTGAGACAGTCAACCTCTACTGTCACACCACCTCTACATACCATCCACTTCTGACATTGTGGGCCAAGATAATAAAATAGAAGTCATTACTTTTAGAGCATCACTTGTATATTTATTTTAAATGAAGTTATCCTGAACTAGTTTCAGCTTTTGGTATTGGATAGGGAGCTCACGTTTGGCTCATTTCCTTTTCTGTTGTTTCATCTTTGCTTTGCTCATTTTTTTTCCTCTGTATGTATCAGCTTTCAGTTACCAAAGCTGCACATAAAAGCTAGTACATGGACAGTGAGCGTCTCTGGCATTTGAGCTGATTTTTATTTATCTGAGAATCAATTGCGTCTTGGTTAGCTCATCTAGAGGCAGCTGGTGAGCTTGAAATACCACTGGAAAGAAGTGATTTCTCATCTGTCTCTATTTCTACAGATCTCCTCTTTCCAATTGACATCGCTCTTGTCAAGCGAGAGCATGACTTCCTGGACAGAGATGCCATTGAGGCCCTTTGCAGGTAGGTGGAAAGAAATCACACTGCATTTTGAAACTAAACTCTTCCTGTATAAAAGGAGGTATATTATGGGAAATGCATAACCACAAGTCAAGTGTGTATTATTGGCATAGCCATCATTGTGAGACTTTTTTATTATCTATTATCTGTATGCGTTTTTGATTGAAATAGTATATTGAGCTAAGAAATGTTTGGAAATCTTATTTAAAACCATGCTGGGAGGAAAATGGCAAGAGTATTTGTGATAAGAGTCTTTGCACCTATTTCATAGGTATATCTTCTACTGTTATTCTTTACTTGCTCTTATTATTCTCAAGTTAGCAAGCAGAATTGTTCATGCAACAGCCATCTGTGAGTGCAGTTATTGCATCAGTTCTGGAAGCTTTCCAAATTGTCTTCAGAATGAATACTTTTGAATTCTGTATGCACGATGGCCACAGCTCTAAATGTCAGTAACTCTAATGAATTGCAAAACCCTTTTAAGAAAGGCTTTACATTTATAGTGTTCTTTTGCCATCGTTGCCATACTTGGAAGGGAAAGAGAGAAACTGGAATTTTGAAAATGCTTAGAAATATCTACAGGATTTTCCAACAAAGAAAACAGATTTGTCCAGTCACTGGGAAGGGAAACATTTCACTAATGTTAAATTCAAACTGAGGATGCAGGGGAAGGCACGACTTCCATCAATATTAAAATGTGATGCATCAGTCTGCTTATTTTTGTGCTCTGGAACTTGTGAAGTGATTGAACAGAAAGTACAGCAATGTGAATAAATGCTGTTTCCCAGAAGCATGGTCTTCCCTTGCCAGGAAAACAAAATATAGTCAAGCCAGCATATTTTGGATCTACTGTTTTCCTGCAAGAATACTTTTTAACCTGGGGTTATTTATTTAGATGTAAAGGAAAAGGCAGCAGGTTGTTTCTCACTTTTAAAAGTAAGAATGCATGTTCTATATCTCTTTGAGACTTGCTGCAAACTTAAACAACAAAGGCACTTACCACTTTTTCCAAACTTAGAGACCAGCAAAAGTTCTCTGTCTTAAGAATGACATCTTATTTCTTGAGCCAGAATGATGTGAGTAAACATATATCTTGTGAAACAAGACAGTCCTTCGCAAGTCTGCTAATTGTAAAATAGCCTGTTTGCTTCCATCTTCAAATGGTTTTCTGTATAATGGGAATAAGAGCCTACAGGTGTTTCTGCAGCTTGAGACTGATTTTAAAGGCTGAGCCACATCATTCTGAAGCCTCTGATTTACATATCACAGTTATCTGGGAGCTATTGGTTTTAGGTGAACGGTTGGACTGGATGATCTTTTAGGTCTTTTCCAACCTTGGTGATTCTATGATTCTATGATCTTTTGCAAAATAGCTTTAAAACTGAAGCTAACATTTTTGCAAAAGCTTTCAAATCCCAATTTAAAATAAAACTGAAGTAATTCAGTTAACCACTTTGGACGACTGAATTTGACCCTTTGTAATGTGTGTTAGGCAGAATCACACAGAATCACAGAATGACACGGGTTGGAAGGGACCTCAAGGATCATGTAGTTCCAACCCCCCTGAAAAAGGCAAAAGTAGTCCATAATCACACCATTTCTACCTTTGAGTTTTGGTGTTTTTTTGGGGGGATTTTTGTTTGGTTGGTTGTTTTTGTGTTTGTTTTTTTTTTTTTATTTTGGTTTGGTTTGGATTGGGTGATCTCCCTGTTTAATTTTCTAAAGCATGGGGAAGGTACATAATTTGGAATGCTGTTTCTTCCTCAGACCCAGCTTTATTTTTACTCATGCCAGTGTGAAAACAGTAAAGGATCTTACTCAGTAAAAAACTTAGACCTGTTTCACAGCCATAGTTTATCACTGTTTCTTTACTGAAAATCAGAGCAATTCTGGAATTATTTGCATTTTCAGCACAGAGATAAATAAATGCTGTGTATTTCTTAAGCTTGTAGCATTTTAAATTATAGTTTACATATAAACTGTACTGTCAGTTGTTGTTTAATAACCTTAATAATTTAAGCATGAAAAAATAATATAACTTTAATAACAGCTTGCTAATATTTTGTAAAGTTCCTTAAAATTCCTTTCTGAAAGGAATAGGTTTCAATAGCCACCCCATTAATAATTTTCTTGAAAATTTCTAAGTGAAAAGTGAGTTGAGGCTTGAATTACAGAGATAGCTTATGGTACTTGGTAACAGTAGAAGATAAATTGTCAGTAAATGTCATTTAGTGAATTTATCATGAAATGTAGGGTTAAAAATCCAGGAGTCATGATTCTGCTTTAATTTGCTAGGATGCTTCATGTAGTGATTGCACTGCTGGCCATGGTTTTGTAAGACTCTATGTAGATTAATGATTGGGAATTTATCTTCAGAGGATAACTGCCCTCATAATGCGCTCATGAAACTAAGTACTGAAACATGCTTGTCCTAAAGGCTGTGGTTGCTAAGCACGAATTACATAGCAAGCTATGATGGAAATCCTATTTAATCTCCTTACACGTAACCAGAAAACTGCCACACTATCTGCGCAGGAGGTTTCGTAAATCTTTTACCAGCCGGATTTCTCATCCAAGAAATTGATTGCAATGGATTAGAGTGAGCAGCTCTTGCTGCTTGTGCAGTCTGATTGGTGGAGAGCTGGCATCTATTACAAACTATAACATGCAGATGAGCTCTGGGGACAAGGTATGGACTGTCCGATGAGGCGAGACAGTAAAGCTCCTGTGTCATCAGTTAGCTGCAGGTATAATTGAGCTGGAATTTGCCCTGCAATGAGGAACAAAGTATTTAAATCCATTAAGAAAATATTTTAAACTGAAGCATACAGCTAGATCATACATTTATTGAGCTGGAAAATTCTAGTTTAAAATGCTTGTATCCCCTACACTGTGTTACTTTCACTTTCCTTGACTGTATGGGATTAGAATTTTCTCCATTTGAGGAGAGAAGAATGAAGTAGCAGTGATTAGAGCTGATGTAGAACTGACTGGTATATAGGTTATGAAGGCTTTCTATTATGAGATCACATTTTAATGTATAAGTTAGTCATGCAAGTTGACACTTTTGATAGTGTGTTCCGTATTTGGGATTCCTTTCTTAAAAGAAGTTCAAGATAAGCTAGCTTGGCCATTTTTGATAGGATGACTGGGAAGAGCATGTTGTGTCCTAGGGAAGCTCCAGTACCGTGTGTTTTGGGTCCAGCCAGTACAAGGACTGGGACTGAAAGGCAGGCATTGTCATGTTGGTCTTAGTTAGGAAGAATGGCTTTACAGAGCAGAGATGAAGGAGGCTGCAAGCCCGGGTAAGGGTTCTGCATTCTGTTGGGTGAGGAAAAGGGACTGAGTAGATACGGAGCTCTCTCCTGCAGTGAACTCTCTCTGGACATGAAGACCTGCATAGAGAATGCTGACCCAAAGGCAATTACCTAAACAATGGGAAAGAATATTATCTTGTCATCCAGAGAGACAGTAACTGGGGGTAGGAGGCCTTGTAGTGATCGATGTTGAGATAGCAAGATGGTGTAATTGGCTGTAGCCACTGTCCTGCTCTGTCCGCAGTCACCATGGAGTCCATATGAAGATGCCACTGAGATAGATTAGGTCAAAATAAGATGGATGTAAATAATGAGACATGACCTGTTGCCTGTCAGTGGAGAAGTGATAAGATTTGTGCCTGGGAGTGGACTTACTGAGAGAGAATGTCCGGATTCAGAAGAGATAACTGAGGTTCATTACCCAGCATCAGTTTGGTGAGATCTGCAGAAAATGAATGTGCTCTTAAGAAGTATTTAAGAAGTATTTCATTATGCACAATGAATGTTAATAGAAGTTACATAGATAACTCTCATGCCTGCTGAGTGACTCACAGACTCAGTGGCTTGTCACCAGTGGCAGAGGTGCTGAAACTGGATGATCTTTGAGATCCCTTCCAATTCTGTGATTTTGATTCTATGGTTCTGTGATTCTGGTTCTGCATCACATACTGTGATTCTGGTGTAGTGTAGCTCAAAGAACTGAGTGCTGTTGAATTCAAGCAAAAGCTAAAGCAGTTTGTGGGATGTATATAGCAAAACTCACAGACCCAAGGCAATCACTACAGATTGTTTAGGTTTTAAAAGGGAAACTGGTTTTGTGATGAAATCATGTCAGGTGTGTAACAGAGCCTTTGTTTGCCTCACTGCTTTTGTGCTTAACCCTGCTCACTGGGGGTTACCTAATCTTGCCCTCATAGACATTTTTGTGAGGTGTGTACTGGGGCTTATTTTGGTTTTGTTTATTTTCTTTAAATACTCTGGAACTGGAGATCTGTCCTCTTTTTTTACCTATTTCAGGATTTTAATTTGAGTAGGGGGGAAGTCTGTGGATGTAATCTTTGTGAAATCAGAGATGGTCTTTATCAGCTATTAGAGAGGCCAGAGCTAGATAAAGCCTGATGTGGGGATTCAGTGGTAGTCTCTTCCCACACAAGGCAAAGGTTGTCACGCCGTGAAATTTGTAAATTATTACATAGTATAGGACTTGAAACCAACTCAGTACTACCTAGTGTTGAGGTCCTGGAGTTTGGAAAGAGAACAATGATACAGAAAGAGAAGAGAAACAAAATCTTTGCACACATGTAGGTGAGATAGGCATTGATGCCGTAAATACAGCTGCTGTAAGGTCACATACCCGCTCCACAGTGGGAAGAGCTGTGCCTGCTGGGTTAGGTCAGAGCAAAGATGGAAACTGAGAGATCTGGACAACTTTCCTAACCTGCCACTGGCCTAGCATCTGACCCATGGCTATTCTTCCTGTTTCTCTTCTTTTCTGCTGTGTTGTGGCTGTGTCTAATTATAGATCAAACTGTCCTTTTTTACCCCATGACTGCAGCAAAAGCACCAGTAGGAGCTTTTCCATTTTCTTTGATGGCCTCAGGATCAAGCTCTGTGTAAATACCATCTGCAACCAATCCTGCTCATAAAAGGGGAGAGGAAAGAGGAAACTAGTAATCCTTCCTGTGCACACATTTTCTAGATTCAAGTTACAAGTTTCAGGAATCTGAAAAGACTCATCTGAAGCAACGTGACAAGTCAGCATTTTTAGGGTTTTTTTTCCAAGTTTTGCAAAGCTTCCAGTTAAAGTTCTTCCTTACAGTTTGCTGGAAGGAATTAGGTGTAAATTCTACCACTTCCTTCAGAATGAAGCAGGCTTTTTAAAGCTCAGCCTTAGCCCTGTTGAATTTGCATGAATGAGGTGGTTCTGCTCCTCTGTCTCTCTTCAGCACATGCTATCATGGGTGAAATCCAACCCACTGAGGAATGAAAGATGAGTTTGCAGCTCTCCTATTTCACAGTGCAGCCTTGCAAGCAGAGGGTTACTATGAGGGAGGCAGGCAAGGAGGACGTGATGCCTCTCACGACTGCCAAGCCACACTGGTGTTCTGGGGGACTGGATAAGAAAGCGAGCTTATTTTGTTTGGGGGATGTTGGATTGTTAGCTCATCAGAGAATAAAGGGATGCTTATGTACATTCATGCAGCACTTTAAGATGCGAATGCAGACTGCTCTCACATATCACAGGGAGGGTGGTTAACTCTTGCTGCTGCAGCAGTTTATTTTTGTTGTTTTAATTTTAGTCCTAGAGTAAAATATTCTTACATATAAAATAAACTTTCAGTTTAGGAGAGAAAAATCAGGCACAGGGGTTTTGAAAAACTATGGTCCCAGGACTACAGTGAAAATAATTACACACTTCTCACAATCAAAATGGGCCCCTAGTAAGTGGGAAATAAAGTTTTCCTGTTTGAGCTTTCAGACTGTAAAGTGCAATTTTAAAGTGACACACTGTTTCACAGAGATACCTATGTGCAGTGTCAATAAGAAGACTTTTCCTGTATTTGCAGCCAGTCGAGATTGTTTCAGGGTTTGAACCTTTCATATTTAAATAAATGTAATTATTACAATTCATCCGTCGCAGCACAATTCTCAAGTACTCTAAGTTTCTGTTTACTTCTATTGACTTTGACTCAGGTAATAGTGACAAATAGTCATCAGTTCCTCCCTCCTCTGAAGTTAGAATACAGCCAAATATAACGGGTTAATGATTAAGTATAATTAGGGCTCTAATTGAAACCCTGCTGTTGGCTATTTGTATGCAAAGCAGTTTAGGGACAGCCTTCACAAAAGCTTTTGAACTGTAATAGCTTGTGCCAAAACACAGGAGTTTTCTCTTAATATGGTTTCCTTTGTTTTGCAGGCGCTTAAACACTTTAAACAAATGTGCAGTGATGAAGCTAGAAATCAGTCCCCACAGGAAAAGGGTAAGTGCTTTGACATTTTCTGTTACGGCATTGTGTATTAATAAAACTTAAAAGCAATCAAACAAACAAACAAAAAAAAACAAAACCCAGAAAACAAAAAACTAGAAGATTGTTTAGCTGTAGTGTAAAATTTTGGCTGAGTGGAACCTGCCAGTGACACATAGTCAAAACTCTGCTTACATTTGATTTTGTGTTGTCACTTAGTGAGAACTGAAGGGCTTGGCCACAGATAAAGGTTATTTGTCTAACTAGCTCTTCCATGGGATGCTGTTCTCAGTTTGAAAGGCACTGGGCTTTTCTGCCTGCCAGCAAGACTGTTTGTGTTGTAGCTTATTATCAGGCAGGACTGTGGAGTAGGCATGATGGATGGGATCCTCATCAGCCACAACGAGCTGGCCTGAATGTTAGAACATCGTCCTTGATATAATCTTCACAGTTCTGGTTCTTTGCCATCACACTGGAATTGTATTCTTTTCTCATAGTGTTTCTCATAGTGTAGGCAGAATCAATTTGTCTGAGCTTGGGCTGCACAGAGTCATAGCTCAGAATTAAAGCAAAATGTTTACAAAATGCATTGAACACCTATTTTAGAAGTTTGCATGTCTCCATGGAGTTTAGAAGGAGTTTAAAGGGTTTCTTGGATCTTCATGATCCTTTTGGAGCACGGTGAAAAAGAAGAGAGCACATCCTGTAACTTCAGCAAGGCAGTGCTGACACAAAGCTGAGTTGCTGGATTTTGCTGGTAAGGTACCACTTGAGAGCTGTCTTAAAACTGTGTGTCCTAGGAAGAATCAGTAGTTGATACCATCCTCTGGGATATTCCAACTGCAGATAAAGATGACTAAACTAAGGCTATACAATGCTGCCCTGCCCTTAACAAGAATGCATACAAATGCTCTGGGATTGTTTACCAGGAATTAATCCCCTCTTTCCCTATCTGTTTGTGGTATGCTGGAAACAGCACTCAAGCTCCAGAAGATAACACTCTAAGGCAGCATATATAGGAACTCCTTAAAAGAGGGGGTAGACCATTGGCTTGTTCTTTATAACCAGCAGAAGAATTCTCCTCCTTCTTTCTGAATGTTGTTAACAATGGAATGATCAGTATTGCTATTAGAGGTTGGACCAGACCTGACTTCAGGTCCAGACCTCAGATATTCCAGAGTCTGGGTGATTCTGATTTTCATTCACCTCTTGTTTTCTGGCAGATTTCTGTTCCATTTCATTATTTCTTACATTAAAACTTTTTAACACTAAGGAAAAAATTGTGCCAACAGAAATATGTGATTCTTTATGTTTGCACTCACCTCCTTGCAAATTATGGTTGCTTTACTTCTCCTGTTTTCCAGTCAAACCACATTCACCATCAAACCATCCTTATTATCCACTGACAGTTTTAGGAGACATTTTTCCTCTTGAAAGCTTTAAGCAGTTCAGTCTTCTCAGGTTTTTGTCATGAGCCATGGACAGAAACACTGGTTGTAGTAATTGGGAAGCAAAGAGAATGACACTTCTCAGTTTCCCTTATGTTTTTTGTTATAAATATGGTGTTTCACTTACTTTCCTGAGCTGATGAAATGTGCAATGAAAGAAAGAAACAAACAAAAAAACACAATAACAACAACAAAAAAGAAAACCCAAAACACTAGAAAAGAATCAGGAGCTGAAGTATTCAGAAGTAAAATACTAGAAATATGAGTAATTTACTTGTTTTTCAGACTATAAATGTTTACATACCTGGCACACAAATAGTTACAGTTTGGGCCATGCTTGTATATTTGTTTTTAAATTAAAACAGTCTAAACAAATCATGTGAAACTTCAGCAGTCATGGAGCTGTGTGGCAATTAGTCTTGCCTACTCTTTACACCAAAGGTTATTTTGTGGTTTCATGGTGTCACATTAAAATATCTCACATTGGTTTTATTCTTCTGACTGCATGCAACTTAAAATTTTCCAGATACTTAGAAGACCAAATATGTCAGTCCCAGAATCACTCCCTTTCAGGATTTAGATGAAAAGATTGAGGCATAAGTGATGTGCGTGTAAGTGTGCCCTCAGGCATTACTCGTACATCAAACATAATCATTGGAGATGCTATTTACAATTTACTTACGTGCTATGCAGCAAGTGAGCTTTTTCTGCTTGCTATCTGTGAGTGTTAAAGTCTGCCTGGAGCAAGACTGAAGTAGAAAGAAACTTTGCAAGACATTCTTAAAATGTTAGCTGCTAGCCTGTGGGAGGAAGAGTGGACCAGGTAGAGCCTGGAGGCATCAAACTGTAGCAGAGCAAGAGTTTCCTTTGCTGTCTCATTAGTCACAGTGCGGAGACTTTAAACTTCCCAAATAGGTAAAGAGTTAAGCTACTACAATTCACAACAGATGAGAAACATCTCTTAATTGCAAAAAGGAGTATAAACACAAAGCCGCTATCAGCAGACTGTAACTGGAGAGAGTCCAGGGGGACCCCAACCCCGGACTGACTCCAGTTTAAAATTTTATGCATGCCAGGAATTTCCATTGATCTGAAGGCTATCCACTGTGACCAATTAATTAAAAGCCTGTGGATACTAAGGTTTTCAGAAAAGAGCAAGTTAAAGCAGATTGCCTTGTTTGTTTCTTTTTATAAAGCATAAATCCTTTGTATTTTAAAAACTGTTAAGATATATTGTCTGTCTCATGTAATCTTTTCCTGTAATGGACTTTATGGTCTAATCTTCTTCTCCCTGAAGCAAGAGACTGTTTTTGCTTTAAATTTCGTGAGAACAAGGTCATGCTTAAATCAGTTTAGTGGGCATTGTATTTAAATGCAATGTGCTGTTTGTAAGTTTGCAAGCAGCACTTTCAGAGCTGTTATTCCTTGCAGAGTGAAGATTCAGATGAAGATGAACCATGTGCAATAAGCGGTAAATGGACTTTTCAGAGGGACAGCAAGAGGTGGTCGAGGCTTGAAGAGTTTGATGTGTTCCCTCCAAAGCCAGATGTTAACACCTCCTCCTCCCCAGAGGCTCCTCTCCTCCCAAATGCAGCCAGCCGCGAGAGTGTGCTCACTGATCTCAGCGAGCGGCAGGAGGTGGCCTCTATTCTCAGCACCAGCAGCACTAGCAGCCACCAGCCAACCCTGCAGAGCGAGGCCTCTAGCACAAGGACAAACTCAGTTGTGAGCATTTGTTCATCCAGCAATTTCATAGCAAACGATGACTCGTTCAGCAGCCTGCCTTTGCCCAGGGAGTTGAATAGTTTCAGTTTCAACACAAAGGCAAATGAGAAGAACACAAAATCTAAAACTAAGAGTCTGCTCAAGAGGATGGAGAGTCTGAAAATCAAGAGCTCTCACCATGGAAAGAACAAAGCTCCTTCAAAGCTTGGCCTTATTATTAGTGGGCCCATCCTGCAGGAAGGTATGGATGAAGATAAACTGAAACAACTTAACTGTGTGGAGATTTCTGCCCTCAATGGCAATCACATCAGCCTTCCCATGGTACGAAAAAGGAGTGTCTCCAATTCCACCCAGACAAGTAGCAGCAGCAGTCAGTCAGAGACGAGCAGTGCTGTCAGCACACCCAGCCCCGTCACGCGCACACGTAGTCTCAGTGCATACAATAAAAGGGTGGGTATGTACCTGGAAGGCTTTGACCCCTTCAACCAGTCAACATTCAGCGATGTGATGGAGCAGAATTTCAAGAACAGGGGAAGCTTTGCAGAAGACACTGTTTTTTTTATCCCAGAAGATCATAAGCCTGGCACTTTTCCCAAAGCACTCTCCAATGGCAACTTCTCCCCAACAGAAAGCAATGCTTCTGTGAATTGGAGGACAGGGAGTTTCCATGGGCACGGCCATCTCACTCTTCAGAGGGAAAACAGTGGAGATAGCTCCAAAGAACTGAGCATGGGGAAAAGGCGCAACTCTGCTAGCTCATTGAGCAGCCGCCTGAGCATTTATGACAATGTGCCAGGCTCGATCCTGTATTCCAGTACAAGTGACCTGGCCGATCTTGAAAATGAAGACATATTCCCAGAACTAGATGACATCTTGTACCATGTAAAAGGGATGCAGAGAATAGTAAACCAGTGGTCAGAGAAGTTCTCAGATGAAGGGGACTCTGACTCAGCACTCGACTCCATCTCCCCATGTCCTTCCTCCCCAAAGCAGATCCACCTTGATGTAGACAATGATCGAACAACACCAAGTGACCTTGACAGCACGGGGAATTCACTTAATGAAACAGAAGAGCCCTCGGGGATGCAGGACAGAAGGGACTCTGGAGTGGGTGCATCACTGACACGGTCCAGCAGGTAAGCTTGTGGGACTTGGGGTGGCCCCAGTGAGGTCCTTCTTAGACCAGATGCTTCGGTAGTTGCTGCACTGTGCTCATTTAAGGCCTTCGTGCAATACCATTTGAGGCCACTGAAGCATACGTGTGCTGTTCCCCTTGCTTCCAAAAACAATTTGAGCCATTGAAGGTATTTGTTCAACACTTCTAGATAAGTGATTCCCACACTTCATAGCTATATGTTTTTATGTTCAGTTTGAGTCATCCTTGAAAAACAGCTTGCTCAGCAAGTCAGTGTTAAGGCAGTTTTGGGGAATGATAATTCTTCAAACTGAAATGGCTTGTGGGAAGGTAAGGGATCTCAAGTAGGATTATTTGCTTTTTAAATTGTCTAGGAGAGCCAATGGAATTATGATCTGTTTCTTGTCAACGTATAGTAAAAAGCTTTAATCTAACTAAAAAATTGCACTTTTCAGTAGCAGGCTGTTTCCTAATAACTTGCCTGGGCATTAAATCTGTGGGGAAGATGGATAATGTTTACTTTCCTTTTATTGCTGCAGCACTGTGGGGGTTTGAGGAAGCTCCAGGGCCCCCCTCAGCTCCTGTTGGGATCTTCACCATGGGATGGAAGGCTGTACTGTGAATAGAGCAAGGGGCTGAACTTTGTCTAGCTCTGTTTCCAGTTTTTCTTTAAAGCTGGTGCAAATAATTTAGGGCATGGCTTCTGCTGTCATTTAGTCACCTGTAGTTGCATGTATAAATTTAATGAGACTTTTAAAAGAGCTTTGGTTTTCCATTTGATTTGTCTTGAAATTTGGGGCCTTTTATTCTTTACGGAGTTGTTTGATTCTGACTCTCTTTATGCTGAAAGGTCTTCCGAGGGGGGGGAAAAAAAGTCAACATTGAGCCCTTTGAGGATATCTGATAGGGACAGTTCATGTAGGATAGCTCAGCACACATGTTCTCATTCACACGCGTCACAGTGGGTGAAGAGGATATCCTGATGGCTAGTCCTTACTCTGCTCTCCATCATCTCCACAGGCACAGGCTGAGGTGGCACAGCTTCCAGAGCTCTCACCGGCCCAGCTTCAGTTCAGCCTCACTGCAGATCAATTGCCAGTCTGTGGCGCAGATGAACCTGCTGCAGAAGTACTCACTGCTGAAGTTAACTGCTCTCCTGGAGAAGTACACACCTTCCAACAAGCACGGCTTCAGCTGGTAAGGGCACAGTGCCATGTGTAGACAGGCCATCTGTCTAAGCACAACAGTTTTGCTAGTCCTAGGCAACTTCTAGAAACATACAACAAGTCCCTCTGTCCCACTTTTTCCATATTTGCCTGTCTTCATCCAGACTATGCTGACAGTGATTTATAGTTTCCTTAGACAGTACTAACGTCCTTAACCCGTTAGTTAGGAATAATCTCATTAGGACTGAGAACCATGTTCATTGGAGCATATGCAAAAATAATAGCAGTCAAGCAGAGGCCAGCTTTCTGTGCAGGAAGATATCTGCTTTCCATACAAAAAGAAGAGCTGATGGTGTATTGAGGCACTTAGTGGGAGCCTTGTTATCTCATTATCCAACAACTATCTATTTTCTTCAAAGCACAATAAATTGGGTCCTAATAATCCCATTAACTTGGAAGAAAAAAAAAAAAAAAAAAAAAAAAAAAAAGCTGAGGGAGAAAAAAAGAAAGTTTGGGAGAATCATTAAGGGGTTTGTTTTTTTTAGCCAGCCCTGTCTGCTGTGTCTAGGTGTTTGTAACCAAGTTGAGTGTGGGTTTTTGGGTTTTGTGTGTTGAAAGAATGAAATAGAAAGCTCTTTTATTATTCTATCTGCCATATAGCCTGTGTAACCTTCAGGCTGCAAAAGACGCAATAAAATTTTTCTTCTCCCTACCACAGGCCAGCCTCCTCCCTTCCCCAGGAGTCATAGAGAGTATTTAGCTTCAGCATCAAAGTACCTCCTGTTCAAAGGCTGTTATTATGTCAGCCTTTCTAAATACAGAAGTTGTTTGTTCTGAAAGACAGAAATAAGTATTGACCAGTTATCCCTGCATGCTTCAGATTCTCAGTGGAGATCGCAATGTGTTTTTTCACATTCCTTTGGCATGTTTTTTGACAAAGCAAGTATTATTCATACATATATCAATAATGCCCTAAACTTAACTGTATGGCAATACAAATTGGTTCTGTTTTCCTATATAACTGATTAGTCAGCTGTAAATATAATGCAGTGTTTGTATAGCCGTACTGTGTTTTGAAATGTTAAATAGGTCTCCCTATTCACCACTGGTACCATGTCCTATTAGGTGTTGTACCATATATTAAGTTTTCTCCATGTTTAGGAAAATGAATTAAATATTCTCACATTTTAATAGTTTGGGGTTTTTTTGCCTTCATGAAAGCAACACTTGGGAACTTAGGGATAAATCATTCTTTTGTACTTACAAACCTTTTCCTTGGAGTCAAAAGCAAATGGAAAAGCCTGTAATTGAAACTGGAGTAGGAGGTAGGAGTAACAACAGTTACTACTCCCTGACAAGGAGGGAGGTCCCTCAAAGGGGTTGTTTACAGAACTGAAGTTTTTAGCTAACAAACTCAGATGTATTACATCAGTTTCCTGCTGTTATGCACTCTGGTGGGTGGTGGACCCTGTTTGAGGACTTTGCAGAACAAGTAGCTGACATACAAAAGCGCATTGTACAAATGTCCATCTTTCTTGAAACCTAAAGAAGCAGTGTTATAAGGGGTCACTGACCACAGGATTTATTTTGACTCCTTTGCAGTTCAGTCCGGCCCCTGCCATTTTACCCTGTAGCTTTTGTCCTACTGATATTGATAGAGTAGTTCCACATTAATACTTACAGACAACATATTGCCCTGAATTTTGATCCTTTCTCTTAGAGAAACTATGTTTTCTGTTCTTCCCCTATTCCTGTACCTGAATGAATTAGCTCACTTATATTCTCAATACTTTTCATATTATTCAGCATACTAAAATGTTTCACTTATTTCATTCACTTTCTGCATTACTGGAAATCTATGAGATAAATGGTTGACAGAGGTTTCATTTAATTTTGTAATTTCTTTTACTTAATAGGGCAGTACCAAAATTTATGAAAAGGATAAAGGTGCCAGACTATAGAGACCGAAATGTATTTGGAGTACCGCTACAAGTCAATGTCCAGCGCACCGGGCAGCCTCTTCCACAGAGCATTCAGCAAGCCATGCGGTACCTCCGTAACCACTGCCTGGATCAGGTGGGTTTTGCTCTGCTCCCTCCTGTACATGTTCAGCACCCATTCCTAGTTTTCTGTTAGTTTTTTGTAGTTCCTTGGCTAGACTGAAAAAGTAGGCTCAGAATAAAATGGGCAATTCAAGAAAAAGCTTTCCATGAAATGACAACTCATACATAAGAGGTTAAAAAATGTACTTAAATTTCAAATTTGCCAGACACGATGTAAATGTATTTACTTTTCCATATACAAATATGTTTAGGTTGGACTATTTAGGAAATCTGGAGTAAAATCAAGAATTCAGGCTTTGCGTCAAATGAATGAGAGTTCAACAGACAGTGTCAACTATGAAGGCCAGTCTGCTTACGATGTAGCAGACATGTTAAAGCAATTCTTCCGTGACCTGCCCGAGCCTCTCATGACCAACAAGCTCTCTGAGACCTTCTTACAGATATACCAGTGTAAGTACTGAGATTTCTAAAGCTCGATGACAAATTGTCATTTCTGTAGAAAGGCCAGAAATTTCTGGGCCTGACACATGCTGTGTATGCTGATCTTGTCTTTGTGTAGTAACTGTTGTATTACAGACTACCACATAAGGAACTGATTTATTGCAGTAGTTCTTTCAATTTCATCTTTCTTTGGTGAACAAATACCTTCTCCATTGCTTGCTGTTTCCTTGATATTACAATATATTTTCAAGCTGTATGTGATGTGAGTAAGTAGAGGAGATGTGCAAAGAGTACATTAATATAATTTGGAGCTTTCAAGGGGATCAAAATTCACCAACTAACTGAGTTGTTTTTGTTATTTTTCTAAGAACGAGATTGCCATAGTAGTTCTGTTTTCTTTTAATTCATATTCTGTTCTTCATCATCATTTTTGAAAGCAATCTTTTAAATTGAATGCTTTTCTGTTATGAATTTCTAGCTACTTTACCGATAGGTACAATAAACAGAATGTTCTTAAAATAAATAGCATCAAAACAAGTATTTATCAGCACACCTGAAAAGAAATTATTCATCTTTCTGGGATGACAGATCCAGCTCCAGCAAAGGAGACATTCTGTATTGTGACTGAAATAAATCAGGTTCTGTACAGATGGCTGTTTTGTGCTTTCCAAACAACACATTGCCCTTCAAATGCTCTTTCAAAGTTGTTACTTGGAATGCTTTAAATGTGTTTTATAAAACATTTTATAAAATGGCCGGAGATGAATTAATTTTGCTGACCAGGACCCCAAAGCTTCTTGAAATATTCATGGAGATCCAATCTGATGCAGTGCAGGCACTTTGCTGATCCTGTTTCTTTTTCTAAGGCCAACCCAGCTGTCTCCTCATGTATTCTTCCCATGGTAGCCTAGCTACGACACAGCTCACTGCAAAAACACTTTCCTTGAGCCATTACAGTATTTTGTGCCTTCCTCTGTGATGATGGTGCAAATGGTTTATATCATCCAGGAACTTCCCTCAGACCTCCAGAGGTGGAGGTGACAGTTTAAAATAAAAACATACATACTGTTATTTCAGAGCACACTTTTGTGTTGGTGTTCTTTCAATTCCCAGGAAAGTTTGTGGAAAAGTTGAATCAGACTCTCCACTTCCGTGCATATTAAGCAGCAGCTCTTTCTGGTTAGTGCCAGAAAAAGCTGGACACAGAATCTCAGAAGTATCTGTTCCTTTCCTTTCACAGACAGTAGGTCTGAGCAGTCTCCAGAGGTGGTCGGGAAGTGTTCTTGCTATGCAAATCAAAATGCCTTAAAGCAACTGTAAATTTTGCTTCCCTACAGAGGACAGTTTTTCTCTTTGCTTTAGAGTTGCATGCCAGGCTGTGCTCTGGAATTGCCCATACATGGCTTAAATGTGTTTTGAGCTGATTTACGAGACAGCATAGAGAACAGTCAATTTTTGCTTAAAATTGCTTTCTAAACTCAATTGCCAGCCTTATGAAATTGCTGAAGCCCAAAGCATATGCCAGTTAAATATCTGGTTAGCAACGCATGTATTATGGGGCGTGCAGTCAGGGCAGTGTGGTGCTAATGACGATACGAGTGCTTCGGGACTCAGATTCTCATGTTGTCTTCAGGAATGGATGGCTTGTTGGAAATCCCTTTATAAGAAGCAGATCTGGTCTGGGTTATTTCACTATTTGTTCCCTTCAGGTTTGGAGGAGAAGGCCTTATATAAAGACACGCGTCAAATTTTTCCAATGAATGTTTGTTGTTAGTAACCAAGGAGCTGTTTAATGGTATGGGGCTTCACAGCATTGACTTTCTTTTTCCACTGCATGACTTTGAATGATTTGCTCGATAAAGCAACCCAGTGTGTTTGGTAAAGTACTTTCTGGCTATTTTATGACATCATTGTTAAAAAGGTTTACTAGCCAATTTATTCAATTAATTCACTTTTTTTTTTTTTTAATGCATTAATGCTTTTAATTTCTTTAAAAGCCAAAGAATTTCTAAATCAGCTGAACTGTGTTTGCTTGTTCACTGCCTGAGTCCAGGATTCTGTCATTTTAGTGCATCTGTGGGAGCAAGTAGCTGTTGAAATTAAATCTAAAATTAACTCTGGCCTAGGCACAACTTCTTCTTGCTTGCATTTTTTTGTGAGACAGGAAATAACTGAGGGTAGTTAAACTAGTGGGTTAAAAAAAATTCCTTCATGTTTCCTATGAATGGTATGCATCCTGAAGGAAATCGCTTCAAACTTGAGTTAAATATTTGAAGCTGGAGTTTGGTTTGGGATGCATTCATGCTGTGTGTGTGGAAAATCAATGGGCTGATGAGAGAAATACTAATATTCTGCAGATGTGCCAAAGGATCAGCGTCTCCAGGCTATCAAGGCTGCCATTATGCTTTTACCTGATGAGAACAGGGAGGTCCTCCAGATTCTTCTCTATTTCCTGAGTGATGTCACAGCTGCTGTGAAGGAGAACCAGATGACACCAACAAACCTGGCAGTGTGCTTAGCACCTTCCCTCTTCCATTTAAACACTCTCAAAAGAGAGAATTCCTCGCCAAGGTACGTCTCTGGAGAACACAGCTCATTGCTGCCAGTCCCGTTGACCCTTTTGATTATCTTGAACACCTCAGAAGTCATCAGATGTTGAACAGTCTTGTGACCCTACTTTTTTAACAGATGTACTGAAATACTAGGAAATTCACAAAAGGGTAGTAAGGGGGTTGATGCCAAAGGCAAAGTTTAGTGGGAATAGCAAGAGAAGTCAATAACAGCATGCCAAAATCTAGTCCCAAGCAGCCCTGAAAATTCTGGAATCTGGCTATTTTCTTATCAAATATCTCTCTTGCTCTGCATTAAATAACTGGATTTGTGTGTGTGTGTTCTATTTCCTGTGAAGGGTGATGCAAAGAAAACCGAGTCTGGGAAAACCTGATCAAAAAGACCTAAATGAAAACTTGGCTGCAACCCAAGGGCTAGCCCATATGATTGCTGAATGCAAGAAGCTCTTCCAGGTAAAACACATCTGCAAAACCAATGGGTGCAATACCAGCCAATATGGCTTAGGTCTGCTGTATAATGGAAAGTTACAAATGTCTCTTCATTTTAATAAGGATTAGTATGTGAAAAACAACCTCTTATAAAACTTTGCATCCTTGTCTGAGTGCACGCACAAATTTGAAGGATCACCAGGGGAGCTGTTTTGCTGACATAGGTGCATAATAGACACAAGGTGGTTGTGGGGTCCGGGGCATTTTTGTTACATTAAGGCTTCATTTGAACCACGTCTTCCATTTTTTATTGTGTGTCCATGAGGATCTGAGCTTTGGCTCTAATTACAAAGCACAAAGCTATTTCCAAGAGTTCCAGTGTTTGCTTTATATTTAAATTCCCAAGAGAGAGCAAGTCTAGGCCACAAAAGCATCCTGAACCGTAACACTCAGACCACCGGTTGGAAGGTCTGTAACAACTAAGGCATGTTCCCTCTGGGGCCCAGCATGGAGAACTAGACAAGTCTGCGTCCTGGTTTTCCTCACTGTCATCAAACCTTTTCAAAGCCCACAACTGAAGGCATGCCTGTCTCTCCTCTTGTAGCTGACAATTGCCCCTCCTTCAGCTGGTCTGCAGGGTAAACTTTGCTGTGGGATTGAGTCTGAGTTGTGTAGCAAAGAAGGGATGCTCCACTGGCGGGGGAGGGAAGAGAGGAAAGAGGCACCCTGTAATTCAGAGACTAATTTGCATCAAATCAAGGTCGCAGAGACACAAACTTAACTTTGGTTATTCCTTCATATTGACTTATAGACCTGACAAATATATCTTTTAGAATACAGCTGGTATGCTAGCTCAGGTAATTTGCAGACATAATTCCACACACATACTTACACAAAAACCTCTGCAGGCATCTCTCTCTCAACCACAGGGTGTGACTACTGCCAACTTTAGGGTGAAGGGAGTAGCGAGCATCTCATCAATGGGAGATGATACATACCCATCCTTTGATGACTGTGAAGCTGCAGCACTAACTCTTGGATTTAGGGAGAGAGCTGCAGGAAGATTATTTGTCCTTTTCATCCTTCAGATACCTGAAGAAATGAGCCAGGGCCGGAACTCATACACAGAGCAGGACCTTCGTCCCCTCAGCCTGGAAGAGCTCCGGGGCAGCAGCAGCACCATGGAGCCCTCTGACTACCACTGCTACCTCCAGGACTGCATGGACGACTTGCTGAAGGAAATGAAGGAGAAGTTTAAGGGCTGGGTCAGCTGTTCCACCTCAGAGCAAGCAGATCTGGCCTATAAGAAGGTATGCACACTAACTCGCTCCACCACTCTGCTTTTTAGTGCATCATCTCTAGTACAAGCCAGCTCTGGGGACAGATATAACAGACAGTTCAGTACACACCTTTATTTTGTGGATAGATTTGAGGAAAAAATAATAATCTTTTGACACAGTTGCACACCATCTAAAGCTAAGTTGTCTTTCAGCAGTAGTCAGTGAACATGCGTTGAATAGAGTTCTTGTGTTTATATAGCCCAGGAATGTTCACTGCATTGCATTTACACACCCTCACTCACTTGCGCAAAGCCTTGACAGACTGACTTTTGTTATGCAGGCAGTGGGAGAAAAGTTTCTCTGCTCTGATCTTGCACAGCTCAGAGCTAGCAGACAGACACGTGTTTCAATCAGATTTAAACTAGGATATTTTTTAATAACTGGGAAAATTAGGGTATTTTTTTTGTAGCACCGCAATTTAACAGTAGTTCGT
The DNA here is from genome assembly GCF_054131305.1 of Coturnix japonica. Classification (NCBI taxonomy): domain Eukaryota; kingdom Metazoa; phylum Chordata; class Aves; order Galliformes; family Phasianidae; genus Coturnix; species Coturnix japonica. Next base: position 66,718,714 of record NC_140666.1, read on the forward strand.
ATGGGAGAAAATAACTATAACTTAAAAATCATTTGGAATGCCTTTTGCTCATAGGAAAACAACCTCAGACTAAAATTACAGCAGTCTTAGTACAAGATATGTGTGCATTTGTATGTGTATATTTAATTTGCTCTATTTATTCAATAGTGTAAAATAAAAAGGAAATGTAAAACTGAGGACTATGCTCATTTTCCCCAGGCATGTGAAGGTCCCCCACTCCGGTTATGGAAAACTACCATTGAAATTGCTGCTACACCAGAGGAAGTTTTAAATCGTTTACTTAAAGAGCAGCATCTTTGGGATGAAGATCTTATAGACTCGAAAGTAATTGAACCTTTGGACAGTCAGACAGATATATACCAGTATGTCCAGAACAGCATGGCTCCTCACCCAGCCAGGGACTTTGTCATCTTAAGGTAAGAGATTTTTATGCTGTAGCCTTAATATTCCACAGACACAAACTTTGTCTACAGAATTTCTGTAGAAAGCACGTTATATAGCAAAGAAAAAAACAAAAAACAAAACAAAACAAAAAAAAAAAGCAAAAACAAAAAAGCCTGCTTATGTACAATTTGAAGTAAGTATTTTAGATGTTTGTCAAAGGCAAGATATTTTTTTCTTCCTTTTCATAGAACGTGGAGGACAAACTTCCCTAAAGGAGCCTGTGTGCTTTTAGCAACTTCAGTGGATCATGACCGTGCTCCAGTGGCAGGTGTCAGAGTCAATGTGCTCCTGTCTAGGTATCTGATTGAGCCCTCCGGGTCAGGAAAATCTAAACTTACCTACATGTGCAGAATTGATTTAAGGTACGGATTTCTACTTTGTCCTTTTGTGCTGCTAACATGTATTTTACAGTCCAAAATGTAGACAGTGCAGCACCTGCAGCTTAGTCTGTAGTGCCTGCACGTAGGGTTCTGAGAGGTCACAGATGATTATCTTTTGCACGCGTCTAAACAGCAGGGAGGGTTTGTTACATTACAAGCCCCTGATTTGTGTTCCAACACAGCTGTTGGTATATAATCCCACCACTTTATTTGCCCGGTGTATTTATTTGAATGCAAGGACATGTTTATGTTAAGTAAAGTTAGCAAACCAGACCAAATTCTCACAAAACTTCAAAAAACTTTTTGCTTGCTGCAGCGAATAAATTTTGGATCAAATCTATGTATTAGCAAGGCTGAGCTCAGCAAGTAAGCAATAGCATGGAGATTTCACAGTCAGGTGTTGAACCAGCTACATCTGTATTTGATTCTGACTAAGAAAAAGGTATGCAATGTTGCTGATACTTTCTTAATTGTTTTTTCCCTATCCATTAGGGGTCACATGCCAGACTGGTACACCAAGTGTTTTGGACACTTGTGTGCATCTGAAGTAGTTAAGATACGAGACTCTTTCACTCACCAGAGTCTTGAGAGCAGGGAAATAAAATCCAGGTGACTACTGAAGAAGAGGAACAGCTGTGCACTCCAGACCTCAGCAATGTAGATGTTACCCAAAACAGAGGCTCATCTGCTGCAGACCATCTGCAAGTCATGTCATGAAGGAATGACAGCATGAGAACTTGACTGTGAGCATTGACTGTGGCCATACCATACACTTTAAAGCTGCTTCCTGTCTGTTTAAGGTCTATAGTGTAGGCCTTGACTGGAATACATAGGAGGACTGTGCAAAAAAAAAAAAAAAGTATTGTACTATTAGGTGGTTTGAGTTGCTTCTGAGAAGCAAAATTCTTTAAATGCAAAATATATTATGAAATATGGTGAAGGCTCATCATTCCCATGTGAAATGCTTAGCTTTATGTACATACCCGTGTCATTTTATTTGTAGTGCGTTGAGGGACTTACTTATGTATCCACTGGAATAGTTGGTACTCTTCAATGTGTTCTCACTGAGATAAGCAGAGAAAGGTCTGCACAGAGATTAAAGAGTGAATGAGTGTATTGATGGTTGAAAGGATAGCAAAGTTGAACTTGAAACGTGTCTGGCACACTGATAGGTAGCCAGGATGGATTTTAGTATACTGGATACAGTTGCCTCTCCTGTGGACCAGGAGTAGCCATCCTTCCCATTTGTCAGTTCTGCATTTTGCTGAGCTCTAATGCTGTTAAATCCCCCATGCAGATGTTACAGTAGGCTTGCTCTGGCTACTGTTCACTCCTTAGCCAAATGATCTTTGGGAGTGAAGGCAATTCTATAGCAACTTTAAGTAAATAAATATACTTTGAAACAACGTAGCAGCTTAGAAATGAAACACCTACTTAACAAGCAAGAGAGGTGGTCGTGTCAATTGTTATATTGCCAAAAAATATTTGTAGATTTTACCCTCATTAATTATATGTATGTATTTTGATGAGCTGTTAAATGTTTTACCATCTTCTAAGAGCTCAAGAGGAAAAATTAAACAGTGGAGTCACAGGACTTCTGCAACAGCAGATGGAGTGAGTTGGGTAGAAGACTTCTGTAAGAGTTTTCTCCCTTTCTCTCTCTCTCCCCTTTGTCTGCGTGCTTACATGAACAGAACTTGAATGTGAGCAATTTAAAGGGGTACAGATGTGGGCAGAGAGAAGGGTGGGATTTTGTCTTGGGTTTTATTTGCTTTTAATTCCTTTGGGATACCCTCCCCCCCCCACACACACACACACCCCTAATGATCAAGGTATATGAACTGTAGGAAGTGTTGAGGTCCTCCAGAAAGGTGTTGTTCAGTAGGTCTTACTGTAAAAGTGAGGTGCAGTATTAAGTGATAAATGTATTTTGTGGCAAGAGTATGAATGAGTGGCAAGATGGAATTTTGACTGAGACTTTGTTACCATTGTCAGTATTATTTTAAGCTTTCTGATGAAGTTTTTTTTTGTTTTTTTTTAATTAATTATGGCAAATATTGTAGTATTTCCAGTAATAGTGTTCCTCATGAGTAGGAAAACCTTGTATATTCTTCTACAGCAAACACTTCTGAATTTGTAAAATTGTATGTTGTACATACCATTCTATTGTAAACATGTATACTTGCCCACAGTGTACTGTCAAACATAGATAAAGCATGGTAAAGATTATTTAAAATATACCTGTATTTATACCTCAGATATTCTTTTTGGGTTTTTGTACCTCAAGTATATTTTCTATTGTAAATGTGCTTTACACGATTATGATCTAAGTGAGAGAAAGGAAAATGTTTAACTTGCTATAGATGTCTGTACAGAATATATCCAATAAGTGCACTATTAAATGTTTAAAAAAGGTAATTGTAACTTTTTTTCCCCACATCCTTTTTTTCTTCTGCTGCCTAAAGCCTATTTCTGCAAGCTGAATCAATGCCCTCACTGATTTCTCCAGCCATTTGAACTCCTCCTTTCTGGGGTGAGGGACCAGCTGAAAGTCCTCCTTTCAGGCCCCAGATTTAAAAGTCCCAAGTAATCACCATCATCTGTCTTCCTTGTCTACAAACACATGCACCATTACCACAGTCTATGGACCACCCATGTAAATTGGTCATGGTGTTGTTCTTTGGACTTCCTCTGTCCCAACCATCCTCCAGTACAGGAGAGATGATTCGGTGTTGGTTTACTGCATGCTGAAGCTAGTTCTAATTCTATCAAAACTTTCTTTTTTAAGCTGAGTAGTTCTCACTGTAATGCTTTGACCACGGCATCTAATAAGCATAGTGATGATGACATACACATCACTATGTGTACATACTACACAAGTGTAGTAATTGACATCGTGCAATTTAAATTATTGGCTATGCTTGTCCAACATCAAATCAATTTGAGGTACGCAACAGCCATCTCCATCCTTCCTTAATGGCAACCTGATGCTGAATAGAGCCAGTTTGGTATGTTCTTCATAATGTTGAAATTCAGTACTGCTTTCTAAACAATTTAAGTAGGAGAGTAGAAGTCTTTCCCCCCCCACATGTCCTTTTAAAAAAAAAAAAAAAAAAAATTATAATTCTTCAAGTACATAAATAAATCATCCAGAAAGCCACATCACTGATACACAATCAGGGCACCAGCGCAAGACTGATAAATGATTCAGAACAGTAACAACAAATCCCACAGGACCCGCTGTACCCTTACACCAGTTTATTTGAGGGGACTGTTAGCATGCAGGTAGCATCCATAACTCAGACTAAGATACTTTCTGCTTAATATAACTGAAAATTAAATGTTATACACAGATGTTCCTCCTAAGTGCCAGAAGCACAGGTTCCCAATCATTTGGAATGAAATAAAGATTATGGTTTAATTTACCAATGCATTTAAATTGCAAAGACAAAATGCTAATCACTTTTACCATGTCAAAACATAATTTGTCAATATAGCTATTGGCTACATCCTTTCTAAAATATGTCTACAATGAGATACCTAATATTTCTGAAAAATTACTTTCAGGTGTTTCTCACTTGTCAGTGCAGAACTTTTTCTCCTAGAGAAATGAGATAAAGTACAAACAAACATCTAAAATGCTGCCTAGTATGGAACTGAAGGTGAAGCGCTGTTCTTACTAATGACAATAAGATGATACTTTCAACTATTCTTCTTTTGCATAGAGCACTATCCACGACTGGAGACTTGCTCACTTCCCCCTCCCCACTACCCTGATTGCCTGAGGCTTCCAAAGTTCTTGTAAGAAATGAATTTCCAAGCTGAGGCCAGGAACTATAAAGTGCAATGAAGGATGGGAAAGAATTCAAAGCAGAAGAAGATCCCATGAAAAGAAATTAGGACACTTATGCAGAAAGATTCAATACACATAATCTGTCCACTAGACAAGAGGTAGTAAATTTCTACTAGCACTGGAAGGTCATAAAAACACAGAAGAAGAGTTCAGACTGCCTGAGTGGATGTACAAGTTGGGATATATATAAAAAATTGTTAATGGAAAATCTGAAGCAGGAGAAATGGAAAAGACATCTTCTGCACAGTGAGAGGTCCCTGGTGCTGTGGGACAATCTCTCCCTGAGAAACAAGAGCATAAGTCATCTAAAAACATGCAGGCTAAAACCTTGGAATCATTCCTTCACTGACTTCTATAAAGCATAATGAAGACCTACGAGAGATCATCTGACCACTACTTGACATGATTACAGGATTTGCAAACCACCAGTTTTCATTTAAAAGTGTTGAGTAATGCTATTCCCCTGAGTAAAAAATAACACAGTGTCAAGAATAAAGTCACCGTGATGTAACGATTATTCTGGATATTCTGGAAGCTGCTAATGAGCACATCTTTCTTGCAGCTTAAGTTTTGCAGAAGTGGATTATTTTTATTTATTTATCTTAAGAATGAAGATACAGCACCTCCATTCTACGTGCCATAAAGATCAGCATGGAACTCAACAGATCACGTTGATGATTGGACTTGATGACCTTTTCAAAGGTCTTCTTCCATTCTAAATTATTCTATAGGGATGTTGCCTGAGAAGTTGGACAATCTTTTGGATTTCTAACATTTACTCAAAGCCTATCCAAGTTAGGAAGGTCTGGTAGCATGCTTTGTTCCTGCAATGCCTGTGGTGAAATAATACTGCTATTAAAAAATACTGCTATTCATATACATACATAAATATATATATATATTCAAAAAGTAGAGTGCTAAAAGTGCTAGTGTAATTGAATTACATTATACACATTCCAGGGAACTAAATTAAATAATATTGTCCACATTATGACTGCCAGCCTCCACAATTTGTTGAGATAAGCCCACTTTAAGCATAAATTCAGGACATCATAGAGGGGGGGGGGGGGGGGGGGAGGGGGAGGGGAAAGAGTAGGGTTCCAGGGTGCTTGTGCCTCATCATTAGAGCTGCCAGAAGACTTCCAGTAAATGAAAGGGTAATTTCAAAAAAGCATAGTTCCTGTTAAATCATTTGAATGTTGCTTTAGACAGCTGTTATCTTTTAAATGCACTGTCTACAAGCAGAAACAGATTGCATTCGTAGCACAGCTCAGAATAAGGTGGTGTGCAGGGTGTCAGCAACAGCAGAGCGGTTCTGCTAGAAAGAATATGAGGAGCCAGCTGGCCAAACATTTGTGACACTTCTAGCATCCCAGTAAGTGGTAGAGCATTCTGGAATATTTATTCACAACAAACCAAAAGGTCACTTGATCAGAATTCTTTATTGTTTCAAGTAAACAGTTCAAAGAAAACATACTTAGGTCAGGGTACAGTTGTCATCTTATTAAACATATAATCTTTACCTAAAAATATAGTTTAATTAACCCTCACAGTGCAGCTAGCAAAGTCCCTTGTAGGCCACCTTGTTCCCTACTTGAGACATCTGTACATTCGAGCATTTATAAAGTAGTCCATTTACACATTTGGGAAGGAACACAGAGACACCAAAATCCTCATTTGGTGTCAGTCATCTCCAGCAGTATATACTCATCTCATTTCATTTCACCAAGTATTTGCCAGCACCACAGCAGAACAACTGAATCTCTATGGAGCATCTATGAGGATTTCACTGGTCTATAGAAATGGTTTGTGTTTGTTTTTTTTGTCAGAATGTAGAGGGTTTTTAGGCAGTTTTGCAGTCTTTGTCCTTAACATTTCTACAATGTGAAGTCTTTAATAGCATTGCCCATAGCACAGTAATTCTTACTGAAGGTGTGTTTTTACATACTTTTAATATGACAGTTCAATTTTCTAAAGGATGCAACAAGAAAGCAAGCATACAAATAATAATCCAAATTAATTTCTAACACATCAGCTGTACGACATGCCTACAAAGCTGGAACTTAAATTAAAAGCAGGACTTAAAAGCAAGAAAATGGTAACACTTTGCAACCCATGCCCAATTTTGTTGGCCATCAGATAGTAATGAAAATTGCTCTGTGATGTACAGAAAAACAGTTCTGAAAGCCTTCCTTGTTAATCTCTTTAAAAACAAAAGGTTACCCTGTCTGGAAGACAGCACCTACTCTCCCTCTACAGAGTCACTATGTTCTAGTACCTAAAGCCTGGGAAGAACAGACACCAGGTGCTGAAAATGCAGTATTATCCAGCAAAAAGAAAAGCAAACCAAATCAGAGGATGCTCAGTCATACACAGCAAGAACAGCAATTATCATCCCCAAGGGCATTCCTTCTCTGTGCCATGCTCCTTATCAGATCAAATGCCACATGCAGCATAGAAACTCAGTTTTATTAACTTTGGCATAATGTTCAAATAACGTGGACATCAACCACATTTAGAAGGGAACATAACCACTTATGGATAGATTCCAGAACTATCACAGAATGCTCAGCAGCACTGATATTATACTCTACTTGTTCTACTGTCTTCTGCTGTTTCTCCCCGTCCCCCCCTCCCCCGGAGGCCTCAGCAAATACACTGAACTGTGCCTAGAGGCATTTTAAGGGCATTGCACAAGCAAAGAAAGAAAGAAAGAAGAGATTTTCTAGCTTCTAGTTGAATGATGGAACCATAGACTATATAAATAAAATTCAGTTTGATGTCCTCCCCTTTTCAATCCACGAGAAGAACTGATACTTGTATGTAGTAATAGCATCCAAACATTGAGGCAGAACACAGACCACACAGCATTAGTTACAAACCAGACCAGGCAGAAGAGTTATCAAAATAAAATCAATTCAGCTACCAGACTGGGGACAGAGGAAGTGCTGTGCCCCAAACATCTCCCCTAGTAAGGCAAGGCAGACAAAGAAGGAATGAATGACTCATTGATGGCAATTGGGTTTAGAGGCCCCACTGCTGAGGGCAACAGAGATCTCAGCAGGCCAGCCATGGCTATCAGGCTGTTGGGTATTTCTCTGCTAGAAACTCCAGCCACAGGCAAGCCTTGGGGAGCTACAAGTGCCTGATGTACCAGGCTTGGATAGAGTTGCATCTGGGTTAGTGCTTGAAGCAGAGCAGCACAGGGAGCTCCACCAAGACGCCTCAGGAACAAAGACAGCTAACCCTGACTTCTGGAAAGGTCAGCCACCAGCTCTATAAAAGTGGTAACAGTTTTCATTATATAAATAATGAATAACAATTGTTAACTATGTCTTCAGAAATGGGGTTTTTAGTGTCATTTTTCTTTAAGAGCTTGGAGAGAAGCATGCTTACAGAACTGCTAACTTGGAACTCTTACATTTCTATACAAGCTTCTGATTTGCTGCGCTTGCCTGTGAATATATTTTTCAAAAGAGGCCACAGGATGTTTCCTGAGCTGTGCTTCAAAGAGCTCTGCAGTGGTGCTCCTGTTTGGAGTGTAACCTGCAGAAAGGCAACCCCAACTCGCTTTTCTTTGTAATCACTTGCTAACACCATATATATATATAATATTATATTTATACATAAATATATTTATTCTTATATATTAGTTGTGTGGGGTTTTGTTGTTATTTTTGTTTGTTTGATTTTTTTTTAAGCTAACCACCATATACTTGGAGTTTTTAATGAGACTTTACACTATCTTCTAAGCTCCTTTTTTACACTATCTTCTCTAAGCTCCTTTCCTGTGCCTCCTCTCCCTCTGCTGCTAAACAGTCAAAACATTTTCCAGACCCAGACTCTCCATGCAGCCATTTACTGACTTCTGATGAAAGAGTCGCTGCCAAATTTTATAAAGAATGTCCCCTGGGGCACAGAGGGGTGGGAAGTATCCTTCATGGCCTCTGTTTTCTTCCCATACTGTTTAACAAACAAGAAACCCACCCGCAGCCACTCTGACCTCTATTTAGGCACATCCCTTTCAGGCAGTGACACATATGCACTAGGAAGGAAATGGCCCTTAGAAAAGATGCAGGGGAAATAAAGAACAACACTGTGTGGCTAAACAAACAAGCTCTCTCTGCTGCCCAGTTCCTTCAAAAACCATACCCAGCAGCCTGACTAAGTCTGTTCCCCAGGTTTCACATATCCCCTTCCCTCCCCCCCCCCCCCCCCCCCCCCCCACCAGCTCCACCACACTTTGCCCCAGTTGTAGAGTTAAACATGAAGGAATAATCCAAAACCCTTTTGCATAAACGGGAACCCAGTCCAGGCTCCTTGCATTGCTTAAGCCCATTGCCCAGACCAGCTTTCCAGCTGGACAACATGTACTACTTTGTCTCAGTTTCTCTACTTAGATTTCACCAGCTCTTCAAGGTAAAAAATATGTATGTCTGTATATATATATATATATGTATGTATGTATATATATATATATACACACACACATACATATAGGGCATCAGTTATTGCAAGTAGAATGCACAGGTTTTTGTGACTATCTGAAACAAGCACCTAGAGGCCAAGCTGAAGACAAGTTCCTGTTCAAGCTGCCTCTTTTTCACCCACAGTTCCAAAGAAATTCCAAATCCAATTATTTTTGATAGATAAGAGATGAAACAGATGTGCTACTAACTCTACTTTATGGAGGGGAGCATAACGATTTTGGAACCAGGGATGCAACTACAGTGTTTGAAAACCAGGCTCAATACTGCATGCTGATCATGGGAATGAGTTGTAACACACCTCAACTGCCAAACTTTGCTTAAATAATGCTTTAACTGGAGCAAAGAAGAAAACAAACATAAAAACACATAAATTAACAGTAGTTTAAAAGATTACAAGAATTATTTTTGAAATATTCCCACATTTCTCTGGCAAATTCCACTGATCATAGTCCCAGCTTACTGAAATCCCAATTGGAGAATTACCTTGGAGTGGTTACAACCTTGAGGCCACAGCAGAAGCAGAGCCAGGGGACCTGTTTCCAGTACCATTGAGTGCCCCTGCTTGCCAGCAGCACGCCGACCCTCAGGGCTGCTCCTCAACAGCCATTGGCCCCAATCTGGACAGAGGAAGGGAAGAGTACTGTAAACAAAGCTCTGACCCTGCTGCAAGGGCACTGTCCTGCTTGCAGTCCCACAGACTTCTCAACTTTTCTTAAAGTTTGTTGGAGGAATACACAGAAAAGCAGCCCAAGCTTTTGCAAGGATTTGTTGAGAGCCTTGCCCTGCTTTGCTCTTCACTCTGATAGCACGGCATGGCACAGTAGACAGAATGCAGGATGGAGCCTGGTAGGTGTCACGCACCAACAGCACTATTTGTGCTTCTGCCTGATCAGCATCCATCAATCATAGCTGACAGATAGCACCACATCCAGCCAGCTCCTGGAGGAGATAACATGCAGTAAGTTGAGTGAGTTGTTATCAGTCTGTATGGAGGGAGGGAAGGGGGATTTTTTTAAGCAAATCAGATTTTTTTTTTGTTTTATACCTATCATTATGCTCCAGGAGTTAATCAACTGGCATAAAAATGAAGATATATACTGCTCACAACTGCATCAAGCCTGTTTTTTTCGTGGCTATAAGATACCCTTTGTAAGGAAGCATTCCCTGGGCTGCCATTCCTTAGGGCTCACCACCCTATGAATCCTGTTCTTCTTCAGTCAATTGTTGATCAAGCATACTTAGTGTGATTCAGACATGAATGCTTCACTAAAGCACCAAATATCCATAAATGCTTTTCATGTGAAAATAAGATTCTCTGGTTACTCTAAAATGCTTCAGGAGCAGACAGGAGACTGAGCAGCAGCAGTTCCAGAAATCATTTCCTGCTGCAGCCCTGCTGTCTCTTACACTGATGCTTTTCGTTCTGCAAACCCCCCAATAGAGCCTGCAGGCTGTCTTGTAGGGCACTTCCCCACTGCTTCTGTGTTCTACCTGGTGGCAGTGTTCACTCCATCCTCACAGGGCCAGCACTGCAGCCATCCCAGGCTCAGCCTCGACACTTCACTTCCTTCTTCTGCCTTGATCTGATGAAAAACCTTCCACAGGCAGCTCAGGCTAGGTGGCCTCATTTGCTTTTAGATTACATCATTTTTAGCAGTACTTATAGGTGAGGAGCTTGTCATCAGCCTCTTGGAAAGCTGAGTAACCATCCTTTCTCCAGAAAGGCATAGGTTTCTGCAAGGGGAGGACTGTCTTGGCGTTTTTCTTTCTGGGACAAGAAGATGAGAAATGATCATTTAGCCTTACTAGTTATTTTCAAGCACATATTTAAATCACCAAACAAGGCACCCACAAGCCTTCATCAAAAGGTCATCAAGGTCATCAAATGAGCTTAAAATATTTGACTATTTTTGTCCAAAAGCAAATAAAACTTTTAGTTGATATCTCAGCTGCTCCTAGTTAACTGAGAGTCACTGAGGCAAAGCACTGCCATTTCTAAGGAAGTTTGCAGATGACACCAGGCTGTCTGGTTTGGTAGACATGACCAGGGGACAGGATGCCGTCCAGAGAGACCTGGACAGGCTCAAACAGTGGGCCCATGTGAACCTTGTGAGGTTTAATTGAGTCAAGTGCAAAGTCTTACACCTGGGTTGAGGTAACTCCCACTAATACAAGCTGGGGGGATACAAAGATGCCTGTACAAAGTGCATGGCTCAGCTGGAAAGGACTTGGAGGTACTGATGGATGGAAAGCTGGACACGAGCCAGCAATATGCCCTCACAGTACAGAAAGCCAACCTTACCCTGGGCTGCAACAAAACAAGTGTGGCCAGCAGGTCAAGGGAGGTGATCCTGCCCCTGTACTGGTGAGGCCTCACCTTGAGGTATTGCATCCAGATGTTGTGTCCTTGCTACAGAACAGATGTAGACCTGTTAGAGCACACAGAGAGTGTCATAAAAGTGATTCAAGAGACAGAACACCTCCCCTAAGAGGAGAAGCTGAGAGAGCTGGAGCTGTTCAGCCTAAAAAAGAGAAAGCTCTAGGGAGACCTGATAGTAGCCTTTCATAGAATCGCTAAGGTTAGAAAAGACCTTAAAGATAATCAAGTCCAATTGCAACCTAACCATACTACTCTAACAACCCTCTGCTAAATCATGCCCCTGAGCAGGGTCTGTTGTGATGGACAAGGGAAAATGGTTTCAAACTAATAGAGGGGAAATTTAAATTGAATATAAAGGCTTTGTTTTGATTTTAATACAAACAAAGTGGTGAGGTCCTGGCACAGTTTGCCCAGAGAGGTGGTGGATACCTCACATCCTTGAAGGCATTCAGGGTCAGGCTGGACAGGGCTTCGAGCAACCTGATCTAGCTGTAGGTGTCCCTGTTCACTGCAGGGGATTTGGATTAGGTGATTTTTAAGGGTCCCTTCCAACTCAAAACAGAAAAAAAGATACTGTGAGATAAGCTTAGCTGTTGCTTCCACTCCTGATCTCCTGCAGCTCCCAGGTGATACTTTGGCCCCATGAGGCCAGCTGTCCCTGTGCTGCTAGCTCCAGGACAGCTGCAGGCTCACCCTGGAGAGCAGAATTAACCACGGAGGAAGTCTCTCATTAAAGATATCTCAAACTCTCCTCCTTGGTCATTTTTCCTCACTGTTGTTCCACAGAGAATAATAAAAATATCCCCTGAGAAAGTCAAATGAAACACCTATAAGATAATCCCAGTGCAGATAACCCACTGTGCTACCTCAGAGGGTATTTATAGCAGATACATGCTTCCTCGGGAGATTATAGGTTCCAAATCAGTGCAGTTGTTTAAAAGAAAAGAAAAGCTTCTTCTTTCTCCTTAAGTACACTGAGTTCCTTCCACCACAGAACTACAAGTATGAAATATACTGTTAAATGCAACCAGCCAGCTGAAATAACTTCCCGGAAACCCCAATAATCACTAACAGTCATATTCACATGATAAAAGTATGGTGATACTAACAGCTTGCACTAACATGTCTGAACAATCAGAACTATAGATAAGCATAGAACTCGCTCTATAGATTTGTTTCAGAGCCTTTTACTACCTGATTATAGCTCCAGGCAACTCATCATCTATACAGACACAGTAATTAAGGATTGGTAATTCAGTTTTGTGGCCAATACACCCTATAGGATGACACATGGGGGTTCATTTTCAGCTACTTGGCATTTCAGATGCCCACTAGAAATCAGCTACTAGAAAGTCAAAGGAGAACAGCCAGCAAGCATTTCTATTTCGGCATCTCAACAGGAGAAAGTGGTTGCCCTGAAGATCTCAATAGGAAACAGTGTTACTTACACAGCTCCACAGATGCTAATGGAAAGCCACTGATTCCATCTGCTTAAACCAAGAACATGCAGCAGGAACCAGCACTTCCCTCATGCCTCCATTTCAGAGGAATACACTCCATTTCTTGGTAACAAGCCGGATACATGCAAGAAAACAAAGGAGTTTGGCTTGGGTTTTTTTTGTTCACATATTTGAAGTACATAGTATAGAAATAGCAAATAAATAAAACATCATAAATACAAGCATTTTTCTGGAATGATTCCAAAGGGGTGGGAATTCAAACAGCAAATCAAAACTGACTGCAGTAGATCCTAAGTTTTATTCCCACATAAAACAATTGAAATTTCTGTCAGCTATGAAGAAAACAGCTTAACTAGAAACCATGGATGTTTGGGAACAGCAGGAGGAGAGCAAAATCTAAGTGCAGTCCCTGTGCACTCTCCTGGCTCAAACTGAGAACATCAGCCACATCCTCCAGCCCTACAGCACCACAAAGCAATGCTGTATATATGAGCTCTAGAAACTTTCAGGTTTAAAACCACACCTGAACAGGTTTTTCACACATCAGACTACTGGAAAAGAAGCCTAAGACTTGAGAGGTTTAACTAAGTAGTTCAGCTCCACGTAAATAAATTACTGGGGGGAAGGTAGTGCTGAACTAGAGTCTACAGAAGAGTCTTCCCTAGGACAAACACACCACTCAGGTTTCAGACTGCCTGCATTTACCATACCAAAGAAACTGATCTAGCAGTTTACAGCTGAGCTATTTGCATCACCAGCTGAGACTTATATCTTGGAAAGGGTGGCAGAAGCCAGTTCCTAGTGGCCTCTAAAGCATCATCTATACCATCATCAGTTCCTTGAAGTTACTTTGTGAAGCTCCCAGTGTTGGGGGTTGAAAGCCCACTGCTAAGACAGGAACTAGTTTTATTCTCACTTTACAAGTTGGGAAGCTGAGAAGAATGTAGATGAACGAAGACAGTATCACACACAGTGTGTGAGGGAGATAACAGCTGGAGGTATTTCAGAAGAAATAAGATCAAAGCAAGAGATCAGCAGGTGTTCTGGGGAGATCAGCTGTCCTTGACTGTCTATCCTGTGCATCTTGCAAAGCTGTACCAACAAAACCACCAAAAAATATTGTTATTTCTCTGTTGTACGTAGGCAGGCCAGATAACAACACTTAAGATGACAATGACAACATGCAATGCAGTAACAAATACAATAAGCTAACTGTTTACAGTTTAGAAGGGTTAATATTAAAATACACATAAATAACTTCTCTATCATTAATCTTTTAAAAGATACCTCTTTTTTGTATCATGTCCCTTCATCAGATTTTCTCAGGCCGCTGAACTAGGAGGATCTGGTGTGCAGAACAGTGGATCACATTCAACTGCCACTACAGACAGTGATGAAAGGCCAAGGACACCATCAGGGAAAGCCATGCCTTTTCAAATCCATATTGTTATATTCTTCTCTCCACATCCATCTTTTCTTTTCTTCTCCCTTTGTTGATAATTTCCTGGTTTATGCTGCTGCACTCTTATTTTTTCCCCAAGGACCTCTCCTTGCCTTTCACTGACTGAAAAGGCACCACCTCATCTTAAATAAAACGTCAACTCAAAGACTCAATGCTTTAAGCTTCTCTGAAACATGCTGAATTCAGCTTTCCATTGCAGCAAGCAGCAGCTGAGGCACCCTCCCCCTAGTAGGTTCAAACACCAGCCTAGACGGACATTAAATTACAAAGTGGTGGCTCAGCAGACCAGCCCTGCCTGCCCTTGCTCCCAGCTTTCTCCAGAACTACTTGCTTCTGGGTGGACTGTACCAGGCTTGGAGCATGTGGGGCTTCCTCCCAGTGGTTGGTAAATGGAAAATGGAAAGCAAATAAGAAAATGGGCCAAAGTTGAATACAAAATTGTTTATTCAGTCTCAGCCTTTTAAAATACTTCTTGTTGGTGCACACAAATAACTATGTTTGGATCGCTTCTGCATTTTGCCCTCAGTTTTTGTCTGCAGATAGATCCTAGTTCAAAGACAGAGATAAACTGACATCTAGTGGAAAACTGAAGCTTTCCTTTCCCCCTTCTTTTGAGCAGCATATTTTAGGCAGTATTTACATGGACTGAATCCATATTACTATTATTGTAGAAATGAGAGATCTGGGAGCCCCTGAAGTGCTTTTACAAACAAACTTATCCTCAAATCTGTTGATCTTCTGGAGTTGTTGCTTCTAGTAAACCAGAATTATTGATTCCCCAGTTAATGTCTCATGTATAAATATTTTAAAACTGAGAAGCATTTTCTTCCAAAACTTTGTTTTCTAATGGCCTCAGACAAGTTCATCATATGGCATCACTTATTCCAACTAATGATAAGAATGCAAAGATGATTTTGCCTTGCTTTAGAATCCCTTCTCAGTAGTTGCTTAATGTTCAGCATCTGTGAAGGGATTTTGCAATACAAGACAAATGCCAAATGCAGCTGAGCTGACTGCAGAGTTCCCACAGACTGATGTAGGTAACATCACCCCTATGTTCTTGTGACTAATAGATTTGATTGGTACAGTGCTATGCTCTGCAATCCCTGCTGAGCAATTGCTTTACAAGGTCCAGCTGGACTGGAATTAAGTAGTGGGGATTCTTTTGCAGGCAAGATCTCTAAATATAATTCCATGGTACTGAGAGACTTTTGTATTCACTTCCTTAAAACAGCACTTTCATTCTTCTAGCACCTCTGCCCGCATGAGTCAAACTTATCTAAACTGTCAGCTCCTGGCATAGAAAATTCAAGTTCCTGTGACTTGATCCCTCTGTCTCAGCCAAGGGGGATGTGTGTGTTTAGACATAATCTTCCATGCAATTGTTGAAGTAGCCCAGACCTTTTTGTAAGTAGCTGAGAATACAGCTTGATAACTACAAGCAATGCCACTCAAATCCCAAAGGTGTGAATATTGGGTTTGATGTAGTGATCTTGAGGGAACCAGTGTACAAATTGATCTGAATAATCTGATTAATATATAACTTACCACAAAATCACCAAGGTTGGAAAAGACCAACAAGTCCGTCCAATCCAACCATCCACCAATCACCAATAGTTTTCACTAAACCATGTCACTCAACACAACATCCAAACATTCCTTGAACAATATATAGTTAAGTTCTGAGAGCTGATTTACAAGCCAATCCTCTTTAAGGCACTACTACCTAAAAAGCTAATTTCCTACTTAACACTCTAAAAGAAGTCCTACTGACCCCCCCCAAAATCTTCTGCTCTACAACCACAGTGACCTAATTTTGCCTGTTAAAATGATTAATCACATTACAGAATCATTCTTTATATTCTCATTCCAATCTGAGATAAATATAACTCTACACCTCTTTGAATGCATTAAGTAACTGTTAAATTTCTAACATTAAACACTTCCAAGTATTTCTGCTCCTACAAATGAAAACAAGGACTTTAGAACATAACAGTAGATCCTGTGTTTGTGTTCTGTCTTTCATAATCCTCTGCTACTTTTAAGTCAGCTTATGGCTGGATATGGGAAAGTCATCTTTTCCTACAGGGTTATGGGATTATTTTTCAGTTTGGCTCATTTATGAACTGATTTTCCTCTGTCCCTAGTTTTGTTCTCTGGGAACAGCAGAGACCACAAAATGTTTTTGATTATCCACTTAATCCCCTTAGGCAGTGTGGTGTCTTTAGTCCAGGCTTCAGTGAAACTACATTTATTTGTTGAGCTTTTAGTTCTCAATTTAAAAAAAAACTTGAAAAACTTCCTGTGGTGCCTTGTACAGCATCTTGGCCAGTTTATACTGAAAAAACCACTGTCCTATATTTCATATTCATACTTTTTACTCTTCTCCCTTAACTCCTTTTAAAAGCTAATTCAATGTCATATTTCTTTTTTCCCCTCAATTGTGAGGTTTTCCAGACTTGTTAGAAACATTCCTATTTGTTGTTTTGCCATTTCCTCTCACACAGTTTTCAGTTTCTGAATTCTTCTGATGCACTCATTCAAACCTTTGCATTTGTTCTCCAGGAAGCTGGCACACAAATGCTAGAGACTACTATGAAGTTGCTCGCAATGACCTTGGCATCAGCAGGAAAATATCACATCACGCTGTTCTCTGTATGCATCCAACTAGCACAGGGAAGACCAGCTTTGGTATACACAAACTAAAGCTGAAACCCAGACTGTATGCTGATATTTCATTGAATGTTACCCTGATAATCTGCTTATATTTCTGAAAATGAAAACAACAACCAATCACACTGGTCTGTAGATACTAGAGGCCACAGCAATGGCTCTTACTAACCCAAGCCAGCCTGAAGAAGCCCAGAGTACCAAATATCACTTGCAAGGATGCAACTCAGCTTTGACCATGTCAGTGACTGAGCACAGACATCTTCATTATCTACTTAATTCCTCTGGAAACAAAAAGGTGACTGCGTCTCAGATCTGTGCCATCCACTAAGAGTGACATCTCTCTAGGTATGCCTAGTGAGTCAAGCCTGAGAAATACCACTGTTTACTTGGGGCTTTTTGGTCCACTTAAGTTGGAAATGAGTCTTAAGAGTCATGGCATAGGTAAGGCTGACTGGTGGGCAGCCCAGCTTAAGAGTACTGGGGCTCCTAGAAAAAGCAGTTCCCCAAAGTGCCCAGAAGCAGAAGTCACTTCATAGTTAACATTCCACAATTCTGCACTCAAACCAAAACCCACAGGTTGATTTCCTGCTAATAATGACAGAATTCACCATATTTCAAAGACATTTTCCTTGAGTGTACTACTGGTTATTTAAAACAATAATTATAGAGAAAATAGAGTAAAAACCATTGGTATCTCCATATCTTTTTCATGAAGTTTTTCCATGAACTACTCCCTTGTTTTGGAGAGAACATCTATTGGTCTTTGAGGCTGTCACACAGCTCCTGAATAGTGCCTCCTGCAATTGCTAGTATTTGGGAAGGTGCATGCCCTCCCCCCCATGCTTGAGCCTTCTTCCATCTCATGATCTCCTGTAAGCATCCTGTAGCCCGTTCCAAATGGGGACCAACTCTTCTGATCCAAGCACAGAGACACAACCTCTCTGTACAACTATTCTACCTGCCAGTGGTCTGCAAACCCCTTTGGCAGCTCAACATTTATTATATCAGATGGTTATTGTTGCACATGACTTTTTCTTTATTTAAACTTCATTGTAGGAGTGTTAAAACTGTTTATGTAACCTCTTTATTGCATTTATTTCTGGCAATTTATCCACTTAAATGTTTTGTGTTGTTTTTTTCCCCATAGCCTGTCTTCAGTGAGCTCTCATTTACACGTCTTTTCTCCCAATAAGCCAAAGCCTAGTAAGTTATCACAGAGACATGAGCCAACACAGATTTGAGCACTCACTTGGGTGAACTGCCCAGACAGACTAATGCTCTGCTTAATATTTCATAAAGACATGAATTATAAATTCAGTTCAGATTTCTTCACAAAGCACTAAATCACTTCATGTTTCCAGTGAAGTCTCCATGTGAACTGAAAAGCAAAAGGTGAATCTGAGGACACACACATAGTTGTATACAGACCTTACCCTGTACTGGCCAGAAAAATCCCTGAACCTCAACAGCAGCCACATGCTCTGTCTCAGAATTCCCCACTGTGGACCTCACCCAACATCACAGTCAATGGATGTAAGTTAAAGCAAATAAAAACTCTTTTTATTGTTGTTAAACTTGACATATTTCCTTTTACTCTTTGATTTGGTATCTCTGGCTTTGATTTGGTATCTATGGCTGCGCTTTTGGAATTTTTCATGGTAACTAAATCATGAATGCAAGGTGCTTGTCTTTCAAACAGGTAAATAATTTTGGAATTAGAGTAGCTTCTGAAGTAGCCCAAAAGCCAATGGAGAAACAGCTGAGCTTCTGAAGTGGATAAGGCAAGTCCCAGGAGGCTGTTAGCACTCCAACCATTATTAATATTGATAAGAGATGCTCCTGCTCAGTACAGGCAGTGCCTTCTCAAGGCCATGCCATTGACTGAAACATCAATTTAAAGCAGCCTGGGGATGCTGTGGGACCTGACCTCTATTAATGTCGCCACCACCTCACTTCTAGCATTCTCTCATGTATGTTGAAAAGTGGCTTTGGCCAGTGACCCAGAGAACACTCTGTTTTGCCTCTTTCTAAATAGAGAAGTCTAATGCAATATTGAAAGGCTGTATTTTCCCTGCACTACAGCATTTATCCTGTTCAGAAAGCTAACTCCTCCTTTCAGAGGAAACATTGATTTGCCCTCCCCAGATGTACATAATTAAATCTGTCCATTTCTGTCAGCTTCATGGTAAGGAAACAGACCAGTTGTGGTTCACTGTGTTCCCTGTAGTTCTGACATAGTACAGTCCCTTCTATAAAGATAAAGAAAGAGACACAGAAAAGGCTTGTTGCTGCTTTACTGTAAAGATTCCCGTGAATGGGAGACTTGTATATTTTACAGGAGTGAAAACATCAGTTTTTAACCTGACTGCACACAAGGCACCTTTGTTAGTGCACTGATGACAAGGTGATTTTTTTCAGTTAGACAGTAAGTATCTGCTTGCTTCCTTCCATCCTCTCTTATTTTTTTCTTTTACTTGTGAAAAATTCAAAGTAATTGAGAGTCACAGAAAACTCTTTTCTTCATCCAGAAAACTGCATTTTAGATGTTGAATAGGCAGTAAAAAGCAGCCAGTATTGTACAGAAATCAACATACTCCATCAAGACAGAAGAGGGCAATCTAACACCATCTCACAATCCTTAACCCATCCACCAACTATGCAAAACTGAGCATTGCATCCCATCAACAGTAACAAATAGGGCAAAGAAGTTACACCCAAGAAAATTTCTGAAGTGAGGAGTCCCACTTACCCATTTTCTTTTTTCAAAGTCTCTAGCTCATTTCTACTTCAGTTCAATCATAACTGCTGAGTCTCCTCCTATCAGCTTAGCTGTTGTTTAATCAGATGACTTCACTTCAATTTAAGATAACCTTTCTCTGTAGGAGGAGATGATGAATTTAAAGAAGACAGCCAGGGTGGGTGCAGGTGCTGCTGATTTTCCTAGAACTGACATAGCAGCATTGCAGACACCTGCTGTCTTCAGGTACACCAAGCTCTAGGAAGGTGTGAGAATAACCTAATGGGCTCAAAAGGCACCCAAAAACAGACAATGATGAATAAATAACAGCTGATATAAAAACCAGAGAGTGACTGAAGTGTAAGGTGTCCTTAATTTTGTAAATTAGTCATTGTTGCAAGGTTTGCTGTAGTGCTTTCAGGATTTAAAATGCTATTTTCTCAATTTTATCTTCAACTGTCTGAGGTAGAAGTATGGAATACCTGGAAAGCATCATCATAAATGCAGATTAAAGGGTAAACAATGAAAAATACATAGAAGAAAATGCTCAGAAAGAATAAAACAAATGAGGTTAGAAAGTAACAGAAATGAAATTATTAGGAATTATGGAGCCTTTGGAAATTAGTCAGTTAAGGGTGCTGCACAATCCCTTGCATCTGAATGCAAAATACTAAACATATTTACAACTGTAGTAGCATACCAAACATCTAGAAATTCATTGTAGAATCATCATAGAATCTTTTGAGTTGAAAAGGACCCTTAAAGGCCATTTAGTCCAACTGCCCTGCAATGAACAGGGACACCTACAGCTAGAACCGGTTGCTCAGAGCCCAGTCCAGTCTGACCTTGAATGTCTTCAGGGATGGGACATCCACCACCTCTCTGTGTGGCCTGTTTCAGTGCCTCACCACCCTGACCGGAAAAAACTTCTTCCTCATACCCATTCTAAACTTGGACAGTTTGAAACAGTTTCCTCTCTGCACATGCAGCGAAGAGAGCAGACGGACATCAATTAGACCCTCTGGAAATTATAAATATCTAGCAGTGCCAACTGTGCTTTCTCTGCCATGACTGCTCTCACCTTTGCCATTCCCCTTCAATTCTCTGCATTCTTCCTATCTTTGCTCTTTTTCTTTAGCCCCTCTCAACTCTGCATCAAATGTCATTCATTCCTTTCACAGGGACCGATCCATATCCAACTACAACTACATTTGTTACCAATACCCCATCTGTATTTATACGACTTCCCCATAATCTAAATGCTACATGCTCTGTACTAAAATCCAAAAGGCCACATGATCTGTTCTACCAGATATACTCACCTGAATGGTGCTTAATTATTTCTAGGTCCTTTGTCACTTCTATGATAAATTTATCAGCATAATAAGAAGTGATCAGTATAATTGTAAAAGCACAATTGATGATCACTTTAACTGTAAAAACACTTTTAATTGAGCATAGCTGTAATTCCACCTGGAAACTGAAAAATTTTAATTACATTGTTTTTTTCTATTCTGATTTAAATTGGTGCAAAAAAACTGTGAATAAATCCAAAGAAATATTTTGATATTTTCTTATGCCACAGTGCTTAGTCATGGAGCACAGTAAACAGCTCAGAAGGGGCTCAGAAATGAGGCTCAGTAGCAGATAATCCTTCTGGACCATCAGCTACACCCTTTTCTATCATCAGCATGACACATAGTACTGATGTGGCTGAAAATTACTTTTCGTCACCTTTATTTACCTACTTCAAATAAGCACCTTTATGGCGAGGTTGACTTTGGAAGTCTAAAGTAAAGACAGACGTCTGGCTTCATATAAAATCAGGCTGCTCACCTGCTCTGCATTGTGTTACGTGGTCTCACTGAGCAAATAGCACTAAGCGTCTTTTCAAAAACACTGATCAAGAACTTACCCATACACAGTTTCCAGTGGCTAATGTATTTATTAACTAATCCTAAAGCACAGAAGTTCTGTATGGTATCATATTTTATCCAAGTAAGATTTATTTTCTGTCAATTACTAGTTAATAGTAATAGATAATAGGTTCTATGTACAGACAAAGAATTGATTACAGAGCAGTACCTAAGCATGGCTGTGATCAGTAGGTTGGAAGATAAAATCATGGGTATCTGCCAGAATTAATACACTAAAAAAATAGGAAATGATGAATGCATAGGGTAGATACAAAACTGTATATTTTTAACATTGACATACTTCATTTTCATGGAACACTAAAATAGCTGCAACTCCAGTCAAAGGGCTGAGCAAGGAAATGGGTAGACCAATGGGTTCAACACAGTGTCAACACCAAGAGAACCCCACAGACATATGAATGCAGCTCATTATGGCAGGGATGTTACAGGCTTAGAGGCTTAGAGCCACCATCTCTCTTCAGAATCCACCAGTGCGGTTTGTTTAAAAAGTTCTGCTGGTATAGAATACACAGCTCTTCATTCAGCATGACTGCATGAGTGACATAAGTCACTCAAGGATAAATGTGTGCCAGAAAAAGATCTGCTGGCATACTTACAGCTTTCATACCTCACCTGTTCTTTAAATGTTCCTATATAATGAGCTTGGAAGAAGGTAAATTAGTCGTCATTAGCAGGAAATAAAAATAAAAAGATTTTTCTGCACTTCTAGTATAAATATTCTATGTGTTAAAAAAAAAAAAAAAAAAAAGGACAAAATGCCATTTATTAAAGATTACAATTGTATTAGTCTTTCAGAAATAGATCTGTTCTATTGCATCTATTTTATCGCAGTTGTGCCTTCTGATTACGGTTGGTAACAGTTAACACAGTAGCAGCATTTGTTCAGCCAGTTCAGACCAACAATGATTTCAGTAAATTAAATTGTAAAAAAACAGGGCATGTACTCTTGTGTAATCAAGACATCTCCATGTACCACTTATGAGCAGATGTACTAAGGTCAGTAGCAGATTTGATACTGGCAAAACCAGGGTGGCAATTTTGCCTCTAAATCAGGCAAGAAATACAACACATTTGCCTTTAACCTTACAGCAACCAGATCTTGTAGACTAGGCATCACTGAGAATGCAGGGGAAACTGTTTTTTTTTTTTATTTATTCATTCATTTGTCATAAAGTTTTCAAGAGATTCACACTTTTAATGAATATTTTAATGTATGTATAATGAAGTTTCAGCATGCTGGACCTTAGGAAAAAACTTTCAAGATTGGATATAGGATGATAAATAACATATCTCATTCCTACACAGGGCCCAAATTCCAGGGGTGCTGAACATTCCCTAAAATATTTGTCTGGAAGAAACTGAGTTTGGTTCTAACTCCTCAGGCTCCTCCAGAAATTCTCAGGCAATGAGGTAAGCCTTACTGGTCAGACATGACAACATTGCAGATGAGGTGTGAAGCTGTTCACGACCCTCATGGGCCATGCAATTCACTATCACAGGCATCTATGCAATGTGCTACAGAAATGGGAGATGGAGGATGTGGTTGGAGCAACCCCTGTGCAGAGAGCAGCTGGACCCAGTCACATAGGGAATATTGCCTGTGCTCTGAGGTAAGGCTCAGACACAGAGGAATAATATTTCAGAAGTTTCAGGTGGATAGTTTTTATTTTCAAAAGGCAGTAGGGAATGCAAGGATTTGCCTCTGGCACTTGGTAGAGACCTGGGAAAGATAAAGTACAAGGATCCCAAACTAAGAGGAAGACAAAGATGATTCTTCTACAGGCAGAATCCATCCAAGTCAAAATCCAATCCAAAACCCATCTACTTACTCAACATAGACTGGAAAAGTTGTATTTTAGATACAAAATTTGACTTGTATCCTCTTCCCATCTATATTGTTTAACACGCCGTTTAGTATATATTCTCATGTCAGTGAATGAGGAGAGTTAATATGACAGCTGACTGGATGTGCACTGGGATCTTATTAATCATACCAAGTGTTATTTATCTTAGCTACCCAAGGTTTAAAAAAAAAGAGATATGCATCTCAAATATTTGATATTTTATAACCTCTAACTAGTACTGATACTCCTGCCAATCCCTCTGACTTCTATATACATATAACCAGTGAAAACCTGCACCACCAGAAATTAAAGTGAGGGCCAACATGCAGAACCTAACTTACAACTGAGGCACAAACTGAATTCTTTTCAAAACAAAAATCCAAAGTGCTGTTCAAAATTCATCCTGCCATTTGTTATGAAATACCAGTCACAAACAACAGAAGATGCTGAGCTTGCTCTGTACTTAGTATTGCCCACTAACAACTCTACTCCAAACTAAGTAGCACCAGGACCATGCTTGCTCCCAGTTCTGCAGCATGCACTCAAGCAGCATACACTGAAGTGTTTCGCAAAATGTGTCTATGTCTCTATTCATCTGACTTTAAGAATAGGGAACAATGTCATATATTTTAAGCATTTCAAGAACGAAACCTAAATGTCCAACTGAAAGGATATTTCTCATAAAAGATGTCCTGATCCTTTCCTTGTCTTATAAAAAAGTTTTATTTTTCAATAGAAAAGTATATTTAAAAACACAATTGTTTGCCAAAAGCAATATAAAACTCTCCATTTTTAATTTCATAAAAGTTTAACAAAACATAAATATTGTTTGCCACTTACATTCCTATATGCAGGCTTTGCATTAGATATTTACATATGTAATAAACTCAGGAATGAATGGAACATGACTACAAGGGATTCAAATTCCATGTCACACTGTACAACCACAGGAACAAGAAGCAGCTTAAAATCCTCAGTCAATACATTGTTTTGTCCTGTTTACAGCTATTGTTCTCTTTTCTCTGCAATAATGCACCAATTTCCATGGTCATAGCAGGAAGAGACTATCAGAAGCTCAGGCACATTCTCTTCTATCAATGAGCACAGCTCCCCTTCCCGAAAAACATGATAATAACGCATGAAGGCTTTTGTATCCAGTGTGTCATCACTTTGATCCCCAACAGACACTGCTGAATCCAAAGCAGAGTCAGTAGAGTCAGTTGTTGAAGTTCTTTTGAAAAACTTGCTGGCATTAGACTTAACAGCATCATCTTTATTACAGCTGCAGCTGTGGTCCTTGTCTTCCACTGGGCCATTTATAAATGCAGCTTCTTCATCCTTGCTCTGAGCTGCACTTTGGTGTCCTCCATTTAAACTCAAATCCTTCAGTGCATGTATGGCTTGTGACCATGGCAGTTTTTTGATGGGTGAGCTTTCTACAAACACATCATCATCATCTAAACACTGCTCTTTCAGCAGTGTCCTGTGATGACCCAAATCCAAACTGCAGTGTCGCGACTGCTGAATGGGCACAGTACTATTTGTCCATTCTCCTTCGTTCTTCAGAGGCTTCAGCTTTTCCGATTGCTTTCTGAGGGCTGATTCATCGAGGGATTTGGAGAAAAACCATGAGCGGAAAGATCTTCCGAGAGCGCTGTAAAACCTATTTTCTTCTTCAGAAATTTTCATGCAGCAGGCTCTGGATAAGCAATGGTCCGTACTGTGGGGATGTTTTGAATCATTTTCTGGTTGCAGATTGGTTTGGTAGCTGTAATCAGAGCTCAGTACCTCTGCAGGGTATATATCCTGGCTTTTTACTGCATGCACAAACTCTCCCTTATCTCCAGATTGATTCGATTCTGAAAAATGCCGTGAGCACAAGGCCTTGTTCCAGGGAACAAATACATCTTGTTTCTCAAAGCGACGATTCTTTTGTTCCATAGCCCAAACATAAACCATCATCTGGCCTCCAGGCATCAGTACTCTCGCCATTTCCTTTATTGCTTTGATTCTTCTTTGTTTAGTTGAGAAATGATGGATCACTATGAAAAAGGAAAGACATTATATATTGAATATGAGTAAGAGCAGAGCATTTTTTTATTCAACTTGTTCTATGTGTTTAATCATTTTAGTTGCCATATCACAGTCATTACCCACTGCAAGTCAGCAATGTTGCAGAATTTACTGATACTGCAGCACAAGTTTACCTCTTTTATGTTCACATTCAATGGATAAAAACAGGCAAATCCCAAAGTACATTCATCTGATCACAAAACAGAGTTCTGAGGTAAGTCAGGCACATAGAGTTTCTGTTTCTCTGCATTACCCATGAAAGAAAACAGTATGACTAGCTATCACAAAAATGCATGGTCTTTGGTTGAGTTAGGTAATATTAAGTTTGACGTTAGAGTTTGGAACACACTTGAGATTTATTTTAACAGGTAACGTAAATTCTTTTTATCATGTAACAAATATAGCAAAAAATAATATTGCTGAAAAGTTTTTCATGTCAGTGTGATTTCAGGAAAGCTAGTCAGAAAAATTAAACAGAAATATTTTCCATTGTGCTAATTCTGTAGAAAAGCATTTCCTTTACAGAAAGTTTATTTGTAGGAAGCAAGATGAGTAGTGTATCAGCCTCTATTTTCCCTCCTACAAAAGGTATTGAAAAAAAAAAAAAAAATCCTTTGTCAAAATAAAATTATTGATCACTATGGTTGAATTTTATTTCCAGGATAATTTCCAGATTTCACTGTAACAATAAAATGAAGCTGTGTTTCAAGATTTCTGCATTGTTTATAGATTCTGGCTCACCTAAAGGAACAATTTTAATAGCTGGAGAATAGCTATCAGCTGTTTGCTCTCTAAACGCTCAAAAACATTAACTTGAACTGAGATCGGTCATACTGTTGAGGTTGTTCTTTATATCACCAGATTGCGAGATGTGATTCAAATCAACGACATATGGACTGATTTCACAATTCTGTTCAGATGGGCCTGTAAGAAGCTACTTCACATAAATATTCAGTCTACTAATGTACCAGAATATATATGTTCTCAGCTGAAGTCATCTTCATACCTTCAAAAAAATTAGATTATGTGTGCTGCTTGACAGTAGCCAATTGTTGTAGAAAGATTATTTCAACATTGCAGTTATGAAAGATGTGACCAGATAGCTCAGATTTCATTCTTAATGATGATTACATTGCCAAGGTGAAAATGAACATTTAACCATAGACCAATGAAGACTCTCTTGGCAGTCAATATGAACTACGCCCTCAGAAGCATCTGACAGAAAACTCTGAGCAGAGTTTTCTATATGGTCAATGTTTTGTTTTTTTCCAGCTCCTCCTAACTGGAAAAAAAACAAACAAAAAACAAAACAAAACTAAAAGACACTATTTAATAAGATGGGGAGAAAGAAACTGATATTTTCTCTCATAATGGAGATAGGTTATACATCACCACTGAACCTCCTGTAAAATGGTATCAAACTGACAGCATAAGTATGTGAGCTTCGTTCACCAGAATAAAGAATAAAGGGCTAATCAGCAAGCGCTATCTAAGCAATTCATTCAACAGATTAAATATTCTTTGTGGTTAGAATTACATAATCATTCTGGTTCCTCTACAGAAATAGAAATCCTATAAAGAGGAGTGTACCAGCAAAGCCAAGAAGAGTATTTGATTCTGCACATAAATACTTGCCATTATCTGGAATGGGATAAAAACCACTTTATTTAGAATTAGATGGACACAGACGTATCATGTCCCTGTTCAGGAGGAATTAAAATCCATTACTGTTGAAAGTACAAAAATACCACATGAACTTTTAATCTTGTCAGGCCTTTAATTGGTATAAATATTTAATAGGTTGGCTATCCTATAAAGTCAGATGATCTGACAGCATTGAAATTATGCCTCAAGAACTGATATTTGGATAGACCTGACAACTATATAGTTAATACAAAGGCAAATAAATATACATATCAGTCACATATTGGTCAAAATGTCGTGCTTACAAATAATATATATTTTAAAACATCTTTCAGTCATTGACCATGTACTGTTGATTACTATCAACAATAATTTTCCAATTTTATATTTTTTCTCATGCAGTGAAACAGCCTGAAAGAAGCTCAAGCCAGCACTGAGTTAAAAACCTCAACTGTAACTGAGTATTCCACTTCATCCACCCTTTTCCAGGTTTTGTTTCTCAAATTATGAGCAATATTTTCAAAAAGAGAAATCAGAGGAAAGAAGATGTTAAGCTTCTTTACTCAGACAATGGGCATTTAATAGTTCTGAATTTTGATTTTGTGTCTATTCAAAGATAAATTTGTTTTCCTAATACATAAGTTTCAAGTTCTTGCTTTCTAATGAGTTTTCTTTCCATTTCAATGTATTTGTCAGTCTCTGAAGGAAGAAATAAACGCGTATCTTGACCATGTAATGTGTTTAAACTACAAGAGGCCACATTTATATGTTTCCTTCCAGTACCTGAAGGAGACCTAAAGGAAAGCTGGAGATTTGAGCAGCCTAATCGAGAGGGAAGCATCCCTGTTTATAGCAGGAGTTTGGAACCAGATGACCTCAAAGATTCTTCCAATTCAAGCCGTTCTATGATTCATTCTATGATTCTATATTAATTTTTACTTGTTTAAAGTCCGTATTGGAAAGAAATCTTTTCTTCACAGAGTCATCAAGACCACATATTTAAAAAAAAATAAAAAATGATCCACACATTTCCCTGGTCTACAGCACATTTTTGTAACAGACATAATTGTTTTTTAACTTTTATTACATTAATTTCAGTGATATGTGCTGTGATTCTTAGGGAACTTTTTGAAAACAAATTTAACTGAAGCAAAGACACCCAGAAAGAAAATGAACAATAGAAATATGTTTTTGCAGTGAGACAGAATGAGTGTATGTTATCTTACCTCCGATAGAAATGACTGCATTGAAGCACTGGTCCCTGAAGGGAAGGTTAAGGTTGTCACAAACTAGAACTTCTTCACCTCTCTTCCTTGCGATTTCTACCAGTGGTCCACAGTAATCACAGCCAAGGTTGTACACCTGACTGTTGACACTGAGGTACTTTCCAGTTCCACAACCTAAAGAAAAGAATACTCCTTACTAGATTAAAAGCTGTATATTATCAACACTGTCTGTTCCTCCCAAACCAATGAAAATAACAGGGAGTGAGGTGAGTTTTCTTTTCAAGTTCTAAGGTTTCCTGAAAATGTGTGTTTGCTTCTACTAGCCTAACTTCTGCACAATTCATTTGGGCTGTTTGAAATTATTTGTTCACACCATTAAGTATGTAACAGTACAACTATCACCAGTAAAAATACTAATTACATAACCTTGTTCAAGACTAGGCTACATGCAGTTTACTGGGGAAGAAAGCTACATGCAGGTGGGAGGAGGAATGAGTGGTCCTCTGCAGCCACTACTGCATAATCTTACAGCAATGTCTTTTTAGTGACCTACATTAAATCTCTTTGCCAAATACTTCCCTTGTCTCTGCTAAATACCCCACTCCAGCATATCTAGAGGGAGCCCAGGAGAAGGAAGAACCCTTTGGCCCAGACTCAGCCAGAAGGTTCTCTGACTCTATGGCAGAGGAAAGGATTTATCTGCAAGAAATCCCAAACCATATCTCTAACTGGCACAAGGCAGGGAGGAACATTTCAACTTGAGATAGAGACTTGACAATAATTGATCCCTAACAATTCTTGCCACACTGAGGGCATGTTCTCTTTCTGCCTTTGTTCTGTTGCACTGTAACACATGTGAATGTAATGAACAGTTCCAGAACACGTTCCACATAAAAGTATGTCTACTAAAAGACTGTGCTATACTAAGTTGAATTTTTTCAGAGTGTCCACCACTACCACATACGTAACAAGCACTTTTCAAAATTAGATTAGAAAACATTCACTGTAGTTACAGGTCAGTAGTGAAAAATAATTTCTGGAAGTTGACAGCCAGGCAACAGGGTAGCAGCTTGGCAAAGAGACCTGTCTCTGTACTGGTAATTCAATTTAAAGGCCTGGAGTTATCTTTAGAAACGTCACTGCTTCTTGCAGCACTGCTGCTGTCATTGATGTTAATGTGCACCATTATCTGGAGAGACAGCACAGAAACTGCTGGAGAAGAGCACAACATTTCCGTACTGAAAAAACAGCAAAATCAAGCATTTTGGTAGAAGGAACACATTAAGTCAAATGTGTATTCATTTAGAAGATTCAGTTGCTACATGCGTGTTTTTTAGTGGAGTGCTTTTTAATCACAGTGTTTTCTGAAGTACATGGTCTGCTCTGGAATGAAGCCATAGAGTGATAACACTGCCAGTACTCTAAAAATCTACATTTGCAGGAGATTCACTTTTAAATGAGTCATCAGGAGGGTGGATTCCTTCATGAAGCTGTTAACTACAGCCACGCTATTGCCATTTATTCTGATGAATGAACAATAATAAGGCAATTATACAAAATGATATTTCATTCTGTTGCTGTTATCATGCCTCGTGGCAAATAAAAATATTTTAATAAAAGTTGGTATTAAACAGAAAATATATATATATCAATTGAACATCTTATTTTGAACATGTTGATGCAACTGTGCAGCCCTCCTCTCAAAATGTCTGCTAAAAATAAACACTGCTGTCAGATTCCTGTAGGTCTTATTAAATACTTAAAGAGGAGGTACCCTGTGTGCCTTGATGGGAATACTTCTATTGGCAGCTGTAAGCATTTGCTTTCTGTCCAGATGCTTCACTAACATTTAAATTATTTCAGCTGTAACTGTAACAGGGTGATCTTAATGTTTCAGCCATAGTCATGACATTTGCTGATAAAGCCTCAAAGAACTTCAGCAAAGGTTTCGATGACCTTTATTGATGTTACAAAAATTTTTGGCTGAGAAATACCATGTTAAGCCAACTGTCAAATGAGTGGATGCTATAGCATATTTCCTGAGATTATTAGTGAAAATGGTGCAGATGTATAAAAGATATATATCAAAAATAATACAAGCCTAGCTTTTTTTGAGGACTGCTTGACATCATAGAACTGTACATTATCTTTTGATTATGGTAGACAAAATCTTCAGATATTTTTCTCTGACAGGATCAGGCAGATACAGAATTTAGTTTGTACAATTACTACGCTGTGCTGCGTAAATGCATTTTACCAGCCTAAGAAATGATGAAAATCCAATGATGCAAGGGTGCAACTAGTTTGCGATGATGCTGTGTATAGGACTGAATTTATAACACAAACACAAGCCAAACCTAAGGACCTGGTAAACCTTACAATATCTGCAAGTGCAATAGAAAATCAAGACATAAACTAAACATGTAGGCACATGACATCTAATATGGTTTTAAAACAATTTTAAAACAATCTCTAAATAAATAAAGGTTTTTCTCCAGGAAATATGTGTGATTAATACATAAACTACTAAAGTTTATGGACAATATTTCATGCTGTCCCAGGGAATGGCTTACCTATGTCAGCAACGAGACTGCCAGGCTTTTGCTCCAACAGAAAGTTTCTCACACGAGGCCACGCTTTGCTCTGCAGATCATTAAAGTAGGCAGCTGTATTTTCATACACGCTATGCACGTGCTGCTTTTCTAGCTGGGTAGCCTCATGTTCCATCCTGAAAATATAATGAAGATTATATACAGTGAAACATGAACTGCTGTAGGCTCTATTTTATAGACATGTATAATTCCTGAACTTGTAAGCTTGTTTTTATAAAATCATTACGAACATCTAATAGCCATCATATTTATAAAACACTTTTTAATCGAAGGATGGTTCTTTTCATAAATGTCAATAAAAACGTTTGAATTTATCATCTTCCTTCAGGAGCATTATGTAACTGCATGTACTGTTCAACAATAAGCACATTCCTCAGAAATTTGACCTGTGCAGTAAAAGCTTATCTGCTGCTGAAACAGTGCATGTACTCGGCAGGAGCAGAGAACCAGGAAGTTAAGAAAAGACTCTTCAGCATGTAGACAGGCAAGCTCTTATTATGGTCTTTTTTTAAAAATAGCCTGGACCCTGAAACTGAAGTCCATAGACAGTTATCAGATGGCTGAGATTTGCAGGGGAAAAAAATAAATAAATCAGGATTTCTCTACTCTTGCTTAACCATCTTCATTTCATCCAAAATCACACTCCAACAAACACTATCTTCTTAATTTAGTAAATGGGAATTAACTCCAGTGAGCACAAAGGAAGTATTTATGCGCTTTACATTAAGTGTATGTGAACGCTTACAAGAGTAGTGTAAAAGATCTTATCCACCTCGCCAGCTTTATGTTCTCTGCTATGTCAGGCCAAATTGTCCCAGTGGTCTATTTGGACTGTACCTATGTACTAACTCTCTATATACTGCCTATTTAATAGCTCTCTTTGAAACATTTATGCTCAATGTCTTTACAACTTCTATTTTCATTTTTCTGGCCTGATCCACAGTTTTCTTTTATGATGCATTAGCTGAGGTTTTACTAGCGAAATACATACATGTATGTGTGTGGTTTTATATATGTATATATAAATATACGTGAAAAAAATCAGTGACAGAATAGCAAATTCCCAGTAGCCAAAACTTCAGTGTTACCCTGAGGAGAATAAAACCATTACAGACTGAAAAGAAAAGCAGATACTATTGGAAATACAGACTTGAAATGATACCTCATGTGCCAGAAGTAACTCAGAGTTTTTCTTGGATTTCAAGTTATGTTGTCAAATGGGATGGGGTAATTGGAGGAATTTCAAGTAATTACTTCTTAAAATCTGAAGCTCACTCCTTTTTTTCTTATTTGACTCTTAAATAAAACAGATCATGTTTCATGTTTGCAGTTATCTTTCTTCTCTACCTTGAAATGTACTTTATTGTCTTCTTCAATTGCCCAGAAATCCTCTATTTATACACAGAAATTCCCAAGACTATCAATTATTTATCTCCTTTTGTCATTTTGTATGCTTCTTGCTATAGTTTGTATTTCATGTTTGGTTACTATGTGGTTCAGTGTTTACAAGTGTTTTTATCTTTCTACTTGAAGCTGTTTGCTCAGCCTTTGCAGTTCCTAAAAAGAAAAAAAAAAAAAAAAAAAAGCAGTGGAGAATGTTTTCAACAATTCATAGTGATTTCCAAATGCTATGGAAATTTCAGTTCATGACAACTACAGAAATAGCTGCCTGAACTGAAGCTTAATTTCAATATGCTAAACACAAAAGCCAACCTGGACTTGACATAGAAAATGGCAAGAAGTTCCCTATAGATGCAATATTCTACTACATATTTCGTGAAACTTTATTTAATCTCAATGTAGGCTGAAATTCAGCTTTGTTTTCTACAGAATCACAAGCCCATTACATTTTTGCCTTAACTTTCTCATTCACTGAGACTGCTACTGAGTCTTCTATACTGGACACGTGAGAGAGTATCACAGCACTGTATTAGAGGTTATTATTTTTGTATACATTTCATAAACACTATCAAGATAACAACTTGTCAGTAATCTTAGGATAGCAGTAGTCTACCAAAATCCAAATTATTTCATTTACCATTTTATTGCAATTTTCATTCCTGTTATTACATATATTTTGCAGACATTTAAGTCACATGATGAAATCAGACTTGCCAATTTGACTTTCCAGTCAAAGCCCTTAACTGCATGAGGCTTCACTTTGCAGCACAGCAGGGAAACACCCTAGAAACAAACCTCTGCATTTCACTGTTTACAGAAGGCAAGAAACCTGTGGAGACAGACTTGGCCTACAGCTGTACAGCTGTATTAGACAACTTTAATGTCACTGAAGACATAAAACTTAGAATTACCTAACTTTGCAAGCCAGTGACAGTACCTCAGTTTTTCTTTGTAAACAAAACCAATCATTTCAACCTTTTTGCCTTAAAAACATCAGACAGAGCCCCTGTGGCACATAAATGGTAGAAATTGTTCAGTTCATCCAAATCCTATATTGTGACTTTCAGGATGATGGGAACATCTGTTTTGCAAAGGAGGTAATGAAAATGTAAGATTTCCAGAAATCCCACTGCTTCAGCATCTGCTCTACTCAGGTTACCTGTAAGTTATCCAATGAGCTAGAAAAGAGCAGAAGAAGGTGATCATTGGGCATGCTTTCCTCACTCTAAGTTCTGTATTTTCTTGTGTGGTAGCTCATACAGCTGCCAAAGAGCACTTGCAGAGACTAGGTGCAAGAGTATGAAGGATACTGTGAACTGACAGCCAGTTGCTCAGTGATTGTGGGAAGTCCCCAACACAGGGAAACAGCTCTAGAAACATGGGACTCCAACAAACTGTTTGGATAACAAATGAAGAGTAGGAATTGCTCCTCTGCCAGTGCCTCCTGCTTCATCTGTTTGCCTGCAAGACTACAACAAGCACTTGCGTGTATGATCTATGAAGTGAAAGTAATAGATGGAAGCTGCAGCGTAGTTCTTGTTGATCTTGTGGGGAAATGAATTGTAAGCCCATCGCATGGAACTGTGGCATACGAGCAAAAATGACAGAAAGTAACAGGTTCTTTCACTCTTTCCTACAGATATGGTTTGTTTTTCTTTATTAAAACAAATACAAGCAAAATAATAATAATAAAAGTACTAAAAAATGACAGCTTCACAAGGTTTAGAAATAACTGTACTAACATACCATTTATTTTTATAGCTACACATCTCTCTAAAAGTTTTCTGAGTCCAAGGGAATCTACTTTCTTTCTTTCCCATTAATATTTTGAAACCGTTTAAGCAATTGACTTTTCAAGGGTAAGGAAAGTCATGCTGCTTGGACTTGTTCTATCAGTGCTGAAGTGATAAATGCATTTAACTATGTGACCTTGAAATGAAAACACAGAAAATTAATAATCCCAGCTTACAACATTCATTTTAAAAAGTTGGAATTTTCTTTTCCTAGGATTTTTGTTTGGTTGGTTGGTTTGGTTTTTTTTTTGGGGGGGTAGATTAGAAGTGATTTGGCTAATTGTCAAAACAGTTGTTTTCCCTCAGATACAAGGGGTGCCCTAACGTTGAAATGCAGTAGGCAGTGTTCAGTCCAAAAACTCTGTCATTCACTTCAAGTTCCATTTAAACCAAAGATTTTCACATCATCCTCTGTCTACCTTACATGTTATTTCACCACCACTATTTTAAACTGACACATAACACTGTGAAGTCTTCAACTGGCTCACGCTCAGTTCTTCCCATGACTGCCTCTATGTCCAGGCCAGTCACAATATCCAGAACATGTTACAAACTTTTTGTCAGTGGCCTCTCAGAAGCATCCTGTGATTTCCACACTAATCATCGAATCCTGCATCCCTCCTATTTCTCTTCAAATCAATTGCTCTTGATTAATTTGAGCCACAGGCTTTCCTTTACTTTTCTCTCTTGCAGATGTCTATTTTCTCTAACTCTCTGATGAACAGCAGGAACTTACCCAATTCAGCCTGAGTGTCAGATATGAAATATTTCAGTCTCTTAATGAGGACTCCTCTTATCTAAGCTCTTCAAACACCAATGGGAATTCTCAATCCCATTTTGGATTAAGAGACCTCCTACTTCAAAGATCTGTGAAATTCAGCACAGTTGTCTCTTCATGTTGCTACAGCAACACAAATCTTGGTTACGCATACAACTGCAGCTATGGATGTAATAATTTAAATCATAACTTTAAATATAGAACAGTATAACCACAAGGGCGGATCTATTTCCCACACTGCTCTGCTCTCCAGCAATAACCAGAGCAGCTATAGCCAATAATAACTGGGTAAAGAGTGAGAAAGTCCTACTGATTTCTGTGCCCCCACCTACAGGACAGGGAGAACCGTCCATAATGGTAAGCAGTACTTCCAGTCAACCACCAACTTGCTTACAACTTACCAGTCTTTTCATTCAAATATAAGTAGTGATGGAAAAGCTACATGTGCAGCCAATGGTAAGAAGCAACTGCAAAACATCGTAACACTCCTTCTAAAAACCCGACCTTTGTCAGAGCTCTGCCCACCTTTAAGATTGATTTTATAAAGCACAGTAATAATGTCCATTCTGATTTACAGTGTTTTATTTCATTAATAAAGGCAGCAAATAGGAGTGTGATTTTAGATATGAATCATTAAGTAAAACATCCTTACGAGTAAATAAAGGATAATGAGACAGAATAAAAAGAATCCTGCTGTGAATTGTTAAACTAGATGCAATCCAAGTTAAGCAAAAGGATACAGCAGAACACAGTTTTCTTAAGGCTAACAACTCTGGTAATTAAGTTCACCCACGCATGAACAGCAACAGTCCCATGAAAATGCACAGTGTGAAATCAGAGCAAAAGGAAGGCCATGCAGTGTGTTTAAAACCTCGCTGAACTGAACTCCTGATTCAGTAGCATTGTTCCAGTAAAATCTGTCAAACTGAACTGAAAAACAAAGACTTGAGACAAGCTTAGAATCACTGAATGCTCAGTGTGAAGCTAGAATTTTAAAGTAACTTCATTAATTGAAATAAAATCACTATAATCATACTTTTTTTCTTATTGCTAAATAGAATCTTGCTCTTACGAAAGACTAAAAGCAGAGAAAATGTCCTTTCAAGGTCCTGAACTAAAGTTTATGACTCAAATTCCCACTATTCCAAATGGCAGCCATTCACCAGCACATTTATTTTCTGTTAGTTTTATTCTCCAGTAAACACCTAGTACTATTCACATACTATTCTTTGATCATTTAATATTTCCCTTGCAATTCTGCATCTAGGGTCATAATGTACACAGCTGAAAGGTTGCACTGTAAGCAGATTTATTTCATTAGGTACAAGCTCCATTCTTTAGATAAGTAACATTCAGCGAAGACAACAATGCACAAATACAAATCCTTTGCTATTTATAATGCTGAAAGAAGGAGCATAATCATGCAAAAGTCCTATTAAATGTCAGTCCATCTTTCCTACTACAGGAAAATACACATCCCATCTCCAGGCAAAGAAGGTACCTTCCTACAAGGTCCTCAAAAAGTCAAAAATCCCTGATGCTAGACATGCTCTGATGTAATCTTCAGACCTTCCAGGGCACATCGATATACATCATGCTCCCCATCTGGAAAGCGCAGTCTCTCTTGCCTATGGCAACCCAGCTTTTCAGCAGCCACAGACCAAAGTAATAGGAACAGTAAGAAAAAAAAAGGGTTAAACTAGAGGGAAAACAGCTGATAAAAGAATTGTAGCTTGAAAAGTGAATCTTGGAATCATTTTTAGTTCGCTGTAATTCTGCAGTGCCATGTCAAGCCTGTATTATTTTACTGAGGAGGTAAAGTGCCAACTGCCTTGAAAGCTCTCTTTGCTTATGGATGTATCTGTCCATGTTTAGCTATGAAACAGAAGCATGTCAGCTATCTCTCCTGTAGCAATAAATGTGGACAGAAGTCCATATTTTTACAAGTAACCAATACAACAATCCGCATAATCCATACCTGTTAAGTTTACATTAATGACCTGCAAAACACATAGGTTGCAAAAGCTAGGTGCCAATGGGATTTTCTAGGCAAATCTACTGCTCCTTAGCCTTTTCATACTGATTCAGCAGTAAGAAATTACTGGGAAAGCAGTGAAAAAAAAAAAGCTGTTTTCCACAGAAAAGAGCAGACAAAAAATAGTGGGCTTAAACTACAGCAAGGAAGATACAAGTGAGACATTTAAAAAGCAATGAGAAGGACAGAAAAGAACTGAAGATTATTCTAGTGTGTGGGTCATGGAGCCATGAATAAGTTCTTAAAAATATAAGTTAGCCAAGCATCTGTCAAGAAACACATTAATGTAGTTGATACAGCTTTGGAGGAGACAGATAGATGCCCCAACATTAAGCTTTGTGAGTCTGTGTGTCTATGAATTTAAGAATATAACTTGAATTTTTCAATTTATAAGCAATATTTCAGTTAACTGATATTGAAGAAAGAAAGAAAGAAAGAAAGAAAGAAAGAAAGAAAGAAAGAAAGAAAGAAAGAAAGAAAGAAAGAAAGAAAGAAAGAAAGAAAGAAAGAGAGAAAGAACAATAATTAAAAGCTGAAAGTATGTTTCACATGTATTTACTACTCTAACATGGAGGTTGATTTTGAAGCTAAATTACTAAGGATAATAAGCTAATTTCCCCTTGGAGACAGTTATAGTTACAGTTGGTTTGTTTCTTAAGAGCTCTACATCAATACCTCAAGGCCCTTGTACTACACTACATACAAGCTTTAAAGTGTAGTAAAATTTTCTTCTTGGTCAGTGTAATATCTCATGTACTTTTAAAGTTATCTTGTCTCCTGTCCCTTATTTACCAGCAATTAACCAAGTGTTAAATATTTAATATTTTTCACCCTTTCTGATGAATCAATCTCGGTGGTCTTTTATGAGTATTGTTGTCATTCTGTCTCCTATCCGTATGTCTCTATTCTTTGTACCAAGCTATATTTGCAACATTTGATTCCCTAATGTCATCCTATAGTTCTGGAATTACAGTCTTTTAAATTCCTTATGTTTCCTCGGGATTTGAGTTTCCAAATGGATTAGTTTTAATTTATGCAGTATAATTTTCCTTTTTCTCCCATTCATAATGCTCATCACCATTGGTATTTAAATTGTTCTTGCTGTTACATACAAAGCCTCTCAAATTAAAACAATTTTACAAACCAATTTAAGTAAGACATTCCATTACTCAGAGATACATCTTCTGCTGAATCTTAATATCTTAGTGACAGAAAGATAAGCAGCACATTTCCAAACTAGATCCCCAACTAAGGCCATCAATGGTTACCTTTGATCCTAAAATTAAATTTAAATACGGCAAAATCAATTACAGTAATTACAGAATTGCTATGTGGATTCATTCAACATTTTTTAATAAACTGCTCCTGATAATTGCTAGTTTATTATAGCTGAAAGTATGATTTCATATGTTCAAATATTCATATTCAGTATACAAATGTATTCAGTGTTCACAATGCTGTCTTAAATAAAGTTTCAAAATAAAAGGTCTTGTGGCAGAAAGAGTTTTAGGCATTAAGTTATTCTTAGCTCATGACCATCAGAATGAAAGCAAAGACAGCACCACAGTTGTTGTTTTTTTTACCATAACACTCAAAAATCTGACTGATGATTGCTTACTGCATCCCCCATTCCCCCATAAGGTGCCTGGGCACTGTTGCAGACATGGGCTCTTCCACTAGTAGCTGTAGTGGGCTGGGCAGTGTGAAGGCTTAGCGTCCCGCCACCAAAACCCCTACACAAGAGCCTTCGTTTTCATATCTGCCCAGAGTTTCTTCCAGAATATTTTTCCATTTTAAAGGCTTTCTGTTATAACAAACAAGGTAGGTTTTACCTACCTTGGTGCTTCTCTATCTGAATGCAGAGAAAGGCCTTTACACTACGCATTTTTTCCTATTCGACATGTAAAGGAAATGCTGTGGTGATCCCCGAGGGAGCTGAAATTCCCTATACACACACTGGCAAAGTTTTCCATTAGGAAAATATTTGAATATCATTGTCTTTATAGGTGCAAAAGACTTATTTATTTATTTAGGAAACTATTCTATGATGGAAAACAAGAGTTAATATCTACAAAAAAACAGTGTAACACCATTAGAAATATTTTCTTATAAGAACTTCTGTCTTCAAATAAGTGATTTTTCTGAAATGACTACATGGGTATATTAATATACAAATATTCAAAAATAGATGTTTTTCAGTTACAAAGCACAAACCGAAATATACAATGCCTGGCCTAAATAAATCATGTCTGAAGTTTTCCAGGAGAAAACAAAACAAAACAAAACATGGAGGACTCTGTCCATGAATTTCAGTCAGTTACATAAGGCCAAGCTATGAATTGAATATTTCCTCAATTTTTCAATAATTAGAATTCTTTTCTCCCAGCAATTCTCTTAATACCTTTGTCTCCTGTTATGAAGGTACATAAATAAGTTTTATAAAGAGCTACTGTTTCCACTAAGTATTTTTTAACAAAAGGAGTTCATTTTTCATTTTAAAAATGATTTAAATTGACTTGGTAAGCATAGAAAAGTAAGAAGTATTTTTTCAATCCCTACAAATTAGAGAGCCATGCAGACCTCCAGCCATGGTTTTCTGCCACACAGGATTATTCTCTACCTAATATTAGCTATAAGCATGCCCACATAGATCCTGCTACTGCAAAGACACAGACAGTTGCTTAACTTTTTGCACCACAGCCATCTCGCTGATCTCAGGTATGTTATTAACAATGGCTGAAGGTAGGAATGTGCAAATAACTTTCTGCAGAACTGAGCCTCGTGCTGTTTGTGCCGTCCCATATTATTCTTCTGGGTCATCCATCCAGAATGGATGGCAGGATACCCGCAAACCAGAACGTTTGCATGGGAAGTGTTTGTCATCTGACTCAGGGCTGATTTCAATCTTTACAGACTTCATAACTTCAGGCACAGATTTATGTTTGTCTCAGAAAATGCTGAAGAGTGACTTTTCTTCATACCAAATTCAGTTTAGTAGTATATGTATATTTGACAGTGTTTTACCCCTTTGAACATCTCCTTGCCAGAGGCAATATTAAAATGCAGAGCCACAGCTACCTGCATGTGCCTATTTTTCCCAAAACACACTTCTCTGTAAGCTACACAATAGCAGCGCCACAGAAACATCTCAGTGTACAGTCCATTACGAAAACACAATGTGTGAGTGAAAACAGTAAACAAAAATGCACTCCATCAGAGAGGCAGGCACTTTATAAATAGCATATAGGCAGACATACATATAGCAATACACTGGATTAAAAATAAATTACCAAAATGAAACCCGATCCCCCCATTGGCTCTATTACAGGGCATTAAAAAGTCCTTAGAGGACCCTCTTGGTTGCTCAGGCAGAAACTGCTGCACATTTTCCTTATCTCTTTTTCAAGTTTCATGCTCAAAATCACAAACTCCAGAAGCACACATCACCCAAGCAGTTCCATCATCAGGGAATGTCATCCTGTGCACCACAACCACACAGCTGTATTGATGGAAGAATTCTGCTCCTTCCGTCCTTGCCAAAGAGCAGGAGTGGATGACCCGAGCACCCGCTGCTCCCACCATCACTCAGTAGGAATGAAACCCTTCTACAAACATTCAGTAAACATGGAACACTCAGCAACAGTGAGGTCTCTGTGTGCATTTACAAAGGCAATGTTTAGGTATTTTGAATATTCTGGGAGAGGAAAATATGTTAAACTATTATGACTCAGAATTGCTCGAGATCATTGCTTAGGACCGTTTGCCAATTCAGAGTGCATACTTCATTTTTAATTAGCCATGCAATCACAGAGAAACTTGTTATTTCTGTTGTAAATTCCCTGCACGTCTCCTAAAAACTACCCTTCCCAAGTGCTGCTGCCAAGCCCAGCACCAGCAGCTCTGCTAGATGCTAAGGCTGCCTGCACCGCGGCCCCGCTCCGTTACACGGGGAGCATGGAGGGTGGAGGGAGAAGTTAAATCTCAAAATCTAGAAATCCGTTCGTCCCAGGGAGGGTCAGCAGCTCGGCGAGCCGAGGGTCACCTCCGTTCTCCAACACAGAGCTGCCAGCATCAGGGCGCTATTTTGCTATTTTTCATTTTTAATTTTTCGGCTTTTATATTATTAATTTTTTTTCCTCCACCCTCCCTTCCCTTCCCCCAAAAGCCAGCCCTCGGGGCGAAGGGGGATGAGAGCGGGGATGCCCGTGCTCCGAGCATCTCACCCGGCGGCCCGCCCCGCTCCTTACCTGCACCAGCGGGGCGGCGGCGGCTGCATCCCGGCGCGGAGGCGGCGCTTGGCCGTGCCGTGCCGGGCCGTGCCAAGGGGGGGCCCTCGGCGGAGGGGAGAGAGGAGGGCTTGGCCCTCTGCTGAGGCCCCCCCTTTCCCTCTCTCCTCGGCACGGCCCCGATCCCCCTTCCCCGCCCCCCTGAATGCCAAATGTTAACTCTTTTCCTTACCCCCGTCGCATCCTGCAAAGGAGGAAGGGGAGGATGAATGCTGCTGGAGCTGCTGGTGGGGAGAGAGGGAAGCTTCCAGGGAGGAGGGGGGATTAACCCTCGTGTAGAGGTTAAGCTCGCACTGACCTTTGTGGGTGCCTGCCAGGTTTTGCAGCACGAGTGTCCTCCCAGAGTTTGTGATGGGAGCTGGAAAATGGCAGGTTGTTTCTATAGTTTCACACGTTTAGCCATATTTGTCAGAATAGTGAGCGGGGACCCCAAGAGTTTTAGGGCTGCATAAACACAGACCATAATTTGTCCTGTTCCAGGAACTTATAGTTTACATATGAAGTTACAGATAAATACAGAAAGAAGCATGAAGAAGCAACACAAACTCATGTTACAGGCACAGAACTCAGCACAGCATCACACTGTTGGCACCGGAGGTGCTGAACTATTAAATGTCTTTTGTGGCCTCAAATCAGCTTTGAAGGTACCGGGAGACAGGATTAAAAGGGACTAGTGGGAACATGACTGTGTATCAATAGGGTTCTCAAAACTGCTGAAGTGACTCAAGAACATGT
The DNA here is from genome assembly GCF_054131305.1 of Coturnix japonica. Taxonomy (NCBI): domain Eukaryota; kingdom Metazoa; phylum Chordata; class Aves; order Galliformes; family Phasianidae; genus Coturnix; species Coturnix japonica. The sequence continues at coordinate 66,760,957 of NC_140666.1, forward strand.
ATTGCTTTTAGTCTGACAAGCCCACCTAAAGCAAAAAACAACAGTAATACTGGAAGAGAAGAACAGGCTGAGAAAAACTACACTGGAGACATATGAAGCTAATATCCTGTTAAATATATCAAAGCCCTGGAGAAATGCTGAAGCCCTTGATCTTTATTATGAAGACATCCAACTGTCAGAGCTATTGGCCAAATCACAATTAACCTTCTTAACTTCTTCAAAGAGCTTTGACTGATTTATAAGACACAGCTGAGCTTTACAAAGATTGTGTTGACATGTATCCTGTTATTCCATCCTTCCACATGCGTCTGCTAATTTTGTGCTGTAACGCGGTGTCAGCTAATTGACTGGTACAAACAAACAAGGGTCTGATATTCCCTAGCGCTCTCAGAGACCTTTTCTTTTTTCTCTTTTTTTCTTGTAAGATGCCATTAGATCTGCTGCATTTCTGTCCTCGGGTACCAAAGCTGATTCCAGGAAAAGGCTGCATAGTCCAGCACCTCCAGTAACTTCATACCTAAGTTTCCTAAAAAAATCACTAAAGCGTGAATACCATCTGGTCCAAGTTATGTATTGACGCCATCATTGGCTTGTTTTAAAATCGCCTCAGCTTGGAAAAATCCGCCTCTTAGAAAAAGATTCTGATGTAGACTCTCCTGAAACTCTGTGGTGAATTCACTCAGCCTTTCCCTTAGGACCTAATCTTTTTTGGACACTGTACAGGCAAGATAGACAGTCCTATAAACTCTGGCAGACTTCCTGCTTCGGATGCATTTGAATCATATGACAATCATGTAGCCTAATGGGCTTTGGCAAAAAAAAAAAAAAAAACAAACCAAAAAAAACCCCAAAAAACAGAAAAAAAAAAGCAAAAGCAACCAGACAGGTACTATAGACTCAGCATGATTTACAAATTTATGCAGAATAAAAATAGAATACTTTTTCCTTTGAAGTGCTAGGCATCTGTAACTGTATAATAAATTGCTCTCCTTAACAACTCCTCCTCTCTAAACAATTAAAAGACCTCATCAAAAACAATTTTTCAGTATTAAAAAAAGATTTAGGTCACTAAATTAAGTGACTAAATTTTGGGAAAGCCAGAAGGCTACCCATGAAACCTTAATTCAGCCCTCTTGTGCGTGCACGTTCTAACTCTGTACTTAATTATGAGCTTGTCTGCAGAACACCAGGCTTCATTTGGAGCATTTGAAATTATGTAGTGGCAAGCATGTGAGACTGACTAATTAGGTCTCCTCCTGTGCTTCATCCATTTATTCCTTTGCTTTCTAGGGTCTCTTTTCTGCTTATCACTTGCATTTCTCATGTGGAAACTCTTGTTTGCTAGATCTGCCTGAAACTCTTACCCTTAGATAAGCAATTTAATAGTGAATCAAGCAACAATTTTTACCTTAGGGTCACAAAGAATTCTAATTACTCCTGACAAGGTTGTCATTGTCCGTTTTCTCCAAAGGAAAACAAAGACAGGAGAAAACAGTAAAAGTAGAGAAGTAAAAGTTTCCATGCTGAACCAGAAAGAAATTGAGGTCTGTCTTCACAAGTCATAGAGCTTCTTTCTTACAAAGGACCAGCTCTCAAATTGGCAGCTTTACAGAGAAGACTGTTGGAGATGAAAGCAAAAGGAAGGCATTCATTTCCCTGATGTCTTGAAGGGAATATAAATTATTCTGCACTGACTATACAGACATTCTAGAAAACTGAGGTACTTTTGTTCTAATTTGTGACGAAAACTGTAGTTGCTGTCTGGTTCTCTTGTATTTAGGCCTTGCAAATTAAAACCACTTTCTTTTCTGAGCCAGGTATTAGAAAAACTTTTCACTATTCAGAAGCTTCTTTTTAATGGAGCAGACATGAGTTAATAGCTTGCACCTTTGCTTGGTCAATTTGGTCATTACATGATTATAATGTTACATTCCAATTATAATGGTTTTTAAAAGTTTTCCAGTAGAGCTAACAAAAGAAAAGGAACCAATGGCATTTGTGACATGATCAGGTGTAGAAAGTTAATTTTATTGCTGTGAAGTTAAAGTGGTATTTTCACTTTATAGGAAATTTTTAGCCTGAAAGAAACTAAAGCAGTAAACTATTCAATATTCTTTTTCCTGGGATATGAAAATTCCAAGAAAATTTGAGCTAGGAAAGTATACAATTTCCTAAATGAAATGGGGTCTCCAGAGCCTTAAGTTCCCTTAAGTATAATCATACTTTGGCTTTCTAGACAATAACATAAAACTTGCACTCTCAAAAGTGGTACTTACTCTCCTGAGAGCTTCAGTATTGAGAGGCTTCCTTTGCTTTCTTTGCAATCATTAGCACTAGAAACTTGATTTCTTGAATGAAAGATAACATTCTCTGGTTCTTATTTGTTTCCTAGTGTTTTAGAAACAATAAATATCCTTAAAATCATGGTAGTATCCCATATTGAGTTCACAATACAGAGGGTAAGAAAGCAAAGCTAATTTACTAAAAGCACAACAAGTGGCAGAGCTATAGTCCAGTAAAATTAAATACTTGTGACTTCAGTAACATAATTGCGCAGATGTTTTTTCACTTATGCTTAGGATGCAAGCAAGCTCATCTTGTGGGAGATTTTCAGTGTGTGGCCTTCATAACCTCCTGCACAGATTTGCTGTGGGGATTAACTAGTAAAGATTTGTAAAGTGCTTTGAAAATTATAAAGCTTCAAGTTGTGTAAGTGCTAAGCAGTATTATTTAATACTTAAATATTGCAACAAAGCCTTATAGGCCTTCACCTTACTAGCACAAGTCTTTGTGAGGTCAGTATGGATGCTGCAAGAGGTACAGCAAGCAGAACTTATCACAAGAGAGAGAAATTTCTTAATTCACTGTCAGAGATTAATATGAAACACAACTGTAAAGGTGTTAAAGAGAGACTAACTGAAAAATAAATGTAAAAAGCAATAAAATATAAATCAACATAAAAATATAGTACTTCTTAAAGTGCCAGTTCCTTACTTATTCTGTATAATATCTTAACCAAGTAAACCTACAGACCATTTTCCAGGAAACACAATTCAGACCCCAAATGCATAGATGGATCAAATACAACACTGATATCAGCTGAAATGTTTCCAAGTGACAATAATTGTGTCATTGTTATCTTTCTTCTTCCTCATTTTACAGTTACAGTTAGGTTTGGTTTGTTTGTTGAGTTTCCTTTTGTTCTTGTGATACCAAGGGGACAGAGCATCTCTTAATAAGATAACAATACCAAACATAAACAACATGAAATAATTTGGTGCTTAACTACCTTCAACACAGATGAACACAACTGTTTAAGAACTACTGGCATCAATGTACTATAGATGTTAGGGTGGCATATTGTCAGACACTGAGCAGCATCCCAATATCCTGAAGCAATAGAACCCTATTTGGCATGCAAGGAAGGAGAGTTGGATTTATTTATCTTACAAGGACTAATTTCTATTCATTGGCAGTCTCCATGCAGGACAAAGCCCTCAGTACTTGAATTCCCTGCCTCTGCAAAAAAATGATGCAGACATTCCACAAGGACATGATTTTCAAGCATTTGCATTTCCTCTCCATGGCTAAGAATAAAGATTACTTTCCTGCAGCATTTTGACATTTTTATCTGAATTGAAGCATATAATATAAATTCATTTCAGTGAATGTTAAAGTATTAGCTGAAATTCAGAATCAGAGACAAGTAAAGGTAAGAAGGGGGCAAAAAGAAAGTGAAAAGTGCGGTAGTAAAGCAGATGCAGATCCTTGTCCTTTCCTGGGTGGCGAAAGTTGCAGGCCTCTAATGCATCTACATCTCTTTGAAAAACAAACTTTGCTACCTGTATTTAGATATTTACAGTCTTTGTGTGACAGGAGTTAAATTATTTGTCCCCAGACACACAAAAAGTCCGTGAAAAACCCAGAACTAGATGTTCCATCTAGTAAGAGCTTAGAGTAGACTTGAACTGAAGGTGTTCACAGAAAAGACTGGTTACATAGGATGGCAAATTTCACTCTACATGCTTTGTTACCAGGGTCTTATCAATCCTTTGTCCAGATATGAGGGAAACCAGAGATTATATACCTTACTCCTTACTCAGACTCAGTTCCTAAAATTCAAAAGATTCACCAAGAGTTTTAGGGGTTCTTCATTCTGATTCAGACTCAGTTTTCCAGTTCTCTGTGTACTTCTTTCCAGTACTTTCCAGTCCTCAACTCACTTCTACAGTTGTTCTTCAACCTCTTTGCCACAGCTGAGGCAAGAAAAGCAACTCAGCTATAATATTACTTTCTTTTGTCTCTCAAGAACCTTTTTCTTGGACTTCCTTATTGCCTTCTCTTTTATTTATAGAGTTTTAAATCATACAGTGGCAGCTATTCATTTATTTTGGATGCAAATTATGGGTCTTTCATACTGTTGCTCGTACTAATAGCAAACTGCTTGACCCATATTAGTATTCTTAATGCTCATTTTGGCAGAAGTGAAATTATTGTGTTTCTGAATGGGCAGGGATTTACCAGGTGCATTAAAAATCTAGTTAGAATTTGGAGATAATACATATGGGTCTTTTGAAGCCTGAGCTGCTGGGTTTGAAAGATACAATGACTGTGATCAATTTTGTATACAGCACTGACACAGTTTGGAAATAGTTGTATGTGGTTTGGTTTTCATGTGATTTTAGTATAATGAGCAATACTGAAACACTGCAAAAATAAAACCATAAAACCAATAAAAACAAGTGGTTTTGAATGCTGCTTAAAACCGGTATCTAGCATACAGGACAGAAATGAAGTCATTTCTGTATGCTGACATTTATGAAGCATTTTACTGTTCAAATATGCTACAGGAATAAAGATGGTGTTTTGTCCACTTACTAATTTGTCTGTTCTCATTGTACCATCCACTAATCCAAAAATATACAATGAATGCTTGTTTTTAAAACTATTTGATAGCAAACATTGGTGTTTCTGAAAGAAAAGTATGAACCAGTCTTTGCCCAGAAAAGGTAAACAACTGACCAGAAAAGAGAAACAAATTCCTAGTATTAAACTAAAGCAGGTTTTCTATAATATTTATGAAATCACACTGTAGCTGCATTACTAGTCTCGCTTCATTTGGAAAATTATTGTGATTATCAGAATGAAATTAGGTATGATGGATCACTACATTTGATCTTCTTAAAACGTAGATGTCCTTTCCTATACTGTACATAAACTTTGAGGGTGGATTTCTATATATGAATAAGAGAATCTTATTAACTTCGGAGGGATTTTTATATAAAGCCGGAAAAAAAAAAAAAAAAAAAAAAGATTTCTTTTTACAAGCACTCAGGAGTAATTTTATTGTTCGAAAAAAGCTTTTTATCTTCTTCAAGAAAATATCACATATTACAAACAAATGTTAGTTTATCCATATAAATAGTGAAAAAATGCATAACAAAATTTTGATAGACTTTGAAGTTGTCAGCCGTTTGTGACTTACCCATGCAACTCACTTTCTGAAGATTTTCAGACATCTCTTTTGGAGTAAAATGCTGTTCTGCCCAATGTCATTGCACAGAAGGCAGCATTATTCTCTGTGGGTCTCTCTTGGAGCTTCTAGGCCTTGACAGAGCAACCACTAGCATGAGAGGCACCTGAAATTAGAGGTAAAAATAAGTGATTAGAGAGTAGCCCCCAAAAGCCTCTGTACCTGAAGTATCCCCAGAACACTGAAAAATACAGTGCAGGAACTATACGGGATTCTTGTCAATCTGTAGCAGCTTGTGGAGGCTCAGTTGGATCCCCATCATTGCCACACATGGCATTAAAGTTATGACACTAAATTTAGACTTTTGGGCTGAGCTCTAGTATCTTCACTTGAGTGAGTATGTAATATCTTCTTAATCAATAAAAGATCTATTCAGGCCTGTTCAACTGGAGTTCAGAGAGCAGATCAAATGAAAAAAAATACAGAATCTCAAGACTAGACAGAATCCCCAGAATTGCATATGTTACTAATGTGAGGTATTCACTGTGATATTTACACTGCTGTAATAAGCACAGGTATCCCAGCTAAAAACTTGACTTGCTTTCTTCGCTGTACTTCATATTGATTAAATTTAAATACTTGTGGAAGCATCTAATTTGTTGGGCATAAGTACAATTGTAGCCATCTGTGCTACAGCATTATTAGTTCAGTTACATTACCAAACACTTTGCTTTATACCATTTTTTAATTTATAATAGGAAAATGTACTGATCAGAAATTTTCAGTGTTTTTCTCCTCATGTCATGGTATTTTGCCTAGTTTCTGTTTGGTTTTGTTGCAAATAAATATTTTTGGCTTTTATGTGTAGCTTCCTTGTTCATTTCACTGTGTTTTTCTATTCTAAGCAGATTTTCAACCTGTACTCATCCCTTCTAATCAACATTGAAGTCTTTATAATATCCTTATAAAGGATGCTGCAGCTGGCAAATTTTGATTCTAGCCATTGGGAAGTTTTATCCATCTAGTCACTCTTTAGTTAGCAATATAACACTGCTGTGCTGCTTGCCCTCACTGATTACCTTTGCTTCCACAAAGGAAATCTAGGTGAAAGTGTTAAGCCTCCTGTCAGAGATAACTGGGCTCCACAGAGAAAAAGATGACAGAGGAAGAGCACAAGATCATCAGCTAGGAGGATAACTACCATTCCCATAATACCCGCAGCATCTTCTCCAAGGTGCAATATCTGATACCACCATCTGTGTGCATCTTCATCTCACAAAAGCAGACACTTTTTAGGAGAGGATGCCTTAAATCAGCATGCAGTCAAGGACAATTGAAGTATAAAATTATACAACAGAACTGAGTTCATTCCTGTCTACTTGTGATGCTCTACTTGTGATGATGATGTTCCTTCCTACAACAAGGAGCAACTCCTTAACACCTGAAATCAGCTAAACAATTAATTTAAAAATCTGAATATTTCACACTTTGCACAAAGTCTGGCAAAAAATGTACACATACACATTTACATTACACATACATTACACATTGCTTTCTCTGTCATTTGTAAGAAAGCCTTGTTTGCAAATGATTTTGTTTTTCTTTCTCAGTTTTTCAAAACCATAACACCTCATTTGACAACTCTCCCTAGAATTCCAAATTCAAATATAACAAAGAAAATATAACTTTTCATGTTTTTCTCTATCCATTCCACACCAATTCTCAAGCCTAATATTAAAAGACTGTTCCTTTCAGCAACATGAAAACATAATGTTTATTAGCCTTCTCATTCCAGGAAATTCAGTGAACTGATTTCAGCAAATTAAATCCAACAAGAACACATCAAAAGATATTTGATTTGCCATCTTGATAAGTTTAATTGATGAATAGCATACTGTTAAGTTATTCTGTCAATAATTTTAACTTACTGCAATTTTAATTAAATACCAGCAAGTTCTTCCCTTAGCTGTTTATTTGCCAATATATTGTTAATATAACAAAGTAGGATCCTATTAATTCCTATTTTATTTCTCGGTGAAAAAGCTAGTGCCTCTGATGGCTCTGACTGCATTCACTTGGTACCTTAAAGCTACTTGTCAGACTAGATGGTGTTTCCTGCCTAGCACCCCAGTCTCACAATACATATAGAAAAGAGACAGAGAGATAGACAGCTAACTCCACGGGGACACATGTCCTGTTCTAAAAAAGCTGGAATGATTTGCATTTCATAATTGCCTTCTACTATCTGCTAATAGACTAATTTATCAGGCTAAATTGGAGTACATACATAATGCTTGACAGCTTTGATCATCTAAGAGGAATACAGCCCCAATGAAGCAATGTGATTCAACTAAAATAAATGATTAAGAGCAAGACTACTGTGTTATACTTCTTCCTAAACTTGAAAGATAGCAAGGAGCAAATGCAACCAGACTTCACTACCATTCAGCAGTGTTTTCTGTTGACTAACTTATTAACTGGCTACCAGTTCAAACTTACCTGAAGATATTTAGTGTAAGCAAGTTGAGCAAACTCAAGCTGTTTGAGATTGAATATAAATTACTGGCATGCTTTGTCTTTGGATGACTGAAGGAAGAGATCAAAGTACTTATCCAAAGACCAAATTTAGACTCTGAGTTGGCTATGTATAACATCTGATTATTTGGACACAAGTTCCCAGTCTTCATTGCTGTATACAGAGCAATAGATGCCTGTTTAAAAGCCTTAACAAGTCTTTCAGGTTGTTTAAACTTTATCTAATGTAAATGTAATGTTCAAATGATATTTTAATGTGCCATTAAAACATGGGGTTCATTAACACAACAGGAGCTCTGTCATCTCTGACTGATTTGTCCTTAAGACCAACAAAAATTTTCAGAACCTTTGAGATAAGCCAAACTATGAGCCTTTGTAAAATAAGTTTCTTTAAAGATCCAGAAGAGCTGGCTCTGCTCTTTCAAGAAAAAACTTATGGTGCTACACATATACTTCTTAGGAAGGACAATTTTAAAACAGAAAATCTACCAACCATAATAGCTAGACAGGTTCTTTTTCTACACAGTAAGAATAATGCTGTTGACTGACCCAAATACCAGTTTTTGCTGTCCTTGCTGTTCATATGCAAGTTACCCCATTCTTTTGCTGGAAAGAATGTAGCCAACAGATTTTTCTGTTTATAAAGAAAAGGTATATGCAGAAGTATCACTCATCATTGTTCAGAGCAGCTTAGTGAGAAAGATGTCACCTGTAAAACTATATGAAAATGTGAGAGCAATTTCAATCTAGACAGCTATGTTCATGGAGTATAAAAGCAAACAGTGATATACAAGAAGGAAACCATGAGTATTCACCTTTTATCAGCTTCCCACATTTCTCCAGGAGTTTTCATCAAAGTTTCTAGAAACATGAGCAACTTCAGTTGTAAGTAAAAACATCTTGGTTTAGGCTTGGACAACTGTGTTCTAACTTCCCCCTCTCCTGGCTTCTGAGGGATAATCTCTTGTTCTACAGTCAGGCTGCTCTCTTCAACCCTCGCCTCCTACCACATGCACAAAGTTGCTTTTTCAGGACCATTTACTGCTCTTGAGATATATTTAGTTTTGTCTTGCCTGCCTGTAAATACATTTGCAGGTCCCTAATGGCTCTGATATCTTTGCTAACCATCTTCAGCAGAATTTCAGCACAATGGTCTTAATTTACATTCCAGAGATTCACATTCACAGGTATACCACAGTTAACACTTGAGTTAACTCAGATAAATCCTAGTCTAGATAATTTTACACTAATCTTCAGATGGCTTTATAGACATAGCCACAGTGGTTTCTTTCCAGCTCTCGGTGGCCAATGAGAGCTCTGTAAATTAGCTTTACTGAATGTGAGGATGAAGTTCTGAAACAAAGGGACTAAGGTACAGTTCCAGGAATTGTACATGGATAAAAAGCCAAATAGTTCAGACTTAGTGAAGTCTTCCAAGAGAAAGATGTTTCTCTGAAACAACCCATAACTCAAATTTCCTAATAGTTAGCTGAAGACAAGATATACGTGCTACAAATACCATCCTTATGTGCTTAAATCTTACCATATGGATGAGCTTTGGCAAAGGCCAAGCTGTTAATGCCAACAGACAGATGAATGTCTGAAGTAGCAGGACTTTCAGTGATGAGTACTGCAACACCTACATCTGCCTCAAGGAAGCGATCCATCTGTATTCTTAGCCAAAGTCAATTTGTTAAGGGACACTGCCTTCTGTCTTGATTTCATACCACTCTTTGCAAGAGGATTAGTCTAAATTTCCTGTCTTTCCCTGTTATATAAGCTTCATCTGAATTAAAGCTTACTTCAGCTTCTTAGATAAAGGTACATCTTTTTATAATTTATATCCAGAAATCAGTTCTATATTTCAGTGTCATTTAGTCATTTTTGTAAAAGTATTTGAAAGGGATAATAAGATTAAAATATTTTAAATAAAATAGGAAGCATTAATTATCTGCCTTATTTTATGCTAGAAATTAGGCACATAATTACAATGGAAAATTATCTAACAGTGTACCTGACTCATTCTCCAGTATATTATCAAAGTTAGAAACAGCCATACTAAGTGTCCAGGGAATAAGAAATGCTAATTATATTGTCTGGCTCTGAGTGCTCTGATAGTACTTTACAAAAATAAATAGCTATTGTGTGTCGCCTATTTAATGTAACTGGGCTGCATGAAAAGAAGTTTAAAAAAAACCTCTTATGTAGAGTTTTCTATTTAAAGAATCTTTCTGGATTCAGCAAATAATAATCTTTTTAAAAACGTGTTTGATTGTTTTTCAAGCTTTTCTGATTGATTTGGCATGCAAAAGAGTGATCTAATTGTTACCACTGTGATGAAGTTGTTTTGAACAGAATCCAACATTCTTGATAAATCCTCTTGCTTTTTTGGTTTGTTTTTCTTAATTTCCAAAAGATTTTAACTTAAAGATTTAATTCACTGCAGAAGAATTGAAAGCCTTTAGATTTTTTCTGAGACTATCCTGGAATTGATGGGCTAATTGGACTCTATGATTTATTTTCCTTAAACAAAATGAAAAAAATATATATCTCATTCATCATCTGTCACTCAAGCCAGAATATTCTTTGCTTAGTCTCAACCAAATCAGATAGAATTCTGCTATTCTGACTGTTTTATAACTTACCTACTTCATATACAACATTTTTCACACAAGAGAAGCATCTATCTATGCTATATTTCAGGTATGAGCTATACATTCCTGTTTCTTGGCAACTGATATCTGCTGGAATCTTGCTAGCAGTAAAGACTACAAAGCAATTCTTATATGAAAATATGTCACAGCAAGAAACAAGGAGGTCACTTTGGCTCAGATGTTAGATTTTTTAAAATCATAATGTTCTTGGTAGTATTTCAAAGACATTTTATGATATTTAATTCTCTTCTCTGTGTAATACTTTGATTTTAAGAAATCCTCTGGTTCTCCTTGGAAGTTGGCTGAAAATTACTAATAGGCACTTTTTTCTTTTTCTTTTTCTTTTTCTTTTTCTTTTTCTTTTTCTTTTTCTTTTTCTTTTTCTTTTTCCTTTTCTTTTTCTTTTTCTTTTTCTTTTTCTTTTTCTTTTTCTTTTTCTTTTTCCTTTTCTTTTTCTTTTTCTTTTTCTTTTTCTTTTTCTTTTTCTTTTTCCTTTTCTTTTTCTTTTTCCTTTTCTTTTTCTTTTTCTTTTTCTTTTTCTTTTTCCTTTTCTTTTTCTTTTTCTTTTTCTTTTTCTTTTTCTTTTTCTTTTTCTTTTTCTTTTTCTTTTTCTTTTTCTTTTTCTTTTTCTTTTTCTTTTTCTTTTTCCTTTTCTTTTTCTTTTTCTTTTTCTTTTTCTTTTTCCTTTTCTTTTTCTTTTTCCTTTTCTTTCTTTTTACCTTCCCTGGAGGTTTAGTGAAAGTCCTGAAGGAAACCTTGCCAATGTCCAAGCTAAGTAGCAAGAACATGTAACAGCTGTGTGTTAGATCTTCAGCGGTCATCTGTACTTTTCCAGCCCTTGAAAATGTAAGGAAACTGAAGAGCAATGTTGCTACCGTAGCTTCTAATGCCACTGATATTGGTAGCTAGATCCATGAGAAGAAGCCAGCTTTACTTTCTCAAACTTAATATACTGTGCTTAAAAAGAATGAAATTTATGTTTTATTCTGTTCCACAAACAACATAACCAGCAAATACTTTTTCTCAGTTGCTGTAGTATTATTGCATCCTTAATCACCTTTTATTCCTTATCTATGTAGGAAAGTGCCTGAGTGCTTTCAGGAGTTCAGGATATGGGAAAGATGTGCATGAGTGACACACAAGTCAGAGCTGCAGAGTCACTTGTTCAATTTTCCATTGTATTTCCCAGCATGCTCACTGACTGGGCCACAGTGCTACTTCAAGACTGGCCTGTGTGTGACCTTTTAAGCTAAAACACAAAGAACAGAAAAAAACAGATTGTCATTTCCTTTCTCTCTGAAGGTGTAAGAAGAACCACAATTTTGGTCCAATCCCTCTCTCAGTTTCCAGGCTGTCACTGTCCAGCATCACGTAGGCATGCTTATGAAGACCAGCTCTAGCAATAAGCTAAGCTGGAGCAAGGCTGCTTTTGTTCAAAAACATCTTTGTGTCCCTGTGCTGTATCTCCCAGTATATCTGTCTTTTGAAAAACATAGAGCCAGATAGCATCCAGCCACACCTCTCTGCTCAGCTACTGGTCCAAGCAGAAAGTGTCTGCTCTCCTCCATATCAGCTGTGCCTTGAAGAATAGTTGGACTCCTGTGAGAGGCGTCTTAGCTAAAGCACATGCACAGACATACAGAAAGCCGATCTGCCAGTGAATAACAGATTCAACTGTAATGCATCATGTCACCTCTACTAGTTTCTGTCATGTGTTTCTGACACATATGTTCTTTAAAAATATATATCTAAATAAACAAAAATTTGGCCTCAGGCTACCTCAGAGGATTCAGGGATTGTATCTAGACTCACTCATATACAGACAGTAGACTCTTATGACCTCTCTCAGAAATATGCGTATCACAGAGTACTGCTTCCTCCCACTGATCCAAGAAAAGCCTCTCAGTCAAAAAGAGGAAACTCATAAACTGAAATGAAACACTATTTCATTCAAAAGTGGGCAGTAGGCATCAGATTCCTTCCCACTACTTCTCTGAAACATTAGTCTGTGCTCTTGATAAATATATTGCAGTCCTACAGTATGGATTGAAAGCCACAATTAGAGATAAGAGGAAAACACTGCATTCCACAGTCAAAATACATCTACAGATACTTTGCTGCTTTTGTATTTGAAAGTGCTTTAGGAGTACAATTAAACTTTGCAAGTCTAGATTTACTCTCTGTTTGTCTTCAAAAACCCCTGAAGTCATAACTACCAACACTGAAGAAATAACTACCAACTATAAAGAAATAAAGCTTTCTAACTGTTGAATAATAATCACTGTTCCAGTGGAGCAAATGATGTGCATAAAGATTTTCATGTCTGTACATTTTACAGAATTCCAATTTATTGAGACAGCATATTGAAGAAGCATCTCCTGTTAAAATCTTTGTTAAGCGGCTGTGTGAATGGTTATTCGCATGATTAGCAGACTATTCCTCCATGACTTATCTTCGGTGTTCTGGAAAACATAAATGATATTACAAGAAGATAGTAGAAGTATTATAAAAATGAGTCATGAGACATAGAGCTGCAGGTGATATTTGCTAAGAAACATTTTAATATATTTTTATTGGCTGCATCATGATTACTGCTGTTTGCACAGGGGAAAAGGCGAGTCTTGCACAATAATTATAACTACAAGAATCTTGAAGTTTCTGGTTCTTAAATTACAGCAATTCTCCCACACAAGTTTTGAGAACACCTAGTATTCTGCTCAGTTGGATCAAATTTCATTTCAGATGGCAATACTTAAGAGATTTCAAGGTAAGAGGGAGTTTCCAATGTCTACTCACAGACCTGGAAAATGTTTTGCCTTAGCAATTATGCTTAATTTCAGGGCTCAGTGCTGTTATTGTCAACTATACTGAATATTGCATCTACTTTAATAAAAACAAATAAACATTTTGGAATAGAAGTATTCAAGCACCTCAAAATTATCTGCGGTCTTTGATCTCATTATATCCTCATGGTTACCTTAGGTCTCCAAATACTGAGAAATAAAGCCAAATGTCACATATTCCTGTAAACTGCTCTCATGTGTATAGCACATAAATACCTGTCTCACTGTAAGCCAGAGGGAACTACACTGAGACCAGTGGGGCTAGAGTGAGAATAAGAATTTACCTTCTGGAAAGAAAAAAAAAAATAAAAAAAAATTATATCTGCTCCACAGGTATTCTGTCTTTGTCAAATTACCTAATAAAATTTGCACTAATATATTTTTGAATGGCAAATGAGTAAATGCTGCTATTTGTGATCTACTGTCAACTTAAAATGCCCTGAAATCCCAAATGAGAGGCTCCCAGTGCACAGCAGTTTCTATACCGAAGCTGACAGAAAGCAAACTGTTTTCAGTTGTTCTTGTGAATGATTCAGCTATTTTTACTGATGTACCTAATGATTGATAATCATTATAAATACTTGAAATCCTCAAGGTTTCTCTGTTTTTAGTTTTTATGTGTGATATTATTCATATATCTGTAAATACAGTAATCATCAAGTAGAACTCAGAACAACATACAGCTTTTGCAAACAGCTTAAAGAATGAGCTAACAGGAGTGATAATCTAGCATTATTTCATTCTGGCTGAGGAAGGCTCCTTCCTCCTTAAAAACTGAGGCTCTTAGTGACTGTAGCTAATGATGTTTACTTTCTTCTGATAGGCTTCACTTTACATTCATTTGATGTTAATTCACTTAAGTACAGGCAAGTTAAAGAACTAAGATCAAGCAAATCATAATGAAGTAATCCCTTCTTACTTTACTGTTCTACTGGAAAATTCTGCTGATGAAAAAATTCCTGAAACTATTATTTTCCATTATAAAACTACTTTCATGTCCCAAATCATGTGGGTGACTACCAAAGAAGGAAACTGCTTTATATTTTCAAGATTCTACATATCTTCTAAATATTTAACATAGCTTTTCATGTGAAATGCACAAGCTGCCAAGAAGAGTTTAATTTCTCCTTTCAGTTTAGATCATATCGTACTAGGGGCTAATAACAGTGACACTCTGATTGGGTGTTCCACCATAAAGGAATGCTGGATATTAATCACATAACGCTTCATAACATAACATAACAATCACAGCCTGTCTTCATAACTGAATTTTTTTTCCACCTTTTAGGATATGGAAATATACTGTATTCAAAAGGAAATAATTTAGTCCTAAATTCTGTTTTATCCAACCAACCAAATGACATCATTATCATAGTTTTGTTGCATATCTAATTTACCCAAATCTATCTATATTTCTGAAATTGTCAATTTAGCTGCTGAAACAAGCTTAATCTTCAACGGGAAACTTCTAGACAAAAAATCTCAGCTAGAGGAGAGCATTTTAATATCCAGAATCACAAACTTATCCTTTTTCATGTAGCAATAATCATCACAATAATTCTGTTATCAGATTACAATTGTTTTGCCTGACAAGCAGACTTATTTTTCTACTTGAATTTTCTCAGCTACTGCATGAATCCCTGATTGAGCACATGTTATGAGCTACTCTGAAATAATAAAAAATTGTTGCAAATAAACAAAACAATGTATGTGCAACTGCTCAAATCCAAAGGGATATTAAGATAACATAACTCAGTAACATTAAGTTGGTGGAAGTTAGGCTGGATGTAAGTGCTTCACTATGAATACTCTTCAGGAAGAAGCATTCATGACTAAGAATGCTTACACAGAAGCTTACACAAAGGAAAGAGGGAGTAACAAATGTCACATACAGAAGTCAGATAATTCTCTACTCCTACTCACTAGTTTAGCACTCCAAAACTACCGGTAGTCCTTTTGAATAGGATGAGAATTAAGGAATACATTGTATTGCTTTTCTACTACATCTATTTAAGAGTTGCTATTTCTCACACTGCCATGGTCTGGAAAATGCCTGTACTGTTTGTACCTATATGTATGATCTTGCATTTTGTGATTTAAAACATTTATTTTTCTTGACTAGCCTTCTTGAGAAAATAATTCAGACTGGTTTATACTAATCATTATGATATCCGCTAGCGACATCAGAATTAATCTGCACATAATTTATGATAATATTGAATAGTCATAACAAAACACGAACAAAACTACTAAGGTAGCTAAATCCAGTGAACTTCATGATTTGGATGATTCCTCCCAGACCAGTCCAAATGCCTCACTTGGCCAACAGTTCCTCTCCAGTCTTGCTTGATCACTGTCTTTACCCTAAACAACCCTTAGGAAGTTCCACACAATCCTACGATCGTTTTAAAACATATGCAGTCTATAAATTCTCTCTCTCTCCTTCCCACAGCAAGTCATTTTAGGCAAATGCTCTGTTCACATTATGCTGCTTTTGAAGAAGAGAATTTCTTTCTAAAAAACCATCTCCTTCAACAGTCTTTAGGTAGTAGCTGATGCAGGTTGCTCCATTGCAACAGTTCAGCACAGCAGGGATCCTCCACCTGCCATTGCTTCTGTCATCCTCCCCAGTGAACAGACAACCTGAAAACTTATCTTATTTGTAGATGATCATTACTACAAGTACTATTGCATTTTGGACTACATTTCATGAAAATTATTTTTCCAGTTTATTTCAATTTAGTCCAGTGACCTCCCAAGTTATTTATTTCCTGTCAAACTGGTCCCATCAGAAAAACACAGCAATAACTGGAACTTATATTAATAAATAAGATACTTCTCAGTCCTATGGAATTGTATTTCAGTCTTTTCTATGAATTCATGAACTTGTCAGAGCTGATGATGTCTTGATTTACAAGTCACATTTTTGTCCCACACATCAGGTTGAAAAGACGGTATGAAATTATATGCTGACAATGAAATCCAAAACCCTTCTATTTTGAACAAATTTGCATCAAGATAGACTAGTAAGGTTGGGTAAAGTAGCTTTGAAGAGATGTATTCTGAGAGGTATTTTTTAAATATGCATCTTTGTCATATTGTAGAAAAGCAGGAAGGGGTATGAAAGGCCAACAGTGGCATAGATTTTGTTCCCCTAGGCTTTTAGTAAACTTTAATAAAATGAGGTAAGCAGAAAATAAGACTAAAGTACAAGGAACTGTTTTTTCGCTAAGGGCATCAATATGCAAAATGGAAAATATGGAGCGCAGATAAGCAGGAGGAGGAAGTTAGTCTTGTTCTCCTGCAGTGCTCATAGGTAACAGAGGAAAGTAATGCTTTTGGACTTAAAATGCCATTTCAAAAGATGATTTTTCCCTGCTCCATGATAATTTTCCCCTGTTCCATTACCCTCCACATTCACTATCTCCTCCCCTCTACCTTTTTAGACACTTTTCATGTTTCTATTTCCTTTTTATTTTCTGATGCTCTCTTCTTCTCCCATTATTCTCACATTCTTTGATTCTTCCATCTCCTTCTCCTGTGTTGTATAGTTCAGTATAATATAGCAAGCAGGAACTGAACCTCATCCTTCCCCTCCTTTACATCTCCTGATGGTAGCAAGGCTTGACTCACACATTACATGGCAAGACAACTGGAAAAATATAAAAAACTGTCACCGATACCCATCAACCAAGTATATGATGATATCCTCCTCCTTTTGCCTTTCCCCATAGCCTCCTCAAAGGCCATTTTATGAAGAAGTTGCACTCTTGTGATTGTCTCTGCTTGCTTAGAGTTTGGTTTTATACCAGCAAAAGCCTTTTCAGGCTTATCTGAAATGCTGAATAGAACCTGTATGATTTTTTGTTGCTTGGCAAAAAATGTTCCATATTTATCACCCGTGTGTTAGACTCTGAAGTTTTCTTAGGGTTGGGAATATTTTAACTTCAGAAATCCTTCCACATCTGGGTTTTGACACATGTACTGCTGTCTAAAGAAAATAGTAGGAACACTGGCTTGATACTCTGCAAAGGAAGCTTGGTAACTTGTCAACTTATGAGAACTGTTCTGTGCTTCAGTTGTGAAATAAATTGTGAAATAAATGCTGTACAGTTGAAGACTTGCCTTGAATAAGTCCTTGTAACGTTTCACTGCTATCCTCCTATTTTAAGGTCAGGGAAAACTGTTTTGGCAATCTGCCTTTTGACATATGTACCAGCAAAACTAGCATATGGCCTAACCTGAAAGAGCCTGTTGGAATATTATTTTTATGCTGAGTTTTTAACAATGCCCTAGAACTTTACTCTTTTGGATTTTGTCAGCAATAGACAATTCTGAAGCATACTTTGTTTATTCCAGTAAGGTAGAGGGGCAAATCCTTTTAAAAGATAAGCATGTGGCTACGGAGCATTAGATTTTACTCTGATCTAGAACGATGGCATTACTTGCTCAGAGGGCATTACCTTCCAAAATTAACTTATCGTTTCCTGGCAACCAAACTGCTCTTGCTAGAGTGCCAAAGAGCCTTCTGCAGTGACCTGACAGGGTAAGTAATGCTAATTCTCTTTATTTCCATCTTGAACTAAGGCCAGTGGAAATACTGCAAGTACTTCCCCTGTTCTTCTGCCTGACAAATAAACTTTTAAAAACTTTACACAGATTCTACTGCACTGTCATGCAGAGGCAGATTTCTTCCTTTTGTATTTAAAGATGTGATGTCGTACGTCTAACTGTATATAGTTCTAACTGTATTAAGCTTGTCAACACTTGTTATGACACTGAATAAGATGTGCTGGTTTTGATCTTGCCTTCAAGCTGACATTCAGCATATGTCCAGGTTTTCTCAATTCCATCCCCACAGATGCTGATATCACCCACCTAATCAAATCTCCAAACTACCTAAACAAAAATGCTAGTAGTCCTTGAAGGCCAGATAAAAGTCACTGAGTGGCAGACAAAAGGAGAGAAGTAGCTTCTCTGCCAATTATCTTGTTGATCATTTTGAAACACTGCTGAATTTTTGATTGGCTGTTTTGGATAACCCTCCATGTCATGTTCTCCTAACCAGTAACAGCTGCAGTATTAAATATACAAAGGATACTGAAGCCTTTCTGGTGTTGTACAAAGTCATAGAGGAACAAAACAAATTGATGAATATGTCAGCAGTGTTCACTTACATAATTTCATTTCACTGCCAAGAGTAATCTTTTAAGTAATCTCATGGCCTGAACCTTGATAACTTTTTTTTTTGTTGGTAAAAAGAGGGAAATTGCAAAAGTTTTCCTATTTAAAAAAAAATTTGAAATATTCACCTGCAAAGTACACAAAGCCCTAAGAAGTTAAATATATCCTGGACAAAAGCCAGAGTTACCAGAACTGAGCAAGTGGTTACATAATTTTCTGAGAACAGCTCTGTGGAGTTCATATCCTGAGGCTACACCAGATATCACAGCAGCCAGAGGTAAGGTGCTACTGATCCGCATAAAATTCTCACTATCAGTATTAAGCTTCTCTGTTCTCACTTTCCAACAATGCTATTAATATAGAAGAAATGGAATTCTACTGCAAAATAACAGGGTGTACATCTGCTGAAAATAAACTACCTCTGTGCTACAGAAGATAAAAGTCAAAATATATATTACTGTGTGATAGAAATTGTACTTAACAATTCTTTTCCATGAAGGAAAATATAGTAAATGGCCCAAAAGAATTTTTGTATAACAGTATTGAAACCTTTGCTGAAATCCAAAAAGATTACATAAAATGACTTCATTGGTCAACTAGGTGTGTAATAAAAAGGAATTCAGCTTATTAAACAAGACTTTCCTCTCATGAACCAGTGTTGGCTGTGATCAATGACTGCATTTTCTTTCAGGTGTTTTTCAATATCTCCCCCTAAAAAATATTCTCCATAATTTTCCCTGGCACTGAAGTGAGACTGGCAGGTCTGTAAGAGGAGTCTGGGCTCAGACACAGGCTGAGCACCTGCATTTAAAATACAGCATAGAAACATAATGTACTTCAGGTCTCTGATGTAAAGATTTTCCCACTAAGCCACAAAGTTAGACAATATGCTATATAGCAGGTTACATTTGCTATGTGTCAGGTTGCCCAAATTAATATTTATCTGCGAAACTGTCACTCACATAAACAGATTAATAGCTCAAACAGCTAATCATGGGGAAGCCATACTAAGCCATTTAAAATACAAGGTGTTCTAAATTTTTAAAAGTGAATCCATAGAGATGAACACAACCATCCATTACCTGCTGTTGTCAAGGTAACAGCTGCTTCAGGATTAACACTCACAAGATAGTTTCAGTGTTTCATCACAAACACTACAAATTTTACATGTGTTAGCTGGCCACTTGCCAGTCCCTTCTTCTTGGTGTTCTTCTCACAAATGTTACTCTATTCGCTTTTCAAGAGCAGTACAGTACTGGCCCCAAATCAGGAGGGAGTTTTTTACTTGCATGTTTATATATTATTTATTTATTTATTCACCAGAAGACATTAAATAATTGTAAACTCACCTCTCAGCTTCTTCATCTAGAATGGTTCACTTCCCTTCACAGAATCATAGGGTTTGGAAGGGAGCTCTGCAGATAATACAGTCCAGCCTTTTCCTAAAGCAGGTTCCCTAGAGAAGGTATCACAGGAAAATGTCCAGGAGGTTTTTTAATATCTCCAGAGATGGGGACTTCACAGACTGGTGCATCAGCCACTTCTGCCAGCTTTGTATCATAAGCAAACTTGCTGGAGGTACATTCTATCCTTTCATCCAGGTCACTGATGAAGATGTTAAACAAGACTAGGTTCAGTACCAGCTCCTGGGGAGCACTGCTTGCTATAGGCCTCCAACTAGACTGCACCACTGATCACAACCCTCTGTGCTCTGCCAGTCAGCCAGTTCTCAAACAACTTCATTGGCCACTCATCTATCTTGCACTTCTTAAGCTTACCTAAAAGGATATTATGAGATACAGTGTGAAAAGCCTTGCTGAAGTCAAAGTAGACAACATCTACTTCTTTCCCCTTATCTACTCAGCCTGATGTGACATCATAGAAGGCTACCAGATTGGTCAAGTATGATTTCCCCTTGATGAACCTATGCTTGATTAATCTTGATAAACTTTTTTTCTTCCATTTGATTGGAGATAACATCCACAATAAATTGTTCCATGATCTCCCCAGGGACAGAGGTGAGGCCAACTGGCCTGTAGTTTCCAACATCCTCCTTTTGCTCTTTCTGAAGACTGGAGTGACAATGGTGTCCACCCAGCTTTCAGACTCCTCTCCTGTTCTACATCACCTGTCATAGATGATAGAGCAATAAATATATAAATAAGTAAACATATCTCAATATTAATTCTGAAAAAATACATTGCTTCTCTGTTTCTTGGGAAATTCCAATGAATTTTGTAAATCCTTAAAACATGTTTGTTTGTTTTTTATTTTAGTACACCCAAGTTATATCTTTTCTTAAAGCAGGATGTTTTCCCCAAGAAAGGATTTCTGGCACTAAGAAATTAGACTTGCTGCTAGGATTTCCAAGCTTCCTTTAGAGCATGGCCTTGAAGACTGAACAAAGATTTAGAGGAAATTGCCTTGGAAACAATGAACTCATATCTGTATAAATATTAAAAGGACACTTCTGAAGTTCAGTGTTTGGTGTACGTAATAGAAAATCATTCATCAAACGTATTGGCAGTTGGTGTGAACTCTGCTGACTAAAAAGGTAGTCTCTAGGGTCTTTAGTTTGTTATAGGCATCTGAAAATACACAATTCTTCTCTTTATTTTGTTTCTCTCCTGTAAGAATGTTCTATTAGTCTCAAACATAACTGTCATTTTATGCCATAAAAATTGTCAGTGCTAACCAACAATGTAATCCAATGTTCCTGTTACTTTGCTTCTTGTTATGTACTCTCAAAAGAACTCCCTAGGCAGGATTTATACACACTATCATCCAGTATCAGTCTTGAAGTAACTGAGCTTCATCATTTTTTTTTTTCTAAGTATACAGGCAGAAGACATGAACCTCTGTAAGCCAAAATAAGAGTTGCTAAATGAATATATTTAGCAAGGATTGTCCAATCATCGGAAATATACAACTTGGCACATAAAGCATTTTTTCCTATTTTAGGCAAGTATCATGTATTCATTGTTCCTTTCAACACCCAGCTGAGAAAGAACATATTCAGAAGATTCTGGCATTTAGTATCATTCCACCCTTGGACCATTCTGTCTAAGCTGAAATACTGCAGTTACCTGGAAGATTTTAACTCTGTTTCAGGTCAAAAAGTCTATGACTAATGACAGATGTCCACTGAATTCCTGGAAATGTAATCTCATGTAATTCCCCTAAATAATCTTAGCAAAAACTGGTCTGTCACCAGCATCCTTTAGATACAGAGAATTGCTCTGAAGGCTTCTGTTTTCCTTCTCTTAAAGAATGAAAGTTTAACCTGCAAGAATACATTATTTTTTAATCTAATTGCTCATATGTGCTATGATTGTTTGGACAGAGTTCATTTCTCTTTCCTACTATGCAGGCTGCAAAACCATCATGTTGATATAAATTCATATAAGAGATAGCAACAATTACAATGTTCTTAATATACATTATATTAATTAATCTCTCTTATCATTAATCATATTAATGCTATGTCTCAAACAACTTTAAAGGATTATGCTTATCTCTCAGGATATACTGTAAACAATGGTGAGTAAATCTTGGTGACATGCTGACAACTTGTCTGAAAATCATGCCAGATTATTATTAATTGCTTTTGAGGATATGGCACCAATATTTCTAATGGTTAGAGCTACTTCTTGAAATAAGATTATTAATTACAACCTCTTTTACCTTCCTTTAAATTTGATGACAAAGAACATTTTTAGTGAAGCTGATTAGATCAGAAAACTCTCTGGATGAATTTCACAAGGCAGTAAAAAAATGACAGTGTTTTAGGTGTCCTACAGATGCCCTAAATTTCAACCTGCTTGAAAAGATAACCTTCACAGTCTAGTTCATCATTCTGTTGAGAGTCTTCCACATACCTTGGAGTAGACTAAATAAAATACCACACTTGATGGCGCTTCTAGAGATTTATTCTCAGAGTTAACACTTTCAGTTATTTACTCTCAGACTTAATACCATCCTAACAGGAACATAACTTGTAAATATGTGAGCACTGCAAAATCCAAGCTAGCTTGTTATGCTGAGGTGCGTGATAGGGTTTTACTGTTGGTGTTATGGTCTGATACTAGAAAGAAACAACTCCTTTACTATGTTGTAAATCATTATAAGAGGATCTTCTATATTCAAAGCAGCCTTCAATGTTAAACACAAATTTAAATGCTGCAGTTATGAGCTCTGCCTAAACCTCTAGTTAAACAATATTTTCTTTCTTTTATGTCATTTTACCATAAGGATCAAAATTCTAATTCATCTCCTATATTAGAAATAACATCTCTGTGTTCATAGCTGTTTTATCTGGAGTATCAAGGAGAACAAAATAATCCAATTCCTCATTATCAAATTTACATGACTTCTGAGTATGCCTCTGGGTGATGCATTTAACAAAACAAGAACAAGAAGTACGGTATTAATCTTCACAGGGCATTCCTCATTAAGCTAGTTTAAATAAATCAAGCACTGAAATGAGCTACATTGCACAAGCCAGAGCTGTTCTAAAACTACAAAACAAATTTAGGTCTTGCAGAAACTGAAGAGGTCTAAGTCTGGACATTTGTTTCTATTGAATAGGTATACTAATTCATAAGTTATAGCTATCAAAGAATTGCATTTATGCTGGCATGGGGCATGGTCACCATTAAAAGTAAAATGGGGCCCAGAGGGTTGGAAATGAGGGCTGCACAATTATGTGATGTCACAGGTGTAGCCAACTGGCTGATCTGTCTTTCATACAGTACCATGTCTTTATATCATATTCTTTAACTAATCATAATACAATTACTCCTTACAAAAGAGAATAATCAAAGGATGGAAGAAAAATTTGACTATTTCAAGATGAAACACAAAATTAGTTACTGAAAATACATTCAACAAGAATTCTCCCAAAAAGAAATGATCCATAGACAAGTGTGTTTCAGAATGGATTTGAGGGAGAAGAGATGAGTAAAACTTAGATAGGAAGTGAAGGAAAACTCTTATAGGAATAAGGGACATTACACCAGGAGATATGAAATCAAGATCACTAAAAATTCAGATGAAAGAAGCTCCCAGCATACTCCTGAGTCCCAGGATATGTTTAGTCTGTTAATAGACTTCTTGATTTAAAGCCCTGCACATATGATTGTATCCTCACAATTTATTACCTATGGGAACATCCCATAGGAACATACTGTTGTGCTCAAGTACCTTACCTGGTAATTTAAATTAGTGATATTAGAACTTACTTATCTATTTGGAAAAATGATGAGCAGGTTGTTGGAGAGTTTGCATATTTTTAGGTAAAGTGAGCATCTGTTAGTCTGCTTTATATAGTTCCATTGGAATAAAATAAACAATATTGAGAGTGTTTAGTGTAGGCAAGACCTTAGCAAAGGCATGCAGGCATAAAATAAGTAAGGACACAGAATGGCATATGCCTATAAAAAGAATTGATTAATCATCACATAAAAACAATCTTTAAACAGTTATTCTTTACTTGCTATCATTAGCTTTTAATATATATTTGCTTTCTTTTTCTGATCTGTATGAATGTTGTGCTGCCCATCTCAAATTGAATTATCTGCTACAGTGCTGATGATCTTAGAGATTTCCTGTAACTGAAGAACAAGAAACAAAGCACACAGGATGTGATCCTGACAGCACTGCGTTTGGCTGCTCTCTCAATGTAAGAATAACATTTTGCCTTTCTCTTAATAACAGTTTCTAGATATAACCACAAAGAGCAGATTAGATAACAACAATCCTGACAACCTGCTACCAGACTTCCTTAGGACAGTTAACTCCATCCTTGGCTGCAAGCTGAATGCTGGACAATACCTGTAGTAAGCTAACAGAAACTATGTATGGCAGTCCCGATTAACAATCTGACAACTGCACAAAAAAGGGATGCAGAAGAAGCTAAAAAGCCATAAGCAATATTGCTGTTTCATTTCCCTGCTACATGTATCACTGTGGTCATTCTGAGCATATGATTCCTCCTAGAAGCACTGTGATTAAAAAATTTTTCTTTACAGTGAAGCTGATTTTTACAGAGACACACTAAATCTCTAATCCAGAAAGGAGGTAGTAAGAAAAAAATAACTCTTACCAAAGTTTGTTGACTTTCTGCTTTTTATAATAACAACCAGGAAGATTATTACCATTTTCAACCCCAGCAGAAATTTTGCCACTGCAACAGCAAAAGAATGCTAAAAAATCTCAGAAAGCTTCACAGTGACTCCACACATCAAGAATTATTTTATTCTGAAATGTGAATCCCCTAGAGGACTGTACATTTAGAGTTTGCAGGTCACTGGTGATGAAAAGCATAAAAAGAAGTGACATTAGACACACACACTTCTAAGTTACTATCAAATATTTTATCAAGAGAATTCAGACTGTAACTTGCTGTTATTAAAATCCTAGCCCACAAAAGCAAAGTGTATTTACAAGCTTAATGACATCTTGCTACTTTTGTTTTTAACTTCATACTGATAATATTAACAGATGATACATGAACATTAACTGACACCAATGACATTTTTAAATGTCCATGCTGATGCTCCTATCAGTCATGTAAGGCTGCTCTTCCCTTTTAGATAAGACTGTCATAGATGCCAAAGGGCCCAATTAATATCAAGAGCCCTTTTGTTCTAGGCATGAAGCAAACACATCCTTCTCTGAAGAATATAAAAGCTTAAAAATTAGAGATGCCTGATGAGTGTTGATGACAGAGAGATATAACCTAATGTTTACAAATTATTACTGGTACATTAAATGACTGCAAAACATTAACATCTGCTCCTCTAGCTGCCACCATTCATTAACACATAAGCATTTGAAAAATGAATTTTAATTTTTTTTGTTGTTGTTTTCCTATGTAACATTGGTTCATTTGTTCCACTTTGGTTTGATCAAAAAAACATTGTTTGCTCAATCATATTCTTTATTTGGCACAATACAATTCCACTTAAAGCATGGCAGAAAAAAAAAGATAATAATAAAAAAATAATAATTAAAGATATTTTCATTAAAACACAAAGAACATACTGTGAAGACAATCTTGTACATGAATGAAATAAACCCCAAGTGACTGCTATGTGACAGCAGTGAAAATTATACATTTAAGAGTGCTGCTGAATTAGAGCCTTAGTATTACACAATTATAACTTAACACATTAATCCAGAAGAGCCAGCCAGTTCCATATACCTTTTTCTATCAGTGCGAACCTAAGCTGCCCCCACATTGCTCAAATTGCTATACAAGAACAACTGTTTGTGAGCTTACATGACAAATCAGATCAATTAAATAACCCCGGTTTGAAAATGTTTTTTTTATTGTTTGTAGAGTTATTTTCCACCCAAGTCTTTTCTTGTGTGTAAATGTTAGGATCAATTGCAAACCTTAACAATCTATGAATACATGGACAAACAATACATCAAATGCAGTATATAAACA
This sequence comes from Coturnix japonica, assembly GCF_054131305.1. NCBI lineage: Eukaryota > Metazoa > Chordata > Aves > Galliformes > Phasianidae > Coturnix > Coturnix japonica. Next base: position 66,787,099 of record NC_140666.1, read on the forward strand.
CTTACTTAGTGTTTGTAACACTGTGGCTGCAAAATAATGAATTTACTTCCACAGTACATTTCCAGTTTCTACATTATGCAAACTACACTTTTAATTATTTATACACTCAAAAGGTGAAACTGATCTTTTATTAGTGGTTGATGAATCTAGTTCTATTAGGATTGTTATTTATAAATTATTTTCCAAGACAGATCACACTGGAGTAGGACAGAACCTCATATTTATCCTTGATCAATACGCCTCCAATAAGATTTTCAAGATTTTGTAATATTATGCTATTTTATGCTTGATAGTACTTGGTAAGTGATTTCCCTGTCTATTTTCACCCACAACTTTTCTTCTTCCTGCCCTGCTTTCTCACTTTATCCTGCTAAAGATGAGTGAGGGTCTATGTGGATGCTTGGCTGCAGACCATGGCCAGACCATCACATAGTTAAGGATAGTTAGCTGATATGTCAAGATGGGCCCTAGTATAACTTTGCTAGCCCTACACAAACATTTTTGGTATCACTTGTGACAATGCAAGGACTGATCAAATGGCTGCTCACAACTACAAGCCCTTAGTGTTTCTACAATATCGAAGAGGAATTAATGAACTAAAATAAATCAATAAATATAATTACTGACATTATGCCATTAATAAATTACAGGAAAATATTACAATAGTGGTGTCGTTAAAACAGCTGTGGAATGAGGACAAAAGGATGGAGTTCGCACTGCAGGGAAAAAGCTGCATGATGAAGACACGCTGACCAAACAACACAGTGACCAGATGTCTGTAAACTGAATTAACAGAAGTAACAAATAAGCTCTCCGAGGATGCAAACTACAGTATATAATAGGTCACAAAATCTTGAGGAGACAAAAAGACAAATTAAAAACTACCAAGGTGAGGTGAAAAAAAGATTAGTGCTGAAGATCCCAGCACCTACAAACTTACTCTTACAGAGATGAACAGACATCTAAACCTTCTCAGCATAGCAGGGTAGGTATCACAGGATACCTCATGACAGGAGTGTAGGTTTCTAGGGCCAAAAGTGGAGTACTGAGGACCTTAGTGAATTGGGGAAGCTCACGGATTCGCTGTCATAACCATAACACTACACTGTTAATGGCTCAGTTACTAATGCTGATAATGTTTGTTATAGCTATGTCTACTGCCATTATCACACTCATTTCATAAGTTGTTATACTTCATCACTATCATTATCATTGTTTTCTCACAGTTATCTCATTTTTTCCTAAGAGTTCATTACACAGTTAAATATTGCTAAGACATGATAGCATCTGCTATTGCCATGCTCAAGTTACAACACTTTAATATTATAGTGTGCATAAGCTGTTAAAAATCATACATATAGGATATAGTCATTGTCTCTTTCCTTTCTGGGCATTACTGCTGCACTCTCCTGTTCTTCCTTGCTGACAAAGAATAATAACTGTGAAAGAATACAGGCACTGGTGCATGTATGGGTGGCTAAGGCAGGTGCTAGAAGACTGGACATTCTAGGTGAAAGTAATCAGGAATTCAGATCATGAGCACCACACATAGCCCTGGAAGACACATTAAGGACTAGAGATACTTGAAGGTGGGTGCTCTCACACAAAACCTATAGATGAACTTATGACTAATACATCTGGAAAGCTGAAGAATTTGGCCTTAAAAAGAGTGATAGGGATACAGAAGATTGGTATATGCTGCATACCTCCTTTACAAGAAATTCCATTCCAATAAGTTTGTGTTACAGCAAACAGTCATGAAAACCATTTCTGTTGTATTTTCATACAGATGCTATTTCAAAAGGCCAGCCTTCCTTTGTTTTCATGGACCTCTTTATCCAACATTCCTATTTTAACATCACTTCAATTCCAATTACTATACAGCCAGTTATCTTAGACAGCTGTTTTTCACCACGTACTTTATGTAGTGTGTGCAGTGCTTTTAAAAAAGCAGCATGTGTGTGGAGGAAGGAGGAACACAATACTTCTGACATCTGAGAATGATAATGAGACTAGAAAATAGAGCAGTTTACGTAGGCAGGTTAGTGAAGCACACTTTTCCAAGGCTGTTTGTTTTGGATCCAACACTGGCTAACAGTAACTAAAAACTACCGTCACCCCATGTCTCCGCTATAATCCAGATGTGGCAAGGTATTAACTTCAAATGAGTTATTTCCATAGTACAGGGATCTAGATCATGCAAGATACTATCACAATGGACTAACCATTCCCTTTTTACTCATCTTGGAGTAAAACAGTTAGGAAAAGCACCAAAAACATGCTCCTAAGCCAATTACAAGACAGCTTACAAGATGACTTACCATGAAAAACGGGAATGTCTGTGGGACTCCAGCTCCAGAATCTATCATTACTGAGGGTCATTTCACTGAACTGTGCATGAGCCTTAAAGAACTTTGTGTTATTTCATTTTGCATATTAAATATATTTTCTTTTTCTGTGAAAATTCCCAATGCTTCTATTCATACCATGTTGATGAAAAATCTGTACTTTGTACTGATAGAAAATCTATTTCTGAGAGTCTTCTTAAACTGACAGATACCAACAATTCCCAAACACCTGGTGTTCTCAATGCCTTACTATTTCACACTGAGTTACTATTTCATAAATATTGAATGGCTGATTTCTTATCATGTCGTGCTTCAAAAGATAAATAAGCACTGCATTCTTGTACAGAGAGGAATCTGTGGATACAGAAGATTAATGAAAACAAGAACTGAGGATGAAATTTAATTAGAAGTACATTCTTCCTATCTTTTTCATTTGGATAACTCCATTACCTATTAAGTTATAACTTACAGATTGTTTTCAAAGATAGAAGTGTCGATAAAATTAATGAGTAGTCCTGTAGTATCCAGGCAACAATTTGGATTCAAGTAGTAAGAATTCAGTTCCCTTCCTATCATAGATTTTCTTGAGTGATTGGTGTGCAACTTTATTTCTAAGTACCTAATGTGTAACAAACAGCATAAGCAATGGGATGAGGAAAATATATTAGTGACATTGAGAAAGGGGAAAAATCTATACAGAAGTTGATGGCGGTGTGGCACATTTATTATTAGTATCTTTTAAAAGGTCATTTTTCCTGATTCCAGAATAAAAACACATATGAAGACCACAACAGCACTGTTAGATAGAGCAAATTCTCAGCTACAAAACAGTATTTTTCATGACAGACACCATTATTAGCTATGCATTTTTGCCAGCAATGAACAAGAGCCTGCAAGCTGCAGAGGTGACCCACTGTTGCTGTTGCCACTGCTGAACTGCATCCACCACCACCTCACTGTGCTCTCTTTTACTTTTTTCACTAACATTCAACAAGTGTCAATAAATGTCAATGGGTGCATCATTTTTCTGCATGGAGAAATTCAATGACAAAACTCGTCTTCGAACACACTTCCATGTTAGACACCCTTTTGTCAGACTGCCCCCTCTGCTGCCAGCTGTCACATGGAAACAAAATGTAATGCAACAGCAGTGGGAAGGTTGAACCTCTACTGCAATCCCACCAACATCCACCTCATGTAGGCCAACACGATAAAAGAAGAAATGTTACTTCTGGAGCAGTGCTCTTAAAAGAAATACAGTCATTATCTGCTTGTGGATAGTGATAACTTACGTATCCTACACAAGTTTGAATGGCTGACATAAACACATACAAAACTTGTGACACAAACTGCGGAATGATAAAACAAACTTCCAATAGAGTAGTAAAACTAGCCTCTTGCTACTTACATATGGAACTGCTTCTTGGCACAAATTCATTTCTGTAAACTGACAAGAAGTGAGCTGTGCAGCTCATTTAACATCTGAGCTTGAGAAATTCAGGCCCTTGTCCTCCTCCAGTTGACCCAGTAACTTGCTTACATATGGCCTCAACAAGCTCTGAAAAGGTGTGGATTTATTGCGTACCTAAGGGAAAAACATATCCTTGGGTCTCAAATTCTGAAGATATTTGGATTCCATTGTAAAATCACCAGAAAGGGTATTTTTGGTACAATATGAATATTTTAAGATTCAGATGCACACACATATATACAAGTATACAAACGTATATTTACATGTACATAAATGTATGCATGAATTTTATTCAAAATAACAATACAAAAGTAGGAAAGGTGGTATCTGTAATCAAATGCAGATGACAACAAAATATAGAACATCTCTTCAAAAGATTGTATCTGAGTAAGTAGCTCTGGGATTTTCTTTTTTAAGCCTGAGGAAACTGATCTACCTTGCTTGTCAGAATACCACTGAATACTGATATAAGCATTTCTGTTCATTTAAGCAGCATAAATGAATAAACATGTGAAGGGAATGATCTGAGCTGAAGAAAATGATGTATTATTCATGCTTCTAACAAGTCTTACTCACGCCTAGTATAAATTGAAACCTAAAGTGCAAATCTAGGACACTGAGAAGATTTTTCAGTCATGCTGAGTTATATTTAAATTTAATCTATGCCAGTAGTTATGAGGTTATTTCATGTTTTGACATCACCACACAAGCATTTCACAGTGTAAAGCTTCTTTTCACTGGCTACTCTTTGGGAAACAGTCTTCTCCCATAAATTATGACTGTGGCAGTTTCTGCAAATTAAACAGCTAAGTTGTCTTAACTGGAGGTGTAACAAACATAAAGATGGTGACTGATTTACTTCCATATGACATGCATCTGAAGAAAAATATTTAAATCAGAACTGAAATACGAGGATGTTGCCCAAGAGAGGAAAAAAAAAAAAAAAAAAAAAAAAAGTTTGTATTTGTAATTCTATTTTCTTTAATGAAATATTCATATAGTGCTGTTCCTGATATGCTGTGTTAACTCGGAGATGCAAAGGGAAGACGTTAATTCCTAGAATATAATATCTGGGTTTTTATCATCAGTGGTGGCCCTAATTTCTCAGTAATTATTATTTTCAAAATATTGTAATCATACTGAACTCCTATGCACTGCAAAACTCACTGTCAGACTGCATTCAAGCCCAAAGATGCCTAAAAACTTAACCTACAGACCACCTAGCTTTAATTACCCAAAACTGGAAAAGAAATGAAGAAAATAGATACAGGTACTGTTCTGAAAGAAGAGTTTCATTCAGTGGCAAAAATTGGACCCACAAGGTAGGGCAAGTAATTTCATCTTAACTGGATTTTAAGACCACTGGGAGGTAGAGATGAGCTGTTAGAGCGTCTGTATCTCTTTCTTCTCAAGAGGATTCTACTAACAGAGCTACAAAATAAGTTGTATCAAATGCAAGTAGTTGGGTCTTCTTGCCTCTTCCAAGCCTATGAAATTACAGGACCATGCAAGCAAGAAATCTAACTCAGCATTCATTTTTATTACTCTAAATGTATCACAGTTTGCAAATAATCTTACTGGTGTTCTCTTTCTGTATTAATTCCTGGATGTTTGTGCATAGCACTGTGGAGCAGACACACCTAGCTAGAGGAGGTGCAGTATAAGGTATCTAAGCATAACACTACCAGGTCTGTTTGATCTCATAGAAACTATTACTACCCCTGTAAGAAGAGTTTTTCCACTGGTCAAGCTGTATGGAATTTCCATTAAGAAACAATTCAGCCTGTGAAAAAAACTGCAGAGAGAAACCAAAAGAAGAGTATTATCAGACTGGATTTTTTTTCTCCTCTGGGCTTTTCCAGCTCTTAGAGAGGAAAGTAGTTGTAAATGAGAAATTATTTTACATACTACTACACAAACATTCTAAGAAATAAAGAACAACTCTGAAAGACTGTGAATGAGACCAGGGTTCCTGAGGATGGAAGACTCTGCACGCTAAGTTGGTTACAATTTGTCTCCCAAAGGAGAGCGTTGGGCAAAAGATCTGAGTCTGGTAATGTGTTAAAGTTCTATAACAGTGAAGCAGGCAATATCCAGATTTAAAATATCTAATAATGCATTCACACTTCATGTGACTGTACAATGGTATGTTACCTGTTTCCAGTAGCAAAACTTTCACAGAATAACAAAATTCTTGTGGCTGGGAAGGACCTCAAGAGACCGTCTAGTCCAATATCCCTGCCAAAGTAGAGTCAGATATAGCAGCTTACTCAGGATTGAGTCCAGTTCCATTAAAACATCTCATCAGATAAGAATGCACACCATCTCTGGGCAATCTGTTCAAGTGCTAAACATTTCCAGCTCTCTCAGCCTTTGCTTGGAGGAGAGATGCACCAACACCATCATAGTCATGGCCTTTTGTTGGACTCTCTCGAGTCATTCCATGTTTCTCCTATACTGGTAAGCCTAGAACTGCACACAATACTCCAGGTATGGCCTAGTGTTCTGCAGAAGGGAAGGATAGCCTCCTTTAACTTGTGAACAATTCTTTTTGTAATAGAGCCTAAGATTGCTGGTTCATGGTCAGCTTCTTGTCCACTGGGACCACACGGGCCTTTCCAGCTGGTCAATCCCCTAGTGCATATGGGCACTTGGAGTTCTTCCACTCCAGGTCTAGGGTTGTACATTTTCCTCTAATTAACTACAAATTATTCCTCTGGGTCCGTTTCTCTAAGGTAGAGGGGTTCATCTGAACAGCAGCGCAACCATATGGTATTTCAGACATTCATCTCTGGTTTGTTTGCATGTAAACTTGCTTAGGTGCAATCTGTCACATCCTTCAGGTCAGAAATGAAGATATTAAAACAGTATTAGCCTCAGAATAAACCCTTGGGTTATGTCACTAACAACTGGCCTCCTGACAGGCTTTGTGTCACTGATGAGCTTGACACTCAGCCAGTTTTCAGTCCACCTAACTTTTCGCTTATTGAGTCCATATTTCATCAGCTTCATTGTAAGGATGTTATGGCAGACAGTCCTAAAGTCTTGATAAAGTCAAGATAAACAAGATTCATTTTGTCCTCTGAGCTAGTCATTCTGTTATAGAATGCTATGAGTTTTGTCAGGTATGCTTCCTACTCCCAGTTGCACAGGGCCCCGTCCAACCTGGCCCTGAATACATCCAGGGATGGGGCATCTGGATAGCCTGTTCCAGAACCTCACCACTCTCATAGTAAAGAACTTCCCCCTGACATTCAACCTAAATCTTCCCTCCTTGAACTTAAAACCATTTCCTCTTGTCCTGCAGTTATCTACCCTTTCAAAGAGCTGACTCCCCTCCTGTTTATAGGCTCCCTTTAGGTACTGAAAGGCTACAGTGAGGTCACCCCACAGCCTTCTTTTCTCCAAGCTGAACAAGCCCAGCTCCTTCAGCTTGTCTTTGCAGGGGAGGTGCTTCAGCCCACTGATCATCTTTGTGGCCTTCCTCTAGACCCTCTCCAACAGCTCCCTGTCTTTCTTGTATTGGGGGCCCAAGACACAGCGCTCCAGATGGGGCCTCACAAGAGCAGAGAGGGATAATCACCTCCCTGCTGGCCACTGACTTCCACATCAGTTGTGAAAATTCAGCAGGTCTAAGCTTATTCTTCTTCATTGTTTATGGTTGTCAAACATCTTAACTGCCATGATTCCACTGGACCATTACAATAAAGCTTCATTGAAAACATTTACATACACAATTCCTCAACCAAGTCATTACTGCAGAGGTGAAGAATAATGGCCAAAACAGAAATATGATTCTGACAATCGTTTCACTGACAGTTTCGTGACCAGCAAGATACAAAGCTAAATCTGTCAGATCAACTGGAAACCTCAAGCTAACCCTGAAAGTGGTTTTAAAACTTCCAAGGCTTTACCATGTCTCATTATAACATAAAATCACTTTTCAAATCAGTAATACTGTAAAGGAACTGAAAATTTAACAAGTCTGAAAAACAATGCAGTACTACAACCCTCTTTCAGAAAAAGCTTTTGATTTTATGAGTTAGTATTGTCTGGTGATAAAGCATTTGCCACAGAATTCTGTACAACAAGAAATTCCTGTTATGTAGTTCTGTTACTGCAGAGGAAAGTATAGAATGACAAAATGCAAACAAAAACTTATAAGATGCATTGCAAGATACCTTAGGGATCAATTTCTTTTTAATCATAAGGTGATGATGCCTTAAAACTAATAAGCAGAGAAACAAAAAATGAGAATATTAACAGGCTGCTCATCAGGAATTTTTTTTTCTATTGTTTCCTCTTTTTTCTTTTTCCATAAATGTAGGCACATATCAAACATTTAAACACTTAAGTACAAATCTTCTGTTTTATCTAGAGAAAGAACAATCAGCCAGCATTGTATGTTGGCTGGAATTGCTGATTGTATCCAACATTATCAACATTCTTTTGCTTCAGCAGATCCAAATTACTTTATTAAATTTTCCTGGCAAGAGTTTACTGTGTATGAAAAATGGATGTTCTTGAAATGCTTCCAAGTTGTTAATCAACTGGCATGTTCTTTATGTCTCTCTAAAAGGTTTTGAAGAACAAATATACAGCACAGATCTGGAGAGAAGGAAAAAAAAAAAAAAAAGAAAAAGAAAAAGAAAAAAAGGAAAAACCACCAAAAACAAAATAAACCAAACAGCAGAAATTATGTTGAGTAAAACAAACACACTACCATAGATTATACCAGAATACCATGGTTTGTCAGATGAAGACAAAGGGTTGGCCTATTTGGCTTGAGGGAGATGAAAATGTGTGCTTTCTCTGTTGGCAACAAATAATAGTTAATAAATCCTCAGCACACTGGCTTTTTTTTTTTTTTTTTTAATCTGTATAGTATTATATAGCAAGTATATCCAAGTTCCATCTTCATTGGCTGCATTTCATGCGGAGCTCCTTTTGGAACTCATATTACTCTTTCAGTGTAACAGCAAAAACAAGTTCAGCAAGCCTATGAGTGTTTTTGCGGTAGTTCATAGGTTCATGCTTACTGAAAAAACGTAAAAACACTCATCAAACATGCCTTTACCTTATAGGACTAAGGTGCTGTTATTTTACATTAGAGACAAAGTTAAATTATAATTTTAAATACTAGTTGGAAGTTTTATGAGATTTATATTCTATCTAATAAGAATTTGAAAGCAGGTAAGCAGGAATCTCGTAGCTCATTCTGACATCATCTGTAATAAGAAGGAAACTGTACAGTCACATCTTTCTCAATATAATTATCCAAGCTGAAGCAGAAAGGTCAAACCTTGTAAATCATTTGCAGGCTAATCAGGTAATCATTCAGAACAGAAGGTTTTAGCAGAATAATGTTCAGGTAGTCATATGTATACTTGAACATTACATAGAAATTCAAAGTCATTTCAACCCAATTGCTTGGGATTCTGACTCCAGTTTTAGCATGGTTGCTCCTGTACAAATTGTACTAAGTGGAAAACTAACTAAGAAAACAAAATTTTTAATACTTACTATCTATGAGGAAAAGAGTGGGGGGAAGCAATTAAGAAAAACAAATCTGCATATACATAAAGATGATTGACTTAAGAGAAAATTGACTACAAGGATGTACAAACAGATACAGAAACCAATTTTAGAAATATAGAGTCACAGCTTCCTTTTCCGATTTTTTGAAAACAAGATCTACTAATTAGTCTGAGATCTAATTGGTTATGAAGTTCTCCTAAAAATAGAAATTCACATTTCCACTTCACAGGAAACAAAGGCATATCAAAAATCTGGCCATGTTCTAATTTGGAGTAAATCTGAGTATTCTCAGTACTTCCTATTAAATAAAATAAAATGTTATGTTAAAACAGATTATTTTATACTTAATTTTTTTTTTATCTTACACTACTACAGATACATGCAAGTTACTGGAAGTTATCATAGCCTAACTGATTTATCATAGAATCATAGAATATGATTTATCATGGAATCAAAGATCATCTAGTTTCAAATCCCCTGCCCTGGGGAGGGTCACTAAAATTTATATTATATCATGATATAACATGGCAACTTGGTGTACCAGAGTTGGTTATTCTGTTTTTATATTATTTCCACATAAAAGAAAAAGCTGCTGCTACACTGCTTATTTTCTAAATCAAGATTGTGCAACATTTTAAGAACTGTGGCTTGATAAGAGTTTTGGGACTCCTAAAAAACAAGTTTACAGTTTACTGGAAATTGATAGTCTCAGCAGTAGCTTGCAGAAATAATTGGCCAGCGTAACCAAAGTGATCAAAGTTACACAGGTCTAAGGCAAATCTATCCATCAGGTTGGAAGGATAACTTCTTCAGATTAGGCAGTTTGCAGGCCAGCAACATTGCTGTAAATCAGATTTTTTTTTTCACTTATGCTGCAATGTGTGTGATACTTTGACACAAAATATATTGCTTCAATTTCTGCATCCAACAGCATAATGAAGAAGACAAGCTTTTGATCTTTCCAAATATTCCCTATGCATATGCGTATATATGTAGGTTGTTGTTATTTTTTATTTTTATTTTTAATATCCTAGTCTTCATGAAACTATGTGTTATTCTGTCAGGTATTCTTTATTGATCAGCCCTTGCACCCACATAAAAAGAAGACACTGGAGATATTTCTCACAGTTAAAATGTATGCATAATGGAAAATTGGAGGAGTACATGGACTTACTTTATATCATCAAATGATATAGGGACTCAGCTCATCTTTTGATTACTCATACTGTATGCATCTGACTTGTGCTTAGGGTCTAATTTAAAGCAAATCAACTAGTTCCTCTAAGGCAATGCTTTGGTGCAGTCCAGAGGTAATTTTTTTCCAAATACTCCAAACTAAACATAGCATGGACGAGAGTACACCAGGACTCTTTCTTCCATACAGTACTCTAACACTATTCCAATAGTCTCATCCTCAGTAGACCTTAAATGCATTTCTAGTGTCCTTATAAATCGTTCTCCATGCATACAGTACAAAACTTGGGCATCATCCTATAAACGTGTCACTCTAGCAGCTATGACAGAAGTCTTACATGATGGCACACACTTTTAGTAGAAAAAGCACAAAGTGAAGGTGTACACAGAAGTACACCACCTGTAGACAGTCAGATTCAGAATTAATATTTTTTCTATGTGGATGTGAACCATTTTGTCTACTGCAAAGTACTATACTACCACTAACACCATATTCACTATTTTTCAATTTTCTTCCAGAGATGTCACCATGTTACCTATTCAAAATCCATTTTTCCTCCTCTAGTATGAAATACACTTAATTTTGCAAGGTACAGCTGGAAATGACAGATGCTCTCCTTTGGCAGATCAATGAGTCTGAACAGTAGGTATGGGAAAACTGTAGTCCCTGCTGGAAAATAGGCCCTTTTCTGTGGAGGGTAATCCTAGCAGAGAGGAATGAGTCTTTGATAAAAGCACAAAGGTATATCACATTAAAACTCATAAGGAGTCCTTTCCAGATATTACTTCAGTGAGAGGAAGATAGGAAAAAAGAACACTGCTCTAGAATTTTAAGGAAAGGTAACATCAAAATACATTCATAAAAGCATACAGATTGCAATTCCATTCCTGCCTTGTTTCTGCTGCCCCAGATGCCAGTTCCTGTAAGACCATGCTCTTACGGGATTATCATAACAAACAACCATTTTCCAGTCTGTTGACTGAAATTCTTAGTAACCTCAAAAATGAGTTTTTCTTCTTATACAGAAGAAAAAAGATTTGTTTTCCCCTCTACTGTCAATAAATGGGGAGATTACTCTTAAATACAATTGTGTTTTTCTTGAGAGATGACATGCATGGACCCGAATTTTGCTTCAAAATAAAGTAGAAGATGATGAAGTTTGATGCATCAACTTCTTATTTGTCTGCTTTTAACACAGTATCCAATACATAGAGGAACCTTATTTTCCACAGAGCATGGTGTGTTTCATGAGTCAGAGCCTATGTCTAAATGAACTTCACCTGTAAGAGATGATCTAAAACATTTAATTAGTGCAAAAGTACTTTTGTATTATCTACGATATATAGCTTTGTGATTGCAATTTTCAGTATATTCTGTAAAATAAAACAGTGAAAACAATCTGCTCAGATTGCTCGCACAACTGGAGTGCTTCAATAGATGTCTATAAGCTCTTCAGAAGAGATAGGCAAGGAAGGAGGGATGGTGGCATGGCTCTTTGTGTTAGAGAGTGTTTTGATGCTGTTGAGGTCTGGGCTGGGAATTATAAGATTGGAAGGGGTCCCTTCCAACCCAAGACATTCTATGATTCTATGAACGAGAAAAGCATTAGCCTGAAAGAAGGATTGCTCCTGTCACTGTGAGAAATTGAAATAGAAAATAACAATACACAAACAGCATCAATATTTTTCATGTGACAAGTTTTTGGTTGTTGCTTTTTTTTTAATTTTAGTGGAAGAATAAAACAATCTGCAGCAAACAAATGTGTTTGCTTTATCACACGCTGTTTCTCTCTGTGTGTATTTGATCAGTTTACTCAATTGGTTTAAACCCATGCCCTGTTCCAACCTGTACTTCCTTCCAAAAATTGTTCAAGATGAAGAGCTATCTAATGCCAAATTAGCTTGGGGATAGCACAAGTAGCGAGTAAACAAATTAAGGCAATTACTGTTGGAGTATCATCCTTAAAAGGAAATATATCTGCAGAAAGACAGAATGGCCCAGGAATGTTTTGATAGTAGCTCTAATCTAGCAGACAAAAATTTCCCCTGCTATGGCTACTAACATGAATTTTAATCAATGTTAAAAAGCTACTCTAGAGGTTTCTAGTTATTATGATGCTGTAGGAAAACATTCAGGACATGGTATATCACTTGAATATGAACACAAAGATGAAAAAGCCACTCACGGTAACTTTTAAATCCTAAAAATGGCCTGCAGCATCAAATCACTCACAATCATTGAAGCTCTGAAATACTGGTGGGATTCCAAATCAACTGAAGTGCCAAAAGACCAACTGGAAATACTTTCAGATCATTATTAAACTCTGAAAGCATTTACAGAATTCATACCGCCTAATCAACAGCAGTTTTTCCTCTCCTGATATTAAAACAACTGAAAGCATGTATCTGATGCAATATGTGACCTACCAATCTGAAAATCCATTGACTAAAATATTGACTAAAAAATCATTTACCTTAAAAAGAAAATCTCTATATATAAAATAATAAAATCATAATATATACATTATTTAATATTTATTTTATATATATTTGTATGTGTATATATATTTATTTTATATATACATATATATAAAGAAAAGTCAACACCAACAAAAAGCAAACAAACAAGAAAAAAGAGCCAAAAGCCCACATGACATTCCATCCATTTTAAGTCTAGTATGAAAAAATGGAAAAATGCCAAAGCATGAAGAAAAACATTGCTCTCTGTGACAAGCAAAGGAGCCTGAAAAGTCAAATTGCTTTAGTGCTCAATCAACTTCAGAATGTTGTAGTGGCAATCAGATCAGCAGGTAACCTGTTCCAGTTCCAGCATTGTTACTGAGCTCTGAAGCAGACTGTGCAAATCAAATGTTCAAAAGATATCTAAGGAAAATGTTAGAAAGCAATAAAAACTGTCAGCACTTGTTATCAGGTATTCTGATAGATGCGTTCTTCTGAATTTCATACTATCAAATGCCGCTCTGAGTGCATGCTATTTTGGGCAGTAATGCATTTGTCAGTGATAGGATGAAGATGAGTCAGTATTTTCATGCTGTATTTAGCTAACTTAAAGACATGCATGTTCTAATAGCTAAACAACTGGTGTAAATTAATCAGAAAATAAGACAGATAAAGAATTTTTAAAATGTTTGGAAAAACAGATAACTTAGTCATATTTGTGATTTAGATTGTGCTAAACTCCTTAAGACAAAACTATCCTGTAAGATACAAATACAGTTTATCCATGGATAGATTACACTGTAATGCTACCAAGAAAATTGAAATGACAACTGGTTGAAACATAAGGAATAAGATATATCTCATATATCAGATCAAGTTTTATCAGAGACGTGCTTCTGTTTTACTGAATCCAGTAACCATGCTTAAGACTGATCTCCAAATGAATCTTCATTCTTTCAGTAATACCCTTTTGGATTCCCAGATCTGATATTCTGAGCCTACAACAAGCACAATCTCAAAAGAAAAGAAGAAGAAAAAAAACCAAACAAATCCTAGAAATGTACAAAATTTTCTAGAGTTTGTTCACAGCACTCATGCAATGCCCTGGGAATTCAGCATAAACTGAGGCAAACATTCTGGTCATTCTTCAGTCTGGAAAGTAGGTAGGAAGGACTACAGACAAGTTAAAAATTATTATGTGTACTAGTATTTCTATTAGTCTTTCTAAGAAAATTTATGAGGTTGGATAAAGAATGTTAGAGATAAGCAAGGGGCAGAGCAGGGAAAGAGTATTATGCTACCTTACATAACTGTTCTTGGTGCATTTTTTCAAGTCTTCTAGGAAGCTTATTTTTGACCATTAAGGCAGGGAGTTGTGATTATGAAACACCAACAGTCCATACTCAATTTCTCTTTATTGCATGCATGGGATGAAAAGATTTCAAATATTACAAAGCTTTGAACAGTAGTCTGGGTCTTTGTTCCTCAAAGAAAATTCCAGTGCATCAGCACAATGATAAGCTTAGGGATGCTCTGTTTTCTGCAGTCAGAAATTGCTCAAATACCCAGCCTACGAGGCTGCAAAGCTGGGAACACCACAAAATGTCTTGCATGGATGGCAAGTTCTGGCACTGAACAAATGTCAACTCTGATATTCAGTGAACAAATTCCTGTAAAGAGCTGTAATGTTCCTTTGACAAAATTTAGCCTTAGCTAGAACAGAATATTGTTATGGGAAAAAAAAAGAAGTAATATGTAGTAAACACATAAGAAACATACAATATGGGGTTTCCTATTATCAATTACTATGTAATCAGCCCTTCAGCCTGCTGCTGAAATTATGATTATCTCAATTCTGCTCAGTATGGCTGCTTGTTTTACCACTCTCTGAAAAAGACCTGCCAAGACGCATTTGGACAACACTGTCAGAATTTTCTCAGTTTGAAATTTGGGTGGTCCTACACAGAGCCAGGAGTTGGACTTGGATGATCCCTTCCAATTTTGGATGTTTTATGATTCTATGAATTATCCCAGATTTAAAAGCAGAAGAGTGGCACAAAGAATGTACAGTAAAATCCCTACCATTAAATAGATTATCTTAATTACAAAATTTTAGCATATAGAATCAACAAGTAAATTGCTAACATACCAGAATAAACAATTACGGTGCTCACTGTCAGCAAATAGGTGGTAATGCCAGGCTGAGAGGGCATCAGGACTGGTATCTAGATCAGCAACAGGTAAAGTCATATGTAAAGCCATATATCCTGCGACTTTTAAACTCTTCCTAGTGTAGATTTATTGATCTACTGTTTATGCAAAAACTAATAAAATAAAATAAAATAAAAAATTTTAAAAACCCAACACATTAGCATTGTGATCAGCAGCCAGCTTCTTCCCAGGGACATGTAACATTATGGAATGATCTTCTGTGGAAGATGACAAAGCTCAAGCAAAAAGAACAGTAGAAAAAAAAATGAATCGTTTTCTTTTGTAGCCTATTCATGGCAGTATCACTGCAGCAGAGCAATGAGCACCAACAGCTGTGACACTCGAGATGGGTCCCTGCTCCTTCAGCCTGTGTCATCGGAGGGACCCTACATCATCGCAGTCGCTGGCTTTTCCAGCACCACACCGTGGAAGAAACGCCAAACTGCAGCTTTCCATTGGCAAACTATGAAGAGCTTGCAGATGTTAACTTTTTACTTTCATTCTTTTTTTGCCTCTTATTTCCCTGTGAGTGGCTTCTTCCTTTTTAAAATAACAACGAACTCATGTTCAAGATATACTGAATCTGTCTGTCCTCCAACCACAGATTATGTTATGGGGTATGGTGTGACCCAGCACCCCAGAATACCCACTGATACGCAGGCGGCCCCTCGGCTGCCCTCTGCTGCCGGTGCATCTGCAGTTGGCCTGGGGACTGCCAAGCCCTCCTGTCCCCATCACCTCTGTGCACCAGCCACAGCAGTACACACCATAAAGCTATATGAGAAGTCTCTGTTCTATTAGCAGTACTCTGTATGAGTATAGAAGTTCCAGTCTTTTCTACCAAGATGTAACACATTACAAAACCCAGAACCTGAAGCATTTCTCCTTATGCTGGGAAAATTAAGAAGTCTTGCTATGATACGCTGAAATGAGGCCAAAGAGCTCATTCCAGTAGGAACTGAAAATGTAATTTCCATCGAATGAAAAATTCAATAACCTATCTGCTAACCTTCACCTCTGCTTTAGTTAGCTTCCAGAAATGAAGATAAAGGACAGTAACCTCATTCTTGCAAGCAAGCTCCTTCAAGAAAAAAGGACTCACTCACACAGACAGCTACACTGAATTGTATCCCATTGTCATTCTATTCCTTATTAGATCAAAGCTGCAGAGAAAATAGAGACATTTTACAGAGGATTAGATTTCCTGTTCTTTACTTGTATAGAAATATTCCTTCTTAGTTTCTAGAAAAATCTACTGTGTGTTTTCATGACTGCCTCTTCCTGTAACAATTCATATAACAAGAGAGTTCTGCAGACTTGTAACATAAGCCTGTGTCTGAGATAGAGGATACAGCTCTGAAATATGATAGACACAACAGCTGAACCATTGAATGCAATAAAGTAGAAGATTTCTAATTAAATCCTGGCTGTTAATTATTATAATATCTAGTACTTCACACTTCTGTATACCGTGTATGTTAGCCTAGATAAACTTTTAAAAAAGAAAGTTATATGAGATAAATAATGAACTGTAAAAGGCAACAAAACTCCTATACATGCACAAATTAAAAAAGACGTGCATCATAGTATTAAATCATTTGTATCCTAATCAAAATTCTTGAGGACAGTTAAAGCCTAAAATGTTTCTAAGTGCTCCTGTGCTGCAGTGAGGCCAGTGCCCAGCCAGATCTCATTCGGACTCAAAACAGTGGGACATCGTGGCAGGATTATCTGTACCAATATGCCCCGATTTTTCAGCATTTTCACTGCAGTTTGGAAACATGTGACCTCCATTACGTGCTTTCAAACTCATGTTTGCTCTGAATTTTAGAGAGGCTAAGGCAGCCTGCTGAGGAAGGCAGAACAACATCCCTAGCATCTGGAGAAACCTCAAGTCTGCCTGGTATTGTGCTATGCTCTAGAGTAGAATTCTTGACACTAAGTATACAGCAACTAACAGACTTTTCACAGAGATGTGTCAATACAAAATACCGTTTAACTGAAATGAACAGAGGTTAATAATAAACCTTTTGCAAATGAAATATCGCCGCGGCAGCAGGGGGGACGACAAGCGTCACTGACCTCCGAACGCCAGCGGATGGCAGCACCGGCACAGAAACTGGAGACACGGAGAGCTGTCTTTATGGCAGCGAGCGAGATTCATGCTTCTGGAATAATTGCCGCAATCGAGGCATATTAAGCTTCATTATAAGGTTCCCTCCTCTTTGATTATATCCTCTTTCTGAAGTTCCAACAGGAAATGCATAATGTACGTTGATTAACCAAAAGATTACTACTTTTTTTTTTTTTTTTTCCCGACTAAGAAAACTAACCTTGTAATGATCTGGAATCAGCACAAAATACTTTGTGTACCACTACTAACGTCATGTTTTCAGTTACAGGGCAACATTTCCTGAGTGGGGATGGGAGGAGAAGACATTCCTCAGCAAGAGGCATTTTCATTGCATTGAAGTGAACCTGTTGCTATTTACCTTGCAAACAAAATAGACGATTTTTAGCCAGTATTACTCCCCAAGCACTGAAGAGAGATCTACTGTGTTGCTCCTGAAAAGCTGGATCGACATACAAATTTCCAGTAGGTTCAGCAGATTCAGCAGCTGTTATTTTTAACTCAATTGTATTTGTTAAATACACAATTTAAATAGCCTCAGTATAAGCAAATAAAGCTACAAAATGAAATATTTCATGGTTCAAATTCCAGGAAACATTTCTATGCACATATATATGCATACACACACATGCACACACTTTTAATTTAAAACAAATTTGAAACAGACACAGAATATGCCGTTTGTACACATTGTAATCCTTTAATCACTATCAAGCTAAACCGTCTTAAGAAGAGTACTTCCTTCGCACTGTAAACTTGCCCTGGCCCTTCTATAAATATCTGAAGAACTGAATCTAAAACTAATTCATTTTCGAGTGTGATTAAAGCTATTCTCTTACATATGCAACTCAAGCTCATTGTGACACGCTAAAAATTAAGTTACTGTATAAAAAAATAATTAGTTTAATTAGTTACTTATTAATTAGTTACTTATCTGAACTTACACCAAACTCGCAGCTAGAAATCCTATTGACAAGCTCAGCAAAATAAAAAAGCCTTCAACATCACAAACAGTAATGAAACTGCCAAATATTTAAGATATCACACATTGCTAATGGTTCTTATTCCTGCAGAGGGTACCAGGAGTGGGGAAAAGAAACTCATTTGCCTATTGCACCTCGAGGAAAAAAAAACTTTCCATAGTCTTCATTCTTTTTACCATACTTATAGTAGAAATCCATTGACAACTGTACAGATTTACTGTTAGTTAAAATAAGTCATAAATATGTGTTAAACTGAAAACTGATTTAACTATTTACAGTGGGAAAGTAATCCATTTGATTCAATACTCTGACTGCAGTACACTAAGCCTGCACAGGGCCTTGAAGACCTAAAAATACTTTGTTAAGATTACAGTTAGCTACCCAAACATTAAAAAGGAAAGAGGAAGAGGTAAAGAGACAAAAGTTCCTTACAGGCTGTAATGAGTTCCTCTCAAGTAAACAAGGTTAAGAGGATTCAGATGAAAGTTGAAAGTTTTAGATACACAAAGAAACGAAAGTTTACATGCAATGGAATGGAGACTGCTGGTCCAAATGTAACCGCTGAGCAAGCCATAAACATTGGTGACCATTTTTTTATTATCCTTCCACAAAGGCCTGAGAAATGTGACAATCTATGAAAAATAAGTCACTGATGTCTGAACTCAGTTTAATCAAAATATTTCTTGTCTCACTCTCAATAAATTGAATAATGGCTAGTCATAAAGGAACTTGAGACTGGTTGACAGACTATTTCACATACACATACAGTGGTTTTGAGCCACATTTTCCCACATTTGCACATGATAGAGGAGATGGAGGAAGCACAAGAGAAGAGGAAAATAATTAATAGGCTTCTCATGGGGCAATTTAAGGGACTGAGTATCAAGCAAAAATGTAAATTTTTTTGCCAGGTTTGATGGCAGCTTGTTGTAGAAACCTTCATTCAAATAAAACCTTTTAAAATGGTTAATAGTAAGAAACCGTATAAATTTTGTGTGCTTTTTCCATGTGCTTTTTCCAGAGAAAATCCACCTTCTCATAAGATCCAATGAGCCTTAATTCTCCTTCGGTTTCTATTTGCGGTATGTTGGGCTTTGCTTGAAATTCTTCACTAGGATCCCATAAAGAATGCCAAGCAAACCTTTGCCTCTCACAAACAGTAGCTACTTTTATGCCCACAGTCAGTATTTCTCTTCAGGAAAGGTAATCTCTAAGTCACTCTTTCTCAAGAGACTGAAAGACATCATGGGTGCCAATACCTTTCTTCAGGGTACAGATATCTAATGACAGATATCCATGCCTTTCTGTTTTGACTTGCACCCAAGCAAACGACTGAAAATTATAATGTATAATAATGCAAATAGATTTTGTCACTCTGTACAATATGAGAGAATCACAGAATTTTCTGCATCATGAACTTGCAAACTTATTGTTTTCATCTAGCACTGATTTCAATTAATATTTAAAATTGTACATTAAATTATATTTAACAAATATTCAAGTTAGAAACAACACTATGCATTCTTGAAAGAACATCTGCTAAACTATGATAAATCAAGAATAACAGTGACAGGACAAGAAGATTTGGAATCTTACAAAAAGATTTGGCAGACCAAAAAATTTCCTATCAGTTCGAAGAGATCTTCACATTTGGCAGAATACAGACTCATAAAATCCCATCTGACCTCTTCCTTATGACAAGTGTCATGACAGACAAATGCATTTCAAGATCTATCCTACTGGCAACATTCTGTGCAGTAGCATCAGATGGAGCAAGGTGTGACCTTAAAAAAGGCTTCATGATTCACTTCTGCATTGCAGGAGAGCATTTAATCTTTCCAAGTATTTCCAGATATGATCGACTGCATAATGGTGGCTTATTTCTAGGAAGCTTTTTGGTTGCTAATGCATAAAGCTTCGGATTCTGCTGTCAGCTCTGGACTAACGGTTTGGGGGAAATGATCTATCAAATACCTTCTCTAATATTTATCAGTGGAACTGAACTGCTAGTCACTCAGGAGTCCATTGTCCTCCTAATCTTCCTGCTGATGGTGATGGGCATACCCCATGACATCCAGAGACCCACCTCAGTGTTTTGCAAACATAAGCTGAACATGGAATTATACTGAAAATTGCTGAACTGGGGTGGGGTTCTGCACAAAACAAGCACATTAATCACTGGAAATGTTCCACTACACGCACATTTACATCTTTCTGAAAGGGTCCTGAGGACATACTCCTTTCTCAGCAGTTAGGTTGCCTCAGTTGGGGGCCAATTCAGGTAGTGTGGTCAAGGGCTCCCTCCAGACACAGCTGTGGAGAGACTGTCACCAGGGCTGCCTTCCTTTCCCAAAGCTGCTTTTAAGATAAACCACTACCATTTTCTGTCCCCAAGAAGAGCTATGGATCCCATCACATTGTAGCTATGCCTGTGTCTGCCAGAAGCCATTTTGAGCCTCTAACACACAGCCCTACCTCATCACTGATGGCCTGTCTGACTTTGCTCAGCTTCTGGCTTACCTACCACTATGGAGAGGCCAGCCAATGCTGCTTTCTGAGCCTCATTAATTGGGAGAATACGACAAACCAAGAATCACAGAATCACAGAATGACCCGGTTGGAAGGGACCTCAAGGATCATGTAGTTCCAACCCCCAAGAAGCCAGAGTTACATAAATCGCCCACTTTTATTCATGATTTGAAGTCTTAATGGGCAGGAAGTCAGGTAAGTGGTTGTAAAATGGAATTCAAAGTTGAGAATCAATGTAGTTCTGGTTAATACCAGAAGAGGCACTGCTGCATTTTGTTGTTGTACACCTCAAAAAACAAACAAACAAAACAAAAACAAAGCAACAACAAAAAAAACTTATTACTTGACTAGAATCCCTTATCATTTATTCTGCAGTTTACCTGTTTTCTTAAGTAACTGAAAAGAACCAAAGGAGTAACGCAGGTTACTATTACTGTACATGTTTTCCAGGTAGCTTGAATTCAATACTTCTACATGTTTTTTCCACACACCCTTCCCCCCATCCAGTTTAATTCTCTGATTCTGTTAGCCAGTCAACTTTTGCACTGTTAGTGTGTGGAAAAGATTATATGCATAAACCAATTAGAAGATTGGAAGTGCTTTCCTACTGTAAGCTGGGAAACTAGTTTACTAGTGGTGAATGAGCTAATTGAGTGCTAGCAAGGTGGCAAGCTTTTTATATACCAGCAGAGACAACTAGAATAGTCAGGCAGAGAATCTAATCTATTACACAAGCATTATGCAAGGACATTAACTGGTTCCTTCCTGTAGCAATGCCAAATTTAATTCAGATATTCTCTGGATTTCACTCTTTCACATCGTTTGTTAGCATTTAATTTGCAAGATATAACTGACAGATGCAAAATTTAAATGCCAAAGAAAGCATAGTTATGAAGAAGCTGTCAAGGTAATAAGAGCTAACATTGTAGTTCAACTATACTGTGCATGAAGTTTAAAAAAAGGTTGTCACTTCCTCTATTAAATCTTTATTAATGTATTCATTCAAACATTCTAAAAAGCAATAAATACTATTCCAGAAATTAACGAACCTCAAAACATTGAGAGATTTAGTTTAGATTAGAGCTTAACATCAAGGATTAGCTGGTATATCAAGCTCCCAGTTAGCTCTTGCCCAAAATGAATCCTTCTGTGGCACATCATCAATATTAAAAAGTAGCTCTTCCACAAACATTCCCCCGTGGCCTTTCCTAAGCCCCACTTATCCCTAGAGCATGATCCTGATGACAAAGCTAATCAGCTGGACAAATTATGCATCTGTTTTTTTCCACCTAAACAGAAAGGTTTTCAAGGAAATAATTAAATAGTACAGCAATCTGCACTTGCTGGGCATGATTTTCTGAAACACATGATAAAATCCTGACTGTCTCTGTGTCAAAGGCAGGGCTTTCTGTTGATAGGGAAAAGGAAAACAGATAAACAAACACAGCCAAAATCCCCAAAACAATAGCAGAAAGCATGGCAGACAGTCAAATTCAAAGAAAGAAGAGAAAACTGACTCCTAACTTCAGTATGTTATCAATGAAAGAGACAGATTTTTTCCTATCTGCATATTGGCTGTACAAGGAGTTCCACTGCCACTGAATAAATTGGGTAGCCATGCTTTGAGGGAGACCAAAGCTACCACATGGGAGTAGCAATGGGAGATGAGCTTACTTTTTTCCTTTCATTTTGTTCTGTGTGGGTTAAATCCAAGTCATTTATGAATTAGGTTTCCAAAAGAAGAATTAAAAACCTTGATTGTAAATGGTGAACTTCTCAGAGTGAACATTAAGCAGCATTAATAGTGACTTGAGCCTCCAATCTTGATTTGATATTACATTCTATCAAAAAGTAATGGGAGAAAATAGAGGCAAGTAAGTGAATCAAGAATGCAACAAGAAGTAAGTATGGGTATGTAGTCAAGGCCAGACTCAATAGTAGGCATCAGCCTGATTTCTTCAAGATTAACATCACTTTGGCCAAAGGCAGCGACAACCGAAATAGCTATGTTAGCTAACCTCTTGAGTGATGATCATGCTGGATAAGCAAATCCTAGTGATTACATCTGGTTTAGATCAACAATAAAAGACAAAGGAATATGCTGGTGTATCTAATGGGATGCGCATGAGAGGGCATAATCCATTCCAGAAGCCTTACAGCTGCTTACATAACTTTTCAATAAAAAGTAAGCATCACACCACACTGCAGCGTGACTTTTGAGAATGAACAATTTCACTCACACAGCAAAACAAAGGTAAATTAGCAAGTAGTTTCAGAGCAGCCTTGTACAGTCAAATCCTAAACTGTGATTAAGAGATGATGAAAAGAAGTATTAACATAACCAAGATAGCACACTGGGCTAAGGGGTAAGCAATTATTACAAAAATTCCCAAGTGATCTACAACACTAGAGATAGATGGTAGCATGATTCTCTGGAGTCACTATAAAGAAACACCATCTTCTGAGGATGCTTAGATACAAAAAAAAAATATTCTAGAATGTCTAGAAACAACACCTCCCTAAAAGAGCAGAAAGGGGTCCAGAAAGAAGGCCATAACATTTAATGAAGAAAAGAACAAGATAATACCCATAATATTACAAGTAGTGACAGCTAAAGGTTTTGTCCATGTCATACCAGAAATGCCTTCAAGAAAAAAAAAAAAAAGAGAGAAAAAAAAAAAACAACAAAAAACAGTCTGCTTGTATAAGCACCCCACAGAAGCTCAAAATGTACTTTGTATTTTCCTTCACTCGTGATGTGTGATCAGTACAAACCAAGTCTCTTGGAAAAATACAAATTGGATGCCAAAATGCAATTGATTATAAAACTGCGAGACAAAAATCTTTCCATAGAAAAACAGAAGTGCCAATGCTACCAAGCCAAAGCAGATAATTAAACTATCCATCAAAACTGAAATCAGAAATGTGTATGTTTCACAGTTAGAAGAGTATATTATATCCTAAAACATTCGTACATACTGTGGGTGCTTTACCAAGAGGTTAAGCAATCAAAACATTAAGCATTATTACAAGATGAGAATCAGCAGAGATGGCTCTTAAACTGGAATGAGATTTCAAAAATTACTCTTAGGTTTATGGACACTGGAGAAAGAATTGAAGTAATCTTTTGTCCTGTCATGAAACAACAATTCTTTCTTGTGTTGCTAGAATGAAAGCAGCAATTAACCATGTGAAACAAATATAATAGATTTCCTCAAGAGATACATTAAATTAGGGGTGTGCAGGCACAGTAATAGTGACAACAGTAGGACTGCACTGATAGCTAGGCTTCTTGAAAAATAAAATCAAGCAATGTCTACATGGTATGCCTGTTCCAAACATATTAATAACAGCAACAAAAGTGCAACATAACACACAACTTCTGCTGATTCCACACACTACAGACTTCGTATATCAGCTAGCAACTATCTAATACAAACTCCCTAATAACACTCTCAAAATAGCGTCAACATGCACAAATAGAAGTAGTAGTTAAATCAGACTGTGTTTCAGGTATTTTCTGTTAAGCACTGAGTTTCATACAGAGACTGACAATAAACTATTAGTCTCAGGTGACTCACGACATTTGATTTTACAGACACTGCATAGAATCACAACTTCTGGGTTATATTCAGTAGATAAAAACAACAGCACAGCATTATCAATACATGATTTTCATTTTGCCCACCTAGATTCCTGTCTGATTTCCCCATATCTAAAAAGAGAAGAAAGGTTGACATTTGAAAGAAAGATTGAAGGAAAAAAAACAGCCCACAAGTATCTATGTTGCATTAATTACTTTGCCCTCCTTGATTAGCAAGCAAATGAGAATTATCCATCAGAGCAAGCATTGCTTTGAGGCATCCTCAGAGAGATTTTCCATTTCTTTCTCTGTTAGCTGCCCACACTGAACCAACAGCATGCCCTCCAGATCCAGCTGTCCCACTGGAGAGAAATCACCACCCACATTCCTGTGGTCTACCCATGCTCTTGACAAACCAAAGTAGAAGTAAATAACTTTGAAGAACAAAGTTATATGCAGTCTACCCATACCTTTGTAAAGCTGTTGGTTTTGTGTCACTCCTTCATCAAAGATAACTGTGTAAATACATTCAAATAAGCATTAACCAGGAATGTTCAATATTTTTCTGACTGCACTGTGGCCTTGCTCTTACAGGAGAAAACTTCATGAAAACAGGAAAAACTGTCTTGCATTTATTCCAAGCATAAGATTTTTGAATGATTCCCAAATAAATTCTCCCTCAGTCCTTCCAAGCCTCATTGCTTGCAATACTCTACAGAATTTTTTCTTATTTATCTTCTGTCCATCCTCCCATTCACTGGCTGCAAGCTAAACTTCAATTTAACCTCCATGAAATTTACTCAAAGACATTTTGTAAAAATTCAGACACTAGAAATTTCAGAATTTCAGTGATTCTAAAATAAAACATATGGGACCACTTACCTCTCAAATCTATTAACTGAGCTTTGCAACTGCAGGTGAACTATGTAGTAACAATTCACAACCCTAGGAAGGCCATCAAGAAAATCTTCCTGAAAACCATTTCGTAGATTATATAATCATTTGAGTTGGAAGGGACTCAGAAAGGTCATCTTGTCCAACTCCCCTGCAGTGAACAGAGACATCTACAGCTGGACCAGGTTGCTCAGAGCTCTATCCACTCTGAGCTTGAATGTCTCCAAGGACAGGGCATCCTCCACCTCCCTGAGCAACCTGTACTATTATAGTAAAATGCTTCTTCATTAGAGCCAATTTAAATTTCCCTTCTTTTAGTTTGAAACTATTTCCCCTTGTCTTATCACAACAGACCCTGGTAGAATCTGCCTCCTTCTCCCTTACTGTCCTCCTTTAGATACTGAAAGGCAGCTGTTCGGTTTCCCCAGAGTCTTCTCCAGGCTGAACAGCCCCAGCTCTCTCAGCCTGTGGTCCATCCCTTGGATCATTTTTGTTCCCCTGCTCTGTACACACCCCAACAAGCCTATGTCTCTCCTATACCAAGGACTCTACATGTGGATGCGTTAATCCAGGTGAGGCCTCACCAGTGCAGAATGGAGGGACAGGATCATCTCCCTCAACCCACTGACCACTCTTCTTTTAATGTAGTCTAGGATAAAGTTGGCTTTCTGTGTTATAAGGGGACACTGCTGGCTCATATCTAGCTTACCATCCATCAGTACGCCCAAGAGCTTTTTGGCAGCTTGCCTTGATAGTTGCCACTACCCAGGTGTAAGGCCTTACACTTGGATTTGTTAAACCTCATGAAGCTCACCTAGGCCCACTTCCCATATTTGTCTGGGTCTCTTTAGAGGGCAGCCCATTGCTCAGGTGTGTTGACTGTACCACACAGCTTAGAGTCATTCAAAAAGAAGCTGAGGGTGCACTCAACCCCACTGTCAATGTCAATGACAAAGATGTTAAGGAATACCAGTCCCAGAAGTGACCCAAAAGCATGAAGGACAAGAAGATGATAGGGAATAGTCAGCATGCATTTATTTATAAAGGGGAAATCATGCCATATGGTTATGATATATGTAACACAGAATTGACTAATTTGCTGGGTGAAGGGAAAGCAGCTGATGATGTTTACCTTGACTTTAGCAGAGCTGACCCCAGAACATCCTCAGAAACAAGATTATATAATTACACAGCAAGAAAGGTTGAATCAAAGTCCAGCTAGAGACTGCTGGTGTAACGCAAAGGTTGACACTTGAGCTAATACTGATTAACATCTTCATTAATGAGCTAGGCAATGTGATGGAGTACTCCTGAGCAAGACCACACATACCAGAAGGAGTGGCTGGTGCACTTACCTGGTTATGTTGTCATTGCAGTGGACCTTAAATATGGGAAATGTGAAGCCCTGAACCTGGAGAGGAACAGCTCCAGGTACTGGAATACACTGAGGGCTGACCAGCTGGAAAGCAGTTCTGAAGAGAAGGCCTTAGGAATCCTAGTGGATAAAAACATGACCATCAGCCAGCAATGCAACTACATAACAAAGAACATCTGCTCTATGAAATCTATAAATATATATTTATTTTCAAGAAGAAGTCAGTGCAATCACAAGTGCAAGGAGGATAAGTTGCCAGAATATATGCTTTTCAACTTGCATATTTGACATAAAAAGGTGGGAAAAAAAGCAACATTGATGAGCCAAAGAACAATATTTGTTCTTCAGATGCTTTCTATATAAACCCTATTGGTATTGGCCCTGCTTATATGAAAAGTAAGGACATGTTTTGTGGAGTTCTATTACAGTCCGCATAGTGGATGATTATGTAAGTTGCACTACTGCACTACTACATTTTTTATAGGGAACAGACTGTCACCACCATCCTTTCAGGCAGCAGACGACAATCCCTAGGCAAGATACAATCTGCTGTTTTCACCAAGTTTCTGCAGGTATCGTGAAGCAATCTGACTTGGAAACTGGTGCCTAGTGCCTAGAGAAAGGAAATTCTTTCAGCTTGCTTCACAGGTCTGATAGGAATGCAACTAAACTTTGGGAGGAGCTAGAAACTGCTAATTTGCAGATTTGTGTTTTCTTGCCTCTTCACTTTACGTTTATGCCTTGTCAGCAAAGTAGCTGATTTTAAAATCTAACCCAACTCCTTTTCCAAGCCTTTAAGTACTGTGACTTTGATGCTCTGAGTTTTGGCAAATTTGAAAAACAAATGCTTGATATCTTAACTCCAAAACGTTATCTGTACACAATCTAAAGTATGAATTTATGAAAGGCCAGCTGTTATTCCTTATGTAACTTTTACCCTATAGTTAATAGCATCTAAGGAATTTTGTGGGCAGTATGGAGGAACACGCTAACCAAGGCTTATCCGTACAAGCAGGTTTTGCAGCCAAGCAGCTAATGTGCTATGAACCCAAGCCCTACTTTATCACTTATCAGGTGGAGAAATAATGACTGCAAAAACACTGCAGTAGTTGTCTGATCATTTTTCATCTGCTATTTTACAACCATGACATACCATCATTACTTGTGGATATTTAGGTGGAGATCAATTTCAAATAGTCAAAAGGAATTTCACCATTAAGTATTTAGAGGTGTGAATGGATCTTGACATTTCAAAAGTTCTAAAGTGATATACGTAGGAAAACTTGCACACATTCACATTGTGTGTACAGATGATGAGGTGCTCTCTGCTTAGAAACAGAGATGGAAAGCTGAAGATCACACAGACTGATTAGAAAAACCGGATTCCTCTCCCATCTGCTTTGTTTGCCAATTTTACAGTGCCTCAGTAAATCAGAATGACTCTGTTCAGCCTAATTACTTTCTCTTGCAAGGACAAATCTTTATTAACTATCTCAGCACAGGGCAGAACACAGCAAAGCACCACTGCAGCAAAGTATCAAGATAAGGGGTGGATGATTTAATATGTACTGTGTAGTCTGGCAGGAACTCCCAGTGTTTGGAGCTGCATTTTTAACTTTCAGTGTGACATAGAACATACTGCCCTGTTCTGAAACTCTCCTTTAACTCATTTTCTGGAGTGCCAATATCAGATCAAGCTGTCAACCACAGTTTTAAAACCACTATATCAACAAAGCAATGTAAAATAATTTTCCCTTTGACTTCAGAGTAATAAAATATGAGAAGTTCTTCTAAAACTGTCCATTTACAAGGTAACAAAATATTTTGGATTATGACAGTTCTCAACACATGCCTGTAGAAACTGTATGAAACCCAGCTTAGGCCCTAGGAGAAGGTAACAGGAGACATGGAGAAACAGATTTTCTTCATAATTACTTTCACACGATAAGGTCTGTATAAAGATATCATCAGAGTGATACTGATTACAGTAGCAGTAATTCCCCCAGTTTTTACTCCCAAGTCCATTCATGTTTTAGCTCCAAACCAAAGGAGTTGGACAAAAATCAAAAGGAAATTAACAGCTGCAACAGCCCCTAAGCCATCACAGCTGGGTGGAAGGGAACGAGTCCAGTAGCACAAGCCAGACATTGACAGCAACAGGTCAACAAGTTTTGAGGTAGGCAACTTAGAAATACAATGTCATTATTTTGCTTTCTGATACTTTATTTACAGCTTTCCTTTCCAAACAATTTCTTTATATCTATCATGAAGAAACTCTGTTCTACAGGAAATTTAACAGTCATAAAACCTTTGGCCTTCCAAATATAGGCAAGATGCTGTCATAATAGAATAATGCTTCACTATATATGTCAGCTGCTCCAAAACTAATCCCTCTTATTTTATTACGTTGACCTACAATATCAGAAGCAGATGTTGGTGCTAAGGGAGTAGAGTATGAACCTTCCCACCAATATTCCATTACATGTTGTTGTCATGTGGCAGATGGCAGCAGAGGGGCAGTGTGACAAAGAGGCTATGTTCTGGACAGCTATGCAGATTTTTATAAGCACAGTATGCAAACTCTTTTTCATTGCTGGTGAAAATGCTTAGCTAATGATGGTGAACAATACTTTTCTGTTGCTGAGAATTTGCTCTATCAAATAGAGTTATTGTGCTTTTTTATCTACTGTAGTTTCTAAGGAAATAAGTAGGAGGCATTACTTTCAGAGTGACCTACATGTAACTGTTGTGATACTTAGTGCTATATAAATAATGTGCAAAAAAATGTTTATGAGTTGAACAGAAGCAGTTCAGCAGAGGAGGACACCTGTTGTAAGTGGCGTATTTTAATCAGAAGCCAAGTTTTGAAAAAAACATGAATTCTACTAGCCTCTGCTGTATCACCAACTAAAAGGCATGTCTAGCACACAGAGAAGTGGTAGGAGCTGAGGACACAGCAGCCCACTTAGCTACTCTAGTTTATCTATACACAGATCAAACTATGATACACAAAGATATCTGCATATATACCAAAGTTTACTTCTGACAGGGCGAATTAAGCCTCTTGAGCATATCTGCTCCCACAGCTGGAGCACTTCAGATCATGAACTGTTCTGTTTCAAGCTAATATAGGTACTCTACACTACACTGCGTCTGGCATAAGTTATAAAGTAGACAATAATAGTAATGCACTTTCAACCTATGCACAGCACTTAGTGAAAATGTCAACTGTTAGTTACTATAGATACAGAAAGCACGCTCATGTGAAAAGTGTTTGGCTTGCAGCATGTGGCAGTAAGGTTGTAATGCAGCTCACTACAGGAGATACTGTGGTGGCATGATTAAAATGATGAAAATCACACCATCCAAATAGGCTCATCCAAAATAAACTTCCGCCCAGCAGAACTACTGCATTCCAGCCTTACAGAGTGTCTGAAGGATGTCAGTGTTGCATGAACACTAATAACTTATCACAACTAAATACATGCCCAACATTCCTTCCTTTCCCCATGCTGGTTCAAACTGAGACTATAGACCAGAGCTGAATGCTGTATGATGACATAACATCTTTGGTTATTTCTTTGCAAAAGGCATCTACATTCCTTGCCATTGTGCAAAGGAATGACTGGAAAGAACTTGTTATGGTACTACACAGCCTGTGCAACTTTACAATGTATCCTTATATCTTTTCCATTCTATCATATAAGAAAGGATTTCACAGACATTAACAAAACAAAGCTATCTTTAGAGCTCCCTGTTACCTCTTGTGGTTTTGTGCCTAATTTTGCTATATCTAATTTCCCTATACTGTTCCAACATGGAAACTATGCCAAAGGCCATTTCTTTAGAAAGCATCAAGTAATTTATAGTGCATGCTAAGGCCAGATATCTGTGTTTAAATGAAAACTGCTTAACTTTAGCAAGCATCGGTACAGGCTAACCTTGACTGGAAAGCAAAGATATTTTGGGATTGTAGTATTTAACTCTCCAGCTACAAATTTAATCAGCAGAGGCAAATTGTAACATTTTAGTTAATAAAATATAGCTAAATTTATACTACTCAGAATTCAGCAGGTATGCCATTTAAACAGGTCATCCAAATGAAAGCCATTATTTTCTTTAATAATTGTTAAGTTTCCAAGTTGTCTCAATATTTCACTATAAAAGACGGGAATAATTAATTCTCTCAGGTTAAAATATAGAATAAGTGGGAATATATCAGTTTATTATCATTTAAGGGCTTTTTTATTATTATTATTTTTCTGTACTGCACAGTAACTCCTGATTATTTCATTCATTCATCTTTTCCTCCTTTGAGCTTCACAGATCATCTTGAAAAACAGTTTTCTGATTGTATTTATTCTGCCTGTTGAAGAAATTGCCCAGTCTTTAATAGGTGGCCTGAGATAATGTTGACAACATAATACTTCAAATTAGCAAGAACTGTAAATCTCAACTGCAAATTTAAGGAAATGGGAGTTGCAGAGACAGGACTTATAGACAGGCTGGGCAAAGAATTAAATAGTTATTAGGATAGTAATGAAATTATCCTAAGGGATGCAGACCATTTAGCAGGCAGTGGAATTAGCAGTATTTAAGGTACCATCTGATACATCACTACCAATGAAACTATCTAATCTTTTTGATTAACAAGATATAGCACCATTGAACTATCGAAATAAAATGTAAGTTCTTAAAATTGACAATAAAAAGCTACATCAGATAAAATACATGTGTTAGACTTCTGAAATGGCCCTTTAAAATGATAGTAAAAACTTATGCATGCTATGTGGGATGCCTGCCACAGTGTTCTAAGCATTTTCTGTAATAAGCAAGAAAAATCATAGTTTCATTTAGTAGTGTTCCATGGCCTGAGGGGAGCAAAAGTATTTTCAACAAAGAGAAACCATCTGTGAAGACACTTATTTACTGAGGCATGTGATAAACAGACTCATGTGCTCATGAAGTGAGAAAAGAATAACATCCTTTTTCTGACAAATCAACAAAGCTAACATATCATAAATTGTAATCTCAGTTTAGAGAATTCTTATTTACATATTTGTTCTGCTTTGTTTTACTGTTGTGTGTCAACTTTCTCAGTGCTGTTATTTTTTCAGATCTGAAATAGAAACATGAGTTTCAGGATAAGGCCAAGTTTGAACAAACCGATTCCAGTTGCCTAAAAATCAGGCAATGTGAAAGGAAAAGGTGGTTACTCTTGGCAAGGCAGGGCAAATGGTATCATTAATAGGGCAAGGAATGACACAGAAACAGTACTGCTACCGCTAATATGAAAGTCTTTGTGAAAGACAAAGAAATGATGTGGAAATGGTTAAAGATCTTGCAAAAAAATTAAAAACATTTAAATAATCTTCATAGAGTTCAGATGTCATGGGAAAAAAAAAAAAAAAAAAAAGAAAGAAAAAAAAAAAAAAAAGAGAGAGAGAGAGAGAAATAATCATAGAATCACCAAGGTTGGAAAAGACCTAAAAGTTCATCCAGTCCAACTATTCACCTATTACAAATAGCTCCCACTAAACCATGTCCCTCAACACAACATCCAATCGTTCCTTGAATACCCCCAGGGTCAGTGACTCCACCACCTCCCTGGGCAGTCCATTCCAGTGCCTGATCACCCTTTCTGAGAAGTAATACTTCCTAATGTCCAGCTTGAATCTCCCCTGCCATGGCTTGAAACCATTCCCTCTGGTCCTAATCTCCACAGTAATTTCATTTCAGATAAAAGAAGTGATACATTTTAATTGAAGAACCATACAAATCTTCACCAAGCCTTGAAACCACTCAGTAACCCGCTTACCAGTCTGGCAGATAGATAGTATCAAGAAATGTTTTTAGAAAGTTCCCTCTTCCCAAAACAGAAATCACTGCATTATGAGTCTGAGGTAATTATTATTTATTGTCAGCATTACTTGGTATAAATCTGATTATATTTCAAGTTGTTCAAATTTCTATACATTTTATGTTTACAACTTGCAATCTCATTCATTGCTTACTGATTTTTTGCAGAGATAAACAGTTCATTGTGTATCTAACTAAAGAGGCTAGCATGCGTGGCAGAAAGAGACATAAGTAATTCAGTAGGTAAAATCTGATTGCAATTAGGATATTACCACTAAAATGATGTTTCAGAAAGCAGCATGAGAGAGAGATTGTCATTCTGACAAACTGTGTAAGCTTTAATGAATTCCAATGTCAGGAGCTGAATATTGTGCAAAGATTTTGTTTTACCCTCTCAAAGATTTGCACTGGAATATCAATTAGACATTGTTCTTCCGGCCCTAACAAGACATACTGCAGCCACAGTCCAGCTTTGCCCATGCAAAAGCAGGGCAAAGAACACCCAGTGCTTCATAAATTATTTACTAAATATATTTTGAGATGAAAGATACAGAAAAATCTTGCAAGATCTGAAAGGAATAATAAAAAGGACTGTAACTACTAGTAAACACTTTCCTGTATGTACTGACACAAGCATAATCAAAGCACAGCCAAATCCCTAGTGGGAGGCACCCCTACCTATAGCAGGAGGTTTGGAAGTAGATGATCTTAAAGACCTCTTCCAACTCAAACCATTCTATGAATCTGGGATTCTAGGAAAGTTGCAGCTGCATCTTCAAAACTTTAACCGTTGCACTAAGGCAACTTCAGATAGTCATTTTGCACTATTGCTGAAGGCTCTATAATGGATTGTTTGCAGTAAATAATGCATGAGTTGAACTGAGAGACTGAAAAACTGTGGCTCAGATATTTTGAAATCAAGTGACTTACATATGAAAGTCAGTGGAAATAACTTATGTCTTTACTTGTCTTTTTATCAGGACCACTGTTTTCCGTGATGTAACAACAGGTACTCTACAGAGTAAATTTTATTGCTTTGCAGAGGCAGAATTTTTCAGTGTTCCGCTTAACAGTGTTATGAAGGTGCAAATACTATTTGGTATCTATTTTTGAAAGCAATAGTACTAAAAAGGGATGTGCAGGAGAAGTAAGAAACACCTAACATGAAGATCACGAAGGATTGCTGCCAAATACATCATTTTGTTCCCATCACGTGCTCATAATGTGAACTCTGGCTGTATTGACTCTCTGTTGCTATAAACAACTTTCATGTAGTGTACATGAAAAGCTGAAGATTTTCTGTGATTATTTTCTTCCCACAGAGCTTCTCTCAGGGCATAAGAATGAAGTACCAGAAACTGTATTTGCAGTGAGGCTTTGGGCTTCCAAAGGTTGGGTTACAGTTTTCTACA
Organism: Coturnix japonica; assembly: GCF_054131305.1. Taxonomy (NCBI): domain Eukaryota; kingdom Metazoa; phylum Chordata; class Aves; order Galliformes; family Phasianidae; genus Coturnix; species Coturnix japonica. Next base: position 66,821,087 of record NC_140666.1, read on the forward strand.
GCCCTTAAGGAAAATCATGGATACTTTGTTTTTTGTTTTTGTTTTTGTTTTTTAAGCAGAAAGAAACTTCACTCAGTGAGCAAAAATTGAGTTGCTACACTTGAAGTAGTGGATGACTTTTGAGAATATGTATCTGTAGGCGTTGGTAATATGAAAATCTTTGAAAAATAGCTTAGTTATGATTATTGTTTTATTATGATAAAGTATACTCATGTTTCACAGATTATACATATACTAAAAAGTTCTTACTACAAGAGAATATACGTATTACTCAAACATTATAAACAAATAAGGCTATTTTTCTTGCTGCAAGTAGGTTAGATGCAAAGGTTCTCATAAAGCACTAGGTATACCTCAACATCTTAATTCGCTTTATTCTCTTTCAATTCTTCTCTGAAATGCTCTTGCATAACATTCTCCTATAAGCCCCACCCAAAAGTTACAGTGAATTCACATTGCAAAGATCATCCTGAAATTTGTGCTTAGTCATTTGCAGTTGATGGGTAGACGTGTGAAAATAGTTTACTCATTTAGCACAAAAACATATGATAAAGCTGTTCAATAGAAAAATATACAGATGGCTTTTGGATTGTCTCAGCAAGGGTTCACATTCTGTATTTTTCCCTAAGTAGAACTGTCTGTTTGTTTTTCGTGATTCATCTGGTACTGTAGTAGGCAACTGGACTGCTAAAAGCCTAGTGGAGACAGTGAACAAAGCCTAGTAGGCATTCCAGTACTTTTGTGATGTCCAAATCCCTGCTTTGAGTAAAGGCTAACACAATTCCTAATGCATTCTTGCAAATTCTGACTTCCTTTCCTGAGATCTGTGACATCTTTCATTCTATTGTCATCTGGAAACATTTTATGCTTCTGTTTGTACATCAGATCACAAATCTCTATTAAAAGAAGAATAATTCTGAAAACAGTCATTGTACTCACTATATCTACTCTCTTGCTTTGGGTATGTTCAGTATGTGATCAGGAAAATTTCTCTAAGACTGACTGATAGACAGAGTTTCAAATTTTACCTAATTAGTACTCACCAGATTTAGCCAGGCATCTTCAGCACCCCAAGCAATGTTCTATTAATGTAAGAACTTGCTTTTCCAATTCTAAGTATGTAAAGACTTCCATGAGTCAAAGAGAACAATTCAATATGTTATACCTCTCACCAAGTTTATAGATGTTTCAAACTGAAATGTAGAAGTAGTGTGATATAAACTGCAGAAAAACTAAACAGGAGATAAAGAGAGTGTATGTGCAAGAAAATGCTTCATTTCATATGCTACCTTGTAAAAACAAACAAAAAAAAAACAAAAAAACAAACAAAAAAAAAACCAAAAAAAAACCAGTATTTGAAAGATTATTACACATTTTAAAACCTACCCAACCATAGAAATGTTCTATTTTGATGATTCACATCAAAAGTGGCTCTGAAGAAAAATTCTATCCTAAAAAAAAAAATTTACAAAGACTTTCTCCCAGTTAGTTCCAACAAGACATTTTCTCTGAGAAACAAAAACACTAACAAAATTATTTTATGATGCTCTATCTCCAGGCTGTACAACAAATATTTAATGTACCTACTAACCACCCCACCAACGCTGTACTGACTGAATATCAGATACACATAACTGCAATATATTTTCTATGATTAAGAGAGAAATTGAGCCATAAGAATGGCTTGAACCATACAACATCCTGAATCAACAAGAAAGATAGGAATAAAATTAATTTCTTGTAAGTCTCATGTAGAAAATTTCTATAGTAAAGACATTTCTTCCAACAAAGATGTTTTATTCTTTTCCAAATGAAGCTCTAACATAAGTGCAAACACACTCTCTGATTTCTGAAGTGCTTTCAGATTTATGCTGGCCTGAATATGAACAGAAGTTGCTCTATAAGTTTTAGAAATACTTGGCTCGACACCAAATGCTGCACTTACATAAGGCCATATAATCACCTGACACTTGTAGCTGCCCTGCTGATTTTCCAAGAATTTTAATCCTCTTCTCATGAAACTATCCCTTCAGTGAGCAAATGTGTTTAGTCGATTATTTAAATGCTTATTTTGGAAACAAAGTTTGATTTATCAAACATGAGAATATTTTCCACTCTCAAACATCAGTAATCAAAAGAAATCTATTTCTACAGCAAAGTACAAAGTGTGGCTTGTCCTAAAAGGGCCCATTACTCAGCTGAGCACTTGCAGGCTGCTTCTACACATTTAAAAGCCTTTCTACAGAAGAATAGTAAAGCTTCACAGCTCTTTCTTCCTGCCAAGTAATGCACGCACTTAGCACACAGTAAGCATACAGTAATCGTTACACTGTGCACAGAGCACACCAGATATAGCTTCCTGATGTTTGGGCACAACAGTAACATGAACTTCCCATTGCTATAGGTTTTACTTTTTAGAAAGCTTAAATATACAACTAGCTTATTCTATTTGCTTTAGCTTTTATTTATGTCAGATATAAAATCAAATGGATCAAATCCTTAGCCTCATGAAGGCAATGGAATTTTTAACTATAGGCTTCAAAAGAACCAAAATCTGTCACATTAGTACTCAAAATATTTTTACTTGCTGACTACACAACTGGAGCTATTCATTAGTGATGACTGTGGTGTCTTTTTTTTTTTTCTTTGTATTTACACTTATACCCTTTGTAATAATTAAGGGTTGCTAATGTGACAACAGAATAAATTAAGAAAGCTCTGAACCACAAATTGCAGAAAGCCAGAACAATACACTATGGATTTACCACTTTCAGTACACTTTAAAATGGATTATTGCGTGCTTTTAGAACAGTTTGAAATTAGTGTCTGGGAAGAACCACTGATGAGCCTGCTAACAACTACCATTTTGTGCTCTCTAACAGTCCTGCCTTAATATAGGCAAAGCAGCAGGAAGAGGGAGCTGCAGGCTGCACACACTCCTCCAATTCCAGCACAAATCACAGAAACATCTAGCTTGGAAAAGACCTTCAAGATCAAGTCAGGCCATCAACCTGACCTTACCAAGTCTTGTCACTAAGCCACATTAACTACTACATCACTTCCCTTTGAAGCTCACATCAACGCTTGATCGCTGCCTTCTGTGAAGAAATTGTTGTGACTTCCAATCTAAATCTCCTGAAATGAAACATGAGGCTGTTTTCTACCACTTGACACCTGAGAAAAGAGACTGACTGACTGACCTCCTTTCAGGTAGTTCCAGAGGATGATGAGATGTCCCTCAGGCTCTGCTTCTCCAGACTAAAGAACTCACATTCCCTCAGCCATTCCTCATAACTCGTCTTCCACTCCATCTATGCACTTCATTCTGTTCTCTGCACACAGTCAGGTAATTCAATATCCCTCTAGAGAGAGGCCTTTAAAAACTAAACACAATATTCAAGGTCATCTCACCAGCGCTGCATACAAGGGCACAATCACTTTCACACTCCCCTTGGTAACACTATTTCTAATGCACGTCAGGCTGCTGTTGGCCTTCTTTGCTACCTGGGCACACTGCTGACTTGTATTCAGCCACCTGCCAATCAGAACCCGTAGGTCTGCCAGGCAGCTTTCCAGCCACACTGCCTTAATCCAACACTGCTGCACAGGTTATGACCCAAGTAACACACACTCTCCCTAGCACACTCATACCTTTGGCATCTGCTTACTTTGCTTATGCCCAAAAACAGCCATTCGTAGAAACTCCTCTATTAGAAATCTTACTGAAAGCCTGTGTCTATGCCCAGCATTTTCACTGTTCTAGCATCTACATAGATATAATAGATGAAGCAAGAGGCAAGCAAAAAGAACTAAAAGCACAAGGACTCCTGTTACTCTCACAACCCTTTTGATTCTGACAGTATTACTAAAAGCTTCCAAAGGAGAGGATATGTAAGAAGAAAAGTCGGTCACCAATAAGCAAGGACAACCACAGGAACACTTCCATGTGTGAGCACAAATGATTCCATACTCTTGCCTGACATGCTCACGATCTCCAACATAAATGAAGCTTGGGTGACTGAGAACTCAGCTGGCTTCCATAGGGATTATGCAGCTTAAGCATGGGAACAATGCTGCGGTACACGTGAAATTCAAACTCTGACAACAAATCAAATGGAATGAAATATTTAGCTCTAGTTATTTTTTTTAAATTCCTGCCTAATCAAAATAATTACAGATCATTTTAAAAATATATATATTTTTTCCATCACTAATTTTTTTTCTTAATTTTAATAACTACACCATTCCACTGAAAAGTGAATTCTGTCAATTAAAATAAAGAACCATAGTTTTTAAGACTTAATTTCTGAACTTATGAGACTAAATAATTTTAAAGATTAGCAACAGTCTCCATATTTGTCTTTATTTTTCTGGAAGTGCAGTTATCTAACATATTCCTTCTAGGACATGCTGTGTGATAGGAAGTAATTAGAAAATTGCTTACAATATCAGACTATCCATTTAACGTGAACAGAATTGACTTCAGTTCCTTGCTTGAAAGTTATTTTGACATATAAAGCAATTTGTTAAGTGTCAATTTTCTAATGGGAAAGCAAAACAATTTCAAACTACGTTGCTTTCTTCATCTTATCTAAAACATTCCCTCAAACTCATTTACCAAGCACTGAATGAATCTCCATGTCAGCATATTTACTAATATTAGCCAAAATTCAAGTTCCACTCCTCCTAAGAGCCAAGTCTGCAGAAATACAGCAACTGGCTGGAAAAAATGTGAATTTTCTTCAGCATTATGGGAAGTATTTTCTGGCCAGAGACTGAAGCTTCCATAGCAAAGTAGGCACATCAAGCCCCCTAAAATTTCTAAGTGGTAATGATGCAAAATGGAAAACGCTGAAACTTGAATCTACACAGAAGTATAATTGTTTATAAAAAAAATAAAATAGGGATATGTGTTTGTGTGTGAATTTGCATCACAAAAATCCTACTTTCATTCAGCACTACTTGCCACCTCCCATAATAAGCAACATATATATTTTTTTGTATTGTGAAATTTGTTTCACAATTTTTAAACTCCTCTTGAGAATTATTTGAGAGGGAAGGGACCCTTAAAGGTCATATAGTCCCACTCCCCTGCAATCAACAGAGAGAGGCACCTACAGCTCTATCAGGTTGGTCAGAGGCCCATCTAGCCTGGCCTTGAATGTCTTCAGTGATCAGGCATCCAACACTTCTCTAGACAACCTGATCCAGTGCCTCACCACCCTTATAACAAAAAATATTCTCCTTATATTTATCTCTGAAGCATCTTCAGAGAGTTTTACATAAGCCCTGCTCCCAACTCCAAGGAACAAACAGAAACTTGCACAGGATCCTGTGCCTCTGCTACAGGAGAAATAGCAGCAGTTTCTTAAAGCAATATATATGTTTTGAGTGCTGCTGGCAGTTTGCAGAATGAAGTAAAGCAGGTATGCAGGAACATACAGCCAAGGCTTACAAATGAAACTACATCAATTTCTTAGGAGAAAAGCTCAAATATATTACAAACAGTTCAAAAGATAGTGTTCTTTCCTTTAGCCTGTATTAAGCTCTAGTGATCTTTGGCCATTGTACATGGAGGAGTTAGCAATCCACACAGCAGTTATCCCATGCTGCATGCAGTTTCACCTTTAAGCCTGTGTTGAATGGCACCTCTTGGCTGCACGATAAACTCAGGCAGCCTCCACTTATCAGAGAATGGCCTGGGTTGAAAAGGACCACAATGACCATCCAGTTTCAACCCCCTGCTATGTGCAAACATAGCATGTACTGCAAACATCAGGTTATTCTACTTACAATTTTATCAAGGTTATCCAGGTATCAAAAAAACATCTCAAAGTATTTTTAAATAAATGTTTAAATAAAATCATACCACATCTCTTATTTCTACAATTAAGAATTAATATTTACATGTAGTCTACATAGTTTTGGCTTAGATTTGCAGGTGAGGAATTAAGGTGTTAAAGCAGTATAAGTGGGAGGAAGAAACGTTACAGGAGCGATGAATGTTGACACAGTGAATCCTACATAAAATCTTCACAGTTGAGAGCCCCAAGACACAGCCACATACTTCATAACAAGACACTGCAATGTATCACAAATGAAAATGATGACAAGAGCTTGTCAGCTTTTTCAGCTCTTTAGTGAAGAGCAGAAATGCAGTGAATGAGAGGTAGGACTCTATAATATCAGCTGTCTTACTTTCTCCCACAGATGAAAAATCAGAACACGCTATAAGACCTGTGTCAACAGAGTTCCACTGCCAGACATGAGAGTCTACCTTCTAGCACATAGGTCAGCAATTCAAGTAATAAGTTATTGCTAAATTTACTGCACAGCATAAAAAAAAAAAAAAAAAAAAAAAAAAAAAAAGCTACAAAAAGAACAAAACCAACCAGTTTCTACAAACTTAAATTTATCCATTCAAAAAACACACTAATGCTAATTTACCTAAGTGCTCAGAAAACTACTATAAGATGCTTTCAGATACTCTAAAATAGTAGCTAATTTTTAACAGAGAACAGATATGATGACTGAATGTGAGAACTTAACTGTATTAGCTACTTACTTGAAAACAGTTTTCACAGGAGGACTGAAACCTACTGAAATCTACATTTATCACTATAGTACTGTATTTTGGCACTATGGATTCCTTGTTGTCTGGGCATCAGACATTATGCTTTAAACGAGATGGAAATTTGTTTTATACAGCGTATTCCAGTCTTTAGGGAAATAGAAAAAACGGATGTATTAAGATTAATGCTTATGGAGGCTGGCTTGCATAAGCATCACAACGAGATACTTCTACATCACTTGGTCAACTAAGCCATTGCTCTTTGCTCCTCAGCAGGCATTTGCTGGTTACTTTGTGTATGACATGTTTTTATACATCCTGAGTTACCTCACAATTTTCAGATAACTGTAACCTGAATGCACTTTCTATTAAACAAATAATTAGTTAAACTGTAACAACTACAGTATATTCATTTGGATAAGAGACATTAAATACCATTAGCAAAATATCACCCTTTTTCTGACTTACAGAAAAAAAGACTGATTGCATGCCATTAGAAGAGAGGTAGATGAAAAACACTGCATTATGAAATACCTGCATGGAGATAACATACTATTTAGTTTTAGATTGTTTCAATAGACTAAACAGGTTCATACCACTCATTCAAAATTAGAGCTATCCGCATCTTGAAGATGCTGTTTTAACTCAGTTACTTTAACACAAAATTCAATGTAGCATTAACCCAACTGACATTAAAATATTTTAATTGGGATTCAATGATCCTTCTACATTACTGTTTGCAAGGATACAATGTTGTATATTATAAGCATAGAAAATGTACAATTCTGAAAATCTTAAATGACTCAAGTTTTCTTGACTGGATTCTCAAAATTTTAGGGGAAAAAAAAGGGGGAAGTATAAGAATATAACTACTTTATTTCTGCTTCAAAAGAAGTTCTTGCTTTCTTTCTCATACAGCATATAAAAACAACTGTCTAAAAGAAACACTGCAAAGGTATACAATAAAAATATATATATATATACACTTTTGTATGGGATTAGCAAGGAAAAAGCTTGAAAAACGTAAAACTGAATGGGATCAAAATCTTCAATATATCTCTTCTTCTTACTGCTGTAGAAGAACAAACCTTTTCTTTAATTATTATTTCTGAGCTGAGAATAAAAGAGATGATTATAAGGTACACCATTGACATAGATGAACAAGTAGCTCAGATAACGCATTAGTTCAAGCTACAGAAACACTGTGGCCCTGTTAGGTTGGTATTTTGCCCAGGCTTGTTCTCCTAACTGCTCACTAAATGGAAACACTGTAATAAAGCTACACTGCATTCCTACACAAACTGGCTAATATTATAGAGAGAAAATGCTGAAACTGTGAAGTACATAGTTTAGTCACCAGATATTACTCTATGGAAGGTGATAAATTGAAATGGGACAGAAACTCCAAACAATATTTACATAAACACTGCAAGTAAATAAGACATCTTGGTGCAGTTACACTACAATTGTTTGACTTAAAATATTTCTTCTGACCTAACATAACTGGTGTTCAGAGAAAAGCAAACAGGAAATGGACACAGAGTACCAACAAACCCCTGAAAAACAAAGAGAAGCTGCTCACTTAAGGAGTTGTGGGATTTTTTGGTAGGATTTTCTGTCTTTTAAAATTAGAGATAGAAATACAAAGACCAATAAAATATCAAGCAATGTGCTTTAAAGGATACATTCACACATGGGCTTACCATGGTCTTTCAGCTGCTTCCATATCACTTTTGGACTATCAGGAAGGAGTTGAAGGACACAGATCATTATGGGTGATCCCTAAAGCGTAATGCTTATGTGACAAAGAGTGAAGGGATGGGCTACTTTCACTACAGAGATACCTTTGAGAAAATGTGACCAGCCTTGATTCATGTTGCTGAAACTTTGCACCATCACATAGACAGATTTGTATAAATACATACAGGAGAAAAACAAACAAAACCTGCATTCTTTGGTTCTTTTGCTGAATAGAATCTAGCTGGGAAATGAAGTGTTCTTTTGTCTCATACTGATCGCTTGTAGGCAACAGCCTGAGCCCTGAAACTGCTTTATCTTGTTGTAAAAAATACAGCAAGAAAAATAAATAAATAAATAAAAGGAGAAAAACAGAAACAGTAAGTGTTCTTTACTCAGTTCATGTTTCGTTTACTCATTTTAGAGTGCTTGCTTTTCTGCTGTACGATGCAATACTCTTGGGAAAAAAAAATGCAACAACAAACAGACAGACTCTGAATTCAAGCTTGCAAACAACTGCCTTTGTCAGAAGTGATGTAGAAGAGCCCATTTCCTGCACTACATTGTACAAAAGACTGGAAAGGTGTGTGTAATAACCCAGCTTACAGTGAACAATGTACTGTGTGATGCTACTACTGTTCGAGAAGTAAGGACACAATGAAGAGATACAGAGCAGAAAGAGGATACCAAAGAACCAAAATAAACAAGAAAATTCACCTTACTGCTAAGGGGCAAACTATTGCCGAACAGGATATTTAATTGAATAAATTATTTTTGTCACTTTAAGTTTAAATTGACCAGTTTTCATCCAGCTCATTTTCTTCATGCAACACTACATTCAGCAAAGAGCACTATTCATAGTCTTTGAAGAAGAACCTATTCTCATTGACCAAAACCAGTTGTCTAATATTATAGAATTTCTGGAGGAAGAGCATTCATTAGATAAGGAAAAAATGCATGTAAACTCTCTATAAAAACTAAGTAAGTTGATAAACATTTAAGACAGGGAGCAGTTACTCCTTTGAGCCTAAATAGTTAATCTAAAGATAATAAGTAAATCCAAGTTTTATACATTTATCAACTGCCTTTCAGTTTTCAAAGACAGGTAACTAACTATCTGGAAACCCAATGATTTATCCAGAACCAGCACAACCAGCTTACACTGAAAGTAGAGTACTTGACAGTCCCAGCTGTTGGTTTTAGACACTATCCCAAGCTGAAGTACAATACAGTGGTAATAAGATATGTGGAGGTTTTGCCACTTATCACTGTGAGTAGGTTTCTATGTGCATTTCTTAAAATCAGCATACAGATAAATGGAATTTACTTCTGTAATTATCACCGACTACCCAAAAATGATTTATTTTTCTTCTGAGATATCGAGCATAAAAAGTAACCCCCTTAAGATGGAAAGTAAAAAATATTGTATAGCACTGATGTATTTTTAATACAAATACAATATAATGATGCCAATTTTTAATAGTATAAGAATGAACATCACTAATTGCTGGAAATCAAAATAACTTCATTTGACAATATATACTCAAAAATAAGTATCTCAGAGGATGATCATAAGTACATGCAAAGCTCCCAACTTGACAGCAAGGATGTATTAGAGAACATACATAAGTACATATAACAAGGAACATATTAGAATATTTAAAAAGATATCAGAATCAATTATTGTTTAAATATAAAATCGTAGTATGGAATACAAATCACAATAGTTATCTTGTGCTTTTGCTCTATATTCATTTATAAATAACCAACTTGTCCTTTTTCTTTGCTATGAATCATTAATACTCAAAAAAAAAAAAAAAAAAACCAAAAAAAACCCATTTAGTATATTCAATAAGATCATAAGCCAGTAACTTTTAGCTAATAGAAAACATGCTGATAAACTGAAAATAAATGCTGGCTGAGTTACTTGTCTTGCACGCTTTCTTAGTGAACAACTTCTGCAAAAGCAATTCCTTCCTTAATAAAAGCCTTTCTAACTATTCTGCTTTTTGTTCATTATTCAGTTTGCAGTTCTGCATTAAAGCACTTGGACATCAAAAATAAATATACCTGATTACACAGTGCTTTGTCTCTTTAAATTCAGTACTGAAAGCTGCCAAGTCACTACAATTTGAATTACTACAATTACATCAATCTATATTAATAGAAGCAAAAATAAGCTTTTCCACTTAAAATGCAGCTATGTTATAAATCTGTTGGTTATGTGAATCTCCTACCAGGCAACAACAGCAGAAGGAAGAAGTCCAATCAGCCTGAGGATTCTCTTCCTAAAGAGAAGACAAGCATTACTTGCATCATATCTGGAGCTAAACAAGGTTTTCAAACCAGAAAAGCCTAAAATAAAACCTTGATCTTGATCACATTTAGATGACTGAGAAGAAAAGGATTCAAAGCCTATAGGGACAGAAATAATGTGTGAGATTTATCCCAAAGAATGGGGCATTCAGTAGGAAGTGATATCCTCATCTCTAGTTCATGCAATTACTCTTTAGGATAAATTACTTGGGGAGATGAGACAAGCTGTGAATACTCTCGGACAGAACCAAACCGAATCCTCCAGCTCAGATACATAATTGAAGATAGGTTGCTAAGTAAAAAGTTACTCAATCTCACCATCCTTCACATAAATGTGAAAAGCAAGCAGATACACCAAACTTTAAGAACGCAATAGCGTGTTTGGTGGGGCCTGAAAATACTGACAAAGCAGAGTCACTCTGACAATTCAACTGAAGCCTGTACTGGTTGAAGAGTCAGTGCTGAACCGTTCCAGCTGCTGCACACAAGTAAAACCCTAGACACTCTAGGGATATAAACTAAAAAGTCTTCTGACTTTAGGCATCTTCTCAGTTAGGCAGTAGCTGTGTGAGATTTCTTAGATCTCTTTTGTTAGAACCTCAGTCCTTAAATTCCTCTTAAATCTCAATTTAGGTATGCAAGTCCTTTATTGCACCTCACCAACAAACTCTCTGTGCATCTGTATATGTCTTTTGCTGGTATTTTCAGCTCTGCTATACTTTGCCTTCCTTTTATTTTTCCTGGGATACTTACCTATCATGTAGTTAACTATTTATCCTATCTGTAGTTGCTTCTTTCTATTCGCAAGTGCCATCACAATTAGCAAGTGTAATTAATAATTTTGTGAGTGCCCTATTTCAGAAGTTAGAGTTCGAATGTCTTGAAAAAACACACTGCAGTATTGCACAAAAATGCCAGGGATAGCTGTAGCAGTCTAGATCTGATAAGAATACCTTAACACTGAAGTCTAAGTTGCAAAAGCAACTTTGTTGCAGCTCGTGCCTAAAAAAAGAGTTTAAAGCACACTTCTGCTCAAGGCTGAAGTGCGCAAAGGTCAGTACTTTCTTTGCTGCAGAAATGCTGAGCAATTTTTGCACTTAGAAGTCTGCCTGCCGGAGCTACCTTATTAAAAACTCCAAAAAACCTACCAAGCAACAAAGAACAAACTGAAACAAAATAAAACTGAGTTGCATCTAAGGATTCATTAACCCTTATCCACAACTGAAGTGATTCAAACATGGCTACTTTTTCTTGGGATATATGTCAAGAGAGACTGTCAGACTCAGCTCCAGATATTCAGGCATTAAGTTTTAGGTCTACTGCCTGCTACTTCCTGTTCCCTCAGCCTGCATTGATTTTGCTTCATTTTGTTTACACTGCTGTTTGTTTCTGAAAACCTCAAATCAGATATAATTTATAAATGGCATAAAGACATCTTAAAACACTAACTTATGGTCACCTCCTGTTTAATTGGGCTGCACACACTACCTGTACAAGGAACTGCTTACAGAAACATCAAATAAACGGCTTAAAATCGTAAGCAACGTACTTCTACCTCACTGCACCGAAGGCACGTTCTGTAGGTACCTTCCTGAATAAGGACAAGCAAGACTTACACAAGCAGTTGCTAAATTCTGCTCTACAGAAGGCAGGGGAAGGACAATCCCTGGAGTCTTTCTTAGAACAGCCCATGCAAACTGTGCAACTGCAGGGATATGCGTTGTTGTCTGAAAGTATTATTTATCTCATCCTACGGCAGGAAAAAACTCTTATGTGTTATTTTTAATCAAGTGTTGGTGGAGCTGTGTGTGTTATCTAATCTAGTAAAAAGCTGCAGGTCTTTTATTCCCTTCTTACATAACCATCACATTCTGATAGTAACACAGTGGAATATGAGAAAACTGAGTTTTTTCTGGTTCAGTTAGGCACGCCAATGATAGAACACTGTAATGAAAACAAGGCTTAAAGAAATAACTGTAGCTTAAATATGCGAGAGCAACCACACTGGATAATAGATAATATAATAATAATGGTTTAACTAGGCCCAGTATCCCACTTCCAAGAGTGATTACAAATGTGCATCTAAAAATCAGGACAAGGTGAACATGGAGTCAAATTTATCCTCAAGTAATGTGTCACATTCCAGAGATCTGCGTCCTGGGAATTTCCTGACAAGGAAGTGATTAATTTTATGTAAGAGATTCTTTACTATGAACTTCTTTCAACACATCTTGAGCCCAACCCTAATGTGCCACGCTCCCAAATTATCTGATATCCAAGAGGCTTCCCTACCTGCAACACACTGCTGATGTATTTAACAACACATCTGAAGTTCTTTAATGAGATCTGTCAGTATCTTTCTACAACCACACAGGAAAAGAAAAAGAACTTCAGTCTACCTAAATCCTGACAATGTATTTTGGATGCACAAAGCCCCGAGCTTCCAAGAGAAATGAGGACAGCTACGAATGTAGAACAGAATGTGTCACAAACATGAGCAGACAGTAAAGGCTTACAGTGAGAGTAAGCACTGCTCACATAAAGAGTAAGCTGTGAAAGAAGATACTAAAGATAGCTCTCTAAAACTGGTGGGAGCAGGATAGTGTCAGGCTCCCTATCAATCCATTCATCCATCCTATCCAAAAGCTGATTTGACAATAATGTTCAAATGATCAGTATGAATGTTAACACATGAACCTTTAAAAATGCACTGGAAATGAATTTACACCCTATTTCCTAAAGGGTTTTCCTTTAAATCCCTTCTTGTCTCCCTGAAACTTTGTCCTCATATTTCCTCCTAAGTCTAAAAAAGATGCGATAACCACTGAAACTACCCACGATTCCAACCATTCTGCCTTATCCCACCACCATTCAAATCCACACTCCAAGCATCTTTTACTTTGATCTTTCCTTAGGCTGCCACTTCCTAAGTCACGGCGACTATTTTAACGAATAACCACTTCAAGACTCTGCTCTCTCTTCACATTTAAAAGCCATCCACGTTCCCCCTTGATATTTCAACTAACAAAACATCTTTTAGGAAGCAGAAAGGCACCAGAAACATAAAAAGGATGGGGTTTAGAGAGAATGAGTTCTGATAATACACTTGGATGTCACGCCATGGATTCCATACTTCCTTTAGAGGCTAACAAACACGTGGAAACCCTCAACATTGTATCATGAAAAGAGACTGTAATTATAGCTGATCCGGGACTCCCCAAAAACACTGAGCTCGCTATTTTATGCTCCCGGAAAACTTAGTAGTTACAGCACCGTGTGACCAGCTCTACCTCAGCCATCCCACAGGCACGATACACAGCCAACAAAAAGCGGTCGAGAAAACCGGCTGCTCCCCCTCCCACCGCCCCCAGCAGCGCTGCCATCGCCCGACCCTCACCGGAGCTGGAGGCGCTCTGAGGAGCGGCACCGCCTATAGGAACCACAACCCGAAGCGGCGGGACCGACCCCTCTCCCAGGGGACACCCCCTCCCCTTGTCCCCCGCTCCCCCTGGAGCCGGGGCAGGGCAGCACCCGACGCTGGTTCCCTACGGGCCGGCCGCGCCCACCCTCACGCACCGCCCCCTCCTGCCTCCCGCCCAGCTCCTCCCGCCCTGTTACGGAACGCGCGCGGCGCAGCGTTTTGTAACCGCCTCGCTCCCGCCCCTGGAGCGCCCACCAATGGCGATCCGGCCCGGCGGTCAGCTGACACGGCTCTTTATGTAAGCGGCGGGGCGAGGTCGCGCTGAGACGTTAGAAAGGGGCGGGACGGGGCGGCTCGTACGGCCGGGCAGCTCGTACGGCCCCGCACCTACCGCTGCCCCGGGGCGCGCACGTGACACGCCCCCCTGACCCCACCCCTGGCGGAGGGTGCCTCGCTTCCTCCCCCGCCCCGCGCCGCCAGTGCCTGAGCGCCGTGCGCAGCGCCGGGCCCGCCGGCCGGAGCGGCAGCGCCACACCCCCCTCGGCCGAGCCGGCAGCCGATGGCGTTCTCTCCCGTGGCCGTGGGCTCGGACGCGTCGCCGGAGCCGGGAGGCGGAGGGCGACTCGGCGAGGAGGCGGATGCGGAGCGGAGGGGCCGCCTGAAGGAAGCGGCGGGTTCGTCCCTGGCATCGCTGTGTCTCGGGCCGCTCGCCGGCCCGCGGCGCTTCGGGACCCTGGTGGAGTGCCTGGTGCTCAACTACCGCCTGCGGCAGGGGACGGGCCGCGGCCGGGAGCGCGGCGTCGAAAGCGCGGCCGAGGGACCGCTGCGCTGCTGCGGCTGCGGGCGCTTCCTGAGCGAGCCGGTGACCGTCCCGTGCGGGCACACCTACTGCCGCCGCTGTCTGCGGAGGGAGCTGCGGGCCCGCTGCCGCCGCTGCCGGGACTGGCTGCTGCCGGCGGGAGGCACCGGCTCGGCCGCCGCCCCGCTGCGGACCAGCGTGGTGCTGAGCCAGCTGGCCGAGAAGTGGTTCCCGAGAGAGTGCGAGCGGGCGCGGGTCGGCGGGCGGCTGGAGGAACTGCTGGCACACGGCCGATACCGAGAGGCGTTGGGCGCCGCCGGGCAGGCGCTGCGGGCAGGTGAGCGGGGGGCCGGGGTGGGACAGGGAGGGATGTGCCCGGCACGCCGTCCCTCAGTGCTCCGAAGTTTTCCAAGTTTGCTGAGCGGACGCAGGGAGCCTCCCCCTGGGCTGAGGTGCGCTCCGGTGCCTCCTTCCCGCCGCGCTGACCGGGCTCGGTGCGTCCCTTGGCGGCCGCGCCTCGCGTAACCCCGTTTCCTGACAGAGACCTATTTCCAGCGGCTCCGTCGGGCCGGGCCCGGTTGCATAAGCGTGAGGCACGGCGGGGACAGGTTGTGTAATGGCGGTGACATCATGGCGGGCGGGGCCGCGCCCCGTCTGGTGCCGGGCGAGGCTGCGGGGGGCGGGCGGGGCCGCCGGGCGGAGCGCCGTATGGCCGCGGCTTTGGGCGCCCTGCGGGCTCGGCTCGGGGGCGGATACACCTGGATGGTGCTGGCACCGTGACCCGCCGTGTTGGCGTTGTGCAGCTGGGAGTTTGTCGGCAGCCCCGCAGGTCCCGTTTCTTGTTGTAAATATTGGGGCTGTCGGTAGAGGTTTTTATTTGTTCTGAAGTACAACGTTGATTTACGTGGGTCATAAGGAAATTTGTTGAAACCTGTGTGAGAAGTTAGTGATAACTCACCACGTTGCTTTTGAAAAGCACGAGGAATGGTAACGTTCGCATAGGTTACGTGTGCTGCGCAGGGATTGGAAGGAATTACCTTATGTAAAAGAAGGCTTTAATCCCAACGTGCCCGAGGTTGAGCACAGTCACAGACCTGTTCCTGCTGGAGGGGCCTTAGGAGATCTGTTCACCAACCCCGTGTTCAAAGTAGGGCAAACACAGAGTTAGAACAGTTTGCTGAAAGCTCTGTCCTGTTGGACGATGAAAACACCGCCAGGATGAAGATTCTGATGCTGCTTGGGATAACATGTTCAAAGCTTAAGTACCATCGTTGTGAAACATTTTCTGCTTGTATAGAGGCAGAAATACTGTCGTTCTGGTTTATAACCATTGTCTCTTGTTTTTCCCCACTGTGTGTGTCAGATCTAGGCAACCTCTTGTGGGATTTCAGGAGGCTGCTGGGTTCCCCTGCTGCCTCCAGTGTTTCCTCGTTAAACAAGACCAGTTAGCTCAGCCTATTCTCAGGTGTTCCTACCCCAGACCATTGGAACAACCCTGTTGTACTGCATTCATACGTACCGTGTCCTGTAGTTCTTCTGAACACCAATACAAAGTGTGCAGCTTTTATTTTTGAAGAATTTTGTGTATTTTTAGAACCAGGTAAAAAGCATGTAGGACCTGACCAAAAGCAATTCATTTACAATATGCTTGTGCTGACAGTAGGCAGAAGCAGTAATATCCAATGCACGTTTTTCTGCCCTGAAGATGTTCAGTACCTTCTTGTTTTTTAGTTACAGTAACTTGTATTGATATGCCAGGAGTGAGTGATCTCTACGTAATATATTGGGCTGCTAAAATTGACTGTTCAAACAAACACTTTCTGGTTTGGTTAATATCTGATACAAGGAATTTAGATAGGAGGGCTGCTCCAAAAGTAATGCCTTCTATTTTACCATGTTGGCCCATGATTTCAGAGGCAGGTGATGATATGGCAGTAGGGGTTGTTCCATCCTGCCAATATTCAATGACATTTTGTTGCCATGCAACAGATAGTAGGACTTGCTGAATGTTTATAGAGACCAAACATTGGATGTCAGCACAGTAAGGCAGTGGGTGGTGCATTTCAGCAGGGACAACAGAGACATGAGACAAACCCCATTCTGGATGGCCATGCAGATTTTTAAGTGCACAGCATGCGGGTTCCCCTTCATTGCTGGCGAAAATGCTTAGCTTTTGGTGACTGTGTTTAAAATATATATATAGTGTTCCTCAGCTGAGAATTTTTCCTATGATGTTATTGTACTTGTTGTGAGTGTTGTAGTTTCCATGGAAATAAATAGGAGGCATTACTTTTGGAGCAGTCAATATGGTTTTACATCACCGACTTAGGTAACAAGCATCAAAATGCATTGTGCAACATTGTAAGACTTTTTTTCCACAATGCAAAGCCAAGGGATTAAATTCTCAGTTTAAAAAGCTCTCAGACATAGGGCTTAATGTTTGGGTGGTCCTGTGTGGAGCCAGGGGTTAGACTTGATGATCCCCAGGGGTCCCTTCCAACTTGAGATGTTCTTTGATTTGTTGGCAGTAGAGCTGAGATGTAGTTAAATTCCTTGATTTAGACCTTAATTTTATAGCAGTTCAGTTCAAACCATGCTTTTCTCTTCAGTAAAGAGCAAACTATCCCCCCCCGCTCTAGACTTGAACTCGTGTTTTGGTCTTCAGACTAACCCTAACTCCACCTCCCCGAGGAAGGCTTGGATCTCCTGACAGCATCTTCTACACTTGAAAGTCTGTAAAAGATGAAATACTTATGATCAAGTACAAACAGGCTGTTAGTTTATTAGAGAACAAAGACCCCCAGTCACTGCTGCCTCTGGAGAAAGGAATTTAGGTCAATATTGACTCTGTTGGACACCAAAAAGTCAAACACAAGAGAAAAGAATTGATCTCCTGCCTTAGTGTAGGCTACAATAGTCACAAAGCCACAAGAAAGCAGGCATCAAGAGTTCTTACACTTGCAGGGTTACATGTTAAGATAGACAAAGATGAATTCATCAGCTTATCTTAACTGTCTAGGACAGAAACAGGTTTAGGAATATATGTATCTTAAGGGAAACTGTGAACTTTAGCTGAATCAAACACTTCATTTTCATCCATGAAAACTGTGGTCAGTTTTTATTTACTTAACCATTTCTTTTTTGCTAAGGTCTTTTACCTGTGGTGTCTAAATACAAAACAGTGTGTTAAAATACTCTGGTTCATTGACTGGTCTGTCTTGCTGCTAAAGCAGATTTATGTGTAAAACAAGCTAGCGTTGGAAATTACTGGAACTTAAACTAGACGTTTAGGGTAGACTAAGGCAGAATACAGAATTGAGATGATTCCTCTGCATCTCTTCAAGGGAATCTTGTTCAAACAAACGTACAGAGCTTAATTTGAGTGTCATTTACATTACATTAATGTTTAACTTATCTATTTTGGTGAAAAGCACAGGTGTATTTAAAAAAAGTCCAGAACTAAGTGACGTGCTGATGTTTTTCCGCCTAGTGACTGCACTTAGTTGTGTTACCAGAGTCATAGTTCAAACGACATGGAGATTTCCTATTTCAGGATTCCTTTGCTGAAAGTCCAAAATGCTGCATCTGGGATGTGAGAATTTGTCTTTAAAGAACACATGAATGTTTTTCCTTTGTGGCGGTGACTCTAGTGCAACTATTTAGAGCAGGGCTGCCCGCTGCCATCAGTGGCTTTCTGGTGTTGGCTATCTTTTAAGTCTATGCAGAGATATGACTATCTCTGATAAATCATCAGGTATTCACACTGTCTCTAGCTATAGCTGGCAGGGGCTGGGTGTTATTAGAACAAAGGACAGCCTAAATAAAAAGTCAGATGTTTGAAAGGAAGCTTTCTAAGACTTTTTAATACTTGAGATTCACCACACTTGATAAATGTCAGATTGGTATGGTTTTGCATGAGCGTACCATATAACTGAAATCAGCTTCGTTCTCTACTTCTGTTGTCACAACAGAATTGAGAAATACTTTGTCAGCTTTGGTGTTAAGTCTTTTAAAATATAAAAGGGTCCAAAAGTTAAAGATTAACTTAGAAGACATAAGCTTGGAAGTATTGCCACTTCTTTTAAACTCAAATACTGGTGAAAAGGCAGGAAGGAAGAATCTCAGTTATTAAAAGGTACATACAGTACAGAAGAGTGTATTAAATGTTTTCATATAGTAAGGCTTTCACATATCACTATAAAACAACTAATTAAACAATGACAATGTTCCTAATTTTTAAAAATGTTATTTAATTTTGTCTTCAGATTCCAATAACTTGATGCTAAGAATCTACAGAGCTGAGTCATACGCTGGCCTCCAGGAGTATAAAACAGCCATAGAAGATCTAAACTTTGTTATTTCTAAAATGCCAAATTGGCCAGAGGTGAGTTGATTTGAACTCATAATGTTTCAAAACCTATGTATACCTATAAACGTGATGTGTTTTGTATAATCTTTTCATCAAATGAAGCAAGGTCAGCTGCCTTAAACACTTGGGTGTTTTCTTGCTTTTCTTCTTAAGTACATGCAGAGTACTCTGAAGTATCTTAAAATAGTTATTTATACATGGGACAGGCAACTGGTCAGCACTGTGAGTTGGAACTGTTGATTCAGCTTTCATCAACGACTTCAGGTGTTTTTATTTCCCATCGTGAGATAGTGATGCTGGATGAAGAGTGATGTGCATCAGAACTGATTTCCTCAGAAGTACTGTGAAGAACTTTCATGCTGTTAAAAGTTGCTTGTTAGCACTGATTTCTTTTTTAAGAACAGTGCTTTTATGAGT
This sequence comes from Coturnix japonica, assembly GCF_054131305.1. Lineage (NCBI taxonomy): Eukaryota > Metazoa > Chordata > Aves > Galliformes > Phasianidae > Coturnix > Coturnix japonica. The sequence continues at coordinate 66,840,717 of NC_140666.1, forward strand.
TTTCTTAAGAAAAGTTTTAAGATATTTGTAAACTTAAAATCATCTGAATGTCATTTGGCTGGTTGGCTGACTGAAACTGTGCAGCCAGCTTTAACTGCTTCAAAGCAGAATTTCTGCACCGTAGGTGCTTGGCTCATTGATGTAACTGAGATTTGACATTTCGGACACTATGTAAAAGTTAGTCCTTTTAAAGCTCTGCGTTTCTCTGAAGTGTTTATACTTGAATGTATTTCCCAAATTTGAGAGCATTTTAAGCACTATTTGTTCTTTGAATATCATGTGAGATGTGTGAGCACTGTTGCCAGCGCAGATTAGGATTTTTGGCTCTATGTGAAGTCAGCATTTCTCATTATGTTCTTTGAGTCTCACTGATTACAAAAAAAAAAAAAAAAAAAGAGTATTAATAGGAAAACACAATTTTCTTTTGCAATTGCACCAGAGTAAAAAAAAAAAAAAACAAAACCAAACTTGTAGAGAGAGCCTTAAATCCTTTTGCAATAGTAAAAAATGTGTTTGTTTGGGGCCTTTGTTACTGGCTTCAGTACTTGGAGTTGGGATACATTGTGGTGATGTAACTTCTTACAGTTGCCTTTTTTTGGTTGTTTGATGAAGAAAACTTGCTGTTTGAGCTGGGAAAGGTTTTTTTGAAAAGCCTGGAGAAACTCGTTGGAAGCTGAACTCTGCAAACAGTGCAGGCAACTGGAGAGTCATTGGCCTTCGGAGCTGTTACTACTTATATATCGCTTATTGCAGCATCATCTGAACTCATCACGGAGCAGCAAGATCTTGCTGTACAGGGACAGATAACTGCTTCTGCCCTGTTTTCTACTGTGTTCAGTAATTTCATGGCTGCTGCAAATTCAGAGGGCATTGGGCTTTTCTTTGCTTCTTCATTTGACTGAGCATGGTTTGATGGATTAAAATTAATATCTGTGTAAGCAGATGAAGTACCTGTAAGAGGAGGATTAGCGTGCTTTCCTTAATGAAACTGCCCAAATCCATCAAAGAAGATGCATGCCCTCATCTGACAGCCTTGTTTAGGATTACTGTTTCATATTGGCTGTCAGTCTATAGAAAATGCATTCAGTGCTTTGCTTGTTTGCTTTTCTTTTTCTGGTTCAGTTTTTTTGCCCATTATCCAAAATGTAGTTTAGATTTATTTATTTTTTTTTTTTTTTGTTCATTTTATTGAGCTTCTATTACTGCAAATTCAACTTTTTTTAATTCATGTGAGTTGGATCCCATATTGTATTTTTATAAGTTCATCAACATTCAATAGTCTCATCTCTTTCTTTCCCTCCTACCTTTTTTTATCTAGTATTCGAGAATAAAATGTAGTTGGAGGAAGCAATTCCAAAAGTACATTGTTTTGTATTTGGAATCTGTATTAAGGTACATGTAAGGAATGTGTGGTTGTGTAGATTGTCTTTCCATGCATGTTAGAACTATAAGAATTCTGACGAAATAGAGCAAAAAAAGGTGTCCAGTGAAAGCTGTTTCACAAGGATATAATAACATTCATTGTCTTTCCCTCTTCTCCATTGCCAGAACCTCACAGAATAGTGAAATTAAGGCCTGTGTGAATTCAGCACTAATCAGGATTTTAATCTTTCATGTAAGCCAGAGCAAATTAACTGGAAGGAGATGAACACCAGCCTATGCCATAGTTATTTTCAGTGTAGGGGATTTACATTAGGCGAGGTGTATGTGTCATACACGCTGTGCACGGCTGAAGTTGCTGAAGAGGTGCATTCCTTTGTCATTGAGGGATCTTGTTCTAACTTTGTAGTAAGGTATGTAAGGTGAATACCACAGTTCTATATATTCACCAGAAGTGTAATTGTGTTTTCTGTTTCTCAGGTCTACTTCCGGAAAGGAAAAGTGCTGCATGACTCTGGCTTTGTAGGCGATGCCTTACAACTGTTTCTACAGTGCTTAGCCCTTGATGAGGATTTTCTTCCAGCCAAGATAGAAGTAGAAAAGGTAATTTGTTATGTCAAACCAGATTACTGCCTCTGTGTTGATTCTTTTATAAAGTTCCTTTTGTGGTAGATAGTTGACCATCAAAAAACCTGTCATGCATATGGAGAGGGTAGAGCTGATGCTTTGATTAATTCAAGATGTACCCCATGCTGTGTTGAAGAGAGTGTGAAGGTTTTGAGGACACATGGCCCCAAACTATGTATGCTTCTGAAATTGATTGTAGGTGACTGGAAAGGGAATGGCAACCTGAATATGGTAAATCAAATTCTTTAGTGTGTAGACTACAGCAGTTTTTCTTCAGTAACGAAAACCTGCACATAAAAATGTGTGATATTGAATTGGTAGTGTCTGACTCTGAAGAGGTCGTTTACTTCTCATGGAAGAATTTCTAGATGCATTTTCTTTAATAAGAAAAACTGCATTGCTTAGTTATACAGGAATATAGATTTCTGCTTCTTCTTAACTGTTCTTAAGTAAATCATTATTCAGGAGGTGTTAACTTCAGATATATGTTGAATTATCTGTTATGGTGTGTAGGTTTATAATGAAGCTGTATCCAGATCCTCTTTTCATTGCTATGAACAGTTAGCTGTTTGTTTTCCAGACACTGCATGATGTACTGTCACCAGAGAAGATAGGAGAGAATTTGAAGGAATCCGCTTGGAATTCATCACATACTCGAAATAAATCTTTTGTGCTTGGTTCTGAGATGACCGAACCTTGCTGCAATTTACAACTTTGTCCTGAGCAGGTAATAGAAATCATAAGATGAGATTTGTTCTTTGGCTAATATGCAAGTGTCAGACATCCTGATATCCTTATTTGTCATACTTATTCTCTGATGTAAATGCTGGCTCTCTGCAATTGGATAAACTAGAAGAATTATGATTCGGGAGTGATTTATTCTCATTTGGAGTATTATATACCTCATTCAAGTACTTATTAGAAACTACCAAGATTGTATATTAGTTCCAAAGCAAAAAGTAATTTTTTATACTATTGTTACTAATATTTATATATTTATATTTGACTTTTTAATATAGCTTCAAAGTAAAAAGTTTAGTTTTTCTTCTCTTGGAGGTAATTTTTTTTTTTTTTTTAATAAATTGCTAATGATAAGCAAGTTAAGTATTGTTTTGAATTAGAAAATTCTTCCAGTTAACTGATGAACTAACTGGGTATCTATTTGGATTAAGTGTTTTTGCATGTTCACATTTTATAATCTTATACTTGTGTTATCCCTTATGTACAGTTCTTTTGTCTTGTGTAGAGTTTAGGAAGATCAGAGGTACTGGAGCCTGTGATTGGAAGCCTAAATCGTGCACAATCTGCCCATGCTCTTAACTCAACAAAAGCCCTTGCCAAGGAAGATGGCTTAAAGAGAGTATCTTCTGAACCTCTTCTCTCTGGTCAAGAAAAAGGTGCTTTGTTGAAAAGAAAGCTTTCATTTTCAGAGCAGGATACAATTGTATGTGAAGATGGAAGAAACAAACACAAAAAGCAAGGAGGTAAGCAATCTCTTAATTTGAAAATCTGAAGTATTTACTGTCTTGTGCCTTTCTTTGAAAGACGTGTTTTATTTTGTGTTTCTTTAGAAAACACAAACAGGGACATGAAACTGGGTTACGGAACAGTTCCAGGGAATTTGATTGATGTATCAGACTTCGAGTGCTCTTTATGTATGAGGTAAGATCTTTCTCATTGGTTCAATATTTTCATTATAGATGTTTGACCACATATCTTTGGCACACATTGAGATGTGTATAGGTTTGTGATGAGTTCTAATGTTAAGAAATATTTCCAGCCTTTCCTATATTCCACTATTTAAGTGTTATTTAAATGTTTCATCATAGTCGTAATCAAGTTGCCTGTCAAATTTGGTGGAGTTAGCTGGTAGCTCAAAAAGGAGAGGATCTTCTGTGGTACACTACTAGGGTTTTTTTCAGCCAGTAACACTAGTTAATTTGTTAATTTGAGAGGTCTGATGCCTAGAAGGGTTGCCTGTGCATTTCAGATCAAGGAAATGACTTCAGAATGAGAATCTACTAGATTCAGTTGATGGATACAAGTTCTTATTGAGTCTTCTTGAGTTTTAGAATAGAAATCTTAAAATATGCTCTATGTTAAATTGTCTGTAGTTAAGTTAATAGTGTGCAAAACTGCTTTGAAAGCAACATAGCTCTTTAAATAAATACTTCATTTGGTATATTCTGAATATCTATATAGTAGGATCAAAATCTTTTTGTATTGGAGTAAAGGTTTAAATACTTAGAGCATAGAAATGTGTTTGGATTGATCATATAGTGCATGAAACTGGTGCAGTGGTGAATGGAAACAAACTTTGTAGAGGAAAGAGTAGTATACAGAGATGTGATTAATGTTCTTTGCTTTAGATAATAGTTAGTGGGGGGGGAAAAACTTAGAAGGTTGATCATAGAGTTGTATGTTTGGTTTTGTATTAAGCAAGACACAAATTTGCCACAGTATCTTAATTTTTAATAACTTTGTTTCAGGCTGTTCTTTGAGCCAGTGACAACGCCTTGTGGACACACATTTTGCAAAGGTTGCTTGGAACGGTGTTTAGACCATGCTCCTCAATGTCCACTCTGTAAGGAGAGTTTGAAGGAGGTACTGTTCCTCAGTATACTCATATAGACAAACACTTTATCATTGTAAAGGCTTCTCAAATGCAAGGGATTATGATTATAGATTGCTCCTAGAAAGAAAAAAATGTGAGGTAAATATCAATACAGATTGACTAGGTTTGCCTCAGGATCCTAATAGGTTTTATGCTTTTGTGACCACCTATATATATATATATATAAAATTAAATCCTGATGATTTGTAAACTGAGAACTATTCAGTAAGACTTCCCCGTGGTTTCTATATGCTTTCCATATTTGTGTGGCTGTTTAATGTGGAAAATAAATTCTACCTCTGTAAGTATAGAAACACATACTGAATTAGACACTAGAGTTGTTGGACTGTAAGAACTAAAACAGAATTTTCTGATAATAATGGTGGGGGTTAAGAAATGTAAGAATTTCAGATTTCCTGAATGTAAATCTCATTTGTCACATATTTCATGTATCGTGCTTAAAAAAAAAAATAAATCTGATGTCTCAATTCTTTTATTAATGCATCAGTAAAGAAATGTTTTGTTTTGAATTGCTTACAGTACCTTGCAAGCAGAAAATACAGCATCACAGAACTACTAGAGGAATTAATAATGAAATATTTGTCTGATGAGCTTTATGAGAGAAAAAGAATTCATGCTGAAGAAACTGCTGAACACTCAAAGTAAGCTTTATGCCTTTTTTTCTAGAAAATCTGAGAAATGAGAATGGTTTTTGACCTAGACAGGCTTGAGCAGAGGGCCCAGCTGAACGTCATGAGATTCGATAGAACCAAATGTAAGGTCTTGCACCTGAGTTGTGGCATCCCCTGCTATCAGTACAAGCTGAGGCTGAAAGGACAGAGAAAAGCTGTACTGAAGAGCTCCTGGGGGTATTCACTTCTAATGGAAGAATTTCTAGATATGTTTCTTTTAATAGTTATTCCTAGATTCTGCTTAGTTTTTTTTTTTCAACTAGTAGACCTCGCTGAAACATTGCAAGGGTAAAAACCATAGCTTGGGTTGCGTCGTTTAACTTAATCTAAATGGTGAGCTGGTTGCTGTGCATTTGTTAGTTGATGTATATGGCATCAACTAAACCAGAAAGGAAGAAAACAAGAAATGCTCTTGCTCCCACGACAAGTTCTATATTCACTAACTAGATATTTCAGCTCGCTATCCATTACGTATTCAACTCAGTACATAAGTGTTCAGTCACTGTGTTCTTACTGTTAAATGAAATTATTATAATGTAGTTATTATTGGAGTTTGTAACAAGTGTTTTATGACCTTAAATACATACTGTTAAAAAAAAAAAAAAAAGTATTGGCATTGCTCTGTAATTATGTTTTAAGTCTTGTATTCTTTTGTCATTCTTTTGAAGCTTGACCAAGAATGTTCCAATGTTTGTTTGCACTATGGCATATCCTACTGTGCCTTGCCCTCTACATGTGTTTGAGCCAAGATATCGACTAATGATTCGGAGAAGTATGGAAACTGGGACTAAACAGTTTGGGATGTGTATAAGTGATTCTCAAAATGGGTAGGTTTTACATTCTAATAGTAAGCTTCTTTTCTGCCTTTTTTAAATTAAACCAGCTGTCATCATAGTACTGTATAATTACATTACTGATAAAGTCTCTTTTCTAGTTTTGCAGATTATGGTTGCATGCTGCAGATTAGGAACGTTCACTTTCTGCCTGATGGACGGTCTGTTGTTGATACAGTTGGTGGAAAGAGATTTCGAGTTCTACAGAGAGGGATGAAAGATGGCTATTGCACCGCAGACATAGAGTATTTGGAAGATGTTAAGGTATCCAGAATGTTGTCCAATGCTTCTGCTTTTAGCTGCTATCTTAAGACTTTCTTTGTTTGTTTTGAGGGCTCTGTCAAATTTTTAGGTCCATAGAAACGTGGAGGATTCAATGTCGGTATAAGGAAGAAATGGAAGATAACCTTTTTTAATTGTTATTATTAAATAAGAAGGAAATATTTTGCTTTTCATTTGAACAGTAGTTTGTGAAGCTGTAACTCTTAAGTATCGGAGGATTTCTTTACAATTCAGCCACTAGCAACCATGCCTTAGGAGAATGCAAAAACTTAACTAAATAGAGTTGTCTTTTTTTATGTTAGCTCAAAAACTATGGCAATTTTCTTCATCTGTAATGGTGTTTTCATAATGTTCCTTGCTAGGTTGCTGATGAAGAAGAGCTGAAGAAACTGAGAGAGCTTCACAACTTTGTTTACAGTCAGGCCTGCAATTGGTTCCAAAACTTAAGAAACAAATTCCGCACTCAAATTCTTCAGCACTTCGGGCCAATGCCTGACAGGGAGGAAAATATACAGGTGAGACATCACTTAGTATCAAATATCAGGTGACTGTTTTTTACCGGGGGAGGGTAGGTGTGGAAAGCCAAAATCCAATTGTTAAAAAGCTGCTAAACATTAAAGAGAAAATGCTTTTTTTTTCCCCTCAAATTAAAGGGAAGCAGGACTTTATCTTTTCTTACAGAGAGCAACAAAAGACAGCTGGCAGTTCTCTTCTGCAATAAAGGATGATAGGCTATTTTATAAATAGTGTACTGATAATACTTTCAGTTACAGAAATGTTCTGAACTGTTGGTTTGTGCAAAGTTGTTAGAATTCAAATGGAGAAAAATAGGAAGTGTTTCAGTATTTTCTTTCCTGTGATGTGTGTAGGCAGTAATCTGGGACAGAGGTAATCACAAATAACACTTTCCTCCTTTTGGAGCTAGTGCTGTAAATTGCTGCAGATGCTAGAATTTGGCAAATATTTATGTTAATTTTATGGAACTGGCTTCAGCCATCTGTTTCAATGGTTATTGTAAACAATTGAGGAAGATCAGAGAGATCCTCAAGGAGTGGGGTGGCTGGAAAAAGTTATCTCCTATCTACTACATATTTTTATGAGACCGTTACTGATCTTGGAAGGCTGTAAATACATTGGAGGGCTTTCAGAAATGATCTTAGAACATTTCAATTAAAGACTGGTTTAAAACAACATACATTAGCAAAGAGGAGTAAGTGCACTCAAACAGAATGACTAGCTCGGCAGCAAGACTGAAGGTATGTGCCTAAGACTTAGACCATTAAGTGTCAACTGTGTGATGAAGGGTGGAAATTTCATTCAGGGATGTACCATTGCCAAGGCTGTTCTTGCAAGTATGTGAGGTAACTGAGGTATTTCTGCACTGCAGTGATTCATCCTCCACTGAGAACTATTATGTCCTGGGCACGATGTCTCAGGCTCCATGTAGAGAATGAAATAAAGCATAGGGAAAAGCTGCAAAGTGTTTTATAAAGTTAGAAGAAACAAGCTAAGCAGTCCTGCTCTGTCTAAAGATAACGAGGTGCAAGTGGAATGCAGTAGTAATAGAGAGTCCCTCAGACGCACCAAAAGATAAATGCAATCAGTGTTGGGCATCAAGAGCATTCAGACCTGAAGAGTAATGTGACAGATATGAAGTTAGTTTGCATCAGGGAGGTTTATTAGGTGACTGTCCTATACTTGGCCATCCTTTCCTAAAGAAACTGAGATGCCTGCGTTGTCTTGAGAACAATTGATTGCTTTATCAAATGTAGCTTAAGTGCATTTTATTTATAGACTTCTGAGGCAAAGAGGGATCAGAACAGATCAATTCAGAACCCTCTTGGTCTTACAGATCTGTAATTCTCTGGTCGATACCAAAATTCAAACCAGCGCTTGTCTTTGACTTGCTTGTCTTTTGATGTCTTCACTGTGTTAGTCAGCATTGTTCATAAGTAACCAATATTTCTTTTATTTTTAGGCAATGCCCAATGGTCCTGCTTGGTGTTGGTGGCTTCTAGCTGTTCTCCCAGTAGACCCCAGATATCAGCTGTCAGTTCTCTCTATGATGTCTTTAAAAGACCGTCTGATAAAAATCCAACATATACTTACATATTTTTCTAGGGACCAGTCCAAGTGACTAACCGCCTGGGTCTTCCTGAAAAGTCAATTTCTTCTGGTTGTAGTAGCAGCTGGAATTTTTGCTGCCTTTGCACATCTAGCACTGGTTTGAGAAGTGTAATGGAACTGCTTTTTCTCTCTCCTTCCCACCTGCCCAGCTTCTTGAACCATACGATTCTTTGAATGCACACTTCCTTCAACTATGAGAGAAGACCACTGATGATTGCACAAAGTCAATCCAGCTAGATATGTTTTTCACATGATCTGTTTTACAATTTGCACTATGTAGAAGAGAACATTTTTGAGACTTGATAATTTTAGCCACTGACTTTTTAAAGCTGTGGGAAGTTGCAGGACTTAAGGCTGACAGTCCGAGTTTACAACATAGAAGAGGTATTAAAGGTTTTGCAAATAAGTTTGCCTCATACAACTGTTCTTTTGCTGTTTGCACAAATATTTGAAATATAGTGTTGAATATCACTGTTGGATATTACTATTCTTGTTGAATTATCTTGACCATGAATATGGCACAGATTTTTAAGTTATCTTGTAAATGTGTGCATCACAAAACAGGTGACATTATAAACTGTATGCTGAACTGAGAGCCGATTTTAAGGATCAAATGCAAAAAAAAAAAAAAAAGGTACTTCTATCTAAAAATAATTAAACTGTGAATATGGTTTACATACCTAGGCCTGTACATGTTAAAGAGGAGACTGAAAACTAAACGCTAGTACCAGTTACGTTTCTACTGGACTTTTCAGGCTGGCTGTTCTTCCAGAGCACACACTTAGTTTATAGAGCTTTTAAGGAGAAATCTTAGAGTGTGCGTGTGTGTGTATTTGGGATTGTGCATCCAGGATTTAAAAGCTTAAAGTTTTATTTGAACTCTTTAAGTTGGTGCAAATGTGAGTTCTATGCCTTATATCAATAGTAGAGCACACTGCAGTGGCAAGGTAAGCATCATGCTGCCATTAGGTACTTTTTGTAATTAAAGGTTTGCATATTTGTGAATATGTCTGATACTGGCTTTCTTGTATGTAAATGATTTGTAAAATATTTCTTAAATCTTGCTTTTGCTAATATATTTAATTTTCAATAAAAGCTAAAAGTTTGTAACATTTTAACTAAAACTTACTTTCATTTTCCATATCCTTCTGTTGAGAAGCTTCTGTCAGGTACAGCTGCCAAGAGCAGCCATTTAACTCAAGACTGTGGGCACTTCATGATGTTAAGTGGTACGTACATAATCTTTTTCTGCTTACAGTATCTCTCTGACTGATCATTGGGTCAGTCAGGTTTGTTGCTGGCGACTTTCTGTTGTACTGTTGTATCTAATCAAGGTAACTTGAAGTACAGAGTTTTCATTTCAGAGAACTTGAAAGTTGTGGGAAACTGTTCTTGCAGAACAACGTTTCACAAGTTTACTGACCAGGTGTTCTGGCTTTGTTCTCTTCTGGTGTATAAGGTTTGAGACACCACAGGCAACTGAGAACCTGCTGAATTGGTTGTAACGTGGATTTCGATCCAGGTTAAGTTCTGGGTTAATATCTGGGAAAGCTTTATTTGCATTAATGGAAGAAGGAGGAGGATCTTTAATTTCTCTGTTTTGGTATGTTAACAACCATTGAAATCTAATCTTTGTATTACCATGATCTCCTTAGGAATGCAGGTGATGAGATTTTATTATTATTTTTTTAACACAAAAAAGAAATCTAGTGGTAGGTTTGTGTATCTTTTTGTTTAAGAATCATTATTGCATCCATACTGAAATCTCTCCATAACTCTCTTATTTAAAGTGCTTTTCTATAGCTGGGAGGGGGAAAAAAAAAAAGACGCAAAATGTTGAGTGCTAGGATGTAACTGGTTCTAAAGCCTTTACCAAAGCAAAGGGTCCAGTGAGATCTGAGCCTTGATTTTTGCTGAAGGTGTACTTTCCCAGGTGTTATTGACTGTAAATGCTTTCACAAATAAAGGCCAACAAAATGATAGCACCTTGAATTTGAAAATACAGTTACATCAGTGATAATCATGAGTGATGTAGTTCAGGAACAGTGGGAGAGCTTGCCACAACACAATAGGCATGTCTAGGTAGGACAGACAGGAAAAAGTAGATGAGGGTGACTTCATCTTCCAGATGACTACTTGTGTTTTGTTATGATGAAAGAATGTCAGCATTTTGTTAGAAGTGCTTGTTGGGGCTACCATAGTCCATCCTCTGTTGTATTCTTAGCAAATGCTCCAACCTGCTGCCCTCTGTTTGTTGAAGTTCTGGGATTTTAGAAGCTCCAGGTTCCCATGAATGCCAGCCTCTTCCTTTCTGTTGAAGACTTGTTCCTTGAAAAAACTCAAACTTGATGTTTGATATTCTCAAGCATTTGCTGAGCTTTTGGCAGCAGCTTTACTGTATTATTTTTGTGTCCAGATACCCTCCTACTGGTGATGACACCTGTCATCAGAAGAGAGGGATACAGAGAAGTTTATTGTTTCTGGAATTAAGTCCTTCAAAAAACTGAAGGTATGACTGAACTGGTATTTCCAAGTCCTAATCTTTTCCATACAGAAGCAGATACAGAAGATGATAAAAGAGAATGCTAGGGCCTCCTGCTACATGGCTGAAGAAGAAACCCAAAGCTCTACAGGTAGCCACAGCACTGTGATGTTCAACCTCTGTTTCAGTTTTTAAAGAAACAAATTGAAGCAGTGTTAGAAGAGGAAATAGAGATCTTTATGTAGTGTATGTCTCCCAAATGCTTGTCGTAAAGTACCCTTCTAAGACGGAACAAGGCTGAACATTTTTTTTGTGTGTGCTTTTTTCCCAGTAGAGAAGGTATTTGCTTATAAACCTGAGTGACTGTTCTGACCTGTAGGATGTGCCTCATACCTTGAATGAATATGTATGCTTTGGTAACTTGTCTATAATAAGTGATTTTGTGTATCCTGATGTGGCTTAAATGAGGAAGAAGCTCAGCTGTTCTGCCCTGTAGAGACCTAAGATGCTTCTGCACAAGCACAACAGCAGATGCTTAAGTGGTAGGGAAACTTAGCTACCAAAACCAGGCCCAAGGGCTTTATGTCCCTTTCATACTATGCAGTAATTGCATAAATCCTGTAAGTGCTTAAATGTGAAATGAAACAGAGTTGGGACTGCAACTTAGTTCTAGAACTTGAGCTATGCAGGGGCTTTATATGTAGGGTTTGTTTTTGTAACTCAGTCATCTATGTGCTCCCTCTGGTGAGGGAACAGATGTAGTTCTTCTTTGGGTATGAATTGCTCAAGTAGTTTACAGGGGGGAAAAAAAGCATTAAAAAAACAGCATGTCTTTATGCCACCCCAGTAAAAGCAAGGTCCTGTGACATCAACTCATTCTTTACATTCTATCTATATTCAGATGCTACTGATCATTGCCTTTTTTCCCCTTGAATGTTTTCACAGAGTGGGATTTGGGATTATTATTGGAAGTGAATTTGTTATTAAAGTCTAAGAAGCAGGTGCCACTTACCTGTACCTGAAGCAGTCAAGGATGTATTACAAGTCCTGCCGTCAGTACTGCCCTCTGTTAACTAAACAGCTGCTTGCTGCTGCCTTTCAAGAACAAGTGCAGTAGAACAGTTAACTCTGGTGAAGAAGTTATGAAGAAGACATGATCTCATGCAGGGTCTGAGGTTTTGCTATGGGTATTCCAAGTCAATTAAAAAACAAAATGCAAATAATCTTGAGTAACCTCTCCATTATGTGGTTGGGTTATTTTTTTGTTTTACAAGGATACAAGCACTTAAGAAGGTGTTGGGTTTTTGTTTTTAACCAAGCATTTGCCCTCTTCTATAGGAAGAATTTCATATGAAGCAGCTAATTTGCAGCATTCTAGGGAAACTTAACATCCTTGCAGCTGACAAACAGCGCAGGTTTTCTCTGATGATTACAGCAGTACACCATTAATGCTAACTATGCTGAGCACTTCTTGAAGGCAACTTCACAAATGAGGCCTCCCGTTTGAGGATTTAGTACAGAATGCAAGAAAGAAAGGAAAAACACTCAAAACCAACCTTCTCCATGGCAACTGAAGCACTTAACATGCTCATGCCTAACATTGGCACAGTGTTTACAAATGAAGTTAGTACAATCAGGGTGAAAGTGAATTGATATAAGAAATGAGCCACTGCACAGAGCACAGCTTTACTACTAGTTTTTATTGCAAGGATGATATTTTACCATGAAGTTTGAACCTTTTTGTCACTAACCAGCTCTAAGTGTTACTAGGTTTTTGTGTTTGTGGTTCTTTTTGTGCTTCAAAGTAAAAAGCAAATCCCCCTCAGGACTACACAAAGAGGTAGAGTTGTTTTGCTCCAGCGTAGGCTTTGAACTTAAGACTTTACTTAACTCTAGAAGATAGCACTAGTTGGAGCTCTGTGATGGCTACACAGAGAGAGGATGTGGTCCTTCCTGCGAAGGCCAATGGCAGCAAATCAATCCAGTTTACCCTCATTAAGAAGCAAATACGAGCCACACACAGCAATAAAACTACATCTTATGAAGAAGCAACTCTAACAGTAAGCAACGTGACCTACTACTTTATGCTGCTTTAACGCATAGGGTTATTTCACAAGTGTTTACCCTTTTTTAAAAGCTGATGACTTACTGCATGAGTATCTTATGAGGTCTCCACAAAGCAACTTTGAATTAAATAGTTTATTTAATTATAAAAGCATAAATTGTACATACATTGAGTAATTGCATATTTCTTAGAATCAGTACCTACATTGAAGAATGTTGTGTGCAAAGACAAGACAGTCATGCTTAGGCTTGCCCCTGGTACTCTGCTGCTTTACCATTTATTCCTACCTTCAGTTCAGTATAATTCCCATAGAAACAGAGTGAGGGAATATAGATACATTGATGTGTATGAGGATAATTTGACAGCATCACATATGTCCACAGTAGGTCTGCCTAATATTTGAAGGGCTAATATTTGACTGGACTAGGTCAAGAGTTATACAGCAAGTAGGCAACAAGCCTAATTATGGCTGCATTCAAAATTAGAGCTTGTCACAAACAAGAGAACAGTAACTTCTCAAATGATGTGATAAAGTTATTGATGGGGTGTATATACATACACGCATGTACACATGAAAAAATATATGTTTTTTTAAAATAAGGCAGTTATTTCTTTCAGGCTCTTACTTCTTAGCCTATTTTCTTATTAATACAGCATATGTTGCTATTTTATTGCTAAAAGAAAGCATACCATCATTACAGCACTACATCAGCACTAGTTTTAGTTAGCAGTCCCATTGAGTTAATAAGCTTCAGAACATACATTATTACTATGGAAGAACGTTACTGTTACAGGAAAAAAAGTGGGCTTCTATTTAAATCACACCAAATCATTATGTTGACATAACCATCATCGGTAGTTAATAGTATACAATGAAGAGCAGAATGACACTATTCTGGAACAACAGAAAGATAACTAAAATATTATCTTCTTTTACTAAATCGTTAATACTAAAAAAAACAAAACACAAGAGAGGGATGAGGACACAGCAGACTTATCTGCTGCTCCAAAGATGCTTCGTTCTGTGAGAAAAGATCACATCATCCAACTACAAATCCTGATACAAATGCATATGCACACCACTATCTTTGCGTGGCTGGTAGGAGTTACTTGTTGGTTGGACTTACAAGGTGCACTCCCGCAATTTTTTGTCGGCCTGCTTCAAAGAGATCCATGTATTTAACATGTTTGCTCGCAGTTTGGCCCATACCAAGTGGTTGTTTAACCCAAAAATCTGGGCAGCAAACTGAGCGGCTCCTTCAGGTGACAGAGTAGTAGGACAGCCAAGACCTGCAAAGAAAGCAAAATGCTACTTTCAAACACGTTTTATAAGCGCAAGCAAAACATTGCCTCTAAGTGACTGTTTAAGACAGTGCTTGTTTCAACAACTGGATGTTGTGTTGAGGGACATGGTTTAGTGGGAGCTATTAGCAATAGGTGAGCGGTTGGACTGGATGATCTTTTAGGTCTTTTCCAACCTTGGTGATTCTATGATAACCCTCTAGAGCCACATGGTTTAGTTTTAAAGCCACTGAAGTGTCAAATGTCTCAATACTTCTCTCAACATGGCATTTGAAACCCACAGCCAGCAAAGCAATAAGTTTATGAGGAAAGAGGTAACAAGCTGCTGTGCCTGCAAGTTGCCAAATAGCTGTTCTAGTCACTAACTGATCAGAATTCATATGGCAGCAATACACTGCTGTAGAAGAATCAAGCTAATTGTAGAGAAAGATATTATTTGGTCTTTTATCAAAGTAAATTTACTTTAATAAAATGGAACACTATAAGCAGAAACAACAGCTTCCCATTATTAACTCCTGTTTCAAACTCAAATATTTAGCAAGGATAAGCAATGGATCATATCTTTCTAAAGAGTATTTGTACATAATCTCTTTGGCTTCTCAGCTGCAAAAAGCCCAAAGACTGCATGCAGATTTCCAGAGACTGTTCAGTACTGATAAGCCACTGTTCCAAACAGTGCACGTACATGTTTATGATAACTATAGCTAGGTCTGTACAATTGCACAGGCTGAAGACCATCTTACCACTGGGCAGTCTGAGAGAGGACCACACATCCTGAGCACCCCAGTCAGATGAGAGAGGAGGACAGTTGACAACAGGGTAAGCAGTGTTACCAGACATTACTGGCCCTAAGCCATTGCTTCTGCCAGCTACTGCAACAAACACAGTCGGGATTCCATCGCCTTGGGGGGAGAAAAAGAAAGAATAAGCAAGTCCATCTTGTTTCATCCCACTTGCTTTTATGGAGCTTTGAGTCCACAGTTCTTCAGTTTGCACTTAAATTTCTTTCATTCTGTTACGCAGCACTAAAATTTATGTTGAATTTTCCCCTTTACAGAAAGGGCTGATCTTACAGCCTTAAAACCCAGATGCTGTTTACCATAACTGAACAAGTTAACATGTCTTACCCTTCCTCTGCTTGAGAGAAAGAGACACAGGAATGGGTGCTGCTCAGCTTTTGGAAACAGCAACATTTAAGGATGAGAGATTTAGACAGCTAAATTCTGGCTGTAAAACTATAAAAAAAAGAACTATAGTTTAACTAAAGTCTTAATTCACCTCCAGTGAATCTCAGCTGTGATTACCACATTTGTGTTTTCAAGTATTTAACTGCTTCCTCCTGTCCCCAAATAGTATTTTTTTCCCCCTCTGTATAAGGAATACTCCAACAAGTGAATTCTCATCTCTCCTCCTCTAGCCTTTCAAAGAGAAGTCAGGTTTTCTTGGTATAAAAAATATGAATTGAAATCAAGTATTTTTTCTCATCGCGTACAAAAATGATTCAACATTTTCAACAAATGAGTAGGATGATGGCAGCAACATCTGCGTTGGAGGAAACCAAAGAACATTTACAGTCAGCTAGAGGAAGCCTCCACTCCTCCCTGTTTAAGAAATACATTTACTGTAGTATCTTCCTACAGATGCAGGTATTAGCATGATCAAGGCTCGAGCAAAGAAGTGCAAGTATGAGATAAAAATCACAGTTCGAGCTTTTGAGTAATGGAAGTTCTGAGACAGCATCTTACTTCATAATTGCTCTGTGCAGTCTACCATCCATCATTATGTAATTAACAAGATTAGAACTGCATTGTAACAGACTACTGTTGTGTTCAACAAACAAGAAACTATGGGAAAAAAAAAAAAAAGCTTACAGAGATCCTTAAGTTGACAAGTCATTTTTGTACGTGATATTGCTCAGTCTCATTCATTAGTTCTCTGACATCTACCTTCATATTCTGCTTTGATCCTCAGAGTTTCATCCGGCCCTTTGTGAGCGGAGGTTACTCTTAACTCACAAGGAATTCCAAAGGTTGCACATGCCTTCTTTATTTTCTCACAGTGGCCGAGGTCAGAAGTAGATCCCATCAATACCACAACTCTACCTTGGCTCTTCGTTTTCAGAAGCAACTATGAGGAATAGTCAAGGGAGAAGAAAGAAGAAATAAAAGGAAAAAAAACAAATCGAACAAAATAGTCAACGGGACTGAAGACACAGTTATCAAAAACCAGATACACTGCTCATTAGGGGAAAAAAAGCCACCACAGAAATACCTCTACTCTTTCTGCAACCCATTCAAAGTTTCTTTTAACCATCTGCAGTGCTTCAGGAGTCACTTCCTTCAGGTCTCGATAGGACTAAAAAGGAGAAAGAAAAAACAACAAGCAAGTGTTAAAGTTCAGGTTTTGCTTCAGGTAGACAAAGCAATTCGTTTTGCTACCATCACTGGTACCAATACCTCAGCTAAAGTATTTATGCCATTTCTAGGCAAGAAGATGAGATGACATTGATACAGTTACAGGAGAGATTCTAAAGCAAGTCTTTTTTTCTTTACGCATCTTATGAGCTACTCTGTAACAACATAAGTATCTATAATAAAGTCACTCTGAGAAACAGACCCTTAGTTATAGAGAGAAATGTTATTAATCCTTCTCCTTCCCCACTGACTTTAAAATGTTACCTGTTTGTCCTTCTGCTGGCTTCTGTCTCCTGATGGCCACAGTCTCCATGAATCATTATCAATAACATCAGCAAGAACAATTTCTTTGGTCAAAATATTAACACCAAATTCAATCTGTAAAGGCAACAAGAAGCTTCTGTAAGGAACTATAGTGATATATTTCCTGTCGAAATTAGGATCACGAAAAATCAGATTTTCATACCTTCAGGTCCACCAGGGTGCAGTTTTGGGGCTGCCATGATTTTTCCAGGATCTCAAAAATAGCTTGAGTGGAACGAGCCATAATATCCACTTCAGTCTTGCCAATAGTGAGTCCAGCAAAAGAGAATTTTGCTTCAATTAGCTGCTCCTCAGACCACTGTGGATCGTTATTAGCATCATCCTATTAAGGAACCAAGCAGATAAAGCATGCAAGTTAAGTCACTATAAGGGAAAAGTAGCCATTAGAAAATAACATTATTGTTAAAAAAGAAAAGCAGCATTAAATGTACTCCTTACCATTCAGCAATTTCAAAAGCACTTTTGTGTTATCTACTTCATACACTTAGGCTCGTTATTCTTTGATAGCTCTGTGAGCATCAATGAGAACACAAGAAAACACCAGGATACCAGAACTAGCAGCTCCTTAAAAGGAGGTCAGTCATTAGTGGAACCAATTATCCATTAGCATTTTTAATAAGATACTACAGAGTTCTAAGTTTGATTCTCACCAGAGGAGAGAAACTTACCTTGTAAAACATCTCAATTTTAGGCGGGTAAAACTTATAGCCTTCTTTAACGCCAGGGTTTCTTTTAAGGAAAGAGCCAGTAGCGATTCTTCTGCAGACCCATTCAATTGGGATCATCTCACAGTGAGCTGCTATGAAAGCTGTGTCACTCTGTTTCCTGACAAAAGCCGTTTTGATTCCTAAATAGAAGGATGGCAGCTTAGTTTCATGAGCAGGCAAACTCCACAGTTGAATCAAGAGTCACAAGGAACTTTAAGCACAACCAAATCTTGTGCTTCTCTTTACTTAAAGGATGCAGTTAATCTCCTTAGAGTCTTTTAAGCCTAAGAAAATGGCTTTTGTTTTTTTTCCCTCCTTTTATATGTGCTTTTCAAAGGCTCGCATTGGTTCCATTATAAAGGAAAGAAAAACTTTAACAGAATTTGTTGAACTAGCACCTTTGAAGAAGTTCAGCTTAAGAAGAGTTGCGAAAAGCAAACAGACTTCTACAATAAGGCATTCATGTTATCTGCAATTTATGCCCTCAAATAATCAGACCAGAATTGAAAGAATCCTGAAAGTTCTTTTGCTGCTTTAAAATGCAACTGCAGTTTACCCGATCGCGCCTGAAGCCACAATAAAAGCCACTTTCAGATCTCTGAGGCACCTTCTTAGCATTTAAAATTCCTACTATATCCATAGGCTATTGGATATTTAACATATTAAGTTAATTACTAACCACGTAGACTTTAGCAAGATATTTAATTCATGCATCAACAACAGGCTTCCCAGGGAAGCCAGCAGCTGGAGGTTATACTAAATGACCCAATCACATGCTCCTCTTCACCAAGCTGTCTGCAGAAGATCTCGATCTCTGCTTTAAGAGCTCCTTGTACAGAAGCAGGTATAGTTCCACAGAAGCCTTCTTTCTTTCTCACACACAGAACACACTAGCTATGACTTTGCTGATTAACTAAAATCAATTACTTTCTATAGTGGATGATACAGTTTTTAGAGTAGCTGGGACTGAGCAGCAGAAAGGAGGACCAGGGCTACATCCATACCAGGGGAGAACCTGTACCAGTGACATATGTGGCCAGCAGATGTCAGATACTCTAGTGTACCAAATGACTGGGCCGTCCATCCAGCTCTGTGGTATCAGAGGGAAAGGTGAACTAGAAACAAAGCCTGAACAAAATATATCTGAGCCTTTGGGGAAGCTAAGTCAGAGCATGGAGCCAGCAGTGCTGGGTGGTAACACATGCAGCATGGCGGCATTAATTCTACCTTTGCAATACAAACCTGCTTCCTGCAGCAGCTGGAACACGCAGCTGGTGGTGGTGTTGGAGATGGCAGCCTTCCCCTCCATCCGGTCCTTCCTGGCAGCATTCCCTGCTGTTATTTGGTCCTTGGACTGCATCAGAACGCATCCCGGGATATCAGGCAGCTCGTACACTTCTTTCGTTTTACCCTCGTTAACTTTTTTACCAAGTTTCAGTTCTAAAGAAAAAAAATAAAACACAATGAGGAGCGTTTTAGATGCAGAGTTTTGGCTGCGTACGTCAGCACACTTAAGCCTTCACAACTTGCTCGCTGCATCCAGATGCCGAAGCGCAGCTGAGCGGCACGTCCCGCAGTGCTGTGACCGCAACTCCGGGACACGGACAGCAACATCAGCGACGGAACGAGAAACGTGGCCAAGAGGAACTTTTCCGCAGACACCCGAACGCGGAGCTCAGCCACACAACAGCGCAGCCACACAACAGCGCAGCCCCACAACAGCACATCCACACAACAGCACAGTGTGGCTCCGAGTCCCGCTCCCACGCCCTCCTCCCCGCGACCGCCACCCCCCCAGCACCCAGCGGTCGCGGCGCGCGTTACCTGATGCTGCGGGGGCCATGGCGGCAACGGCGGCGGCAACAGGCACCTAGAGCACAGGAGAGGAGCTGAACGCACGCGGCCGACCCGCCGCGGGGTAAGAAGGGCCCGGCGGAAGGGGCGGGCAGGCGGGGAGCGGATCCCGCGCTCCAATCGGCGCCCAACACGGCGGGGCCGACCCGCGCCCCTCCATCCCCACCCCCCGAGCGCACGCTGCCCCGTCCCGCCTCGGCCAATGCCGGCTCCCCGCGGTCCCGGCGGCGGGGCGGGGGGTGGAGAGCGCAGGGGGGGCCGGGCGGGGAACGAGGCCGGAGCCCCCCCCGCATGTAAATGAGGAGGCCGCCCGGCGGGGACCGGCGGCTGCGCGCGGTGCCCGTAGGAGAGCGCGGGAGGATCCGCCGGAGCGGAGCGGGACGGGCCGGGTCGGGTCCCGCCGCCACGTGCCGCCATGGAGCTGGAGGAACTGGGCATCCGCGAAGAGTGCGGCGTGTTCGGCTGCATCGCCTCCGGAGTGTGGCCCACCGAGCTGGACGTGCCCCATGTGATCACGCTGGGGCTGGTGGGGCTGCAGCACAGGTAAGGGGGACGGCGCCCGACCCTGCAGGGGGAAGTTAACGCGTGGCCGGGCGCCGGGCCGGGGCGCCCCACCGAGGGGTGAGGAGGGAGCGGGGCTGCCGGGGGCCCGTCCTGTTCCATCCCGCGGCAGCCGGGCAGCCTCCCCGGGCCCTCAGCAGCAGCGGCTCCCGGGCACTCCGCGGACTTCGCCTGCAGCCAACGAAGCGGCATCGCCCCGGCCCGGCCGTGCGGAGGGGTGGCAGGGATGCGCCTGGCCCTCAAGGACCCGCTGCCTGGCCCTGCCATGCCCTGCCGTGCCGTGCCGTGCCACGCCATGCTATGCCCGGCATTGAGCGTCCCTAAATGCAATCCCACCGACCTGAATCTACAGAACCAGAGCGGTTCTCGAGGAGTCTTAAGTTCCTCTTAGCCGTAACCGTTCAGATGCATCATAATAATAAAACTCGCTGTCTACCTGAGGTACTTCTATAGCTGTGTAAAGGAAACTGCATTCACCGCGATTCATTGAGGAAAGTGCGAGCTCCTCGTGGGAGCAGCCGCACGCACATGCTGTGTGTGGCCCCGCTGGCCTACGAACACCTGCATAATATTGCTTAACTTCCTCTGGGTGAACGGTAGGAACATTGACATGCAGGGCAGCTCGGGAAGGCGTGCTGCTCTAAGTACACATGCACAGATTTATTCTCTATATTTTGAGGTCACAAACATGTAAGGGTTGCTCCGAATTTGTTTTGGGTAGTAGAAACAGTAGAAAATGCAGTCAGTTTTTCTGTTAGAGCCCAGTCTCATACATTTACAGGTAAAATGCTGCACCCCAACATCCTAACAATTACTTGCACTTACATCCTAACAGTTTTCTTTGGGTTGCAGGTGTATCATCATTCGTGAACTGTACATGTTTGCCAGTGCCCATCAAAATCGTTTTTATTGGGGATGATAAAGCAACAGAATGTAAGGAATGAAGCCATGTGATCAGTGGCCTCATTTTTGGTTGAGCCATTTTTCTGGAAAGAGCTTGGAAAAACATCCTAGTTCATTTATGCTTACAGTCACACTGCTGGACTTGGGTGAAGTTTCTTAGTTGGAAATAAATTGATGTATTTTCATCTCTTTGCAGCTTACTCTCTCAGTTTTTACTGCAACCTTGTTTCATGATTTTCAACACATAGCTTTCTTCCTCTCTTTTTGTAGTGGACACTTGACTTTGATTTCCATGAGCTCTTTAATATCAAATATCTCCTGTGGTGCCTTATATGATAGTAATGCTAACGTTGTGGCTGAAGCTGTAAGCAATTTGCAAGTTATGCAAAACTACAGCATAAGCTCTTAATGTCATACAGGCCCTACCTCTGATGCTGATCTCTTAACTCAATATGGGTCAAAATTCTTAAGGGATGCTTTCTTGGAGACATAAACTTGGATGTAAGTGTAAAATGAAACTTGTTTGCTCTCACTGTAAAGTGAACGGACATTCAACTTGATACACATTTGCAAGCAGTCAATATCAAGTGTTATATAGCTGAGATGTTAACTTTCCCATTTCCTTCTTTGCCATTTCTGTCCATCCTCTCTGTACTTCTCCTTAGCATTCTGCTGTGAGGTGTAGTGAAAGGTGCCATCCCTTTCCGGAGGTAATAAGGTACCAAGTTTGTTCTTACTTCTTTTTGGAGCATTGCTTGAAAACCAAGAATAAGATAGGTAGCATTAACTGCATTGGTAAATTTTGTTAAGTCTGTTCTTTTAAACTGAAAAGCCAAGAAGTGTCTCTTAGCCATATTCCTTTTGGGGATTAAATATGAAAGAGAGATGCAGTTAATATTAATGGATAGTCCCAACTATGTCCTGAGCAACTAACAGAGGTTTCATTGTCCATTGGAAGATACAGTCCTTAGGCCTCACACTGAGATTAATAGGGATGTTTAGGTAATGAGTACTGGCCTGAGAGGAGCATGGTCACAATTCTTTTACATTGCTAATTATTCCTATGCTATACATGTTAGAAATTGTCCTTTAAGGAAGGCAGAATATGGCTTTTTATTGGCTTTTACTTTATAGTCGTGTACTGTGAATTGAAACAAAAAACTGAGCGTATTCCTGCTTGCGCACTAATCAAGGCCTTCCCTGCACTAAGAACACAGTCCCAGTTTAACTAAGGACATATTCTAAGTCATCTTTATGAAAAGTAAGCTAGAGAACAAAGTAAAATCCAAGGACAGCACACCAAAGTCAAGTTAAGGGATATTGGTAAGGAGAGGGTTTTCTTGGGGGCAGTGAGAGAGGGAGGAGGAGTACTTTGAGTTACAAATCTATTAAACGTCATTGAAGTCCTTGACCAGGACAAATTTGCAACGTTAATCTTGGAACAAGTGTGATTCCTGTTAACTTTTTGCAAAATTCTCTGGAAAATACTTTTGGCAGTAATGCCGTGTGCTGAAACTGATGTTCTTTTTAACAAGGTCTTTGAAAGTCCTCTGCTGTGCAGGTGGAAGCCTGGTTAAGGAAGGGAATCCTGCCCGTCCCAGCTCAGCTGGGTCTGTGTGTGGAATTTGTTAGGAGAATGGAAGTAAATGGAGAAGAAAACTTGCTTTTCCGATACTTCCCCCTTACTGACCACTATTAAAGCTCACTTAGTGATGCCAAAATAATCACCATTATATGTGTAGAATTTTTACTTCATTTTCTGTCTAGTGGAATTACTTGTTGTTTCCAATTAGCTACTCTTTCTAATATCTGTAGACAGTATAGCATATCAAATAACATTATCTACGTTTTCTATGCATCCCGTTCATTGCAATATAGATTTTAAAGGCTTTCTAGCAAGCTATTGGTATCCTGTCCTACACTGCAAATCTTACTGGAGCAAACTGGACATGGCAGTATTTGAATGGGAATTTTCTGAGGAGCATGGATATGCTACAGGTTATAATTTGCTATGTAGTATATTTAACTTTCACTTAATCTCAAAAACTCCGTATGGGTTTAGTAGATCCTCCATTCTCAGAGGCAGGAATAGTATTGTTAATGTTTTAATTGTCTAAATGCCTTTTTTTGTTTTAATTAATCATATTTCTATATACATTACCTGCGGAATAGACTGGGAAAGATATTTGTGTAGTAATTATTTGACCCCTTATGATATTTTACCAGCACATTGATGCTGCATGTGCTGCGTGGTTAAACATTCCTGAGTACTTTCAGAGACACACACTGCATGTAAATGTGCTAACACTTTATCTTCAGTTAAGATTGGTGTAAGTTTATAGGCCATTCTATGCTGCTAGATGTGGACAGCCCTGTTTGGTTATATGCCCCAACCCTCACTACTGCAGGAAAAGGAGGATGGAGGCCTGTGCGTTTGGTGGCTGTTGAATCTGCTCTGCTTTTATGTAACTTCCTGCATGGTGATTTCCGGAACATGAAGGCAGATTTATGTTGTAAGTTGAAATCCCTGAAATCTAATGCTCATTTAACAAAATGCAGCTCAACCCTAGCTCTTATTTCTGGATGTAGAGTAAGCAATTGGAATGAGATAACATAAGGAGTGGGAAAAACAGGAGGGAAGCGGTTCTGAAGTGTTTAGTAAAGGCAGATATTTCAGAACAGCCATTATGTCCAATGGAGTTTAATTCCATCATGTTAACCTACCCATGGGGTGAGAGTGAAACTCTAATTTTTTCTTCTCATTGCCTTTAGATAAGTTGTCCATGTAGGTATGATACAGCTCTCCAGTTATTTTCACAGGATTGCTCTTAATTGGCTTGACTGCCTGTACCTCACAGTAGAGCCTGATGCATGGAGGGAGGCTTGTATGTGACACAGGAGGGCTGGATAAAACAGATTGTCTTGCCTGCTCTTTCTGCTATGTCTCACATTCATGTTCTTGATCTTAAGGGGGGAAAAAAAAGCAGCAGCAGCAACAACAAAACAGAACAACTTAGAAGTTGTTTGGAGGGGCTTTTTATCAGGTTACAACTTACGGCTGGACAACTCATTTGAGCACAATTGCTTGTGCCAACACAAAGGTTGCTCCAGGAGAAAGGTGGGAGTCTGGAGGAAAGTGCCATTTAAGCAACAGTGGTGATTGTGGATCCACCAAGAATGCAAGTACTTCTGCTCAGTGAAGCCCATTCTCCATGCGTTTGGCCCAATATAGTTTGGTCTACCAGGAAATCTGAATGGGGCATTCAGAATGCAGAGTAATAGCCCTATCAAAGGCACATAAAGTGAGCCATTTGTATCAGCGAATAAGTGTGGTTTAGAGGTGAACTGAACACTTAATATAGATCAGAGTGGTGACTGCAATGTTTATCTGCTATACAACAAAAAAATGAATATTTGTAAACTGGGAAGGAAACAGGTTTGTCCTTATGCTAGACTGAATGGTCCTCCTGCAAAAGCATGTGTATTTGAGAAGGGAGAAGAGCAAACATCTCTGTTTTTTATATGGTTGCTGTTACTCCCATCATTCCTTGATATTGGTTTTGATATTTCAGCTGGATCATTTCTATGATGTAATTTGTATTAGATTATCAGGAGCAGTTATATGTGAACAACTTGGTCTGGCCATGTTGCTTAACAGGAACCATACTGTGGTTCCTAAGAACCTGCTTCTAAGCAGCTGTACTTCCCAGACCCTTTCAGTTTTCCTGCAGTGCTCTCACACCTAACAATTAGCACATGTCAGTACCCCAGGTTCCATTCAACTTTCTTGTGAGTGTGCCTAGACTAAATATTGTGTGATTATCACAAGGCTAAAGCAGAGCAGAACCATAGCACAAGCTCAAGTGCATGTAAAAATACTCTCAAAGGATTAGAGTATTGGCTTAAGTAATCACTATTTTCAAGGGACTTTTATTGAGAAAGCCTTCATTTTGGTGATACTCTATTTGGCCCATTGTCATTACCCTGGGTGATACTGTCTAAAGGAGACAGACAACGGCTTTAGGCAACTGGAATTCTAAATGCAACATTCGTGTTATTTTGTCTCTAACCAGAAAGTGATGTTGAATCACAACCATAGCTGCAATGAAGGGCTTTCCTTACGCCACTTGGATTTATCTGTCTAATCTTCCTATATATTCAAGTCAATTAACTGTTAGGAATAAGTGGAAATGGCAAGTAAATACTAGATGATGCCAAATGCCCCTATACATTTGATCTTGCACTGCTACTGACTGAGAATAAATGCGAATGGCAAAAAAGACTGACGAAGAATGTTAAAACAGCTTTAAAAAACAAGTTATGCTTTGTAGTCACAAAGCAGAATACACAAAAGCAGATTCACCTTCGTTGCACATTTGTTGGTGAGGTAAATCCTGCTCACTGGCAATTGCAGACACGTTTTCTGAGGGAAAAAAAAACACAACACCTTCTCCTTAGAAAGCTACATGCTCTTGCTTTGTGCCTTTACCCTTTAGTGTTGATGTGAACCATTTCCATATATAGATTGCAAATGCATTCTCCAGTTACGTGCTCTGAGCTACTGAGAATTCAGTCATTTGCCTGCATGCTTTTGTGCAGTTCTCACCTGAACTATACCTTTTAAATGCTTGTTTCTTGAAAGATCTGCTTATTTTAATGAATAAAATAAATATATCTTTTTTATTTTCTGAGGGAGGAGAAATGATTTGGGGGTGCAGCTGGGGTGATAGCAAAGCTTTGGAAAGACTGCAATCCTCAGAGTGCATTAGTCAGAACTTTAAGTGAAGTTTGTCTTCTTTGTCATACAGCCTTCCTAAAGTTGCGCTTTCTTCTGTGAGGGCAAACTCAGTACGTCACATCTAACATTTGAGCTGCTCCAACTTAGGGCTGGCACAGCTGAGAACTTACTGGGCTGCTTCTGTTCACTACCTACACAGAATACAGTTTGCTTTTTCTTTTTTTCAGCTGAGCTAGTTCTGTAGCTAGTTAGTGTAGGGTTGTTAGAGTTAGGGTTCTGGTTAGGCTGCGGTTGGACTTGATGATCTTCAAGGTCTTTTCCAACCTGGGTAATTCTATGATTCCTGTCCTATTAGCAAAGTGAACTGATTTGTAGGGGATCCGGGAAGAAAAAAGAGGGGATCTTGTTGCAGTGAGTTATCAAATTAGCTTCAGTTTCTTTATGCAGCGTTAACCTTGCACTCATGGAATGGTACAGTTATCATGAACATTTCTTACTTGCTGGGGTGGTCATATTTGATGGGTTGAAATGTTAAGTGTAGATGTTTTATTTGATCAGAGTAGTATTTGCTTTCAGTTTAGCCTGTTACTTGTATCACATAGGTGAGCCAAGGCATGCAGGGAGAAGTTATATCTTTTATTAGACTGATGCCGCTTCTAAAATCTCACTGTTAAGGATTGTGATAGAAACTCACACCTTTTTCAGTTTAAATAACTGAAGGTGAAAAAATCAAAAGGGAGCAACCATGTATTCATGTAGGTGACCTTCTCTTACAAAAAAGTCTGTTTAATTTCTTACCATTGGAATCTTTTTGCATGCTAATTTGGTAGAAAGTTCATTAAACCAACCTGTTGCATGGCTGATGGATGTGCATACAGCTGTGTTCTGTTGAGGTCTTGCATTTCTTCCTGCTTACAAAGCCTTTCTAATAGTAACTTTTTGCCTTCTGTTACTGTGTTCACTCTCTCTGTTAATAGTTTCTGAAACTGGAATATGGTGTTTTCAGAAGCACTTTTCTTAAGTGGAATGGGCGACATCTCTGTGGACAAAAGCAAAGTATTTAGTTAGAGTGCACAAGTCAATGAACTGCTGACACAGAAGTTTAGCACATGCTAGATTTTCCTAATACTGGCCTTGGAGTACCCTCTTTTGGCAGGCATTACCTAGTGTTGCATAAGGGGACATTGTATAATGACTAGTAGGAAAGTAGACCTTGTGAAAATCATCATGCTACTCACTTGTATTTGAAAATTTTAGCTTTACCAAACTACTGCCTTCTGTGAGACAGTTATCTAGGTGACAATATATGAAAGTGCATTTAATCACATAAAATTAGTCTTTTTGGGGTTAGTTTGTAACAGTGCACTGAGCAGCTTGAATTCAAAATAAGGGGGATCCTCCCAAATGCTAGCTTAGTTATTCCTCATTGTTGGAGTTTTTGATCATTTAGGGTTTGCCAATTTTGACAGGAATGAAAATAGCTCCCCTACTTTTCTATATCAGATTACATATCATATATTTTTGTCCATCCATTTTTCTTTCACAGTGATTCTGTAACATACTTCCTTGAGAATAGCTGTCTTAACCTGTTTTTCTCTTGTGCAATTTTAAGCACAAAATTTCTCATCTACTGACTACATAGTATAGTATGAAGAAACCATGACTGTGATACCGTCATTATTTTCCTCTGAGCAGCCCAGGTTATTCAAACAGCTTCCTCTTTAACTTTTCCTTACATTTGATTCTTTTAATCCAAGAATTACTTCCTGATGTTTTCCTCATTATTATCACAGACGAGGACTCAAAGGAGTCCTCTTTTTTCTCCACTTTTTCCCTCTGGCTCACATTTTTCTCTTACAGATCATTGGTGGTACAGGAAGAATGGGGCTGGTATTAAGTTCTAGGATTGATTTTTTCTTAAGTGTGAATTAGTATATGGCATACAATTAACACTAATGTATAGGTGCTTTAAAAAGTCGGAGGCTCTTACCATCATTCCATGTTTTTCTCTTTATACCCAAGGATCCTGTGTTTGCTGTAACGTCTCCCACTGAAACTTAAGAGAGAAGGAAGTTGACTTAAGTATTTTGCAGAGATTCTAAAAACATAGTCACAAACCAAAATGCCTTAATACTGTAAAAGCAAATACATTGTGACAAGTGAATTGGAGCAGTAGGAGTCTACTAGAAAAGTTAGGCACTGGACTGGTATGCAAAACAAAGGTGGAGACACGTGTGTTTGCTTGACAGATGCTTCAGCAAAGCTTATAATTAAAGCATCTTCTACAAATGGCTGTTGTTTTCCCTTATTCTGCAGCAGTGTTCACAGCACATGCTACACAGCTATTTTACAGCACAGCAAAATAGAAAGCAACCAGTTTGGCTCATTTATTTTTGGTGCTGAAAAATTCCATTTAGAGTAGAAATGAGCAGTACAGTCTGCAGTTTCTAGATTTGGAAGAAAATGAAAGTTTTAAGAATATCATTTAGAGTAAGAACAAGGGAGCTGGGAAACAGTGTCATTTTGTAACTGTATGGACTTATTTCCAGCCACAACTGATGGCACTGCAAGATGGTGCCACTGGATACCTCACTAGGGCTCTGATTCATGAGTGAGCACAGCTGCCTTAAGGATGGCTTCAGCCATTTCTATTTAGGCTGTCCGTGTGACCTCTGCTACCAAAGTTCTTCAAGTTTTCAAATATTTGCAACATTGCAAATTATTATCTAACATGTAGACAAAAATCATAATTCTAGTTTATCGTAATTCACTGAGCACTAAGATGCTTTGGCAGACTTGCTTCTACATAATCTACCTGACTGCTTTGACTCTCTGGGGCACCTGCCCCTGCTCCAGGCAGGTAATAATTACGAGTGCTGAAATATATATCACAGCCCTGGATTTTTTTCTCTCCTGGCTGGTGTGAATTGAAATAATGAAATCTGTTTGGAGCTCTTGCACTTAGTATCAGCTTGCAGCCCTTTGTCCTTAAGTGCTTTATGTGCCTGTTGGATGACCACTAAAACCTGTCATATTTTTCTAGCACCATTTCACTGTATGTCACTTGAGATTCCTGAAGCACAAAGACTCTCCAGTAACACTGAGCACTTCACGTATTTGTACTTTTTGTTAATTTTCTTAATTCTAAACTCCTCCAAAGACCACTTTGAGTATTGCCTATTTGACTGGGCATAGAATCAAATAAAGGTAGTATCATAGAATATCCTGAGCTGAAGGAGACCCACAAAGATCATCGAGTCCAGATACATGCTCTTTAGTTATTTTCCCTCCTCGTTATGATCATGTATTTCACCCCTAGAACATGGGTCAAACAGGCAACTTTAGCATTCTGTTTAAGTGCTTTATCTCATTATTGAAGTTTTTAGTACCTGATAGGAGGCTTGAACTTTCACATCCCCAGCCTGATGGACCTAGAGGCTGTCTTCTTAAGATACAGTCAACTTCATCATAAAATCTCATTTTTCTCCTGGGATTACCAAGATGTTCATTTTCTTTCTGCAGTGCACGATATTCATATTTTAGGTTCTTGTACTTCGTGCGACATTGTTTCCAGTCTCTGTCTATTCCACGTTTCATTAACCTTCTGGCAATTTCCTCAAATATTTCTTTATTTCTTGTCGCCCCTTCAAGCATTTGCTGTATCTTTTCATCTGACCATATATTTATCAGAGCTCTGACTTCATTGTCGCTCCAGTGTTTTCCTGCTCCAGTATCATTAACTGTAATAACTTTAAAGTGATTTTGTGCTCCTTCCAAGGGGATATGATTATCTGAAAATATAATGAAGCAACTGAATACTGCTGAGTTATACATACATTAAAATGTAATTGTAGTTGATGATTAAGTAACAAGCTGAAGGATTAATTAATATTTATAATAATTCTCTGGATGCAAAAATCTTTCGGTTTTGCAATATTAATATCCATATATGCTTATGTTTCTTTCTAAGTGTGCAAGATGCATATATAATCTCCTGTCCTTGGAAACCATCAAAAATTCCACATTTTGTCACTGTGATTTTGTTGCTGTTGTCAAACACAAGACAGATGTGTCTGAGTGCTATGTGCAGGATGCCAGTAGGCTTAAAGCTTTAAAAGCAACAGTTTGTCAGCAGTTGTAAGAAATTAGCTTTCCAGTGTTCTGCTGAATTAGAATGGAGAGAAGAAATATTATTCAAATAACCATGCAGTACAAACCTTCACTGAAATATTAATGCAAGTTTTGCTCATGACAGAGAATAAACATAAGAAACTACATTTTGGGTGCAGTGCTAAGACTAGGCAGGAGACAAAAGCAAATAAAGTAGCGTTTACGGTAGAGATTTGATTGATCCAGTTTGGTCCTGAAATTACAATGCCATTTTGTTTCAGCATAAATGCATGGAAGTTAATGCTCACCTGTCTCAGGTATCTGCTTTGCTAGTGGTGTACATGATCTGTCTTCTGAGGTAGAGCTTATGGAATCATCATCTACAGAAACACACATGTTTGAAGAAAGTAGACATAGGCAAATTAATCACTGAGAATATTCCCATTTTCTGCAGGTAGCGCCTGTCTTAATTAACAATGTTGTAACCCATTAGTCTTAGAGGGTTTTAAATAAGTCTTTTCCTACGTGCCTCCCTAAATCAAATTATCTATTAGCATATCTCATAACCTTTATCTTTGTTTCTGCTGCCATGTTCCCCCAAAAGATAACTGGATGCTGCACACAAGTTTAAATACTTAATTAAATATGTAGGTGTACATCAATGGTTTGTTTCTTCCTTATAGGTCGATTTGCATAACATGTTTGTGTGCGTTGACTGGCACAGGTGCTCCATCCATTTTTGGGTGCCATCTGTGCAGGCGTGCTCTTACAGGTTTACTCACACCTAGTAGGGCTTGAACTTTTTGAAAATTAGAATCAGAAATTACTTAAAAATCCTTAAAATAAATAAATAAATGAATAAAAATGTTTGTGGGTAACTTGGGTTAGCAGCAAGAAAAACTGTTCTGTAAATATCTATTTCATGATCAGTTATCCCATAATTCTTAAGACAATTCTTGCATCTTCAGCTCTTGGAAGTACAACCTTGAACCCAAAGGGTTCTGGTTCTAGCATACCTGGTCTAGAGGGACGTATTCCTGCCTATAGTGGGGGGTTGGAACTAGATGATCTTAAAGGTCCCTTCCAAATCAAACCATTCTATGATTCTACTCTGAAACTATTTTTTATTATTATTATTATTATTATTATTATTATTATTATTATTATTATTATTATTATTATTATTATTATTTTATTAAACTATGACGTAAGAAAGATGGCTTTCCTTTCACCAAATGTTCATTCTCTCAACCACGCACTCTAATCTCACTGTGCTTCTGGCAGTGGCATTTGCTTCTGACCTAAGTGATTGCTGTCTTCAGTGGATATTATGTGACAAGAAAAGGGAATTGGTGTGTCTAAAGCAATCATTTGTATTTTGTGTCACTGTGGGTGAACTCTTCTCTTTGCATTAGGGTGGCCTTGCTATGCCTCTGAACTTTCAGGGACATGGTCTTACTTTATCCTTAATGTAATTTGTGTTTTCGGTGTTACTGCTGTCATGGCATTGCTCTGGTGTTGTCCCCAGTGTCATACTCCTTACAGTTATGTAAACAGTTGTAAAAGCTGTGTTGGACAGGAGGTCTGAACAACCAATTTCAGATAACACAATTGCCAAGGACAGCTTCTTGCATGGATTGCAGAAATGCTGATGCATACAATGGAAATTTTCTTATGGTATAAACTTTCAGTCTAAGAGGGGAAAGGATTTTCATTCCAGGATCACAGCATTCAGTTTTTTTATTCTTTCATTTAAATTCTGGGTATAAACAGTTATACTGTAAAAGTAGAATTTGGTCCAGGTTGCTTTTTTTTTTTTCCACTCTGAAATCAAACGAAAGCAGGTTTTATCATAAGTAGAACGAGTATAACGTGTGGGAGTAACATATGAATCATAGGAATCTGCGGTTCCCATTGAGGTAGAAGATGCTGTTACAAACACAGTTTTCACATACCTATATCAATTGTCTCCTTCTTTATTTGTGTAGCTTCCAGTGCTGCTATGGTGGAACTGCTGAAGTCCTCCTCATCTTCAATGATTTCTGCAACAAAGATTTAAGAGTTCTTAGTAACTACGCAGTCCCTAAGTTATGTCTGTAGGACTACCAACTTGACGGTGTCTGTAATTATAACTATTGCTAGAGATTTCATCTCTTAATTTAAATTAAGACTGTCACTTCTTGATAACACTGGGCTTCAAAAGCCTTGTGTAAGCAGTTATAACATAACTCCAGAACATCATGCGACAACTTGTCACGGTAAGTTTATGGATGAAAAGTGCAAACTCTTAAGTTAGTAAAATCTGGATCAGGATGTTTAGAATTGTTCTCTGATCATGGTTGTAAGTAACACAGTAACTGATAAGCGGGTATGCAGCAGAGCAGGCAAGAGGTGACTTTTGCAAGGGGTCTTTCCATACCCACTGAAATACTGAAAGACTCCCAGGTGACTGATGCCAATAGTCACTGAATTAGCCCCATCTGGAACAGGAGTTTTTTCATTGACATCAGGGTGGTCTGCCTGGATAACTGATCTACAGGACTGATTGCTTGCTTGATAGAGACCAAGTTCCTTAAGTTCCATTCCTGTCCTCAAAGTATCCCCCCTGCTGCAGTTGTGGCAGAGCTTACCTCACACTGTTGGGGCCCAGGCTCTGGGCACACTGACAGTAGGTCCATGGGCTCTCCTCCACGGGGAGGAGAGCTCTGCACCTCTGCCATTGGTTCTCCCTTGTTTAATGGGGAACTCCACCCCGTGCCCTCGGACAAATTGGCAGATGATGCAAGTGGACTCTTCAATCATCATTTCGAGGTGAGGAAACCGGTATGCAGAGATTACATGCTGAAGGCCACGCTGCAGATCAATGACAGCAGCTGCTGACTCCCAGCCTCAGTCCATTCAAGAATATTGCCCACAAACATTGAGCAATAGCGCACGATCTATAGCCATTTTATTAAAAATTACCCCCTGAATCAATACAGACTTGTTTGCATCAGACATTCTTTATGATGTGACCAGCATCATGTGCTTTTCTTTCCTTCTTTTTTCTTGTGAGCCAAGAGTGTGTTGGTAGAAAGCCTGGCTTTTTTTCTAAGCCACTTGCCTGAGTTTCTGGGGGAGGGCATGAGAAGAGCACAACTGAGCCAAACAGAACAAACCGTCATTGGTTTCTGGCACATATAAAAGACACTGGCTCCATCCACATTGTTTTATCAAGCTTTAGACAATGCCAGCAAATGTACTTAATCTCTACTTTGCGTTTGGAATGTTGCTCACAAAGCCACCTGAGCAATTCTGTAGCAGTCTCTGCTTTTACTTCCTCAAACTGATAACAAGCTATGTTCTCTTTTCAGTACTGTGCTCACTACTGCTGTTTATCCTGCATTCTGGGCTTATGAGGCAGGATTAGTAATGTCTTCTAGTCCTCACCCTCATCTGTGTCATGTATGACACAAAAGCACATCTACTTCATACCAGCCTAAGACATACGCATTAAAACATTCTCTTTTGACTTTATATCTGCACATTTAAAAATTCTGTGCACATAACAGTCAATATTAAATAAATAAATAAATGCCTTGAGTACATTCTGACTTAAGACCTTAACTTTAAACAACCTTTTCTTAAGTATTCTTAATTGTTTTCTTAACAGCGTACCATGGCAGGGTCACAACTTATCACAAATTTGCCCTTAGAGAGACATACAGTAAAGTAAGCAACGCATCAAAGAAAAACAATAATAATGAGAGGAAAAGTAATTTGTTGGAAACAGAACACATAGATGTTTTTACATCAGTTTTCTGGCCTTCCTTAGAGTCTTGTCTTTGTCTCTACTGTTGTTTCCTGTGGTACTTCAGATTTAAGCAAATACCCATACATAGTTTGTGGTCGTGCTGCAAAGTGACACGTTTGGAACATGTGCTTACGCATACAGACTTTGAATTGGCTCTTCTAAATAGATTTCTGGAATTAGCTGCCCTTAAAAGCAGTCTCATGTTTTATGAAACAGCAGTAAAAGTGAATAAATATGGTTTTATTTCCTGATTGACTTAATATGGGTAACCATTATCAGGACAGAAAAAAGTTTACAGTGACCCTGGGTTTCTTTGCCTGTTTTTGATGGGAGAATGGTTTTGTGACTGGTACAAGGCTCTGGTGCACTCTGCTGGCCAGACATTGAAAGTTCTTCTAGCATAAGGCTTTGAGAGAATGCAGTACAGTTGCAATCTGTCAAAGAATGTGTAAGGATTTGTTTACCTCTGTCTATTCCTTCCCAGGTGGAGATTTGCTACTCTTTAAGTGGCAAATACATTTGCACAGAGCTGAAAAAATAATGAAACATCTAATAACTGAGCACTTGCTCCAAACTGGTGTGTATGTCTTTTGACTAATACTGTCTTAATCTTTTTGCTTGCTGGAGCACGGCATACCTGGCCAGACTGTTCATAAATGATTATCAACGGTGATAATGTCACCATGGTTTTTAACTCAGATGCATGCATAAGATCATAAGAAACACATGTACTGCAGAAGAATCTCATACACCTATGCACTTTTATGCTACTGCAGTTGCTAGAAAGCAGATGTCTCTAGTTCATAGAAACAACTGTGCACCTAACTCTGCCTGCTGTCTCCATGTACAAATTAGGAAGATGCCCCAGCATGAAAATGCACAGCAAGGTTAACTGAATTTCTAAATTCATATTTATGCCCATTTATTTATTTTAGAATTCTTTAAAATAATAATAAGTAAATGAGTATATAGAGATTATAATCATATACTTGTTGAGGAGCAGTTTTCTGTGGAAGTTCTGCTGAGTAGGTAATAGTCCTTAAGAGGTCACTTCCCAAAAGCTATGGATCACCAGAATTCTCTCTATACCGAAGAACCCCTGTAACATGGTATCCCTGCCTGCTTGCCTTTTTCACTATTTATCATAAATACTTTTTACTTAACAGTTTCTCACTCTAAATTCACTCAACTATCAGGGAAAGGCTGGTACCACAACTCGAGGATAAAGGGTGCCCATGATATTGTGGTGTAAGAAACAAGCTTCTGTTTTGCTTTATGTAGTACCTAAAGATTGTACCATAAGCAGCATTAAACACAAAGTAGTTTTTACCATTCATGATAAAATAATTTGATCCTGTATTGTTCGTTTGGAAACAGAGAAAAGGATTTTGGAAGCTGAAATTGCATCTTATCAAAAGTGGGTGCTGGTTTTTTTGCCTATTTTTCCCCACAGAAGTTGGAACAGTAGTCTTCAGAGTGGATAGGCTAAGCTAGAGAAACGTAGAGAAATACTTGCAATTTTATTTGTTGCCTACAAAATCAGATTGCAATTACCCAGAAACAAACAGAAAATGCCAATAAAATACGTATATTTGAAAAGGGAAATGGTAACCATTGTAAGCTATAGCTGCTTAACTGCTACATTAATCCTAAAGGAATATTACAAAGTTAAAAATACACACTCAGAAACGTTGGAAATATACAGTTAATTTTCTCTTAACTAACTGTTTCAGAAGCTTGCAATCCAAGAAGTTTGTAACATTAACACAGCAAGCACTTGAAAACTAAGCCTTATGACAGTTTAGTAGCACTGCTGAGTCTATGCATTATTACAGTGTCGTGATTTTTCCTGTTGATGGGGGAATATGGAGTTTGATGCATTTTACACATTGTCTTGAGTAGGTCTCACTGAATAGCGATTATGATATCTTATATATTTTGTCCATTTCCAGATGAGGAAAATGCACTGTCACAAGCTATTTTTTCCCTAACAAATGCCTCAGGTGTCCATGGTGATCTGGTAAAAGGCTAGTTGCATATTTCTTTGTGAGTAAACTTCAAGTAATAATGAATCTAAATGTGGTGAAGCAAAAATGCTAATAGTCAGAATACCTCAAATTACCTCTCATCATCAACTGTCTCTTTACTTACTTGTCATAGCTGCTTCTTTCCTTATATGAGAAGCTGCCAGATTCTCTGGAGAAGTATTTACAGGAATATCGTCTGACAAGAAGGTTTTAAACTTGACATTAAAACCTTTCAAGTTCACTTTAGACCATTTTAAATTCTGTTGGAAGTACTCCTTAACACCTTATTTATGAGCACATTCTACCTCCTGCTATTGAAGGAGACTATTAGGTCCTCTCTGCCAAGCGGAGACACACCTTTCAGACTTTCATTCATGCCCTTAGATCATTGCTGAACTCCCACTTCCCCCAAAAGTTATGCTTTCAGAAGTAAGCTGTAATGGTTCTTTGTAAAGAGCGTGTGACTTTTGTTTTCAGTGGCCACCACGAGATAGAAAGTGATATCTGAAATAGAAATTCTCACCCCTGGCATGAGTGTTGACAGAATTCTGTTAAATATTGACCAAATCACATTGTGAAAATGAGAATTCTGTATTAGACTATGCACAGGAGATGAATAATTATGTGCTTTGGGGATATGCTGCTTAAGTAAATGCAGTAGTATGTTATGCTCAACTTCCTTAAATCAGCAGCTTCTTCTTTATTTTGTGGGCCCTAAATCTTCAAAAGACTTTAATAGACTGTTTTTATCAAATTCAGCAGAGCTCTTTAAATGTGTACATGTGCCTGTAATAGAATTATGGTTATTACTGTGATATCTACATTTTCTGACTGTTATTACAATGGACACTTATTTTAGAAATCCATCGGAGATTACTAAATTTAGGAACTTATATAAAATAGAAGACTTTTCAGTTTACCTGAGTCAGAAACTTTCTTTATATCTGCAACCTGTAGGTCTTCAGACAAATTACTAACAGAATCCTCTTCACCTGTGTCTCCAGGTATTTCTGTGTAAATAATGCTATGTTAATTAGGGCGTTTCATTTGTCTTCTACAGAAGAACAGCTGTGCTGTGTTAAATCAGATGAGCCATTCAACCTGTGATCCACTTTATGCCAGCAGTCAGTAGTAGATGCATAAACAAAGAGTTTAGAAACAGCAACTGAAAAGTGAAACTTCTTCCAAAACGCTCTGGTAGTTTTTGATCAGACCATCCACTTATCTTAGCATTACATTTTTCTTCACTGACTTCTTCCATTAACCTGCTAGGCTTATATTTTTTGCCATAAAGTCACCCACTGTGTAGGATTCTTACTGTGTAATAAATGGTTTTAATTTTAATTTTAATTTTTAAAGAAGGTGCCTCTTCCTGCATGTACAAACAAGCAACAACAAAAAATTAACTCTTTTGCAGTGTAGGTTCATTGGTCTTTTCTATTTCTGCATTAGTCCGTTCAGTATGAAGTTATCTGTCAATAAGCACAAAACAAATGAGCAACAGTTCTGCCAGGATTCTTTATGGCAGTCGTTCTGCTATTTTTATGATAGCTGTCTCACTAGTTGGGGAGCGTAGCTCAAAAGGCCCCCAAGACTGAATTTATTGGACAACATACGACAACATGATTTTTTGACAGTTGCCTCTAACTGTAGACTTCTTTAGCTCAGTATCTTCATTTGTCCAGTAGCAGTCTGACCATCTCTCTGATCCTTTCTTATCTAAGCTGCAAATGGTCTCTTCAGACTTGATTTTGATTACAATTGTCTCTCCGTATCTCTTCATCTTGTTTCCCTCTTTTTGTTTCCTAGTTTTGTAAAAAAATGCTTGGAGGAAATCACTGAATAATATTAATTGAACTACTGGACAAAAGAGTTGATTTTTACTCCGGGTTCCTTCACCACCCCTCCCATCAAATTGGTTCATCTGCCTGCTTGTTTTTTGTGATTCATATTTAAGATTGCTGCTGCAAAAAAATTTAAAGCTAAAAATGTTAAATGATACGTGAGTAACTGGAGTACTTACCTATGGAGTCCTTTCCTGATTTTGCGTCTGTCCATTCTGGAGGCCTCTCACTTTCCTCATTATCTGATTTACTTGCTTGTTCCATGGTACCGTGCCCCAGAATAGCATCCAGTTCATTAAAAAATTTCATGCTTCTACTTGTACTCCCTGAGTCTTGGCCATTTTTTATGCTCTTGTATTCATGTTTCAGATTTTTATATTTTGTCCTGCACTGCTTCCAGTCCCTGTCAATTCCAAACTTTTGAAGTCTAGCGGCAACCTGTTCAAATATTCTTTTATTTCTCACTGTCCCCTCCAGTTGTTGCTGGATATTTTTGTCTGACCATATGTGTATCAGAGCTCTGACTTCATTAACAGTCCAGTGTTTTCCTCCTTCATTTGCTACTGTTGGAATGAAAGTCGGTGTTTTAGAAGCCTCTACTGCTGGCGGTGGATTACCTGCATCGTGTGGGGTAGGGGAGAGACACATACACAGGTTACCTGCATTAGGTTGGTGGGGTAGGGAAAGGACAGAGAGAATGAGGATGAAGTATGCTAGTTCCTAATGACTTTTCTAGCATAACGACTTAATTTCCTGCATTCATCTCATGCTTGTACATACAGAACTTCAAATTGGGCAAGGACCTGAAGTATCAATTCTTAATTCCAAACAAAGCACCCCTTTTGGGGGAAGTGGAGAAATGGAGAATTTTGCCTTGAGTCACACAAGGACATTTATGTGATAATGAGCCTGGACAAAACTGCTCCCTTTCTCTTTGCAGATCAGCATAAATATCAAGATTTCAATGATCAAATATATATATACATTGATGAGCATATATGATCAATGATGATATGATCATTGATCACATATATATATATATATATAAATGAAAAATGACAATTTGAGAATCTCAAATGAGACTTCATTTTGACTGATAGTTGCATTAGTTTGGGAAGTTCTATCTCATGCATTTTACAAATCTTTTCAAAAAATAAATAAAAAAACTTCTCAAAGGGAGCAAAACTGCAAGTCCACAACAGTAAATGACTTATTTTTTTGCAGTCATACTGAAGTCATAAATGCTTTTGCAAGTTTCTTATTCTAACAGAGCAAGCCAGACTGCGGGGTTGGATACATTATAGTCAGTGGGCTTTGTGTGATGGCAAAAATATCTGACCTTTGCTTGTACAGACAGCAGCAGTGGAACATAGTTGAGTATAATAACCTGTCTGGGGACAAGCTTGTCCTAGATACAGGCATTATTTGCCAGTCTCTGTAATTCATTCTAGTTGTGAGAAAGCTGTACTAAGAAATAACAATATTTTTCCTGTTATTCCTGTGATAACTGGAACTTTGCAGCAGCCAACTGACTGACATTTTATTGGGAAGTGTAATTTTCAGGTGACATATGCCTTCTTCATTTCTTCCTGAGGGAAAATACTAGCTTACACATGAATGCAGCCATAGGAATTGACATGATTGTCAACTGTCAGCACCAGATAAGCTTGATGTAGTCTCTGCTCAGTATTACTAGGAGTATTTCACCTATCTGTGTTTCCAGAGTAGTTCATTCTTCACTGTCAGAGAGCACTATGAACACCAGAGGGAAAAGCCCTAGGGGAAGAACAGCCCGCAATTGGCTCTGCATTTCTCAGTCACACCTTCACAGTATAGAGTAGTTTGGGAGGGAAAAGGTTTCTTTAGTTCTGTTATAGTCCACTATTTCTCATTATGAAGTTCATTTGCAACTGAGATCGTTTAATATTAAGCAACATGGGTATGAAGGGCTCAGGGTGTTTTTTAGCAGTGTCTGAACTACTATCTGAAATCTAAAAATGAAGAAAGGCACTAGAGAAGATATTTTAGTACCAGTACATATTTGAGAGCCTGTGCAATTTAATTTACTCTGCTGGCCTCACAGAAAGCAGTTTTTCCAGAACTTAAGTTATTTAGCAGGCCAAACAGATCTGCTTTGCAGTATGCGGTAAGAGCAGTGATGAATAACACAGACCTATTCCTGTAAACTTTGTTTCAGATATGGCAATAAAAGTTCTGGTTATATATATGAGTGTGTGAATACAGTTACATGTGGTATTCTTGTCTCATCCTTGATTTCTTGTTATGCCAGGCAGAAGGAGTGTAGTGTAACTATTAAAAGCCATACCTTTAGCTGGGGCCCTATTTTCTCTCAGAATATTGCACCTTGGAGATTATGTAGTGAAAGTTGAGCCTGGACTGGGATGTACGCTAGGGCATAATGGGTGTGCCAGAAGTGAAAAGAGCACTTGGGGAGATTCAGGATAGTGCTGCTGTTCATCCAGGTAAGGAATGAGCTCATCATTTCTCTCTGACTCTCCCCAAAGTGTATTCAGGTCTCTCTGTTGTTTTCAGCAGCCTCTTGAAAGAACTCACATCTAGGATTTTCTCCTTATAGCTTGCCAGATTTATACTTTTGCTCTGTAATGACTTTCTTTAGCAAAACTCTTATAGGAGTCCTACTGGACAGTTTCAAGTTGCGTTGTTATATGCTTGGTTGGACTAAAACACTGTTCACCACTCTTTGCTCGAAGAGAGGACACAGTTGCTGTGAAGACCATTGTGAACCTGGATTACTCAGTAGGAGAGGTCAAACCTCTGCACTGCTGTCCTGGCTCAGGCCATTCACTCATGCTACTTCATGCAGAAGTTACATGAGTTGGAGAAAATCCACAAGTTGATATGCGGATCACACACTACCATTTGGCATACTTTCCACTAGCATTTAACAAAACTATTATGGTTAATATGATTAAGCTATAACATGGGATGTCTTTTGAGTAGGAATGGCAGTCAAGCAGGGGGCTTATCACATGCAGTGAACAAGTGATCCACAAGACTGCTAAGTACTAAGACCAGGAAGGAGAAGGTGGAATAGTGTGGTTATTTTAAAGCATTTTGATCAGGAATGGAATGATGGCGTATTCAAGCTATTGAAAATGCTCTGAAAGCTCAGATAGCTATGCATTTAATTTTGGGTCACTGCTCCATCATACTATACCTAGTTGAACTGGTCTGACTTGTGACATAAAAAGTAGTGGATCTCCTGGAGCATCCTCATCGTCTTCTAAAGAAACTGATAATTCACCTGGGAAGGAAAGAATTTTCAGATGAAAAATAGGTATGGACAAAATTAGCTGATGTTAGTTTAAGTGAAAATGTCCATACATGATTAAATCAGTAATTTTGTAATCTCCACACTTAATTTATATTTAAATTAAATTTAAACTCATTTGACCTGTCCTCATAAAAGGACAGGAATTATAGGAGGTAAATTAAATTACTTTACATCTACATACAAAGCCTGTTAAAATATATTTTATTCTAAAATAATTGTTGAGACTGACTTGATTCTAGTGACCCATAAACTTTTCTGACTCTAGGTATTTGAGGTGGCACTTTAAAACTGTAGTTTGGAAGCAGAGAATGTAAAGACGTACAAAGAAGTAGACTTTGCACATGGGTTCAGATAAACATGAATCTGTTTATATAACCAAACAGAACTTTCCGAAAAGAACATTTAGAGAAAAATAAGAAGAAAAACACTATGTTCAACAGAGTTCTGGAAATCTAGGGATTCATTGCACAGGGATTACAGGAAAATACTTTGACTAGAGCACGGACATGCTTGTAGCCAACTGGATTCAATCTAGCTTTTAATGTCTTGCATTCCTACGTTTCTTTAACAAGCAGCATTATAGCAATTGCTGTGTGCATTTGGAAAGCATCATATGTAGCTCAAATTATGAGTCAGCTTAATTTTCACAGAGGACAGACTTCTAAGTTGTGCTGTATTCAACACACTGTGTTGACAGGAAGTTTGGAATGATGATTTTGCAGTTATGCTGTGTGAGCTGCTGTCGTTTCCAACCAGGCAGGTCACATCGTTCAAAGCTACCTACACAGCAATATTGCAATAATGGTAACAGCGAGCAGTGACAGGACGCAATCCTGATGGAATGTGGCATCCCTGACGTAAGTGAAATTGAAAACTGCATTCAGATTCATTTGAAAACATTATCCTAAATCCTTCTGACTTTCAGCAAGACCCAGGATGACTCATAGATCCCATGGCTGCATCTCTTAACTGCTGCCAGCTGTACACCCTGTTTCTCTGGCAGAAACTGTAGCCCCCTCCAGTTGGCTTGACAGGAAAAAAGGTGTACTCCTGCCTCCACCCATAGTGCCAGGCCTTGTGCTTTATCTGCCTGAGAGCTGCAAAGCAAACTATGGAGAGGGAAATAAGTTCTTTGTTGGAGTCCCAGTGAATGGTTTGTGTGTGGGCAGTGGAATAAACAAGCTTTATTTACAAGGTATGCTTTAAAAATAAACTGCTGAATATCATAAGCAACTAAGAACAGAAAGCACAAAATATGTTGTATTTGAAAGAAAGGATATTTGATGGAAAATAAGTATTTGATGAGTAAAAAAAGTTTACACGCATGTATTGCATTCTCTTATTAATAAAGCTGTGTATATTGAATATCTGTGAATGGCAAGTTTAATGTTGAAGTCTAGATGTAGAAAAAAAACTTATGTGTGGCATTTTCAGGTTGCATTTCCATAGGATCTTTTTGCATTAATGGTAGCTAAGTTGAATGCATATGATAAAATTTCCTTGCTGATGAATTTCTGTTCTGACTGAACTGAAATTAGTTGGTTTTTTTTTTTTTTTCCTACATTTGCTGTTGTAAATTGAAGGGCGAGGAAAGTGAGTTTGTCCTCAGATACCTCTCTCCTAGATTTAACCGTGATTTTAACTATTAACTTATCTAAATTTCTTTCGAAAGGAAACTGATTTTATAAGATGAAAAAGAATAATAATCAGGAAAACACTGCAGAAACACCATTCAGTCCCATAGAAGTGGACTTTGTTTTCCCTTCTTCATTCCCCTCCCCAGCAGTATCCCAGTATTTGAAAGAATCAAACAAAACTTGCTTTGCAGCTTGATTTGAAGGATGAGTATGAATATTTAGACTGAGGCTAAGCAGAATGGTAGAAATAAAGGAATGTGTTGGGGAGCATGCACTGTCCGTATCATGCATTTTAAATCACACTTTCCTACAGCTAAGTTCTCCAAATGAGATCTGCATAGTGAATATTATTTTGCACAAGTTTTAGTTTTCTGATAGCCTTTTGTTGTTGCTGCTCCTCCTATGCAAGGCCTTGGGTTCCTCCAACTGCTAAAATAAGGCTTCTCTGCCCCTTTTGAAAAAGAGAGGGGCAGGACTGTGCCTCCCACCTCTCCTGTGACTTTCAGTGGCTAAACAGAAGTTGAGGAGGACACCTGCAAGGACACAGATGTACATAGGTCTTAACAGGAGATACTTGTATGAAGCAGTCCCTTTCCTCCTGAAGGCAGCAGAGGAGCTGTGAGGTTCATGGCGGATAGGCACAGCGGGCTGTGCAAAGTCACACTGCCATCTGTGGGAGTGCCACATTCACATCTGCACCCACGAGACACTTCTGCCCAGCAGCAGCACAGCCACAAATGCCACTTCAGCATTAGAACTGAATTTTGAAACACCGAGCCTAGCAACTCCTCCTTTTGTAGCCACCACAACTCTGATGGCAGTGGGAAAAGACTGCCCTTGAAGCAGCAGTTTTTGCATCCTTAAATGAAGGAAGTTGATGCTGTCGGCTATTCACTCTGTCCACGCTGCAGATGAGCGTGTGCTGCATAGCTGCAGGACACGTCTATCCCTTAGAGTGCTTCCATTGTGGCTGAATTATGGTTGTGGGAATCTTTGCATTTAAATTGTTGCCGCTTGTGTTACATTATGTCAATTGCAGTTATTTTTACAGCTTTACAGTTATTATTACAGTTTCATTTAGTTTATATTTGTCCATAAAATAGTTTGCTTTTTGTTTGTTTGGGGTTGTTTTTTGTAAAGGAAGTAGTAGAAATGCTTGTGCATTTCAATGGTATTATTTGTGGTTTTTCCAGTCTGGGATTAATAACTGCAATCAACCTTTCCTGATTTAAACTTGCAAGAGGTCTAAAGCAGATGAGAACTGGGATTAACAATCGGTGCAAACTGCATCAAAACACAGAGGATAACCTAAGGCCGGATCCTGAGAAGAGGGACCCTGATTTTACCCTTGTGCTTTCCTCAGGAGTGTAACAGCTTGTATCAGGCACAGATTTGACTCTCAGCTCTGCATATGTGAAAATAAAAATGGATTGTAGTAGCAATACATAGTGCAGACAGCACATGCTAAAACAGCTTAAAATTGGCATTTTATTTTTAAGTGACTTGTGA
This sequence comes from Coturnix japonica, assembly GCF_054131305.1. NCBI lineage: Eukaryota > Metazoa > Chordata > Aves > Galliformes > Phasianidae > Coturnix > Coturnix japonica. The sequence goes on from NC_140666.1 coordinate 66,884,858, forward strand.
CACATTAGAGGCTTTCTGCTAATGATGACAAATTAAGGTCAAGCTTTTAGCTAAGGTAAACAGTGGCAAGAGAAATGTTAATTCCTTTTTCTCAGACCTGTAAGACGGCATTGTAGAAGGAGCCTTGGAAGAATACAATGGCAAGCTGTATGTCCAGCATCATTCTGTGCCATTGGCAATCTCCTCTAATACTATTTTAGTGGGTTTGTTGTTTCCTTTAAAAAAATCCACAGTCTTAATTGATATATAAATTGGTATATACTGAGAGGAAAAAAAGGGAGCTTATCTTTGAATTTCTCTTTGTAGCCATGTTATTTTTGATACTTATAACTGTTACTAGAGCTTGTGCTTCAGTGACATTCAGAATGTGATGAGGAGATTTGAGCACTGTCAAATAGGAGATTGACCCTAATGAAATGTTAAGCACAGCTTAAATGCATATGTAAAGACGGCTGAATCAAACAAGGGATGCAACTAATTTGGTTAAAAAAAACCAAAACCTTTCAGAATAAGAGCAGTTGTAGTTACATGTTTTGCCTCAGAATATTCAGATAAATGTGATGATTTTTACTTTTTCTTGGATAGGAAGTTAGTAAATATCCCTCTGTTTCTCAAAAAAAAAAAAAAAAAAAAAAAGAAGTTAATCACTTATGGAATAATTTACCTTTAGTCACCGTACCTGAAATTTCAATTACAGAGAAATAAAAATAAATATCAGAGATTTCAGTTGTGTCACAAGTAACAGTTCTTGAAATAATGATGACATTTTCTACATCTGCATTCAGTGTTCTTTAAGTTTAGAACTGGAGCACTAATAGTCACGGTTCCAAAGTATCGCAAATGAAATTAAAGGGAAATAAAAAATAAAAGGAACTCGCAAGATCATCTTTCCTTAATTTAATGCCTGGGCTCCATGCAGGAGCCTTGACACCAGCAAGTACTTGCAGAAGCTTTACTGCAAGCAGTTAGCATGATTCAGTGAGAATTACGCTGTATTTACAGGCTTCAACACTGGTGGGTGCTAACATGTCCTGCCCTGTGCCGAAGCGCATCCCGTCTGGGGCTGCTCTACAGCACTGCCGGGCTGGGCAGCTTCAGCGCAGAGCCGGCAAACTTGGGCTGTGGGCTTGTTTGCCTGGGGCTGGGGGCTTTGTGGTAGTTTTTAAACAAAGGGTGGACATAGAAGCAGAAGGAGTTTTACCTTGGCTGCTGTCTGCGGTCGGGCTGGCGTTGAGCCGCGCCTCAGTGGCGGAGCACCTGCCGTTCCCCTCGGCGGCCAAGTGTGCGACAGGTTCGCATCGGAGTATGGCATCCAGGTCATGAAAAAACTTCATGGTTTTAGTGGCATCCCCGGAGTTGCGGGCGTATTTAACCGTTCTGTATTCATACTTCAGGTTTTTGTACTTTGCCCGGCACTGTTTCCAATCTCTACAAACTCCTAACTCCTGCAGCCTTTTGGCAATGTAGATGAATATTCCTTTATTCCTCAGGGTGCCGTGGAGCTGCTTCCTGATGCTCTTCTCCGACCAGATGCTTAGCAAGGCTTTAACCTCCTCCTCAGTCCAGTGCTTCCCCGCTCCACTCTCCATGTTGAGAGTGACCTGGAAATGATTCACTATTTCTAGCCAAGATCTGGTTCCCTAGGCAACCAGGCGCCTGCTTCTCAGCGGCTCCGCACGCCGCCCCGAGCACCGCAGGCTGCAGGCCGCCCTGAGCTCTTCGCTGGCACCCAGAGCCCCAGTGGGCCCTCAGCAGCTGCATTGCTATCAACCAGCACTCTGCCCGGCCCCTGGAGTGGCCTCTCACCCCCCTGTGTGGAAAACGGGGCCGGTGTCACCACCACTCTGCCATCAGGGCAACAAAGCCGGTTGGGCTGGCTTGCTGCCTTGAGGAAGAAAGACAAGGTTGCAGAAAGATAGCTGTGCTTGCACCCACCCCATGCTGGGGACAGGCTGTGTGGATGCAGCGCGTGGGTGCAGTGTATGAGCACTGCAGCAGCTCCTCTCCACCAGCAATATGACGCTTCTGCCGGCCGCTGTGTGGGCTGCGAGGTGGTGTGGGTGGTGTGGCCGCAACGTGGGCATGATGCACAGTCTCACCATTGCGTGGCCAGGTGGCATTTGCTGTAAAGTTGGTGGGCACATGTATGCATTTCTGTATGCATTTTTTACTGCTCATTTACTACCGATGATGCGGTAATTAAATGCTTGTACACTTAAAAATCACTAAATTGGTAAAATGGCGTAAGCTCCATGCTTTCTTTTTTTGCTTGTACGTACTCTTCTTCTATTAGCACTACATAAAAGACCCCTACTTGCAAGGGCCTTTTATTCAGGATGTTTGCTTATCTCCCTCTAATTGATTATGGGATGATGTTTTAAGGGACACTATCAATATTGAACTGGAAATCATCTACAATATTGAAGTTTGAATTAAAAGTTGCTGAATGTGGTGTATCAACCCTTAGTCTTACTGACGGTCATTATATTAATAGACAGGACATCTTCCTGAGTTAAAGTAAATGTACTTAAGGGTTTTCTTATCCCTGATTTTTATTTTTTTCCACAGGGATCATTTATCTCAGTTTGTTCTGCTATCTTTGAGCAAATGTTCTTTGAATGTTGCTGTACATGTAACTGGGTCTAGCTACAAATACAAAGATTTTGTTGCTTAGAGAAAATCTTCAGTTGTAGATTATAATCTGTTACGTAGGCTTGCAGCTACTTTTATTAATGCTTATACTAGATAATTCCTCAGTTGAGTGAAACCAGTCCAATGGATGAATAGCAGCTTCTAGTATTCTAAAAATATTCAAAGTGGTTCATTTTCAAAGAAAAATATCTTTCCCTTTTACTCCCTATTATGTATGAGAATGCAGTAGGATCTGAGCATGCCAGTACAGTGGAGTTGTGCTGCTTGTGGTATGGGGCAGACACTGGACTGTCCCTGCACAGAGTCAGGGAAGACAGCTTGGAGAAGAAGCAGCAGGCTAGGTGAAAGGCTGTCATTTAGCTGGTAGTGCTCTTCTGCTTAGCAAAACACAGCTGCCAGCCTGAGACCAGTCCACCATAGTGGAATTATTTCCATTTTCAGTGACACTGTACTCCAGAACTGATTTGCTGTGGTTCAGAAGCTACAGTGCCCAATATTAGGTTTATGTTCTCAAGCACTTTGTCAGGAGGTTCACGCAGCAGTTAGCGGTGTAAATGCTAGTTTGATTGCTTAAGTGCAAGAGCACAGAAAATTTGTGTAGGTGATCAGTGGGAGAAGAAATGCATTCCCTTAGGCAAAACCAGCAGTTTCTTAAGACAAACTCATACAGAAATAAAGTAATGCTACAGAGACAACTGATAGCTAGAGCTGGTACTCTAGCTAGCGCTGCTAGAGCACTGCAAAGTGGCTTTTCAGATTAAACATCTGCTGTTATTTTATGCTTACACTGAAATTGGACTGGGGTAAGAGGCTGAGACAGTGCTTATTAATGGAAAGATATCCACTGAATTCAGTGGGCTTAGGCACAAACCTTATGTGACTGTTTTGAAACAAAGAGCATAACATGGGCAAGAAACCACCATTTTGATTGCAAGTGAATAAAATGAAACAACAAATAAACTAACATTAAGATTTCATGTTGTAAAGAATAGATGGAAAACCACCAATCCATCATATTGTATGTTTTTTTCATTCTAAGCATTTCCATCCTTTATGTTTATTTGTATTTTGTCTACAGGGGCCAAGAGAGTGCTGGAATTGTGACCAGTGATGGAGAGTCATCCCAGGCATTCAAAGTGCACAAGGTAGAATATAAATGTTTTGTAGATGCCCAAGTGAGACACATGTTTCAGCAAGGAAGCTGAATAATTAGAAAGAGGGGAAGCAACATGGTTTCATTTGCTGTTTTGGCTTTGTCAGAGTGATAGTATCTAATTGTATTATTTGGGTGACTTCTGTCTTAAGCTCATGTTTGAAGCAAATCTACCAATGTTATCCCTTCTGGATGCAGCCACGTACACAGTAGCAGATATAAAGAAGCATCCAGATCAGGCTATTGTTCTCTTAAAAAGTACTTTCCAAACTCCACTTGCACCTAAAGTGTCAACTCCAGAGATGTGGAAGGGTGTGCCAATGCAACTTGAGAAGAGGAAAGAAAAATAGGTACAGGTTCTGCAGAAGTACATGGACAAGTAATTCTTAGCTTAGTCAGAATCATGGAAGTGGCAGCTACTTCACCATAGGTAAACATAAGTAAACTTAGTAAATGATTGAATGGAGAGGAGAGAAGGTGACCTGGTCTTTCTCAAGATGAGATAATCCCAAGAGAAGTTAAAAGCCATTAAATGGCCACAGCCTCAGGTAATATGCCAGGAGAATCCTCACATGCTCAGGGATTGGTTTTGCTCATCCAGAAAAAAATAACCATCATCCTATTAAATCCTGGAAGAGCAGGGGGGCTGGAAATAAAACTATTTCAGTGAATAAAACCATGGAGCAATACTTGATATGAGTGTGTTCTCTGACCACCATCAGAAGGCAGTTCATAAAGATGTTTAGGCATCTCTGAGGACAATTAATTAAGCTGTTCAAATCAGTTTAAGAGTAAGAAAACTGTTTTGCTGCAGCAGCATGCATATCTGTGTGACTGCTCCATGCCTCATGCACAGTCTCATCTCTCAGGCATTGTGTTTGTCACCTCTTCTGCAATTTCCTACCTTCCTGTTACTTACAACCTCATCCTGCCCCCTACACACTTTTAAACGCTTATTTTCTCAACTTCCACACTGTCATATCTGTTCTTCCCTCTTGCTTCTTCTTGGGTTTCAACTTACGTGAAGGTTTACCAGAATGACAACTTTCTTTTAAAGTGAGATTTAAAATAATAATAATAATAATAATCATCATCATCATCATCATCCTGTGGTAAAAATTACTTATCAGAATGTAATTCTAGGAGGCAATAGAATGATCTGTAGAGTTTCCACATTACCGAGATGATATACTTAACTGTCATGCTAAGAGTTTAATTGACTTTCTCATTGTATCAGCTTTGATATTTTAAGAGTTGCAGAGCATGTGATATTTTCTCTTATCCTTGAAATACCTTTCTTGGATTCAACACTTTTAAGAAACATAATAACCACACTGTAATAACGAGCCTGTGGGGTACAACAGATTTGACTTGCATAATCCTGGAAATTAATAAGAATAAGAAACATTTGGGTCTGTTACCCTGGTGAAAATATGTTAAGGATACTGACTTTAAACTACACCATGGAAAAATGTCAGCAGTGAAGATGCTGCTGTGTCCATTTGGCCTCCAGACACCAACTGGCTTTTCTTCATAGCAGAAAAAAAACGAATGGAAAAGCTTCCTGCTGCTCACTGCGTCAATTCACAGCACTGGGCATTAGTGCAAGCTCACCTTTGTCAACAGATTAAGCCAATAGATTAAAGTACAAACTGGACCACCTAGGGCATGGATATGTGTTCCTTTCTGATTGTTACCAGCCTTTGAAGGTGGATTAACAGTCCCTGACAGAGGTTTTTAATCCTTTGTTTTAAACTCTCACAGGAAACTCATCCAGATTTGTCTGTTAGAGCCTTTCAGGCAAATTTGTGCAAGAAAAAATTAGTGTCATAGCTGTACTAGCCCAGGATGTGGAAAAACTTATATCTCTTGTATAGTTGTAGTAATACCAGTAGCAGGAGAGCTTTGTCTTAGTGTTGCATGCTTGAATATGCAGGAAAAAAAAATCTATATTAAAGTAGATATATTATTATATTCTGGTATATACCAGACTTGGGACATACAGAAATAAGATTGCATTCACTAGGAATTTTTTACACTGGTGTAATTCACGTTGATTGTCCCACTGACACAATCAGCAAAATATTTCACTATTTCATGCTAAAGATCACGTATTTCTGTACCAAATGTATTTTGACATAGCATTGCTTGTTTAACCTATTGCAGTGCTTCAAGCAGCCACATACATTAATATTGGACCTGTTAAGTGCCATATCTCATTGTTGGGATAAGTAAAAGGAGGACAGTTACATTTCTGCACGTGGTACAGACTTCATGTCATCTGTGAGACAATAGGTGACATTTGATTTGACATGTAGTTTGCTGAACCATTAAAGCAAAAGCATCAGTTTGAATGTTCACAGTAATAACTTTTTAACATGACAGCAAGTATGCTAAAACCGTATGTGCAACCACAGTCTTTTGGTATTTTGACTCTATACCAGTCAAAGAACAGAATACTCTAAACCTTGACTTTCTTTAATCTACTTTGGTTGAGTTCTGCAAAAAATTCAACATATTTCCTCCCTCCATTTGCTATCCCACTGTGTTGTTATTGTACCCACAGCACAGGCCATAAACCAATCATGACTATCAAGTCTCTCCCATGTAACTTTACAGATCCTCAAAGAGTGTTATCATGTGTGATTTCATGTACATCACAGTTACCATACATGATAGGAAAACAAGGGCTCTGAAGTACAGAAACATTTTCCACAGGCAGCACAAGAAGCTGGAGTGGTAGGAGGTTTTGGAATCCAGTCTTAATTTCTACAGTGTGCAGGTTTGGGTGTTTTTTTCAGGCTATTCTTTAATTTGTCTCCACATAGCGCTTGTTGCCATAAGAAGCTCCCGACAGTTGACTAAAAAGCTTTGACGCATTTCTGCTTTAAATAGAAAGCAACCTGGTTGTATGAAATGTTTGTTTTAAGTAAAGAAAAAAATCCTCTAGAAAAAAGCTTTGCTTTTGACATTGAGTGCAATCTCGTAAATGGGAATGACTGCAATCTGATAAATGTTGTCATGGGCCAGTATAAAACTAAATCATATATATCACTAACTTGCCAACAGTATATCCTAAGCAGAGAATCTTACAACTTTTTTTCTTCTTTTCCTTCCCTTTGAACATTATTTTTATGTTTTTAAACACTGTAACACATTGGTTGTGTTTTTCAAAGGATGAATTTTTAGTCAGGAAATAGATTGTTCAGTGGAAATCCTCAGAATGAAAATGTATAATGTTTTGTCTAAAAATAGGAGTAATGGGATCTGACATATCATTGTGACACCTGATCAGCTTTCTTTCCTGTGGGTTTCAGGTTATTTCCCTTTCTAGCAAAGTATTAATGCAGCACCAGCACAAGCACAAGGAGAAATGAGCACACTGACAATAAAACAAAACAACAGAACAACATTTTTTTTTCCTTTTCTTCTGAAGGGAATGGGTCTTATAAATCACGTGTTCAATGCAGACAGCCTGAAGAAGCTGTATGTTTCAAACCTTGGTATCGGGCACACCAGGTATTCTACCTCAGGGATCTCTGAGCTGCAGAACTGCCAGCCTTTTGTTGTAGAAACTCTTCATGGAAAGATTGCTGTGGCACACAATGGGGAACTAACAAATGCTGTACGACTGAGGAGGAAGGTTAGTATCTCCTGGGAGACTACAGTATCATTCATTTCTCGGTATGAAGCAGAAACAAGCAAACTGTTTGCTATGATGAGTACTTAATGACAAACTACTGTGTGTTGTGAAAGAGCATCATAATCAAAATAGCATTTGGGGAGGGGCCAAAAAGAGTAGACATCTGTAATTGCTAAAGGGCATAACTCACTAGTCCTCTAAACTATTTGTCACACTCCTATATGTCACATGAGAAAACTAATTCCTGATGATCATATGTCAGGACATAAACATAAGGAAATAATCAATTGACAGATTTGATAGTGTATTTGGATGGAATAGTATGTTTTAAAGAACCTGAATTGAAGCAAGGCAAAGATATGACAAGGTAAGTACATGACTACTGGTAACCCTTTTCTTTGTGTCTTAAAAGCTTATGCGGCATGGTGTAGGATTGTCAACCAGTTCTGACAGTGAATTGATCACCCAGCTGCTGGCTTTCACACCTCCTCTAGAAAATGACGACACTGCTGACTGGGTAGCAAGGTAAGGATTACAGGTTTCAGAAGCAAGAACAGCAGTCTGTTTTCAGCATGGTGTGCAACAAGTGATTATATTCACCTGTGTCTCATTGCAGAATTAAAAACTTAATGAACGAAACTCCAACTTCATATTCATTGCTAATTATGCACAAAGACATAATCTATGCAGTACGTGATCCATATGGGAATCGTCCACTCTGCATTGGTCGCCTTATTCCAGTAGGGGACATGAATGGAAAAGGTAAACCATACATATATCCTAATATTCATACACCAATTATATATATGAATACACAAATAAATACAGTTAGTGCATGAAGCCATCAGTTTAAGTAATTACAGTTGCATTTACTGAAGTAGAGATAGGAACATATAATGCAAAAGTCAGTCTTGTTAATTCCTAGCAGCAGTGGTGAACTAGTGCAGACAACATTTCTGAACCAGGAATATGATGCTGTTACTACCAGTTGTGCCTAGAACTAGTTTATGGCGCTTACATTTATTTTTTTAATGATATTATAGAAATTCTGGAGTGCTAAACTTTGCAAATGTAAGTTTGAGTTCTTGGCAAACTAGAACATGCAGTGTGGTATCTGTGGAATCTGACTGTAACAAAAATACTTTATTTCAGGAAAAGATAACAGTGAAACAGAAGGATGGGTAGTCTCCTCTGAATCCTGTAGCTTTTTATCTATTGGTGCCGAGTAAGTATTCTGGTTCTCACTTGATCTGAAAGCTCTCCTCAAGCAGCAATTAAACATTAAACCTCAGATTGCCAAATATTGTAAACTCTGGCAATGTAAAGATATGAAGGATTCGTCTGTTGACTGGAAGAGCTTTTTATGGCAAATTCTGTCTTTTGAGAGTTAGCTTATTTATTTATTTATTTTGATTGGGTTAATGTAAAGGAAGTTAAATAATTATGTGTATTAAAAAGTAAAAGTACAGACAGAAAGTAAAAGTAAAGACAAGAAGAATGTCTCTTGTTGCTTTTAATCTGGATATCCTTCTCAATTTTAATTTTAGCCTAGTTAGCAGTGGAATTCATGTATTATAAAGTAATGCTACTGAAAAGGTTGCAGTGGTAGCTTATGGTAGCACTAACTTGAGCGTTAGCATATGCTGCCTATCAGCCAGCCTCCTTGTTTCAAAAAAGTGACAGGCACTTGAAACTATTTCCATGGGTGCAAACACGTTAGACCCACTGAAGCCAATAAGTGAGATTCACATTACCTCCCTACCTAAGACACTGTAAAAAGAAAAGTGGGACACTTTCTTGAAACAAAGAGATTGAAGGCTCATTGGGAGATGTCAAGGAAGGGAGGGAGGGAGGGAGTTTATGTTTAAAAACTATCATTCTAAATGCTGCTTATTTATCTTTCAAGGTACTATCGTGAGGTACTTCCTGGAGAGATTGTGAAAATATCCAGGTATGATGTCCAAACATTGGATGTTGTACCAAGACCAGAAGGAGATCCGTCGGCATTCTGCATCTTTGAATATGTTTATTTTGCAAGACCAGACAGTATCTTTGAAGGTGAGAAGATGTAATGTACAAAGCCTCTGCCTCCTGAAGTAATGGGAGGTTATATTCTGGAGTACAACTGACTCCTGAGAGGATCTGGGATCATAGCAGGGTGGCAGTGAATGTGAGCTTTCACAACTGGACTGAGATAGAATGGGCTGGAACAGTTCTTGAGGATATAAAACTCAGGATGAGCATGTAGCATCACCTTCCTGTTCCTATCTGTGTATATTGCCTCAGTCAGGCCTGCCTGCATAGCCTCATGGAAAGGATTAAAAGAACTACAAATATGATTAAGGTAGTTGTATCCCTTTAAAGGAAGAGACTTAAGAACTGTATTAGTTCTTAGAAAACCTTTTAAATAATTAGACCTATGAAAGAGAATCTGCAAAACAACTATACTGTAGTGTTTTGTTGAAAGAAAGGGTTACCTCAGTAAAACGCTTTTAATACAACTCCTAAATCTGTGAATTATCAAAGTATTTGGGACTGTCAGTCTAATGTCTTTATTTCAATAGAAGCTTCTGAAAATTGTCTTAAGAGATATTAGCCAGGATATTCATACCTAGCACTGTCCCCACTTCTCCCATGTTCCCTAGTACCTTTATCTTGCCTATCTCACCACAGTACTTCCAGTTTCCTCTGCTGGTTCCAAACTTTTAGGACCTTCAAAGCTCCCAAGGCCTCTTCTTGCCTTAATGAATGTGGGGTAAATACAGCCAACTGATTCAAAACTAGTAAGAGGATGGAGGCGGACAGAATGATTGCACAAGAAAACAGACTAATAATAGAAAATGCATATTGTGAACATGCAGGCATAATTTCTTCATCTTTGCCCCTGCAAGTAGATCTTGTAACATCCACAGGAATTTTAATGACCTGATTAGGGCAGACTGGATTTCAATTCTCTGTGTGGTGATAGAGTTGTGAATTTCAGAATATGACATTATGGGAGGAAATAAATGAGCTCACGTGAATGACTGCTCATTAACTCCAAAATTTTTCTCACTGACTTCTATGCCTGCAACTTACCGCAGACATTTGTACAGCAATCTGAGAGGAAATCTGAATTATGCATACCAGGAAAAACACTTATTGCTGTTCTTAGGTCAAATGGTGTATTCAGTCAGGAGGAGATGTGGCCAGCAACTTGCTATTGAAGCACCTGTGGAGGCAGACCTGGTCAGCACTGTTCCAGAGTCTGCAACCCCAGCAGCTCTGGGTTATGCTCAGAAGGTATGTGTTAATTTGCTTTCTTTTCTCAAGTACATCTACACATACCATTCTTTTGTAGAGCTGCATTTCAGCACAGGCTACTAGAGTGGCCTCACACCCAAGGAGTCATCTGCATCACTTGTTTGGTTTTTGTCATTATTCCACTCTATTAAGGTATTTCAAAGACTTTTGGTTATTGTGGAGTCATACTGAATCCTAGGGTTTCTTTAAAGCACAGTAATGGAGAATAACCAAGTTTATAGATACTAACTCTGCTTAATGTCTCCTGTTTATAGTGTGGACTGCCATATGTTGAAGTACTCTGTAAAAATCGCTATGTAGGAAGAACTTTTATCCAGCCAAATATGAGATTACGGCAACTTGGTGTTGCAAAGAAGTTTGGTGTTCTATCTGACAATTTCAAAGGCAAGCGAGTTGTTATCATTGATGATTCAATTGTGAGGGGCAATACTATCTCTCCCATAATAAAACTGCTAAGGGAATCAGGAGCTAAAGAGGTAAGTTCATTTTTAGTGGGTACAGTACAGATTTAAGTACAAGATTGATGGGAGGGTAAAGCACTGGGTTTTTGCTTTATTTGTACTATGCATTTTTTCATTACTTAAAAGTGCAAGTGTGCAAAATAAAAGAAGGCTGGTGTGTGTTTTTATCATGGTGGGTTGAAAAGTCTGTTTCTTTGGCTTTGATTTTTGGGAGATTAATGGGACAGGAACATGTCTCCATTTATAAAGTGGTAACTGACAACTAGAATACAAAACAGATTAGGTAAGATGAGATGCACACCAATAAGTACATCACATACTGCAGTATGGGCATGTGTTTTAAGTCATCACAGTGTATTTTTTTAATTGATTCAGCTTTTTTAACTGAAACAGTAGGCGAGTCTGTCACTGAAGCAGAAGTGGTCTGTATGATGTTTGACTTTGTAAACTGAAACACCTGCATCAAGTATTGAATGCTATAGGAGAGAAGCAAAATAAAGACTGAACCTTATGGAACACTAGGAAATACTGTAGTGATAAACTCTAAAATTATCTTTTTTCTCATCTTCAAATCTGAAATATTTTATTACAATCTGCTGGACTTCACCTCATAGCACTGTTTTGAAATTGTGTTTTTATTCAGGTGCATATTCGTGTGGCTTCACCTCCCATAAGATTTCCGTGTTACATGGGAATAAACATTCCAACAAAAGAAGAACTGATTGCCAACAGACCTGAATTTCATGATCTTGCAAACTATATAGGTAAATGTGGGGTTGGACAATAGGAAACACTTCTTTACAGAAAGGGTAGTTAAACACTGGAATAGGCTCCCCAGGGAGGTGGTTGAGTCACTGTCCCTGGATGTGTTTAAGAGCCATTTGGATGCCGTGCTCAGAGATATGATTTAGCAGAGGGTTGTTAGAGTTAGGGCACTATGGTTAGGCTGCAGTTGGACTTGATGATCTTTGAGGTCTTTTCAAACGTGAGCAATTGTATGATTCTATGATTTGTAAACACCCACTGATTTTTCTACAAATTTTAAGTTCTTGTAAATTGCATCACTTTGAAAGAAATGACATTTGAAGCTAATAAAAGAAAGTTAAATGCATTTTAAGATCCCTAGAACAAGTTATGTTTACAGCAGAACAAAGACCCAGCCATGTTGGTTATGATGTGGTAAATAATATGCTCATCGTGGAGATACCAGTAATGGAAATTGTGTGAGGGTCTGTGACTGAGAAAATCTCTATACTAGCCATATACTGGCTTATTGCACTGCAAAGTACTTTAAAAATGGTTTAAGAATACAGCTGCAGTTAGAAAACTTTAAACTCAGATTTCTTGTACAAATACACGTATAAATAATCTTAAAATTAATTCCTTTCTCCAAAATCATCGTTATAAAGGCATGTTGAAATATTGCAAGTTTGTAGGATTTCATACTTAAGAAGCCTTCTTTCATAAAATAGTGAGTGTAAATGAAAACATGATTATGTGAAATGGCTCTCAAACTTTTCTACTGGTACAGCATTTTTATGAGCTGAATACTGATATTTTTTTTTAACATGATGTTCTTCTGTTCCTCCAAGTTCCAAAAAGGGTATTATTTGTAAGGTGTTTAGTTTGGGAATTGAGCCACATCTTACACATGTTTCCAGAGCTGAAATGCAAGATAACTCTGTGAAACTGTACAGAATTCAGATGGTCTTAATACATACCCTGGATTCTGTTTCAATTTTTGCAGATCTCAACTAAGAACCTTTAGTCTAGATTTCAATAAATCTGCTCCCTGTACAAGGGAGCAAGGCTTGGTATGCTTTGATAATTTTTCATGACTGTTCTCTTTAGGTGAGGTGATCGTAATTGTATCATAATCAATACGATAGTGTGACCACATTTGGAACAATATTACAGCTTTTAACTGATTAATCCTTCATTTCCTCTAGGGGCTGACAGTGTCGTTTATCTCTCTGTGGAAGGGCTCGTATCATCTGTGCAAGAAAGCATCAAAGCAAGAAAAGAGAATGAGAACAGCCTTAAAACCCAGAAATCACGTCTTGGAAAGATTGGTCATTGCACAGCATGTCTCACTGGAGAGTATCCTGTAGAGCTAGAATGGTGAATTTATAGTGGATGGACTTTGGTTCATCCATTGATGAATGTACCTGTTTCAAAGATGCCTTCCTGCTAATAGCATTCTTACCTGTAGGTAAAGCTTACCAGAGCTAACTAATTACTGTTACTAATGGCTTAGATAAAGTCTGTGCTGACAAAAACTATCTAAGCAAATTAAAATATAAAATCATATAGTTTTGAAGCACGGTTGTGCTTTCTATTTTCTCATAAAATATTGTAAAAACCAAAGTGTTTATAATTATTTACCATTCCCAAAGCTTTTTGTTTCAGTCTTGCCCTGAATGCGAGATATCCGTGTCAGGTTTATTCACAAAGTTGGAAGTACAAATTATAAATCATGTGGTGTAATTTCAAATTATCAAAATCATTACAAGGAATGTGAAGCCTGCTTCTCTCTCTTGAAGAAATCTACAGAGTCAAATTGCTTCCTTGGCAGTTTTTGCTTAGATTTATATATATATATATATATATATATATATATATATATATATATATATATATATATCTTACTAAATAGCCATTTATGTATATGTATATATATATATATATATATATATATATATATGTAACTAAATACCATATATAGCTAAATAGCCATTATTGATCAAGCCCTTTTTAACATAGTGTTCAGATTCCATGAACGTAATGTCTGGTACATAATTTTAAGAATGAACACTCAGGGAGATGCTAAGCCAAAAGCTTTCTATGTTTGTAACGTCAAAATTCTTTTCTGAAGTCCAACATAAATCTTCATGTGTTTTCCAGCGGCCAATAGGACTTAGAAGGAGAAAAGCACTTGGCACTGCCATTTTTTACTTCTTGTTCACATCTTGTTTTCTCCAGGACAAAATCTGACAATTTCTGAAGTCTGAGCTATTACTCATTGTGCTCTGTCTACGTTAGCATCCAAACTTCAGTCAAAAATAGTTGCTTTCTTAACAGTAAGCGTGGTAGTAACAAAAGAAGATTGTGTTGTTTTGGCCAGACTCTTCTTTTTACACATCACTGCTGTTAAAATAAATGTAACGTTTTAAAAGAGTTTTGAAGAACCATCAGTATTGTACTTTTTAATTGTATTGGCGTAACATTGTTTAATTGGTCACAGTTAGTTACTTGTATACATAAAAATCGCCTCAAAATGAACCACTAGCTGAAATAGAAAAGCACCTTTTGAAAACTAATGCAAATGTATGCACAATTGTAAAACATATTTTGTTTACCTCTGTTTTTTCTCACAAAGTACCAGCAGCTCAATTTTAGATTATCTATTTAATAGCGTGTACTTTGGCCTTACAATTGCATGTGACACCGCTACAAAAACAAGAGAAAAATAAAAGTTTTAAGAGCTTTTTCCTTCCCCATCTTACACATAGTTGAGAATTACAGCACTGGTCATTGTATTAAAAATTGAGTTTCTGAAGTGGAATTTGTAGCAATTGTGCCTGATACGTGATCACAAAACAAGTCTCAATTCAAGAAAGGATGTAAATCCTTTCGCAAGACTGAGCCTTGTGGAGGTTCTGTGTGGAATCAGAACCTTCTTGCAGTCAAGCTAATGGGAAAATCTAGTTTATTCTGAGAATTGCATTCTTTGTAAAAGTCGAGATCTGCTTACTGGGAGAGGTACGTGGATCTCTTCTGTTTCACAAGTGTTTTTAACAGTCCCATTACCTGGACAGCAAAGTGAGCAAAGAAAAGAAACTGGATGCAATCTCTCCGACCCCCACTCTTCCACACTAGGAGGGAGAAGTGTGTGCAAACTGAAAAGATTCAGCATTTTTTGCCCTTCTTTCCAGCCTTCAAAAAAGCAAACATTCTTAAAAGGATAAATTGAGTTCTTGTGTTAAATGCATGTGAGGGGATGAAACCAGTTGCACAATTTAATAACACTGCTAGCAGAATTCAATCCATTTGAAGTTGTCTAGTAGAACAGATTGCAACTTAGACAATTTTTAACAAACTTTCAACAAAACTGCTATTTTTACATGTGGTAAGAACTATTCAAATGTGATTTGAACACCAGGTGGCATAAATCTGATTTCAGTGAGTCATAATCCCATTTTTCTCCATGAAACACATGACATTACACAGCACTGCCATCGTATGCCCCAGAACTTTTAGTTACGCTGCAAGCCTCGTTGTAAGGATGTATGTCTTAAACTTAAAGAATGCTTTTCTAGTGCCGCCTTATTCAGTGAGCAATGGCAGGTTACTGGGCTTCTCATGTATCACATACAGCAACTTTGAAGGGAAGAACTCTGGTTCTAGGCATTCCCATTTGTATTATTTCAATGCTTCATTACATAACGCTTTCTGCTGTCATTACCAACGTGCGGCTGTGCTACATTATCACTTCTGAAGTGTGACAAAGGAGCAGAAGCTAATGTCTAACTTCTCCCACGTGCAACATTAAAAACGATGAACTATTTCTTGGCATGTCTATACGCTGTTCTTGCGGGCATCACTCCTCGGAGATTTCTTTAATAAAATCACCCTGAAAGAGCCCTCGGGTATGCGATAAATCCATTTGGGTCCCACACCTCCGCCGCAAAGAGCCCTACGGCGCTCCGTACCGTCCTCCCGGGGGTGGGGACCAAGTGAAATAGCGCGACAGATGTTGACCAATGAACCTATGCGTTAGTGGAGAACAGGCCAAGGGATAAACGATATTCTACCAATCGAGAGCGCTGTTCTTTGGTTGCTAGGACTCGGTGAAGGAATGGCGCTGGGTGTTGCTGCAAGGCCCCGGTAGAGGTGGGTATCGGAGCCGCAAACGGGGAGGGCCTGGAGCGTGGTGGGGCTGTGCGGGGTCCGCATGTACCGGAGTGGGGGGGAGTCTCGGGTGCCGGTGGTGTAGGCGGTCAGGGGGGCCCCGCGTTGCAGGGAGCGGTACTGACAAAAACTTCCCTACTTACAAAGGAAATAAGTTTATTTGATAGTTTTACTAAAGCTATTAGTTGATTTGTTTTAACAGAATTCTTAATTTGGTTGTGTCCAGCTTCAAAAACAGGAGAGTAGCTGTAGTTTGGAAATGGGAGGTGTTACTGTCAGTGCAGTCTACATATATGTGACCCAATGTGGATCCCTCTTCACTCAGTGCAGCGCACATAAGCCTAAAGGTTGGACAGCCATAAATTAGTGAGTTACTGTACTCCTAGCCCTTAGCATGGTAGCTGTTGTAAATGGTAAATGTATCAGGTTTTGAATTCCAGTGCTGTAAGGTGTTGTGATAAAGGGCTGTGCTTTCTGTTCAGGGGTTGTTTTTCTTTCCTGCTTGGCACTGTTTTCTGTACTTAAGTCATTTTACTGATATATTATAAATCAGGAGGTGACAATACGCTCTATGTTAATCTTTCAAGGGGAACTGAAGAAGTGCAGCAGAGATGACTCTCCATGATATGGTGGCTCAGGCAGCCAGCCTGCACTCAGGTAGAAAAGCTGTTTGGTTTGATGGATGCAATGATGAACCTCCAACTTTCTACACGTATGCAACAGTGATTAAACATGCCACGGAGTTAACAGCTTTCCTTCAGAAGTACTGTGATCCTCAAGGAAGGTGTGAAATAGGCCTTTACTGCTGTCCCGGAATAAACTTACCATCTTGGATCTTAGGGTAATGATTTGAATACCTGCATTCTGTATATTAAATTAAAGCAAACTGCAAGTTTAATGTTTTTAATATCAACAGAAATGCTGTAGTACTATAGTAATGCCACTGGCAGTAACTGCTGGTTGGCTTTGGTGCTGCTGCAGTGCTACAGTTGGGTGTATTTTTTGGCCTTTGTTGTGTTCCTTAGCAGTCTAGAGGCACTGGAGTCTTAGATTCTTACAAAAAGTTTGTGGTGTTACAACTCAGTCTTCGAAAAGTCAGTGCCAGAGGTTTTTGAATCTTGCCTTCATTGATCTAAATTGTAACTTTTTTAGTGTGTGGTTAAGTATGTTTATGGAAATATAAGCAATTATTAATGACCCGTGTCTTTGTTCTTGTTTGAAAATTGAGTTGATTTAGCAGAAATAAATATCCAGTGCAAAACAAGTGCGCGGTTTTGTAATGTATTCTGCTTGTCTTGCCAGCAAAATATCAAGTATTGAAAAGAAATCTCATACTTCAATCTAAATGTGTCTACGGATGCATTTCCATTTCAGGAAAGTTGTAGGAGAAAGTAATTAGCATTGCAGCACTAAGGAAACATTGATTATTTAATGGGAAGGAAATGGAAATGTTTATGAACTCAACGTTCATGTTAATTCAGCAATTCTTGAATCCTAGTGTTGCTAATGAATAATAATAGTTGTATCCTTTTACCTGTTGCGTTTACAATGTAATAAAGTACCTCATCACCACCAGGATGTTTTCTTCAGTGGGTGAAGCAGCATCCGTGCTTCTTAGGTCTGTATCTGTATTTTCCTGCTGTAATATTGCACTTGAAATACACAGTAGCACAAGAGCATACATCACAGCTGACTACAGAGATCTCAGTGAAAGGAATGCTGTAATAATAAACTTTCCAGGTGTGTTGATGAGCTTCTTCACTAGTAAGGGGAACCTTCTTTCCCAGTGCAGCAGCAGGGGAGGTTTCCCAGGGATGTTGTACAGGCTCTGTCTGCTGAGACTTTCAAGGTCTGACTGGAGCAAGCCCTGCTCAGCATGGCCTGCCCTCACAGCTGGCCTGGCTTGAGGTTGCCTCAGGTCCGTCCTTCCTTCCTTACCCTCTGTCCCAATGCTCTGAGCAGCCTCACGGATATCTTTTGTAATGTGACTGGAAACTGATGAAGCACTTTGGTATATTGATTAATTTATTTAGAGCTCTAATTGCTGAGTAATTAACTGCTGTATATAGTGCAGGGCAGGCCTAAGTGCTTATTGATTCCAGAGACTGTTCAAGTATGCAGAATGCTGCAGTTTCCAAGCCTTTGTTCAGTATCTTATTGTCATTACAATGATGAATCATTTGCAAGAGAAAGTATACCTAATTGGACATGGGAACCCAGCCTTAGATGAAATGCTAAAATTTATGGGGGCTGTTCCTGTTTTAGTTACCATTTTGTTTCATGGACTAATAAATTCAAATGCTTGCCTTTATCAAATTGAGCCACTAGAGGGAGCGATTGCAGTATACAACTGTCGGGGGAAAAAAGGGACAAGGTAAGGCACAGTGACTGACAGCAGAATGATACTCTTCATTCCTCTGTTCATTAGGGAAAAAGTTCTGGTACACACTCAGAACTGATTTGCTTCATACTGTGTTTCTAAAAAATATTTGAAAGTCACGTTATAACTATATTTTCTGACTCTGGGAACTATTTACAGTGGGGGAAAAAAAAAAAAAAAAGAAAAAAAAACACCCCAACAACAGTGAAATGTAAGTGGATTTTCTTAGTTTTATTATTATTTTTAACTTATTTAAAATGTTTTAAATTTTGTCTTCTTAGAATCCTTCAGGTTCCTGCTGCTTACTGTCCTATTGATCCAGATGCCCCACCACTATTATCTACTCGCTTCATGAGGAAGAGCAATCTTCAATATATTCTAGTTGAGAATGACAAAATCAAAGTGAGTATTCAGACTTCCAGTGAAAGCATTGAAGCGCAGTTTAGAAATGTGTAGCTATTCAGATAGTATCATGTTTTTATAAGCTGCGTTGAACTTGTTCCATTCCTCCATGACAAGAGGCTTCAAGTCAGAGAAGAACATCTTCAAAATTAGTAGAAAGTATTCTTCCTCCATTCAAAAATAATTACCTGTTTGTTTTTATAGTACTGTCCAGGTAAACTTGTTGGGCAGTGACTTTCAAAGACTTCTCCACTCTTTTTTCTCCTCACCTCAAGATGAGGAGTTAGAAATCTTCACAACAGTTGGAAACAATTGCTGCATGTAATGGTTTAGTTTCCTTTTCTCCATCTTCTCTCCAATCCATTACCCTGACTTATTGCTAAGGATGTAGACAAGACTGGACCATACAGTTGTAATTTGGGGTGCTTCATCTTCTCTGAAGTTTTGTATGTTTTCACTTTTCGTTATTTGCTCAGACAATTGATTTTTTTTTCATTCATGAATTCTGTGTTTATTTAATACATAAGTACATATATTAAAACAGCTTGGTGTATGTTCTCCAAAAGTAGAGAGGCAGATTTGTGCAAATATTTCATATTTTATTACAAACACTAAAGCAACAGTGCAGCGTGAGTTCTGCTGTTTAAACTGTTCATTTTCTTTCACAGCAATTCCAGACATCCCACGCTGGGTGGTTGTCCTGCAGTTCTTCCACAATAGAACATATTGGTTTAACTCTCTTCCAAGTGAGTCGGAGCAGTACTGATGTTAATTTGAAAGCAGGCAATGTGAAAAGTAAATTAGAGGCTTTCAAAGTTATGGGTAATTCACAGCTAGGAAATGCTGTCTGCTCAGAGCATCTCGAATTAAAAGCATCAGAAGAAGGATACAAGGATGTTGGCCAGAGATGCTCTTTAGCATACGTCTTGCATACATCAGGAACTACAGGGACCCCGAAGATAGTCAGAGTGCCTCATACGTGTATAGTGCCCAATATTCAGCATCTTAAGTAAGTGTGATTTTTCCTTTAAATGCTTCTACAAATTTGATATTTGGGTTTCCTCTTTAAAAACTGAAGGGAGGTGTGCGTTAGTTCTTAACACTGCTTCACTTCCTCCTTCCCCTGCTTTTCTGATTTGTTTCTGCTGTTTCAAAATAGTATCATAAGATCTTGTTTCTCGTAATGCTGTGTTTAATATTTAGATGGTGCTTCACCTGAATTTTTGAAGGGTGTACTTCAAATTATAGACTGTTGTTTTAAGTATTGTATTGCTGATTTGCTGCTTAAAAGAAATAGATAACAGTATTAATTATTCACAGTTATATTTAATGTGTTTTATGGTTTTAAAATCCTAGTTCCATTTTAGGCTATTCATATATATTTGTAGAGGGGCTTTGGTAGTTTAATCAGTTGTTCATATTTTGATACAGGACCTTTTGCTTAAATTGTCTGGTCTGCATGTCAAGGCAGAGTACACTTAAATATTCACTGTTGTTTGTACTCCCTTAGTATTGTTAAGGTGAGGCATCTATTTCATGTTCTTCCACTCTGCTCTAGTTTGGAGTTGATTTTTTTTTTCATCAGAGTGCATCAGATCTGTAATTCCTGGCTTTCTGTTTTTAGATCAATTTTTGAGATCACACAGGATGATGTGCTGTTCCTGGCTTCTCCTCTAACATTTGACCCATCTGTGGTTGAATTGTTCATTGCTTTGACAAGTGGAGCCTCTATTCTCATAGTACCAAGTGCTGTTAAAATGATGCCTGTGGAGCTGTCTACTGCCCTGTTTAACCATCACCATGTGACAGTGTTGCAGGTAGGCAACACCTGAGTGACTGTTTTCTGTGTCTTGCTTCTCACTTTTGCTAACATGTGTTAACTTGTTTCATCAGTCTTAACCATAATAACATTGGTGTTCTTCCTGAAGAGAGCAGACTGTGCTATCCTTTTTGCAGTTAAACATTAACTGTTCAGAAAATTAGCTTCTGATCAAAGCCTCAAACAACTTGCAGCATAAAGCAATGAACTGAAGATAAAGCCAGCATTCATCTTAAGAATCCATTAATTCTTAAGAATAATTAAATTACAGAGTAACCTGTTAAAAACATCTGCTTCTATTTATCATCTTATAATGGGTTTCCTCTTTGAGCCTCACCTCATAAACAGTTTTAATAGCAGTATGTGCACTAAAAATACAACAAGTCAAATGATGTTATCTATAGGAATTTAAAACAGTTGTTGTTTTTATGATACTGAGAGAAGAATCGCTGATTCCCCTGAAACACTTCTTGTTTTTAGGACATGTACTTAAGTCACAGAGGTGTTATTGGCCCCTTCTCTCTTGGTGTAGGTCTTGTCTGGTGTGATCACAGTTGTAATAAGTTTAAAGTTTATTTTTGGAAAATTTAGCTGAGTTTATGAGCATTCAACTTGGCCAAATAAGCCCAGCCTTTGCCTGGTAGTGTGAAAAGGTATTTCATAAAAATATTAATTGATAATAGAAAATTAAATCAGGGTTTAGGGGGAAGAGTGGCTAAAAGAGATCTCAGTTGTAATTGACTTTGGCTAAAATTGGTGTTGTCTAATTAATCTATTAATTCTGATAAATCAGCCCCCAAAGTCTTACTTTGTCATTAATGTAATTCTGAAATACTTGTATTTATAGGTGGGTTTCCTTTTCAAAGAATGGTGATAGTGAGACTGTAGGCTTTAAATACACAATTGAGGAGTAATTGCTGAGGACACCACAGGAGAAATAAAACACTGTTTGCAAATATGCTGTGACTTTATTCCCTGCTTTTGTTTTGATTTATTAGATTGCTATAAATCTTGCTGGTGTCCATCTCCCTCTACAGAAGAACACAGGGGCTGACAGTATTCATTAAAAACACAATTTCACAAAACACCAGTATGGTCTTTACTGACATCTGATGGTTGATGCCATCTGTGGTTAGGTAGATCTGCAGTATAGGTAAGATAATAGATACAATAAAGCTAGAGAAAGAATGCATGTATACTGAAGTAATGTACAGTGGTTTCTCTTTGTTTTGTTTTTGAATATGTATCATCTAGGCAACACCAACACTTTTCAGAAGATTCGGAGCTCACATTATTAAATCAACAGTATTGTCTGCAGACACTTCACTCCGAGTCTTAGCCCTTGGTGGTGAAGCGTTTCCTGTACTGAATCTCTGGAAGAGTTGGAAACACAAGGACAACAAAACAAGTATTTTTAATCTGTATGGTATAACTGAGGTTTCAAGCTGGGCCACTTGCTACAGGATTCCTGAGGAGGTTTTTAGTGCTGATTTTAGGTAGGAAAATTGATTCTTGAACCATAAAACTTCAGTCTGAGAACCTTCATACTTGTGGCACTGTTGGTTTTTTCCCCATGCAGTGTTTCATGGTGGTCTCTGTTCTAGTCATCTATATCTAGACCTCTTCCTCTTTCTAGCCCGCGTTCCCACATGCTGAGCATGAACAAGCCTAGGTTGGGGCATGCTGTCTCTGTGTGGTGGTATTTGCTTGCTGTAACTTCAGTTACTCCTACTCTTGCTCATCAGGAAGCTTTTCCAGTGAGATCTTGTATATTCAAATACAGAAAGCTTAGTAGAACCATCAGTGGGAGTTTAAAAAATAAATTAATTAAAATGAAGCTCTTAGACTTGATCATAGCCTCTGAATGAAGCTATGCTTGTAGCTTAGGTCTGTCAAGGTCAAAATGTTACTTCTGAGATTTATTTATTTGAAGCAAAAATAATCGAAGGAGGACACCGGAATCAGTCTCTCTTCATTGGAACCCAGTGAAAGGACAGGGGTTAACAGGCACAAACTGGAACACAGGAAGTTCCTTATGAACGGAAGGAGAAACTTTAAGTGTGACAGAGAACTGGGACAGACTGCCCAGAGATGTGGAGTCTCCTTATCTGGAGACATTCAAGACCTGTCTGGACACTGTCCTGTGTGATTTACTGTAGGGAATTGCTGAAGCAGGGGGTTGGACTTGATGTCAACTTCAAAGGTTCTTTCCAACCCCTACAATTCTGTAATTCTAAGTGTGATTCTTAGTGATTCAGGACTTTTACCTTTGGTTTTTAAAACTCTGCAAATGAGGAGATGGAAACTAGTTACTGGTTTTTATTTTTTCTGACGTTGGATAATATTATGCAGCAAATGATCCCACTGAAGTTACTTGATAAGTACATGTACAGAAACTGTACAAAGTGAGACATAAGACCTTGTGGTCATTTTATGTGGACTTTGAAAAGTAATTTCTTTTCATCATTTAACACTCTGCCATCTTCACTCTACTGAAGACTTCGTTCATTGTATTTTGTAAAGAGAATTGAAGGAGTGTTGAGACCAGTTAGCTCAATGTTTCGTTTGCTTACTGAAATGTGTAATTATTCTTAGGCATGACAGTTATACGTGTGACTTGAGGTAGGCGTGTGTGAAACATCCCATTTCATAGGACAAGTGATGTGATATTAATCAGGTACTTAAACTGAAAATGGTAGTTAGCCAGAAACTCTTCTCAAATTCTCCTGCAAAACTCCTATTAAATAAGCAAGGAGTTTCCTGTGGAAGCGGTGTAATATGTCCTGTTGTTAAATATCTGCTGTGCACAAAATATGAGGTCTTCTACGATGCTGACATTTTCTGATTCTAGTATTACGTTCTGATTTCTTTGAGTTCAAATGTTATTTTCTTGTCTCTGAAGCTGTTTCTTTTCTAGTCCTTGTCTGTGCTGCAGAGATAACGTGTTGTTTTTCTGTTCAAACTAAGGTAGAATTGGAATTTTTGAAAACTTCTATAGTCTGTGATTGTTATCTCCCACTCTTCACATCACAGCCTGCTCCCCTTATGTGTCATTGCAAAGAGAACCACAATAAGCAAGTAAGCAGCACAGAACCAAAACCAGGACACATGGTTATGTCTTCTTTACTTCTTAGCATTAGTAGGACAATTAGAGCATAGTGTGTTGTTATTTTTGCTATTTGTATGATGAAAACTGGTGCAGGTTCTAAAGAACACTAGAAAATCAAAAGATAAGTAGAAAAGTTAGCACTTTTTTGGTCTGCCCTGCTCTGTGCTGTTTTTTATATATATTTAGCAAAATTAAATGTCTAATCCCAAGACTCTTAATAGTAATATTCAAATGAGGTGCTGTTTGTCTTCTGTTTTTGTTCTTTTATAAAAATTGAGGAATCTTGCCAACGCATTATCAGTAATCACAAAGAATTAAAGCTCAAACCACGATAGGGAAAGACAATTAGTTGTCACATGTGTTTAAAATAATTGTGCTTGATGGAGGCTTAACCTCAAGGACTTAAAACTGGGTACTTTTATGGGATTTTTATTTATTTATTTATTTATTCGACACATTTGAACGGATTTTGTTGATTTTCTGTTTGGTGGGTTTTGTTTTGTATATGATTATGAAATCCGTGTATGTTGACAAGGTTTTTCATTTTGAACAAATTGAGTGTTTGAGAGTGTTTGTAGAAAGAAGACTCGGCTGTTTACTTTTGCTCTAATGCTGTTCTTACAGTAGATTATATGTGAAATCATTCCTGTGTTCAATCATTTGTGTTCAGAAAGAAAAAACTTGTACTGTTTCTCTCTGATACATTTAGAACTGATTTTCCTGTCCCTTTGGGATCTCCACTCCTTGGAACAGTGGTTGAGATCAGAGATGCCAATGGCTCTGCAGTTCTAGAAGGCGAGGGACAAATATTTATAGGTTACTTTATATTTTTTTTATTCTTCTAAGATATTTTTCCTAATTGAGTTTTAGTAATATGTTGTGTTTTTTTTTTTTCTTTTTACTTGGTGCCTGCCTCTGCTAAACAGATTAGAGTAATACTGTAAATTCCCATTGGGCTGGGGACCATCTGATGGTATTTTTAGCTCGCTGGAAAGATGAACAGGAAATAATCACCACTTTAGCTGCAGACAGGTTTCATTATACTGATATTTTAACTTTTTTTTTTCCTGCTTGCATTTTGAATCCGCTGAAGTAGTTTATATGTACTAATTGAATTAATTCTGTTGCCTAATTTGTACTGTGTAGATGTTTAGATGTTGATAAGAGACTTCTGATAAAATACTTAGTATTTTATTAATTACGTCATTTACAGAGAGACATTTAATAATGATCACAATCTTTTCTTTATAGGTGGTGCAGAACGAATCTGCTTTCTTGATGATGAGATAATGGTACCACAGGACACAATGAGAGAAACAGGGGATTTTGTACGAGTGCAGAATGCAGAGATATTCTTCTTGGGTCGGAAAGACAATCAGATTAAGCGTCATGGCAAACGTTTTAATATTGAATGTTTGCAGCAGGTAGCATAGCATCTTGTGTATGTTATGAGTATGCCAGTATGAAAGAGCAGAGATAATGTACAAATTATTATCATCGAAAATCAGTATGCATTAATTTTCAGATCTTTTGGAGTCTTAAAGAAGTTAAGAGGTCGTATTATCAAAAATGTAGTCACTTAATGTAGATACTTAACATGGAGAAGTTTGGCTCTTAGTTCTTACACATCTGTCTTATTGCATGCTCTGTTCCAATAGAATTGAGGTCTCTATATGTAGAGCTGAAAAATACTGCATGTTGTGCTTCTGTACACGGTCATTGTTCCATAGGACTGAATGGCAGATCTCTCTGCAGGGCTCCATGAAGGAGTCGGCAGCTCCTCTCGCTTTTAGCATCATTAGCAAACATACTCAGCATGCATTCAGTTCCTGCATCCTGGTCATTTGTTTTGAGGATTCTTTTCTAAATAGGAATAAACTTTAAAATACTTCTTTATTTGTTTTCACCAGTCACTTAGGATCTCATTCTGATCTTTCTTTGGATATTATTAAAACCATTCTTTTTTTTTAAAGAAATGCAGATTTTGACTTATTTAAGACACAGGAAAAAATGTATCCCCTGTGTAGCTGTTATAATCTAATAGTATTTTTGTTTAAAAAAAAAAAATGATGGTTTAGTATTTATTAAAGGGTCTACACTTCAGAAACATGCTCTCTATCTTTATTGACAGTTTGGGTTGTGAGACCTTATGAAAGCATTTCTGCCAGGAAACAACAACTCAGGAAAGTTGTATAGATAACTGAGAAGCACATTGTAAAGTAGCTCTGCTGGGTTCTCTGCATTCATTCTTTATAGTCTCTGACAATGATCATTTCTGTCTAAGTCAACTAAGTGAAGTACTGGTGATCAGAATATTGTGTAGGAATGAGAGAAATACATATTTTAAATGGATAATTTTTCTAAGTAACTTGTGCTTTTTACTCCTTATGCTCTGATGAACTACATTTCAAAATATATGTATATTTTTAATTACAGGCTGCTGAAGGTCTTTGTCAGGTAGAAGCTTGTGCGGTGACCTGGTATCAGCAGGAAAAACTTATCCTATTTGTGGTTCCCAGGGGTGATTTACAAGAGAGCGAAACTCTTCGTGAACTCCAGAAACGTCTGCCAACCCATGGAATTCCTGATGAGCTTGTACAGATTAGAACTTTGCCTTTAACATCACACGGTAAATGATGCTTTAGGTACCTTTGCCACTTACTTTAATGACTGTCATTCTGGTTTTGTTCTTTTGTGTTCTTGTTGGGTTTTTTGTTTGTTTGTTTTTTCTAATTGACCAAAATCCAGTCATACTTTTTAAACACATAAATCAGATAACTAACTCCTTAGGAAATCATGGTCACCTATTATGTGTGCTTGATAATGTTTTGTTCAAGATTCAAAAAGCAGCAGCAAAATCAGTTTAGTATTAAAATTGCACATTTATTTTCTGTCGCAGTCTGCAACAGAACCCTGCCTTCACTTGGTGAAAGATCAGGAACTGATAATGGGATTATGTGGGAGGTTGGGGTGAATGTTCAAAATCCTCATTTGATTCTATTGAGTGTATTTGATTGACTGGTTTATTAAAAAATAAGTGCAGTTGAGTATTAATAAGGAGGGCAGTAAAAGACTAAGATGGTTATTTGGGTAGAGAGAATTTTGGAAGTGTAAATGCAGAAGAGCAATAAAAAAAATCACACTTTATTTTCCACAAAGGCAAAGTTGATATATCTGAACTGAACAAGATTTACCACTACCATCTAAACTCCAGAAGGCGTGACAGTAAGCTGAGTGGTGCAGAGGAACTGTGGGAAAGATTGCAGTATTTATGGAAGGTAGTATTTTGAGCTGCCTTTTTATCTTTGCAAGTGCATCATTATACATGTGTCAGGAATTAAACAGTTTAAGAAGTATGACTAATGCAACCAGAACATTCTAGCTGCCTATACATTCAAATATTACCGTTCCTTCTACTCAGTTAATACTTAAATACAGTTGCTCAGTAATGGTCAGGAGGGGGTAATTTATATTTCTGCATCAGATAAAACCGCAGAGTGTGAAGGTATGAGAAATTAGCAGAGGAAAGCTGTAATCTGTCAGTAGCTTTTTGTATGCTGCTTCACTTACCAAGTAAGGTATCCCTAAGGGAAGCAGAACTGGGATGTGGAAACTTTGTAGAAAATAGCTGCTGTGTCAGTAGAGTTTCTAATTGCTAAAAATAATAGTGAATTGAAGAGTCTTATTTTTTTATCTTTTAAATAGGTGGCACAGTTGTGTAATTGTCTCTTGAGCTGTTTTGTTGTATTGTTTCTAAATTTCTTTGCTGAAGTCTTGTTTTTTCAAACTACCTAAATGTAATACCAAACTATTCTAGTTTTTTCAAAAGTGGACTTCTGATTTTCATCTGAAAGTGGGATTTGCTCCAGCTTGGACTTGAGTAAATAAAGGTAGAAAGAAGTTGGTGTAGTAATTGGCTTTTCTTGTGCTGATACTGAGATATGCTGGTGGCTATTGAAATTATAAGCAAGTGGATGGAATGTGCCCTAGACTAAGTCTGAACTGTAGAAAGCAGCTTTCAAAACCAACTTTTATTGTTCAGTGTGATGCCACGTTGTATGGGATGTATCAGCTATCTGGCGATGTCCCCTCCCAGCTCCTTGTGCGCCCTCTCTTCCCTGCTGTTGGGGGCAGCACAAGAAGTTGAAACATCGTTGTATCTGTTTAAGTGCTGCTAAGCAGCAACTATAACATCATTGTGCTGTCAACACTGTTTCCATACAAAATACAAAACACAGGACCATGCTAGCTACTACAAAGTTAACTATTCCAGTGAAAACCAGGACAGACATCAGTATCTTCACTGACAGATATCATTAATGAAATTGAAAAAGATTCTGGAAATTGGAAATAAGTTAGCAAAAATTATTGTAGCACTGAACTAATGTCTGTGTGTTCCTCCTCAACTGTTATTATTGGCACAATTTCAAAGCAGGTTTCCTCAGTTCCTGTTAATTTTTAGTGGAATTCTGGATGTTCATTAGGATTTTACTCAAGTTTTTGTGTGGGTGTGATATGGTGTAATGCTTATGGCCTGTTCTCTCTTTCCTTTTCTCTAGTCCGTTCTGGGTCTCCTAGATGATTCAAGTGGAATTTCTAAAGATGCGGTATTTTTGTACAGTGGTGGAGACTCTTTTAAAGCCCTACAATTCTATGATGAAATTGAGATGCTAGTAGGCAGAGGTGTGCCTGGGCTCCTTGAAGTTATTCTCAGCCGTTCAATTGAGGAGGTTTATAAGCATATTCTTAAAACTCTGTTTCCAGATGAAGACCAGCTGACAAACAATGACAATGTTTTGAAAAGAAAACTAAGTAAAAACAATGGAGAGGAAATTCATGGAAAATATGCTAAACTGAAATCTGAAGGATATCTTAGGGTTGCTCCGGGATTAATTTCATTTGTAGCACTGAGCAGAGGAAATCATTTTTTTACTATGCATTTCACCAAGTCTGTTATGGAACAGTATAGTACAGAAAAGGTGGGAGGGGATGCAGAATGCAGCCATATAACAACAGCAGAGTTGGCATTGCGCACAAGATGGAAATCAGATACAAGAAAATGTGTTGATGCATCACCGTTGATTGTAATATCATCTAAAGAAGAAGAAACTGCGTCAGTATTTGTTGGCTCTCACTCTCACGCGATGCAGGCTATTGATCTAGAGACAGGAGAAGTAAAATGGGAAAAGAACCTTGGAGATCGCATTGAATCTTCTGCCTGTGTATCAAAGTGTGGACATTTCATTGTTGTCGGTATGCCTTTGGTTTTAACTTTCAGATTATTTTTTTCGTATTTCTTACCTCTGAATGTTCCCATTTACACTTACCCTTAAACTTCCATATCTGTTTCTAGATGAATTTATTGTAAAACAGAAACAGAAGGAATAAGTAATTTAAACATTGTGATGGAGATTGACATATTATGCAGATGTTGATAGTGGTTGATTTTTATTATAGTTGTTGAAGTGGTTGATTTTATGCCAGTTCAGTATTAAGGCCTTATTAAGAAATAAACTATGGGTACAGGTAATTTTCAGTTGATTGAGGTGTGACCATTAAGGTATTTTTTAAAGAAGTACGGAAGGGTGGATATGGACTGTTAAAATGTCATTAAAAATTGATAGAGGCAGCAGTTAAGATGTGGTACCTCAGATATTCAAACTGTGAAAAACAGTCCAGTTTCCTTTGACTGTATATGTATAGATTACATGTTAAAAATTGGATTGTTTTTGTCTTTAAGCATGAGTTTTGGAAAGGAAGTTTTTAATCCATAGTATGGGAATTTTAAAGAGTGCTGGCTGTTGATATATAGCGCTGTCTTTGTATACACTATATCATCTAGGACAAGTTAGGAAAGAACACACAGAATGAACAACTTAAAGTGTATAAACTAATTGCAAAGACTTGGTGCTTGGTGGAAAAGGTTTTGAAGCTGTACCTCCTTAGACAACTAACTTCTTTCTAGAGGTGACACAGCTAACGGCATAAAACATACCACACATAAATACAGATATTTGTCTTTTATTTCCATTGTTATGTTTTGTTTCCTACAGGTTGTTATGATGGCTTAGTGTATGTGCTCCAAAGCAGCGATGGAGAAACATACTGGACCTTTGCCACAAAAGACACTGTGAAAAGCTCTGCAGTGGTAGATCCTTCCAGTGGACTAGTCTACATAGGATCACATGACCAACATCTGTATGCTTTGGATATTTATGTAAGAACACTGGCTAACTTTTATGTATACATGAACCAATATCCAAATTAGACCCAATCTTCAACACACCAGATGAAGCTCCAGTAGTGCTGGTATTCTCAGAAGTCTGCCATAAAACTTTTGAGATAGTTGTGCTTGCTTGAATGGGTTAGGATTATGTATTAGTAAATAGTACTAGTGGTGGTCTCATGCTCCCAGTCCTGGGTGAAGCATGATCTTAGGCTTCTCAGTTACTAAATACTCTATGGATATTTCAGAATAGGACACCCATCCAGAAGGGACACAATGGCTTAGTGGTGGGAAGAGAGTCTTATATTTTGAAAGAACAGATGAGAGAAGATGGCAAACCAGATGCTGCTGGTTGTTCAGCAGAGTTTTGTACATTTACTGGAGAAGAAAGCAGCCACTGACATTGTTTTCTATAACACCATGTGAATTATATCTTAATTAAACTAACATTAATTAAATGCACTGGTTGACATTAAAAGATCTTTGCAAACATTCTGAGCTTGAACTCAGATTGTAATTTTTTGTTGTTCTTTCAGGAAAAGCTGTGTGTATGGAAATTGCATTGTGAAGGTGGAGCTGTGTTTTCATCTCCTTGTTTAAGCTCTTTTCCACATCATGTTTATGTTGCTACGCTGGGAGGACTGTTACTGGCTGTCGACCCGGTATGGACCATTGCCTTCTTGTCTTTGATCTCAGTGTCAAATTTAGATTAAACCAAAATGCATTCCTGAAATTAAGAGCACTTTTACAGTGGAAGAAATCATGCAATTTTGTGTTACTATGAATTCTTTTTCACATGAGAGCCTTGTCATTATATACAAGGTGTGTATACACGTTCTGTGTGACCTCCATTGACAGGTGACAGGAGATAAGATTTGGAAGAGTTTCCTGGGAAAACCACTTTTCTCTTCTCCTCACTGCAACGAGAAGTGTGTTTGTATTGGATGTGTGGATGGAAACTTATATTGTTACAATCATTCTGGAGAAAAGGTGAAAACTGTTGGTGATGGTGGGGGTGGGTTTTTTTGTATAATGTTCATCCCCAAACTCTGCATAACATGCTTTATAATACTGTTTTTCGAGGCTTAATGATTAATATGCACCTTTTTGCAAACCAAATAGAAGCGTGTATTATACAGAGGCAAAAGAAGAAAAACTGTAGTACATTCAGTCCATGCCAAACCAGAAATATGCCACTAAGTCCCAAGCTGCTTGATGTAGTAACAGAAATTCTAGTAGAGCTTATACTCAAAGCAAATGGTAGTGCCAGAGTAGTGCCAATAAATAAATACATTTGGGCTTCAAGTTTTTCAAGAAGGTTTAAAGCCATCCCTTCATAGAGGGTGGCTATTGAGAAGTAAAGGCTTCTTAGAATCTTTAGTTGTTTATTAAATACCGGCATCGTGGCAATGTTGCATATTATAGTTCTGGCAAAATAAGTCAACATGGAATTAAATATTGTTTTGTTCTGCCATGATTAGTATGGTTTATTAAAATAACTGATACTATTTCTGTTTGCCTCAGGTGCAATATACATGGCAATTCCAAGGCTATTTCTGATTGTTCAGTGACCTAGTCTGTGTCACTCCCTCTGTCTCCTTGCAGCAGTGGTTAGAGCTTATACTCACTTGAAGAGGGTTCTATCTATTATTAGCTCGAGGAGAGAAAAACTACAGCACTAATGAGACTTTATCTTTGTGGAAAAGAATGGCATCTTAACAAAATCCTTAGAAAATTTATTACAAGGTGTGTTGTGATAACCCTAGAACATTCTTTACCCAAGCTGGCTATATATCTCTGCGTGGGCCTCTCAGAAGATAGTAACTGTTCCAGCATATCTGTTTTCTTTTCTCACATGCTATTAAAACTTGTAATTTGAAAAGTATTTACCAGCCCACACTGAAATCTTGTGTGATTTTGAAATTATATGTATGTGCTTCCATCAACAACTAAGTATTAAAAATTTATAGTTGCTATCATACTGAAAATGTGATCAGCCTTTGATAATGGGTGATTATTTTATTTCTGTAGGTTTGGCAGTTTTCCACGAATGGACCGGTGTTTTCATCTCCATGCATCTCTAGCTTAACTAAGCAAGAAGTTTTTTTTGGTTCCCATGATCACTTTATCTACTGTTGTAACATGGAGGGTAATTTACTGTGGAAATTCAAAGCCACTTCGAGTGTATACGGAACGCCATTTGTTTTCCAAAGCGATGACTCAAAGAACAAAGTTCTTTTGACAGCAGTATCTACAGATGGCAAAGTGTGGATCCTGAATGCCAGGACTGGAACAGCAGAAGGAATAGATACGCTTCCAGGAGAGGTTTTCTCATCACCCGTAGTATGGGGAACAAAGCTTGTTGTTGGCTGTAGAAATGATTATGTTTATTGCCTAGATTTGTACATAACAGGAAAAAAGGAATAAGAAGGATGTTAGACTGCTGCTTTTTAATTGTTTACATTTGTCAATTAAGATCTTGCAGTTGTTGTCTACCTCACTGCCTATTTTGCTTTAGGCAAGAGCTGCTTTGTGCAGCTTTCTCAGCATTTTACACCACTGCAAATGCAGGTAAGTGATGTTTTGTTGACTTGCTGTACTGCCTGAAGGATGATCGCTCAGCACTAGCCACAAGTTTCACAGTCCTTCCCTCATTTCCCAGCTCAGTCTGATGAAAGTAAGAGTATTTCAAATCATTTGGATCTGAGTGTTGTACTTTTACCTGTGTGGCAGGAAAATAAGTCAGTAGCTTGGCTCCAAGTACTTGTACGGC
Source organism: Coturnix japonica (assembly GCF_054131305.1). NCBI lineage: Eukaryota > Metazoa > Chordata > Aves > Galliformes > Phasianidae > Coturnix > Coturnix japonica. Next base: position 66,917,690 of record NC_140666.1, read on the forward strand.
TGGAAGAAACTCTGGTAAGGTGCCACAGTGTACAACTGGAATTAGACATTCTTGTCTCCCAGAGGGAGGAATGTATTCCTTTCTATGAATGCAGCCTAGCCTGTGCCTGCCTCTTGCAGGCATCAGACCAGCATTTGTCTGGTTTGACTGGAATTCCATTAGATGCTAAGGTAGCCAACGTTCTTTGTTAGGTCTAACTTTTAAGCTGATTTCTGAGGATGCAGCCTGCATTCCTTCTGCAAGTTGGGGCCCTCCCTGGCTGGCTTCACTTCAGCTAAGTCTATGCTTTTCTCTGTGAAAGTCAGTACCAGTCACTTCCTGTATTCTAAAACATCTATAAATGTCAATGACAATACCCATATGAGTTCCTAGATGAGGTGTGTAGTGTTCAAATCAATGCTTGCCAAATGATTTTTGAAGAAATTTCAACTAATGCTATCTACAGTGTTTACAGAGTACTATTCATAAGGGATTGTACAGTTGTTTTTTTGTTGTTGTCATAAACAACACCTTAAAAAAAATTACTATCAGTAATGCAAAGTAAGGATTTGCAGACAGGAGTACTCTTAACTCAAGAGCATCTTCCAGATTAGAATAGCTTCTATGGTAGTTCTTTAAGAAGACTATCAGTCATCTTTTTCCTTATGAACCATCTACTTTGAATTCTAACATTCTGAGTTAGTTTAAAAGTAAGTAGATGTTGCAGAGGTTATGGTACACATCTTGTTCATCCATTTTACTGTTAGGAGACATGCATGGGCAAGACACTTGTGGCAGTAGAAGTTCTGTTATAAAGCAAACCTGAAGTACGCAGCAAAAAGAGACACAGAATCAATAAATCCCTGATTAGATAATTTTGACTGGGTTATAGTTTAATAAGAATTAAAATGACATTAGTTTAATAAACAATTGCACTTTAAAACATTTGAAAAATTAAAAAAGTACACAACAAATACCCCACAATTATACATCTTATCGTTTTTTATACATTACTATAATATGAACATAGAGGTTAATCATATATAACCTGGTCAGAAGAAATGCTATTAATGTGTATAAGTTACAAAAATTGAGACAATATACTACAAGAGTGGTTTGGTTTTTAAAACATTTTTTGTGTTTTAAAGTCAGAAGTAATGGTTTGGGTTGGTTGTTTTTTTGTTTGTTTTTAACATTTCCAACGCTTTATCAGAAACGGCTGCAACAAAGCTAAAGCAAAGTAACACTTCACTCCATTGGTATTTAGTGCAAAGTTTTGTTAGTTGATCATGAAATGTCACTGTTGGACATGTACATTTTAGAAATGTTTCCACCAAGATCTGTACAGAATACGGGTTCCATTATTACACTAGACACCTTTATGGTTGAAAAGAAAAACAATCTGGTTTGAAGCTTTAGCTTAAAGACTATCCTTAACAAAAGGTTTGTTCTGTGTGCTATAAGTAAGTGTACTGTATTGGAAAATTGCATCATTATGTCAGTCATGCACAATAGCACCTTGTTATGCTATGCTTTCTGGAATACTTTAATCCCGATTTATTTCACCTTCTCTATATTAAATCTGTATCCCTATCTCAAGGAGTAATCCTAAAGACAGATTTCAGGCAGTTTAATTCTTGTAACTACAAATACATACTGAAGGCTTACAAAATTCACAAAAAGAATAGATTTAAATAGTACGAGTTCATGGTGCTAGCAGAGCAGAAATAATTGTGGGCCAGATTCTTTCTTCAGAAAAGCTTGCAGAGATTTTACTATGTAGCAGTAAGTATTTTTTTTTTTTTCCAAATATTTGAGAACAGCATTGTTTCATTTCTGTATAAAACATTCTAAATGCTTATATTAATGGAAAAAAATGTTACTTTACAGGTTTGGGTTTAAAATATGAATCTGAGTAAAAGTGATGGCTTAGGAGCCTCAAAAAAACCCTTCTTGCTGCTGTTCTGATCTTCCCATTCACCATGTCATGTGTTTGTGCTGTTGTAACCATGATAGCAAACCTTTGCTTTCTGTTTGATGGAAAACTGGGTATTTATTTAGTAATGATTTTACTATTGATCGTTTTTGATTCTTGGAATGGGAATTCAAGGCAGATTTCATTCTGCTTTCTGCATAATTTAAAGTGCTACTACTCATGCTGCATACAGCAGTTTGGCTAAAGTATTTCCATGAAATACATGTGGTATCATTCTATAATGATGCAAAGTCTTTCAACCAAAGTTATCACCCTTTATCTCGCCTTAGGCTTCAAGCACCTTAGAGCCTTGCCACTACTAGGAGATCATCAGCTTTGTTAAATACTGCCTTGTAAAACCTTGTTGGGCATGTTACAGATTTGTTAACTAGGGTGACTTTTAAAAATTCAAACATAGCTATTTCCATGGGACATTAAGGATAATAAAAATTTTATTATATTATGGACTTTATTCTTTTTTGCAAGAGGGAGGGAGTGAACAACACTATTTTAGGTACAGAGAAGAAATAAAGTATCTGCTACAGCAGGTAAATCAACTGGGCAGTAAGTCAGCGCTCACATAAGGAGAGTAAGTAAACCCTTTTGAAGTGTGCTGTCTGTATTGGTCAAAGAACAGGAATTTACATGAAATACTCAAAGTTTTATGTGAAGTAAAACCAGGAGAAATGCAGAGAAAAACTGAAGCTCTAGAGATGTTCGTTGACCTGGATTTCAGGTCTCAGTTAACTTCAGTTATAAGTTCTTGCTCCTGTGGGAACTTCCTGAGACCAACTCTGTAAGTACAGGAGCACAGGAATAGTTTTACTTACTTTAGCCCCAGTCACATTATTTAAATATTTAAAAATTTGCAATTGCTTTCTCTCTGCATCTTAAAAGTGGCCAAGCGCACAGTGATGCACTTAAACAACTACAGTAAACACCGATTCCCTGGTTTATGGAATCACCTAGGTTGGAAACAACATTCAAGACCATCAAGTCCAACCATCAACCTGACCTACAAAGGCTCCTCACCAAGTCTTGTTGCTTACTGCCATGCCTACGCATCCCTTAAATGGTTTCAGCAGCAGGAACTCCACTGTGTCCCAGGACAGCCTTTTCTGTGACAAAATCCTTTCTAAAAATCTAAGCAAAGCCTCCCCAGTGCACTGTGAGACTGCTTTGTCACATCCTACCACTCGTCACCTGAGGAGAAAGAATGTGACATTCCTTGCTGCCACCTCCTTTCAGGTAGTTGCAGAGTAGAGGCTTCTTGCTGAAAACTTGCTGACTTCAGCATAATGAGTAATTTTTTTATGAAGTTGGATGAATTGTTTTCTTCTTAGGACTAGGGGGATATTAACACAATAATCCCATGATAGCTCAGCATTTGAATGGTACCACCTTATTTATCATTTGCAGGTGGATAGAAGTCTACCAACATTCTTCATTAGGTAAGACGCTTTTAAATAGCAGGTAGAACTACTGACAGTTCATACAGCTTAACACTTAAGAAAATTTAGAAGTAAGAGAAGGGAACATGCATCTTGCATTCATTTTCAACAGAGGACTGTTGAAAAACTTTCCTGAAATCTCCACTTAACTGTAGAGATCTAAAATTCCAGAACCAAATTCAAGAGAATTTAAGGAGCTGCTGAAGTTCTGCCCCTTGTTATGATACTGGCTAAAATTTTCATCCAGTATTTGAGCATTCTTGAATTTTTAGAGAGATTGGCTCTGAAATTTCTTGTGACCTCACTTAGCTATTTGTCAAAGCAATGGAATATATGGACTTGAATAGGCTTTACAGTGAGCTAGAGCAAAATGGTAATCGGTTCAGTTTCCAGTCCTCCGATACATGCATTTTCAGTTTTGTCATGTGTTTAAAAGCTGAATAAATAAAAAGAAAGCAGTTAATAGGCAGCAATAGAGATGCCATTTTACAGTTTACTTTATGATCTGTGGACAGTCACTCCAGGCTTTTGCTTTCCTCTTAGCCAGTGCAAGCCAGGCTGGTTCTGTTGACACGGGGTTTGCATCAGGTGTGGAGAATCTCTTGGCCACCTCTTTTGCCAGTGGTGTTGGTGGAACAGAATCTGAAATTTCCACTGTGGGGAGGAGGAAACAAAACAAGTTTCAGTTGAACTCTGTTGGAGAATTTCAGAGAATTCATTTCTATTAAGTTGTTCTGATTTAACACAATACTCATTTCCAGCTCTATTAGTTAAATCTTACTTATATGCAAAATAATCTGATGACGAAGGAGCAGAATTTCCTTTTTCAGAAGCTTTGTTAAATGTTCTCAGTCCAAATTACTTTTAGATGCATTTTCACATTCTGAATATTTTAAAGTTTTCTAATTGCAGCTACTGCTGTAGGCAGACACTGAAAGCCAATAATTTGAAAGGTTGCAGTAGTTTATGCTATTTTAAAAGCTATACTCTCTTTAGCAGATCCTGTTGCAGAAGATTCAAGTGCAAGCCTGAAATAGATCACATTTTTCAATTACTATAATTTATTTATTTACTTTAAGACATTATAAGAGAATTCAGCAAACCTATTTTAAACATTTTCTAGCCTGGTCTTCTGCTTATACTACCCTACTCACTGTGGGAAACCCAAACCAGTGCATTACCATTCATAGCATAGACATACTGGCTTATATTATATTTGTGCTGTTGATAATGGCTGCCTGACTCCAACCGTAGACAGTGATCATATGGATATCCAGTCATTATTTCCTTTACGACCAGCACAGTTCTACACTTTCCCTTTAGGAAAATTCAAAATCAGTGATTTTCCTCCTGAAATTCAGCTGATACCTGTATTTACCTTCAGAGAAGCCCTCATTATTTACAGCGTAGCTTATAAAAAGGTTTAATCTTTACCTATCTGTACTCCTCTCCAAAACCTTTTGCCTAGAACTAACATTGCAACAGTTACTTCCCAAAGGTCATGGGATTTCATGTATCTGTTTTTGAATGCACAATTATTTCAGTTTATCTAAGTGATGAGTAAAGGAGTAAGTTTGTTCTGGTTCCAGCTGTTCAAACCAGGTACTTGGCTGAGAGAGACAAATCCTAAATTCAAAATGACAATCCCTCAATACCCTCAATTTCATTTAATTGGTGTTTGTATTTTGGCATGAAATGAGTACTCATACAAGAACGTGATGTGCTTTATCTGCCACACAGATGCGTTTTGTAGGGGCTCAGCACCACTTGCACTGGAGCAAACCCTCAAAGTAGAGGCAAAACAATTCTACAGTTGCAATTTATAGCAAATCATGTTCCCTTAAGCTCACCAGTCTTGTTCCAGGAACACTTGTTGCATATGGTATGGGGAAAGAGCCTCATTTATTGGTCTTTTTATTTTTAAGTTATACAAGATTTTCAGAATTGCCCCAGATTAACTTGGAACACCAAGTTAAAACCATGTGCTGGCAGCTTATGAGACTGCAGCGAGTTGTGCTGAACACAAATGCATTTGTAATAGTAGGGGGAAGAGAGGAATAAAATCATTGGCCTTCTCAAAAACATGCAGTACCACTCGTAAAACTGTATTATTGCTAGAGCAAAGGTGAATCTGTACCTGTCACAGAAGTCGGAAGGGTGTTAGACTTCTTCAGCTGCTCCCTTCGTTCTAGTCTTGACACAGCCGTCTCAATTTTCTTCTCCCCTTCTTGGGTTGTAGATTTCTGCAATGTGCTTGTTTTGCTGCTGCTGCCACTTTTATTATCTGATTGATTATTTACAGCAGCCTAGAACAGAGGAAAAGTGGTAAATGAGAAACAGTCTGTCACAAGGCAACCACAAGTAAGAGGTGTCGCACTTGATTCTTTCATTCATTGCTTGTCCTTTCCTCTGCTTTCCTTTCATGCAAAGGATCCAAATGCTCTGATACTTCTAGAAGTGATGGTTATTAAAGCTCATAAAAGAATTAACTTTTTCAATGTGTCACTTCAGTCAAAATATTGAACAGTATGAACCACCCTACCTGTTACACAGAGCACAGAAGAACAGGGCGACTTCACACCCACTGCTGTATATGTCTCTGACTATGGATCTGTCTGTGAGAAATGTAGATCTCATCACAGACATTAAAATAGACAGTTATCCACACCACTTCCCTTTTTACCATCCATACAGCATCACTGCTTGTATGGCCTGTTGTAAGCACCTGAAGGTTTTGTAAGACAGTTCATTTCATTCATCTGTCTGGTATCCAAGTATTATGATAGAAGTGAATTCAGACATGAATGTTCACCTATAAATGAGCATTGCAGTACTCAGGCTTTGAAAGAACTGTGTTGCATACCATTCTGCTGCACCAGCTGCACAATGGGCAGGCTTACAATTACCATTAAATCCCACCCCCCCCAATATTAAGGCATCAGAGTTTATACTGTGATTGTCACGATGTTGCACATTACTTCCTACTGGAGTTTACAAGAGGGAACTCCAGTCCTTAAAGCTGCTTTTTACCCACTATCATCTTAGTTTTTATGAAGTCTTACAAACCAACTGCACGTGCAAATACTTTGCATAGTTAACAACTAGTTCATACTTTTAATGGTATCGTTGGTATTTCTAAAGATACTCACAATTTCTTTTGCCAACTTCTCTGCTTGCTTTGCCTCTCTGGCTTGTCTCCTCTCTTCCCTAGTAGCTTGCTGCTCACGAAATCCCTTCTGCTTTTGCAGCGCTAATGTGATCCATAGTGGTTGTGAAGCTTCAACTTTTTCCATCAATTTAGAGCCATCCAAAGAGTGTCTGCTTAGGAGGACTGGTTTTTCTGAAAGGAAACGTGAAAATAATTGATTAAGGGATATTCATTGTCTCAAGCAGCCAGCACAACTTCCCACCTTGTGAAACTCTGCTCGTGGACTTGTATGCCATTCACAGACCTTTAGGAACTGTCTGTCAGATTCTGAACCAGTTTTTAATGCCTCAGGAAAAGACCTAATTCAGCACTCTCATACTTCAGCCAAGTTGAAAGTTCTGTACTCTGATAAAAGCAGCCTCTTAACATATATATATTTTTTTATTGCTATTTGAGCATTAGTTGATTTCTCATTCAGTCTGCTGATTCATGAGCTATGAAGGGTGCATGTAATCTTTTCTTCTGCAGCACAAGAGCCTTCTGGACCTACCTCCACTGAACTGGGACAGAGACAGCAGAATCTGAATTACTCCTTTCTTGCTCTTGTTGCCTTTGGCTATTCCCAGAAACAAATCAAGCTTTGTTTAAGCAATTACTTGAAAAGCTTCATTGAAACGAGTAGCCAAAGTACCTGCAAGTCTGATACCACATAACTAAACACCTACATGTGTGTTTGGAAAAAGTGTCTGAGGCTAAAAGCATCTCTGAAAGCAAGCATCTTGTACAAAAGTGGGTCTTGCAGTCAGTACAGAGCTGTGTATGGCACTGAGGGTGCACTGTGGGTGCAAAGGTTCTCCTGCAGAGCACAGAAACCATCAAAGAGCCCGGGCCCTGCTCTCTCAGGGCGCAGCAGTGCCTCCAACTAGTTTCCAAAATCCTCATTTAAAAATGAAAAAAAAAATCTGTGTTCACAGAAACTGTAAGTAGCAGTTCACTGAGGTACAGTTTTAGAAGTCTTGATGCTTACAGAAGTCAAGAATGGAGGGAAAAAAAGGGATACTCCAAATAACTGCTGAATTCCTGGCCTCACTCCTCTGAGTGCCCTCATGCTCACAAGGTTCTTTTTCCATTCATACTGAGCACTATTTCAGGACCCAGGGGCCTGCAACCTTCCTCTGAAGAGCCACTATGCCACTGTAAGTACTCGTGCTATTGTCACCTCCCTGAAATTCACTTTCTGAAGCAGGACATGCTGGCTGCATTGAGTTTGTGTGTATCTGAATTAAGCTGTGGGGTTAGGAAGTCTCATTCTTTCAGACAACCCTATGGAAAGCAGTGGCACTCCAAACATAATATGTCAGGTAAAAATTATCGCTTAAGACCAGATTTCTTCCTCTGGACTTCAGTATCTCATTTTGGAATTGCAGGCAATCGTTACCTGACTTTAAGTACATACCTTTCTTCAATGGCTCAGGCTTTTTGTCATTTTTCTCTCTCCAGGGAATACTTAAAGATGGGAAAAACGACTTCTTTTCTCTGATTTCTTCCTCTTCATTTTTGCTCTCGTTCAGTGCCACTGGAGGCACTGCTCTGTCATCTTTTCTCCAACCCCCATCTGATTCAGCCTTAACAAACCTCTGCCCCAGTGTATCAGCCAGGTGCGATCGGTTCATTTTCGAGAGAGGAGATGATGGAGGTGTCTGGCTGGCAGGCTTTGGAGCTAAAGCAGGTTTCTGTGGGAACAGTGATTTGCATGCTGGTTTCTCATGAGGAGGTAAAGCGCTCTGGCTGGTGGCTGGCAGTGGTGTGCGCACTGGTTGTGAAATCTCCAACACAGTAACTGAAGAATCTTTTGAGTCTTTTAAATTCCCATGGACATTTGCTTTCTCTGTGCCAGGGGATGCACTCTCTTGTGGAGCAAAAACAGCAGATTCCTTTTCGCCTTCTGTTGTGAGTAGTGGGTCAGGCACACCATCAAAACTATCTCCTGCACTGTATCTTTTCTTTTTCCTCTGCTCTGCCTGTTGATCATAATGGAAACGTAAAGAATAGTTTGTCCTCCGTAATTTTATCCCAAAGGGAGAAACATTTTCTTCTCCATTCGGTGCTGGTTTATCTGCTTTTTTTGTGCTGTTGTTACTCTGCTGATTTTCCAGAGCACCTGGAAGTTCGGATTGGGGTAACTCTTTACCTGGAGAACGAGGAAAACCTGGAACAAGGAAAGATGGAAGATCTTTTGCAAACTTACAACCCTCTGTGTTGTCCATAATTTCACTGTGGGTTTCTGTCTTCTCTTTAGCCACTTCAGATAAGTTATCCTTAAAAGTGGATACTACACCCTCATTTGCATCAACGGACGAGCCAGTGTTTCTTCCCGCAGCTACTTTTTCACTGCCTTTTGCTGCACTTACATTCTCAGTGACTGAATTGGTTTTGGAACCTTCTGAAAATTTCTGCCACGCTGGTGTTATTGAGAACTTTGCATTTGCAGACAGGGTTTTCCTCAGGTTACCATGGGGAGAACCTCGTCCTCGGGGTGTCCAGTCATCACTGTGTCTGCAGGCATTTACTCTGTCCTTCTCGTTGTATTTGCCGTTTTCTTTATTCTTTAAGATTCTAGAACGGATGGAGGCCCACTCAGCTAATGTGGCTTGGTCCAATGACTCCTGTGTGTATTTCGTTTTACTGATGCTGGGTTTGGGACCTGGAGATTTTTTCTGGGCTTTCTCTGGTGAAGGAATATCTACATTTTTTTTCTCTTCTGTTAAACCAAGCAATGACTTACAAGCTGTATCCTTTATCTGGTTCAGGTTAACTGCTGTGCCACACAGCTGTGCTCCCGTAACTAGAATAGCTGTGTGGGGAACACACACAGATGATGGGAGTGTATGAGAGCCCTTGCTGGACATGTGTATCCTGCTGTCCTTAATAGATGGAGAAGAGAGTCCTGCTCCTTTAGCAGGCATGACTGGACTCAGATTTACCTTCTGAAATATGATCTGTTTATCTCCAGAAGACACTTGAAACGTGAAGGGTCTGGATGCAGTTTGTCTTTCATCTACCTCCTGCCACCTAAGTTCTTCCCCAATTCGCTTTTGCTCTTGAGCATCAACTTCTCTCTTCAGTTTCTGGGCCAGGATTTCTTCTGCTGTTTTATTCTCCTTTTCAGGCTGTTTGACTTTTTGGGGTCTTGGTCTCTCCTGGAGCTTGTCATCTGCTGGATTCCTATCAGCCCCCCCAGAACTCAGCTCATTCTTGTCATTTTGCTGCTCCGAGGATTTTTCCTGTTGTTTCCAATGAACATTTTGCCCTTCTGTGTCTATTTTCTGCTCTTCCAGTTTGTTCCACTCTTGTTCCTTTTGCTGCTTCAGTTCATCTTGTTGCACAATGTCTGTACTTTCTAAGTGCATTTGTTTGATTAGTTTATGTTTTCTTGGTTCTTCCCGCTTCTGTTTCTTCTCCAGTAGCTTCTGGGGTTGCTCTTCCTCTGTCTTTCCTCTTTCCTTCATATGCTGCATTTCTTCCTCCTCTTTCTTCTGTTGGCTGGGACCCTCAGCCTCTTTCTCTTGCTTCAGTTTTATTTCAGCTTCTGGAAGCTCTTCCTCTTCTAGCTCTTGTCTCTGTTTTTCTTCCTTATTTTGCTCCACTAGTTCTTTTTGTTCCTCCAGCAGATTTCTTTCCTCTTCCTTCTGACACCATTTTTCAGTCTCGTGTTGCCTCAGTTCTTCTAGCTCTAGACTTCCCTGCTCCTCCAGTTCCTTCTGCCTCTGCTCTTCACATTCCTGGTGCTTTTGCTCCTCTAGCTCTTGCCTCTTCTGCTCCTCCAGTTCCCAGTGCATCTGTTCCTCCAGCTTCTGTCTCTGTTGTTCCTCTTCCTGGCATTTCTGCTCCTCCAACTCTTGTCTTTGTTGCTCCTCCTGTTCCCAGTGCTTCTGCTTCTCCAGCTCTTGTCTGTGTTCCTGAAACTTCTGTTCCTCCAGCTCCTGTCCCTGCTGTTCATCCCATGCCCAGTGCTTCTGTTCCTCCAGCTTCCATCTCTCTTGTTTTTCCCATTCCTGGTGCTTCTGTTCTTCCAGTTCCTGTCTCTGTTGCTCACCCTGTTCCTCACACTTCTGCTGCTCCATCTCTGGTCTCTGTTGCTCCTCCAGCTCCCTGTGTCTCTGCTCTTCAAGTTCCTGGCACGACTGGTCATCTGGCTCCTGCCTGTTCACTGCCTCCAGCAGTCCTCTCTCTTCCTGGCAAGCTTGCACTTCAATTTTCAAAGATATCTCTCCTTCGAGGAGATACTGACTACTCTCTTTTTCACTGTCCCTTCTCTCTTGCTCTTTCTGCATCTGCTCCTCCAGCTCTTGGCACCTTTGTTCTTCCAGTTCTCTTTGTTCTTCCATTTCTACAATCTGCCTTATCTTCTCAGCTTCAAGGATCCCCCAGTGATCTACAGTTCTTTTCTCCTCTGCCAGCTGAAGCTGCTTTGGCTCATCTCTGTTCTGGATTAGCTTGTCTGCAGTGATGTGTCCATTATAGCCTGGGTATCTGTCTACAAACAGCTCAGTCTCTAGAGCCTCTGGCTCAAACTCCGTTATTGTTAAGCTTTGCGATCCCTAAAATAGACAATTATGGAGTTACTTAACATTGCCTACTGGCTTGTTATTCTTTACAGTGAAAAAAAACTAATGCAAATGCAAAATAATCTCTGCTCTTTAAACATAATGACTCAGATCTGGAGCCAACACATCGCAATTTATAGCTGATTGCCTCACAAATACTGTGGCTCTCACCTGTATAGATGATAGACTTTCTAAGAAAGAAAATATCTCAGCGGTGAGAACAGTAAAGTGTTAAATGGTCACTATTGGAAGTATGAGTTATTCCAGGCTGAGATCTGCCGTTTCAGAAAGCCGAGGAATACGAAGTTCCATCCTCTGTTCCATTACTTAAAACTCTGGTCATAAAACTTGAAATAATTAGCAGCTGCCTTAGGGCATTTGTTTTGCCAGCTCTTTTGTGACAAATCTACCTGTTAACATAAACAAGCACTGCAAGGCTAATCGGGAAAGAACAGTGCTCAGGGAAACAGAATTTGGTTGCTTTTTTCAAAGCTCAGCCACACTGAACTGAGTCTCTGGTTGTAAGGGCCGCCCAGCAATGCTGTACTGTTCCAAGGAACATGTTAACTACTGCCTGGTTCTGTGTGTTTGCCCTGCAGCACTGCCAGGTGGGTGCAGTGCCTGCAATAAACAGAAGGCTGATCTTTATCACAGCTTCTTATCTCTATAATGAAGATGAGCTGCACCTGAACAGTGCCGCCCAGCACTTTCCATGAGGAAAACAGGTCAGTTAATGCTCTGCCCAGCTCTCATCTGTACAGTTGTTACTTGGCTCCAGTTAAACAAAAACAAACTAAATGCTTCAATTTAATTTTTTTCACTGCAAGAGTGGATAAGAAAGATCACTGGCCTCTCCTATGTGTTGAATAGTCCCATTTATAAATGCTGATAAAATGTCAGGATAAAAACCAGATTAACCATACAGTAAGCGTATTAGAACTGGGATTTGTTAACTTGCTCTCAAAGCTGTAGAAAGAGCTGCATTACCTATGTCTTATTCTTTCCTGTAAGACAACAATGTCAGCACTGTCAGAACCTTTTTTTCCAGAAGCTTCAGACCATTATGTCCTATTTTTTATTATTGCTTTTTTAACTAGATTAGCTAGAATCAGAAAGTTCTCTTGAGCCTGGAATCCTAGTGGAAGTACCTCGGATTCAAATAGCATTTGTTTCAGCTGGCAATATTGAAACTTTATTGCATCTTATCTCCAGGTAGGGTTTCATCTATAGGCCTTGATTTCAAAACAAAATAAAACAATCATCTATTTTTGCTTTGGCCTGGAGACACAAGATTTGTCCAAGAAGCTTTCAGTAGCTGTCTCTAATTAATATTAATTACATCTTAAGGCTATTAATTACATCTCTGCTACTCCCATTACACTCAGTTGTGGCCATTTTGTACACAGCTTCAAAAGCAACCTCCTCCTCTTGTTATTTCACTGAAGGTTCAATACCTTTGTTAATCTCTTGTGCTTTCTGGACATTCTCTGCTTTTTTGGCTTTACGGACAGCTTGTGTTTAGCTGCACTGTTGTCCAGACGAGCAACAGCCTGGGGAACTGCATCCAGATTGATGGTTTCAATTGTGCCGGAGCAGGAAAATTGTCTTTTTGGCCGAGATGACTTGACTGGAGTTACCTGTTTGTATCAGAAATACAAGAAGCCTCCATTAATCTGCACACTCAATTTAAAAACAAACAAACATACATACAACAAAGCCTGACAGTTTTGCATTCAAAGGAACTGTTAGCTTATAACTAACAACTTGTTATCTCAAGCCCTATTTTTCCATTACAGAAGTAATGGGCTTTGCACAGCTGTAACATTTTCCCGTTTCCAGAACCACACGCATTTTCATATCTTTCACTTAAAGATTACTCAGAATGTTCTCACTTTTATTCACAAAAAATGTCAGCTCTGCTCATAAGCTGTTGGGAACAACGAGGGCAGAGTTTTCACCAGTGTCCCTCAGGACATTTTAAAGTTTGCTTACTAAAAAATATGTGCATCTTTAAATAATTTAAATGATATGCTTCAGGAAGGATAAATTAGAATGACTTATAATGCTTAGGCATTATGATAGAGCAGCTACAGAGCAGTACTGTCTGTGTGGGAGATGACTAAGCTATGGGGTCTCAGACAGAGCCTCCAGACAAGACTCCTTCCACAGCCATGCGGAGATGTCCAAGGTAGCACCAAGCAAGAGCAAAAAGTGAAGTATGAGAATACTGGCTTTGGTGCTTTGCCTTATGCACTTCAGGTGTTTTGGCTCAGAAACTGCAAATACAAGCAAAGTGATTTAATAAGATAAGGGGCACGAGTACAGTGGAACTGGATGCCTACACATAGAATCCAATCCAAGGTTGGAAAAGACCTAAAAGATCATCCAGTCCAACCGTTCACCTATTACTAATAGCTCCCAAATGGAAGAGCAAGCCTGGAACCACAGCTTGTCCCGTAAAACACTGCGCAGTCATCCCATGACCTGTGTTTGGCACAACCCCAGGGGAAAAAGAAGACAGAAAATAAGGGAGGAAACATTTTTCTGTAAGGAAACAAAGTCACACACGTTGTTTTCCAAGACAGCCCTGCAATTTTCTGAGGTTAAGTGTATGCTAATTATGGAACCAATTACTTAAAGCTGATGGAACATTTTACATACACTTTTTGAATCACATGCAGACATAACAAAGTAGTAGAAGCACTTAGGAAAATCACGGCTCTGTCATTAATACTTCAAAAGCAAGAATGTTGTAGGACTGGCAGAGACTGAGTTCTGCTGTTTCCTGCAGTCAGCTCTCACTACAGAAACAGACTTCACAGCCTCAGTGATTGCTGATTTACTATCCCCAAAATCATGCAATATTCACAAGATCTTGGATGATGATCATGAAACAAAGCAATGTGTATTCAAGCAAAAACCAACTGTTAGGCTTCTAATAGCTAAAACTGGAAAGTAACCCAAAAGTTTTGTTACCTTTTCTTCCATTTGTCCTGTTCCAGGCAAATTCATTGGTCTCAATAGATCTGGAGTGTCAGCTGACTAGAAAACAAAATTAGCACAGCTGGATACTAAAACATACAGAATCTAATAAGTATGGTTCAAAGAACTTGTGAAATCATACAGTTATAGTAGATACGGTTATCTCAAGTCCTATTTCCTGTCACTGCAGGACTGCTGGATAAACAACTCTTGTTTCTAAATCCTATCATTTCCTCGTTGCTACTTCAGTCACTACTGCCAGCAAGAAGCAGTTGCTGCTACTGGATGCTACAGAAGGCAAAACATGCTTCCTGAATGAGATAACTAGGTTCAAACAAAAGAGCACAACTTTGCAGCATTTCAGGCAGCTCTTAATAACTTTGTTTTCCCCTGACCTAGGCCCAGTGAAAACTAAGAACCTGGGCTGCGCCCAGTTAGTCATCTGAACTGCAGTCTTCTGGGAATACCAATGTTCACTCCCGTGTTATGAGAAAGAACTATGCAAAGCAGCATTAATTCTGTTTTCAGAGCATAGTATTTGAAAGAGAGGCCTGAACCTCCCTTTCTCTATTACACAAGGGTACTCCTGTGATTTTTTTGTGATTCTTTCTTTCCAGCTGGAAGTCACCAGGTGACATTCTGGTCTCTTGAAGCATGAAGACCATCTGCAGAGAATATATGGTGGTACTGGAGTCTTCTCCCAGTACCAGGCAATATAGCCAAAACCTGCCACTGCGCCACTGTGCTTTGAGGCATAAAGGATGCTTTTAACTGATTCCTTCACAAGGTATTATTATTTGTGAAGCAGAAGAAACATACCTTGCTTCTCCTATATTTCTGGTCTTCCAGACTGCTGATGGTAGGTGTGAGTGTGGAGTTCCTACCCAAATACCTAGCCCCCTGACAGCTCCTGCCATGAAGGGAGCAGTAACAGAGACCTATGCTACCTCTTGAGACAGATAAAGATTGGGCCACCTCAGCCATGAGTCTCTCTTCCGTACATTTAACTGAACATAGACATGACCTGCAGAGGATATTCATTGCCTTCCACTTAGCTAGTGCTGGCTTCAGCACCCATGAGCTGAGTCTCTTGCCCTGGTTCCCCTCCAGGATATACTGCATGTACATGGTGGGGTTGCTGTGTGCCTTCCACAGGTGTACTGTAGCATGTCAGCCTTCTTCAGACACAGAAGACTGCCCTTGTAACACCCCTGTTCCCTTCAGCCATTACAGCAACTTCAAGAACGAGCCTTGTAGCAGAGAATTTCTTGAGAGCTTCCGTCCCTTGCTGTGTTTCTTCAGTGTCAGAACAAGCCCCTTCTAGATACCAGCACCCTGCAAAGTCTCTGTAGAGAATCTGAATCATAATTTGAATTACACTGCACATTTGGGTTTACAAACCACTCTCCAAATGTTTCACCACCTTGTCTTCAATTCCTGTCCACGAGGAATATGGGTATTTACCCCAAGATCACGGATCTTGGGGATTTAATCTCCACACCTCTCTCATTTTGCAATGATTTTTGGTTTTGCCACAGATGCTGAGCACAACTTTCTGTGCTGGGAAAACCATATTTCAAGACATATTCTGTCACAGTTAAAAATCCGGTCTGCTGGCTACCCCCTGTGAGTAACACATGCTTTGCTGGAGGTTCAGAGCAGACGCTCAGATTGGCAAGACTATGGGACCTAACTCAGGAAGCCAAGAGCACACACTTCTCACCAGTCTATGATGCATGAACTGTGTGATCCCACCCACATACAGCAGAGCCTGGCTCAGCCTCGCTGGAGACATCTGTTATGCCCTGGCGATCTTTACTGGTTTATTATCACTATAAAGCCACAAAAGCATCAATTTAAAGTGCTTACTTTATTACCACTCTCTGAGTGCGCCGTATCCTGCTGAGAGTCAATCTCCATGAGGCTACCGAGAAACACATCCTCTTCTATGCTAGCATTTGCCTCCCCCATTGTCCTCCCAGAAACTGTCATTTGCGGAGGCTGCCCAAATTTTATATTCTTGGCCAACTGTTGCTGAAAAACAAAAAGAGAAAAAAGAAAGAAAAAAGGTATTTAGATTATGAGCAAATCAAGCCAAATATCTCAAACGTTCCCCTTCTCCACGTGGAAGCAGCACACAAATACTCCGGACGACTTCTGGCTCCAGACAAAAATACCATCTTGAATCACAGAATCACAGAATGACACGGGTTGGAAGGGACCTCAAGGATCATGTAGTTCCAACCCCCCTGACTAGCAGGGCCACCAAACATACACCTTTACTAGATCAGGTTGCCCAGAGCCCCGTCCAACCTGGTCTTGAACACCTCCAAGGACGGGGCATCCACAACCTCCCTGGGCAGCCTGTTCCAGGGCCTAACCACTCTCCTAGTGAAGAACTTCCCCCTAACATCCAACCTAAATCTTCCCTCTTTTAACTTAAAAACTCCCTCAGCCTGTCCTCATAGGGGAGGTGCTCCAGCCCCCTGATCATCTTTGTGGCCCTCCTCTGGACCCTTTCCAAAATCTCCATGTCTTTTTTGTACTGAGGGCTCCACACCTGGACACAGTACTCCAGATGGGGCCTCACAAGAGCAGAGTAGAGAGAGTCAATCACCTACCTATCCCTGCTGACCACCCCTCTCCTGATGGAGCCCAGGAACTCATTTGCTTTCTGGGCTGCCAGAGCGCACTGCTGGCTCATGTTAAGTTTCTCATCTATCAGGACCCCTAGGTCTTTCTCTGCCGGGCTGCTCTCAAGAACAACTCCTCCCAGCCTGTACAGGTGCCTGGGGTTCTTCCAGCCCAAGTGCAAAACCTTGCACTTTGCCGTGTTGAACTTCATTAGGTTCACCCGAGCCCAGCTTTCCAGCCTGTCAAGGTCCCTCTAAATGGCATCCGTTCCCTCCACCGTATCGACTGCACCACTCAGCTTGGTGTCGTCAGCAAACTTGCTGAGGGTGCACTCCATTCCCTCATCGATGTCATTAATAAGGATGTTAAAGAGCACCGGTCCCAAGACAGACCCTTGAGGGACGCCGCTCATTACTGGCCTCCACCTGGACATAGAGCCATTGACCACCACCCTCTGTCTGCGGCCTTTCAACCAATTGCTTATCCATCTAGTTGACCACCCATCAAATCCACTTCCCTCCAATTTTGAGATGAGGATGTGATGGGGGACCATGTCAAAGGCCTTGCTCAGGTCCAGGTAAATGACATCGGTCACCTTCCCTTCGTCCACCAATGCCGTCACTCCATCATAGAAGGCCACAAGATTAGTTAAGCATGACCTTCCCCTGGTGAAGCCATGCTGGCTGTCTAGGATCACGTGCTCGTTCTTTATGTGATCAAGCATGTTGTCCAGGAGGATCTGTTCCATAATCTTCCCAGGCACGGAGGTGAGACTCACCGGCCTGTAGTTACCCGGGTCCTCCCTGCTCCTCTTCTTGTAAATGGGAGTGACGTGACCCTTCTTCCAATCATCCGGGACCTCACCTGACAGCCATGACTTCTCAAATATGATGGAGAGCGGCTCAATATGATGGAGAGCGGCTCTCACTGCTGCAGCACGGTAGCTCCTCCCTTTCCATTCCCCCCACGGAGTGACCAAGAACAGGAATTCACTGCCCAAGTTCTGGTTTGGGGTGATCAGCTTCAGTTTTTGTCAGTGCTGCAAATTATTGTGCATTTTGCTACTTTCCATCTATTTTCCATACTCTATATCCTAGATGATGACTGTTTATGAAGCTTATTAATTACTAAGATTTACCATCACAAAGAAATGATAAGATCACAATCCATATGTACCCCAAGAAATTCAAACTGCCCAGTATGTGGTTCCTACAGGGACCTCAATATGAGTTTCACTGAGAAATACAGAAGATTAGAATAGGTATCACATAGAACAAGTGTATCTTATTCCTATACCACAGAATCATGAACATGGCTCAGGTGAACAGCTGGCAAGGGAAGAAATCCTTTAATAGCACTGGGTAGACCTCTAAAACTCAGATCAGCCTTCCTATCATCATTGCTCAGTGGACAACATTCTTGCCTAAGTTTATCTATACCAAGTGCAAAACATTATCTAATAGTTTGATACAGAAATCTGGTAAAAATAGATGCAAAGAGTCAACATTATCAAGTGATTAAATTAGAACAGTTTACACCCATGTGAATTTTGACAGAAAATAACGCAATTCATCCAGTACAGCATATTGAAATAGTGAGCAGTTTTGAATGGCAGAGGTTTATTTCCGCTCAGATTCCTGTTATTGCACCCACTGTCTAACAGCAAGTGTTCCACAAAATCCTTCCAGATTTCCGTGTTACAAATATAGCTCTCTGACTTGAAATGTTGCAGGTGTCCACTGTGCAAGTGGGAGTCAGACAGATCAAACCCTTTGAAGGCTGTAATTGTGCTCTACTCCTACAGCTCTTCCGATACCAATAGAACGCAGCTTCAGAACAGCTTCTTAATTCAATGTGTTTTCTAAATTGAGTCTCCTCCCTGTTTCATCCTAAAGTTGTATTCTTGAGAAACAGTTCTTCTCCCAAGCAGGAAATTGGAACTGACAGGTTTACTCAAGTAACTACCCATAAAACTAAAGAGTTGTGCATCTGTTACACGGTAGAACATGAATACACGCACACATGGTGCAAACCTTTGGTGAAAGAGAGGTCTGTTACTCTCTCCATCTTCCGATCAAGTTCTTGATCTAATGCGAGTGCAGCATACAGTGGGAGCTGTGTGTTATTGAAGCTACTGTGCTGACTGGGATTAACTTTAAAAAGAACACGTTTTTTAATAGCCATTAAGGATGCAATGAAAAAACACGTGCATGTATCCATGAAGGCTTGAAATTACATTTTCCTGATATCTCCGGGAAACAGGAGAACCTCAATATTTCTGGACTATACGCAGATTTTTAAATTACTTTGAATTGTAAAGATTTTTATGCTCAAACATACATGAATCAGTTTAAAGGTATTAAAAAAAAAAAAATCGAACAGCTCTCATATTACTTATAGGACAAAAGGATCTTTCTGTAATTATTTACTTAAAAAATATATAAAATAAATAGCTTAAATAAACCATATTAACAGTTTTTCATGGCCTATTGCCTTCAGTTCACACTCATCTACAAAACTGATGCTGAATACCAAACATCTGAATCTCAAATAGCTTACTGTTACCACTAAGCAATTTTATTC
The DNA here is from genome assembly GCF_054131305.1 of Coturnix japonica. Taxonomy (NCBI): domain Eukaryota; kingdom Metazoa; phylum Chordata; class Aves; order Galliformes; family Phasianidae; genus Coturnix; species Coturnix japonica. Next base: position 66,937,049 of record NC_140666.1, read on the forward strand.
TAATGGCTTTCACAAAACAACATAAAATCTGTTCCTTACTCTTTTCTGAAGATGTGCGTATACACTAACTAAACTACAACTATTTTCTTACAAATTCATACTAATACATTCTCTACCTGATCAATCATAGGAACCCCAAAACTGTACCATCCCAGAATGAAAACTCGACTTGGAAGAACACATTCAGGTAGTGCAACCCAGAGATGGAGAGATGCATTTATTTAAGCTTCATGTGCACTGAAAAGAGTCCACATTCCCTGAAAAGAAGAATCTACTTTGAATTTCTTAAACGTTTTTCTTTGACAAATATTTCAGGACACATCTATAAACCCCGTGCTGACAGCACGTGGGCGACAGTTGCCTAAGGAGGGATTATTTGCAATTCCAGTCATTAGAAATTGCAAGCGTGACATTTTGCTGTTCCACCATTGTGCAGTCACGCACAGGATGCTTAAATACCCTGCAGAAATATCCACAGATGAATACTGATCTCAGTTAAATGCACCTGGTCTCTTTTGGTTTGTGCAAAAAAGGTTTTTAATTTAGCAGTCAGAAATTACCATTCCTGCACTAAAGTCTCATTGTCAGATAGAAACAGCTGAACATTTCCTGCCTGTACCTTCCGCTTCCAGCATTAACAATTCCAGCACAGTTTCTTCATCCCTCAGTTTGCAGATAGGTATTTTGCACAGACATTACAGAACATGCCACACTTGATCATGAAACAACAGCCAAGGGGCCTACACACATGAGCTTCTAAATTGGACCACTAAGCTGGAACACAAGCTCTGGCTGCAGCTTACCTCATGCTCACATTTTCAGCGATTCAAGTGGTGCATAAGCACGTCTGCTCACACCCAAAGCAGGTCTCTGTGAGCAAGGTGCCATTCAGCATGGGGCAAAGCTGTGCATGGGAAGTCACAGCTGCCTCCGCCTTACCTCTACAGGAACAGGAACCAAGCACTGTGGGGCTGCTCCCACCCTAGGGGATCTGCGCCCCATCTCTTCTTGCTCTCTCATGCCCACCAGCTGGCTTCACTGCAAGGAGTTGTGGTTTTGGCCCTATGACTTCACTCTGCCCTTATATCCTGCAACATGCTGGATGTCCACTTCCAAGATGGTTGCGTACAGTACCGTACTTAACAAAGAACAACCTTGGGGTCACAATCCCACTGCTATATTTAAGATATTCTGTACTGCGGTTGTAAGTCAAGCATTTAGTTAATAAAGCCAAAGAAATATTGAGAACTTAGAAAAAAGTTCATATTTTTGTACTCATTCCATTTTTAAAATCTTCCACATCAATGACCACGACACAGACCCAGTTTTACTTCACGCAAAATAATTTGCTAGAACATGATACTACTGAACTGACATCCTTATACCAGCTTAACATGAATGGCTTCAAAAATAAAACTCCAAAGTTTGCTCTGCATTACTTGGCACCTGTGGTGAATTAAAAAAGCTCCAACTTTCAAAGCATTCTTTGTGTTCACATAGGAAATGCCACAGAACAAACCTTCCATATTAACCAGCAGTGAGCCCAGATGAACATCTCCTGCACAGGCTGCACATCTCCTCTTTCACTCATATTTGTCTCTTCTTCTTTGTACATGCCTGCCTGCATGCGTGTTGGATTCAGCCCCCTGAAACCACATCATTCTTATGGCTCTGTGTCTGGAGTGAATCCAACCCGGATCCACAGAGCTACTTTCTCTGTTCAGTTTTAAATCATTAAAATACAGAGCACTATTCTGGCTGATCCTCTGTAAACAATTCTCAGAAGAACTGTTGGTAATATTTTGCCATCAACTCAAATACCTGTTTTTCATGCCTGTCTGCCCACCTATATAAATAAATTACACTTTCTAGTTATATGTTACTGTGAAATAGCTCATCAATAACACATGCCCTAAGAACAGCTTTAACACTGAAATCCCACTTGGCCCTGCAGCTTCTCATGATTAAAAAAAAGAATCAAATGACTCAAGAATGTATAAGAACAGGGTGAGCCCACACTACAAATACCATCATAAACACTCCTAGGATTTGTGGCGTCTGAGCACTTTTGGAGTCAACAGCAATTCTATGAATGTTTAATTGGTTTATAAGCTTTTATAAATAGAAAGCAGGAAGAGAGAATAAGGGGATGTGTCCCAGAAGTGCTAGAATGATTCGTAAAAAGCAATAAATCCCATTTGTAAAGTAGAAATTGTCAAATGTAAAGAAAAAAAATAGGATGCATTGGCACTAGAAAATATTGGCATTAAAGAAGCAATTTAAGAAAATATAAAGCTGGGCAATCATTTAGTGAAAACTCATTCCCAGTTCTATAAAAAGAAGAGCATGAAGTTAAAAGATAATAGCTCTGTGGTTTAACAAACAGCTTTATAGCCTTGCTGAGGCCTGCACAATAGCAAATACAGAGAGCAATGGAGAACCTGTTGGATGAATACGCATGTGCTATGCAGAGCAGGGGAAGCCCTGGCTTGATCATTAGCTACGGTATGTTAATGACTGAAAGAAAGGGGTTCCAAAACTGATTAGTCTGACAACAACAACAAAACTATTACCAGGACATTCATCAGTACAAAAGCCAGTAAAATTTGAATTTAAAATTTGGTTCCTTAGAATTTCATCAAGAAGCCCAGATCTCCAAATACATTTTAATCTTAATGAATCACTGTAATAAATGATGTTTTAAACCACACACCCACATAAACTGAAAACATTTACCCAGAAGCTCCAAGATGCAGTAAGCTCTAAGACATACTCAACTGTTAATATTTCTTGTAGCTTACTGCCACTGCCTGAGGGATGCCAGAAATATATTCAACAAAGCCAAGAGGCAGTGAATTAGCCATCTTCCTGCTTGCAGGGCTAGAGCAGTGCCTCACCATGGTATTCTCACAGCAAAGGGGAGACTGTGGTATAGGCACACCAAGATACTAACACTGAAAACAGGTTTCCATTTTGCTTGCTAAATTTTTTGCATGTCTGAAAGAAACCATCTTTCGATCTTTTATTAACTTTTTTTCTGGCAGATATCATCAGTAAGATCTACAGTCACAGCTGCAAATTTGGAGGAGAAAGGATGAAAGAAGAAACCTACCAGCCTATGAAAGCTAAGTCTATATGCTTCCAGTGCTTCTTTCTGGCTTGCTCTGATACACTGCTGGAATTAGGCTTTAACCACTCCTTAGTTCTCATTCAGAGTCTTGCATAATTAAAGCACCAGACCCTTATAAATTAAATGAGTTCAGCATTAAGATTACCAAGAGTCTTTTGATGGAAGCAGGTTCAGGCAAGACTTTCACACTATGTCTTGAAAACTAGGTAATGATAAATCTTGGCAGGCCCAAAGGACAAAGAAATTACTGCTTTTACAATATTAGATGGCTTGAACCAGCACAAAAATAACAGCTTCGGGATACACAAAGCACACCTGAGGTTAACAAGAAGTCATGCTTTTCTCAGCTTAAATTCTAGCACACACTAAAACCTTAGAACATTTTGTTTATGGAAAGCCTGATAAGATAAATGCTGCTAATCCAAAAATCAATAAAAATAAATGAGCTTTGCCAGAAATAATAGTTTACCTTGAACATACAACGAAAAGAGAGAATTTCTGCAGGAAGAAACTGAAGCAGCTGCATCAGACCTGCATCACTACGCAGCTCTTTTTGCGAGTTCATCAACAGATCAAAGGCAGATGAAATGCCAGGTGAGAACAAGGAAACACTTCAGTGCTCAGCAGAATGGGATCCAGCATCATCAGTATTAAATTGCTTGTGTCTCTATCTTGATTTCAAAACCCTTTTCATAGTATTATCAATTGGGCTTGTCAGCACACTGCCTCCTTCAACAAGGATTTAAGTTTTGCATGAATGTTTACTGTATCATCACCCACAATTTCCTGAAAATTGTTAAAATCTGAAGAGGTTTCGGTCTCCACTTGGAGTCAGCACAGAACTCTGAATTCTAGCAGCACTGCCATACTGAGGAGCAACTTGCCATGCAAACAGAAACTGGAAGTGCTTTAGAAGAGAAGACTGACTCCTTGCTCTACCTTGATCTTGCTTTTGTCAAGTGTTGTAATGAGCTGCTCAGGGAAGCAGTGGAATTTCCATTCCAGGAGGCATTTAAGAGATATGTAGACTTGGCAACAAGGAATACATCTTAGTGATGGGACTTGGAAGGTCACGTTGATGGCTGAATTTGATTATCTTGAAGGTATGTTCCAACCTAGATGGTTGTACCACTCAAAAAAGTACAGACATTCCCCAGTGGGAGTCAGCTTGCAAAAAGGCATTTCAACACAGATAAAAAGTTCTGATATTGGAGACAGGGTATCAGTATTTTCTGTGACTGAAAAATCATGCAGCAAATAAACCACCCTTTTGGAATACTACATCAGAAAAAAAGGAAGGGCTCTGAAGTGAAAACTGCATAAAACCTTCAGAAAGGAATGGTAAACTGGTCAGACCTTGGATCAAATTCTAAGGTCCACCTAAAAATGTGCAATGAGATTTTGGCATTATCTCATCCTAAAACTCAGGGAACAGTTGTGGAGGTCATGGCTACAGTAACAGTAACAGTCATGTCCTGAACAGCAGGTTTTACAGAGGTAAGAGGTAGCCCCAAATTCATTATAAGGAGCCCTCATTTTAGGTTATGAAAAGATCCATTGACATTTGTATGGATGCGTAACATCTGCATAAAGCTGCAAACAGTTTTAAGTGTCATTTACCATTTTTTATCCATTTCTTTTCTGTTTGAATGGGTTGCTCTGGATGTCACTATCACCAGTAGAGCAGGAAAAGCTGAATCGGGGATGCTGTTACAGGCTGGGTGGCAGCTATGTTAAAATGCTAAGAACGAACCAGCTGTCTTTTGATTTTAAATACAGTAAGCACACTTTTGTAATGAGGCAGCCAAAACATCCCTAAAATACATGTCAGTAACCACCAAAAACAAAAGCTTATGCAAAATTCTCACAAACAAAACTGTACATCACTGGATATTCTTGCTGTAGCTTTCGAAATTGACTATTTTAAGTTTCTTGAGTTACTGTTTGTTTAATGAAGATGGTTGTTAGCAAATACAGCATTTCTTTAAGTTTAATCATAGAATAGCTTGGGTTGGAAGGGGCCTTAAAGATCTCAAATACTAGTTCCAACATCCCTGCTTTGGTCAAGGTTGCCATTTACTAGATCAGGTCCTGCTTTCTAACTAGGCCCTGAATACATCCAGGGATGGGCATTCACAATATTGAAGGCAATAATTTTTATGGGAAGCTGTAGGGTATTTGGATACAGAAGGAGCTAAACTTCAAAGAGAAAAGGTAGTAAAAGAAAAGCTAACATACTGAAGCCAAGGTCCAACAGGCAAGGAGGGCATAGCTCCCTGCTGAAGTCAATGGGCTTTTGTGTACAAAGGACACTAAAGCATTCTGCAAGTCAGGTTCAACTACCCCACATCTTTGCCCAGAGCCAGTAATCATTTTAAATATGACTTCTAGCCTAGCAAGTAGCATGCATTAAATCTAAATGACACAGGGAAATTTAAGCTGAAAAAACAGCACAGAGAAACTGGAGCTGCCCTAGCATGGTTTCTACTTCAAAGTTTATCTGTAGTCAGCATAGTCAATGCCATTCAGGTGCTGACAGCACTATACAGGAACAATTACATCCTGAAATTTTGCTTGTTATTTCACTCACTGGAAAAGCTGGACCCCAGTTAGCAGTTTGGAGGTAAAAGAAATCACTGGTATTTTACTAGTCACCTACAGGGTGGTGGCGCCTACACAACATTAAAAATTCACCAGCATTGGACAGAACATGCCAGCAGTTCTTAGCAATAAACTGATATGTGCTCCTGAAGAACAGCTCTTTCAAGGTCTAGATAAGCACAGAGATAAGCATAAGCTTTGAATCTTACAGATATACAAAAAGTAAAGAAAAAACTTAGGTAGAGCAGAAATGGGATACAATTCTGGAAAGGAAGGGAAAGCTCTTTCAAAGCAAATACCCAACTTAATTGGGTATGTAATTACTGATGTACTTCTTATTGTGGAGAGTTACACATATCAGCTTTTCATAAAGAACAGGGAGAAAGAGATTGTGGAAGAAATGTAACAAATATAAAATGATACTGAAATGAGCTTTGCAAAGAATTCTCACTCTGTGGGCCATTTGCTGTCACCTGAGCCCCAGATCAGGTGATGTCAACCCCATGAGTTCAATTCATATGAATTCCACAAGATGCAGACACCCATGCAGTTTCATGCTTGCAGCACCACCGTTGTACCTTTCAAGACCAAAGCCCAGCCCTCCTGCAAACCATCCAAACTGTTAACATAGCTTTTGCCCAGATAATTTACACAGATGAAAAACAGCCTCCAGGTCCAGGAAGCAAAACACCTTTATTCACACTTAATATATTCTGGAGCTCCAGAAGCCATTTTCCACCACATTTTAAATATTTTTTCCCACTTGCAATTTCTTACCTGAAGAGTTTTGACTTTTCCTAAAACGTTCTCCTGTGACATTGCTTGGATGGCCTGTTCACTCTCTGTCCTCCCATCAGGTATAAAAATACTGTCATGGGAAAAAGCTCGACTGCCCATAGAATAATGGGAAGACCTGGAAAACAGTTAAAAAGTACAGCAATTAATTCATGAGAGCATCTCTTCATATCATAACTGCGTTGCTGTGTTCTGTCCTCTATTCGAAAGCTTTGATCATTCTCAGAGGAGAGGTATCCAAATCTCTGTTACTAAAAGGCTGATGATTCCTTCTCATACAGTTTCCCTTCTTGGGAGGGTGTAAAGTGGGATGTTTTTAATAGAAATGTTGAAAGGTTAAATCAATTTTCCCTAGAAGCCTCAAATCTAAACGCTACTTTTGGTATACAGAGTAGATGATGATGATGCATACATTACCAGTCTGCATACCTAAAAAGCCTGCTTTCATGCTTGGCCAGAAGTTGTTATAAAATAAAGATAGGAGGTCCAAAGCAAAGGTAGCACTAACACAGACAGAGTTAGTCTACTACACCATACTAGTCTACATTGAAAGAACAGCCTCGCCACGCTCATTACTTAACCATTTCTATCACCTTGAGTATAATCACACTGACAATAAAATGTTATTAAACTGATATGAAGGATATCAGACCATCCCACATGTGTTTTATTAGCAACAGAGAGTGATGCCCATATGTTACTGCTAAACTTGACACAGTTGCAAAGGTAGGGAGTGCATTGGGGACAACCTGCTTACATGCCTGCTGTAATCCAATGGGAAAGAGATTAAACCAAAGGGCTCTTCAAGAAAACGGAGAATTAAAAAGTTTGTGAGAGCTCCTAAACCTTCCGATTTAATAACCTATTTGCAACTCCACTGAATCCATTTACAGCTTCAGCAAACTTACAAACTTTGGGAGGGGGAGGGGGAAACAAAACAACACCAAACAAATTTTTTACACCAATGTAACCAACATAACCTCCTAGATGTAATAGAGAACAATAAAAAGCAAATAAGAAAAGCAAGGAAGACAGATCCTTCTGGAGACAGATAAGTAAAAAGACAAACAAAAAACATTAAACCCTCACATACTTAAGAAAAACCATATACTCTCTTTTTCTCCCTCTAAAAACGTGCCAGTAGTTTAATAGCACACAAAATAACCCTATCACGTATTACGGAATGTATTCAACTTGTTAACTTGCATTTTGTCCCCTAGGATATGATCATCATTTTTAAAGATAATAAACACAATATTTTCTCACCAAGTAGAAATGCTATAAAAGGTCAAAATAACTCTGATTATATTACGTAAAGTAATGCCTCCTATTTATTTCCATGGAAAATACGATACGAAGAGAACAACAACACTATTTGATAGAGCAAATTCTCAGCTACAAAATACCATTCTACAACACAATCACCACCAAAGCTATCTATTTTCACCAGCCACAAACAAGATCCTGCATGCCATACTTGTAAAAATCTGCACCAGTGAAGGTGCCCCACTGTTACTAGCACCACTGCTGAAATGCACCATCTGCCACCTCACTGTGCTCACATCCACTGTCCAGCCTACATAAATGCTTGGCAAGTACCAATGAATGTCAGTAGGTACAATTTTTTCCACGTGGAGGAATTCAGTGACACACCTTCACTTCATATGCACTTCTATGTCAGACACCATTTTGTCACATTGCCCCTCTGCTACCATCTGTCACACAGCAACAAAATGTAACTGAATACTGGTGGGAAGGGGCAGCCTTTACTGTCATATCACCAACATCCACCTCTGATGTCACAGACCAAGATGATAAAATAGGAGGCATTACTTGCAAAGCAACCTTTGCATAAGGTGTTCATGACATTTATAACAAGATTTTTTCACAGGTAGACTGAAAATAATAGGAAAACAGCCTCCCACATCTTCCCTGATTTTTATATAGAGGATATATCTGTGTTCATGAAATAAATCATCCAAGCTTTTGGGACGAACATGCACAGAGCTCACTGTATCAGTCCACCTGGAGCTCAAGCACAAGAATAAGTGGAAAACTATTTTTTGTAATCCAAGATTACTATTTGAACAACATGCTTCATTTGAAACAAATCATAGTGCAATCAAGCAAAGAGTTGTTCAATATTCCATAGCATTTCTAGCCATCAAAGAGAGGGAGCATTTAACTGATGCTATACACTATTCTAGATTTTTTTTAAATAGAAACCTCAACTTGCCTTTGGCTGCTGAGGCTAATATGCCTTCTTTTAGAAACCTTCTATTAGAGAAACCACAAAAGTATATTTTTAAACTCTCCTCCCAAAGGGGTTCTGTACTGAATCATCATGACTCAGCCTGTACACATGTGGTGGAACTGCATGGCCTTGGAAGACACGACAGAAAACTACCTTCCCTGGCCATCCAAGAACCAGACCACGAACTATTATTTCAGAAATGTCACCTAAATGGAGACAAAAATCCCATCAAGTCTGGCTTGCAAAGTGAGGGTTGTGACATGAAGCTCAGTGAAAGCTGTTTGTGTTGTGGTTTTTTTTAACTTAACCATTCAGGTGAGTTTGAAGTAAAAGCTCCAGCATTACATCCAATGAAGGTAATACAAAAATCTATGTATTCACAGACCTTTGCCCATGACCAAAATTGAGGGGAATATGCAAAATTTGACATATCAGCCTATGCTAACCTCTCCTTCAACTGCAGGGTTGTGTTTGACCTTACTAATGCATCTGTTAATATCTAAGTGGGGAAAAGCCGACCTGCAACTTTTGAACTGAAGAGGGTTCACTAGCAGTTCAAATCCCAAAGCAAAGAACAGACAACCACAGGAACTTCCCAATAATCTGAACCCCCAAAATGGCAAAGAAGAAAGACTTGTTGAGGTCAGTGCCAGTGGACTGTCTGGCTCGCAGCTGTGGGCAAAGCACTTCCTCATTCTTCTACAGAGCTGAGGAAACCCTTGGTGGTCAGATTGCATCTCCTGCCTGTGAGCTCATCTAAAAAATCTCTTGTTGATGAAACACAATACACTGAGGTTTGGCTATATGCAAATCTGTGTTTATGGCTACTGTGATCAGACTTAGTAAAATGTCACCGAAAGCCTCCTTTGGGCCACCAGATCGTGTGAAAGAACTTGGGAACTTTGTGACCTACAATGATAGGAACATTGAAATGGAAAGTCCAACCAGCTCAGTACCCTGTCTGTGACAAGTGGCCATACTGGCTGGTTAGGACCATGCTGAGCATCTCTCTGATATTCTCCCATACATCTGCTGCTTTCAGTTTAGGCTCCACTTTTTTACAAGATGAAGAACAAAATCAGAATTGTTTGTTTTGTTTTGTAGAGCTAAGGCCAAACCTGTATTTTGAAAACTTTTAACTTCTTACCAAAACGAACATACTAAAAACTGTCAGACATGAAGCATTTGCATGAAACCCTGCTGTGAATTAACCTGGGACCTCTCTCTTCTGCATCCTCCCAGAATGTGCTTCAGGTACATCGGACAATTCAGCACTGCATGACTGAGAAATTCTGAAAGCCCTGTGCCCAATACCCACTAAAAATGGCTTAATTTTACTTCTTAAATGTCTTTCCAGGCTAAAGAACACCAGAAAAAAGCATATTCAGACTTTGTAGTAACTTTGTTTCTTTCACAGGTGAGTTTAAAAAGCATTTAAGGCTATCTCCAGACTATCTGAATTTTCTGAAAGGTCTCTTATTTTACTCGTTTGGATTCTTTCAAGTCTCTCCAGCTGTGAGTCCGGCAGATTATATCACAAAGGTTCTTTTTCCACCCCTTTTCTCACTCCCCTTGTGTTCTACTTTTAGAAAGACTGAATTTCTTTCAAGTCATAATACAGTAGGGAATAACTGATTCTCTTTTATTTTTACTACCATTCTTACAGCTGAAGATTTTCTCTGAAGCCTTTACACAGTAGAATCCTTCCCAGTTCACATCTACAGACTGTTTCAGAAATCTCTCTTCTCAACTAAAGGGCATGTGGGCACCAGGAACAGCTTTGGATAGATTCAAGGTGTGCCAGAGGAATGGGTTACAGTTGTAACCACAGTTGAAGTTGTGGCTCAGATCTTAGGAAAACATCAGCATCAACTGCTAAGTATTTCTGCAGGTAATACTGACGATGACACTTCAGAGGCTGTTTGTGCTGAAAATAATTGAATCATAATCTGACTCACTTCTAGAAACCTGACCGAATTAAATGAATCATGGATGTGCTACTCCAAAACGCACAGCACTTAGAGCAAATCCTTAAAGACATTGTCTCTGAAGATGTGTTGTTACCCAAGCAGTCTGTTCCAGTTTCTTTTTCAGTACACAAATTTTCATAATCATTATTATATTTTTCACAGTTGGAGTGAAGGTAAATTTAAATTCCATGAATTCTCAGAGCTTTCTTTGCTCTACTTTCACCTCAGTATAAATCCCTGAAGAATAATTTTTTTTTTCCCTCAGAAGAAAACTAAGAACAAGAGCAAACAGGAATATTGTTCTTCAGTCATCCACGGCTGCAGACTGTGTGTGTATAGCATGGGATCTCTTATCAGCTCTAGCTACTACATATTATGAGTGGGTGGGCCCTTTCTTCCCTTATCTTCCTTCCCATGTGTTCTTGTCACTTCTTTTATGCCTGCTTAGTGGTTCACGTGAAACAACTGAGGGAAGTTATTTAGGTAAATAACTAACTTGGAAAAAAAATAAAACCCACATCTTCCTGGTCTGGCTGAGAGGTGACTGGCATGAGCACTTGTGTCAGCTGCAGGAGAGCTGCTGGAAGGAGTCTGACAACTGCAGTCTGGACTTTGATCCAGTTATACTGCTGTGGGACTGCACCTGTAAGTAAATCATGGTAGGTACAGGGGTGACACTACAGAGAATACAAGGCTAAGTTTACCTAACTTCCTCCTGAGCTACTTTTTCTCTCAAAGACAAGCATGATGTCCTCAAAAAGAGAAAGTTTTGCTAGCAGGTTAACACTCAGCTCTTGCATAATCCCGCACTGATGAATTACTGTCGTACAGAAATCTCACACCACCAATTGCCTCTTCAGAATCTCATAACTGTTCCTCCTACTCTGATATTAAAGAGTTAGAAATAGAAAATGGAAAATAAAGGAAAAGAAGGCGTTGTTCTGTTCTTTCATGTTCAGACTCCAAAAAAACAACCACATGAAAAACAGTCTCATGACTTCCACTGCTCTAAATTTATAATAGAAACCAATTTTATAAAACCAAACAGGAATAGCCAACTTTTTAAGATTCAGCCATTTTTAACACTGAAAAATTCACTAAGTATGCTATGCAAGAACAAACGTGTTTTAGCCATGAACTGACCCTTTCAATAATCCCTTCAAAAACATCTGAGAGTCACCTGCCGTAACAGTGCTGCACAGAAATGATAGGTACAGAGATAGCTTGCCCTTACTTAATTTGTTTAAAAAAAGAAATCTGATTCCAACTCTCTTTCTCTCCTGTGAATGCCTTCAGGACTGCCAGAGATGAAAAACAGAAACTGTATTATCTATTCATTCCAGAGATTCATTAATACTTTAATAGTTCAGAGTGGACTGTAATTCTGAGATGCATTTGTCGCTATTTTCTTTCATCTGTTTGCACAGTGCTGGAACATGAGTTTTAGCTCTAAATCCAGACCTCAATCAGCAGATTGGCTTCCTGGCTTGCCCTGTATTCTCACTGTGGACCTGATCCTAACCCTGACCTACAGACTGACCTCCTTGCTCAGCCCAGGACTGCCTTATCATCCAGATACTGTCTTATCTGTGCACATGATTGGACTTGGATCTGTCCCTGTTATCCTTGCTTTTCTACCCTATCCTTGTACTGTGAGACTGGGCTCTGGGCAGCAAGGCCCCTACCCTGTTGTGGAATTGCCTTAGTGTCAAATCTACCTTCCTTCAGGGAGCACCCCTACTGTCACTGCTCCCTGGTGGGAAGATAATGACATAGTACAAGATAATTCTTGACATATGAGTTTTATGTAACTATTCACTATATCTTTTGAGTATCAGTATACAGTGCAAAGAAAGGCAGCACTCTGGTTCCCAGTAATTCTGCAAGTAACATAACTTGAGGATCGTGGACAACTCACCAGCTATCACAGAAATACAGAGTAAAGAGCAGAACTCTAAATGGTCTGGATATTACACTTCACCTGGGAATCCACTACATGTGTTGTCAAGGACTGAGTCACTGAGAAAGTGTACTGAAGAGATCTCAAATCATATATTATATATATACTACCATATATTATATACTATATTATATGTATACACTATATTATATACTGTATTATATATTATGTTATATTATGTTATATTATGTTATATTATAGTGTGAATAATAAAGCAGCTTTATATCCAATGGTTAACAAAATAATAAAATAACATGATGGCATTGCATGCAAACTACTAGTAAGTGATAAAATTGCAATGGGAGGTGGAAAGTCCTAACTCACATACTTGAGAACGAAGCTTCCAAAGCACAAAGAAAGACTTAGCAAAGTTAGTAACAGAGAGGAGAAAAAAAAAGAGTTGAGGTGCCAAGAAAAATGCTAAGCATGATGTTAGACTTACGTCTTATGTTCAGTAAAGACACCAGGAACCATTTCAGGAAGGCTTTCTGCAATCTTCCTACCACTCAGTACAGATCAGAAATAGCTGCTCGTAAAGCGGTTGTGGATCCTATTCTTGTGCTGCTCAGCTGCCACATAAATTGGAGAAAAGAAGGAGCAACCCCAGCTTCACCACCACAGGTAAGGAATCCTCTAGAAGAATACATTCAAATGGACTGGTGAGAGCAAAGCTGCTCTTTGCCACAATCTTCTCTGTCCTGGAACATCCCTTGATTCCCACGATGTGCCTCATAACCCAGAAATAAGAAACTTGTTCAACACAGATCTGAGTCTGCTGACACAAGTGAGGAAAATTCAACCATCACGCTTTGTTTCTAAAATCCTTAAAAGAGCTGTGCATCACTTTGCTTGGGACTTAATTCAACCAGTGCACCGCTAATAAGAACACTTTAGGAAAAGATGCGCACCAAGCGCTACTATTTAAGGCATTCCCAATGAAGGCAGGCATTCACAAGGGGAAAAAATACATTAAATAAAAGTTTTCTTATTCTTCCTATTTTGACAAAGCAGATTTCCAAAAATTCTATTTTACAGGTGGTTGGGTTTCCTCCTCCCCACTCTCAAATTTAGAAACTCAACAGCTGAGCTCTTGGTGAATCATTTTCATGAGATCAAATGCTCTAATAGTCATGCCAAAAAGAAATATATATATAAATACAACCATTAAAAGTTTATGTATTAGGCTTCCAAGTTTGAGTTGAAAGTAGAAACAAAACTTTATTTTAAAAAGACTTGAAAATATAATGAGCTGCTTTGAGAAATTTTAGGAAAGACTGCGTGCCAACAGGTATTTTGATGTGTCTGCTTTATAACAGTCTATCTAAAGAAGATACTGAAAAAGACTTCCTGTATCTTGTGATCAAGCTTTAAATGAAATCTGTTGGGTGGCATGGAGCAGAAATATAAATCTTCACATCCTGCTCACTGCCATCTACACCGAATCTGTTATGTACAGGTAGTACAGGTCAACACTAAAGAAAAGAGACCTTAAGACTTGTTCTACTCTTTTCACTACCCCTCTCAATGTAACACGAGAGAGGCTGTTCATATGAACTGTATCACCCATACAACTGGCAAGGAAATGTGAGAAGTGAGGTGAACATGCCATCACAGCAGGGGCTCGGTTTGCTCAGAAGGCAATGTGAAGTCCAGAAAGAGACTGAACAGTTATTCCTATCATTATCTTTTGCCTTATTTAACCAATCACCACATATTCATGTGAAGTAATTACTTTAGCAATAACCTGAGAAATGACAAAAATATAACTGCATTCATTTTTCAGGTCAGTCTCTATGACGGTGGGACTGAATGCCATTGATCAGCCATTAGTTAACAAAGGCCATTTTTGACATAGATGAGCTGGTCATTGTTCATATGAAATGCAAAAATGAAAATGAAATATTCAGAAGCTAAAATGAAGATAAAAGAGATGAGTAATAATGAGCAAATAGTATCACTCCCTAGACCTAATATAATATGTTATCGGAGGAGGAAAAGACCACAATTACCTGCAGAAATTTCCAAGCTGAATGCACTATTTACAGAATCAGTGTTTTCTAAACTACATGCTCATCTGGGAACAATCACAGAAAGGGTGGATGAGCACACAACAAACCTCTGCTACCTCTAACTTCTGTGAAAACAAGTACAAGAATACAGGTCCCCTTCTGTACCTGCCAGAAAAAACAGTGTTTTATTTGGAATCTGTGCTCTTTCAAAGCTGTGACACTCCTACCCATGTATGCATAAACTCAGTATAAGCTGCACTCATAGGAACAAAGTTCACATGGACTAAAAGTAGACACAGTACTGAAAGGTACAAACTAGGGTATGTGGGTCCTTTTCCTTTTTCTTGTTTTTCTTTTTTTTTTTTTTTAAGGGACTTAAATCATGGCTTTCATGCAATCGCTTGTTGACATAATTCCCTCTTCACTTACAGTGGAACTCTTTGCTTATTCCTCCCACCAGTAAGTAACTCGAAAGGACTCTTCCTTATCCTTTACATCACTGCAATTCACCATTTTTTTCCACTTTCTGTAGGCTTCTTTCTCAAAGTTCAGTCTGTTAGAGAAATAACATTCTAACTACGTTGTTATTTATGCTTCCTTCCCTTCCTCTGCTTGAACACTTTTGCCCATTCAGACACAAAATTCAAAAGCAATGCAAGATTAAAATATATAGGTCAGATAACTCTTCAGTAAACGATAATCTTTTTCAAAATTTTTATGGGAGATAAAATAATATGATAAAGGACAGCAGTGACAAAGTAGGAGACTTCTGTTTCACTCAGGAGCCTTCTGCTCACCCATCTCTTGCAGCTTTGTGCGTGTGTGGCCTGATTTGTTTGCTGCTGTGTGTCTACATTCACCACCCAAGGGTGGCTCTCTTGGGAACTTCCAGTCACAACCAATAAAACTCCTGACACGGCTTAAGAGCATGCTGTGCACCCTGCCCCAGCTCTGGTCCATAAGCTGTTTACTCCTTATTTTGCTGATCAATAAAGTCTAATAATGAGAACTGTGCAAAATACTCATCCTATGCCTTAAATCCATATGAAGCATGTCTTCAAGTGCAGACATTGGGTAAATATTACAAAGATTTTCCTTCAGCTCTGCAAGTAGCCAGTTTACATCTCTAGAATTGAGGTCTCCTGGCAAGATGTCAGCGATCAAGGGAAGATAACTTTGAAGTTTTAGTGGTGTGACTGTCAGAAACCAGCCTTTGTATCTGCAAGGGAATACTCCTGTCTTCCACAAAAATGAAAATTAAGGCATTTATACAGTCTCACAAATTATCTGACCAAGTGCAACAGGGATACAGTTTGAAAAGCAAATAGCTTAGAACTAATGTATTCTGAGAAATCACACCACTTAAGTATATAGTCTGCATAAGCAGAAAAGAAACTGAATTCATAAGGTGAGAAGTACCTGCTGCGCAGTCTGGCACAGCTCTATGAGAGCAAAGAGCTGGGTGTTTCAGGGCCAGACTTAACAGCAGCTCATGCTGACAAATTTACAGCAAACACTAAGCCAAGTTGTTCACAAGACCATAAATGTCTCACATCTTATAGGCAGCATACCACACCATGGAGAACGAATTACCATCTTTAGGTAGTTTCCTCTTAATGAAGATGATTTTATGAGGGTGATTCGAGAAGAGTTTTATGAGAATTACGAAGAACTGGATGGGGATTTACAAATAAAAAGGTCTCATTTCACAGACAGCACATTCAATAGACTGATGTTTCCTGAGAGACTTTTTCCTGGAAAAAGAATGTTGTCACACTTGCATCTTAAAGACTTGTAAGGTTTAATGCCACATCTTTTGAAATATTGCATTGAGAGAGTCCAAGTAAAGGAACTTCTACTTTTCTTTTAATAAAAATTGGAACTTGTACTACACTTTAAAATATGCCATCTTTTCATGCTTTTAGAGCTTGAAGCAAATGTATTTATAAGCTACTCTAGAATTTAGCAATATAAATATACTACTAGTTACTTGTATTTGTTTTGGTTGAATTCTATATGAATAATGAAAAGTGCGACAATGTGTTTACTGGCAGACAACCTATAAACAGCTGTATATGTTAGATTACTTAAATAGCTCATCTCTGCGTTTAACACAAACATCTGAAATTATACTGATTATTAGAACTGGTTGCAAGATCATGCCAACAGGGTAGAAGGTCAATGGCTCAATGTCTGGACAGCAATCAGTGACACTATAGTGACAAGTGCCCCTCAGGGGTCTGTACTGGGACTAATCTTCAGTATCTTCATCAGCGACATTGACAGTGATATCAAATGCACCCTCAACGAGTTTGCAAATGATTCCAAGCTGTGCAGTGCAGCAGACATGTCTGACAGATGGAATGCCAAACACAGAGATCTAGGCAGGCTCAAGCAGTGGGCCCAGGAGAATCTCATGAGGTTTAACAAAGCCAAGTGCAAGGCTTGAGTATGAGCTGCGGCATCCTCCACTACCAATACAAGATGGGGGATGTTAGGACAGAGCACAGCCCTGCCAAAAAGGAGTTGGGGGTACTGCAAGCTGAGCAGACACAGCAATGTGCCCTCACAGCTCAGGAAGCCAGTCATATCAGCTGCATCAGAAGAAATGTGGGCAGCAGGTCAAAGGAGGTGATCCTGCCCCCCTGTGCTGATGAGATCTCACCTGGAGAACTGCATCCAGATGTGCAGTCCTCAGTACAGGAGAGATGCAGACCAGTTGGAATGCATCCAGAGGAGGGCCACAGGAATGATCCAAGGAACGGAACACTTCCTTACGAAGCCGGGCTGAGAGAAGTAGGGCTGTTTAGCCTAGAAAAGAGAACCCTCTGGAGAGACCTCGTATGCATCTTTGAGTATCTAACAGGGGACTACAAGGAAGAAGGGGATAGACTCTTTAAGCAGGGTTCTAGTGTGATAGGACAAGGGGAAATGGTTTCAAACTAAAAAGATGGAGATTTAGACTGAATATTAGAAAAAAGTTTTTTTATAATAAAGGTAGTGAAGCACTGGAATGGATTGCCCAGAACAGTGGCAGACGCCTCATCCCTGGAGACATTCAAGGTCAGGTTGGACATGGGCTCTGCACAACCTGATCTAACTGTAAACATCCTTGCTTAGTGCAGGGGAATTGGACAAAATGACCTTTAAGGGTCCCTTCCCATTCAAACAATTCTGACTCTATGATCACTCTTGTGGTAAAAGGTACTGTAGCTTCTTACAGTCACTTGGCATCCTGCATACATAATGCAGTGCCACAACAGTCGGCCAAATCTCCCACCTACAATGCAGCTATCTTCAAACTCAATTTAATGAGTCAGGCCAAAGAGATATACAAGATTGCACTGCAGAAACCAACATGGAAACCAAGAATGTTCAGAATAAAACAAAATATCTCTGTTTATAGATAGTTACATAAATGCAATACATACTAAATATTACATTTTCACAACCACTGAAAATAACATGCAGGCCGTATTTCTGATATACATTTATTTCTTGAGACAGGCAATTTGGTGCAGCTTTTTAATGCTCTCAGATCTCTTGCTACTCTCAGATGCTCACACTCCCCACTGCAGATCCTCTTTTTCTAAGGAAACAGGATTTGACCAGGAGTGAACTGAACATCTCAGTTAGAAAGTGAAACATGAACCCACTTAGTTTGTGCATCTAGTTTTGTTGCTGCTGCTGCTATTGATTTGCTGTTGGTTTATGTTTGTATTTGCCTGTTATTTTGTTGCTGTTGTTCTTTTTGCCATTTCTCTCCCTAGTTAGAGACTGCTGACTTATTAATTCCATGCAGTTTCTGTGGAGAACATTACTAATGCTCCCTCCCCATTATTTCTGTAGCAAATTCTCAAGCGCTCTTTCTATTCCCTCTTGCCACTGGAATAGGATCTGATTACCAGGTGTCTCTCTCCCCACTCTTCCTTCTACTCTACATTCAGATAGGAGCAGAATAAAATGTTTAATTACAGTGCAAAAGCCGCAGAGGAACAAATTCAAAGATGATATTTCTAATTTGAACCAGAGATATCACCTTGCAGGAAAAAGTATGCAATAAAGTTTCCGTAGCCACCAGCTCAAAGTTCCCTTCCCCCAGTTTTAAAAGCAGAGGTGCCATTAATACTACTGCTCAGACACACTAAATCACGGAGCTGGATTCAAATTCATTTCTGCTTAACCCTGGGATTTCTCTTTTGTATACCTGCACAGCAAGTACTGTGTGCAAGAAGTGAAACCTCAGCTTCTGCAGCAGCACATGTCAAGTCCAGAGAGATGCACAGGCAGCACACAACCGTCTGCCTCTAAGCACTGCCCAAAAGCAGGGGCAAGAAGCTTTGTGTGTGCACAGGCTGCTCCACCGACCCACACACACTTACCTCAGCTCAGTGTTTGGCTCTTCATCAGAGGAGAAGGTACCATTGCAGACGTTCCCAAAGGAGTGGCTCGGCTTCAGTTTGGCTTCCTCGCAGTCCAGCACAGGCTCCCTTTTCTTCCGTCTGCCAAATAACTTCTTGAAAGGCTGGAACTTGCCTGCTTTTTTCTTGTCTGCAGATGACAAGACAAACACGGGCAGGGCTGAGGGCAGCAGCACCCAGCACGACTCACCAGCACACAGGGTTAGTGTCTTCAAAGGAGGAACACGGTCAAAGAGCAAAGCAGCAGCCCGGAGCAGCCTGGCACTTGCAATGTAAATGCTGGGTTGCAATTCCCTGCTGACGTACAGTATTGACAAAGCAAAAGTAAGAACATTAAAACATCCGTTCTTGGATTTAGGGATCAGCTGAAATAAGTGAAAAAGGATAATTTTTCAAGGCCAAAACATAATTTGGGGGGGGGGGGGGGGGGGGGGTCATTTTTAGGCTTTATACCATGCTTATATTTTGTTCTTTTCACCAAAAGACAAGCACCTTTTTTGATTACCCCAGTATCACAGGTGCAGGATCCTGTTTGAGGCTTCAATTGAATTGAAAATCACCTGCTGGACTTTCCTTTTGCAGCCTCATAACTAGGCAGGCCTGCCAATTTACAAATGAGCAAGGAGAACATGAACAAAGTTCTGTTACTTCTCTAATGAGCTATTTAATACACATTTTTCTGACCCCTTTTTTTCCACTCCCCCAAAGCGACAGAGGATAGAATTTAACAAAGCACCTCTTCCTTCAGATACTTCACCAAAACAACACAGCAAAAAGACAAAGCAGACATGAAGACAAGAACAAAACATTTTAAAAGTTAACCAGAAGTTTATTCCAAAAAAAGAATCAAGAAAATAAATGTAGCTTCAGATGACTTTTTCCTCAATGTGCATTAAAGAAAAATCACCAGCAGTTTCTTCTTAAACACTGCCAACAAGTGGTTAATTTATCTGGCTACATTGCACTAAAGAATTTCTAGTTTAAGTTCTCTATCTGTATGTAATTTTGCACTGAATTTACTTAAAACAAGCCAACTTTGAGTCTCAGGTGAGTGGACTGAGACAACTTTTAGCCTCTTGCCCTAATCCAGTCTGAGAAGCATCGCGTCGTACAGGTGACAAATAGTTCTGTAAGCTATTTAAATCCCTCCATGTGCTTTTCTCCCTGTGTGCACACCCTGCTCTTCCCTAAGAGCTGTTGCTCAGCAGGAAGCATCAGTTTAGTTTTAAAATACCTACAAGACTTCTGTAGGAACATTTGACCAGGAAATATGAAAACATCTCTGTAGTGCAACAGCATTCTTCAGTACCACGTCGGGTTTTATGTTCCACTCTGTTATACCTGTGTATGACAAGGTCACACCTAAGTAACACTCACTGCAGCTGCTGGAGGCGTGATGATGGAGTATGTAGTGAGAAAAAACATGCATGAGCACTCTGGAATCTGGCTACCTCCAAGGACAAGTGGTTTCCAAAGAGCAGGGTGCCAGGTGACCTGAGCTGAACCCACGGAGGGAGAAGACTCCCACAAAGAGCAAGAAAGCTGTAACGGACTCCTCAGGAATCTGAGTATATCTGTAGCTGATCAAGGATGAAGCAGGAAACCTTGACTGAAATATAAGTCAAAGGTGCAATACATCCTAACAGCACATTTCCTTTAGAAATCTTTAAGATTTTTACACAGGTACCATCCTTTTCATTCAGCAGTTAAGATTCATGGCATTTGTGCAACTTTGTTAAGACAACACTGCATCCCAGTAGCTGTATAAAGACAGAAAGATGAACTACTGGACTACCAGGTGACATACGCTTGTTTCTCCTTGAGATCTGCTTTCCGTGTGCCAAACAAGTCACATCTCCAGTGAGATCAACTGCCTGCTGCTCCATTCTAACTTCAGAGAAATGTGTTGTTACACAGAGCCTGTACCAGGTAATCAGGTAAAGAGAAAGACTTTTTGCCTTAGGCCACAGCTGCCCCAAGACCTTCACCCAGTTCAGAGACTGTCTGCAAAAACTCATAAAACAAATGGCAGATTATACAGGAGAGTAGCATCAGCATCAGACATGAGACTGAGTGAAAGAGCTGCTTTAACATGTTTCCCACATTGCCTGCTTCCTCAGCCTTCTTTGAAAGTGCCCATGCCTGCTGGGTAATGTAGTCTGCTGCATAAATCAATTTGACTGCAGCATTTTTGAAATGTTCTCAGTGTGTTACATATCCACATGATCTTTGTCCCTTCCTCTTCTAGAAGTCAATGTATAAAACTACACTGCCTCATCAACTACAAGCTGTGTTCACTCCAAGTTTTGAACAGGTAAGACAGATGAACACAGCTTTCATTTCAAAATGAATGAAAGCCAACATGTTTATATCTCCAGCCAAGGCCTGTTTGTTCCCATGTGATTTAGCATGTCCCTTAGCTGATTCCTGCTCCACCCAGCATCATCACTACTGCTACATTACTTTGAATTCTTTAAATCGGGCTTTGTGAGTCACTGCAAAACCAGCAAGCACACTTCCTGCACAGGCTACACACAACCTTCCTGATCCTTACAGCGCAGGCATAAGGAGAAGTCAACTCTAAATGTTAAGTCAAAATCTAGTATGTAAACCTGTCATCAGCCTTTACAGAGGAAAACATGGGTTGATATCACCTACAGGGTAAAATCCTTCCTGCAACAGTAAAACAGTTACAAAAATGGGAATGAAAATATTGGCAATGCAGCAGGTAACAGCCTGTGCAAAAGCCATTCAAGTCTGATGCTGCAGCTCAAATATGGCTCAGCCTTTATGTCCACCTATGCTGCAGAGGGAAAAAATGGGATAGATAAGGCAGAGGGTTGGGGTACCCAGTGCTGTTAACTTGTGTCAAGGGCAACTGCTGAAATAGCCAGGAAAGCTTATGTGGTCCATTTCCTTCTCTCTTTAATCATGCAAACAGGAATCCTGCAAATCCAGCCACAGCAGAACACTGGAAATCAGCAATTAAACCTTTTTTCTGCCTGACTTTCATGTTCAAATCACTGTAAATAGTTACCAGTAAATCAGTTCTGAATCACACACACAAAAAACAAAGTCTCACGAGGTGTGAAATTGACAGATAAATAATGTCGGATGATAACTGGAATGACATGACACATATGGCAGATGCTGCCTTCTCAACTTATTCCAGAAGAGTATCTAAGCATATTGGAATAATCTCTAACCTCTCACATAACTTGTCAGCTACATGAAGCCATGCAGTGTCTAATACTGTAATACAGATAAATGCAAGTGAAACAGGTTTTATTGCCTGCAAATCAGGCATAGACTTTAGACTTCAGCTGGCAAAGTGTACCAGTTGCAAATCGTCATCACGTAGTTTGTATCTATACTTCAGTGTCATCCAAATGCATGATGACTCCTATGCTTTTCAAAAACCGAGAAGAGTCTTCAACATAAGGGCTGGAGGAACACAATGTAACTGCAGCTTTTACAGGGGGAAGAGATTTAAGTGATAAGAAAGAGAGCAAGTGATGTACTTGTCTGCAGATCCAAAAGCAGCACTCCCTGAAGAGGTGTCTCTACTCCAAGAACAGATAATTCTAAACTAATTCTTTGGAAACAAGGAAGGACAAGGGTAGACTCTGTCCAGCTTAACTACAGTCCTGTGTTTTAAAATATGAGCTCCACTACCAGTTGGCATTCATCCAGCGTTACAGGGAAAGCTGGTTTCTGGGTGCTTTCTGCCCCCATGATCTTCCCTTTGTCCATGGTACTCTCTTTCATACATAACAAAAACAAACAATAAAGAGCCTCAACAACTGAGGGTGATAGATGGACACATCCCAAACACACAAACACTAACACCAAGGAGCTCGAGGAAATGTGTGAGCTAACAGAGAGGGAAATAACGACGAACAGAAGAAAAGGGCTGGGATTCATATTTAGTAATATAACTTCCCAGCAAGGAATTCAAGTCCAGCTGTGTGAGACATTTAGCATCACATCATAACACTCATAAAGGAGACAGTAAGCAATAGTCTCATGCTGACTGAGATATGATAATGCAACCCAAGGTGAAATTGATTCCTGACAAACAGTAAATGAAAACAAGACTGGGAGGGATAAGGCTACAGATTGGTGCAGCCACAATGATTTCCTAAAACACACAAGGTACAACTAGGGAAAAACAGCCTGCCAGTACTTGTCTGTTTTTCCAGGAGTATCAACTGATCCTTAGAAGAGATATTATTTCTTGCAAACCTTATCCCACAGAGAAGATGAGGCACTCTTGGATTATCTGATATAAACAAGTAAAACTTCCTAAAGTATCCATAACACAGCAAGAACAAATCTTGCTTTCCAGAAACATCTGCTTTCTCTTGCCACCTGCAGAAGCAAGAGTATTTCCATAAACAACAGATCATATTGTGATTTCCTTCCTCCTGAAGTCTGTACCTTCCAAAGAAATCATATGTAGCTGAGACAGATGTTAGGAAATATGAATCAGCATAATAGATTCTATTAAAGTTCAAACAAGCACCATAAAATATACTTTATCTTCCAGACCAAAAAAAGAGCAACTTCAACACTACTCTTTATACAAGGAAGTAACAGGAAAAGTAAAACCTGCATAGTTCTTACAGTATTTACTTCAAGGTAAAAGAACTTAGTTTCTACTGCAGAAGAATTGCCACAGTTATCATTATCAGCAAGGAAGAGATATTAAAGGAGGACAGTAAGATCAGTGTTTTATTTACATAACATTATGCAGATGAACCAAGTACACCTTTACACTGGCAGGAGTCTCACCTCTCTCCATCTGTGAACTCCTATGTTCCTCCTTTCCCTACATATAAAGACTTTCCAACCAGTTGTATTTATTTTGTGCTCAACAGTTTTATTAAGAATCCCAATGAACACTGATGGAGGTCAGAAAGCCTCACGTTCTTCACGCCCCTGACATCCAGCCACCTTGCCCCATCAAAGTCAGCTTTGTACAGCACCTCTAGGGCCAGGAAGATGCAGCTCCCTCCTGATCAAGGCAGACACTTAGGAAGACACAGAAGTCGCTTCTGATTCACCAGCAAAGCATTCATCCATTATGTAACAGTAGAGAGAAAAACTAATTGTACTAGGGCAAGGCTTATAAACCAAAGCTGTTCAAGGAAGAATCTGTCAGTATTCTGGATGTTATCCGAGGTTTCTTGATATGCATTAAACACTTGACATCAACATAGTAGACATGTTGGCTTATTCTTTCCTTTTTGGTGAAAAAATTCTGATTAACATGGGATTTCCTTGGCAGATTCATTTTTTAGATGTGACAACTCCTGCTTGAAACTATTTAAATCTGAACTACTGGCCAGCTGCAGAGAGCACCAGCCTCCCAAAGGCGATGTAAACTGCCTCAGGCCAGGCTGCAGTGCAGCCCAAAGTGCACAGAACACACCTGATGCAGCCAGACACATCCTTGCTGCCCCTGCCCAGCCTCTGGCAGTCATTTATACCTGAATACCCATTAATAAGATTAGTTCATCAGGGCATTACAAAATCTTTTTCTCTGCCTCTCTATCCCCAAGTACAAATCCTGCGTTGAACCAGTAAAAACTCTTCTTCCATTTTTTTCCACAAGTGAGAGAAGGAACATTTGTTCCTCACAGAAACTACTGGTTTACAATTTGTTAATTTTCATGAAGGAAGCATGAAAGTTGTAGATCAAACCTTGTCAGCACAAAAATCACAAATACCAAGAGCACGCTCCTGACAGCTGTTACTAAGCAGTGTCCCGACTACATGAGATCCTAAATGTTGCGTCAGAAAAAAGGAGCTTAAAATGGACCCTCATCTTATCATAATAAATTATACAAAATAAATAAATACATAAATATCCCTGTTATTTATTAAGGAAGAAAGGAAAGCATAAAGCACAGACCAAAAGCAGTACCTGACTGGCATATCTGCAATAGAGTTCTTGCAGTTTGGAGGCAGCTGAAGGATTAAAGATTTGCCTTTGGTTTGCAGAATCAAAGCAGAAGAACAGGATATCACTTGAAACACTTATTGACTGGTAACCTCAGAAACATCTGATATGATTTTACAGCTCAAACTTCCTTACAAATATCTAGGAAATAGAAAAATTCCTGAATATTTTGTTCTTTGTAAAACTAACATCGCTGATTTAATGGAATAGTCAGATGCACTTTGTAACCAAATTTATTTGGCCATTGCTTAATCACAGCAATTTATATACATATTGTATTTGTATTAATTTAAAATACAAATAAGTAGTAGTAGTTTTAAATCTTAGCCAAGTAAGGAATCTGTATGTACACTATAAAATGAAATATCAATAAAGTATTCTTCATAAGATCCATACCATCAAAATGGAAAAAAAAAATAACAACAAAACCAACAGTCCAGCTACTACTGTGATGCTCAGTGAAATCTCCCCTTCCCCTATCCATTCTATTTTATGACAGAAAACTAATTGCTTGTGAAGAGGAAAATTGAAGAGAAGAGGAACAGCCATAAAGAGAGATAATGAAGCATTTCTAAATTTAAGCATTTAAAAAAATTAATAAATAATTTATTTATAAAAAGGTATTTGAGTGAATGAGCAAATGTTTCTCCCTAAGCTACTGCAACCAGATGTTTCTTTTTAAAGTATCTCTTTGGCTTTTCTTTCCATTAGGCAGAAAGAATAAATAAAAAACAAACAAACAAACAAAAACTATTTCCTATTTTCATGCTGGTTTGATTCCCAGCCAGGATTTGCCACCGTGACTAACAATGCTTATCACATGCTGTCTCACAGTGGTGAGATCACAAACCATTATCACAGCCGAAATACAGCAAATGCAGCCACAGAAGCTGAACACAATTTAATTTCATTGACAAAGGAGACAATACCTTTTTTTCAAAACCACCTGCCCAGACTGGAATTTACTTATCATTTATGGTGTTCCAGAATCAAATGAAATAGGAGACTCAGATGGTCCTCCTGTTCTGGGAAGGACAATTAAAGGTATTATTGCCAAGGGAAATTAATGCATTGTAGATGCAGGAATATGACATCAGTATAGAACCTAGACTGACAAATATTCAGATGGGTGATTTATAAGCTTCAATAAAAGTTTACAAAAATAATGAGTTTCTGTTACGTAACCAACTAGCACCTCTGCATCATCCATTTTGAAATGGAGATACTGCAAGGCATCTCAAAGCAAATCCAGGTTTAACTTCCTGAAATCTCCAGCACAGGATCATAATTTCTGAATGATTTGTGAGATGTGAGCATGGCAAGAACAGTAGTTGTTGCTTTGTATCACGAAATATGGAGGGGGAAAATTAACATTTACAGCAAGAAGTCCTAACCCAAGAGCACAATCATTCCTGTGCTCTGTGCTGGCCTGCTGTCAGATCCTCATGCCATATTTCCAATGCATTTTCAGTAAAATCCCAATGTTGTACATGCCTATGCTAATCTTGATACTCTATTAAGCTGCAGAACAAAAGTCCCAAAGCCATAGGAGCAGTAACACTCATCAAGCACAGTGTGGAGAAAAAAGCATTTAATTTGTAGATACAAAAAGACAGTGCTGTCAGTAACACAAGGTAACTTCTGTAATGTTCAAGTTAATCTTATGTTTCTCTCAACAGTTTGACCCCTGCTTCCTCAATTTTTCATGTTACACAGAAGAAAGAAAAATCATTTCTGCCAGCTGTGAGGCAGAAACATACTTTAATGCCAATCAATGCAGGACAAAGTTTTCTTCAATATTTTTCTTCATAGACTTTGACTGAATCACAAAGCAAAGTGTTTGTCCCAGTTTTATTAAAATAAATTATTTAGAGTAAAGTGGAAGAAACCTTAGATGAGGCAAACTCTACCAAAGACAGTGGAAGACCCTTTACAGCCTGGGTGGAAACACAATGTGCACCTCAGTGAAGGATAAGAATCCCAAACAGAAACTCCAGAGGCACCAGTCCTGTGTAACTAATGCAGAGGATTCAACAGCATATGAACCCTTCTACCCTAACAGAATGAGCTCAAATTGAAGAGAACAGAGGGCAGGGGGGGTTGTTTTTGTTTTTAATAAACTAAAAATATCTTAGCTTTTAACCATCTGCTGTGGTTAAAAGCAAGGTGGTTGTAAGCTCCACAAGGTGCTGAAGGACAAGGGCAGAGCCTCCAAAGACTGATATGGGCTTTGTGCTAGAGTTAATGTGTTCTGAGGACATGACCTTGCTGTAAATAGCTGTGTTTCTCCGCCCTGCTTTCCTGGACCATGCCATCAGACCAGTAATGTTTGTCTGTACCTGTTCTTCAGGTTATCCCAAGCATCCTCTGTGGAGTCATCCTCTTGTTTTTCTCCAGTGCCTGAATCAGCTGGGTCACTCCTGCTTTAGGCTATATTAGAAAATGGGACATACACTCTACCCTTTAGGCTAGAGAGAACATGTCATTTAGAGAAACAACATTCCAGAATAAGAATTAAATGCAGTTTGCCATGGGATGAAAAACATGAAGAGACTGCATCTTCAGAGTAAGGAAACGAGATTTTTATCTTAATGTTGAATAAAAAACAAGTCAAGAGGTTTCCCAGCAACTCTGGGCAGAGATCTTTAATCAGTTAATAAATTTACTGCAACAGAAGTTTATCCATGTACCAAAGAAAAAGGTGCTCATTAATGGCACGTTGTTAAGTGTAAGTTGCTTTATAATTAGTAAAAATTACTACAGGCATGGCAAGGCTGACTTGGACTAGAATTGCACCTAGGTGAGTGTTATATTCCTGACCTCAGTGAGTCTGCTCAAACTACAGAGAAGAAATTTGCAATTCAGTCATGACCCATGGGGACAGGCAGTCAGACCATGCATTCAAACCTGTCTGAACAAGCACTAGAAAGAAATCTTATCAAATACAACTATGAATGCCTTTGGTATAAAATGACTGCGTTAGCCAAAAGGAAAACTAAAAAGTTTGGAAGCTTCACACAAATAAATTCTTTTCTTTGCACTGAATCGACAATGTACTCCCACTCCTTCACAAAGGAAGTTAAGAGTTTCTTTATATTTCAAGCCTACTCTGTTTTTCTCAACAAAATTCAAATGAAAAGGCCGTGTGAATTATTAACAGATGTCAACACAGAGTTAGCCAGGTATTTCAAACGCTGCTATCTATTCTTCCTACATGAATTCCCTAATTGTGATTGCAAAATATGTCTTCTTACTCCTTCCATACTTTAAATCGATAATTAGGGCTGATCAAATTGCTCTAATAGGAATAAAAATTACTGTACATTCCTTCCTGTCTCTTTTCTTTTCCTGGTAGAAAACATTTTTCCTTTCCCCCACTTAATACCTTTCCAGTAGTGCAAGCTCATGTGGAGCATCACGCAGTCCAATGGAAACAGATACTTCTGGATAGACACATAATCACAAATCCTGAAAACAGACTAAAGCTTTTGTCATGTCGAGATGTTAACCACTGTCTCAAGTTAGAAACAAATGCTGTTCATCATAAATATTTAAACAACCCCTCTTTCTCATCACCAAGAACCCCCAAAACACAGCTAATAAGGAGGTGAACAGAAGGACACCACATTGATCCAGCACCATCAACTGCTTCAGAGCATGCTTGGTATTTACACATACACAGAGATTTAATACTGCTTCAGTCCAATTCCATCATTTAATTCAAACTCTGAATATGTCAAACAATCACTGCAAATCCAATGCAAGAAATAAAAATGAAATAAGTCAGTATCAGCGCAACTGGAAGATGATAATATATGACAACTAATACAGATTAAAACTATTAAAAATACAGCTGTAGTAGCAAGCTTTAAAAACAACAACCTTTTCAACAGCTTTGCAAGGGAATCAGGATGATCCTGAATGAACATATATCTTTCTACTGATTTCAAAATTTAAATCCATAATTTCATTAATTAGGACCATCTTAAATGTTAAGGTAAAGCACAGCATCTGACGTAACATAAAGTGGGGGAGTCAAGTTTGACACTGTGGTGCAGATAGTTCCCAGTGATGCTACAGGGAATTACCTGCAAAAATATACAACAGGATAACCTCTGAGGTTTGGGTTTGACTCCACTGCATACACATGCTGTTCGTTATGCCTGCCAAAACATGGACAAAAGCAGCACATACATTAGCAGCAGCTCCTGCTTAAAAACAGTAAGCACAACACATCATCCCCTCAGCCAGCTCCCCAATGAAAGTACTTCAGACTAAGCCACAAAAAAAAAAACTAACAGTGAGCTTTTGAATGACAGGACACCATGTGCTCCGTAATCTACAGAACCAGTGAAGTACTTACAAGGTTTCTTAAATAAATTGATCATCCCTACAATTTCAGATGAAGTCAGAGAAACTCCAGACTTGATCTTCTCTGAGGAAGAAACAAAAGCCATGAAATCACCAGAGGGAAAGGTTTGGCATTTTCTTGTTTGTTTTTAAGAGAACTGAAGGACAAATTGAACACAAAGGAAAGTGTGCAGAACAGCCCTGCAAATCAAGTAGAGCCCACATTTCAGCATCATTTTTACTACATATTTTCCCTACTTTAAAATCCTTCTCAAATAGTGGAAAATGTTTTTTCATGGAAGCTTAAACAAGCAAGAGCCAAAGTGATCTTAGACTCATGGCTAGGACTTCCTGACCAATCTTCCATGCAAAATGCACTTGCTACATTCATTTATGCAACTTCTTTTTGCTCAGTTCTCCCCATCTATGAAGCCAAAAATAGCTTACCTTTTCCATAAGGGCAGAAAGGTAGACCTGGAACACTATGCAACTCCTTACAGGTGCTATGAGTAAGACCAGCAGCAGTTTTTTATAAGTCAGAGATTACTCTATGTTTTCAGCTCTACAAGAACAATTAAATGTCAAAACCTACCGTGAAACCCAGAGGCTGCATTTTTCCAAGAAAAATTGTGTTAGAAACTAGTCTTTTCTTAAGATTCCTGTTAATACCATGAAATGAAGGCAAGTGTTAAGCAGTCTATAATATTGTCATAAAGGACGTAATAGTTACACAGACCCCCTCTTGGAAAGCAATAAAATCTTGAATACAAGACCTAAAAATTCCTGTTTTAGTGTAGTCTTTTCAGTTCTTATGTGACATTTGTTTAAAATCATCGCTTACAAAACTTTATCCAAAGATCAGCAATGGTACATATTTCACATCCCAAAGGACTAAAAAGTTCTTCACCTAAAATTCACCATCCAGAGAAATATTGTATTTCTCACGTTAAAACCAAATAAGTTTATGGCCATTATCTGCTTTAAACAGTGGTCCTTGGCACTTTCATATCAATAGCAAAGCCTTTTCAGATCAGTAACATGAAGTCTTTAGCAGAGGAGAATTTAAACTAAATTATTGAATATATTGCATTCGACAAATTCTGATTTAATAAATCCTTCTCTGTAAATTCAATTAAACACAAATCATTAGTTTATTTTGAGAAACATTTAAGAATCCCAAACTGCTTAGCATCCACATTTTGGTAAGCAGTGAAAATACAGATACATAGACAATAATTTTCCCAAAATACAGGGACAGAAATGAAACAGAACCGAAAATAGGAGGATAAAAAGGTTTTAGTAATATCTTCCTTGTGCCTCTCCTCTGGGGCATTTTGTCAGCAGGTATATAAAGACTTCAGTGTAACAGTTGCTTTAGTGGTTTGGGGTTTTTTTGTTTTGGGACATATCTGATTTCATTAATGAAACATTTCCAGAAACCAGGAGAATGACTTTCAACCAGTTTCATTTTTTTAATTAATAAGAGCTGAAAAAAAAAGAGAAAAAAGAAAACAACTTTGCTCTAACAAAATACATGACTTTTTGACCCATCTGAAAAGGGTCACTTCCTCCACTCCAGCACGTCACAGCAAGATTCCCTGAAGCAAACAAATCACTTTACCTAGCCCACTCAAGCCTCTCCTCTCTGGGACTGCACTCTATCTAGCATCCTGCTTAGTAGCCAGCATGCCAGAATTAATGCAGACAGTTTATAATAATGCTCTGGGTGATCAGAAAGGCCACATGGCTAACTGAGCAATCACTTCACAGGTCACAGCTGCAGTCCACATCCTTGTATGTGTTCTGCAGCTATGCAAATCCTTTGCAATTTTGTTATTTTAAATACCATGACTGAGATCCATTTTGGAGACCAAAAGACGAACACACTGAAAGATGAAAGATACTGAAAAGCCCAGGCATCAAGAGGTAGCTCTCATAATGACTTTTGAATCTGGCATCAAATTTGGAGATGCATGAATGACCAAGAAATAATCTCCTGGCCAAGGACAATTAGCACAGTATTTAATTATCCCACAAGTTTACCAGAAACAGCAGCTGAGGAACAGCATCACTCAGACAACCAGCACGAATGCAAGCAGAGGACAATCCTACAAAAAGAAATAGGAACTACTCACCCTAATAGCTACATTATCTCAGCCACGCTCAAACTACCTGCCACCAATGTCACTGCCTTTTCCATCTAGGTCTTTAAGCAGCTAGAAAAACTGAAACACGAGCTTTTCTTATATATCAAAACATTAAGTGCAAAAGAACTGAAAGGTGAAGTGAGAAAACTAAACTCTGTGCAGTCAAGGTTCATTTTCCTGTTTAATGTTTTTTTCCATTAAACTACGTGAAAGCAGGTTTTAATAGTTGAAGAGTGTAACATAGTAGGCATTTAAAAGGTCTTATTTATTCTCCAGACAGCTTCAATTCATGTCAAATATAAGAAGATTTAAGGCCCTAGAGATGTTTTGCTTTTACTCTTCCTTTTTTATTTATTTATTTATTAATTTTGTGGAGAATAATCAGATAATGCACATCACCAAATTAGCAGTAATGCTATTCACTGATGGCCAACTCAAATTTTGGCTCCTTCTCATGGGCTTATCTGTCTTCATATTGCATCTTCACTTATTTTGGACATGAAAAGAAATTAAGGCAGTTAGTTTGCTAAAACTTTGCCATAAGTAACTGCAGATACCAATTTTTATTACTTGTTTTATTGAAAAATAATTGTGCATCTTACCGTTTTCTGTTGTATATTACCTTAAATCTGGAGGGTATTAATGCAACCTTAGATTTTACACAGGCACTAGACCTTTAACTTATGAAATAGAAAGCTTCCATAATGGTTATAAAGAAACCTATAGATTACCAACTCAGTCAAGTGTTTTGAGCTACATTAAGTCAGTGGAAAACATTGACGCAAGAAAGAGAAATCAAGTAAGAGAAAGTTACAGGCAATGAGCCAGGCAAAAATCACTTCACTGGATGCCAGGAAGGTTTCCAAACTGGTCGTTCTGGTGAATGACATAAAATGGGAGATGCATTATTTAGACAATATATGCCCTATGGGAACTACTGTCACATAACAAAGAGTTCTGAAAAACATATTTGCAATCTTGTCTCTTATTTGTCCCTTAAATGCTGGAAGCCCAAATGGAAAAATTCAAGTCAATGTAAGAAATTTGATAATATATGGCATTTGCAATCAAATATCACAACTCTCAACAGAAAAGAAGGATCTCTTGTAATAATTAACATCCTCGTATCAAAGTAAAGCTTGTAAGTGTTGCTTCTTCCCTTATGAAGCCATAACCTTTGTTTAATATTTCACCAGTATTATCTTATTGATGAGCAGCTAAATCTCAAGTAAGTCATGTTGCCATGATTTTGACTTTTCAAAAGATTCTGTTACACAACTAAAGATGAAATAAAGGCACTAGAGCAGCTGAAAGAGTAGAACTGAATAAACAGTGCACAAAACAGGAAAAGATAGAGGAATAATGAGGTTACCTCATACCTCAACACATACGAAGCTATTCTACTCAAATAACTTCAAGTTCAGTAGTAGTCCCAGCATAAGATACCACGCCATTTTAAAGAGACAGAAGCAGCTTCAATATTTTGACCAATTAGGAAAAAAAGAACAGAAACCAATACTATCATGTTACTCTTCTGTCTTTCTCTTGGTTCATAGATTAAAATAGAATTTAAGAGGGAGAGAAATGTTCTTTCCCTCTTTACTCCTCCAAGGCAAAGATCCTTCATCCAAATCTGTGATTGCAGCTCCAGATCATAGAACAATCTCATTTGTGGTTCTTCAGAAACCTCATCATGCCTCTCTTCACCTGCATGCAGAGTCAGGCATTTCTATGGAGACAGCACAAAAAATCCCCTACTCTCCAGATATTAACTTTTCTTACTCCATCTATCTACAGTCTCTTCTTTATTCAGCAAGGAAGAGGGATGGTATTAGTTTCTTAGAAGCCTGTCAAGCTACCT
This sequence comes from Coturnix japonica, assembly GCF_054131305.1. Lineage (NCBI taxonomy): Eukaryota > Metazoa > Chordata > Aves > Galliformes > Phasianidae > Coturnix > Coturnix japonica. The sequence continues at coordinate 66,970,512 of NC_140666.1, forward strand.
AGAACTAGCAATGCAGTGTCATAAGGTCCAGAAGTACCAGTGTCAGGAATTCATGTGAGCATAGAGGAGAGTAGTGGTGGGAGGCAGGAAGGAACAAGGTAGATATCCACGTGAGCATGAAAAACTGACAAGGAGACAGGAAAGGAAGAGGGAAGAAAATGGAGGGATCTGCATAAGATTAAATCTGGTTGGATCTCCGTGGGTTTGGTAGTAGATGTATATCCAAAAAAAATTAGAGGAGTCAGAGTTTTAGGGGCAAAGGGAATGTAAAAGAAAAGACACCAGAGACCATGCTTTTCTGAAATGAAGAGTGAAGCAGTCAATATCTAATAAAAGAAAGTTCTAGATGTCAAAATCTCTCAGAAAGCACGACCACCTACTGTTAAAGCATGACACTGCTATTCCTAAAAGGGAATTGGTTTCTAAGTAGGAACAGATTGGAATCACTGACTCATCTACTCTGGGATTTACAGCAAACTGACAAAGAAAGAAGAGCTGGTGGAGGAGAAAAATAAGATTCAAACAGGATTAGCTAGACGTGAATCCTAAGTAAAGATTAATATCACTACCTTGGGGAACTGGGGACTTGTGAAAGTCAAGGTCATGAGCTCATATGGTGATATCTAAATGAGCAACTTTCAGCATTATTTTTACTCTTAACATTTGCCATTGCATTTCTTTCAGGCCTCTTCAAACCGTAACTGTAATTTATTGCAGGTATCTAAAAACCTCCTGTTTCCATTTTATAATTATCAGCCATCTCTTTTAATACAAATAAGATGATTTCTTTTTCTTTTTCCAAAGAAATCATTCTACTATTTATACACTCTGCTGCAGCCAAAAGAGCCACTCATAAGAAAGGTCAATAGTTTGGGGTTGCTCCAACCAACTGAATTGTATTTATTTCCATTTACAACTCTGCAGAGATATCACAGAGGCTATGTAATTTCCCGTATATACTAACTATGAATTAGAAGTTAATAAGCTGTGGCACATTTATTCTGCTGTGACCATCTTTTCAAGAAAGGAAAGTAAGGGACACTTTACTAACTCAAATCCTGCTACAAAAAAAACTTGTAACTCAGTTTTCCTTTACAAGTACTTGGAACTTGACAGGTCAAGCAATCAAATATACTACAGATAGTCTAAGAAAGACATTGGGAGAGTCATCCGGATTAAGAAGAATTTGCAGGACCAGCCCAGTCAGCTTTATGACTTTCAGACACAGGCAGAAACAGATTATTTGTGATAATTTATGAGGAAGAAACTGGTTTCCACAGTAAACAAAATGAAAATGCATTCTGTCCCTTTAATTTTCAACCAAAACACCAAATAATTTTTACAGTACCTGAATCATCAATACCCATTATCTCAGGGTGGACATTCTAGTCAGTATCCCTTTCAACTGTAGCCATGATTTTATAGGTTTTGTTTTGTTTTGTTTTTTAATGTTACTGAAAGAATAAGCACACCACAACACATTTGCACAACCAGTGAGTTCATTAAATCAAGTAAGAGTTGAAGTTTTTCTTTTTTTTAAATCAATGTTCTTGCAATAAAATGCCTTACATTTTAGGCTTATTTGGAATTAGGCAGCATCAGTAAAACTGTGAGGATACCAAAGTTGTTACATTATTACATCTTCAATAAATGAAAATTACAGTTGTAGCAGGAATAATGGAGCTGCACTTCCAGTGAATCACAGTCCTGTAATAAGAAAGCCACATTGTGCAGAATACATTTTCCACCTGTCTGCATTTCTTCCTCTGACCACTAATGGGAACAGCTGATAGTGTTATATGTTTATATAATAGGTAATATTACTTCTATTATAAGAAATATTTTAAACAGTATATCCAGAATCTCTATTAAGCAACAAATAAAAACAGAGCTGTACACAAATACTAAAGTGTAATAGTGTTGAAGAGTATTATAGTATAAAACTCTGTATTAGCTACCTAAATCTTGTAGAACAGAAAGGAAAACCTTTTTAAGAAAATTATTTTATTCAAATTACAAGCTCTAGCTGGGTGTTTTCCATACTTTAAGTTTCATCAAGGAGTAAACCACTACATTAACAGGCTCAATCAGGGACACTTTTACTGCCTATGTTACATAGGAATATTATAATAGCAGATTGTATTGTACAGATCTAACAAAAAAACTGAAAAAAATCATTCAAAGTTACAGCATTGTCCTTCTGAAAAAAATATAGTCAAACCACAATAACAGCTTAAAAACATACTGAAGAGATTTTCTTGTGAAACTTGCCTGTGGAGTGATCACTTCTTACTTTTTCATCATCTCCAGAATCATTCCTTTTTGAGGAATAAATCTTTCTTTAGACAATAACATATGCTATATGGAAAAAAAATATTATGATTCAAAACTATAACATAGATTTATCCTCAATTACAACAACAAAAATTAGCAATCTTAGCAGGACCCTTCAATGAAAAACATTAACGAGCCATACTAGGAGAGTTCAGCTGCCCTTTCTGCTTAAATGGTTAAAGACAGTGGAGCTGAAAAACAAACTTGCCTTGAAGACACCTCTGCCTACTGCCAGTCCAGGACATTGCAAATCTCTAGGAAGAACATGAAGTGCAGTGAAATGAAGTAAAAATAGCAAAGGATGCATGGACAGCTCCACAGAAGTCATGCAAGTCTCTGAGCTGCATTTCAACTGGGAAATTCACTCAGATGGAAGCTGAATAGCCATAGGGAATTCTGAGCAAAAATTTAAATTCGTAGATAGATAGTGTATATCTATGAACATAGATCATACTGTCAACAGTCCATAATGATTTAAGCCTTACCATAATTAGTTCTGATATATACGTTGATGCCTTACCATTTCAGAACTTTCTGAAGAGTTTTACCACTCGCTGTCCAAGTCAGGCATTAAAGTCCAAGGCTACACCAAAATTCCAGTTTGAGGAAGCAATAAATCACATTAAAACCAAGCACACTATTACCTTTTTTTTTGAATGAGAGCTTCCAAGATATTTTAGCTAAGTGGATGTTTAAGGCAGGACATTACAAAAATACTTTTCATGGAAGTGTAAACGTTATTACAGATTGATGCAACTCCGAAGTTACTTTTTTCTTGGTTCTTTCTTAGTCACAGAAAGGATAGATCAGTTGGTTCTTCCTAAGCAGGACATGCACTGGGGAGGGGCCATGTGGAGAGCAGAGATGGCTGTAGTAAGCAAGGCTGAGTTTTCTAAATATATATGTATTTTTTTCACATGGCACAAACATATAGCAACCCATTTGAGCTCTACATCTCAATAACCTGGGTTTCAAACCTGCCATGGACAGAAGTACTAAGGTTATGAAAGAACACTGGTTAGACTGTGGGGGAAAAAAGCACCATATTTACTTCTTTTGAAATAAAAAAATACATGCAAAGACTGTACAGAAATGTACATCTTACAAAATTTATATTAGCCAATCTGAAGATGGTACTGTTGCTGACTACTCTCATACTGATTTTCAAATACTCACGTATTAAGCAATGTGTATTGTACCAAGGCTTAGTAAAGAGAAAAATGTGCTTTCTGAAAACTACTGGATTGTATGCATAAATGAAGTATGTTAAAAGGGAACAGAACGTAGTTCAGAACCTAGGACCTACCTAGAAGTTACCTACATAGAAGGTACCTCAGAATCAGGACCTGAGGAAATGACAACAATTTGTGTCAGATGAGGTTTAGACTGGACATAAGTAAGAACTTTTTCTCTCAGAGAGTGGTTAGGCACTGGAATAGCCTGCCCAGGGAGGTGATAGAGTCGCCATCCCAGGCAGTGTTCAAGAAGCGTCTGGATAGAGAGCTAGGAGATATGGTTTAGTGGTTTTCTGTAGGTATGGTAGAGGGAGGATGGTTGGAATAGATGATCTTGTAGTTTCTTTCCAATGTTGCTAGACAGAGCCCTGTAACCAAATTTTGACCACAGCTGGCTCTACAGCTAAAGTAAGCTCACAACTGCCTTAACTTCACACTGACTTCACAGATGAAGTCACTGATAAATGTTTGCCCCACCTTCTGAAGTGAATGCACTAGGAAGAAGTCATTACCTATCATTCATAATTCCAGAATTCTTCCAAGGCAAAAAAATAAAATAAAATAATAAAACAAATAAAAATAAAATAATTATAATAGTAATGGCAATAAAATAATCTAAATGGACAAAACCCTCCCTTTTCAGAGGAAATATGCACAATTCAGTATGTTTTCAGCTTCTTCCAGCACTCATTAGAACTGAATCATTTAAGGAAACAGAGTTTTAAATATGTCACAAATAACCAACCATTCAGAAACCCTGCAGAAAGGAAAATAGCGCAGATATGTTCTGGTAATTCCTAATTTCCACTGGTAGCATTCTGCAAACAAGCTGTATTTCCCAAAACATCTGTCTTGGCAAAATGAGAGTTACTTAGTAGACTGGAGACTACGCAAATCTTTGCATGACTTTGGTGGTTGAAATTAAATATTTGCTGTTGTGTGCAGTGGGTGTTTGTTTGTTTTCCCCTAAAAAAATGCACAAAAAGTACACAAAGAATAGTTTGGAGTACAGTAACACTTTCATTACATCCTTTAATATGATGATGTACTTTTTCTGTTGTGTATGTTAGAGCATGCAGGTTAAAATACAAGCTTCACTATTCATTTATTATCTGCATTTTCACTTCAGCTTCATGTTAACTGAAGACATCACTTACAGTGATCAGCACAAAATCTGCTGAAAAAAACAGCACTAAAAGATAAGCAGAAAAATGTTCTCTTACCTTTTTTAAGATGGGGTGTGATGTTCTGTGTTTCCGCAGTCTTCCTTCCTCTCTCAGATGGGGATTTTTCTTTAATGAAAGTGATCAGAAAGCAGAATATGCTGCTAAGGACATGTGGTTAACATTCTTCTCTCACACTGTCTAGGTAAAAGGGGAGAGAAAGAATGTTAATTCACCCTTTTAAGATCAGGTTTTTTTGCTTTCTCTCTTTATGAGATTCTTATAAGCTGAGCAATTCCTGCATGTTCTGTCTTTTGTAAATGATCTGAGATGCTTGTTGTTAAAAACTAAACAAAAAACAACCAAACCAGAGAAAGAAAGATAATGCAATGAGAGAAATTTTCATTAGCTTCAGATTTCCCTCTGAGAGTTTCATATGAAATATTCTCTCTTTAACCTTTCTAGCTACTGAAATGGCAACTCTTAAGTTTCCTCCCAAACAGCCATAAACTGCAATTCTAACCTAATTATTTTTCATGAAAAATATGGCAATGCTTTTACTGTAGTTCTGGCTGAAACAAAAATGACAAGTGACAGCATTGGTTGACAAACAAAAGGCAACTGATGTCATGTACCTGGACTTCTGCAAGGCCCTTGATGAGATCCCCCACCATATCCTTATCTCTAAATTGGAGACAGATGGATTTGAAGAGTGGACTATTCTGTCAATAAGGAATTGGTTAAAAAGTTGCAGTCAGAGTGTTGTGGTCAATGGCTCTGTGTCCAGATGGAGGCAGATAATGACTGATGTCCCTCAGGGATCCATCCTCGGACCAGTATTCCTTAGCACCTTTATCAACAACATAGATGATGGGATTGAGTGCACTCTCATCAAGGATGCTGATGACACCAAGCTGAGTGGTGCAGCTAACAAAGGGAAGGAAGGAATGCCAACCAGAGGCACCCTGATAAACTCAAAAAGTGGGCCCTTCTGAACCTAACGAGGTTCAACAAAGGAAAGTGCAAAGTTTTGTATGTGGGTCAACGTAATCCCAGGTACGTATGAAAACTGGGAGAAGGACTCCTTGACAGTAGCTCTGCTGAAGAGGCCTTAGGGGTCCTGGCCAAAGAAAAACTTAACATGAGCCAGCACTGCTTGCCTGCTGCTAGCAATGTCAGTAGTATCCTGAGTTACAACAAAAGAGGAGTGGCCAGAAGGGAGAGGGAGGTGATTGTACCAGTCTGTTCTGCTTTCATGAGGCCCCAGCTGGAATATTGTGTGCAAGTCTGGGGCCCCCAGCACAGGAAAGATGTGGAGCTTTTTTTTGGAGAGGGTCCAGAAGAGGGCCACAAAGATGATCCAAGGACTGCGGCACCTCCCCTGTGAATGTAGGCTGAAGGAACCAGGCTTGTTCAGCCTGGAAAAGAGAAAGCTGTGGGAAGAACTCATTGCAGCCTTCCAATATATAAAGGTAGTTTATGTACATGAGGGAAATCAACTTTTTTGCAGGGATAGATAGTGATAAGAAAAGGGGGAATTCTTTTTTTAGTTAGTGTTGAACTCAAACAGGCTGCCCAGAGAGGTTATGGATGCCTGGTCCCTGGAAGTGTTTAAGGTCAGGTTGGATGGGGCCCTGGGCAATCTGATCTGATCTGAAAAGCTGACAATTCTGCCTGTGGCAAGGGGGTTAGAACTTGATGATCCTTGAGGTTCTTTTCCAACCCAAGACATTCTATGACTGTTAGCTTACATTTACGTACAACTAAACTGAGTATGAGACATTTTATAGCATCTATCCTATTCTCATACTGCATTAAATAGTATTTCTTGTATTCAAGAAAGCAGGTACCCTACAATAGGTCACTCGAGTAGGCATCCAGATGGGTCTTGAATATCTCCAGAGAAAGAAATCCCACAAACTCTCTGGGTCGCCTGTTCCAATTCTCCATCACCCTTACCACAAAGCAGCTTTGTCACATGTCAAAGAACTTCTTATGTTCAAGTTTGAGGCCATTACTCCTTGTTGTATCATTAAACACCACCAAGAGCAGCCTCATCCATTTGCCTCCCACCTCTCTTTAGATATTCACAAACTTTTATCAAATCCTCTTTCAATTTTCTTTTCCCTAAGCTGAACAGGCCCAGGTTACTTAGTCTTTCCTCATACAGAAGATGCTCCAGACCCTTTATCATCTCTTTTTCCCTCCACTGAACACCTTCTAGGAGATCACTGTATTTTTTGAACTGGGGAGCCCAGAACTGAACACAGCAAGACGGAGTAGAAGGGGAGGATCACCTCCCTCGACCTGCTGGCCACACTCTTTTTAATGCACCCCAGAATACCATTGGTGGTCTTAGCCACAAGGCCTTAAGAATGATGCTCTAGTTCATGAGACAGGGCTGCAGCAATTCAAACAGAAGAATTTGCCATCAGCTTGTGAGCATCGGACTGTGGGACTCAGCCTCACTATTCAGCTGCTGCTGAAGTTCATAAGGCTGAGTGCTAGTGGGTGCTCTCAGGATGCCAGGACATGAATAATAGAAATCAGTGCTGATCCTATAGAAAGCACACATGGAGGTGGAGGCAAGGTCAGCTCAAGCTGAGAAATGACACAGTAGTTCTCAGTTGACTGACTCTACACTACTCATAACATTCAAGATGTATTCAAGGTGTGAATGGATCATAAAAAAAACATCATGAAAACATCCTGAGCTCATCAGTCCCAATTAAAATAAAAGAGTACTCATATGCTGTGACAAACTGTGAAAGCCTCAATATGCTTATAGTTTTGACTAACCAGGAACTCCAGGTGTTAAAAATCTCATATATGCACATCAGCTTCAAATCTGAGTTCCACACAGTGAATCAGAACTACTCTCTTGTTTATTGATACAAAATTTAGTAATGAGGACATGCAATAGTATGAGCATGGAAAGTTTATGACCTGCAAAAGTGTATCAAGCCAATCAGGCAGAAATCCACTCATTTTTCACCAGAAAACACCTCCTTACCACCAGTAATTAACTTTCAGTCAAAAGACCTCTGCTAGTTTTTCTCTGTAAATCCTGCATGCAACCAAAATCCATCTCCAGATAGCACTCTCCAACACCCCTATTCTGTAGCTGCTGGAAAAGATTGGCTTTCAGTGGAGCTGGCTGCTAATTTCATGTTTCCACCTTCCTGCAATTGACTTATTTATGCTGATGTTTGTGGCACAGCAGGCCCCAGGAGGTCAATGCACCTGTAGTAAGCAAGAGGCTGTGGGTTCACTACATCTTATGCATCCCAAAAGGAGCAGTAAATCTATAAATGGCTGGCATAATATGGAGTCAGCTTTCATTCAGTTGGTTAAGGTTTTGAGGGATGTGAGCAATGGACCAGTCTTTGAATTAGCTCATTGTTCTTGAAAATCAGAATCTGGAGTACTCTGAACTCCTAGGTATAATATAGACTTCTATTGCTCAAGGTTCAAGGAAAGGAGAGAGCTGGTGTTTGCTAGCAAGCTCTTGAAGCATTCCAGCAGATAAAAAAGTCTCCTCATGATTAATAGCATTCTTTTCTCCTCTCAGGGGAAGCGGTGGATATAGGGGTATAGGGAAACATTTTGATGAAAAGAAAATTCCAGCAGGCAGTCTGGAAGGGAAGACTTGGCTCTTGAAATATTATTTCAGGAAACTATTCTACTCACATCTTTCTAAAGCAGTAGTAATGCTTTACTGTGCAATGTTAGAAATACATATTTCTAGTGTAGAAAGTTAAGTAGAAGCATACTCTGCATAAAGTTAAGAAAAATCACTGTAGCCCACAGTAATAAGTAGCACTTATAAAAAGCACTGAGATCAGGCTCCAGCATCCATAAAAACTCTAACTAGAATGGAAATCGGGAAAGAAAAAGTTACTTCAGTTTCTCAAGCTGTTGGAGGTCAGAGAGCATTCTGCATTTTACAATCTACACTTCACCTCAAGAAATAATAGTAGTACAAAACTACAGAACAGAAAAAGGCCTTTATAAAAGCAGTTCCCTGAAAATAGCTACCGTAGTACTAGATTTACAAGTGGTAAATTGGTTGACTGGTTTATTTACAGCTTCTCAGACAGCAGTTGTTCATAGTTCAGAGAGCTGCTATTTTGCCATGCAACACAAGGCTAGCTAGCATGTCAAGCCATCAAATATTCATATCAGCAAAAGGCGCTCCTCTACCTTCCACCCCTGTCTATTAATACCCATTCATATTGACAAATTCTGTTTTACTAAGAACATATTTCTGCTTCTCAGGGTAGGTAAGTAAAGCTATTTATTCCAAGAGGAAAATAACAGTATCACATAGATAAATATAACCATCATTATGCAATAATTTCTTTCCAACACAAATGAAGCTTCTAATTTAAAGGAAAATAAAAAATATATATTTTTCATCAAACAGAGAGAGCCAATATTAACATCTCCTTATAAAATGAAACAAAATCAAAAAAAAAAAAAAAAAAAGCAGCATTACACAGAGATTTTTTCAGTTTAAATACTGCAAACTGTGACTCTGTATTTCTTATCACAAGGACGATGATCCCCCTAAGAAATATATGTTCTCTGTAGATCCTGGGAGATCATTCTACACTAGAAACAGTGTTAGCCCATTTAAAATTTGTGGTTCTTGAATCAGTTTTAATAAAAAAACCATCACACACAAATTAAGTATTTTACACACCTATAAAAATATAGAAAAATCAATCTATTTTTTCAGACTACTTACACAATAAAATCATGCCATGAGTATTTAGCTATGAAAAGCAGCAGAATTCAGAAAAGCAATTCTGGCTTAGTCAGATTTAGGAAAGAAGTTAATAAGATAAAAGCTTTTCTAATAACATGTAATAACTTTTGATATCTAAATTTAGTTGGTAAACCAAAAACAAAACCGAAAAATGTCACGCATTTCCTTTGTGGCCACCAATACATTCATTTCTCCACTTTTGAAACTGAGATGTCTCCATGTTGCACATCACACTATTTCATTGCTTTATATTCCTATCTCTGACAATGCATCTCTTAGCTTCTACAAATGCTAATAGCTCTAATAAGTGACCTCTTGAAATCCTATTTCCATTTTTATCACCGACCCAAACTTGAGTTTTTCAATCTAGTCTCTCTCAAGCCAACTCCTGAAAGAGCAGAAGCCCCAGACACCCAAGGATGCATCTCCAAATACATAGAAAGAGCTACAGAAATACTGTGCTCATCTAGCAGCAGGTATTTTCCCCACAAGGACTGAAGTAGTAGGTTCAGTTCATCTAATGTTATTTCCTTCCCCGAGTCTGGCGTTCAGACTATTTGAGTGCAAGCCGTCTCCTTACTCCAATTACCAGGATGCATTTAGAGAAAAATAATATGCCAACAGATACAATCTGACCTGACCTTTCCTAGTTTTCTGCAAGATATCAAGGTTTTTAACAACATGCCTTTGAAAATCATCAAAGTGAGTTTTATTTCAAAAGGAGTTACCATCACACTAATGGGTGTACTCTCCATCCAAACATAGATGGCAAATCATGCCTTCGCTACACATGCAGGAAATAACCAAACAGGCTGGACAACTTGTGCTCTCCCTTAGCCAAAATTACCTTTTTATGCAGTTTCTTGAAAGAAAAGCAAAAACCTAAAGGTTCAGAACTAGCATTTAAATGCACTACAAAAAGCAGAAAATGTAAAAGTCGCGGTTAATAAATCATCTCCCAGCAAAGAGCACATGAATCCTTTCAATAGTGGTATTGGTCAGAGGGTGGATCCCAGACCTCCTTACTTTGCCTTGCAAGAAATCCTCTTCTGAGGTGCAAACCCACATAAGAAAACCAAGAAGGAAAAAAAAAAAAGAAAGAAAAAAAAAAGAAAAAAAAACACAAAGAAGATCTGAGCTGAAGTTCAGTCATATTCCACAAGTCAGTATGGCTCAGTAATACCTACAAGGACAGATGATAATCTAGAAAAAAAAGAATATTAAGTTGGAGCCAGGCACTTTTCAGCGGTGCCCAGTGAGAGGACAAGACATGGTGGGCACAAACTAGAACACAGGAGGCTCCCTACGAATATCAGGAAATGCTTTTTGACTGCGAAAGTGCCCAAGCATTGGTACAGGCTGCCCACATGTTGTGGAGTCTCCTCCTTGGAGATCTCCAAAAGACACCTGGACATGGGCCTGGGCAACTGCTCTGAGTGCCCCTGATGGAACAGAGAGGTGATCAGATGGACCCAGAGGACTCTGTCAACCTTAGACACACTGTGATTTTGTGAAAACAGCAGAAAACAAAGCCAGAAGGTAAAATACATGCTTAGGAAATAAAACCAGGAAAAAAACCCTGTTTTTTTTTTCTCGAGTACAACCCTATTTTATAAAAAGCCAATAAACAACATGAGTGAATACAACAAAACTGTTGGACTTGCAGAACCATTGCCACTGATATTATACTGGGTCAGACTGATACCATTAACAAGTTATATCTCCAGTAAAGGTCATATACTTAAATCCAAATGCTTGCAACAGGCAAAGTAAGAAGGTAGTTTGATCTCCCAAACACAAGCAGGAACAGCCTTCTCAGAAAACCTTGACGGGCCTTAATATGAAAAACATAGATTTTGAAAGGCTAACAACCCCTTGCTCACCTCTGCGCTCACTCAATTCACTGCAGCACAGTGAGGGGCAGTGAAGGTTAATTCCATTTGCACAAGAAAGCAGCACTGCTGCATCTAAAGACATGGGGACATGCAGATGGGTAAATGAGACTGTCTGGCCTGCACTACCTGATTGCTGATGAGGCATGAAGGGAAAGCTTAGCTAGGTGTAGTGGAGCTCAATGGCACTGCAGTAAGGAACAAGTACATTAACAAATGGGTACCTTTCTGCAAAGCATTAGTGTGCAGCAATCATGTTAGTATAAGCAGAGCATGCTGCAGTTTTACCTTAAGTGATGTTTAACAACAGCTAAACCAAAATAAAACCATGATTTTACCTGCAATATAGTGTGTTACAAATGTTAGAGAGAACTCCTCTAGGAGACTAACAGTCCAGTAGAGCTCTTCACACTTGGCTAACCTCAACCAGGGGAGGTTACTTAAGTGTGAATCAAAGTATGCTTCATTGAAGAGTTCAGCTATACTTACACTGGCAGAATTTAAGAAATAAATTAAAGAATTTAAAGAGAATTCAACCTATTCCTGAGCAGCCGAAGCCTCTATTCTGCACAGCTTCTATGCACATGTTTGGTTTTTTTTTTCTTTTAAAACAGCATAACATGCTCTTTCCCAAGGACCACAAACATCTTCAACTAGAAAAGTTTTTAACATGCTCCGGAAGTGAAAAGTGTAAAATGTTACTGTTTCTTCATTTCATTGCCAAGACTGATATATTTAATTCTCTACACTGGGCAAATTAGAATTCTAATGTCCGAAAGAAAACACATTATAGCTTCTCTTGCACCTCTTTAAAATGATAAGGCAGGTCACCAATTGCTGCAGGATTTTTTTTTTTTAATTGATTTTGAAGGTAATATTTCTTCTGTTCTTTTCTACCCATTTAAAATGCAAATAAAAACACTGATGGCTTAAAAAATAATTCCTGAGTTTATACCCACACAGTTTCCAAACAATTAGAAAAAGTATTACTTCCAATACTACATGACCAAATTCCATCAACTTTATTTTATCTCAATTGAATTCTGCACTACAGGCTGACTTAGATGAAGCTATAAAATTGCCTGTGGAGTAGGATCCTGCTCCACATGTGTAAAAAACTTGCTTCTTATTTGCAAAACAGTCAACAGAACATAAAAGTGGAAGAAAAAACAGGCACAGAGAAGACTGAGAAACTCCTTCCTGAGGAACATTGAACAGGAAGAGAGAAGTTTCTTGTAATGATCTCCTGAATCTATAGAGAAATCACTAACAATCTGTTTCAGCTAGTTTCTGGTGCAGAAGTAGACCTGCCAGTAGCCTTGTAAGCCCTTTGAAGAATGTACTATATAAATATAAATCATTAATGAACTTAGTGACCTCACCCTTGGGTAACTAGAGAGGCATAAATACAACACTCCAGAAGTAGAAAGTCTTCTAGTTGGCAATGCCATGCACCAGCAGGCAGCAAACACAAGAGCATCCATCCTCACGATGCTGAAGCAGATTCCTTTTGACAGGCTTTGTGTTTTTATCTCAACCACCACAGGTCATCAGTGGCAAAAAGCAAAGACTTCTGAGGACAAACCAGCAAATGATTCAATAATTAAGAGGGAGATCCCTGCCTCATCTCTGCAGTTCATCAAAGGCTTTGCCAGAAATGGAGCACTTCACAGGAGTGAAAATACATTTTGCTACAGTTAACAACACAAAAGTAGCGGTTATGTGAAAGGTGCTAAATGATGTGAAGCTGTTAATGCAGACTGAGATTTGTGGCTTCCCCCATGGTCCCAGGGAAGAAGGGGACCAGTGTTCCATCAAACACTTCTCAAGCAACTATCCAGTTCCCTCAGCACTGCCAAGCTATGAGAACTATTTTCATCAGGTGTGAATGTAGATTCTAAGTAACCAAACATCAGGCCCTGTGAATTCAAGGATGCTGTGCTTGACAGAGACATTTCCAGTTATTGATAGAAAAATTCAGTTACTTTAAATTGTCCTGACAATTACAAGTTACTTAATGGCGTCATGAAGACAGCAGTTCTTTAAGTGGAGTTTAAAAAGCAGAAGAAATATCTCTGGTAAAGTGACTGTAATAAGCCAGGCCTTCTCTGGGCAATTCTGTGAGGTCAGAGGCTCTGTGAATGCCATGCTAGGTTGGGTTTTCTTCTCTCTGTAGAGAGAGAAGTGACAGAAGAGCACTACAGTGACAGTCCCCTCCTAACAGCTGTACACAGCAAGGAAACTCACAGCTGAGTGTCATGCCAGCTCTTGGAAATCATTTTAGCTAAGAGTCAGGCTAAGCTGCCTCTTCTGGTTTGCATTTAAGAATTTGTTTTCTAACTAGCTATACAAGCAAATTAAACATAGTACTGCTCCAACTAGCTTCAGACAGTTTTTCAATTCATTTTAATAAGATAATTCTACCCTCAAATTGTGGCTGAAGGTTATAGGCAGCCCACTACCTTCATCCTAATGGATGCTTCTGCTTGCTTGTCACCTTGCAACCCTCCCTCCCTCTCCCGGCAAGAAATCTGTATGCAAAAAGCTGTTATCCAGACAGGATTAATACCACTTAGTGATAATCAATTGTTCTATCCCTGAAGCATTTAACCTTCAAAATCTTCTCACTTCATATAAGACAGAAGGTAGAAAATTGAAAGACACAATAGTTTCCTCAATTTCTTCAAGTTATCCTGCACAGACCTCTGAAAGTCACACTTCTTATGTATTTCCATGGAAAATACAATAGATACAAAGAGAACAATATTAAAATTTGATAAAGCAAATTCTCAACCACAAAACCCTGCTTTTCAACATAGTCAATACCATGAGCTATACATTTACACCAGCGAGGAACAAGAACCAGTGTGCCATGCTTGTAAAAAATCTGCACTAGCAGAGATGACCTACTGTCACTGTCACCACTGATGAAATGCACCACCCACCACGTCACTGAGCTCACATGCACTGTCAGCTTTCCATAAATGTTCAGCAAATGTTAATGGATGCAATTTTTTTTTTTTTTTTCCACATAGAAGAATTTAATGATGTACCTTTGCTTCATGCACTTCTGTTCCTCTGCTGTTATACGTCACACATCAACAAAATGTAATGGAATACTGGTGGAAAGGTTCAGCCTCTATCACCTTATCAGCAACTTCTGATTTTGTGGGCCAAGACAACAAAGTAGGAGGCATTACTTTTGGAGCAGACCTCATATAATAAAAGCAAAAGCCTAAAACAAAGTTAGAAAGTCACTGACAAGGACTTGAGAGCAGTAATTGCATTTTTCTTATTGCTGTGTATCATGACTCTCCAGTTTACCCTCCTCTTGAAATGACTCACACAGTGCACCACAGCATAATTTTTCTTTCAATTCCGTGATGTTTCCAGGAACAAAATCTATAACTTCTCCAACAAACACATTAATATCTGTCCATCTGACAGGCAGAACTGCCTCTTAGCAGCGGCCAAGTTCCAAAGCCTTCCAGCAGCACTGTTAAGTAACAGGGAAGGTAAAACAGATACATGCTTATAAATAGATACATATACACCCACTCAAGCATACTCACACAATCAGTCTCCAGGTTCTTATAATACATTAACGAAAGCTTAATTCAAAGATTTTTACCTGTCTATCCCAACTTGATCTATGCTGAAAATAAATACAAAATCCTCAGCATTAGCCAGTAGAATTAAATGAATCACAAACAGGGCAAGATATCCTTTATACAAGTTTACAATAGTATCTATTTAAATACCAGACAAGGAAAAAGAAATAAGAAAAAAGAAATTACAGCTCTTTTAGCGATCCCATCTTTTATCCCCTCCATCTAAGCAGGGGAGATATCTCAGTCGTATTTGCAAAAATGCCAACTTGGAATGCATGGATTTGCCAAATAGACAAAATATAATTATAAACCTTAACTGTTTTGTTTTGGTGTGTTTTTTTTTTAAGCTGTAAGGCCTTCCTGCTAGGCTGTTTTTCACCTCCAGGAAACACACAGCAAGAAGATGCCTAGAGAAAGAAACAACCAGAAACGTGAAAGAAAGTGGGTTCCCACATCATGCCCCATGGGGAGATGAAAGTAATGCACAACGGGAAGATGGGAACAAAGACTGCTGTGATATTTCTGTGGGCATTTGTGCTCTGGGTGTCATTCCCAGAAACACGTGCACAAAGGAAAAAAGCAAACACAGCTTCTCTGGAGGAGCAGTTTCTCCCAATGGGGCCCAGGTGTTAGCCCAGGGCTGCCTGTGAGGAGAGGTTGGGCTGCCTGGTGCTGGACACAGCCAGTTCTAAGGATACCACCACCAGGTGTAGCTGATCCACACAGCCATGCTGGTGGCACCACTGGGAAAAACATGTGTAGGTTGCTGTGAAAGTAACACCTCCTATTCATTTCCGTGGAAACTAGGCAATAGTTACAGAAAGTGCAAGAACACTGTTTGATAGAGCAAATTGTCAGCTACAAAAGACTATTTTCCAACACAGTCATCACATAATGCAGTTATGCATTTTTGTCAGCAATGAACAAGAGCCTGCATACTACATTCCTCAAAAACACTGAGCCAGCAGAAGTGGACCCCTGTTTCACAGCTGCTGTAACAGCCTTGATGCTGAAATGCACCACCCACTGCCTCATATCCACGGCTTGGTCTCCACAAACACAAGCATTGATGAATGCCAGTGGCTGCTATTTTTACACCTTTGCTCCATACATCCTTCCACGTCAGACTCCACTGTATCAGACTGCCTCTCTACTGCCACCTGCCACACGGCAACAACACTGAATGGGATATGGGCAGGAAGGGTCAGCCTCTACTGCCATACCACCAACATCCACATCTAACGAAATTACAAAGAAGACAAAACTAAGGAGAGCTACATGCCAGCTATAGAAGCTGTGTGCATGTCAACAACAGGAAACATGAGGCTTAGCTATAAAAGCATAAGCAGGTGAGCAAACAGAGTACTGGCGCTGATACCCCACTTCAAGCAGATGATTCATTTGGTTAAAATTGGGAATGTTCTTTTCAACATCTATTTTTAAATAAAACATCTAAGAAGCTTTCACAAGAAATTTCCAAGAAATACCAAAATGCTAACAGAAATGTTTGTCCCAGAGCACTGCTATCAGAATCTCTGAATAAGATTCCAATAAAAATTCACATGGAAGCACACTGCAAATGTTTCCAGCTTGTTCTGTCTATGGTTCAGGGAGGCTAAGGTTCAGGGAGCCTAAATAACCAGTCTAATATGCATGTCTACAACAAATGCACCTTCGTATCTTTGAAAAGCCCATCTTCCCTTGATACTAGATGAAATGATTCCCTATGCTGAAAAGAGCAAACATTGGAAGGCACTCAAAACATTATCAGAAGAGCTTGAGAAGGAGAAAAGTTCATTCATTTGAATCAAAAAACCATCTGAACACTGCTACATTTCCTTGGGTTTCTTCATCTGATTATTTTTAACAGCAACACATATATAAAGAGGTTATGCTGATAATTAAAAAATACAGCTCTCCCCAACTGTGAGCTTGGCTGTTTTCTACTTAAGAACTGAAAAGCCTTAAAATTTGTCCAAAACTTGTTATATTCTAAAATAGCATCATTTTAAATAGCATGAAAAATATATATATTATTTTATATAAGAAACCCTATACATTTTATTTCCATTGACAAATATTACAACTCATATCACACCAGAAGATAATAGAATTGTAACTCTCTGGACAAATTTACTGCCTTAATTTTCTTTGGAGCCAAATTACATTGCATTAAATTGTGTTACAATGTGTAAAATTGCAATTATACTTCAGTAGTTTGGTTTCAATTGAACCAGTGCATTTGCCATGAGTTAATCACAGGCAGGACAGGCACATTTTATTTGCATGGAAAAAAACTGTAATTTTCACACTTCCTTCTATGTAGGATAACAGTATTCATCTTCACTTTTTACCATTCCTGCTCAGTACAAATGTTACTCATATGATTAGGGGTTTCCTATTCAATTACATCAATACTGTGATTAATGAATATGAAAAATGAAGAAAAAATGAATCTGAATCTTGATGGCTGAAAGTTGTTTTACAAAATGAACGTGACACAGGTAGCAGCAGCAGAATCCTCCCTGCACACAAGGCATCTGGGTCTTCTCAGCTTATACATGCAATTCATTTCAAAAATCTTCTGTAACCTTAATGGACTACCCTGCAAGGAGTGCTGACTCCATACTGTAAAGTAATGATATGCCAGCACTTTATACCTAGCTATATATATATTATAAACCTAGTTAGTTATATTAGTATGTAAGTTCTCAGTCTTAGTCTTATGTTGGTTAAAAAAAAAAACAAACAAACTACCAAAAACATCTCTCACACACTTTCTGGTATTGATATAGAAGAGAAAGCATTCAAAACATTCACAAATGCCAGGTATGCTGCTGTATATTTTAACTGAATAAAAAGTTAAAAATTTCCCTTGGGTGCCTTTAATTTAAAATTAGCAGCCTCCTGGTTGTGTGGAAACTTATCTTGACACATGAATATTAACAAACAGGATTTTGAAGAAGTGCATTAGAAAGCTTCCTCAACCCTGGAAACTTCTACAGGGTCAAAAGCATTAAGAAGGGAGTCAAGTGTTTCTCCAAATATAACCATCATCTTTCCAAAGAATTTAGCTGCAGTCAGAGTATTTCAGTTTAAGTTTCCTGTGCCAGAAAAGCTTTTCCCCTTGTCAGAATTAGCCATCTCATTTTGGAAAGTTCACCACTAAAACAAAGAGAACATGTGAAACTGCAAGGGAGGTGTTATCACCTCTACTCAACAATAACAGGCTGTGATAGATCCCTTCTTGCCAAATTACTACAGTTTCATACAGAGTTTTAATTCTGACACAGTTAGGTTTAGCAATTTGGATCTTATAGGCAAAGCAAGATTTGGAACTGCCAATCTGTGAGACTTGGAACAAATCTCAAACATCAGTAAGTTAAAAGGAAAAGATCTTTGCTAAGGCTAGCTATATTAGAGTTTAAATCAAAACACAAATTATAGATGTTTTTCAGAGTGCCGTGGAATAACTCTAAACTAGGTAAGTTATATGAGAACAAATAGCTGCAGTACCTGGTTGTTATGAATTAGTTATTATCTAATTTTGGTAAATTATAATTGTCTACTCTTTTCTTTCCTTTAATGGGTCCATTCTCTTCTCCCTATATGGGTGCTCACTCCTGTTCTGGCAGACTCAACACCTCCCATCAGTTGGAGTTTGACCAAGCAGGCAGAAAACCTTCAGCACAGAGATGGCAACGAGTTGCAGGGCTGGACAGAACACAGAGATGAAAACATTCAGTTTCTCAGCACTTTCTTCTGCCTTCCCTTCAAATCAGATACCACAGTGCTTACAAGGCAACCTGAACAACTCACATAATTGGAGACTTAAGTTGCTGTTTCTTAACAGATGAATGAAACAAAGAGACAAGCAGTTCCGTGGGTACAGTTTAAGGAACATGACATAGATGTACAGATGAGGAGGGAGGTTTGATTTTTGAAAAGGACATAAAGGAGCATTAAGTCAAACAGTCACAATCTTTTCAGAGGAGCACCACTGTCCAAAGCTGTATCATACCGTTATGACCTAGTCAATGCAGAATCCTAACATGAATGCTATTATTCAGTGTAGTAATTGCGTATCACTCATAGAATCTGCTGCAGAGAAAATTAGTCATTTTTCCAGATTCACTCATTGTAAATTTGCCTGTGGTGCTCCTCATAAGAATCAGACAATCAATCAATTATTGAATAGTTAGCATCAGAATAACTTTGTGAATGTGTTAATAAAATGCTATTAAAAATCCTTTGTATATGGACTACAGTCTGAAAGAACAAGTAGGAAAAAATGGTCTGTAGGGTGTCAGAAGCACATCTGAAGACCACAGAGTTGGGCAGTTTGGGGAGTAGGCTCTGCTAAAGATCGGTCAGTTCAGTGGTTTAGCACATGAACTACTTAATAAGTGGAAAAGCTTATTCTTCCCCTTTCCTCCATTTAATTCACCAAAATTCAAAGCTGAATTGCTTCTGAAACGTTTCAAAATAATGCTCAGACTGATCAGATTGGGTGGAAAATATCAACCCTTGCGAGCAACAAAGCTGCATGAAACTTTCCTTTGTGAAAGTTTGTGCTAAATTAACTGCATACCCATTGGGGAAGAACAGAATATTCCAGACTTCCAGGAGGACAAGAAATGTATTTAGGACTTGCAACTGATACTTAATTAATATAACCAAACTACATCTATGTTCTGCCATAAGCTTTCAGAATTAAGAAATGAAGAGACAAAGTTAGAATAGTATTTCATTTTCTACACTTTGATTGGAAAAAGTCAAACCCAGATCTGTATTCCATTTTATCTAATGCTTGGAGATTGGTGGGGAGGGAAGGTCAAGGTAAAGGGAGGCGAACCTGTCTGTATGTACTGACATTAGATCAACCTTTTTCTGCTTACTGAGCTAAATCTTTTCCAAAACATTTACTGTCGCTAAAATGCTTACTATTCTATGGTTTTCCTAAGTGCTTTAAGTTTGACTTATTTCCAGTTTTAAGTTAGAATAATTACATTTTTCACTTTGAAGCATTTCCCTAGAGTGACTTCAGATCTAGAGGTTACAAGCTCACCTTGGCAGGAGGAGATATCAATGATTCTAATCGGGGCCACTTGCAAGGCACTTCTGTCACTTGATCTGAATTAATTTTAGCTATCATGGTAGCTGTGCCTGAAAACAGCTCTCTGAGCAGAATTCCCCAATTGTACTAATGAGTTTAAAGGTTTTGCACAATCAGATTCACGGTTATTACTGGAAACATGATAGGAACTGCGGCACTTAAAAACGATACCTGTGTAAGAGTATTTAAACAAGAATAGCTCCTGAGTGAAATAAATACTTCATGCTCACATGAGCCGCATGCCTACAAATCGAGCACGGCCCACTGAGCCATCTGCTCTCACAAGCGTTTCTAGTCTGTCCTTCTCATCATGATGCAGTGTGGGCTGTGCTGCTCTCAGAAGGGTTTGGATTTAACCTCTGAGGAAACTTAACTTTAATGGCATGTCAAAAACCCGTCAAATGACCATGTGCTGTAATTGAAATTACCTATGTGAAAAAGGCAGCAGGTAAATGGCTAGGATATAATTTCTAGGTTTCTGTAAATCTTACTTCTGATAAGAAAGTTGGTTCTTTCTGGAGCTGAAATAAATCACTCTCATATTTTCATTACTAAATGTGATCTTACCTGGCTCAGACAAGAACAGGGCATTTACTTAATCACCTCCAATATAACACTGTGGGAAATACAACAAAATGCCTTTCAACTTCAGTGGAGCCTATTGAAGAATTAATAACACTTTGCACCTTTCCAGGGCACTTGCACATTCTTCCTAGGAGGGTCATGGAATTATCCCCAAATTCAAGGAGTGACATTAGCAACTGGTGCATGAGGCTGTTTCAGAGGTGATAAGATCAACTGAAAAGTTGCTTGTAAGCATGGACACCAATCTTACATGCGCCTCTGGGCTGCTCTGATGAATGACAGGTTCATTACTTTGGAGTGACACAGCTTGTGTGAGATGCTGAATGTTAACAGCACAATGTCAAGGACCAAACAGGATGAGGATGTGCGTCATAGTGGAGGTGGGAAGCAGACTCAGCAGTGCAAAAAGTGAAGCAAGGGGATAAAAATACTATGAGAACTTAAGTACTTATCAAAAGTTTCTGTAAGGTCAGAAAACTTGGGGAGCCACATTGTATTAAAGTTGCTGAACCTCTTATGAGCATAGACTTCAGCCTGCTATTTCTCTTCTTAATACACCATAGAACCACTGTCGTCTGAAGAGCCTGTTACCAGGACAGAACTAGAATGACAAACCTTTAACCCTTTAGCATTAAATATTAAAAGAGTACTAGATTGTAGTGAGTCACCTTAGATGCCTTCAGTACAATATATAGGTTAATAATTATTTTATACAAGAATGCCTAGGCATTTTAGCAGTAAACCATATTCTTCTGACTTTTTAATTGCCATCAAAGATTTAGGACTTTCTTCTAGCTGAAAGTAAATATTGTGTACGAGTCAGCAAACAACAGTTCTGCCAGAGCATCACACAAATTAAAGTAGAACAGCTACCATCAATGGTTCTATCACAGTGCATAAGAGAGAAAATATTCTTCATCTAGATTCTGCATTTTAGGTTATATTTGCATTATGAAATCTGCCGTTTCTAAGAAAAAAAGAACAAAGTCTACTTCTCCAGACTGTAATACTATAAGCCTTGTCTTGCTGTAGTACTGCTGTTAACTTGAGGGGGAGGAGTGGCCAGGCAAAAACATATTCCCCACTAGCTTCACCACTAGTTTCCAATCACCTACATATAGTCTGAAAACAGCAAAACAAATGCAACAGATCTGCTATGCTCATAGAGGATTCTTAACTGTCTCAGTGGCTGGCAGCCAGAAACAGACCATGTGAAGATCAGGAAAATAACATTTCAAAACAATAATGCCTTTTCAGAGCACTAAACATGTTTTTAATCACTCGCCTAGAAGACATCAAAAGAAGAATTACACTCAGGTCTCAACATCTCAAAATGATGCTCAGAATTGCTACTTTCTTGTAAACCATCATGTGGTTGACTCATTAAATCTTAAAACTAGCATACCATCTTCTGCCAATAGTTAGAATAATAACAGATTTTCAGTATCATTAAAAATTTAATACATAATACTGTTTCTATACTAACACCAGGCAAATGTCTGCACTCCCATACGTATTTTCATCTAAAGTCACGTATTAACATTTTTAAAGATATAATGATGTTTCCAAGTAGCAGCCTTTGAGCAACAGCCTTCTAGTGATAGCTGTAGCCAAAAAAAGTTGTTGGTGGTAAGTAAAAGGTGACAAGGAATATAAAATACACATAGCAATATTGAGTTTCTTTGCTTGCAAGCCAGTGACCCACAGACCTTTTTTATGTCAGCACTTCTAGCATTTCAGTGAAACACTTGCTGTTTGACAACATTACCTATTTTCTCCTTCACAAACAACATGAAAATAAAATGCCCTGGAACTGTGTTGATTCCATGCCTCTCCACAACCCGCTGTACATGAAGACATTTTATTTAGCACTCAATAACAATATCTTAGAATACTCTGTAGCAACTGTGTGACTTTCTAAAATTCCTTAGAAAAATATTTTATTAGTATTTCTTATTATAACAGCATACAAATCTGATATGGCAGATCTTTGTTTTTTCACAAAAATCAATCTAGCATGTTGAGATATTGAACTCATTCTTTCCTGACTTTCAAGAGTCTGAGGTCTCACAACACCACTGTTGGCCAAATAGCAACAGAAGAACATAAAAATCCACATTAAAATCCAATAAAGTATCTAAGTAACCTCTCAAGCAGAAAGATCGTTACGCTTCTGTATTTGTTTTTCATGCATTTGATTTTGTTCTCCTCTGCTCTCTTGAGCACAAATAGATTCTGCACATTCCCTCTGATCTGCGTCAAGTCTGTGAGCAAATGAAGCTGAACCCACGTCTCATGCAATGAACAACTCTTTAGAAGAATAATGCACTTTCTTTAATTCTTGGAATTCTGAACAGTGTGAAGTAAGACTATCTTAAGTATTTTCACTGTCCAAATGAATAAACTCCAGGAACTTTTCAGCTGTCAGCTGCATTTATTAAAGAGGCTGAACACCCCAAGCTGTGGGAGGCCTGAGGGTCTGGGATTTGCTCATAACAGGAATCAAAGACTATGATCCAGAAATTGGGGACAAATAAAAATGTTGGATCAAACTTCATCTGTCCCTTAAGCAGGCACCCCAACTGAAAGAGTTTCAACTGTTAAGCTGCATTGAAACAGCCCCTGACTGGGCATTCCCACGAGTGACAGACACCAAATTTTAGAAGAGAAAGAAGGAAAAACAACAGAGGAATACATTCCTAGCTGAGTGGGTGGCAGTACACAAGCAACACAAGTCTCTGCTTTGAAAGAGAACAGAGTGATCTTGTGGCAGTTAAAGATGTTCTGCTTATGTATGTTGTCATGAGGAGTAAGAATGCATTGCATGTGATCTACAGACTTTGGGGAAGCTTTAACTGCTGCGGGTTCACAGCTTTAGGTATTGCTCAGTGAACCATTTCAGTTATTGGGAGTCCAGATTCAGCTCTAAAATCCCAGTTTGACCATAGCCCTACTCCTTAAACAGCAGGGAAATATTAATAACCACAATGTACCTTGGCATTTAAAAGACAATGTAGCAAGAAAGGAAGCAAACACCTTCCTTGTATTAGTGGCCTAATTATTTTAATTGCAAACACATCCATATTCTACTACTGTGTCTCTACCACATAGACACCATCTCACATCCTAAAAGCAGTGCAGCTGCATTAGCAACGACCATATGCTTTCAGCAGTGCTTATCAGCTGAGGTACAGATCTGCTGTTCTAGGTTCTGGAGCAGGGTAACCCAATGCCAGCCAAAATCATTGTGTGTATGTCTGTTCTGCACACTGTGGGATAACAGCACAGAAATTTCAGATACTGTAAAGCAGTTAAGCAAACAGGAAGGAATTTTCTCTAAAAAAAACATCAGAGATGTAAATGCCGTAAGAAATTAAGATAATGGGCAGGAGAATGATCAGGTATCCAGTGGCTGATAGAATCTGGTGGTTGTACAGAAAGTGGAACTTTCCCTTACTGCATCCTCCAGCCTGTAAAAGAGTTACAGTTTGAGTGGGGGGAGTAAAAATGCATGTACACACAAAAAAAATCCAATAACATGAAGCAAAATACCATACTGAATCTTTGAAAATGGTCATAGACAAGTTTTTGAAAACTATACACGGCACGATTGCCCATCAGAGACAAGGACAAAGCTTCTAAAGCTAAGGAAGGCAAAATGCCACATATATTGAAACCTAAATTGTTACTACATAGCAGCATGTAAGTCATGCATTGAAAACTGGAAGAAAAAAACCAAAAAACAACAACAATAACAGAAGTATAAAGACCTTCTAGCAAAGGCTGGAATTTGAACAACCTCCTAACAGAGAAAGCACAATCCCAGCTCTATTGGATAAACACTTTACCTGGCAAACACTCCAAGACTGACACAATGGTGGATCGTGATGCCAGTCCTATAGCAACACACAAGCCCAAAACTCCTCTTCATGTGACAGCCAAACACCTCCCTAAACGTCAAGGAAAGCCCTTCTATAGTTGACCACTCTGGCCACAGACTTTTACCACTGCCTTCATAATACTAAAACAATTCATGTTCTGTGCATACGCACTCAATGCAATATAGAATGTTTAGGGTTAATCTTGCTCTGAAACACTGAGCCACTGAAGTAACTTATTCAGCCAGTTTTTCTGTTTCTCTGTTACCAAATAAGCTAAGAAACAATTCTTTGCTCCTCCTCCAGAACCCGTTCAGGGAGACAAGACTGTTCCCATCTCCTGGGGCTATACATCAAGCCCAGTAACATTCTCTTACTTGCTGCAATGACATGAAAGAGAGGAATTGCATGCAGAAGAATTTCACTGCGCACAGTCATCACACACAAAATCTATATTGTTCTCCATTTGTGTGAAGGCTAGAACATCAAGCTATTTTAGATTGATAATTGACTTCTATTTCGGCACTGTAAAGAAAAGAAATGTCATCCACTGTGGGTAATTAATTGCATTACATATTCACATACACCCACATTCATTTCAAGAGGAAAAATACAACTCTCTGACAGTGATGCTTTCCTAAAAAGTAAAAACCCAACACATATTTATAGAGATTCCAGATCATGCAAAATAAACCAAATGTTAATGTTATGTAATTGACATAAATACTGGAGACAACCTTTGCCTAAAAGTTTTCTTTTTAAAAGAAAACTGGTTTGATAACACAAACCAGTTTCTGTTGCCCAGTTTCATAGATCTCAACTTTTATATTCACCTTTTAATGTCATCAAAGTCCCTGCACTTCAGTCAAGAACAATATGTCCACTTCTCTTTTTCTAGGGCCTTCTGTCTGCACGTAATTTGAAACTGCTCGGGAGCAGAATAAAACAGAGGCTTTCAGACTCACAGCAATGCAGGTTTCCCTTAAGCACTGTCACTTGGGAATCCAAGCTTCTGGCAGGACAAACTCCTCAAGCATTGGATGTGCTTATTAAAGCCCAGCCTCTTGGAGTGGTGCCTTAGCCTGAACCTGATGGACCTCATGCTTCAATAAACATTCTCTGGTTAGAAAAGGCAGCATGGAAATAATGGAAATGTCAGTTAAGATGTAAGCAAATAATATAAATTGTTATTACAAGGGTAAAACATTGAGCAATATCCTCTTAATTTGCTTTTGTTTGTTTGTTTTTTTGGAAGGGTGGTAAAATTGGTTTGGTATGTGAATTTAAAGAGAGCACACATGGGTACAGATCCAGTACACATCCTCTTTCCTTTCCATAGGGTCAGTAGCAAACAGCTGCAGATTGCCCCAGGCCATGACTGCAGGCATCCAAAGGAGACTGACAGATTTACCTGAAGAATTTTTGTAACACTACTTCCTCAAAATTATTTCTATGAATCAAGAAATTCTTCCCTTTTTGGAAAAGGAGAGCAGCCATTCAGTCTTTGATCTCATCTTAAAGGCCATAATGGATCCAGACAGCACCCTACAGCAAAGTAGAGTTGGACAACACCCTGGGCAATGCCCACACACCCATCACTGTTCGCTGCTCAGCTTCCCTGCTACTGGATGTCTGTGCTGCATTTCCCATCTGCTTCATCACAGATCTCCCTTTGTTTGCCTGCCTAAAGAAAACCTCATGTGCCAGCTTACATATAGAGATCCCCTTCTCTGATTCCTGGAAATCCACAGCACGCTGTATGAAAACGAAGTAGAACATTGAGAAAAAGAAGGCAGTATCTCAAGGAAGGCAAAATCCTGTGTCTTAATACAGGGTTGAGGCCAACAAAATTACATTTTCAAGTAAGATACACACATTCATTTTGCAGTTCAGAGAGATCAGTGTTTGGGGGACAATTATAATATACTGAAGGGACCCAGTGTTAAACACGGGAAATGCAGCATAATCTGGAACAACTTCCTGGAGAAGTGGGAAAAGAACCTGCCACTGAGACACATGCATTTATAAAATGCACCTCTGTAGACAGAGATACACAGATAAGAAGTGCTAGATTTAAACAGAAACTGAATGCAAGTTAGAAAGGTTACTTGTTTGTCATCTTCTTGTTTTCATTACCACTGAAATAAACTGCAGCACTTCTGCCAGAACAGAGCTGTGTAAACGCTCTGAAGCGGCCTAAGATGCAATAACCAGGATCAAAGCCCCATAGACAGAGGAGTAATGAATGTCACTTTCCTGGAGACATTATGGCATAGCCTTGTGAGCAAAACAGTGCTGGCCAGGAATGCCACAGGGAAATGAAGACTTCAAGACTTTTACAAGCCCAGGAGTTTTCAGGGCAGAGCCTCAAGAGGGTGGAGCCTGTATTTATCAGCATCTTTATTTAAGAACAAGAGTCCTAAGCTTCATATCTAATTAAACATCCAGTTAATTATTGTTATACAGTCCCTAGAGCCAAACGCACCCCCGACTTAAATTATTTTTTTGTTCATAATGTTCCATTAAAGCAGCAGTTGTTTCCGCTCAGGCTCAGCCTGAGCAGCTTCTCTGGAAGAAAGCCCAATTAAACAGATTTTCTTATTAAGCATGCCCCAATTAAGTGAGGTACATCACTACTAGCTTGGCTTCTATGTGATTTTTGTATACTGAGCATTTTATGTATGCAAAAATATAGTATATATCACAAGAATTTTACATTCATTTTAAGCTAGTTGGTCCTTACATAAACAAAATACATTTTAATGTGAAATGTAATAAAACAACATCAACTGTAGTTAATCTGAGATGGGATGACTGCTGCTGTAGTTCTTTGTGGAGACTGGAAAGAAGCTACCCAAACTTCCTTATGTATGTCTTAAAGAATGTTTAAGCTCATCCTGAACATTACACAGTAATACCCCTAGGTATTGTTTCAGTACAGAACATTACTTTCTGAACCCATCACAGTCAAGCAACTGGCATTACTTTGCAATCTACACCTTCATTAAAAGCAAAAACAAACAAAAAGATACTTTGAAAATCCTAAATTGGTTGCCCCATAAAATGATCTTCCAACCTGATTTGTCTGTCAGTGGCAAATAGCACAACACTGGGGACAAAAACTGACTGTCACTGAGAATGGTCTTTACCTTTAGAAGAAGATAATTTCCAATTTAACATAATTATGTTGCTATATTAGTCCACTTTCCCCTTTTATTATAACAGTTAAAGCTTTAACTCTATAAATTATTTCCAGTTTGAAAAAGGCACAGGCCTTGTGCCAACAAGTTAAATGAATTACTTTTGTACCATCAGAGGTTTAAGCACAGCCATCTGGTCCACCAAAACGGCTTCAAATTTTTCAGTATTCTTTAAATGGCACATGCTGAGAAAAATCCTGGTCCAACCGAAGAAGGTGGCAAAACTCCCACCAGTTTAAATGAAGGCAGGATTTCATCCAACACACCCCAGTGAGAACATTTCACATTGCTGGTCCACACGCGGATTTTGCATTGGCTATTGCTATGCCTGTTGTGCAAGAGCTATTTCTATTTTTCTTTCTACAGAAACAATAAAATTAGCATTATGAAATACTGAATAAGTACATTTCTTTACTGGGCTATGTCTTCTGCACACCCTAGGATGAAGAATTATTCTACCATACGTATGGTGAAAGGAATAGATGACTTATTTTAGTCAAGTCCAAAGTATGGCTGAAACAAAAAGAAAAGCCCTTCCTTGGTGTAATATAATATCTCATTAACTGTCGGCAATGTATGGACTTCTGTGAAAATTTACTAAATTGGACAACAGGTATACTATGCTACTGGTTATATATTTATTTTTAAACGCACACACAGACACCCACACATCACCAAAGGACCACAGTCTACAAAATCAAATTAAATACACTAGAGTAAACCAGCAAAGTTTTCACAATAAACACTTTGCCAATGAATAATGCTTGCAGGTTTTTTTTTCAGGTCATTTAAACTGATTTTATTTACACAGAAAATGCTCAACCTCAGAATTCAAGAATGAGATGCCAATGCAGGCTTCTCATGCATTGCCACCGCTTCCAGACAGCCAGTCCTGTGAGGTGACAGGCATAGCCAATCTGGGCACAAAAATATCTTTTTTATACCATAATAAACAGATAAAGACAGAAACCTGTGCTCTCTGCAGTCCATTATGGTTTGTGGCCAAACATATGGAGTGTTTAAAGATAATTTGTTTTTCTGTTTATACTAGAAATTAGGTAGGAGCCACTCAAATGTATATGTGCATGCACACACAAATGTAGAAGTGTACTTACACCAGCGTGATTGCTTTGTAAATAAGACTATTTTGGATAGTTTTAGATGCAAATCAATTCCATTTTCCACTCTACCTGCAGGATCAGATTTCTGCCATTGGTGAAATCCAAAGACATCAAGTTTAACCTGGTGATTCTCAAATTATTCATAATGAAACCCTTTCTCACAGCAGTTTTATTCTGAACAGAGACATGAGAGCATCACCATGCCGAGTGGTAAAAGCAGGCAGAATTCAATAGACCTACCAGATGATCATATTTTGTGCTATCAGGGAAGGAGAAAGTTTAGAACTTGTGGCCACAACACTGCACACCAACTGCAAAGGTACAGCATGAAAAGGCTGTTATGTGCATCCCCTTATGACATTACCACTTTCTAAACAAACAATTCAGTGACTTTTTTCAGATAAGTGAAAAATAACTATCAAACGTACATCAAACAAGCACTCATCAATAATTTTCCTCAAAGAAAAAAGATATATATAAGCTGAGATTTTATGAGTCACCTGAATTTTCTTCACAGTCATTTTCTTTCAAACAAAGATTTATAATTCCTGTTTTAAGTCAAAAATTATAAACATGCTTTTAACATAATGACAAGGATCCATAGGCATCATTGGAGAACCTCTGGATGAACCTGCCTCCCATCACCTATTAAATATGAAAAGCTGGAACATGTGCATATCATCAAACCCATATGGATGTTAATTACATTAATTTTCAGTAGTCATGTATTAAATATTTTCATTTAGGGATTTTATGCACTAGATTTAAACATTTACTGATTTATTTATTTTTTTACCTCCTTGCCAAAGCTCAAAAACAAATGAATTTTCCCCTCAACAAGACAGCCAAAGTCCAGCTCAAAATGTTTTCCTTGAGAGACAAAGTTGAAACAGATAAACAGAGATATTTCCATGAGCATGTTTAATTAAAATTGCTGCCTGATATTTTGCTGCTAGTTTTATATTTCAGCATCACATTTCCTTGCAGGTAGTCTTCACATAGTATAAGTGATGTTTATGGTATTAGAAAACTCAGTCACAATCACG
The DNA here is from genome assembly GCF_054131305.1 of Coturnix japonica. Classification (NCBI taxonomy): domain Eukaryota; kingdom Metazoa; phylum Chordata; class Aves; order Galliformes; family Phasianidae; genus Coturnix; species Coturnix japonica. The sequence goes on from NC_140666.1 coordinate 67,000,464, forward strand.
GAAGCAAAAAGTGTCCAGTATTTTGCTGCCTCTACAGTAATAATCCCTTCATTTAAATAAATTTCATAACTATTTATACTGTATGTGAATGTATATATATAGTATCATATACATTCCACAAGCCTTTTTAAGATCTGACATTCTGCAAATTAATGCATACTATATTAGACCAGTTTCCTATGCTTAATCAAGCTACACAAGAATATCTTCTCATGTAAAATATATGGCAGTTTGAATAATTTACAAAGGCTCAAATGCTCTGTTCTCTTTGATATCTAGATACTCCCTGTCAGAGGAAAATAAAAAGAACACCTCTTCTGCTCTTTGAAATTAAAAAGGAAATATTCTGTGGAAAAAAGACTTCTATTTCAACCACATACAAGCAATTTGAGGGGGAGAGGGAGGGAGGAGCTACTCAGGCATTTATTCCCCAAACATACATTTCTGCAACAGGTCCAGTTGCATTAAGACCAAGACACTGATAACTCAGCCCTGATACGACATGAGAAGAGGAAAACCAAAATTTATTTAGCCTATGAATACAAACACTGATTTAAGTTTGTTGTTGAAGTTTCAAGACAAAGTTAATATACACTTACTTTTATATGGACTTGCTCAGCACTATGTATTTCATGGTATTCACTTAAACCTCAGTTTTCAGAGTTGTTTCCACCAATTACTAAAGCTTTTTGTATCTAAAGATCACTAGTACTTTAAAGGAAATAATTTGGGATGCAGGCATTAGGTGCATAAGAATAACTAGCAAAATCATTTATGGTTTACTGGAAGTTAACAGCCCATCATCCTCCATCCCCCCAAAAAACTGAGACCCTGAAGAAAGAGACTTAAGTGATTTTGAAGTATTGCCAACATCAAACCCTTCATCTTAATTTTATCCACAACTTAAAGTGGTAAGATGGTACAACACAATTGAAGCCAGTTGGGTTCCAACTAGTTCTGTACCAAGATAAAGCAAAGACAATCTACTTCAGAGCCATTTAGAGCCCAAAATAAAATCTGAGCTGATCAGTACAGTTGTGCAATGTAGAGTCTCATTTGATTTTTTCATGCAGTCAGCATACTCTGTAAAGCACTATGTTAACAAGGTCCATTAATTTGTAACTCTTTAAAAGCAACTTTTTTGAGTGACCAGTGTAACAGAATCATTTGTATTTTTCATGTTTATAGTTGAGAGATTGTCTTGAGTAATTCAGTATTTCTATCAGTGTATAGCCCTTCCTATAATAATTTAAAGAAAGCTGAAATGACTATATAAGATTCAGGAATACTGGATAATAAACAAGAATAAGCATGAATATGTTACTATTAAGTTACACATGTAATTACAGCTTAAAAAGCAGAAGACAGAAATACCTTTACTTGTTTTAAAACGCTACAACACAAGCTAGAAGCAGTGATACAGTATTCTAAACTGTGGGGGTTGACTGACTGAAGCAGATGCTCTTGGATGAATCAAGTTCTGATACTGAAGTGGCATTATAATTCTGTTTATAGAGGAGAAAACGGATGAACATTGTTTTATTGATTAGAAGGAGCCAAACAACCTTATCAACTCACTACAGTGTTATCACTCTAAGTCTACAAATCACCAAATCCAAACATTGCTTGAAGATAAAAAGCAACAAAAGCCTTCATACGCGTCTGTTGACTTCCTAGGGAAGATATTTAAAGAAGGAAGCACACACACTCACACACAATAGCTACTGATCTTGTAATACTAACAGGTTCTCACATCTGGCCATGGCTTTTCCACATCCATTACAGCCTGGCTTCTAGGACTGGAGGGCACCTGAAAACCAGAACTGCATTTCTGCTTCCTTACGATAAATGACTGATAGGGAGTTTGATGCCCTGCAAGCCAGACCTATACTGAGCAGCAGTAGTATCTGTACGCAACAGTAACTTTAATGACAAAAAAGCACATGCAATTTCCATTCTGCATAATATTTATTAATTTATTAAAAATTTCAATTCTAAATATTCCAAGTGAAATGCTACCTGAGTTACCACACTATTTGAATATTGCACATCTTGCTGATCCTGGAGCTGGCTTCCCACCATCCATTAACTCAGGCAGGCAGCTGTGCCCCTTCACTAAGGCTCCCACTGGCTTTGAGCTCTGCTGGCACTGGCCCAACCACCTAGCAAGGCACCGCTGTTTTCCTGAAGACAGGCTCCTTCATCACCATCTGCTGTAGCTCCAAGAGGAGCTACAAGAGTCAGGGCTGCTCCGCTCCAGTTGGGTTGGCTCTCACCAGGTTCCCACAGATTTCCCAGGGGGAATAAATAAATAAGCAAATAAAATATTGAAACATTCCTTAAAAACCCTGAGATGCTGTCTTGCCTACCATACCACTGCCCTTCTGTGATCCTCCCAGGCAAAGCAGAACTTGTAACAAGGACGCATCAAGTATTTCTAGCAGTTGGCAAAAGTTTTTAAAGCATGCTGAGAAATTGGCAGGGTAGAGATATCCTAAAAGTTTAGAAAAGCCCTTACTAGAGGGGGAAAATATGAACTAAATGCTTCCTATATCTTAACTGTATCATATGCAAATACTAACTTGTAATCTATTAAATTACATCAAGCAGATATAGAGGGAACCTGCAGCATAAAAATATATGTCTTCTAACTTTAATGCAGGAAGTATTTCAGAATTATTGGCTAGGAGCCAGGTGTATTCTCATACTAATTACAAATTTCAGTCAAAACAATATAATATAGCTACTTAAGTTGGTAACATTTGCATGTTCCAAGCTGTCATAAATTTGATTCAGCCCTGCCGAAAATCCAGGACCAAAACCTTTTCAATTCTGTGTAAGTAATAGAAGTATAAACTTAAAATGCATCTGACTCCAGTCACTGATTTTCACCTCCCAGACATATCTAGAACAAGACCTATCACCTTTATGGCTATATTCACAACAAACAGGAACCACTTCACGCCATTTTAACTTTCTCTAACCAAAAATCTGCAAAACCTCAAAGCTGTTTATGCCCAAAAGACAAAACTAGTCATAGTTGCTACTTCACATTCTCACCAATCATTCCATGTGGCATAGTGAAGCTGGAGACCCACTGCCTACAACCATTCAAACATGTCATGCACATCCTGAACAGAAATCAGTTCTGTTCTCAATTAAGTCTTTCTGGAACAGTGTTGATTTAGCAAGTGTGTTCCACAAAGCACACGCACAGCCTTTTACTGAAGACTCAAGCTTAGGAGTGCTGTGAAAAGTGATGAATTCTGAAATTTTGCAGGCCAAGACCTTAAGGTTGTCGGATGGCAATACGGCAGATGAAGACACTACTATCTGCTCTGATGCTCAAAGGGATGGAAGCTCTTCAATGCAACCTTCCAACAGAAGAAATCTTACACACACACACACAAAAAACAAACTAACAAACAAAACAGCAAAAAACAAGAATCCAGACTCTCAAATCCAGGCATTCAGTTCTGCAGGTTCCCTGATCAAAAAGCTAAGTTAAAGAACATTAAGCTTACTTAAGTTGATCTAAACAGTTGGAATATTAAATTTAGTTACTTCATTCCCAAGGCAGTGGCTGAGCTCAATTAAGGCAATTTAATTACAACCAACAATGCTCAGCAGAAGATGCCATGACAGACCAAACATTTACTATCCCATATTATCCCAAAGCAGTCAGTAGCTCCACTCAAGACAAGACCAATCCCTGCCCAGCATTTCCTCAGCTCTGTGACCATCCAGAATATGACCTTCCCAGCATATATCTGGGGAAGACCCAGAGGGACCATGGTTGAGGCCCAGGTCTGCCACACATTACACAGAAGCTCTACAAGAACAGTCAGTGATGCATTTTTCATATTTGCTCAGCAGATGGGTATCTAAAAAACAAACTGTGGGCATGCATACTGATTACTTTGCAGTTGCAGAGGAAAATAATGCAGGCTACATACCATTCTCACTCAACATAGCAGAATTTTAAAACATCTTAACAGAATGAGAAATGGGTGGCCCAGGAAGGGGTGGAGTAGGAACTCAAGGAACCATGTTTTGCAGAGGTTAATGTTTTTTATGAGCTTTTGGCTGCAGAGCAATCTTTCTTGCAGTGATTTAGACAAGGTTAATTCAATCATTACTAATGCCTGTTTACTTCAAATGGCTCCTTCCAGAACAGACAAAAAACTTCTATGCTTGGATCAAAAAAATATCAACCATTAAATAGCATTTAGATCAAATATTACACTCTTTAATGTATTCTGATGTGTGTGGTGTAGCACAGACCCTAAGTACAACGCAGTACACGAGAAAGTACCAAGTTGCTTTTTGTCCCAGGTACCTATCTGAATACACACAGAAATGTGATGATTACAATCATATAAAATGCAGCACATTTGCACTCACATCTCTCATCTCAAAGAAACAGATGTGCTATGGAGGATAACCCCATATTTTTCTCCTTTTCTATAGCTCTGGCAATTATGTGATTGTATAGTCTTTTCCTTAGGTGGATGAGAAGCTCAAATGACACTATTTTCCAGTAATGCAAATTTTTATTCACTGCAGGAGCTGTAGATTTTGAGGAGGTGATTTTGCACTGAACTTCTCTAATGCAAGAGACTTCAGTAAGAAACGCATTCACTTCTTTACAGGTAGTAAGCAAAATTATATACAGACTGTTGATATTGATAAGTTACACATGCACAATGCATCAAAAAAGACATTTTGCAGAACTGTCAAAAAAACTGACTGGAAGTTAGTTAGATCCCAATAACAGGATTAGCAGCTGGTTGAATGGGCTAATCCAGAAATTCCCAAAGGAAACATGGCACATGTGAGAGGCCAGCTGAATGCTTTGAACAGCTGAGTTGCGACCACAGAAATATCAAATCTCTGTCATTAATCCAACTGACAGACACGTGGCTAAGACTATTTCCTGTCTATAAATATTAATGTTGAGGGGTTTTATTTTAATTCTCATATTTGTCTAACACTAATTTTACTTGTACTTGCTATGAGAGAAATAAGTGGCTCATTAACATGTGGTCGAAAATAGTTGTTTTGCTCCCTGAAAAAACACATTCCCAGTCTCGTTTAAATATAGGTTTTATTTCAGTTCCTTTTGCAATGGGAATAAGAAACGCAAGTCTCGCATTCTCACTGAAAAATTAAGCAGGAAAGTTACAACCAAAATATTTGCTAAGTACAGAACTTTTTGCACAGATAACAGTTCTGTGGAATTCTATGGAGTGCCCATGGCATCCCTATCTCCAAAGCTTTGGGAATCCTGTAAAAGAAAAAACAACAGTAACAAACAAAAACCTCTAGTGCAGCAAATACATTGTGAAATGTGGTAATTTGGTGTTCTTGCAAGGCATTATGCCCATTTTCTAGCATACCCATGAGTGCTGGAAATCGACACAGAGATTAGAAGAAGTGGAAGTTTTGCCCATTAAGAAGCAATGGAGAAGAAGGAAGCCTTGTGTTCAGGGAAAGCACAGCAGATCAAACAAATGGTGAGTTCTACAACTCTGGCTGCCAGAAAGTGCAGAGAGGTACAAGGAGAACAAAACTACTGACACTTGTCTGACTAATGTTTAAATCAGCCGTCATGAGCTACACAGGAACTTAGGATTTTTTTTCTACTACTATTCAGGATAAGTGAGAACTAACAACTCGGTTTCCAGCAGTTATAGAACATCTGAACCACTGTGAAGTGAAATTTGGTGTCCATTTGTACATCTCCAGTAACAAGGCATTTAGCTCTAGAGGAACATACAAAATACATTAACCCAGGGTGAGGTAAGGTTCTTAATGCAGAAGTTCAGTGGTAGGGGAAAAAAGTGCTTTTCTGCTTGCTCTTTTCAACTGATATAAGTATTATATCTAAATATAAAGGCTAGTCTGTAGCTAGTGGCAGGGAGCTGGGTTTTGGATCTAGTGGGTTACAGCTGCTGTGTTAGCCAGGTCTTCCAGCACTATAAGCTGAGACTGGATGGGATCTTCTCTATCAGAAATCAGAATAAGGGGTTGCTGGGGTTTCCTACTGCTCTAGGATGAGAAGGGAAAAGAAAATGGGGAGAATTACATGCAAGGCTCCAACTTCAAGAAATGTTGAGAACTTGAATCCTACAAGCAGGAAAAAAGTCCAAAGGCTGCTGCTAACCAAACTCTGCAGGTGAGCTTTGCTAAGGCCTCCAATTAATCTCTTAACAACTTAACCATAATTAGATTATGAAAACCACCAGCTTAGCTATCCCAGCAGAAACTGCATCTCCCTCCTGAGTCATCATTCTTTCATTTAAGAGACATTTGGGGAAAAGCAATGAGGTGTTAAATGTTCACAAGCAAATGTTCATAATCTTCAAATCAGGACTTTGGAATATAGTCCAACAGATTGTTGTGTTCAGGGAAAAAGGAACTTCTGGATAATTAGCTGACCTTCCTATAATCATTACTACTGTAAGCCTCCACTTTCAGAACAGGGAACAATGCTGCAACTTTAAGCATTTCAAATTACAAACAGATGGATTCCCCTACATCTAGGCCAGCATCACTAAATCTCTAAACCTGTGAGCCTCCAGATTTGCTCTGTGTCCTACACAGTGAAGGCATAAATCATGACTGCTGTTGCAGCTAATTGAAACTAACAGTGTGTTGCTACCAGATAGCATGATGTCCCACATATAGTTATTCTTGTGGTGAGGACACATCAGTCTAATTATTACATTTCACATTTGGAGACAAAGTCAGATATGACTTAGGACAAGATGATAACAAATTAATAAATCCTCAAAAAACATGTATCCCCATAGAATGAAAAATAATCCGCTTTTTCTAATCCAAAAGACCAAAATACCACACAGCACTTTCTTTTCCTACTTGATATTATTTGCATGTGCATAAGGCTGTATTACAACTGACCAAACACTAGGACGGGTTAGGACACATCATCAGCACAAAGCAAGATGCAGACTCCATACTTCTGTCGCATATTTGCATAGCTTCCAGAGATTTAAAGCTTTCACAATTCTTCAGTACCTTATTATGCTTAAAAAGCATCATTCTGATACCACAAATAACACGACGAAGAAACAAAGCATTTCTGTAAGGATCGTTGTTTTTACCATGCATTTAAGAAGTGTGCTGTACATAGAGTTACCTGGAGCTAGTACATCCTACCATGCTTCAAGCGCAAGGAAGAAAATGTTGTTTCAAGAGCATTAGCATTTTGGTTTTTAAACTAGACAGATACCGAACTTACAAAGCATTTCTTTGAAAATTTACCCCCTGTAGACACATTCATGCCAATAGAAACAAATCACTGCCTGTAAGCAAAGAGGGAACGTGCTGCAATATTCAGAAAGGTGATCTGAGTCCCTGTTACTGGCAATAAAGTATTCGTGATGAAACATTCCCACCCATGATAGCATACTAAGGTTTCACTATTTATCACTTACATAACACCATTTTGTTGTTGTTACTGTTGGGTATATTTGTTGTTTTGTTTGTAAGAGGATTATTAATCCTTGTAATAAAGGATTAACATTCTTCAAAATAGAAAGCAGATGCAATAGAACAGGGCTACAGGCAGGATGCTGAGCAATCCATTTTTCTTCTGGCTACAGCGCCATTAGAAATCACTTTAACACAGTCAGCACTGAGTAAGCTGGGACTAAAGGAAAGTGCAGGAGGCAACTGCCATGGAAGATTTAAAGCCCACTTGCTCTGCTAAAACCAATAAGTCAATAAAAATAGTAGTAAAAACAATAATAAAATGGGTGAAACATTGGCACTGCTTTCTTCCACTGCCGCTTGACGCTGCTAAATGCTCTGCCGATGGAAAGGAGCATGGTTAATAAAATGCTATGAAGTGACTTCTCTTGCTGTGGGTGATAGTTCCCACATCCTTCCTTGTCACCATGCCACCACCTGCTCCATTCCTGCACGTTCATAACCCCCAGCTGACATGCAGGACCACAGCACAAATGCCCATACAAATGCTCTGAATGCTTTGAGCACACAGCCTCCATCCTCAGGGAGGGATGCCCATGTCTGGAAGGGCTGCAGCCCCTCCTTGCTGGGGGGCAGCAGCCAGAGCAGAACTGTGAAACAGACCCATGTGGGCTGAGCCACATGTGCAGAGCCACCTCCTGAGAACAACACTCACACTTTCATGTGGAACCTCACGGAGACATCAGAACAAAGCACAAGGGATGGGCGCGCTTGTTGAAAATCATATACAAAAGAAGGCTTTTCCTTTAGAACAGAGTTAATAGGATGCTATATTTTAAACGGTGATCACAGTAAGATAGTTATTCAGGTTATCAGCTTTTAGGGCGAGAAAGGAGTTAAGATTCAAACAGCAGAAGGAACTGCCCACCATTTACATAAAAGCTGTCTGTCATTCCACAAAATGAATGCTTTCTGTGCTAACAGTGGTGCGGAGGAAGAGCTTTGTCAAGCTAGATTCATACAAACAACCGCACTTGCTTCACTGTCTTAATAAAAATCTTTAATTGCCAGACTGACTGTATTAGAAAAATTACAGTGTAGTGCTACGCCATGGTTAAAAATCCTTTTGGCCTCTGACAGTTGATGTAAAGATTGTTTCAGGAATAAAAGAACAGATGCTGACAGCCATAGCAGCTCTCAGTGCCCATGCCAGTGAGCCACATTCGCTTGAAAAGGCTATTCATAATGTGAATAGTGCTTCATCTGAAGAGAGCTCTATTATGCAATATGGTATATATTTACAGCAAAAATGACCCCTCCCCCCCTAGATTTTTTCTCCTTTACCCAGCTTTACTTATTCTACAATTGCTTTGTGCTGTATTATCTGCTCCACTGCTCTGAATGCTTCTTGTTTATAAATCTGGTGCTTAAAACAAACACACACCGCACAGCTCACAACTGGGGAAATGTATTCACAGACTGGTTTAAGAATTCCAAAAATGCTAAGCTTTAGAAGACAAAATTCTGAGAAATTTGATCTGTACATCTCTTTGTTATCTAATTTTCTCCCTGAAAGCATCAGCAACTGCTTTTCCCCATGGCCAGCAATAGGAACATCACTTGTATCACTGTTCTAAATAGACCTCTGGAAACTTAGCACAGTTTTTTTAGCCTTGATGCCCAGCTAGACTAGACAGTAATGATAAAAGCATCAGATCTGCCCAAACTACAAAGAAAACAAATGATTTCCAAGGACCAATTTCCATCTGAGGGGTTATCCTGCACTCTGTGCAAAGCAGGAGAACAGTCTTACAAAGCTCAATCAGTTGCACCGTGGCTGCTGAAGGCATTCCTCACTCTCATGTCTGTGCCATAGCACAGTACACTCAAGCAAAAAGGAAAAAAAGGTTTATTTCAACTATCAGCTTTTCATTACACTCCTCTGTGTGACATGCAGTCCAAAGGACCCAGCTTAGATTTCTTTTTCTTCACATAAATATGCTACAGAAGACTTGATGGTGGGACTTTCTGACCCCCTCCACAGGTGTCAGCTACTGTGTGCTGCTCCTGGCAGTGGATGCAGCCACTCAATGCTCCTGGCACCAGCCAGCCCCTGGCACTGAAGTGCTGCGAGTCAGGTTCCCCAGTCCCTGCCTTGGGGACACAGGGTAGCATTGTGTTGCAGCTATTACCCACTGAGGGGGTAGAGGGATGTTCATCTCCCTGGAAGGAGAGGGGAACTTCTCTGTAACACCTACAGGGAAAATGTCCTGCAATACTGTATTCCATCAGCTGAAAACCTATGTAGGTGGCCACGAAGCAAGCCATCTGGGCTTGGTGTCCACTGTCATGTGTGCACTGGTTTATAGGAGTTTCAGTGGTTTAGGAGAGTTAACTCCAAGCCTTGCCTGCTCCAGTATCTGTTCCTTAACCGAAGCTAACTTTACGTACTCAGCATTCTCACCCAGCTCTTAAAACATGACTACAAATCTCAAAAGAGCCATACTGCAACCGAGGCTACGTAAAGCCCAATTACATTTATTCTTGAAACACCTAGTTTATGACAAACTGCTTCAGCTGCATAGACTACGATAAATATATTAACTCTACATTGAAGACATTTCCTTTCCATGACAGAGGGATGCATTTCCATCTGGACTGTAAGATGACAGATCCACAGCAAAACAGTCAGCATGCTTCCTTCTTTAAAAGCTCTCTGGAAGAGCAGACATTTCAACCTATTCATCTACATGAAAACGTAATAGTAATAGTTAAAAAACAATGGATGAAAATTACTTCATGCTTATCTTATCTGGATAGAAAACTAAAGACATTGGCTAAAAATAACAGACTAAATACCCTTTAAAGAGCTGTCAAGCAAACACTAGGTTAGATTAATTTACCTGTCCACCATAAGCAGAATGAGCACTCCCACGTCAGACATTTTTGACGCTGGCAGTGATACCCCACTGCTGTGATAGCAGCCTGGATAAACGGCATGGTGACTGAATACCCTGAGCTGGATCCCAGCTTGTCATGCAGTGCAGAATCTTGTGACCCAGAGCAACTTGCTGTCCTCAGGTGTAGCACAAAAGCTGCTTTCAGCACAGAAACTGTTTTCTGACATTATATATTGTCAAGTCCATTTGCAAATAACCAACTTGATATGATGGAAAGCGTGCACAGCAAACTGGAGCTGCCTGGTGGCAAATCTACCTTGGACAGCTGGGTCACAGATTCACTGCCAAATTTTGTAGTTCCCCACGTCTGATCTGTAGCACTCGATAAACCACTGAAATACGAGAAATGCCTTGTAAAACCAATAAAGCCAATAGTAGCTTACAGTGCTAGGTGCAAAGTCTACTGATTCTCCCCATTGCTTTGAAAGCTCTTCACATGCCACACTCAGCCAATATTACGCAACTCTGCTCATTTGCTATCTTGTGCTATTTTCTTTTTATACCTTCATCTTATTCATGACATAAATGAGAGAGTTGCCTCATGTATTAGTAAACACAAATTAGAGTTTCCCTGGTCCTGCACCACTGGGTGTGAAAGACATCCCCCTAACCTGGCAGAAGGCTGCTCTGCTGAAGCTATGGGGAGCATCGCAACCCATCTCAGAGCAGAGTGAGGCCTTTGGAGATCAAGCTAAAGCAAGACATTTGCATTAATCTTCCTGCAACTAGAAATTCTTGAGGGAAATATATATGTATATATTTTAAATCACTGTTTGTATTAAGAGTCCAAAGCAAGGCTCACTGATCCTTAAACTATGAGAGAATTTTGTACAGGCAAGTAAATGCATCCACCGTTAAGAAGATACAAAGAGGAGACACCTACTTCCACATGCAAATTAGTGAATAAGTCAGCTAGGGATTTGTTTTTGCAAATCCTGATGCTCTTCTGAACTGAAAGCCCAAAACCGGTGCTCCAGGATTTCTGCCTTGATCAAGAACTTTGTCTGCCCAACTCACAAATCCTTCAGAATAGTGAGAGAAGAGTTCCTGTGGAGCCTTGGCTTTTCTTCTGTTTCCTCTTTGTGCAAAGTCAGCCTGGAGTCCACACAACTAAAACTGACCTCGCTCCCGGGCATATCACTGTGACCTCCGATTTATTTTAGACAGCAAATTTAACATCTCTTTGGATCTGTCATAACTGAGTCATAAATTCTTGCAGGTGCTAGCAGGGATCTGATCTCCCTTCATCTACAAAACCAGAATTATTGCCATCAAACCTCCTTATCTTCCATGTTAAGTGAAGAACTTGCTGCTTGTTGGCCTGACATAACAGAGCTGCAGCCTCACTGCTGCCACTGGCCCTGCCACCTTGGAACACAAGCACAACACATGTGCTTGCACATTAAGCATAAGCACAGACTGGTATATGCACGCATATGAAAGATGCGAGAACACCTTCAGAATCTTCTGTTTTTATTTGTATTCTCAAGAGAAATGTATTCCTTGTGAACTCCAGTTATGTACCACAAACATCCCTTTGTTCAGTCCAGGAGCACAAAAGCACTGAACAACATATGAATCATACTGACAAATTAGCAGATGAAGCTATGCTGCATTTATTGTACAGACAATCAAGAAGAGGAGAACAGTGGTTAATACCTCAGCCTGAAGCTACAGCAGGTGTGAAAGCAAATACTACCACAAAGGTATCTGACCCACAGTTTTGCCTTTGGTCACAGCCAACCCAGTATTCCTCCTCTGCCAAGTTAATGCCCTGAGTCATTTTACATTCTGCACTGGGAATTAAATCACTTTGCACTGCTTTTCTACCCATAGACAGGCCTTGTCTGCATGAAAAGGAAAAATGCAGTACATAGAGCATAGACTTTAATTTTGATTTGACCTAGATCATTTACCAAACAACTTAAATAGGCTGAGCTAAAACAGAAATGAAAAATATTCATGACGCCCTTCAATTAAGCCAAGTTTAGAATATCTTCTCAGATTGCAGCTGTCACCAACCTTTCCTAAAAGCCTTTTTCTAAAGAAGGGGATAGACCTGGGGGGAGACACTACGCTTTGCCATGCTTCAGTAATTAGCGGTTACAGAAAAAAATCCCTCTTGCTGAGGAAACGCTCACCTGCCCACAAACCAGGTTAGTTGCAAAAAGGACATGTAAGCTTATACTCCTCAAAGCGAATGACTGTTCACAGTCACCCATTATCCGGGATAGCCAGCCAGTAACAAGCTGGAAATTGAGCTGTCCCTTAGCACAGTGACTGCAGCAGTAAAGCAAGCACGGGACCTGATGAACGCTCCAAAGCGGTGACATGGTATTTTGACTGTGGCTTTTTCTTGTGTCCTGCTAACTTGCTGGAGTTCACACTGAAAATGTAGAAAATCTCAAAGGTTGAATTATCCCCTTGCCATTGCAAGCAGTGACACTCTAGTTCTGATTTCTTGGGGGTAATTTTCATATACTGTTTCTTATTCTTCATGATGGCAGTGACTAGCACGACACTAATGCTATATTAAACTGTTCATAGTTAAAAACAGATATAGATGTAGGAAGAGAAGGAAATAGCAAACAAACCATCTGTTTCTTAGGGAAAAAAAGGGGGGGAGGGGGGGAAATCTGAATATATCGAATGTACTTGATTTCTGAATAAAGTTTATGAACCTTGGATGAAAGAAACATTTTCATAAAGTGGAAAACAGATTTGAGAAACACACTCACTTAAACACATAGAATCCTATATCTGTTATTTTACAAGACAGTAATAGCATGGTGGATGAGGAAACTATTCACATAAAGCAATGCTGAACAGTGCCTTTGGTGAGCAAGTCTGTTGTAAGTTATCCTGACAACTATATGAGGCTGCTGAAGCCCAGCCTGTGTCTTAAATAGCCCATGTTGACCAGTGAATGCCTTTCATGTATAAAAACAGCGTACCAAGGGTTGGCTGTAATTGGCTTTATGAACAGGAGAGATGTCACAGCGCATGAAATATTAAAACAGAGATATAAAGTTAGTTGCCCCCTGACAGACATCAGAATATATAGAAAAAGAAACTTTTCCTGAAGGACAATACTCTTCTCTACTACAGAGTTATTTGATGTAGTATGCTGGAGTTACAAATGTCAAACCACTGTAGCGCGCATTAACCTGCAAACCATTTCTTGTTAAAATATTAAGCAGCCACAATACCAGTATATTCAGAATGTTATTAATGCATTAAGTAATAATAGAGCAAAAATCCAGGTACCAGACAGTTAAACAATTAGAGTTCAACTTGCCTTAGGCATTCATTATACTTGATTACACTATCTTTGACTGTGTTCTCATGTGAAGAACAGATAATCCACGCAGCGCAAACATCTCCCACTCTGCATTCCCCCATCAGATATGGTTTACAAAATAACTAAGAAGAAAGATGAAATAGCCACTGTGAAGAGACGAGTGCTTGTGATGACCATGTATATATATTAAACGAGGTTGAACATCATGCCACTGAAGTCCCAGGAAAAAATGCAAAATATGAGTGTGGTTTGCAGTTGATAAAATAAGAACATGATGAATATCAATTACTTTTCAAGAAAATCCTATGCCAAACAAGATAACGTTGTATGAAAACAGAACGAAGCATGCCACGCTTATCACACCTCAGCAAAATCTTAGGCATTCCATTATCAAATTAGGCACAGGTTGCAAAAATGGCACCAACTCGGAGGATGGCCAAAAGCATGAGGGGGAGGGGAGGAGAGCATATGTTGCTGACAAGAAACCAAATATACGCATGGCAAAGCGCTGCTTCTCCTCTTAATCTTTCATGAACTTAACAAAGCATTTTACAGCAAAGATAAAACCCAGTGACCAGTGAAGCAGCTCCAGCAGCGATGTTCTCTCAAGCTCAGCTGTGCTTCACTTGTTCTCAGAAAGCATATCAGGGAACTGGGTTCACAACTGGGTGCAGCTGGACAGGAGTCCACACAAGGACCAGAGCATAACTCATTCATTATATGTACATCACATTTTTGTTTGCCATTTAAGTAAGAAAGACAGCTGTCAGTTCATTTATTGTGAACTACGTGCATTTCATGTGTCTGTAGGAAATAAGTGCTTATACAGAATTTAGGGCCTGATACCAGGTATCTGCAGGTGCCTGCAGTCAACTGTATCTGTGTCCTACATTGCAGAGACTCTCTTATGGTTTTTTATAGAAATTTAAAAGGCAAACATTGCTGGAATGTTTTTGAAGGGTAACTTTTGAGCACTTAATGAAGAGCTCACATCATTTACAAACTCCAGGCAATTATAAAGTGCCAGCAAACAGAGTACTCATTCTGTCACCCAATGAAAGGCCTGAAAACAGCAACTGGTCTTTCAGTGCACATGCTTTTATGGAGACAAAACCATCCCATCTCCACATACCAAGAGGTAATTAGATATATACTGGAATACATCTTTCATCAGTTAAATAAATGTCTTCAGCTTCTTACTGCCCAGGAAAACAGCCACATTAGTTACCTGCTTACCCTTCTCACAGCTTATTCCTGTACTTAGTTGCCCTCAAAGTCTTTCTTTCTCATATTCAATTCATGTGGAACTTTCTATGTTTCAGTTAGTGCCCACTGCCCCTTGTCCCATCAGTGGGCATCACTTATAAAGAGCCTGGCCCCACCCACTTTACACCCACCCTTAATATTTCTATAAGCATTGCTAAGATCCTCTCTCAGTCTCTTCTTCTCCAGGCTGATCTAGGTTGGAGATGCTCCAGGCTTGGAAAGTTACACTCACAGTCAGGAAAGGGCATAAAACAGAACTCTAAGCAGGCTCTTTGTTTGCAGACTGACAGGTTGAAATCACAAGAAAGAGCTGAAACCTAAGTGATAAGAGACTGTGGGTAATCACAATTAATTGCTGAGAAATGCAAAGCTGATGCTGCTGTCCCTGCAGATGCAGAATTCAACATAAGCTCCTTCCGTAGAGCACAAAGACCAAAAGCAAACACATACAGAGTGGCACTCATGAAGGTCACCAGATAGCAATTTGAAAAGACACTACTAAAGACCTTCCCAGCTCCAGCCCCAAAGCACATTTGTCCTTCTACAGATCTGTTTCTGATGGTACAGCACATTTAACAGACATACTGATGTATGAGGGTTACTCTGAAAGTAATGCCTCCTAATTTGTTATGTTACCCCACAGTGTCAGAGGCAGATGTTGGTGATATGGCAGTACAGGTTGACCATTCCTGCCAATATTCCAATGCACTTTGTTGTCCTGCAACAGATGGCAGCAGAGGGGCACTCTAACAAAATGGTGTCTGACATGGAAGTGAAAGGACTGTATTGGCAACACCTTCCTAGCAATGATGTCACCACAGCATCATTTATCAACAAAAAGAAGAGATGCCATCTCATGTTTTTCTCATACGCACACAATGTGATGTCACTGTACACCAGAAATCGAATAGGCATTCTTGTTAGGAAACAGGACTTCCTGGAATTCCTTCTGAATGGTGCAACCCCAATATACACATGCAGAAGATACTCCCACAGTGATCATATAGCAACACAACAAGCTCTCCTCTTGACCAAGGCAGCACAACCACTGCCTGGATATGGATCAGACAAAGAGGCATTTCCACTGAAATGCTGTATAGGAATTCCCATACCAAAAATAAAGTTCAGATTTGTTAAGGCTTAAAACAGTACAAAGCCAAATGTAACAGTACAGAGTATGTGTGTGCATTACAACGTTTACCTACATACACAGTCATTCACTTCAGTATAGATTCCTGTCTGCTCTAGTGCTGGCAAAATATCAAGTCTAAGCCAAGTAGGTCCTCCAGTCCTCTGCAGAGACGTCTCTGGGTCATCTGCCAATTCACAGATCTAGGACAATACTTGCACATTGTGTCTCGCAACACATGGTTAGATGAGCCTTTCATTACATTCAGCATGACATCCAAGGGATCAAAGCTTTGAAGAACAAGCTGAAGAAAGATCTGCTCCTCCTCAGGAGAACTGTTCTTTACTGAACAGTCACTGATGTAAGTCTAAAGAGCCACCCTGTTCTCCCAGAAATTGATAAGTACTCCTCCAAACACCCTAGAAGACAATCTCAGAACCAACTAGAGTTGAAATGACCTATCCTGGTTTTCAGTCTATGCCAAACTGAAGGTGATTTCTCAAAGCAGAGAATCTACAACTTAAAAATAAGTAGTCTGCAGATAACACTGTGCAGAACAGGACCCTCACTGTCACCATTCAGTCTGACAAATCAAAGCATTCAACTGCCCTTTGGAATTACTAATGATCCTTCACCTTAACTTTTGTTCTTTTTGACAATATAAACTTCCCTGCAAAAAACACCTAGGTGGTGAAAAAAGTAAACTTAGGTGATGCCTCTGGTCTGTAGTCTCTGATTGGAAAGGCTGCCTTTAACTGATGGAAAAGTGTGTCACAGCACTGAAGTGCTCCATAGGTTATCTCGTTTGTGTTCTTTAGCTGTGCTGGTAGATATGACAAAAGCTACAATACAGTCTCCACAAACCTCATCCCACTATCACCCTTTGACCATTGCCAGTACACCAGCTCTGCTCCTCCTGCATCCACAGCAGCCTGTAACCCAAACCAGGCTGCCAGTAGGCCCCCCATCCCATCTCAGGAAACACAGTTACCTGAAGCATGAAGTTTATTAAATATCAGGTGCTGGTGTAAGGATATAGAATCTAGTAACTCACGATAGCATTCAGCAGGCTGTGTGGGTGCTTGAAAGATTAATTGCCAGAAAAAACATCTATCAGAGCTGCTTAGTACAATCCACCTTTGCATTGGCAGCAGGAAGGGATAGAACAGGATGGTCAGAAATAAAAACAAACCCCCACATACAAGATGAGGGTGACATTCACTCCTCCAAACACAAGCAGCAGAGAGCACCAAAGCTTCAGACCTGGGAGCAGAGCACTGTGTCTCATCACAGCCCCAATACAGGCCAACACAGGCTACTGCTGAGTACCTACAGGCTTAGAACAGGATCTTTGAAAGAAAAGGAAAAAAAATTAGCCACATATTTTTTTCTTTCTTAGCAGGTTCTGGTGCTCTGACAGCTTTGTGAAAGCTGATGACATGATTTCTTCTGAAGAAAGGTAGGAAAATGTGCCTGATTTGCCACTAGAAGCAGAAATAGGAAACTAAGGCTTTTTTGATCTTCTTGTCATTAGAGCCTGCTCCATTTCACGTCATTTGCAGGGCTGGGAAAGTAATAACTAAAGCTTCATGTTAAGCTCGGTGAGAATTGGAGTCTGGTCTTTATCTACATCGCTATCTCCATTACTCACCAAAGATTAAAAAAGAAAGAAACAAACAAAAAAGCCCCCATAGAAATGTTTGAGAAAGTCAGAATAGCAATAGCAAGCCTTAATTAGTTTTCAGTGCCTTTATCTAAGTTTATCATTCAAGTGAATGAAAATGCTTTAATTAAGCCACCTTCTAATTCGATTTCTTCAGATGTCTTCCTGCTTCTGCAACAAATGACTCAGATGCCAGAGACCACAGCTTCTGTCAGCACACAGCTCCAGATCTCCATTGAGAACAAGCACACAGACACACAGGATGGCTGAGGTTGGCAGGGCCCTTTGGGTCCATCTGGTCCCACCTCCGCTCCAGCAGGGACACATAGAACAAGTACCCAGAGCCACATTCAGGCTGTTTCTGAAGATCTCCAAGGAGGAGACTCAACAGCCTCTGGGCAGCCCGTGCCAGTTCTCCACCACCCGCACAGCGAAGAAGTTTTCCCTCATACTCTGACAGAACCCATTGCATTCCAGTTTATTGCCCCCACCTCCTGTCTTGCTGCTGGACAGATCCACCCTGCATATCCATTAGAGCTTGGGTTAGGTGGGTAAAACAAAAATCAATAACAACAGTAAAGTTAAGACAAATACATACAAAGAGTCAAAATCTTTATGAGGATTCTTGCACTTTCTTTTATTCCTTGCCAAGTTTTTGTCATCTGCCCCAAAGCCTAAGTTCCCCATTCTTCATGTGTTGTGCTTGTGTTCTATCCTACACATCACGCAGTCCTTGTGCAGTTTGTGCCAATGATTTCCAATTCTTGTCACTTTCCCTTTGCCACCCAGATCTCAGGTTAGGTTCCTCCCAAAGCAATTCAGTCCTTTATACTTTCGTCTTTCATAGAAGGCACCTCAGCTGGTGCCTGGGCAGAAAGGAGTGGATGTGAGATTTGGCCCTAAAAGAGAGATTGTAAATTTGGTGATCTCTGCTCACTCACCTTCTCTCTTTGGAGAACATCACATACAGGCAATTTGTCCAACAACAGCATTTGTAAGGGGACAAGTCACATTGTGATCAACACCAGGAGGCAAAGTGTTGGAGTTTCACAGGCCTAGAGGTGACCTCAAAGTGCACTCTATCCCACTGCTCTGCTCTTGAAAGAATCAAGCACATTTACACTGTTCCCAACTAACTTTCCAACAAGTTAACAATTCTAAAATCCCAAGACCTCAGTCCAGTGATCAATCCCTTTCCTCAGTTTCACTAATGCTGAACCTGTTACATATCACTTGAGCCAGCACAGGTATGGAGAATACTGCTTCACAGCAGCTCCATGACATGCAAAGGTTATCATGTTGTGCTTACCCTGCTACTCTTCTTTGCTTGGAGCTGAAACAACCCCAATTTCTTTCAACCTTTCATCAAAGCACATGTTTTCTATGTCTCCTATTGTTTTAATTCCTCTCCTCCAGATTCTGTCCAGTGTGCCTGCATCTTTCTTGAAGCACTCACTCCAACTGGATGCAATTATATAGGTGATGAGGATTATTTCAAGGCTGGAAGCATCACTTCTCACATCCTTCATGCAAGTCTCCTATTTGCACATCACAATTCCAGCTTTGTCTTTACCGCAGTGGCATGACTTTGTTTATTTAGCACCAGAACTCATCACAAACCACAGAACTTCTGAAGAACTACCACCTTTCCCTGTTGATTATAACCACAGTGTCTTTGTCCTATCAAATCACTGAACTTTAATTTCGTATCCAGAACATTTACAGCCCCTCTCCAACTACATATGCAGTAAGCACCACTGAAGTCACCACTACAAATGCTCTGCAGTACTGGGTGTTAATGAGAAACATGGAATTTCTCACCTTAATTGCTAAATTTTCACATGTGAACAGGTGAAAACTACATTACTCTGTAGACATAAGACCAAAAATTCATGCAGGATGTCTTGAAGATGGTGAAAATGCAGATCTTTGCTGCCTACAGCTCACACAGTTAAGACTTTACAAAGCTTCACAGTAAATGAGCTTTATTAGAGGAAAGAGAGTTCAGTTTTGTTGGCAGATGGTCCCACAACCAAACTATATCACCTGTGCAACAACGTATACCCACAGATTTACAAAAGTTTCAATATTTTTCCTTTCTCTTCTACCTTGTGCCAACTTTGCATCTTCATTTTTCTCTGCTAAACAGTTTCACACATGAATTTATTAAAGATCACAGGGAAAGACTGCATGTTACTTTGAACAAAGTCAGCTTGCTTTGAAAAGCCACATGAAAGTACCTTGTACAGCTCAGTTCTTCTCACCCTACTCTCTCCACATCTTCAGTTCACAGCAAATCTCATCCCCATGCAGCACGCTGCCACAGCAGCCTCTCTGCCCATCACCAGGTTCATCAAGCTGCCCAGCTCTGACTGCTGACTTTCAGAATAAGCTGAGCAATGAGAAAAAGACATGCAAGCGGGTCAATAATGCATGCACTGCATTTTGCCCATCTAAGCACTAGAGCACCAGGAGAGCTTTTATATGAAAATAACCTGAATAAATAGGTTTTCTGAAGGCAGAAAAGAAGTTTAAGGAAATTAAGCTAGATAGTTGTTATAACTAAAACAATAGAGTTGGCAATTTAGGGGATATGAAGTGCTTGACTTCAATGATTTCACTCTCTAAGAGTCAGTTACCACAGGTGCACGTGGTCAGCAGAAAGGTGATAATTACATTGGCTTAACTACAACACCTGGCCCCATGGGCTGAGATAACTAAGAGTATGTTCTTAAATGGGCTTTTCAGAGGTACGAAACTGGTATTTCTTTAATTAAGCCAGAGATTTCCACACAAAGAAGAAATTAAGCTGTCTTTAAAAGTGCACAAATGTAGAGCATACATTTATCATGGCATTTGAATTATATTCACTTAATATGCATGGTACAACTGCAGCACAAGCCATTTACCCAGGATAATACACAGCAAGACCCTTACATTTTTCTTCCCCCCAAACATAATTAAACAAATCACTGTAATTCAGCCCGTGTAACACACTGGCTCTTCGAATGTTATTAGTTAAAATCGATATGTAAGAAGACAATTTTTTTCCTTTGTAGGAAATTATGAATATAAATGCTGAAGGTAAACTAAGTGCAAATGTCATACGCTTCTGACAAAATGTAATTTTGTTCTTCAACAAAGAAATTGTGTTATATGCGAGGCAGAGAAGCGAGAGGAGTGCATCCAGGAAGTGGTACGATACAATAAGCACAAGGTCGACACAGCCATCATTGTTTCTTAAAGATAGAACTCGCAGGATCACCACGGAAACAAACACACTTCTTATCCAACTTTGACTGAACAGATAAAAAACAGAATTTAGCCTGTCCAGAGGTAGCACTAATGTGATTACAGTTCATGCTGCAACGTTATGTGGCATTCTATCACATTATGTGAAACCAATGAATTCTATTCCAGCGTGCATTTCAGGCCACTTTATTAAATCCTGCTCAAACATGAAAACATCTATGTGGTCAGAGCAGCTCCACGTCTACACCACACTAAAGGCAGCTCCACACAACCACGCTGCCCTGAGGTTGTTGATGCCAAAGGAATTGACCATATTTTTCTAAATGCCAGTGGTAGGCTTGTCTGTATTTGCTATAATTCTCTCATTTGAGCCTTTACAGAACAAAGGCTGTACACGGATTTTATGTGAGGGAAAAAAACAACAAGATACATTCCCACTCATGAACTGATCATCATGTTTCACTCAGTGCTTATGATGTCGGGAGTTTTGTATTTTAAAAGGCCTTTCCTGACATCTACAGTCAGTTCATACTGAAATAAAGCTGAGCACCATAGCTCACAAGGATATATCAGTTTCCAGTGATTGAGATAACTGGGAAAGCAGTATTCAGAATAACTGCATGACAAAGCAGGAGAAAAACCTCAGAACTTCAGCATTCTCATTGCTGTTATCAGAACCGGGAAACTAAAAATGCAGCTTTTTACCACCTGCAGTTCAAATGATGAGCTACTGCCACGGATACGGTCCCTTTTGAGATTAAACCTGTTCTGTTTCAGTTTGGAGGAAGCTAAAAAATACATGTTGATTTCATCAAATAGGTTGTTGGCTCTGCCCTGCCACCACCAGCATTACCCTCAGAAGACAACAAGCCAAAATCACCTGTAAGAAATCAAAATGAGCAGATGTGATGGTCTTATCACAGAACATCACAGGACATTCCTGGCTTGGACTGAGCACGTCTCCCATCACTGCACTCTAAAAATGATGTTATATAGCAAATGCAATAACAAACTTGTTTACCAGTGTGAATCAACTCTCTTTAAAATGCAGGATTGTCCAAGAGGGTATCTGAAAAGACTCTCTCATTTGAGGAGGGGATGCCTTGAGATACATTTTCCTATTGGAGAAGAAAGACCCAATGGCAATTTGGAGCAATCTCTTTGCTGTGTGCCATACTGATTAATAAAGATTTCTGGGTAATTCTCTTAATTATCATAAAGCAGCGACATAAATATACCAATCACTTTCACCTAAAGTTTCAATAGACTCAGAGCGTTCTGTTTAGGATCATTACTGGGATGAAATACCCCAACCCAAACACAGCCTCCAGACCTACAGAGCAAGGAAGGGCTGCTTTTATGAAGACGACGAGTTCCTGACCTGGATTCAAACCGCACGAAGCACATTACCAGTATAAGCGGCAATGACTGCTGCGTTACAGTGTATCGGTGGCTTTGTTACAGACTCTCACCATAACGCGCCTACTGATCCATGCTCCGATCCAGGTACATCGATGCACGTTGTACTCGGAATTATTTTAATGACGGGAATCTCTTCGGCCTGCGTTACCCCACATCGAATTAAGAAATCAGTTCTGACCCCAATGTATTGTCTCCAATCTGCCAGAACAGCACCTGCCACACACGGCTGCCATTGGGCAGCGCAGAGGGCTCTGTATCTAGGGAAAGAGCTCTCTCTCCCCGCACAACGGCCGCACGCTATTTGGGGACGGCACACAACGTGCGGGTGCGCAGCGGCTTTCAGTACCGCCCGGTACTGCCAAGGCTGCCCGTGTCCCCCCCCTTCCCCGCAGCAGCGGATCGCTTTCCGTGCCACCATTGTCGGAGCATTAATTTTTCAGGCTCACGGCTGTGGTTTCCAGGTCGCTGCCCACCGCCGGTACCGTACGCTTCGGGTTAACCCGAAAGGACAGAGCAGGGACAGAACTACAACCGGAGAGATGCGGAATTGTCATTTACTGACGGTAATAACCCGATCGCCAAGAAAACCGTTCATGACGTACAGAAAGAAAGACGCGCAGCTCGCGTCGTTTTCTCTAAAACACGCATTTATTTCCCAAGGCGAAGCGGACAGTTTTCCATGCAGAACAGCCCCACCCCGGATCACCTGGGAGGGCCGGGAGCAGCCCGCAGCCCGCACGCCGCTCACACCCGACGAGAGCCGGGTTCGGTCGCCCACCGTAACGCGATGGCAGCGCCGTGACAAACAGCTCCCTGCGCTCAGACAAAGCGGTGCCGCTCTGACAGGCGCCGGGCGAGACCGTGCCATCCTCCTCGCGGGTTCTGCTTCCCAGCGGAGCCCGAAGACACGCGGACGCGCTGGGAAACGCTAACAAAGAGCGGCCGGGAGGGATGCGAGAGCCACGGAACCCCCCGGCAGCGCCGCCCGAAACCCCCGCTCGCCTCCGTCCCCCGCACAAAGGCGGCAGGCGGCCACTTACCGACTCGCCGGCTGCTGTAGCTCGCCCCGCCGTGCCCCGCCGCACACACCGCCGCCGTCCCTCCGCCTTACGGGGCGCGGCGCCACGTGCCGCCTCCCAGCGCGATGCAACGCCGCACGCTCCTGCGCGCCCGCCCACAGCAGCGGGCAGCCCGGCCGCAGGGTGCGAGCCGGAGCCAAGGCCCGGAGCCAGCGCCGATACCTGCCCGGCCCGGTCCGGCCCGCCCTGCGAGGGGCGGCGACGGGAGGAGCGCCGCCGGGCTGCACCGCACCGCCCAGCCAAGGGAGCCGCCCCAGGGCAGCGCGGCCGCGGGCGGGGTTCAGCACCTGGGGTGGTGCAAAAAGGAGAACGGGGAAGCTGGAGCCGGCAGGTACCGGCACTGCCAGAGCTGTGCCCCGGCACAGCAGTGTGGGAGACAGCCTTCCCTCTATTCTGCATCCTTACACCCAGTACTTCCATCACCTCTATCAGGGCCCCGCTCCCACAGCTCAGCCATCTACTGCGAGGTTTTACTACTGCTGGCATCCCAAGGAGCACACAGAACAACCTGCTGCTGTGGATGCTAAAGGGAGGCCTCGTGGCAGCCTGCAGTTCCACGAGGGAGCGATCTCTGCTCTCTGGTTACGGCAACAGGGCCCGAGGGAACAGCATGGAGCTGTGTTGGGGGGGTATGGAAGTCCAAGCTGGGTGTCAGGAAAAGATTCTGCACCGACCAGGGAGCGATGAACACAGAACAGACACCCCAGGGCAGTGGGCACAGCCCCAGGCTGGAGTTCAGATCTCTCAGTTTGCTCAGTTAAATGAGACTTTTGTTCATATCGTCAATGTTTGGGCTTTCATGGAAGAGAAGCTATAAGCTGAATCGAGATTTACTATCTCTTCTTTAGAATACGCTCCTTCTGCAAAGTGAGTGCAGCTGTAAACCTCTCTGGCAAAGCAAGGGTTGCAGAATTACATGGCTTTCTAAATAGTTCTTTCACTCCGAATTTAGTGGATGTATCGAGTTTCCATGGAACAACCTGAATCTGCGGTGTGCTAAGATCGCGAGAAAGACAGACGTCCACTAGATGGCAGAAATACACCACGAAAAGCAAGGAGCAGCGGGGTAGAAGTAGTCTACTGCTCTTTGACTTCTATTTACCCAAAGAAAATCAGTACAGATGGACTGACTGCACATGCAGCTTTAGTCCGTCAGATAAAACAATCGGATGTCAACATAAGTAAAAGTCCAGGGCAAAACTTCCTTCAGAGCTTTGTTTACTAGTAGCAATAGCCACACTGCCACTCATTTCTGTTTGTATTAACAAAATACTGTTGTGTATTTTGTTAAGTAGAAAGAGCCACTGGAGATCATCCATCCCAACCACCTGCTAAAGCAGGTTCCCTACAGCAGGTTGCACAGGAAAGCTTCCAGGAGGGTTTTGAATATCTTCAGAGGAGACTTTGCTGCCTCTCTAGGTAACGTGTCCCTGTGCTCTGTCACCCTCAAAGTAAAGAAGTCTTTGCTTCTCACGTTCATATGGAACTTTATTTCAGCTTGTTTCCATTGCCCTTTGTCCTGTTGCTGGGCTGCACTGGAAGTAGCCTGGCCCCATTCACTTTACACCCACCCTTCAGAAAGTTGTGAGCATTGATAAGATCCCCTCTCAGTCTCCTCCAGGCTGAACAGATTGGAGATGCTCCAGGTCCCTGTTCATCTCTGAACTAGGAAGCCAAGAACCAGACACAGGATTCCAGATGTGTCTTCACCAGGGCAGAGTAGATGTGATGGATCACCTCTCTCAACCTTCTAGCCACACTCTTCGTAATCCACCTCAGGATACCACTGGCTTTCTTGGCCACACAGGTACACATGGCCAACCTGTTGTACACCAGGACACCCAGGTCCTTCCCCGCAGAGCTCCTCTCCAACTGGTTGGACCCTAACCTGTACTGACGCATGCAGTTATTCCTCCCAGGTGTGGGACTTTTACACTCGCTCTTATTAAACCTCATAATGTTCCTTTGCACCCATCTTTTTAGCCATCCTCATCCTAATGGAAGGCAGCACAGCCCTCTGATGCATCAGCCACAGACAGACAGAGTGAACTAATCACACTACTGTCAGGAAAATATCAGCCATCAGATTTGCTGCAGATTTGTCTTTGGCTGCAGCAAATGCAGACAAGCCCAAATGCGGCAAAAGCGGACAGAGAAACAAAGTTAAAAAATCAACTTACCTTTAGAAGGCCTCAGGTAGGCAGAGATCTCCAGTGAGATACCCCCACCTCCACTGCCAACCCTTAAATGAGGTCTGGGAAGGGATGAATGCTGGCTCCACCCCTTCTGGTCACTCAGATGCATTGCTTGCACCTGAGCTCCCCTGGGTTGGCCCTGCCGTCTCACCAGGTGCCAGCCCATGACTTGGCATTTCAGCTATCGTACTGTAGCTGAAAATTAAGCAGCACTCAAAAAACACAGTAAGTTTAATCAAGCACTTTGAGTTTTAATAAGTTTATAAAAACCATCCTTTCATCCTCTCCACTTTTGACAATACACTTGTTTTGTAGAAAAAACAGCTCCAATAATTACAGCCTCACCTTTATTATTCTTCTAATGCTTTTCCTCCATTCCCATCTGTAGAAAACCACAGAAAACAGATTAAGTAAGATTTAATGTCTGCCCTACTCTGCTTTCTACTCACCCCAGATGATGATTAAAGCAGTTTGTGGGGCTTCCATGACCTTTTGGTCTTTCAGCAGTTGAGAACAGCACAGAAGCTTCGTTGAACAGAGCCCGACAGAGTTGATCATATTCCTGACTTATATTTGATATATTTTAATGTAAAGTTGTATAATTATGTTTTTAATGTAGTTTCTTACAAAGGTGTATACAAAATAATAGCACCAGAAGGTAAAATGATGTCTGAATATCAGCAGTTTTTGTTTTAGAAAGCTGCACAGACTTTAGTCTCTGCAATGATACCTTGATTCTCTTTATTATACCTGCTGTGTTCCACGATCCACTAATCTTTACAGTTGACAGTCATGTAAGAAGGATTATTAATGTGTTACAGCTTTAATAATGAAGACAAAATATAAATTTCATAGAGGAATAAATATTTGTCAATAAGATGGAACATTTGTCTTTTTAATTTAAATTCCAGTTTGAAGGCTTCATATGCAAAATAAGGTGTTTAGGAGCCACTCCTGAAAGAACTGAGAGCAGAAAATGAATCAGCATAAAAAAACTACTGACTTATTTACAAACGGTGATAAACCATACCTAAGATAAAACAACCTCCCCCATTTGTGTAACTGGCAAATGAGACATCAGAAGTAAAAGGTAAGGCTGCACACATTTTAAAAGAAACAATTACTTCCAAAGGCTCAGAAGTCTAATCTGATACAAGCATTTTCAGGTACTTCTGGATGTGTTCTAAGTTGTTTTTAATTAGTACAATACAATACATACACAGACACATTAAGTGTAACAATATGTAAAAATAAATATATCAATATTGCTTGCAATTAATATTTATCTACAATTATATGAGACCATATTTCCAGTTAACCCAGTATCCTGTATAATTTACAACTGTAACAATCATTGTGCAAAATGGATGAATTCTAAAAGCAAAAAAAATGTTTTCCTTGTCATTTAATATGTTGTTTACTTACACTTTAGGGATGCTTTCAATATTAGCTGGTAATCACTTTTTTTTTTTTTTTTTAATTATCATTCAAAACATTTAGCAATCATAGCCCCATCTGTTGGTTAATGGAAAGATGCACAACAGTCAGCTCCCCGACTTCCAGTCCTCAACACGACACCTGTGAATACACACCATATCAAACTCAACTGCCAAGCGTTCTGGAGTAGAACAGTGATCTGATGTACAATTTCCTGCGTAGATGGACATGAAGAGAATACCATAAGATCCTGACAGCACACTTCATAGTCCAACTTTGTAGCTCTTCTGCTAAACTCACTCAATATTTTAAAGATTATCTCTCTCTACTTTTATCTAATGCATCATAGTCTGTATCACCTCGCAAACAGCTTGAGCTGTGTGAAGGATTCCAGACGTTATGCTCTTTAAAAAAAAATATCTTTTTAATCTCCTGATGTGATTTGGAAATCTGAATATACTTTTAAATTAGTTTTACAACATTTATTTCAATACATTTTTTTAAAATACCAGTTTTCAATTTTATTTAATATTGGGACAATATTTAAAAATGCAGTTGTACATAAACACTAAGCAAAGGGAGATGGGTAGTTACATGACAAAAACAATAAAGAACAACTGATATTCTTTATTAAGAAAAAATGCTTAGTAAGCAAAACACATGCACAAAATGTATAAATGTTCTTCATGATATTTAAAGTATTGAGAAAACGCTTGTTAAAAATCCAAACACAAAGGATATCAGTATAAAGCATACGCTGGCTCAGTACTTTTAAGGCAGACATGTATGCTATTCTCCTGTTAGCTCACAATAAAATAGACAAACTTCTGTAACCACATAAGAGAAACAACTAAAAATAAAATAATAATAGAAAACAAGAGATTATCATATACTTGTTTCTTTCATATAATTACATTGTGTTTGCGATAGTCACAAAACCTAGCCAGCCTTGATACAACCTACAAAAATCTAGTCATCCCAGTCAGTTTGGGAGGGTAGAATTTTGCAGAGTTGATTCCTTCACAGGTTTTCAGAGATTTCACAGAAGTAATCACTGATTTGAAGAAAACAGAGGTAGAACACAAGTCATCCTTCATAATTTTCAATAATAAGTCCATATAAAACAGAAACGTTATGTTTGATTGCTCACGTACTGGTTACTCCTTGAAGCTCACGTTTCTAGAGGAGAGAAAAGAAAATTCAAAATAATGCTACAATATTTTAATGATAATTAATGAAAGTTAAGATAAAGTAATAGTAATAATTAGCCTCCTTGTGGTCTCTTCTGTTATTTCTAAATATCAGCCATTAGCGTATTATCTAAAACTCTCTATTCACTTCATTGACTTATTGTTCAAGTGCTTAACAAAGTAAATGTGAGCTGGGGAGGAAGACAAATTCTTGAGAGGATTAAATCAGATCACAGAAATACAGTTACAGAACAATGTAATTACAGAATACACTTCCCTGCATTAAGTTCCCAGGAAAGAATAAGTAGATAGAATGAAAGATGATGACAGACATGCAGGGATTATTCTAATGTAGTAATCCACAAATACATTTATAAGGCAAGACACTGAATTAGTTTGCACATGAATTAAAAAATACTTTCTTTCCAAACACGTACTGTGTGAAATTGGGATACTTGCCGATAGGATATGATAATGAGTTCTCACTGTGAAAACTAAGTACGATAAGTAGTAGGAAAAAATATTTCACTACATGGTATTCTGCAAGTATAGCAACTGGCCTACATTGCATTCAACTATAAGGCAAGGAAGAATAAGGACAATACTAATTAAGTTCTTAGAAATTTATTACCTATCACTATCTTAAGAAGAATACAAAAATGATCCACAGATTACTGGGCAAAATGTTGATTTGATACGTAACAAAGCTTGCCTAATGGCTCACCAGTAAAGCAAAAGGAGAAATAAAAAAAAAAAAGACAACTGCTGTTTCATCCTCCTTATTAATATTTTTTGTTTCTCAGTTTCACTGACAAAAACTTGTAGAAGAAAAACTGCTGGCAATGTGGATCAGTCTGCCCTGACCTCAGTTCTCAGGAAACCTATGTTTTATTAACAAAAGCAAGTCTAAAGACAGGTCATTTGTATTTTCTAACATATATAGTTTAAACTCTTATCAGTTTGGAATTCTGCTTCTCAGAGCTAGCAGACAGGTAGTTACACTCATAAGCTGTTACTGCTTAATATGCTGTTAACCAGAATAATCACTGCTTCTTTCTCCCTGTCTTTCCATTCTTCACTGCAATGTATTAAATAGTATGGGAGAGACAAGACATGAAGTCAATGAGGCCTGTAACATGTAACAGACGTCATCTAAAACAATACTCTCTAGAATAAAAATGATAGTGAAAATGAACAATCTGATTAAAACCTCTTTTTTTATGGACTCTGGTGATGTTCTTGGATATTCATAGCATTTAAGCATTAACAATGTAAAATACAGTAATAATTTTAATGTATTTTTAGATACTAACAATGTTTGGATCAAATTCATTCTTGTTCAACTTTTTCTTACGCAGTGTCTATTGAATTTCATTGTATTTCTCTTAATATGAATCATTTGTCATTTGGAGATTAACATTAACAGTAATAAATTGGCAATATACATTTGGACATAATTAACTACAGTAATAAGCAGGCAACATATTTTTGGGAGCTGTCAGCTGATACAAGACCATTAACAAAAACAGGAATGGAAATCCATTATATGGTCTTTGGAGAGCACTTTGCATCTGTTATTTCCAATCAATACTATAGTAGAGGACAACAAAAGAACTAAGCACTACCTAAAGTGTTGAAGAACTTTGTATAATTAAAAAAGTATTATTTAGAAACAATTTAAATTTAACTTAAATGGAAACAAAGTGACAACACTGAATCACTTACTTTTCAGCTGCTGTCTTTGCGACTGCACGATCTGGAGAATGTGAGGGAGACCTTAATGTAGAACTGAGAGGGGGTGAAGCACGCAATGACGATGTAGAGAGACCATGTCGACGCATTTCCTGAATTGCACGCTCTCTGCCAACAGACAGCAATTTCAGTTACAAAATACTTCCCTACAGCAGGATGTCAGAGCAAAAATACATTTTATGTTTTACTTTGGCAATTATCACAGTAGTTTAGTGTAAGAGAAACTGTTGATCACAGCCTGAACCTCTGATTAACCATCTGAGGCTAGCGATGAGTCAGCTGTGGGAGAACAGGTGAAGGTAATTCAGCTGTGCTCCTGGAAGGGGTGGAGCTTGACTCCACCTCTTCTAGAACCCATTTAAGGGTTGACCACCACTAAGGTAGCATCTCTTTCTAGAGTTCTTGTGGTGAGCCTCAATATTAGCAAGCATCCATTTTGACTGAAGAACTCAGAGTTAGTGAGCCTTTACCTTAGATACCCTCTGGCTGCTTGTTTACTCTGTACTTACCACTATACTTGTATTATTTCAACTATACATTTGCAAAGAGTCTTCTTTTCTTGTAGTGTCTTTCAGTTTTCTTCTTGTGTTTATTTGTGGGAGCTATTGGTAATAGGTGAATGGTTGGACTGGATGATCTTTTAGGTCTTTTCTAACCTTGGTAATTTTATGATTCTATGAAAATAGTGGGGTTTTTTTGTTTGTTTTCTGTTTTTTAAGTGATAGTAAATTCAAAAATTTAGGAAGGAAATAAAAAATCACATACTTTTTTTCTTTTTAAATCAAGCAGTCTTCAAGTTATTAGTTTTACATCAGATTATGAGAAAACTTTGCATGACAAGAACACAATTTTCCATACAAGTTTCCACGTGGAAAAAAAATGAACAGTTTTAAAAATGAGAGAGAAAACCAACTCAGGATGAAGAAAACAGCCTCTTACCGTTCAAATCTTTCAGTCGTTAGCTGTCTCTTTAAAACATCATAGTCTGTCTGCAGCTGAGCAACTTTACTTCGAAGCATGGAAACCTCTCTACTATGACTGCTTCTAAAAAAACAAACAAACAAACAAAGAAAAAACAATCAGAAGCAACAGCATTTTCTTTGAACACTGATAGGCGCTCAGAGGAATTAAAGCAAGTCAACAAAACAAAAACAGGAACTCAAAACACTGTTTCACACAGACCAAATCACAGAGACAGATTAAAAGCAGGAAGAGACAAATCAGTCGTATGTTTGTGGGAGAACCTAAGGTGAGAAAGATATGATAAGCTGGTAAGTCTCTCATTACATCTTCACTACAGCACTCTATATTCTTTTTCAGGCAAAGGTAAGCAGAGATGTTCTATAAAAGCAGACAAAATAATTACATTACTATTCCAATTTACTGTCTTCTGTTGCAATATTAAACCATTTTGATAAGTACAGTGAGAAAGAAGAAAAAATAGTAGTCATTCACAAAAAGTACAAACATAACTGATGTGGATCCAGTAAAAAGCCTATCAGTCTAGAAGGGAACATAACTGAGTAACATCTAAATAAAACTGGTATTAATACAAGGTCAGACCAGCATAATTAGCAGGTTTGCCATGTACACTACTGAGTTTGGGGCCAACTGTTTCAACTACAAGGATCAAAAAGAAAATCAGCCCTGAAAATATTAAGTAAAATAATTAAAATTGTTTCTCAGCAAATCATTGGTTTGGACAATTCAAAGGCTGGTTGCAGAACACTCCGAGTTGCATTACAGAACAAAAAAAAAAAAAGTTGTTCCTTGAGTGTAAAAGGAGTCATGTTAACAGTTGTATTATTCCATAATGACTTCAAAGCCAGTATGAAGCTGAATCTTCAGAAGTCAGTTGTAGAAAGGGGAAGACATAGCAGCTCACTGTGCAATCACAGAATCCTGAGAGAACTGCAATTCTGACAAAACAAGTTCCATTCCTAGTTCAGTATCAGGCTTCATGTCTGGGCACCCATTGGTCTCTGACTCCAGGGAGATGCAAAATATTCCAAGAAATGCAAGCCTCCAGAAATGCAGAATATTTTTTTTCTTTTCTTCCATATTCATCAATAAAATTCCCACAGTGATTTTGATCTTGTAAGTTGCAAGTAGTTGCACAAGGACTGCCTCTGATGGTATGTTATTCAAAGTCCTTCAGAAACTGGCATGTATTTCCAGGATGAAGGTAAGAACTCAGAGCCCCAAATCATTATTATAAGAGAAAGAAAGAAAGCAGAGATTTGCGAACTGACATTAAAACAAAATTAGAGATGATGAATTAAGTCACTCAAAATTTAAGGAAGACTAAGAACAACAGAATTTTGGAACCCCT
Source organism: Coturnix japonica (assembly GCF_054131305.1). NCBI lineage: Eukaryota > Metazoa > Chordata > Aves > Galliformes > Phasianidae > Coturnix > Coturnix japonica. The sequence goes on from NC_140666.1 coordinate 67,032,897, forward strand.
ATGCATGGCAATCATCATGTAATAAAACTACATGGTGTCCCAGTATTTTTCACTTGGCATCTGGCCATTCCACAATGAATAATATCCCCAGCTAGCATCGAGGAGTTTAGCTACCAAATATATTGTTTATTCAGTACATAATGACTGCAGTCTCAGAATTCCTTTACCCCATTATGAAAAAAGCATTTTGAGTAATGCAACTATTTGCTCTTCACAGAGTTCAATATTATGGCACTAAAGAGCTTCAAAGCTGTACTTGATTTTGAGTCCTGCTCAAGTTAGAAGCTGTATCAGTGCTATTTTATAAACCGAGTGGAAGCACAGGGACAATAGTAAATGTAAATAATGTTCAAAAATATTGATGTATGACTTTTGCAGAATTTCAGTTCTAGCTGACAAGTCCACTGCATTTTTCACAAGACACAACTGCAGCCCTCATGTACTTCAACCACAGCTGTGAGCATTTAAAGCTTCTGGCCTTTAGACACCAAGTACTACAAACTGAATCGTAGAAAATAGAAGTATATGCAACTAATTCTTTTAGCTGAACACTGACCTGGCAAGAGGAAGAACCTCTGAAACAAACAGAGGGCATATATTCGCAATATAGAAGAAAGGAACCTTAAAATGCATTCAGAAGAAATCTTTTGGAAGAAATACTATGAATGTAGACAAAGTTTGATACTATTGGCGAGCAAGAAGCTACATTTATGTTAAATGAAAACCTCATTCTTTCCTTGTTTTGTAATTTTCATGATTTATTTCACAGTCAGGACATTACATAAGTTCATATTCTTTGTATGTGATTAAAATTCTTCTTTTCTCAAGTAAACAAAATTCAGCAAATCTAAAACTTGAAGCAATGAGATACAGAGAAGTGACTGATACTGCCATCACCTATACCTTTACTGAGATCTTTGTTATTTGAGGTATGTCATCACTTGTCGGTAGTAAGCCTTTACACACATCAATCCAAAGAGATTTTCTAACACATTCCTGTCATCACAGAATATAACATATCTGAACTGTCAAAAGCTACTTTTTATAATAAGGAAGCATTATCTGTCTTTTTACTTTCTGTATGTTTCCCTTCTCACCCTACCGCAGTGTTTATTAACTGGGTCTATCAGTTCTACAGTTATTCTCTTCTGAATTTAGTTTGACTTCAGGCTTCATCTTCATCTACACTCAGCTGCTATTTCACCATCTTGTTATTCAAAGCAAAAGTTACCACTACAATCACTGGCTAATGTATTCCCACGAGAATAAATCATAGAATCAGTCAGGTTGGAGAAGACCTTAAAGATCAAGCCCAACCATGACCATAGTGTTACCATGACATGATGAAAACTAAAATGAAAACTTCAAAACTTAGTTTACTGAAATTTTATGTAAGGAGTTAGAATGCAAGCGCTGCCCACATTTAGTGTAGGTATCAGTTTCAGCTCTTTTGGCTTCTGACTGCCTCCAAAGAGGGAGACTCCCCAACCTCTCTGTGCAATCAGTATAGGTATGCAACCTGTAGAACTGGAACATTAACTCTTTAACTCCCAGTGCTCTACATGCTGTTACAGTGTGGAGTATCAACAACAAAAATCATAAAACCATGATGCCGGCAGAGTCAAAGAGTCTTCATTCAGAAGGAATCTCTTGTTCTCAACGGTGCCCATTGTTCCCTGCCATTGGGCATCACAGAACAGACACTGGCTCTGTCTTCCCTCCTGTTCAGATATTTACACACTGATAAGATCTTCTCCAGAGCCTCCTGGTCTCCATGATAATCAGTCTGAGCTCACTTAGCCTTTTTCTCATAGGAGAAGATGCTCCAGTCCCTTAATCATCTTCGTGGCCCTTCATTGGGCTTAATCCATTAAGTCCAGGTCACTCTTGTAGTGGGGAACCCAGAACTGGACACAGAGCTCCAGATGGGACCTCACCAGTGCTGAGCAGAGGGGAAGGACCACTTCCCTTGATCTCAGAGGAAAGGATTTTAGTGATTGCACTGAAAAGATGGGAGAGTTATATCAGACAAATAAATTAAAGGAAATGTATAACCTACCTGACTTTTACATGAAAAAAGAGTCTCGTGAGAAAGAATGATGATCAGAGAAAGTAAAGCAGACAGTTTGGAGTAAACACTGTGAACATTGAGAGAAATTTCTGCTTATTCTCAAGACTATGAAAACAAACTTAGCAAGGTGTGCCTTTAGAACTCTCATTTGAATTCACTGTGAGTGCTAAGCTGAATTCTATCAGATTTATTAAAGTGATATGAAAAGTCCAAAGAGAAATTTTTCACTAAACAACGCCACAATTGGCCAAAAGGTCTATATGCAAAAATCCACTCAGCCACAATAAACATCAAGAATTAGACTATGAGTGCTAGAATAAATAAATAAGTCTCTATGTAACCCACACAACATATATAACTTAAGACTTACAGTTTCCCCTCAGCAAGTGTTAGCTTGTCTTTCAGTAACTGAATTTCTGAATCTTTTTCATGAGACGTTAAATGGTTCTGAAATTCTTTATCTCTACTGGTAGCCAGCAACGTTTCAAGATTCTGAATTGTAATTCTCTCACTGGATAACTGCTTTTTCAGCAACTCTGCTTCTGATTTCACATCTTCTAATTCACCTAGAACCTAGGGCACAAATTTTATTCATAATTAATACACTGGTTTATGAAGGCACAGAGCTCTCTTTCCTGAAGAGGTGTAAAAAACAAACTGACTGGTAGTTTCATCAAAGTGAAAAGGAAACTGAGCTCAAAAAACACATTAAAGCAGAGAAATATTTAAAACTATGCTTAATTAAGAATTTTTCAAATATCTGTCAAAAAGTTTTACCAGGAAATGGATTATTGAGCGTGTAGGCACTAGGATAGTGTAAGCACTGATTTGTGCAATAATCAGAAAAACAACTGATAGAAATAAACATATTTTGCCCTATGAAGCAATGTATTCTCTCACTTAAAAAAAAAAACATTAAAAACAAAAAACATTAAAAGCAGAAGGTGTTTGATTATAAAAATTAAATTTGCTTTTGCTGCTTACCCTTTCATAATCCACGCTTTTAGATGCAAGCTGCCGAGATAAAAGGTCTTTGCTAGCTTCAAGTTTAACACAAAGTTCTCTCACAGAAGCCAGGTCAGCCAACACGGAAGACTTATCCTGATGTTCACGTTTAATGTCCTCTTCCAATTTAGACATATTTTTTGTAATGGAGGAGATCTGAGATTCATAAGCTTGATGTGCAATCATATGCTAAACAAAAATAAATACAGGTAGCTTTTCAGGAATATTAACAGTTATCGCCCAATTGACAGGTTTTTATTTAATACTTCCTTTAGCCTTCAAAAATTAACTTTACCTAAAAAATTAACTTTAGGTTACATTATTCTTTTCTCTTTCTAAATCACAGCTAAGAACATCTGATTAATAGTCTTTGCATTTTTAAATCACCATCTCAAAGAATTATACATGTATTACACAGGAGTATAATACATTAAAATAACAAGTTCAGAACTTCAAAAACCTATTAATTTCTTTAGTCATCTTATATTACTATGTCTGTTATTCTGCTTTTGGCTAAGTAAAAGCATGAAACAAAATACGGTCAGTCCAGAACTATTTATATATTCTGAAACTTCCTTGATCTCCATGAAGTTACTGTTTCCAGAATATAAGCCTCATTATTTTAAAAATATTGCTTTAGCTTATTGCAGTTTGTAATCCTGATTGTGGAATCTGGACTACTACTCATTACACACTATCAGATTTATGCGTTCAACCTAGCCACCAGTGCTTTAAATACTTTATTCAAAGCCTCAGATAAAAATCAATAACTAAGTTCACACAATACTCACAAAAATAGATGGAAATATTTTGAAGCAACTAAATACAAATTTATTACAGACAACAACAGTGACCAACCTACAAAAGAGATCTTAAAATACATGCTGAGATTCTATCTTTGGTAACATAGCAAAGGGAGGCTTCCAAAGAAAAAAGTCTATCAAATCAAAATCATCATCCATAGCTGAAGCAGTTACATATGGGAATTAAGTTACGTTCAAGAACAAAAAAAGTATGTTGACGCCTCGCTTTCTTGACAGAATTCTACTGTGTAGTTTATTACCTCTTGAATCTCTTTTTCCAGAAGTTCTATTCTCTCTCTAAGATGTCTCCGATCCGTATCTACAGAAAGGAGTTCTAGTCGAATTGAGCTGCTTTCCCCTTCAGCTTGATGAGCCTTGATTTCCCAGTCCTCAGCTTGTGTATGGAGCATTCGGAACTTCTCTAACAATTCTTGGTTTTCTTTTTCCTAGGTGAAGCAGTAAAACACTCTGCAATCATCAGCATACCTTCAGGGTGCTTGGCCTTTTTTTCACATCTATGAAATACTCCCTACATATTTTTCATCAGAAAGCAGAAACATTCTCCATCATTTTACTTACTTACATCTTATCTTGGCAATTACTAAAGGGCATCATTCCTTTTGCAAGACTAGATGATAAATAAATGCTGATGGCACTGAATTTTATTAAATGGAAGTACTGACATTTAGCTGTTACTAGTAAGTTTTAAGTTAGGGGTTCTTTTAAACCACTTTATGTTGTCAAGGGCCACGTTACAGAGATGTACTCATCACAGTAGTTTATCCAAGAAATTCCAACAGAAGTCCATTTTGGCCCTTTTCCTTATTAACGCGTATATTACAGCAGCACTTGAAAGACTGATAACCCATCTGGGCATAAGCAGCCTATAATGAAATTACAAAATTGAAAACTTTAGTGCTTACAAGATATGCAGTGACAGAATAACTGCTGCCCATAAATTGTAATTTTGCCCAACTGCAAGTGTGCATTATAAGACAGTGCTTAACTTTTCTTCTTTATTTAACCCCATATCACAGATAAAGAGGGGGAAAAGAAACAAAAAGAAGAAAAAGGAGGGGTTATAGGTAAGGAGAACAGGACACAAAATTCTATATTTCTTAATTTGTTTATGCTATCTAACAAGACTGTATTATATACTAAACCTGACGATGTTACCAAAAACAGCAATGGGTGCCTACAGATTGTATTACCTTTGAAGCTATCAGATTCTCAAATCTGGAAACTTCAGCTATATAATTATGAACTCTAGTTTTCATTTCTTCCTTTTCACGTATTGCATCTTCAAGCTCAGAACTGACAGCCTAAAACAATTACATAAAGGCAAAATTGTGCATTACAAGAAATTAATCACTATATATTACAGTATCAGACAATCAAAGTAATTACATATGCCCTAGATTTTATTCTCACAATTTTAAGTAGTTTAGTCAAAATCCTTTGGGATCGGTATGGTTCAAGAATATCTTCTATTACCTTAGCTACATCAAAACACTTTCCAGGCAAGAATGAACAAGGAACAATGTAGAATGATGAATATTGTATCAATGCACAAAATCTTCTCTAGTGACACAGCCTGTTGCTGTTTGGAAAACTTAATATATGCATGTTTGGGAGCTAGGAATTTTTTTAACCATAAAATAAATAATCCCCGATACAGGAAAGTTTTGTGTGCTGAATCACAAAAACCTATTTTATAACAAAAGAACATTGCTTTAAAGACAAATTGCAAGGTAAATTAATTAAATGTATTATTAAGATTGTACTTAAATATAAAAAATCAAAACTCAAGATGCAGTAGTCATCTTGTACAACAAGCAAGCAATAAATAATTCACTACTTCAGCAGTATGTATTATCTTTGTACCTGGTTTTCTCTGGTCATTGTAGCTAGGTCATCTTGTAGTCGTCGGTTTTCTTTCAGAGCTATTTCCTTCACTCTTCCTGTTTCTGCAATCTCTGTGTGGGATGCATCAAGCTGGCGACGTAAGCTAGCTATCTCCCGGTCTCTGCTGCTCAGGAGGTCCTTTAGCTGGCTATTGAGTGAGAGATTTTTGAAGACCTTATTTAAGATGCCCCTACTCACACTATACTGCATACTGTTGAAAATTAACGAACGTGGATTTTATATAGCACCCTGCCATTTAATCACAGGAGGAGTCTCTAAGTTACTTACATTTTACTCTATTGCATATGCTCATTTACTTCTCTTAAACAGAATTAAATTCTTTTCACTGGAGTAATTAGAATTGCCACCTACTTTCACTTTAAGACCACTGAGGGCATTTATTGAAGAAAACCAAGCCTCCAAAGAAACTGTCTGAAGAAAGTTTTTACTTACTCCGTTGATGACTCCAGCTCAGAGAGTGTTAGCCGTAAGTGAGTAATTGTCTTTTCCTATGAAAATAAAAGCAAAAAATGTCCTACGTATTATTGCAACATTCTAGGATAGCTCAAGTTAAAAAGCTTTATCTTTAAACCTTTATTTTAGAACTCGTCAGTAAGTAATTGCATCTTTGCACATTCAAATTTCCAATTGAAATTCTCCAATTGAGAAAGGCTCATCTTGTCATGAAAAAAAGATGGGATCTCAATATATACCTCAAACTGCAAAGAAGGAAAAATATTTTTATTTTCTTGAAGTGTTTACAGAACACATTAACAATAATAATTAAAACTTTGAGATGGCAAATGATTTGTATTGCCTAGGTCTAAATATGGAACTCACGTTCCTAGCCTAGAGCTCTTCCCAGGCTTTCTCTCCATGGCAAAATGCCTCCCCAAAACTTAACAGCTTTGAAAATCCTGAGATAAAAGTATATCGTAGTACTTTCACTGCACATACCTTGTTAGCTAAGTTGTCATCTAAGCATGCAATTCTTTCTGTTTTTTCATCTACAGTTTCTTGAAGATTATCCTTTTCTTTGTCCAAAACAGTAATAGTACTTCTAAGCACATTGACTGCCTCATCTTGTGAAGTGCTCTTCTGGTTTAACCTATCTATAAATATAACAGTAAGTATTCTTGTCTTCAAAACAGGAAACAAAGGTAAAAATAACTAGTGATCACCTATTTTTTCCTCTAGCTTTACAATTTCTTCTTGAGCTGACTGAAGTTCATCCTTTTTGAGAGACAGTCGGTGCTGTAAGTCTTCCACAGTCCTCTGAAGTTGGTCATTTAAGAGCCTGGAAAAATCAGTATACAATTGAAAGACATTCGGGAACTCGGACTATTCAACTGCTTGAAATTCTGGAACAGTTCCAGCGTAACCTCATGATGGGACTGTATGACAGCAATTAAAGACTGCTGAGACCAGTACTACTTCCCTTGCTTTGGACCCCTGCAGCAAGTCCACCTAAATGCCATTCCAAAATGGAGCAATAGAATCTCTCTGAAAATACCATGGTAAACTGAAACATTCACGTCCTTACTAGAAAAGCTTTTCATTTTTTCAGTCCAGAATACAATGTAGCTGCAGATAAAAGTTACTTTTACTCTATTTAGGATGAAACTTTAAAAGGACAAAAAGGTGCTCTGAACAATAACAATAACTTTGCAATAACAAAGTGGAACCAAGTACTAAAATGACTAAATCCCTTTTCCTTCTTTTCTGCTTTTTATAGGTCATTATGCTTTCTGCTAGAATTGTAAGGAGTCTCACAAGATACTCCAGCTCTACAAATTATGTCACAATTTTACAAACAAATACACTAATGGTTTTACAGTTTGCAAATGCACCTGACTTCATTTTAGCAAACAGCGATTCTAAGTCCTTTTAGAACTTTCTGTTCTGCTAAATTTGCAAACAGAAAACATGGTTGTTGGAGGAAACAGTTCTAGAAGGTGAAATTTTTCATTCACTGTTTGTCATAAAAAGCATCAATATTTCAAGTCATTAAATACATCCAGGAGGAATTTGGTATGAAAAACTAAACCAGTATTTTTTTTCTTTATTCATATCTACATATCCCAAAGATAAAAACAGTATGAAGTGATTTATTTTTTTTTTTCAACTATCTCAAGGTCCTTCCTAAGACCACATCTCTGCTATGTTTGTAGAGTAAAATTATTGTACTGTCACTGAAAGGCGACTGTATTTTGTATTAGACTTACTGAAGAGAGCAAAGTTCAGCTTTAATTTGAGAAGAATCATCAGATGTCTGGATAAGTTTATTGGACTTCAATTTTAATTCATTTTCCAAAGACTTAATTCTTTCTTTCAGGATAGAGGTTGTACTCTTCAGTTCACACCTTTCCAACTCAAACTGCAATTAAAAAAAAAGATGGCATTGTTGAAGAAAACTATTACAACTTGGCTTTTAAGTAAATCTAAGTTACAAAGAGCTGAAAAATATTGCTGAAAAAAAGAAAAAAAAAAAAACAACTATCCAATTCTAGAATAAAAACTTGTTTGTTAAAAATGAACTTACTTGTTGAATGTTATTTTCCAGTACTGAAATATCATGCTGCATCTTTGATTTTTCAAGGTTAGCCGCTTCTTGCTGAATCTGAGACAAAAGCATTGGTTTACATTGTAATAAGATATAGATTTTCACTAAACATAACTGAAGTAATAGCTGAAAATACACCACTGCAGTTATATACACACACACAAGATTTTGAAAACCATAAATTCAGAGTTTGTTTAATTACAATGCAAATTTATGTTTGGTTCCAATTTAATTAATATTTGCCAGTTGTTGCAGAAACATTACAGAGATACAGGGCAATAGGAAGGTCACAAGGATGTAGCACGTATAGTTTTGAGACAGAAAAACCATACTCAAAGCAGCACGTACACAAAAATATTCTGTGATATCTAGACCCTACACACAAAGTGATTCCATAAGTTGCTCTCTGATGCTTAAGCCCCTTTTCTCTACTGCCACTCTACCTAGGATCTGAGTTTACCAGGACAATTCAGAAAACTCATCCAGTTCTGCTAAATGAATTTGAAATCAAACAGGTTTATAAGGTATTGAAAAGTGGAACTGACTGACAGTCAGACACAAACATGGTATAATTTAAAAGCCTTTTCTCACTGTAAGCAATGCAGCTAAAATAGTCTCACCTTTAACTTTTCTCTCAGACTTTCCTTTTCTGCCATCAGTCTTCTAAAGTCTGCCAATGCAACATCTCCATCTTCTCCCACATGACTTTGAGAAACCAAATGATGTTTTGCTTCCATTCTCAGCCTGTTTAATTCACTCTGAGACTTTAAAAAGCTTTTAGTTGTTAGTATATATGGATTACAATTAATACAATGTATACAATGACACAAAGTTCCAATGCTGTTATCACAACAGAAGTGCTATTATATAGGACTATTTTTCCCTAGATAACTAAAACACATTTTAAATCACACAGGAGCACAACTTCTACTGCCAACATACTTGGAATCCTTCTGTCATTTCAAGTATAGACTAACTTCACTTGGTTTTCTCATAATTTAGTTACAACTTCTACCTAGCCTGTATCTCTACCCAACTTCCACATGCTTCCTTTTCATTTTTCCCTGATCCTTCTAATTTCCAAACACCAGTAGAATGTTAAAATGACTTTGAAGTTAATACATGAATGTCAGAACATGCAATTTTATTATCAAGTTAAAAAAAAAGAGTATGTAAGTATATATTTTATTATTCTTCATATTTTCTCGTAAGTCTAAACTCCTCAGTTTCTATTATAATGTGGAGCTGCTTTGTTTTGAGCAAGCAATAGTAAAGTAAGTTTGAATTGGATGTTTCAATGCCAATTATGAAGACCTTCTTACCTGCTCATAAAGAATACTTAATCTGTCTTTTTCCGCAGTCAATAGCTTGACATTGGATTGAATTTCTATCATATGCTTTTCAAATCTGTCTAACATGGACTGTAGCTCATCTCTTTCTCTAGTGATCAGTCTCAGGTCTTCACTCTGCAAAGTGATTAATAAAACTGAAATTAAAACATAATAATAATAGGACACTTAAGTAATACAAGAAAGAACCCACATGATTAGGAATGTATGAAAAACACACTTAAGACATTTTAATTCCAAGAAACACGGCATTAGTAGTAAAATTTAACCATGAGAACAAATTGTTAAACAGAAAAAGCAAACCAGCTAACAATATTATTTCAAACTTTGTTTCTTTAGAATCTAATTCTATTTATTTTACACAAATTGATCACTATATAAATCCATGTTACTGTAAAATGAAAACAGGGAAACAAAAAGCATGCTCACTGAAGTTATTCTCAGTTAATTTTCTAAGCTAAGAATGAAGTCTAAAAAAGTAAAAAACTTTTATTGCTACTGAAAATATATTTGATAGCTCCTTCACATTAACTCCACAATTCTTCCAGCCTGTATTGACAATAGGAATGTTACCTTCTCTGGAGTCCTACGACTTGGGCTAGGTCTTCGTTTTATCATTTTCTGAAGATAATCTAATTCTCTTTTATAATAATCTCTGTCATCTTCTAATGTTTTGACAAATGCATCTAGACGAGATGGAGATTTGTCTCCTAGAGCTATACCGTATTCTAATCTCATTCTTTCTATTTCTAGGACAAGTTCTCGTTCTGCAGAAAGAAAAATAAAAACAACTGCAAAGGAACCATAACAATTTAATCAGAGACATTTGCATTAGGAATGGACTAACATCCAGCAACTGGCTAGGCACAGGATCTGCTGAAAATGAGACAGGGGTCCTGGTTCACTATTGCCTAGACATGAATCAGTAGCGTGCTTTGGAACCAGTTGAGGCCTAGCAGTAGAGTGAACTGCATCAGTGGAGATGCAGACTGAAGGATATGATTATTTCCTTTTACTTATGGTTCATTAGGTCACATTTACAATACTGTACACCCAGTTTTTACAAGAAACAAGAATGATAAACTGCTACAGAAAGGTCTTAAGAAACATTCTGAAGTCACTCACTCAGAAAGACAGAATGAAAACAGCTTGGGATAAAAGAAATTACTTTGTAAGAAATTGCCTTATTACTATTAGGATGCCCCATGGGAAAAGCTGAACTTTCAAACATGCTTTTGAGATAAAAATTTCACTTAAACAATGACTGAAGACCTACAGACTTATTTTTTTGTTTATTTATTAGTATTTTTAGTCTCTCATAACCTAGAAGACACTCTATTGAAAAAATTTAAGGAAGATAATTTGCAGGAATCTGCATTTAACCATTTACCTTTTATTTCAAAGTTCTCTGTTTTTTCTGTCAGCCTCTGTTTCTCTTGTTCAAGCTGATTTAGCAGTAATTCAAGATTCTCTTCATCATTTTCTTTTCCAAAGAGTTCTTCACTCAATCTCTCGTTCTGTTGACGACATGAGCACAATTCCTGAAATAACAAATATTACAAAAATTTAGAAGTGCCAATAGAGACACGTGGAGAAAAGTTAGTTACCTAACATTTTGTTAAGCTTCTAATATTCAACACTGCCTACTTTTAAACAACCATGATGTTTTATGTAACATCAACTCAATCCTGCAGCTCACATGCCAAATGGCATTTAATATTTCCTATAATTTGGTGCTCTGAAAATATTTTCATGTTTTCAATTTCATTAGAAATACTTAAAAAAAAAAAAACAAACCCAAACCCTGCATGCAACTAGTACACAACTTCTTACACACTGAAAACAGATCTTTCAGGATGTCGTCTTTCATTTGGGCTATTAAGCTTTGTTTCTGACTAGGAAAGTAACGTGTAATTGTTCATATACTAAGAGACAGAGTAAATCCTATATTAAAACCTCTTTGGATATCATCATTAAATGTTAGTAAAAATGATCGTGTCATGGCAGTTACAACTTCCAATAGCAAAAATAATAACAAAATGCATAGTAAGGATGGTAAAGCTGGCTGCCTGCAGAGATTTCTTTCAGCTTATTTTTGCAACAACATCATGTAACTTCTTCAGCTCTTACATGTATTACATTAGTTTGAAAGAATTTTGAGATACAAGTTTAATTTTTAAATAATAAAGAAGCACTGCTGATTTTTATGAACGAAAGAGACATGAATGACAGTATGAAAAAATTACTACAAAGAAGATTTAAACTGGAAGAACTTTACTTACTGATTTAAGCCTTGTTATTGTTTCTTCAAGATCCTGTATTTCACTGTCCTTTCTTTCAATTTCTTTCTATCAACAAAACAAACTTTAATTTTAAAGTTCCGTGTTCAAAACAATTCCTTTGTTATAAAACTTAAGGAAATAGGTTTTATTTAAGAAACAAAGTATAATCAGTTCCTTGCAAACTGCAAAATTTTAGGTTCACAGATTCATTAAAGCTCCTATTAATTGAATGTGCATAATACTTTAACCATAAACGCTCATTTTGAACAAAACAACTAATTAAGTCACACCGTGACACCTCATAAAAAAACTATCCATACACTCCTCACTGTTGCAAACATCTATTACTTATCTATAGTTTTAGAGTAGCTCTGAATTTTGTTTCATACTGAGGTAACAGAAGGAAGGCAGACTGCCTCTACTGAATTAATCTCACCTAACACAGAAATAAGACAAAATTAATGTGATTAATCTTTTAGTGAGAAATTCCATATATCACTAAATCAGAAAAAAATATTTTCAGTCTTCCTTGAGGTATCCCCGTTGCAGCTAAAAAAGTCAAAATTAAGGCAAATTAGAGAAATTTCATCTAACAGCTTAGATGATCCAACTCATAAAACCCTAGTGATTACCTTTGCTTCTTCTATTTCTTTATCTGCAGTTTCAAGCACAATTTCCTTATGTCTTTCCAATTGCTGTGCCAAATGGTCTATTTCATTCAGTTCTTGACAGAGTTCCTCATTTTTATTGCTTAAGTGCACTACTTCACTAGTCACATTTTTTTTTGTGTCCATGAGGTCTTGAATGCGATTTTCAAGTTCTTTGTTTGACTGCTGAAGATATTCAACCTAAAAGATATTTTTTATTAAAACATTAATACATATTATTTAACTAGATAGTATAGTTTAGAAGATTAGGAAGAAGTGTATGCTATCTCTACATCTCTATATTAAAAGTGATATCCTGTTAATAATGGCTAGACTTTCTGTTCTTAGAAAAAAATACATATCAACATGCAAAGTTTTACAACTTCACTTGTTTTACAAGTGTGCATGGTGGAAAAAATTAATTACTGCATTGCTCTTTATATGGGCTCAAAAATTCAACATTTATCCTGTAAACAAAGCAGTGAAAAGTAGATCGCTGTATAGAAACCTGCCTTGGGCATCAGTCTAGTAAACCCAATGCACTCAATGCTTCCCCAGACTTCACAAGAGCTGAAGACAGTTCCGAAGACAGTTCCTCCTATCTATCTATCCAGTACATTTGCTAGGCTTGGATTCACTATTAACTCTTCCACAGAAAAGGAAGCTTTACAGATCACATCGTAATGCCAACCTTGCCTTCAACATGTCAGCATCTTAAACACCACATTCTAGAAATCCTGCATTAGAGACATTGTTTTTCCCATTATGCTACTCCGTGCAAGTTAGTTAAAAAATATATAAATTACACTACATGGGGAAATGGGAGCCTGAAATATCTCAACCTAACAGATGCTGCACTTCCTTGTCCACATAACTTTCCTCAAAACTCGAGAAAGAAGTTTGGTTCTAGGCATGGAAGATAGTCTGAGTCTTTTCATGGTCCTAAATGCTACTATACAGCATCAATCCATTTACTATCAGAGATTAAAAGTAGAAGATCAGCACTAAGCCTAAATAAATAGCCTTGATAGCTCAAAATCTGCTTTATGCAGTGCTGAAAATATAGCATAGATGCCTGGGCTCACTCTGCATAATCAATGTACCTTCAGCACAACTTACTAATTCAGGATCACTGAAAACAGCAGTACTGCTTCCAAGTCATAGCTCATACCATATTTTTGCATCACTGAACCTGAGCAAACGAGCTCTGTAGCCTGGCTCTCTCTGACCATGTATATCACACACAATCAGTATCCAAATGGTAAATACATGGTATAAATCCAGAGACAGACTTCATCTGTACTCCAGACTACCTTAGATTCAGAAATTTTCAATCTGAGACCAGTAACACATGTATGCTAACACACACATTAAACACAAACATCCTAACCTTATTATTTTCTTGCAAGTCTATGTTGGAAATAAAGGTGAGGACCATTAGAATTAAGAGGATTTCCCACTATCTGATGAGATTACCTGCAGACCTCTTGATAAGTACATATACAGGAGTTAGCTGCAAAGACGTAAATGGAATGTACACATATACACTGTAAATCAAAGTAATTTCAATCTCAGACAAAACAGTGTATCATTCAGAAATTTCCTGAATACCCTCAGGTTATTATACACAGAGGTGTGTACATTAAATTCTTCACAAAAAAAAACAGGCTTTTAAAACAAGGAATTTCTTTAGACAAGAAAGTCTACCACCTAAAAAGCAAGTCAGTTAAATTTGTTGATTTTATCTAATACTGAATTTTCTTTTTTGAAGAAGATCTAGAAGTTGTTTGTGATTGTTAGTTGCTAGTATTTTTCATTTTAACTAATCAACAGCAATTAATTCATTACCTGTGAATTTAATTGGGCAATAAGTTTCTCATTGCTTTTACTTCTTGATTCCAGAGCTATAACTTCATGAGAACGACCACCATCCAATGCTATCATTAGGCGTTCTATTTCTTTGTCTCTAAGCTCAACCTTTGAAGAAACAAAACCTTTATCATCTTCTAAAGCATTTAACAGTACCTTTGTTCTGATATGCTCCTATGTAATGCTCAGTTAGAAGAGATGTCTCTAGCAAATAAATTTTTAAATTTAGTACTCAGTTTTTTTGAATTCTGCATTTTTCTGAACAAAGTGATTTCTCTGAAATAAAACTGAACAAATAACATTCATGGGAGAAAACCAAAACCAACAAACTGGAACAAGTCCTAAAAGATTCTTTTCTTGGAGAGAAACCAAAGGATTTAATTCACCAACATGTAACTGAAAAAAAGAAGTTGGGGTTGGATCCACTACTCCTTAGATACTGAAAGATATAACAAGACACAAACACCTGAGGCAATTCCCTCATTTATACATATAATATCATCTTTTTGATCCAATCTAATTAAAGAGCTGTAAAATCTGCTGTCCATGAATTAACCTCTGAGAAATTAAAATGAAATATAACCAGTCCAAATAATAAAAAAAATATCCTAATGTACCTGTTGATCTAATTAATTCTAATCCATGGATATTTCTACACTAAAAAAAACCCTAGATGTACAAAAAAACTGAGCTTATAATCATTAACTACAGTTTATTTAACGCAACTTTTAAGTAGAAAAATCCATAGGCAAAGGAGGTGGGGAAGCATTCCAATACTGCTGCTGCCTCCAAAGCTACAAATTCAAAACAGTGTAGAGGAAAGAAAGAATAATTGTACTTTATAACAACTACAATGGTTTCATAATAAAATTATAATCAAGGCTATTACAAACAATTAATACAAAAAAAGAAAACAAAATAGTCAAATAAATGTAAATATACCTGCTTGCTGTAATTTTTCTTTCCATTTTCTGATATCTCTAGTTTTTCCTGTAACCTTGTTACTTCTGACTGAAGTTCTTGTATTCTGAAATATAGCAATATACTGTTTATGTAGATTCATGAATGAGCCATCCATGCACAAAAATTGAATACTGTTATTTTTTCTTTGCTTTTGAATGGAAATATTTCATCAAAAAGCAAACTGTTTTGCTGATACAAAATAATAATATAGGTGCTATTGTTTGAGATACTGTGGCAGGCCAGTCTTGCCTGGCTGTCAGACCCTCATTCATTCTCTCACTCCATCTCTACTTGAGGAAGATTAATTTGTTAGCAATTGAGTAGGATGATAAGAAACAAAGACAAATCAGGATCATCATCTACATACCTCCATTTTCTATGTTCAACCTCACCTACATTCCCCACTATTCTGCCTCCTGTCCTCAAGAAGTTTCCCCCCACAGCCAACTTCCCTAACTTGCCCTGGCAGGGCAGCACAGGAAGCTGACATGTCCTTGGCTCTTTGTGAGCACTACTTAGCAACAACTAAAATAATGGCGTTAGCAATGTTGTTCTCATCCTAAACTCAAAAGACAGCTAGTGACTAGGAAGAAAATTAATTCCACCCCAGTAAAAAGCAGGACATTGTTTTTTTATAAACTGCTTCAGCATGTGTCCCTTCCAAGGGTTACAGTCCATCTAGAACAGACAGCTGCAGCATGGGTGCCCCACTGAACACAGTTCCTGCTATAAAATCTGCCCTAGCATGGGCTCCTGTCTATGTCTTGCCAGGAGCCTGTTCTAGTGCAGCGAGGCTTTTCTTTCCACAGACTGCAGCCTCCTTTGGAGCATATCCACTCATTCAGTTGTTTCTTCAGCCCTCTCTCTAACAGCTGCTTTGTTTTGCTTTTTACTTGTTCTCAAGTATACTTTCAAATAAGCACCATTGGTTTGGCTGGTGGGCTCAGCTCTAGCTATTGGTGGGCTCACTTTGGAGACAGCTGAAAGCAGTTGTGTCTGGCAAATTGCAGCCCTTGATCTCTTCTCACAAAGGCCAACTCTGCAGCTTCCTCACTAACAAAACATTGTCAAGTAAATCCACTTACAGGTGTATTCAGAATAAGAAAAACTGTCTTGAACCCTTCATAATGTAGATTCCAAAGCCAAAAATAGCATTACATAAGTGAGAATATGGTAGGCTTCCGCTATAAACATAAAAGATAAGTTTGCTCCTGCACAAAATGTTTCATCTAGGTTTTTTTTTCCAGAATCCTTTACTTAACATTCAGTGCAAGAGTAAATCCTGTATAGAAATCTCAAAAGAAATCCTTTAAGAATATAAGTAGCATATTAAATATCATTGCAACTTCAACAGAAGCAGCAAGGTCAATCACCTAGTAAAATCCTATTTAAGAACAGGATGTTCTCAAAACATCATGAAACCTTTTTCCTCAGGCAAATTTGAAAGGCAGAAAGAGGTGCTGAAGTCACAGCAGCAGATATTTAATGCCTAACTTCAGCATCTAAAAATTCTTTGGATTACCGATTATCAGCCACCTGAAGAAGGTCTGCAACGTAGGGATCCTCTGGTTGAGGCACTGGGTATGCACTAACAGCAGATGGAGGGACAGGCTGGTCTATCTGCATGCGTTGACGCCTGAATGGGATGTTCCTTTTTCTGCCACCTGAAAAAGCCCAAAGTCAAACAGCTTCTACATGGTGTTAAAGCAAGAGAATCTTCACCTTTTATACAAAGCGTGATTCTATATTTATTCCACTGCTTCTCAACTGACATAATGCATCGTTTTAATCTGAGAGAAGTAAGTTAATGAAATTTGTTACAATCCAGACATCATTCCTGCAGCTACTATTGGTTTTGTCCAAAGCTCAGTTTTAAAATAACGAAATATGCGAAGTCTAGTACAAGTCATCTGCTTCAGAGCTTAAGCCTCAAAGTAGCCTACAGCTTGAACCTGTTGAATCTATAACTGATTTACCTTCCTTCCAGCTTAAACACTATTCATGTGTATTAAGAGTCTTCAATAATAATGGCACAAA
Organism: Coturnix japonica; assembly: GCF_054131305.1. NCBI lineage: Eukaryota > Metazoa > Chordata > Aves > Galliformes > Phasianidae > Coturnix > Coturnix japonica. Next base: position 67,050,391 of record NC_140666.1, read on the forward strand.
TAAAGCCCTTGGCTCTTTGAAGAACACAAATGTGCATTCAGCAACAGAGAGAGAAAGCAAGAAGATAGAAAACAGGAAAATTAAGGAGCAAAGGACAGGAGCAGATTTACTAACAGAAGAAGATACAGAAGCAGCAGTCATTTGGCACTGTCAACCAGTTCCCCTAGCAGTTAAAGAAAGCAACTAAAAAAGCTAAGTTAAAAGACAAAAAACATTTTGTTTTCAAATGTAAAAGCCATTTTATGACTAGATTAACTTCTGTCACGTTTACAAGTATTCCTTTTCCTTCTATCCTACTATCATTTGTATCACAAACATATCAAGCAAAGTAGGTTATTTGGTTGCATAGTAGCATTATATTAAAAATGGAAAAAAAAAAAGCAGAGGGAAAAATTACTCTCCATCACACAAATAAGAATGTGAAGCTTTTGATGCAGTAGTATGGGAAAATCTTCTAAGAGCGGTGGACAAGTAGTTAAGTATGCAGGAAGACAGACAAAAGTGTAACAGCATCTTTGAAGCAAAGGCCATAAAATATAGAAAGGTATGTAAAAGTGTGATTTTTATTTCACCCCACTGCACCATTATTTCCTTCAGGGGCCAAAAAGATGGCTAAAATCAGATGACTTTGAAGGAAAGAATTAATTTTACAGTACGCTTTACATGATCACCCTTAATTTGAAACAGAATGAAAAAAATTGGAAACACTGGAAGAAGTAATTAACCTAAAAGTAATCTCCTTAGCATCTTAAGTTAGTTAAAAAAAGTCTTTTAAAGCTGTAAACTTTCAAAGCTTTGGACTATTTGTCTGCAGACTTATTTTGCATCTTGCTACTTCTTGATCTTGGTTAATCTGAATAATTCACTTACGTAGCATCAGTTAGCTATCAAAACACTCAAGTATATATTACAAAAAGACTAGATTAGGAGCAGCATTAAAAATGGAGATAAAAGCCACTGAGCATCAGCACCTTTCAGCCATGTTTTAACTTAACAGTCCTCGAATGAATTCAAGTTTGAATTCAAATTTGTCCACAGCACAACTGATGAAATTTCTTCCATACAGAGAGGAAGACTGAATTCAGAGCCCAAAGTTTCAAAAGTTTATGTCATTTTATTAGACAGTGTTATTTTACTTTAGTAATTTATTTTCCCATATGGAAAAAATACACATATGTACTCTGAAGAGTCAAAAAAAAAAAAAAGAAGAAAAAAAAGAGCCAAGAGAAACATTACCTGTGATTATTTTCACTCACCAGGAGTTTGCACCACTGCTTGCAAATTCTTCTCCTGAAGCTGCTGAATTTTTTCAGTCTTGGCTTTGCTCTCTTTTTCCAGCAGTTTAATTTTATGCATATACTGGTTATTCAGGAATCTCAAGTCAGCCGCTTCATTTTCAACCTTCCTTAAGCTGGCTTTCAAATCTAAAAGGGAAAGAAAGAGCACTTTTATCTTCTTCGTTCACTAAAATAAGTATTGAAATGATGCTTATATTCTTCTGTCATAACATAAAGTTTCCAAATACCCACTGGTAAGTTTATGTATACATATATACCTATGTTTGTATATATACCTATATATATACCTATACCTATATATATATATATACCTATATACCACAAGGAACTGTCATTTTTGAAGATATCAGCATAGAACACTTTGAAGGAACTGTAACCAAAGTAATTCCAAAAGTACCCAGCAAAAACCAGAATGATCCATTACCTGGCCGCATCAAAGTTGATTTTGTGATTCCTAAAGAACTTCCATTTGGAGACAAAGATACAAAATCCAAGGTGACTTTGCATATATGATAACATAATAACATATATGATAACATATGTTATCATAACATATATGATACACACACACACATATATATGATATATATATTTTTTTAATTACAAAAGGAATATCCTCACATGAACCTTAATTAAAGGCACCAAAATTAATGACCTCTCACAAGTAGAATTACAGATAAATGATTTAAAAAGATTTGTCCACACCTTTGACACTGAAGAATTTTTAAGAAGTCTCATAATTTTTATATTACCTTTAATATAATGGTCAGATTGCTCTTTCAGTTTTAATACTTCCAAATGCAGCTCATTATTTTCCCTGGTAAGTTTTGCATTCTCAGTTCTATATGGCTCTATAATAGCATCATAATTGCTGCACTCCTTTTCAATTTTTCCAGCAGATAACTTAGCACTGCGCAGGCTCTCTGTTGTATGAACGAGGTCACTAAAATCAAGGAACAACAGACATGATCAGAACGTTATCAGCCTTTAAACCATTGCTTCCAATATTTATCAAAACCTCAGAAACAAAACCAGACCACGTTCAATGTAGAACACACAAGTTCCAAGTAAAACAAAACCAAAAAAACATTAATGCTATTAATGTAAGAAAATTGAAAAGACAGAAATAATTCACTTAAAGAAAATATGTAAGAAAGGACAGAGCAAATATGCAAAATAAAGATGTGGAGAAATTTACAACTGGTAATTCAATAAACTCACTTTTGTACATGAAGTGAGAAATGCAAAATTGACCAGATGATTTATTTATTTTTTAACCCAAACCCGACATACCTTGTAGCACTGCTCACTGCAGAAGAAAGCTACAGTTAAGAACTTAGAGACCCAGGTTAGTAGTGTTCTTATATGGTTACCAAAATCTCCATAATTGAGATTACTGATAAGTAGCTACAAATGTTTTTTGTGAACATTAAATTCACTGATAGACTAAACATATTGGTTTACCGATCTCTGAAAGAGACAATATTCAAGGCAGACTACATCTACCTTCATATGGTTCTTCTATCTACATTAGATGTTAACTATTACTAGAACCTTTAGTATCTTTTTTTTTTTTTTTGCATGTTTAGTCAAATATAACTAAATTACTATGGAAATTATTATGTTCCTATTGCATTGAAGTCCTGAAACATCAGAAACATTAAGAAGGTGACAAGAAAGTTTGTTTTTCTTCTATTATTATCCTGTGCAGCAACAAAGACAGCAAATATAAACTTCTCCAAGTGGAATAACAAAAAATGGAGCTGTGAATGTTTTATGTTCAGTTATGTTTTATGTTCAGTACAGACAGTGGGGATTATTATACAACCAGCTATACACGTGTAGGAAAGCAAATGGTATCCTGGGCTCCATCAGAAGAGGGGTAGCCAGCAGGGACAGGGGGGTGATTGTAACTCTTTACACTGCTCTTGTGATGCACCTTCTGGAGTACTGTGTCCAGATCTGGATTCCCCAGTACAAGAAAGGCAGGGAGCTGTTGGAGAAGGTCCAGAGGAGGGCCACAAAGATGACTGGGGGGCTGGAGCACCTCTCCTTCAAAGGCAGGCTGAGGGAGCTGGGCTTGTTCAGCCTGGAGAAAAGAAGGCTGCAGGGTGACCCCATTGCAGCTTTTCAGCACCTAAAGGGAGCCTACAAACAGGAGGGGAGTCAACTCTTTGAAAGGGTTTCTTAACAATGTAACTGATTTATCTTAAATCGTAAGAAGTTCTCATGTCATGGAGTTATCTAGACCAATCTATGCCTCTGACAGGGGGGCAGTAGGCCCGTGGGCCTCCCTGCCCCCCAATAATGGGAAGGGAAAAGGGTAGTGATCTTTGGGCAAACCATTTTCCCTCACATCAAACAATAAAATAAAATCAAACAATCCATACTATATGAACACAATGGGGGTTTTGTTTTGTTTTTTGATCAGTAAAGAATCTCCTTCGGAATACCTAAAAAGCTTTTCCACCAAAGGCAAACTGTCCACTCCCAAGGGCTGCCGATAGCCCAGCTGATCCAGGCGTTTCCTGAGGTTAACGAACTTGCGCTCCGCTGCTGTCGTCATTGTAAGCACAGCTCACAAGTGGCTTTTGTGAAATTCAGGAAGAGAAGGACACCTGCAAAATATCGTCTGTTACAGCACTTGTCCCTTAAAGCGGGAATAACACAGAAACTAGTAATGGAAAATAATTCATTGTATAATAAATACATAAGCATATCCTGAAAATTTAGGTAAAATAAAATCGTAAGGCAACCAAAAAGTTTTCAACATATTTACATTGTTTTGGTGTTTTTTAATATTTGCCTTGCCTATTAATTGTTTATCTCTGAGTATTTTCTAACATCAAAAAGCATTCAAGGCCAGGTTGGATGGGGAACCTGATCTAGTGGGTGGCAACCCTGACCAGAAGGGGCTTAAACTTTATTGACTTTCATGTCCCTTCCAACATCAGCCATTCCACGAGTCTATGATTGATTGATGAGTACATGAGTTTTCCTTCCAGAACTACACTGTGAAAAGACCTCTCTATAAACATGAAAAAGAAGTAGATTCTAATTTCTTCAATCAACCATCAGCAAAGCATATTTCACAACCTAAATCAAAATCTACATTTTCACCTAAATCTTGCTTGCAGAATTTGCAAGGTAGTACTTATATTTCTACAGTCATGTTGAACATTCTGGGTTGAATTCGGGACAGCAGTGATTATGTTACTGTACCATGATCTTGTCACACAGATCCATCTTACTACAGAAGTAGGGTGACAACTCTTGAGCCCATCTTCTCCTTAAAGACTAGATGAGTTAAAAAGATTAATTATGGTTGTTCATCAGGTTCAATTTACAAACATATGTTTTGGATAGAAAGAGGATTTTTTTCACTAGTCCTCTCAAAAGAATTTAGCAGTAACAGCAAGAGCAAAACTGCTTTACAGTAAGTAAGGGAATAAAGCCTTTCTTCAGTAACTATGGGTTATGTCATTTGTGGTCTAGGTCCAAAAGGTGCATAGGAGCTGAGGGTTGTATCACAGAATCACAGAATTGTAGGGGTTGGAAGGGACCTCTAGAGATCATCGAGTCCAACCCCCCTGCCAAAGCAGGCTCCCTACACCATGTCACCTGCTCCATTCCCACCTCCTCCTCCCCTCTCCCTCCGACTGAGCCTTACCGACACGCTGCTGAAGGTAAATCCTTCCAGGGCAAAGCACGGAGGAGGTGCCGAGCCGTGTCACTGATGCATCGGCAGAGCCCGGAGGAAACACGGTCCCAGCGGCCGCCGGGCTGCTCGGCCCTGCCCGCGCTCACAGCGCATGGGGCGGGAGCGGCCTGTTCCGCAGCGGGAGCCCCGCAGCCCCGGGAGGCCCCGGCCCCAACGCCGGTTTGAAAATGGCGCGCGGCGCAGCAGCCACTTCCGCCTTGTTACCACAGCAACGCGGCACGGCCCTGCCACACAGCCCCGCCCCTGTCACGAGACCGTGACATCATGTTACATCACAGCCGCTAAAAGGAGGGGGAAAAACTATTGAGAAATAGAGCGGTGCTATGTCAGTACACACAGACAGCGCCACGGAGCTGCTCTGCATCGCCACCTTAGGGACATTAACACACCACGGAGACATAAAGAATGCGATGGATAGATTTAATCAAGGACAGCCGCCCGCACATCACATCATTCCCACTGCCCAACATCCCACACCCACACTGCAGTGAGGATGGGAAGACATATAGCAGCCTTTAATGCTCGTATAATCTCCAAGACATAAAGCATTAGTGGAGATGGCAGTGCCCTTTTGTGTACTACACAGGTAGTGCTTGCTGCTTTTAACAAGGACAACATTATTTTAATTATAAATTACAGCATCTGAGTGTTAGGGGAGGGGAAAAATGTATACAAAGTGTTTCATAGATTAATGCTTTCAAACAGTGTTTCAATGCAGTAGAAGAGCAATGAATGACCAAAGGTTTCATTCTGCCCTGAAAGACAGTTGAAGCACATACATACACAACAGTTAGATGTATATACACACCGAAATGCACCTTTTAAAAACAAACAGCGACTTTAGTGTTTGATTCCCTTATAATACAGACACAGACTTTGCTAGCTTCTCTGTCCCTTTATAGAACCTTAATGAGATTGTGCAATACTGGAGCAGTAGTCTAAAATATCCTGTATAGTGAATTCCATAGTAATTCCTGATCCAGGATAGCAGCGAGCTATCAGCCCTTCAAAGTGCTTGTACTGTCGTATGAACTCATCTTGCATTGAATGCCACACCACCTGCCAACAAAAGCAGATTTTAGCATATGACAACTGGTACAATATACTTACTGCATTAAAATCTCTCAAAGTTTTTTACCCATCAATTTTCTTAAAGATCATTAATATTTACATCACTCCTACCACGTGCATTACAAAACAGAAAAATAAAATGAGGTCACTCCTCTTCACAGAAAGCAACCCAAACCAAACCTGCATTCATATTCACACTTGAAAGTTTACAGAATGTAACAGAAGATCTGAATGATGTGCTACCAGAAAAAGTCAAGCTGAACTATGTTCTCGTGCAGTGTACAAGCTAAATTTCATGCCAATTTAATGGTTCATTTAAATCTAGTTCTTTCTATTTCCATCTTACTTTGCAGAATAGAGATCGTTCACTAATGTGTGCATTCGTGAATTAGTAATTAGCAAATTAGCTAAGGAATCACAGAAGGATTTTCTTTCAGATCCATACCACCTTACTTAAAACCAATCTCTTAAGATAATCTTTCTGTGATCTACTAAAAACATACAAACCACCAGAAAACAGTTCAAAATTCAGTGTTTTTCAGTATTTTGCTGAAGCCAGGCACATCTCCTCCATCATATGAAAGAAAAAATAAAGGCCTTTCTGCAAGCATACAAGAGATTTTTAAACCATGACTTAGTTTACCTGAAGTAAGTTTTCTTCTTCACAGAGATGTTTGTCTACCTTCTTGTAAAGATTATCCAATCCCTTCTTGACTTCTTTGCCAGGATACTCCTTTATAACTTTGCGAAGCTCTTGTTTATTAAAAGCCAGTTGATAGCTCACTTCTTCTTCTCGTATACCTTGGGCCACGCGAGCTTCAACGCCTTCAAAAAAATGCTAACAAAACAATAATACTATTAATGATTGTCATAAATACAAACTAATTAACTGAAAAAATGCTTCTCAAACTCTACCTTCAACAAAAATGTGGGGAACGGACAACAGTTGTTCTGTTTAACAGAAGTTGTGCTCAGCCATAAACATTAAAGAACAGCACACTAATGCAGTACTCGGTAAGTAATAAGGAAAAACTGAAATTAATCATCAACAGAAGCAGTCAAGCTTTCAGATACACTTGTATCTAATACTGAACCAGTCTCAGACTCCTAAGTTAATGTGACCATAGCTTGAGTTAACATCGGATCTTTCAGATAAACTGGCAAAGCATTTGAATTGGAAGTTTTCTACTTAAATCATAACAATACAAGAGCAGTATTAGTTCATTATTGCCCTATTTTCTCAAGATTCCTCACCATGTAGATCAACATAATAAAAACTGAAAGAAATATGCTTATGAATGTGCATGTAGAACTGTAACATCACTTGAAGCATTGCATTGGCTCTGGACAAAACAGAATTAATTTTCTTCATAGCAGCCTACATGGTGCTGTGCTTTGGACTTGTAGCTCAAACAGCGTTGATAACACCACAGCATTTTGGCACAGCAAGACTTTCCACACACATCCTGTCCTCCTCTTGCCTCCTCTATAGTAGTCTGGTGATGGGCAAGAAGCTGGGAGGGGACACAGCTGGACAGCTGAGAAGCTCCTAAGTGTACTCTTTAGCATACAATGCAATACTCAGCAATAAAAAGTGCAGCTAGAGGAAGAGACGCTGTTTGTCCTCAAGGGTGGCTGTTGTTCAGAAAGAGGTCAACCACAGAAAGTTAAAAGTGGTAAACAAGAAGTGCGAACTAACCATAAGAGAAAGTTGTATATGTACTTTAAAATTATGTAGGGTAGTATATAGCTAGAATGAAGTATACTTACATTTAATTTTTCAAGAGGCTGTCCAAGTGAGTAGACTACATAAGACTGAAGATGTTCGGTGTATTTCAGTTTGGCTTCTTTTTTCTCAGCTTCAAGACAAGAAATTTTCAACCGAGAAAGTGTTGCAAAAATATGATGGAAATTCTCCATCATCACCACATCTCTGGGTGTTTTCTGGCTTTCATTAGCTACTTTTTCAACTGAAAGATAAAGGAATCAAAATATTTAGAACTCCTAAAGGGCAACCAAATTCAGAAAAAAACATAACTGATGAAAAGAAAAAAGTAAGGGATTTTATCACAGTGATAACCATGTGTATGAATGATAATCATAACAGTCACTAAATAAATATTCAAGGGCTTTCAAAAGAAGCATCAGATACATGCAGGCTTTTACTTTTAACCCTCCCAAGTAAAACAGAGCAGGTGTAAGAAATTCTACTTATTGACCCCTTATTGCATCTGCATGCAGGCAGGCCAAGGAGACGATGGTTAGAATGCAGATTAATGCAGAATTAATCTAAGAATGCAATTAAACCTCTATGCCTGCTCATCCATCATTTCATTGAGACTATGAAGTAGGAAGACCACCATGAAAAATATTTATGGAACATACTCCTGGGCACCAAGGTACGAGTCAATCTCATCCTGGGCACCAAGGTACAAGTCAATATAATCAATTCATTTCAGTTAGATCACTGAAGCACCAATCCCCATCATAATTACTTGTTGAAGCTCATGCTGTACTAGTCAATTATTTTTTTTTCTAAGTTCAACTGAAATCCTTTTAAATCTCTTTTAAAACGTACTTTCCTGAATTCTTCCTATAGTACTACTTCTATCAATGTATGGTTTGACTGTTAGCGTCTGCCTGGTTTCATCACTTGAACAATCAATTCTAAAGTACTGAATAGTTGGACGCAATCAATGTTGTTAAAATTCACTGCCCTACTAACTTCTACTGACTCTTTATGAACTGTAGTCCACTATATTGTGAAATGATGCATCTTCACAACCTCCTAATGTTCAGAACTCCCGTGCTACAGTTTCCTCAAACAAGCTTTATTGCCAGAACTCCTCCCTCTTCCTCAGCCTCCCTCAGGGAAAGAGGCAAGTCTCAGTGATTGGGAAGTACTACAGGTAGAGCTGTTTCAAAGGATGTACATAAATCAACATGGAGAGGCCTCTCTGTTGTTTAAAAGGTTATGACAATTTTTCTGGCGTTTCACTTCTTTTACTTCACCTTCAGCTATTCCTTTTTTGTTAAAAACAAGGAGAACAAGACTGTTCTGGTTTCCAAGATCAGAGCTGGAAAAACAGGAAGGGATGGGAGAGGCATTCTACTATGTCAGGAGGACCTCATCTGCTATGATATGGTCAAATTCATAGCCAGAACACAAGGCTACATTAGAACTGAATAAGACAACACAGCACTGAGAAGCTGTACAGCATTAGAATGAAATGACAGGGATTCCATCCTGTCTCATCATCAGACTGGCGCAGAAAAACCAGAAAACCACTTGAGACTTTGGCCTGTAGTGTTGCAGTTCTCTCCCCGCTCCTTCCTGTATCCTTAACCACTTCCCCTGTCATAACCAAAAGTTACTTTGTATATATGTGTTAAGGGAAATATTTACAGTTTGCTTTTAAATATTTCATTTTATCAAAATGTTTCAACTTGCTTCTATAAATTAGGTTGGTTTTTTTTTAACATCAGTGCAATGTTGGTCATGTAGTTTACAATATAGAGTCTTAAAAAAAAAATACCATTATCAATTAAACAGAGCAGAATATACCTACACAGGAGGAATTAATAAGTATTACGAAATGGGAAGACCTACCGCTGATAAAAACAGCTCTAATAAGTTTTATATATGCTTTGTCCAGATCTCCTCGTCGTTCTGCATTTTTGAAAATTGATTCAGCAAGGGCTGCAAACTCTTCAAATTCAGCAACAAATGGAAGGATCCCGACTTTACTTTTCTTTGAGATTTTTACTTCATCCATCTGCTTCATTTGATTGCTCTTGAATTGAAACACAGAAGTTATTCTCTACAATACAGTTCCAGACCATAACTAGTAATAACCATAACTAGTAATAGAAAAAAAATAAACATACTGAAAAAGTAACATATGTTTAATCAGGGAGATCATTTTATCTTTTAATTATTGTATCTTCACAAATTTGTTAACAGTAAAAACTGTGAAGAAAGGCAAGTAAAATCTTCAAGATTGAAGTTTATAATCTTCAAGTTTTTATCTTCCTCTGCTTGCTTATTTAGCATTAAGAAAAAAAAACACAAAAAATGAATCCACAACTTATTTACCAGAAGCAATTAACAAATTATATTTAGTACTTCCATTCCACAACTTCACTTTTCAGCATCAACCCAGCAAACGATTCATTTGGCCGCAGAAAGCTTCTTTAATCTCCTGTTGAAATTTTGTTTTTAAGAATAAGCTAAAAAATAGTAACTTCCAAGTATCTCAAGCATTCCTCTGACAATGAATGATCAGTGTTACCAGAGTGGCCTGGAGTCAAATGACACTTACAACAATAATAGCAAAAGCAACAGTCACACAAACAAGTATTTGTACTAAGGCTGCCTTATTAAGAATAGCAAACTTTCTCCGTGGCAGAAACTGGCAAATATGTTGGTAGTAGGAGAGAAGTCTTAATGTTTCACAAAAATCTGCATTTTGTTTAATGATAAAAATACCTGAACACAAGGAATAAATGTCTATTCAGTATATTATAAAGATTCTGATTTTCCCTCAAGTCTGTGAGGTTGTTTTGGATTGTTTTGGAATGTAAAAAAAAAAAAAAAAAGCCAGAGCACTATTGATTTTACTTGATTGACTTCAGTAAAAGTTTAAAACAATTACAAAAGTCAGCCAGCTCACACAACTAAAATGTTGAGGACAAGAGGTTGTACGTCCTATGGATAGCTCATCCTTCAGGTAAACTGGGGTGGAAAGGGAAGAGGGAAACAACTGCCAATTACTATTTTTTAATAAATATTTTTTAATAAAAAAAGTTTGGCCAATGTAACTGTAGTGCAGACACTCATTTTTGCTTCAAATTAAAACAAAAAGTCTTAAAATCCTAAAATCAAATTGAATAGGTGCAGGCTTCCTAAAGTAATAGAGTTATCTTAAATAGAAAAACTAAAGAACTTACAATGCATTTATCAAAGTTCCTTTTGACAGTCACCAAAACATTTCCGAGTGTTGTGCTGAGAAAGGAAGCTGGGTCCACATTTTGTGCAGTCCAGACGTGATGGCTCATCTTAACTAACATATAAAGGGAATTAAAGCTATCAATCTTGTCCCCCAGTGCTATAAGATTGTTCAGTTCAGGTTCAATACAACGAAATATTTTTGTCATCATTTGTCGGATCATGTCCTTCCTAGGAAAAATACATAAGAAAAATATTACGCTGACAGTTTACTGGATTATTTCAAGTGTTCTTTGATACATGTTTTTTGGATAAATTTATTGCCTGTAGCAATAAATGCAACCAGCATGTCTCATGATTTTCTGAAAGCTGCCTCACTGTAAAAATCAACAGTCATGGGTACGAAATATTCCAACACAACATTTCTGTATGGAAACGGCCACACACTTAAATTCAGAATTTTACTAAGCATATTTCATATATTATGGAGTCTAGTTTCAATTTGCAGTTATGTATTTATTTATGCTACTAAAGACAGAAACATTCATTCCATGAACAAGATTTCTTTTAATATTTGCTGATGTATTAAAGTGACTGCTTACAGATTTAGAGTTTACTATTCATTTTCACTAAAAGGTGCAATTTGTTATAGAATTTTATAATCTAAAGAAATTCACGTGTAGGCTTAAAAAAGAATAAACAGCATCAGCACATACTCAGATGATACTGGCTGTGGAACACCAGAAATGTAGGAACGAGATAAGTTTCCTCCATCCATTTCCTCTGCTTCATTCTGTAAGAACAAAGAATATATAGACATACACACACACACACACAGTTGAAAGCTTGTCTTAAATTCTACATACAACTGACAAGGCATGTCTGATGAAAGCACTAAAATTATAAGCTTCCCCCACTACACTCCAAGTAAATACAATGGTTGGCGTGGTTCTGGTATAAGATCTCCAGTATATACAATTACTCCCCATTGCCTTGCTACATAACATTATGAGAAGGCATGCTTTGGGGAAAAAATTGGGGAAAAAAAATCCATTGCAAAAGAAACATGCCAGTTCTTTCTTAAATAACTGTTGTACTGTCAGTAAAAATCCAAATCCAAAGGTTGTTCTAGCTAGTAGAGAAAAACAAACTACTCATCACCCAGATCACATAGTTGCCAGATAAATTCCAACATTAACTTTTAAATGGGTCTCTTGTGAGACTTGCTCAGTATTTTTAAGTTTTGCCACTGTAGAAGGAGTCATACCGTCGTTGTTCCTGAGATGCTCTGATGTTGCTGTAGTTTGAAAAATTTACTAATGAAGTCCTGTTCTGCCAGACACAGGGGCTCTAGTTCACTTAATACTTGCTCAAAAATCTAAAGAAATCAAACGTTAGAATCAAATCAAAACAAGTAGAAGGTAACTGGTCTATAGAGAAAGTTTGTATCTAACTGCTACAGAAAGGAATAGCAGGTCTTGCACTGAAATAAGAGTATTCATTGTGATTAGGCTTATTGGAAAATGAAGCACTATCTTGGAAATAATGTTAATTAGTCTGAGCTACTGAAGTTCTCAGGTGTTAGACATATTTCCAGCCTATAGTGCTTACTTAACACAACATTTCTCCATAAATATTTAAGGATTAAGACATAGAATTATTTACACAAGTAAATCCAATGGTAAATCTCTTCTGGAAATTCAGCTGAAAAGGTAATTGAAAAAAATCACTACATTTGCTCAATAGCTTGCAATTCTGTCTATACTAGTCAAACTTGCATTTTCCTAATGGGTGAGAAAAAGTCATAACACTTGTACAAGGCTGTTTTAAAGAAACTTGTGCTTACTGACAAAATGGAACAGAACTCCTGAACACTTGTACTGAGAAAAAGTCAGAAAATCAGCTGAGTTCCTATTTGCTTAAAAATGCACGCTGACCCAGTTAAAAAAATATATTTTTTTAATAATTGAGAAAGATGTGGAACACAGCTCTAAAACACAGGTAAACAGAATTCCTACGCAACATTTTTGCTTTACCTTATCAAATTTTGTTCTATCAGCCACGTCAAGATCAGAAGCAGACATGTTTCCCATATCCAACAGTGAGGATGACTGAGACCTACGATTTCCTGAACTCTGAACAGAGAGTTTATTTAGGCTAGAAGTGGATCCAGTCAATTTTCCAGAGCTTCCATGAAGACCTGTTAAATAGAGAAACCATGAAAGAGGGATGCAAAGCTAGAATAAAATTCTCAAGAACAGGTTCATTACCAAACTTAGGACTACCAGCAACTCTTGATCTTGTAAGTTAAAAATCAAACAACTCACTTCATTCTAGGCTGAAAATGCTCTTCCTATAAATCAGTTATTTTCTCATTACAAAGTAAGTGAAATACTTCAGTAAGTTTCAAAGTTTTCTACAATGTAGATATCTAATCCCACATTGTAAATTACAAGAGGTATTAAAGGATCTCTCTAAAAGGTATAAAAAGTCAAATACAGGAATACTGGGGTATTGTCCTTGAAGGCTGGGAAGCAAAGATCAAAACCAAAGATCAGTTATGATCTTTGTGAATGTGTACTTTGGGGAAAGCTGCCATAAGAATAATAATTTATTCAAAGAAGGGGAAAAAATAAAAATCAAAAGTTTTATAGACACCTTCTAATTTTAACTTGATCCTTCTTTTTTTGGCTGCATAGCTATTTTGCCTGAGCTACAATCCCAGATTAACTTTGACATTACTCAGATGTTACTTCCATCCCTGTGAGCAAAATTAGTGTTCAGAAGTTTCTCCCTGATATTTTACGGCTTTCCCTTACATGGAAATGAGGTGCATTTTTCTGTTGATGTTTGAAGTTTTCTGGAATGCTGAAACAGGATGAAGAAAGCCAGTAACAAAAACAAAGCAAAACAAACAAATAACAAACACAAAACCACAAGAAGTCATCGATATTTGACCCAAATGTAAACTTCTCATACCTCAACCATAAAAAAAACTTGAAGGCAATCCTGCACTTAATTGCTATATTAGCTTCCTGATGTGACTTTCCTTGTCTAGGGGCATATACAAGTCTATGTATCCAATAAAAGCTGAAAGAGTTGGAAACTAAGACAATGTCTTCAGCACAAATGCTTCTTTTAGATCAGCTACCAGCATGGGAAAAGTAAGAGACATTGTCTTTACGCGCAACACTTGTCTATTTCTATCTCAGGCAATCTTGGCTGTCCTTAATTATTTGCCTTGCAAAAACAATGACTCTGCTAATGCTTATTTCATTCTGAACAGAACGCTTTAGCATTAGGTAGGTTTCCCATGACGCAGCACTACATCTTTACATTGACACACATGCACTGACAATACCAACTAATGCGACTAGTCATACTCACTCTCAGTTTCCTGTTTGACAGCACTTTCTTTTCGAGGCAGTGTAGCTGGGATGGATTAGGTTGCAAGCATCAAAGACAAAGACAAGTTAAAATGCAGTTTGCACAAACCATGCACAAGATGCAAGTTAAGCTCTAACTGGAAAGAAACATGCAAAGAACTATAAGCAGCAAGTAACTACATGGCAAACACATTTAGTTGGAGAGGTATTATCCTACAAATTGAGAGAATCTAAGCTACGTGGAAAACAGTACACTTTATTTATTGAACTTTTTCCTATACAGTGTATCAAGTTCTCCCAAATTGAGAAATTAATTGAATTACAGATTTATAAGAGTAAATATTGCAAAAGACTCAGTTTTCAAGATCAACGAACATACTGATACCGGACAAAGAAATTTAAATGCATTTATATGGTTTTATACTGAGTCAGAAATAATTTACCACCTCTTCAATTAAAAAAATAAATAAAATAAGAACAGAAACACAGTACTGCAAAAACCATTTGTATATGTAGTAGGTCTAGTTAACCACTTTGGTTGTCAGCAAATCAGGATGCTTACATTGGGAATACATCTCTGTATTCATGCCGCATCAAAAACTGATGACTTCGAATTTGAAGAGGATGAAAACAATGTATTTGTATTAAAAATTGCAAGTGTTTTGTTTTTGGTTTTTTTTTTCCCTTTCCTGATTTATGCCAAATAAAACTGTTTCCTCAAGTGAAATTCAAGAGGAAATTAACAGTAAACAGGCACTGCAAAAATTTCCTTACAGCTGTAGAGTACAAAGAGAAACCCTAACCAGTAAAAGGCATTTGCATACATACACTAAAAGCAGTATGTGGTATTAGGAATATTTTGATGAGGATGGATCCCCAAAATGGAGCAGCCAACAGAACCTACTGTGACAGAATGAGAAAATACTTCTAAACGCAACAAACATGTCTTAAATAACAGATGTTCTCAAGTAGCCAACACCACTGACAATTTTAATGTTAAACTCAAAGTTAATTCCAGTCTAGTTTTTAAATCTCGGGCTTGGGACAGTTTTTGAATAAAGAAGTGTAGGTTACATATATTTACTGTATGCATATGCCATGCATTTGTCCCTTTTCTTCATAGTCCCCAGCTTCCAAATGCATGGGACAATATGACAGAACATGAAGAACCTACAGGCAAAGATCAGGCCCAGGACAATCAAAGACGTCATACTAGCTTTTGAGAAGCCACATAATGTAAACATATGACAATAACAGCACACTTTCCCCACACTTGATTTTGTGGTATTTAGGTATCAAAGTCTTGGCTTCATCACAAAAATAAAACAATTAATTAAAATAAGGACTATTTAAGACAAGTGTGAATGCTTATGACTTGGATTTCTTTTTTTTCACCATAAAAATGCAGACAAAGAACCTTGCACTAGCACAGAATGCCAGAATTCTCCCAGCATCCCCACTGCGTTTGAGGCATTCCAAGAGCAGTGCTATTCCCAAAGCACACACACCAAAAAAAAGCAGGAACACACACCTTTGTGTTGGAAACAGGTCATCCTCAGTGTCTGAGTACAACTGCAGCATTATAGACCTACACTATTTTCTTACAAGTTTGCTAATAAGAAGTGATATATTTTCAATTAATGCACAACCAGTAGCACTGCAATCATTATCTCCACATGGAATGCTTTGTAATTACACATCATTATAAGCTGTTTCAAACTAAATACATAACTTGATATTTAAATTAAGTGAAACCGTATTCATACAACAGCTTTTTAAAACATTGATAATTTGCTTTTCCATCTTTGCAAGTGATACCAATAAAAGCATCATTAGTTCCGAGGAGTGAAGTTTTACTGTTCTAATACATTATCAAATTAGCTTGTTGCCCCAAGTAAATGGCCACTGCTATCTATCCATTTTAATGGCAAAATTTCCATATATAGAATTAGAATTTGGGGGGAGTTCTCACTTCTAGTTTTGGCTTTGTGATTGGTGCCTACCAGTTTTCACAGGACTGCACAATTGGGCCATGTTTTCTATGCGAGTCAGTCTCCAGCAAAAGTCAAGCAGACAGCTTTGTATGACTTAAAATGTAACACTACAAAAGAAATCAAGCCAAGAGAACTGGTAAAAATATCCTTTGCTATTTTCTTCTTAGACTATTCTGTGCAAAGTTCAAATGTGCTTGAAATTTGCACATACACACAACAGAAGCCTTCTCAAGTGCAGCTCTTGCACTGCTGAATTGAAGGACCTCTTTCTCCAAAATGCCAGATCACAACATTTACAGACATCAGGAATATAACTGCTACAAAAACCATTTCATCACAAACACAGATCACAAATGAAGTGCTAGGATATAATGTTTTAAAAGTCACTTTATATTGGGTTTTATTTATAAAAGTGTTCGGTCCTTCCAGTAAGACAGATTTCCAGGCTTTAGGAATTTAACTGTTCTGATAGTGAGACAAGGCACCACTTGTCTTCCATGTCCAACACCTCACCAAGACTAATCCTTCCAGCTACCCTCCCCTCTTACTCAAAGCCTCACCATTATCCCACTTCCTTACTCTCATTACTTTTCTCTATTTTCCAACATCCACACAACCCAAGATAGGCCTGAAATAACTTTTTAGTTCAAACTGTACCTCACTTTTGAATTCAGAGTTTGGAAACAGGCAAACTGTGACATAATGAATATCTTCAACATTTTAAACCCGTGCATTTGAAAATCCAACATAGACAATTTATATATATTTCTATACTGCTGTTGCTACTTATTCAGTTTTGCTTCACTTCCACGTTCATACTAGACATTTTACTTTATGAGGAATACATACTCCTTCAAATAGGAAGACCTACAAGTTATTAAGTTAATAATATCTAGTTTTTGACTACATAGCAAATCTCACACAAATTTCTCATGTAGAATCAGCAATAAAAACAGCTTCAAGTCTGAAGTCTTAATAAAAGCAGAATAGCAGAAGAAACATACATAACCACATGTGCTGCTCAGCCTTTCTCTACCTCCAAGAGCTGATTTTCTAAATTTGTTACAGTAATAAAATAGAATAGTTATAACAATAAAACTAAGTGGTGATTTATTAAAAAAACTTGAGTGCAAATTTATAATTTAAGAAATATCACATCCTTCCATCTTGCCCAATTTCACAATAATTCTATTGTAATTCTTTGGCCTTTGGGAAGGTAGAAATACCATCAATCGTATTTTTTACCCAACTTTCACCTTGCCAAAAGTAAACAATTTTAGACCACTATAAAATTGCCCCAAGATGTTCCAATGAGTATTTTCTAAGTAAATAATAAAAATCAAAGAAAGAAATACGCCTTCCTAGAAGCTTACCAAACTTTTTTCCTTCTTTGGTTGTGCCTGTCATCTTGATCTTGGCAACTTCAAAGAAATCTTTTATTTCCCTTTCATATAGACGTGATAAATAATCCATGTAATTCTTAAATGAAAAATGTAAAGTTAGTTAACAGGAATATATACTTACTTGTTTTGATTACAATTAAATAGATCTTAAAATAAAACATCATGACAGTGTAAGTTCTACTGAATAACTGTTAACTGTTTTGGACTGTACAGATGTATGTCATATGGCCACAGAAACCACCACTGCACCTCTGCAAGGAAACATGTATAGTGTGACACATGCAGATAGGATTACAGATGGAAGAGCATTATGGAATTTAATTCAAGAGTAGAATGGGGGGAATTCAGCTCCATTGTTCACAGTCTCAGTGTAGGATGCCACTTCTAAACATCCTCCATTGTCCTCCTTAATTACACCTTCAGCACAAAAACAAAAGACCTGAACAACTTCAGGATGCGCAGTCTTTGTGTGCTTACTATAAGATTCAAAGAATTCCAAATTCAAGTTTGTAACACTGCCAAAGGAAGTTAAGGAACAATCTTCCTCTGACCTCTAAACACTTTTTTCCACTTCATCTCAGCTTTACGCAAGACAGTCAACAATTACATACACAAAGCCAAAACGTCCCTATTTGACCTACTTCACAAAAAACCTTCTGAAGTTTTTGACAGTCAAATGAAATTAAGAGAATAAAGGCTGTTGAGATAAAAATGTCATAAAGGTGAACAAGCACATCAACATGAAAATAGCTTAATAATCTTACTAGACTGTAAAATGGTAAACTGGCTTTACGCAAGGGTTAATGTCAAATGACACTTCAGAACAGACACAACATCTTAGGAAAAAAAAACAAATACAGGATACTGTCATACAACAACTACTGAGCATGACATTTCTTATTCCAAAGAGAAACAAAAGAACAGTGAATTTAGCATGAAGGAATATTAACAGAGCATACACATAGTCACAGGTAACTCTTAAATTTCAAAACAGTCTACTGTGTAAATTCTGTAGCATTAACAAGCACTTCACATACCTTTGTTAACCCTTCATATTTTCCATAATCTGTGTTCTTGAGCCACTCCATGAGTTTTGCATAGCGAAGCAAATCTCTGTGAAATGGATGGTGATTGGGTAGTGTCAACTCAACAGAGTGCTGGGCAAGAGTAGAACTCTGATCGTGACCCTTGAATAAGACAAAGTATTAAAATAATTCTAGAAGCACAATACAGATGTACTACAAAGGTTCAAAAGCTTGAGAAAAGACAGCATAACATTCAGAGAAACAAAAAAAGACCAAAGTATTAGGGCTGCTCTGAAGTAATGCCTCCCATTTATTCTCTTGGTCAATAACATCAGAGGCAGTGTCAGTGGTATGACTGTAGAAGCTGAACCTCCCTGCCAATATTCTATTGTATGTTGTTGCCATGTGACAGATGGCAGCAAAGGGGTAGTCTGACAGAATGGTATCTGACATGGAAGTGCATATGATTATTATTAAACCAATTTAGTTGCATCTTAAAAGCTTCAGCTGACATACATTCCATCATTGTCTCTGAAGCACACATGCATTTTCAGTGCACATTTATAAGAGTTAAGCAGTTTAGGACATGCAGTATAAATCAATCTCTTTAAGAGCAAGCTACTAAGTTTATACTCCTTTTTGCTCGTGTGCTTCCTGAAAATCAATACCACTCAAATGAAGATACTTTATATTTCTTGAACAATCTAAAATTTGGCTGTCATATTCTTGAACTCACAAGATTGCTGGGCAACTCAAGGAGCAACACAACACCACAGCTGTGCATTCTGCTACACAGCTCAACCAGATACAGAGGTAACTGTGACACCAGCGTTAATGGAACAGAGGGCTCAATGTCAAAATGCTGTTCTGAAAACAATCCTGTAGCTAAACTCCAGCAAAAAGCTAATTTCATGAAGTGTAATTACTGCAATATATGATTTCAAATTGGAATCCTGCATTAGCCACATAGTTACTGAATATATACCATGAGTGATCACAGCAGTCAAACTTTCTACTGTGATCAAGTATTTTCAATAGATCTTCAATAAACTTTTATGAAAACTTGATAAAGAACAAGTGTACAGTTCTCACTCCTATTCTCTGCTGTGCAACAGCATGTGTTTTAATTTTCCACTTCATTAGTTAAAGATAATTTACCTGATGGCTTTCTTGACTCCCTTTGTTAAATCAGAACAAGTACATGCTTCCAGTATAATCTATAAGTCAGTAGGATGAACAGAGAGTATATACTACAAATCTATATCATACGAGTTTATACAAAAGAAGTTTGTACTTCTAAACTGTCATACTTAGGCCACAATGTCCCTGGAACTGCTTCTTCATCTTTGTTCTGAAACAAAGCATGTCTTGCTGATATTAGCAGCTGCTTAGATGTCTGCACATCTTCATTTTCCATTTTAATTTGCTACCTTTGTCTTATTTAGATTATTCCTTTAGTACTTTTTTTTTTTTTTTAATAAACATTCTAAACAGATAATACAACTCTTCATAAGCTAAACTGTTTTGCTTAGATGTTTCAAAACCGTGGGACTGAGAAACAGTTAGTCTGTTCATCAGATTAACAGAACAATATTGTTTGAATGAAGATTAAAAAATCGTTACATCTGTAACACTTGAATAAAACCTCTGAACAAGGTACTCAATTCTTTTTTCCTCTTCAAAAAGCTTAATGCGGAGGCTCATCTATCACAGTTTACTATTCCAGCCAAATCTTGCAGTGATTTTTTTAACAGCTGATTAATGCTTGATTAGCAACAGCTTTACAGAGGGTAAGTTTATACAGAAGACAATATGAGGTCAAAGTTAGTACCAGAATTAAAAACATACATTTCTTACAACTATGAGTTTGCAGTGTTACTCATTCTTAATAGCGCTGGTAATCTCGTTGACAGTAGTTCACCTCATACGCACAGTATTACAGTGAAACAGTAACCTTTCACTATTTTTAATAACAAAATCCTTGGTGCAGAACATCAGAAAAGACATTCTGTTGAAAAGCTGCTTTCATCTGCAAATCTAAGATTCAGATTTAATTTGTGAGTACCTTTACATTGGATAATTTCTACTTGATCATCATTTAAGGCCAGGACAGATGGCCTGCACTCTGCTTTTCCAAACACAACAAGTCATGGGAGAAATGTACTTTCTTACAAATAGAGCTAAGGATAAAAAATTCAACATGCTATAGAACTCTAATTTCTCTGCAGAAGAAAACGTAGGAAACACTTTTCTATCATTAAAAGAAAAACAGACTTTTATTCTCAAATGCTATTTTCTATGCATTTTTCCAGCATAACTCTATTCCACCTCCTGCTTGCAGACTAATAAACAAAAAAAAAAGCAAAAGTTCAGTTGCATTAATATGTAGAAAAACTGAGTTAAGGTTTTGTTTACAAATACTACTGTTTCACACCACTGTACAGTTATACACATACTACAGTTTTCTGAAAGTAAATGTGCCTACGCAAACTTTGGAGATCGGAAGAATGTTTATCTAACAAGAAAACAAACACTGCTGGTAAAAGCACTGGAACTGAGAGAGGATGCAAGTCTGATATTCTGCAATCAATAAGGATTTCTTATTGTAAATACAAAGATGCAGCTGCTAGTTGGGTAAGTCAAGCCCAAAAAAATTAGTTGGAGAAGCTCATATGAAAGCCAATGTACTCACTGGAACTGAAAGATAGGAAGACTTGTTATAGAGTTGAAAGAAGGTCTGAGTAAACTAATTGGAGATAAGAAACAAAAACAAACAATAAAGAAATAAAAAGATAGAAAAAGATAGAAAAGACATCCAGCCCTTAGGAAACAAACCTCAGGACACTGATATATGAATATCTTCAGTAAAGGCTCAAAAATCAGGGTTTAAGCATTACCTTCCTTCCTTTTTAGCCCTTGAAATCCAGAAAGAACTCTGATCTCTACAGCCTCTACGGCCCATGAAACTTAATGGCTTTTTTCCAATTGGTCAAGCCTTAAAGTTAAAATAAATACTTATATTTGACACAATTTGCTTAGCTAAGACACCAAATCTGCTACAGAGAATTATTTTTGTAAGAGACTTCTGTAGTCCCTATAGTTTGACTTGTTTAGTAATACCTCTGTCCAAAGTACCTCACAACTGCTTCGAACTGCTAGTTAGGATCACAAAATACACCCAATTTTAGGTTGTGTTCCTTGTCAGGAGAAGTTCAGGATTGAAAATTTTATACGTAACAATAAGAAATAATACCTGCTGAACAAATACGCTGTTCAAATGGCTGGCAAGTCTCCGTGCAAACTGCTCACGCAAATCACTAAATCGCTGCTGTTGCTGTTTGACTGCATGAAGCATATCATGCCCTAAAAACAAAAAGAATTTACAGAGTACAAACATATATACTAACATACTGCATTTGGGAACCAGAAGGACAAAAGGTCACAATCCCTTCTGGATGTGGAAACAACATCTGAGACTGGTTGGAAAAGCACACAGAATAAAAACACTACCACAGTAAATTCTATGTTAGCTTGTAGTCTGTCAAAAACATTACCTGGATGAAGAGATACATTCATACACTGCAGAAGGGCATCTGCTGCATTAGTGCAGGCCTCAATGCCTCGAGAAGATGTCAGATCCCCCTCCTGAAGGGCCTTTATATGACCTTTAGCCAAATCCATGTGATTCTAAAAAGCAATAGATTTCCTTAAGAGAAAAGTAGGTTACAGCTTGCTATTCTGCTAAACCAAGAACAATAAATACAATTTCTCTATTACTAATCTTTTTGAAGTGAGTGCAATAATAAAGCAGAAAAAATAAACCAATGTTAAAGAACATTCACGTACACATGTCAGAAAGGGTAGCAACTTAAAATAAATCTATACCAAATGTGAGCAGACACAGTAAACACCATAAGAACACTTACCACTAAGAACTCTATCTCTGACAGTAGCTTCACGTTATTTGTGTTGCTGAGATGGATTAGGTGATTACTTTCTGAAATTTGATCCATTTGCTCTTTTACACTCTGAAGCATTTCTTCATAACTGCTTAATTTTAACTCAATTTGGTCAACTTCCTTTAGAGCTTCATCCAGTAACTTCATCAAGATATTCACCTGTTTCTCTGAGGCCATAATTGACTGGATATTTGCCTGTACAGAAAATTATACTGTAAGATTTTGAGACATTTTTGCACTTCAAAAGCATTTTGATATTCTCTTCTATCTATACCTATGGACACAAACATGAATGTCTATTCTCCCTGAATTTCCACCTTCATGATAGCTATATATAGAGTATATCCTTTTTATCTCCTCTACTGGTTATGTGAAAGTTTGCAATTTACTTCAGAAGGTCTGGAAAGTGAATAACAACATACAGGATATAGTTCTCCTTAGGAGAAAATAAATATTTAAATATATAGCAAAATGTTAGCTACCTTTTCTGAAAACACTACATAGTCAGTATCATGTCATTAGTGTCACGGTAATATGCTTTACATCAGACAAATGCTTACCCCATCTAGAACTTGCAGCTCTCTGGACAACTTCTCTGCAAAGGCTTCAGCATTAGAGATAGCGTATTCACACCCCTCCATCATTATTTCAATATCCTGTTCTTCTCTTGCATTTAATTCCTGGTATTCATCCACTGCCTCTTCATCACCTCCTGCTACACTTTGATTTTCTCCACTTGGAACTGATTCTTGTGTAGAGGAAGAAAGTAAAACACGTTACCAAAAGCAAAAAGTCAAAAGCATTTTAAGCATACTGACGTACATTCAACTATATTTAAAAAATGAATCAATCAAATCACTTTCATAACAAGCATCTGCTACCTACGGACACTTTTTTCAAGTCTTCCAGGGTTTCATTAAGATTTCCAGAACTGGTTCTCTATAGCAATGTTTTTCAAATTATGCAACATAAGTAAAATACAAATAGTCAGCTTCCTTTAATGCATGTAAAAAAAGGGCACAGAGACTCTGTACATTCACTTCTCATGCTGGTAATCAACATCAGAATACATAGCAGTATTATTCTAGAATTGCTAGCAGAGGACTGCTAGAAATCCGACTCTTTTGGTAGACTGAACATAATGAAATACACTGAAGTTAAATACATCTTTAGCATCAAGACAAGTTGCACAGCAGGAAAAGCAGTACTGAAGTGAAAGTTACATAACAGTGCCTTTGAAGAAAAAAGTTCCTGTGGCAGCATTTAATTCAAACAGTCACCTAATGACTGAAAAATTATGTATACAATGTTAACACAGTCTAAGCAGAAACCACGTAGGCAACCTGAAGCATCACTTATCTCTACTAACTTCATAAGCTACTTAAAGCCCTTTTTTCAAAGAGAGTAAGAGGAAAAGCACATTGTTGAATAAAAGAATGCTTACATAGCAGAATAAAGGAAAAAGGTGTTACGCACCTTCTGCGACTTTAGGCAGTTCTGGAGAATTAAAAGGTATGGAAAAGCAGAGGGAAAGGAAGCAAAGAATGTTAGCTAGGCAAAGCATGAACACTGTGTATATTTCTAGGAGGCAGTAAGTTGGAATGGCTTAATATCACAAGGGCTTGAAGAGGTAGAGGCCAGCTATGAAAAATTTTAGCATGCAACTTAAGTATCACTTTTTAATGCATTCTTCTAATTCAGGGCAAGTTAGAACTGGAAGAAAAGAAGATTTTTTTACATGCTTACAACTATCAAGCCTCACAGGTTGATTTGATTCTGTTCAGAAAGGTGATGTCTCAGAAATACAATGAACTCATCAATATCAGGATTTCATTAATCAAGTATTTTGACCCAGTTAACAGATTTATGGTATCTAGTTTTCTGTTGGAAAATCTGTTTATCTAGTATTCTTGCTCATGTTAAAACTTCAGAACTATAAGGGAATAAAATTGAATAGAAAAGAAATAAGGGTTAGAATTTTATTTTTATTTTTTTAGTGCATCCACTTAATATTAGTAATTATTATAATTTGCATTTAACATGCAGATATTGAAGAAATTGTATAAATTTACCTTCCAAAAGTTGTGAACTAACATTAATAAAGTCAATTTTCTTTCTAAGGTATCTCTGATTGAGCTTCCAGATGCATGAAATGAAAGTGTTCTTTTCCACTGCGCTGCTTGCAACCCATTTGTATACTTTGTCAAAATGCAAATCAAATTCAGGATTCTCCTGCAAAAGACAAGATATGTTACAGGCCCAACAAACAAAATTCTCTGAGCTGCAGAGATTGTTTACTGAGATAGTATAAAATGAAACCACACACATGCCAACCTCATGTGCCTTAATGAACGAAACAAACCCCAAAATACAAGCAATGAATACAGTAGATTCTCAAGGAAGATGAGGTAACAATATAATACAGAGATTCGTGAGAGTTTAAAGAAACATTTGACAGCATTGCCTGCTCAGAAACATTGTCCTCAAAATGATTAAGTGCCTTGTGTTAGCCTCCTGATGCCAGAATGGGTAGCTGGAATTACTGACAACACAAAACATAACTCAAGGAGACTTAGGGAGTAGGCAAGAGGAGAAGCTTATTAACACATCAGGACTATATACTTTCCACATGCCTCCAACTTCATGATTTAGAAGCTTTTAAGAGCTCACCTACAAACTTACACACTCCTCATTAAAAACATTTCTGTGTTCTTGTGGCTCAGTATCAACAGCAAGGTGGTCCTAATTTAAGGGGCAACTAAGAATGGAATAGTAGATTACATAAGGCATGAGGCAGAAAAAGAGTATTGATTCTTAGCATAAACACTGTAGAGTCACTGAGAGACCAGTGTAATAAACCAAGCAGATGTTCAGAGTATTGCTGTTGGGGCATATCTAGATTTACTCAGTTTAACAGGGTTATATTATTAAGAAGCCTGGAAGAAAATGCAGGTATAATAACCACAGGAATGTATGATCTTAAACCCAAACAAATACGTTATTACACTAAGCTTCAGAGCAATTGGTTTCAGGGAAGTCAGCGTTGATTTGGAACCAAAAGGATGTTCTTAGCCAAGCGTTAAACCCCCCCCAAAAAAGTTACACATACTTTAACAGCATCTTTGGCATCAACAACAGCGAGGTCTCGAAGTGCCCACGCAGTCTGCCGCTTGTAGAAATCTCCCTTGTCAGATTTTTTCACCTTTACCACATTTACTTGCACCGGTCGTTCTGTTGTCACTGTTAAGTACAAAAGTAATTTCAGAATGCAGAAAGTAACATCCATTTCTGCTGTATTTCAAATTCCAAATAGAATTATTTGTAGGGGAGTTCAGCTCCTGTGCTTTCCCAGAGCCCCCTGCCTTGAATTCTATTCAGCATTCCTTGTTGCACCTTATTTACACTGATCGGCCTAGAAGTCTACCAGGTGTCCCTTCTGAGCACAAAATAAAGCCTGCTGCAAAAGCTCACTAGTCTCACATAAATAACTGTTAATTTTCCATTACAAATTCCATGGAGATCTAAAAGTAAAAGTACAAAGCTTTCCTTCTTTCTTAATAGAAGCAATAATACAAGTGTAAGCTACAATTGATTTTCTCCACTAGAAATGGGGCACTATTTATAAAGGACAAGAATTAATGCTGTAATGTGTTGTAAATTAAACTAAGAAAAATGCAACTGGATAAAAAAGGCAAAGACACACAATACAGTGCAATATTGCAACATACCTGTGGCACACAAAAAGCAGTTTCTTTTCTTCTTGCCTGCTTTGCACACGTTCACAATGCTCAGCAGGCGTTCATCATTGGGAGTGAAAATATCCCTCTGTAAAGCGTGCTTGATTGCAGTCATTTTCTCTCAACTGAAATATTTTATGAAGTCATAACATATTCAGGCACATTTAACACACCCAATGCAACATGGCTCTTAAGCTTCAGAAAGGGAGCTTTAGGATTCTTTGTTTTGTTACTAATGTTTTGCAAAGACCTACTTCAGTGCTCCTGCCAGAACATACTACTAAATGGAATAGGCAGTTCTCAGTCCCCTTTATCCTCACATAAGGGCCTATCAATCGTTACAGCAATGCAGAATAATTTATTCATCTGATTCAGTACAGGTCCTCTCATTACAGAGATTGCTCCAGGTAGAGTAAGATGGGCAACACAAACATGTTGCAATGCTTTTATTTAAAAGGAGTTCCAGTATAGCTTGCAACCTAATATTCTAGCATGCTAAGAACACGAACCACACACATTGCATGCTGCAGTTACATTTTAGGTTGTTTTTCCCTTGGAGATGCACAGGTTGCACTCTCTAACAAACATATAGCAAATGAAAAAGGGTTCCCTTGGAAACTGAAACAGAAAAGGCACTGACTTTACTGCCTACAGTCTTTTGTGGCCCACCACATCTCTCAACTTAGGGAATTTGGCAATTTTAAAGATCACTTACCAAAAACTATGAGAAAACAGAAGCCAACATACTTAGCTGGAATCAGTACTGCCAGGTACTTGCCACAACATCTGAACCAACGCTGTTCATGACACCCCTATGCCACTGCAATACCCTTGTTAGTTGTTAGCCAAGTGTTCCTATGTTCCTTCCCCTTCATCAAGCTCCAGGGCAGGCTTCTGTTTCCAAGTTGTATCAGGTTGTGCTTTCCTGACTCATCAGCAGGAGCCCAAATATGACCACACTAAGTGCTAACAACCTCCTGTGTTTCACAAACGCCACCTTTTCCTCCTGGTTTAGGATTTCCCCTCCTGTGCTGCCGTACAATCCCATTCTTTATACACGAGTACCGCTGTCCCATAGGAACACGGAACTAAGCCGGAGATAAAGCTGCTTCCTCAAAACAACACCAGTCCCTATGAAACCCCCTTAGACAGTGCTGTATGTTTCTCCCATCAGTGCCGGTACAAACACAGCCTCTTCTACATAACATCTGTCAGACACAAAATCCTGCCAGGCCCCGACCCTCCCCGCGGGCCGCAGGCACAGCCGAGCCGACGACAGAGACAAGGCCCCGCGAGGAGCGCCCCGAGCACGCAACGCGAGGAGGGGTGGGGGATATACGGGGTGCGCCGGTACCGCCCCGCTCTCACCGCAGCGCCGGGACTGACCGGGACCGGCCGTGGAGACGGAACCGCACTGCGACCGCACCTTCACTTCCGCCCGTGTGACCACGCAGCGCCCCCTACCGGCTCGGGGGAGTAACGACAGCAAAGGCCGCGGAGGGGGAGGGAGGAGCGAGTACCGAGGGGCGGGCGGCCAAGCTGAGGCGTAGAGCCGCAGCGTCATTAGGGTGTGGAACTTCTTTCAGTTGTAGTTCAACCAATGCTTGAAATGCAAAGACATGGAGATTTTGTTAAGGGTCCAGAGGAGGGCCACGAAGATGATCAGGGGGCTGGAGCACCTCCACTATGAGGACAGGCTGAGGGAGTTGGGCTTGTTCAGCCTGGAGAAGGTTGCGGGGTGACCTCATTGCAGCCTTTCAGTAACTGAAGGGAACTTACTCCCAGGAGGGGAGTAAACTCTTCAAAAAGGCTGATAATAGCAGGACTAGGGGAAATGGTTTTAAGTTAAAAGAGGGAAGATTTAGGTTGGATGTTAGGGGGAAGTTCTTTACTAGAAGAGTGGTTAGGCCCTGGAACAGGCTGCCCAGGGAGGTTGTGGATGCCTTGGAGGTGTTCAAGGCCAGGTTGGACGGGGCCCTGGGCAACCTGATCTAGTAAATGTGTATGTTTGGTGGCCCTGCCAGGCAGGGGGGTTGGAACTACATGATCCTTGAGGTCCCTTCCAACCCGGGTCATTCTGTGATTTGGTGATATTCAAAACCCACCTGAATGCTTCCCTGTACAACTTACTGTGGGGAACCTGCTTTAGTTGGACTGGATGATGTCCAGAGGTCCCTTCCAACCTCTAAACTTATGTGATTCTGTCATTAGTGCCAGCTCATGTTCTATAGCCCTCCTGGGGCTTCCTCCTCACTTGCAGATCCCATCTCAGCTCCTAGAAGCAGATCAAAACGCTCACACCTGCCAATAGCACAACTGCAGGTATAGGAGGGGAACAGTCTGTCTGCCAAAGTTAAAGCTGTTCATGTCACTCAATATAACTTCTTTGAGAAGGGGCTGGCTTCAAGATCAGATTGAGTCGATAAGCCTACAAAAGGAGCTGCCCATGCTGTTACTAATCACAGAGATATAGAGATATAGAATCACCAAGGCTGGAACAGACCTCCAAGATCATCCACTCCAAACATCTACCCACCCCCCATATTTCCTCAAGATAAAATGTCCCTTAGTATAATATATAAACGTTTCTTGAACAGGGGGATGCTTGGAATACAGACTCTTTGAATGACCTGAGAAGACACTGACTGGCCTCTTGGAGAATGTCCATTTGCTCTGTGAGCTGTGGACTGTACAAAAATTGTAATAAATGGCTTTCTCAAGCCAATCTGTGCTACAGAAGTACCGCATTCTTTATGCTTGCAGTCAGCATGCAGAACATAGCCAGTTCTTTCATGATGTGCAAATCTACCAGGGTCCCCCTCATGTTCTCTTGAATCTTGGTGAAACAATGTTAAAATTGAGTTTGGATGCTCTCCGCACATCTTCCATGCCATCTTTTCCACTGGTGGTCTATCCTTTCTTCCACTAAAGATTGCTTTGCTGCAAAATGACCACTTTATTACCACATTTGTCGCATATCTGAACACTCTCTGGTGTGATGTATGATGTAAGTGTCCTATGCCATGTAGCCCAGTGAACACACTTGACATTTTTCTGCATTATGCACCATATGAGGAAAATAGACAAATATAGCACCAGTAGCTCGGGAAGTTACCAACTGCAACTTTATTTCAAAAGAATGCTCTTATGTATCAATTATTAGAGATTTTACCTTTTTTATTACCATATGAACAATTCTTTCACCCATAAAATAATTCCTTGTGCCTAGTAAGCAAAGAATTTGTTGACTTTACAGAAAATATTGTTAACTTTACAATAATACAGTCCAAGGAAGACAATGTGGCATAATATATAACTATATTCTGTTTTATACATGCTACTGTAAAATGTCTTTGTACAGTCTGGATGTTGGGCAAATACCTGTTGTAGTGATGGATCAAATGCTGGACTCAGTTATCTCAAAGACATTCTGAAAAGAACAACTGCATTTCATAAGCAGTAATTATAAATGCAGCCCTTCTATAACAATATTTAGGTGACAAATGTAAGTTCTCAAAATTGCTGAATATAAGTGTTAATCCACAAACTGCCTTCAGAACCATCACGGTATACATAATTATTAAGTTTTGTGCTAGAATGTGTGTAAATTACAACATGAGTCTGGAATAAATAAGTAACTTTGAGATAATCAAATATATGACCTTTTTATATACAAGCAGTAGGTTATCATTTAAAAAGAAAGGTAGGAAGCTGTACATTTTATACAGTTTTTCATATATACAGTCACTTACTGGATTTTATTTAAATTTTGAATCCAAAGTGCATTGACAAACATTTTCAAAGGTGGAAATCCATGTGAAAAGCAACAGTGAAGACCAAGCCATGACATCCATCCACAAAAACACCATGATGGCAGTTACTTGGAGAGGACATTAACCAGCTTGTGACTTTCTGGGAGCTATTTACATTTATCAGCTTTGGTACTTAGCTGGCTTAGTCTAGCACTAGTCTCTCTGTACTCTCTAGGCTGCCAATGGAGAGAACGAATTTTCTCCTGCAGGAGGTTCTGACCAGAAGCTTTCCTGAATCACCTTTTGGGATGGCATTGCTTTCTCTGCAGGCTCTGAGGGGAGCAGCCAGCTAGTTTATCTGGGTGACACCAAACAATATCACTGTGCCTCTTGTTGAAATTGTTCCTCTTCAGCTCTTGGTCAATATAGCTTTAATTCATCCTGTATTTCTACTGTAACATTATGCTGTCTCAAGTCCAGCTGTTAATTTTCTGTTATGGGTGAGATCTTCCCAACCACTCAGTAGATTCCACCCCACATTCAGTGCAAATGTAAGTATTAATACACATTTACGTAGTGCACTGAATATACTAACATAGCTAGACACTGGTGAAAGTTACTCTCATAACTCTAAGATTTTTGAGAAGTCCATCTACAAAGTAATTGTAAGTAACTGCCATAAAAAATACTGTTTATGTACAGTCTCCAGTAGTATGTTATTAATTCTTGGTCGTGAGGCAGAGAAGAGACATAAATGGTTTCTTTTCCCTAACTAGGCCTATTCATGCACATAAACAAGTTGCAAGAAAGAGACATTAGTGATATAAAAGAAGAAAAAGGTCTCCAAGGTCTGTCAAATAAAATAATTATGCTTGAAAACATCCATTTTATGTTTCTATGACAATATCATAAATAATGGAAAGGTCACAGGGAGTACTTGATATTCAGGAGGAGAAATCATTATAAGTGCATAGCTGAAAAACTGGTCCCACAGTAAATAAATGCAGAACTCTACTTCATTGGGATGAGTATTTGATTCAAGTATTTATGTAAGTGTGATCTCTTTGAGTTCTGCATTTCAATACATTTGAGAAATGGATACATGCATCATTCTTGTACAGAATTATTATTATTATTATTTTCTTTGTTTTTCTACTTTTAGGATGTAAATGAACTGCTAATGATCTTAAAATATTTATAAATCTTTCTAGCTATTCATGAAAAATATTTTATGCCTCTATAAACATACTGTAAATACTGAACTTAACTTACATTAACAACCACCACTGAACTTAAGAATTGCTGTTCTTTTCTTGAAAGCCTCGTATATTTCTGTTTGCCAGAGTGAAGCCCTTCTATTAGATACAAATTAATGGTCAGTTGGATATCAAAAAAGGAGGCTCCCCTTTGGACTTACAGGTAAACTTAAAAGGCAGGTTCTGCATATCATTTATTGTCATTTTCGTCAGATAATTTATAAAATGCTGGTTAGCAAAATCAACCAGTCCCCTTAAAGTTATAAAATACATCTTCAGGACAAAGGACACAGGGAGAGACATAAAAGGTTGGAAGCATAGAAGCATATTCTCATAAGTACTAAGCAATCCCTATTGTTGGATGACCAGATCGAATCATCATTTAGGTAGGTGCTGTCAAAGTTCACAATCTTCAAGTCCTTTTTAAGATACATTTCATTCAGATTGCTTAGCGTTCGAGCAAAGGTGTATTTAGATGCGCAACTGTACGCCTCCATACTGTAGACTTTATGGAAGTGCATATCAAAATATGGATTATCCTAAAAAAAATTGAGAACATAATTATTACATGCGTTGCAGACATCAGAATGGCAATTTCTTGTGTTCTGTTTACCTACTTTTACGCTTACTTTTTCTCATTTTTATGGATTCCCCAAAGTATTAGCCATGGACAATGTGTATTTCTGCTATTCCTATCAAAGAATCTTGTAAAATTTTACAAATTAACAGTTTATAATTAGCTGACTTTCTTTGCCATTAGGAGTTTTGCCTGAGTAAAACCTTCTGAGTTTGTCCAAGGAAGATGCTGCACTCTATAGTGATTATACAATGCTGTTTTGAAGCGAACCAATTTGTCATGTTGCCTAAAACATACTTGCCTTGGACTATAACTATATGTGCCTGTCAGAAGAAGAATATTGATTGTTCTTCCTGCCCAGACTGTAATTCTGTGTGCTTTCAAGCTCCTTGGCACAATTAATACTAGCAACAGCTAAGTTCTATTAAATTACATGGATATGAATAGCAGTATGATGAATATTTATATCAGTGTTAATCACCATGTAATGAGGAGTTTGAGGCTCATTTGTGCTTTTCTGTAACCAAAAATAAGATTTTGAACATCCATGTTGTGGAAGGCTGAGTAGTTTCTGAAGGGTATTTTAGTTTAAAAAACAAAAGCAAAAACAAAACGAGAACTTCAAAAAAGTTGAAAGTTAATGAGTTTATGTAGGCAAACAATAAGGTAATCTTCTGTCTGCCTCATCTGGTAAAGGGATAGAAACATTTCCAGCTGCAAGATAACTTGGAGAGGACATAAAATACGATTAGTTTAAGCCCCTCTGGCTTAAACTGCAAAGAGTTCATGTGATTCATGGATACTCTCACCTCCACAGTCTCCTAGGTTCCTAGTTTTAGAGTAGAGAGCAATGCACAAGGGACTGCAGACAGCTGCAGAGATCATGGCTGGTTGCCCATGCAGGAGCTGTGGAATACTTTTTTGGAAAGGGAACAGTTGTCAGAATGGAATGAGTACAACTGGAGTCTGTCATTTTCCTTGAATCAAGACTCTGAAACTCCTTTTGTGGGCTCTCAGTGTCTATGTCACCAGGACAGGATAATCTGAATTCTATTTTATGTTCACTTGAAATGTGAAAGGTAAAAAAGTAATTTTCTCCTGAACTACATTCTGTATGGATGGATGCCTGTTATAACACTTTACCTATATTAAGACCTGGTCTTCAAAGCACTCTTATAGCTTCCATAAAATAGAATTTAATTCTACTTTTGGTGTTTTATATAAAACTGTGTGTTGTATTGCAGTCTCATTTACCCTTCTGTAATTGAATCTGAGAGATTATGACTTTTTTAGCGGTAATATTAGTCATAGCAAGCCAGAGCCGTTTTATTCAGTCATCCAACTGATGCAAGTAAGGAGAATGAAATGTAAATTATGTGAAAGATGATGTTTGACATATGGATACAAATTCTCTTTGTTGTACAAAGAACGGGTTCCTTAATTCAAACAGAAGGATTATATGTTTTCAAATACATCAGTCTTAATTCAAATTTACATCAGGCATTGCATGTTGTGAATTTTTATTCCCAGTTACAATGAACAGATGAAGAAGCATCCAGACTGTCCCTCAGATCTCAACAGGAGAGATGAAAATTAAAATAAACAAGAACATCTCTCCTTTTCCCCACACCCCAAGCAGTATAAATGCAATATAGACCCTCTCACATGCAATAAACTCAAAAATCCATAGAGGTTTTTTGTTTTGTTTTAAAAATATTCATCAGGTAATGTCTTCAATTGCATTTCAGTACTTGTATTCCAAGTTGCAACACAATGGAAGTATATTCTGTGTATTTAATAATACATAACACTTACAGTATCTGCTTCTTTTCCATCAATCATCTCCAGATCTTTTAAAAACCACTTTTCAACTACTTCGTATTTCTCTTCTCGATCTCGAAAGTGTTTTACCATACATATTTCTACTTCTTCACTTTTAGTCACTGCAAGACAAAAATAGTTATGATATGCAAGCAAATACTTCCCAAAAGTTCTAATAATAAAATACTTAAACTTCATTTAAAATAGTAATTTAAATGTAGTAGAAATAGGCCAGTGTTCTCAGCCTATGAAACTTATCTGTCTTAAACAGATTAGGTATTGAACTTCCCTGTCCTGTGAAAAGGCAATTTTATCAGTGCAAAAGCCTTTGGTTTGAACTTACCAACAGTGCAATGAAGGCCCATCTCCACCACTAGAACTGTGTGGATAATCCACGCATCCTGCTTACTTTGACAGTGAATCCTTTGGGGTACTAAATTCAGAGAATTGCCAAATCACTATCAAGGCTCTTCTGAGTATGACTACTTTCTGTTCTGAGGATGAAGTTCTCTTACAGAGTCATTACTTTTTAAACAAAACTCTTACTTTCCTATCAAATCTGTAATTATGTCACTTAACAGAAGTAACATTGAAAATACTTCTTAAACCCTGACATTGCTCAGTGCTATCTGTGTAGAAATTACTATTTTCTGGCAATGAGGAAATGAGGAAATGAGAATAAAAAGAGCACGAAAACATTCCTTGTAATAGCTACCATCATTAATTGATTACATTGAGTGCTGTGCAGAAGATCAGACTTCTTTAACATGAAACAATTAGTGTGGAAAGCACTGGAGCCTGAAACATCTTCTGCACATCCAGCATAGCAGCTGCTGGGCAGAGCACTTTTCCAAGCCACCTTGTAGACTAACATAGCTAAGAGCTAACCATCACCTTTGACATTATAATGTGATGCTGCAGATGAAGGACCAAGATTCTTTCTTATCTAAATTCTGCCTGGAATTTTGAAATTCCATTCTAAAACTCCACTATCTTTATCTTATTTATGTTAAAATGTGCTTTGCTTCTGACTTGTTTGTAAGATAGTTACAACAAACAAAGGATTATGTAGCTTCTTTCCACTGTAAATTAAGAAAGAGGAAAATGTTTAAATTAACTGTAATCCTCTCAGTCCATGGCTTCTCAAACAGCCTCAAACACATCACTAGTTGTTTGGGTTTTTTTTTCCTTGGTTCTAACAGTCATATTTTCTCAGTGGTTTTTAATCAAAAGATCACTGGTGTATTACCTTCTGTGAACAACATTTTCATTTATGCATCTAGTAGGATACTCATAGAAAGTTCTTTACTCGATTTCATTTCCTCCCATTTTGTTTGCTGCCATGTGAAGGAGTATGTTGTCTCCCTCACAGTTAAAAGAAAACAAATCTAAACCCAAAAGTCCACAGTCCTTTCAGAAATAGATGTCCTAGGCACCTCTGAGACCCATAGACTCCCATTTCTCTATCACTCACGTATGAACAGAAACTGTTCAAAATAAGGACAGTTTAAGAAGCTGCTCTAGTAAGAATAACAAAGCCAGGAGCACGTTCTGCTCCATGGTGAAGCCTGAGTGGACACTTTTCATCTACAAAATTTTACATCTCCTGCATTTTAGATATATCACTGGGTCCTGAATTCAGTTGACATATTTAAAACAACTTTATTTTTGTTATATAACAAAAGCTCAGATCTGCTGTTTCATTCATTAAACTCTCACAGGTTTTCTTGTGGCAGTAATAGTTATGACAATACCTTCAAGAAAACAAATCATCTCTTAATGATTCCACGGATTGAAGACCTTTCTGTATTTTCTCTATACCACTGAATAATCTGGTGTTAGCCCTGCCACTGCTCTCAGGCTGAACAATGCAGACTTGTGAAAGTTCCTGAATATGGCTGCATTTCAGCTTTGCATTCTTCCAGGGCTTACAAAGAAAGCATTTAATGAAAGGATACTGCTGTCTTCACACAAATACCTAAATTTGCTTTTGTGAAAGAAGGAAGGGAAGTAAGGTTGGGCATATGGCAAAAAATAAGATTGTTCAGTTATCCATGGCAAGAGTTTATTTTAATATAGATTTGGAAAGCTATAAACTTCTAAACATTTAATTACATGTAGTTTGATTGGTTGTTTTTTGTTTTATTTTGTTTCTTTCTTTTTTTTTTTTTTTTTCTGTTACATTAATTTGAAATACAAAGGAATACAGTGAGGATGTATTGTGGGGATAAGATTTTAGAGAGAATACAGAATCATAGAAGATTACAGTAACTTCTGGCAGATTAATGCAACCCATTGTTCAGAATAAGAGTGCTACTCTACTTACTACCCACTTGACTATGCCCGAATATATTAAAAGAGTTTAATCTACACAATTTTTCCTTAATGTCTTCAATGACAATCAATCAGTCAAGCTGATTAGAGGCTTCCTTTAATGTCTTGTTTTTCTCTACTTCAAGAAGAAATTTGTAGTTACAATTTTATAGATAACAAATGTTTTTGTTTTTGTTTTTTCCTCTTCGGAAGTTTCCTAACACCAATCTGTTTAGTTCTACTACCCAAATCTAATCACACTTCTATCAAATTGTTTTATAACCTATGAATCAGGTTGGTATTTTTGTACATTTCAAAGCTCTATAATGCTCAGGAATCCATTTCTTAAAACTATTTTTACATTTCTAAAGTACAAAATATCTTCTACTAAGATCATGTGGCTGCTAGGAACAGACCTTGCTCAGTATGCCCTTTAATCTGTAAAATAAAACTATTCACCAGATGTTTACAAACATAAGGATCACAGAATAAGGTTGTCATCATCCCATACTGGCCAAAAAATTCTCAAGTGCAGAGATGATTTCTGTCTTCTCTTTGTGTTTTGATCATCAAGAGGAAACAGGCTGCAAAAACCATTGCCTTCAAACCAACTCTTTATATCACGGAATAAAAAAGGTTGGAAAAACCTCCAAGATCATCCAGTCCAACTGCCCACCTATCATCAATATTTCCCACTAAATCACGTCCCTTGGTACAACATCTAAATGTTTCCTGAGCACAAGATGCATGAGTATTTTTCTCTTTTCCATCAGCTTCCAGTGTTATGAAAATAATAATTAAAAACGTTATATTAAGAAACACATGCACTTGAAATCAAATTCAGTAAAAAGCCAGATAATTAATTTTTTCACACAAACTTGTTTTAATCATAATTCTTGCTAATTACTAATTCAATGATGTATTTGTTTAAGCTATAAGCCCAGTTAATTGTTAGCTAAGTAACTGGGCAGTATGCAGGACTTTAAAGTATGACAAGAGGTAGCACAAAAGCAATGAAAATGACAAACCCTTTCTGCAGAACGGGTGTATCGTTATGCTTTGTTTTACGAAAAAAACCCTCAATAAATTCCTACTAGAGTGATGCATCGCTCTTTCTAACAACTCCTCCAAGCGCTGCCCCGTCCCGCAAATCTCCCCGCGTGTTGGAGCGCTGGAGCTGTCAGGAGGGCGTAGGAAACAGCACCCCGGACAGCTCCAGGAGGCACAGCCGCCGCCGGGCAGCGCGGAGCCGGCCGGCACCCCGCACCCCGCACCCCGCACCCACCGCGGGCAGCCCGGTACCTGCGGCGCACAGGTAGCAGCGCTCCGCTCCCGAGTCCTCCACCTCGATGAACTCGTGCAGCCGCAGCCGCCTCGGCCCGAAGAGCCTCTTGGTCAGGTCCTCCTTCACCAGCGAGGACATGGCACCCGCCCGCGGGTCGCCCAGGCTGCCACCGGGGGGACATCGCTGGGCGCAGCCCCGAGGGCCCCCGCTGCCGGCCCGCAGCTCTGGGAGAGCCGCGAAGCTGCGGCACGGGAGCGGCCGGGCGGCACATCTCCCCGCCCCGCCTCCGCCCGGCCCCCTCCTCCTGCCGCGGGACGGCCCCTGGGCGAGCGGCGGTGCAGCTGTTTGCAGCTAGGGGGAAAATTACCGCGTGCTGCTCTTTGCAAACGGCAGAAGAGCAGGCAGAAAGACTCTCATCCGTGCAACAGGAGTGTTCAGAGGGAGGATGCAGTCAGGGGACACGGGTGTGTTTCCACGAGAGGCTGGATACATCAATTGCAGCAGTTTTGGAAGCAGTAGCAGTTTTGCCACCCTGAACGTGGGTGGGCAGCATCTGGTGTACTCTTATTCCTCTAATTTGTGAATCTGCTATTGCCTGCTTTAGTGTTTTAACTTCTGGATGCATGTAAAAGTTGAATGAGTGAAAAAAAACAAAATAATAATAGTTGCATCAGGTTGGACGTTAGGGAGAAGTTCTTTACTAGTAGAGTGGTTAGGTCCTGGAACAGGCTGCCCAGGGAGGTCGTGGATGCCCCGTCCTTGGAGGTGTTCAAGGCCAGGTTGGACGGGAAACCTGATCTAGTAAACACGGATGTTTGGTGGCCCTGCCAGGCAGGGGGGTTGGAGCTTCATGATCCTTGCGGTCCCTTCCAACCCAGGTCATTCTGTGATTCTATATTAATAATGAGGTTTTTCCAATATTATTAGAATAGTTCAGAGCCAGGGACATCCGTGGTGCTTTACTGACATGAAGAGATATGAAAGCAGTTTGAATTGTGTAGGTGTAAAACTGGGGAGAATAACCCTGTCTTGTAGACAGTAAGTGAAATGCGTAGGCTATTTGGTCTTATGTATTTGGAAAGATAGTTGTGAATCTTGAATCTGCTGATGAATTTTCGTCCCTGCTTTGGGAAAGTAAAATTACTCTAAGCTTTAGGTTTGGGATGTATGTTATCACAAAGCATAAACCTCCAGACTTTAGTTCCTCACCACCTGTGTTACCAGCATCACAGTCAGACGGGTCAGTGTAAATGCTAAGTACTAAGTAGCTCATGTTGCGTCTCTGATACCTGGTTGTTCTTGTGCAGGTTTGAAGCAACAGATGTAGAGATGCTAAAGTACCGTCAGAAAAATATCTTCAGCTCTGGAAGAATTATCTATTAGTTTGCCCAGGTGTGGAGCCCTCAGTACAAAAAAGACATAGAGATTTTGGAAAGGGTCCAGAGGAGGGCCACAAAGATGATCAGGGGGCTGGAGCACCTCCCCTATGAGGACAGGCTGAGGGAGTTGGGCTTGTTCAGCCTGGAGAAGAGAAGGTTGCGGGGTGACCTAATTGCAGCCTTTCAATACCTGAAGGGAACTTACACCCAGGACAGGAGTAAACTCTTTGAAAGGGCTGATAATAGCAGAACACGGGGAAATGATTTTAAGTTAAAAGAGGGAAGATTTAGGTTGGATGTTAGGGGGAAGTTCTTTACTAGGAGAGTGGTTAGGCCCTGGAACAGGCTGCCCAGGGAGGTTGTGGATGCCCCGTCCTTGGAGGTGTTCAAGGACAGGTTGGACGGGGCCCTGGGCAACCTGATCTAGTAAAGGCGTATGTTTGGTGGCCGTGCTAGGCAGGGGGGTTGGAACTACATGATCCTTGAGGTCCCTTCCAACCCGGGTCATTCTGTGATTCTGTGATTCTGCCCTTGTGAGAGGTTCAGCTGATGGCAGCAAAACTGCCTGGATGGTGAGTGACAGCACTGGCATCCTGGATGTGACAGAGCTGAGGCAGTGGCAGTGTGGAGCTCTGCTCTTGCCCCCTGCTATCTGAGCAGTACTGAAGAGTGCACAGCTGCTGCTCTATCTTCTGCATTCTTGTATAGGCAGAAGTGTTTGAACAACCTTATGCTGTGATGTAACTGTTTTCTTTGTACCTCCTCTTAAATCAAATTACCTTTCAAATAAAGTATGATAGAGATTAAATTACTTCTGCAGTATGCTTTAGTACATTCTCAAATACTACATCAGGACACTGAGTGACCACACTGAGTATGTAAAGAGATGTTACAGTGATGATTTTAATGTTGAATATTTTGATAAGAAACAGGAAAATCTGTAATCCGGTGTTGTTCTTGATGAGAACACAGCAGGACAGCTCTGATGAGCTGACAGTGGGATGGCCTGTAGCCATTTGGACTATGCCAATCAACATATTTTTTCCATATCTTTTTTATACTTCATAATTTTGGTTTTTTTTTCCTATGATTATATCACATTGCCAAGAAACGTCTGTCCTATTTTGGAGGTGACTCACAAAACAACATTTTTCTTCCAATATCTCTGCTATTTTACTGACTTGTGGCTCAGTAGGCTTAGGAATCCTCCCTTTACAGCATTCACAAAGGCAGCTCTTATGTCTCCATGCCTGGTTACCAGCATGTTACAGATTTTGTAGGATGACTCTTACAGAAGGTAAAGAGCATCTGCAATGTCTGCACAACATTTCTTCCCTGCTTACACATTCTTCCATTGTTTTTGTTTCCTTTTTCTGTTTCTTCCTGTGACTTTTATTCTGGTGTTGTTTCTCTTTCTCTCTACTTTTTTTTTTTTTTTCCCCGCTCATATTCAGATCCATAGAACTCTTAAGGACATAGAGGATCTTTTCATCTGACTCATGCAATCCTTCATATTTCATACACAAACTGGAGTTTAGCTGAAAGCAGCTGAGTACAGCCATAAGCATGTATGAAGAAGCACACCTAAATCATACTACCACGGGAAATCCTACTGTTCTGTTCTGCAAATTGAAGTTCTCATTTGACTCAAATTTAACACTACAGAAACTGTCAGTAAGAGCTTTCACCTTAATATGCCTTCTTGCTGGTGTCATTATTTACTGAGTAGAAAAAGCTGCACTGTAATAGTCTTCTAGAAGATAAGCAGACGCTTTGATCTATGAGGTTTCTGGTCCACCTTAGCCATAATACTGTCAGTCAAAATCCTGACAATCCGTAACTTAAAGCCAACAGTTGGGTAGTAACTCACCCAGCCATCAAGGGCACACAGATAGTGGTCCAGGACCAGGCTAGGCTCCTGGCATCAAGCACCCCTGTCAGCCCTCCCTACCTGAGCTCTTCCCACATATTCACACATAGAACAAATAAACCCTTTTGTAACCAATGCCATAAACAAACTTAAATCCAATTTAGCTTGGATTTGTTTTTAACTGTCAAAGTAGATTAATTGCAGATGCTTGTGGAAGCTGTGCACTCCATACCACAGTCTAACTGTGATTCTCTAGAAAATGAAATATTCACTAGGGAACTGTATTAGACCTTTCTACAAAATATTACTTGTTCCTGTTCCTTTCTGTGCCCTGCCATTTCCATGCAAACTTATGTTTTTTCCTTAGTGTATCCAGGACATTAATAGATGTAGTAGCAGATCTTAATAGGATAAATCTCACCATTTTTAGTCTTCGTTATTTCTCAGACACACTGTTCTGGGAAAAAGCAATTCAACAGCTTCAGAAGCAGTTTTTATGATGAGTCTTTATATTCCTTTGTATCTACTGATGTGCATTAGTGTATACATCTAAATGATTACCCTGGGGCTTGATCCAAAAACCATTAGGTCAGTAATAAGATTTCCTTTAATTTTGGTGGGTTTCAGAGTAGCCATTAGTTGAGCAGCACAACAGTCACCATGTTTCCTGTTTGTAAAAATGAAAGGATTACCAATGATTTTTGCAACTGTTTTTAATGAATAAACCTAGCACTTATGGAAAGCGTCTTAAGAAGCAAATCAAGACTGGGCTAAGTCAATGCAGAAAAGACCAATTTGCTACCTTTTGCTAAGGAAAAGAATCCTACCACCAGCAGTGGCAGAGGGGCTGCCCCCCAGGAAAGGCAACTCAGGAGCTGAGAGTGACATTTCCTTGCTAAAAACAAGCACAGTGACCAGGTCCTGCTGATTGGAATAAGGTATGAAAAAGATATCAGTTGCTCTGCCCAAAACAGATGGGAATTTGCTGTGCTCTGCATGATGAAGCACTCTGGAGGGTATGCATTTGTTCTCACATCTTAAATTCCCACCAAGTACCACACCCTTATAATGCAGTATTCACTGGAGCATGGCTCCTTTCTTGGCAGTGTTATCAAATAAAAGGAAAGAAGGAAAACAAATATAGGCTGAAAAACCTTATTTACCATTTTATTTAGATTAGGAGTTATATTGCACTAACTATTTGTGTTCGAGGTTTCAGATAGGTTTTCTCAGCTAGCACTCAGTTCATTGTCTGAAAGCATTCTTCACATTTTTAGGGCTCTAGACTGCTTGTTTAACATCTTAAATGAGGTTTTAGAATATGAAATGGAAATGTTGAAAAATATTCTACTGTGACCTGGTTGTATAGAGGCATACTGAGGCATACTGAATATATGTATGTGTGTGTATATATATATATATATAATATATGTATATTCCGAATGATCATGACTTTTTTCCCTCTTGTTTTCAATGATTTACTTTCCTCAGGCTTGTTTTCCCACTGACGTTTACATAGAAGGTCTGACTCCAAGCCATGTCTACTTATTCATGTTTTGACATCCAGAAAACTTGGATCTTTGTGCAGTGAAACATAAAAGTAGTTGGGCTATACAAAAAAAACCGTAAGAAGCAAAAGAGGTTTCATGCAGGAATGTTGTTCAGTGATGTACAGCTGGAGCTACTTGTTCAGTTTTAAAGTAGAAGCATAGACATACACATGGGAAGATATCAGTTGGTTAAAGTATACTGCTTTTCTCCTGAATTCCTTTTGTGATCCCAATAAAAGAGTGCTATACCAGCTTCAGGATATGTAGATACTCAAGCAGAAGATGACTTGAGATCTGATCAATTCTGATAAATATCATTAAAACTCAAACATAATTGTTTTCCCTAGTGATGTAACTATTCAATTAAAAAAAAAAAAAAGAAAAGAAAAGAAAAGAAAAAAAATAGTATTATTCTTTTTCCTTGTAAGGAAGGAGAAAGAGTTTGAGATTTTATTTAACTAAAGCTCTAATCTGTCAAATTCATACAGAGCACTGTAATTCATCATTCTGAAAATGTAGTAAAGACTGTTATTTGGATAAGCTACACAACAGTATAACAAAATACAACCAAAAGCTCCCCTTTAAACCAGTTTTTCATAGAATAGTAAATAGAATCTATTTTATGGATGAACTTTAAAAACAAGGGTTGAAAACTAAAGTCATATAAGAAGTGATTCTATGAGAAATTTACAGATGTTGAATAGTATGTATTT
This sequence comes from Coturnix japonica, assembly GCF_054131305.1. NCBI lineage: Eukaryota > Metazoa > Chordata > Aves > Galliformes > Phasianidae > Coturnix > Coturnix japonica. Next base: position 67,093,449 of record NC_140666.1, read on the forward strand.
GTGAGCTAAAAAAATGAGGACCTTTAGTAAGTTAACAAATGTAGTAATTGTTTAGGTTTGTGTTCAGAAAAGCATATAACACAGTGATGAACTGGAGGCGTATTTAATTAGCAGCATAAAATCAAGGCATGATGGATTCAGCATTTTGTTATCCACATATACCCCATTCAACATCATACAGTTTTCTTTGTGAGTGTAAAATCCTCAAGGTAGCAGTGAAAAGAAAGGTAGTTAAGGAAACTGAAAATAAGCTTAGGCCACTCTAGGCATGCAAATTAGTGTTCGCTTTCATTAGTGTTCGCTTTCATACAGCAGGAAGCTTGTGAGAGCTTAGTTCAGGATTTTTGACATCTGAGTTAAAAACAGTAACTCTTGGTGGCATGTTTTATAAAAATAAAGAGGAAAAAAGCCCAGCAGAGGATTGTATTGACCAAGTCGGTAAGTATCTTGATGAATACATTTGAAACAAATTAGGCTGTGAAGCCAACCCAGCTGCCCTTTTATGTTCTTGTTTACTTCGTGTGTTTTTTTAACAAACACATTTTTTCTTGAAGAGTTACCCAGAACAGCTTCAATAGATATTCTTTCAAAAGCCTTTTCATACTTTTTAGTAATAATTTTCATCTCAACTTCTGTTGTCTCTAGTAATAAATTTCATTTGTCTTGGCACAAGAGCCATTCTCTTCCCTCATGAAAATTGAGCATTATTATTAATGTAGATAGTCAATTACTTCAGATTAATGTGGATTTATATTTAAAATCAATACACCGATGTGATGCAAGGCACTCTTAAAACATTATAAACTTCTGCTGGATATCTAATCCATTTTTTAAAAATTCATAAAGAGCTGGGAATCTGTACAGCTACATAATTTGTATGGATATTGTATTTAGGGGATGAGCACATATTTGACAGCTGTGTGGCATAAAATACATTTTATTCTACATAGATATTTATAAATTCTTATAGTGTCAGTTACTCCAAAAGGTTGATGTCAAATACAGTTAGAGGAGAAATACAACACAACATAGTTGAGAGTGAATTCAATTCATCAGACAAAAACTTGGTTAGGGAATGATGGACACAACTCCAAATGCTTTCAGAGGTGGCTGGCATTGTAAAAGAGTAACTTTAATCAGTTATAAGCTATAGGTTTTCAGTCTAAGGATGATTAACAGAGATGTAATGATTCAGCAATTACAGATCACATGGTCTGATCTTGAACTTTGTGGAGCCAAAACATTTTGTGATAATTAAGTCAAGTGGCAATTCTGAATTGTTTGGTTTCATGGGAGTCCTGAGCATGGAAGAAAATACTTGGATCTGAAAGAAATCTCACAGGAACAGTAGGTCATTTGTCATTCTTCAGGCAGAATTAATCCTATTCAGGCCATTAATTGCAGCTACAGCTTCTATACTGGTCTCATAAAGTCTTATATCTCCATACTTAACTGCAGCACTAAAAGAACTCTCAGCCACTGCTGTTTTCCTCACCCATCTGACCTCTTTAGGGTTCTCTGGCTGCACTGAGAAAAGAATAGGTATCCAGGACAAAGTTCTGAGGTTTTTTTTTTTTTACTTGGGAGTTCAGTAACATTTATCTTAGTCTTCATTTAATTCTTACATTTCACCTCTTAATTTATTTTTTAAGTCATGTGCTAATGCTAAATTCAATAAAATAAAACTATGGTGTACTTTTCTTTCTTGTCAGAATTTTGATACAAAACTAGAAATGATGGCAGAAAGATTGCAAACGTATATCCCAGCCTCTTTAGGTCCTTTCCAAACCTTAGTTCACAACCCAGATCACACTAACTTCACCTGTCCCCACTTCTCACGACACAGAAGAGTCTTAACCCTCTGAGTAATACTTTTCAGTGAGCAAATGTTATTTCACATTCATAGTTATCATTTTCCTATAATTACATTTTCACTTTCTCCCCTTCTGTAGACAGACATCACAATGTCAGGAATTATTTTTATTCCCGTTAGCATCTTGGTAAAGATCTAGATGAAGACAGAAATATCCTTCCTCTATAGACATGAAGAGCAGGACCCTGCACACGGTTTGGTGTGTTGATCTCTGCCAGTGAGTGGATCCTGCAGAAGGCATAAAACAAAATAGGTAGACAACTGTTGACTTGGTTATTTGTGAGGAGAAGATCACAGGTTCTGTCCATTGGGAGGTCTGTTGCACCTGCAGCATTTGCTGTGAGAAAATAGATGAATCTGTAGAGTCACTCTTTGAGGATAAAATTGTCTTCACTGAACATATTTTAAGCTGCTAGTAGAAAAGTTGCTGTAGTAGTGGAGAAACAAAGATTTCAAGATCTGACCGTCAGGAACCATACTATCAGGTGGCTACATCCAAGCTCAGAATTCTCCAGCAAAGACATTTGAACCCTTTTTCATTTGTTTTCACTAAGAGAGGTCTTTAAAAAAACACCGATTCTTTCATGCAGCATCTGCAGGGAAGCTGTTAATTTTGCTGTAAGAACTTTGCTTCCATTAGAATACTTAAGTCTGTAATAGTTAAAATTAGAAACAAACAAGGCCCTCTTTTCATTAAGAACTTGAACTTATAATTCTGTAATTAAATGGTTACTTCAGTACCGCAGTGTTTATTTCAAGTATGATTAAATGAATATAATTGGTAAGGATGAGTACAGAGTTCTTAGTCACATTAGTCTAAATAACTGTCAGCCTTCCTAGCTTTTCTCCTTGCTGTGTACATGCCTCTTTGAGGTCATATGTTAACTGATTCAGATTCATGTTTATTATTAATATCATGGCTAATGTCCCTCTGGTTTGTTGTCTAAAGCCAGTCATGCAGAATAACACGGGTAAACTTATTTTATATTGCAGACCTAATGATTACTGAACTCAAGTATTTGCCTTTCTAACACTGGAAAATTAGAGCTTGAAAAGATTCTGCACTTTTACACTTGCTCCTCTACATGCAGCATCATAAAACAAGCACAGGCTTATCTTGATTACACTGCCAGTGGGAAATCTAGGTGCTGTATCGTTAAGTGGCAATGACACCTCTATTTCTATCACATGCAGAATATGCTGTACCTGGATTTATGGTAGTATCTTTATTAAATATTATATGTGCAAAGCGACACATGTATGAAAACTGTAAATAAACAACTAGAGTTTTATTGTTCAAGAAACAAAGATTGAATCATGAAGTCCAAATGTTGTGATCATATGAGTAATTGGTATAGAAAAATTGGTAGCAAAACTTGTATCTGAAATACAATAATGATATAAATACACTTTTTTGTTACTTTATCTCTTGAGACACACAGCACTTCAAACTCGTCACATTTAAAAAGATTTTCAGCAAAGAAGGTTTAAGTATTAAAAGAATGTTAAAAATATTTTCAACCAAACAATATCTTCCATTCCAGCACACTTTTCAAAATCTGGAAAAGACAGAAATAGTCTTCATTTACGTTGGTCAGAAGGTACATTTCCACAAATTTCAAATTCTCTGTTTGGTCAATCCAAGCTGCCTTTCCCTTTCCCTTTCCCTTTCCCTTTCCCTTTCCCTTTCCCTTTCCCTTTCCCTTTCCCTTTTTCTTTTTTGGAACATTTTCTTAATCACCTGGAAATAGCTCTCAATAAAAGCAACAGATACATTTTCCCCCTACATGATTGAAGTATATTGTGACGGGATAATGAAGTGTCACTGTGTCTGCCAGATCTAAAAACATTTCAGAATCAAGTTGTTCCATTGAACTAATTAAATAATTAATTAATTCTGGAACTAATTAAACTTAGTTTCCAGAGAGCTTCTGTCTGGTGTCTGGTTCATTTTGTAGCAGAGTTGCACTCCGGACGTGTGGGAGCTATTCCCTGCTCAGACATCAGACCAAGCCTGTGAGAGCTATTGTGAATGTCCTCACCACAGGAAAAGCTGTGATTGTAATTAATGCCTTATTGGACGCCAGAGAATCCACACCTCGGTTTTATTTCTTCTGGAGCAGCACTCTGATAAAGCTCAAACTATTGCTCTTACTTGTGTGGGTGCATTCTACCTTGTGTAGATTTTCAAGTTACTACAATATTTGCCTGCGTATTTCCTCCAGGGGACCACTTATGTCTTTAGCAGCCTCTTTTCATGAATTCTGAGTTGCTCAGTGTCCACTGGGGGCAGCTGCTTTGCAATGGTTTTCAGCAGTGTTAACCAAGAGACAAAAAAATTAGATATGTGGGAATAGTGATTGTGTGCACCTCCATCCTTGCATTCTGTGCAAGCACAGATGTCGTGTTTCTTAGGCTATAATGTTTCAGATTATTATGATAGTTTAAATAATAAATGTACGCTTTAAATAATGTACACACAGCAACACGTGTGCTCCTGCTTCCTTGGTGTTTTTCATTGCTTTGCTTCAGTCCCTTCCAGCTGCTTATCCTTGAAGAATACAAATAATCTCATTGGATTAACTGTTCTCATACTTAAAATGTAGCACACACATAAATATTCAAGCCTTTCTGAAGCTTTCTTTCCTTTTTCATTCAAGTATTCTTGTACACCTTTTCTTTTTGATATACATTAGCTGGAGTGCAAAAGTGAGTTGGGCAGTGTTCAACTCAGACTGTTTCATTCTTGAAGAGATCTATTTTCAACACCAGTAACTATTTTACAGGTAACCTAGCTGATCTTTGCAATATCTAGATATTCTGCATAGTCAGAACGTATAGTACACTGTATCACTATCTCTGATACCAAAAAGATAGAACAGCCAGATTAGACCAAACTGAGATTTCCCCTGATTCATAGTATCCCGCTTTCTGCGTGAGTATATACACAAAATCAACCTAAAAAGTTAAATTGTTTTTTACACTATGCTCCTGTGTAGAATGGTGTTTTCTAAGCTGAAGCTGGCTCCTGGCAGTCAGCATCTTAGGGACTTTCTAAGACCAAGACTATATTTAATCCATTATGTTCCATAGCCATCACTAGACTTGCCTTCAAAGAAATTATCTAATTTCATTTTAAAATGATTAATACTTTTGTCCTCCCTACCATCCTGTGGCAGTAAGTTCTGTAATTCAGTTAGCAAGTCAGACAAAAAGAGTGTTCCCTCATGCTCATTTTAAACCTTCTGTCCAATAATGTCTTTGGATATTCCCTGGGTTTTATATTATAAGCAATAAAAAATAGTTATTTTCTGATTCCAGTCTTTTTGGAATTTTCTGGGTTTTTATTCATTATTCTCTTAGTCATTTAATTGATATACTGAAAGACCCTAATCTGCTTAACCTCTTCTTATGTCACTGATCAGTTTTGCCACATTGCCACATTTCTCTTGACTTTATTTTCTATTTCTACTACTCAAATGAGCATAGCAGTACAGCAAAATGCCATCTGTCTGTCACTCACCACCAGCTCTAGGTCTGACCAATTTGAACGTTTGTTTTGTTGATGTCTTTTGCTACCTCATTATTTAACCCCTTTCCAGTTAATTTGTCCTTATTTTGCAGAGCTCAGGCAGAATGCTGATCCCCAACAGACCCGACCTAGAGTTTTTCACTACAAAAAATGATCATTTCCTTCTATCTCTTGCTCCCTGCCCGAATAGATCATATCACATTCTTCTTACCTTTTTCTATATCCTTGAAATAAAAAAGTCCTGCAGAATGTTTCATTAGAATATATGTGTAAGAAAACAACTCCATATAATTGCTATTGAACTCCTAGTGAGAATCTATAGCTCTGTAAAATGACTATCTTCATCCTATTTAAAATGATTTACTATTGTGGAATTCGATTATGGTCAATCAGTATCTGTTTGCGGAAACCAATTTTTATTTAGGGATATTGAAAACACATTGCCTCAGTTAGTCTAAGATAGTAGTTTTACTACCTCTGTACCACCATTAGGAGGAAAAGAAAAGAGGTTGTTTCAACTGGCTTTTTCTCCTTGTTGTTGACTGAACACACTTCAGACCTGAACTCTGCAGTGGTCCAAGCAGAGAGAATATCAGCTCCTTTGCGGAGCAGATGCTTATAGTGGAAGGCTGTAGGTGTTGGCTGTTTTTGTTTTTGTTTATTGAAGAAGACATTCAATAAAACTATTTTATGTGTTACTTGTACATCGCAGTATTTTATAAAGAATCTGTTCTGTAAATTAAAATGCATTTCAGTATTTTTTCTGAACCAAAGTTCATACTTAACATGTTCCCCCACGACTGCTGTAGAAGCTTTAAGTGCCTATGGGGAGAGGTGAGATGCAATCCACATAAACAATTGGGGCAATATTTGCATATTCTGTTTTGTCTCTGAACAAAGATTTTGAAAAGCTTTAGTATTTACTGAATAGTTGCTTTGAGCAAAGAAGCCAGCAAGGCTGCAAGCAGGTAAGTAAAATAGATTTCTGCTGATAAATAATTTATATGATAATACTGATATTCATAACCATGGCATTTATGCAAATATAATTTAGAAGAAGTAAGAGCTTTTGCTTGTAGTGTGCAGCATTAATAATGGCTCTGACATTTCAGACTATTTCACTTGAAGCTGTCATTCCTGCATTGAGTGTAGGAGTGCTAATCTGGCTGAGACCATTTTCTCCATCTTGAGGGACCTGCACTTGGCAGACTTTGTTGTGGTATGAAAGAAGAGCAGATGACAGTATTGATCACTGGCAGTATAAGTACTCAGGGGAAACTTGGCACTTCAGTATATATTATCAAGCATAAGTACTGCAGAACTAAAATATGTTGGTACATTGAGATAACTGTGACTACTTATATTGAAGTAGCAAAGCAGGTTTAGTGTTTGCTCCTATTTTAATGGGAAAAACATTCTGTAGAGGGGAAACAGGAAGAGCAAGGATGAAATGATATAATTAAGCATATATGAAAACAGTTCTTTGATTTCAGGGCAATGAACACTCAAGATGGAAGATTTATTTTAGAATACATGAGGATTTTTTGGAGTTTCAAATTAATTAGAGGACAATCTCCAGAAGGTTACTGAGTATTTTCTCCCAGTTGGACAGGGCAAGAAAGACATGTTGAGACAAGATATTTTCCTGCACAATTTAGTGTTTTAATATCTTTATTTAAAAGGAGTAGCCTTAGAACCGTAGAATCATGGAACTTCTTGAGTTGGAAAGGTCCCATAATGATCGAATCCAACTCCTTATCTTCTTATATGGTAATGAGCAAAGAAATCTAGATTCTATTTTTTTTAGTGGATAAAAAGCAAACAGGCATTTTAGGATTAACAAATTTCTGTTTAGTTACACAAATAGAATGAACCTTTTCTGTAAGCATAAGCTTGTTCTGTACTATTTACAAATACTTCTTTTAAGAGGTTGTAGCACTGACTGTCTCACTCATCCAAAAAGCTGAATGAATGACAAACTAAATATCATTTCTGGTAACTGTTTTACCAACCCTTTCTTAAGCATGCAAATGTGTCCACTGTAAGGCTCACAGTGATGTGGGAGTTTCCAGCTCAACTCCCAAAATGTTAGTGGTAGGTTGCTCTTAGGGACCAGTTAGATTTTTGGACACACGAACACTCTTCGGACTACTTTGCTATCAAAAAAGTGGTCTAGATGAGGTGTAGCAAGTCGTGGGTCAGAAGGCAATGAAGTGGTCATAGCAGCAGATGACAGTCTCCTTTTGCTTCAGCTGCGAGAGAAATCCTCACCAGGAACCTGAATCAGGGATGGTCAGAGTTGAACGAACTCAATGGTGGGCTTAGAGTGATAGGACACAGGGGGTAGTATGCTTTCTGTGGGAGGAAGGTGAAGGAACATGTAGGAAGTGAGATTTTAAAGCAAATTTACTTCCTTATGCAGTGGTTGATCTAACAAGGGGGGGGGAAAAGGATGCTGAATGACTGACTCTTACTCAGTCCAGCTGACTCTTACTCAGTGGAAGTCAAATACCAGTGGGTGCCTGCAGGCAGGGTTTAACTTCAGAGTCCTTACAATGTGCCTTGAGGTGGCTTTTGTGTGTTCTGCCCTCTTCCACAAGACCTTGCACTCTGTTTATTATAAGCCAGTATGTAAATATATAAGTGACTGTGTTACAACATGCAATCTAAGATCTAGTTTGTATGGCAATTGCACTACAATTTGACATGGAAGTCTTTTTGGAGGTAAGGAAAAAGATTTTATATGTATTGTTATGTATATACTGCAAATAATGAACAAGTCTTACTGTCCATTCTATGATTCTTTCTCTGTTTCTAAATCACTTAGTGTTCAACCGAAGGATGAGTCCCTGAGGACAGAAGTCCCTCTAAGTAAATTTCTGATGCTGTTTACCAACCATATTTTTGTTCTAATGAAAGCTGTAGTTTTTATATCATGACGTGCCAGGTACCAGAGATAATCGATTATGTTCTCTGTAGGGAGCTTTGAAGTAAGAAACCTGATTCATCTCTATTGACAATGGAGAAATGGGGGAACTTACTGACCCTATTAGAACACTGCAGAGTATCTGTAGGAGACTTTGTGGTATTCAGTGATAGCCCAGAAGTACATTTGGTTATTGGTGTGTTTAATGACATGCACAGGAAGGCAAGGAGAGACTTCACAGAATTATTTAATGGAATCAAATAGTGGTTCTAGATGGGTATAAAAGGTTAAGTATTTTGAATTGGACTCTTCTGTCAATACTAAGCAAATAAAAGTCAATGTATAATATATGCAAAGATAAATCATGCTCCAAGTAATGGCCAAGCTACATTACAATAGTGCATCTCAATTTATAAATGTCAAATGAAATATTCTGCATGTTTTAGCAATGTGTTCATGATTTTCATGGTTTTGTGGATATATATATATATATATATTTTTAAGAAAACTACTCAAAACACAGAAATGTAGTTTCTTGTTCTTGCAAAAACCATGAAAGTATTAACTGTGCTGTGATAATCTCCTGCGCTGCAGAGTACTCTGCAGACAAAAATAATGAGTGTTGCTCCATATGTAAATATTTTAGGCAGGAGTGGAGGAGAGGAAACAAAATTGATCCACTGACTTTTCTTCACCGAGGAGGCTATTCCACTGCTAGTGAAGGCAGTGAATGAAATGGTGTTGATGTGAGTTATGTCTGCCATTTCCTAGACAGATTTATTACTTGGTCTTATCAAAAGATTTGTTCTAAGTTTCAGTGGGTATTCGTATATGCGAAGAGTTAGTACTGTATATACAGACTTCATGTTTTATATGCTGGGAGACTACAGTATCCCTAGCAAGTAACAGTAAAGCCACTCAATGTATGTTGCTTCTGTTTTCACTTTTCAGCTTATTCAGCAGTTGTTCGCACTATGGAGTGCTGTTAGTTCTTGTATGTATGTATGTGTATGGGAAGGTAAGAAATGAATAAATGCAGAAACAAAAGAATAAGCTCCATCCAGGCAGAGAAAAAGCTTGAGGAAAACCCAGAAGAGATCATGGGAAGTCTGCAAAGACCTTGGGGCACAAAGCACGTAAACTGTCTTTTTCCTTATCTCTCTCATTATTAAAAAAATGAATTTGAATTTCAGATAATATCATACTTACTGAACCAGAAGAGGCTCTTCAGTGTTTTACTGTAAGATAATCAAAGTTTTTAGATTAATTTCTTATTTTAAAGGGCTGCTTGAGACAGAGCTTCTCAATGGAGCAGAGGATGAAGTATCATCCCATTTAACCATGTAATAAGAATAACTAGGAGAGAGCATCCTGTCTTCTGAGATAAAGGATCATACTGTTATGGATCAAATCCCTTACTATTAGCTACTTAAAAGTTGAGTATCATTTCTGGTTCTATGATTGGGGTGTCAAAATCTTTATGCAAACATCCATGGAAAGTAGCATCTAATACCTTGGAAAACTGCGTAGTGTGAATGAGATAATAATCTGGAAGACAGGAGTATTCGCCCAGCTTTCCTTTACAGGTGGAGAGGATAGGCACCTGCTCTCTATTAACCACTATTAACACTGAAATAGCCTAGAGGCTCATTGCGTCTACAATCTTTCACCCATCTTACAATATTGTAGCTCCCAGGAGGAAGCTACCTTGGGTTTGAGAGCCACATAGTAGCTCAAAAGCCAATATATTGTTCCATGTGGAAATCAGTTTCCTCAAAGGACAAAATACGTCTTTATGTTTGGAAGCAGTGTCTCAATAACTAACTAAAAGATATGTCTTCACACTATAACGAGAAGCTAATCAATCTTCTCAACCCCTTCCTAACCACACCATTATATCATTCTCTGCTTAAAAGACATCTGTGTGATAAGAGACCCATTTTGGGACAGCGATCATCCTCCAGAACCCTAAAGCTTATCTTCTGTCTTCTCTGTAGCTCCCACAGTGCTGACAAACATGTGGAAAAAATAACTTACTTTTACAATACCACTTTCTGACATATTTTCAAGATGTTTAATATGTCCATAGCTATACAGCAGTAGCTTAACCATTTTAAAGGGATGTTCCTCCTTTTTATTTTTATTTTTTTGCTCCTTGTGAGTTTCATTATGCATATTCTGACTGTGTAAATGCCCTCCAAAACAGAGAGTGATATCTTCTTCTCTCACGGTAAATGTCCATCTACCTTTTTATATATTATTAACATTCTAGATTCAGCAGTGCTTGTGGTTTGTTTCATAAAGAAAGAGATAGGCATTTAAACTTCATGAGAGTTTGTCTATTTACAGTAAAATAAAGTAATGGAATACAGAAAAAATACATCTAATATCCTTCTCAGCTATTGGGGTTTAGAGGATCTTGTAAGTGCTTTCTTTTCTCACCTCTTGCATGAAAAAACACCAGAAATGAATGCCACAGGTAATATATTAGCAATGGGAGTTAGAATCAAAAGAAAGATTGCAAGATCCCAAAGCAATGTCACTTACTGTAAATTCTCCAGTTTGAAGTATTTAACTACATAATCATTAGCATTTCCAGTAACAGTAGATAGAAAACGCAATGGTAAAACTTGGGTTCTTTTATACAAAGTCTTTGTGAAACAAAATTATACAAAGTTTGATATCCTACCATCATTATATAGTTGCTCTTTTTCACATAATATAATAGATTAATCTGTGTGTAGTTATGTTACATTTTTCACTACCAAGGCTGACTGAAAATGTCTATTTGAGAAAATGCTATGTGCACCATTATTCTGGATAATATTTTAATTATTTAATTATTGTGTGCCCTGGTGGTGCAGTGGTTAAGGACGCCGCCTTGCAACACTGGGGCCCAGAGTTTGAATCCCCCCTGTGGCGCAAGTGGTAGAAGTGCCGCTCTGCTACACAGAGGCTCGAATCCCGGGGGCTGGACTCGATGATCTCTAAGGTCCCTTCCAACCCGCACGAGACTATGATACTATGATAAAATGATGCTATATAGCTTCATATGGTTGGTAAATCAATGCTAAGCAACAGTTGAGGGACTGATTTCTTCATGTCTGTGGTCTTTATTTTCTCTATCATAAATTTTCTTCACAAATTTATTAGTGGCTTAATTGAGAAGGATTGTTTTGGGCCGCATCTATTCAATGACACAGCTTTGCTTCATATTCACGTACATGCCAGGCAGCATTTTGTCAGACTCCTCTTCTGCTGCCATCCATCACATGGCAACAAAATGGAATGGGATACTAGTGGGAAGGTTCCACCTCTACTGCCATACCACCAACATCTGCCTCTAATGTTTAGGGCAATGTAATAAAATAGGAGGCATTACTTTTGGTGTCGCCCTTGTAAAATATGCAATGTAATTAATATACATAACTAACAAAACTTTTATTATTATTATTATTTAATTAAAGCAAAACAAAAAAGAAGGCAACAAAACCATAAAACCAGTGGGATACGTGACCCAGTTTTTACTAATGCCATGGATCTTGGCAGCGGTAACAACTTTCAGCTCTCAAGGCGCTCATCAGAGATTTTTAGAAGAAATTTCCCTCTTTCTGTGCTTCATCCTTGAGAACAGTTGTACACAAATGTACGTACTGCCAAGAAACAGTAATGTGAAGGAGGCGTGTCTATGAAGAGGGCATAGTTCTCTCTGGTAAAAGAGGGCTTATAGAAGTTTGGTAAGGAGGCATGGTCAGATATTTAATTGCAAGTCTACATATTCCATTTGAAAACGCGCAGGTAATGTATTTATGTCAACTGAAAATATAGTCGCTTGTAAAAAAAACTGATGATTTTTTTGACATTCTTGATACCTGTTCTCAAGTTCCATTCTTTGCTCTTCACTGGGCTGTGTTTAGAAAATGTATCAAAATGCACATGCATCACCCAAGTTAGCACGGCACTGCACCTACCTTGTGCCCTAGTTTTATCCCAGGCTGTGGCGATGGCGGCTGCTGAGCAATGGGGGCACACCCAGGGCTGGGCTGGCTGGTGGGGAAAAGCTGCTGCCATGATGGCATGGGGCAAAGGGGTGGCTGCAGGGTCCGGGCAGTGTGAGGGCTGGGGGAAGCTGGTTGGAAATGCCTGAGTTAGTACTTAAAATGAGTGTTAGGGGTACAAACGTGTCTTTCTTACATAGTATTCTGACAATAGCCACGCTTTAAGCAGTTCCCCATTTGCTGGAAGTGCTACAATAATGCACTTTCATTAAGTGGCTTTGAGCTAGACAACGTATTGCTACATTCGCCTTTGTTAAAATTAACTCTGATGCAATTCTTTCTGTTACCAGAAGTGGGTTATTTAATCACCATAACCCCTTTGGTTATATGCTCTGCTGCCTGCTTGTGGAAGAGGAATTCCTACTCCCTGCGCTTCTTTCTGGGACTGACTCTGAGAGGGAAGGATGTGCTGGGTACTTTTCAGCCATCGTTTGTTGCAGTGGGAACTAAGAATTCAGTGCTTATGGAGCTGGAGAGTGTTTCTCCAAGTATCACATGATTCAGCTTTGTAACTTTTCAGAGAAGGACTTAAATGGCATTTAAAAATCCAAACAATTATATGCATGCTCCAAAAAAACCCACCTGTAGTAACTGTAATGAGGAATAGAATAATGGAAAACAGCATTTTACAGCATATAGCCAGTAGGATAATGGCCAATGGGAGTCTTGCTCTGGAGATGTGTAGTGTGTGTGTGGCCTATAAAATCTAGGACAACAGCAGCAGTGTGTGAGCTGGACTGGACACTAATAAAACTTGGTAGCAGTGTTTAAAGGTGGTGACATGTTTCAGAAGTGAGAGCTGTGTTATACATCTCCTAATCTGAAACATGTCTAGATTTCAACTTTTAGCTTGGATTGAGTAATATAATAAAGCTGTAGCTATTTCAATTGCATTTTTTTTTTTACCCATAATTTCTTTTTTCTTTTTTATTTATTACTTCTGTTGATGTAATGTTGTGTTTTCAGCACTCCTGGCTGAAAGATCTGCTGTGGAACCGGGTCTGCCATTTTAAGCCTGGTGACATCTATAGGCGCCAAATAGGAGATTAATTTAAGATTATATTCTTTGCTCTGAAATCTTACATTTCGTGATGAGTTTGAAAACAGGATGCCAGAGAGCATTTTCTCTCTTACAAAGTAGGAACCTTCAATAACATGTTTTTAGAGAGTAATTTGTTTAATCTCAGGAGACAGTTGCAATAATCTAAAGTCATCTAAGTGAAAAAAGTCAGAGCAGTGCCACCTGGGTCAGGACAAACATTTAAAGAAGCAGCGTGTTAATACTTAAAGGATTTATTCATGCATTTTTTATAACTTCTTGCTTTTGTAGTTGAATGTAATGAATGGATCTCCAAGAGGTTGAGTCATCATGCCCGTAGCTGATGCCAGTTTCCAGGCATTAACTTTAATTATTGATGCTTTCTCTAATAGACCTGATGGCACATATTTAAAGTAAAGGTTCTGTCTTACTAAAGGCATGCCTTGCTGCCAGGCACGCAGGCTGTCAAGGCAGAGGTAGAGAAGGAGTTTCCACATGCTTTTTCTTTGTTTCCCAGTTTTTATTCTTTAATTACTCTGCCCAGTGCTTTTACCTGCAGGCTGTGTTTTATTTGAATAAGTTTATAACTAGAAAAGCAAGCTAAGTGTGAGGGGTTTGATGGGTCTTTTGCTCCAGCACTTCAGGAGGCAGCATGATCCTTCACTTTTTGCATTATTAGGTTGCTGATCAGCAATATCCAGACTGACATGTGTGTCCTAGGTATTTTCAAGGCACTGGTCTTGTGCTTCATAGTGCCTCACATTTGCAGTCTTGGGGATTTTCTTCGCAATACCATTTTGGGCAGGTAGCTGGGTATTCCTCTCATTAGGCGGAACGAAGGGGCAGTGGAAGATGCAATGAGTTAGATATCAGCTTCAGGGGTAAAATGTGAGTTAAGAATTGTTGACACAAGTTGAGACAGAAAATGCACATTAATTTATAATTTCACTCTAATCAATGTAAACTCATTTATAACTCCTCAATTCTGCACCTGTGCAGATGAAGAGGTAGGAGAGAAACGCTGCAGCTTTCTCTCTGAATCTCAGTAAAAAACTGACCTGATAACAAAAGGCTTAATGAGAAACGTATAACAAAAAGGAGACTATAGAACATGAGCAAGTCACTTCCAGTTGTTGGCTATCTCACTTCTGTGCAACATCAGGTGGACACCAGGTGTATTTTTCCGCAGCTTAGTACACAGATTCCGTCTGTGGTGTGAGATTCTTCCTGCTTGGTCATTCAAGCTGTTATGAGATTGTCTTACAAGAAAACAACTCTCCGAAGAGGTTGATCACATGACAACTTATTTCTGGTCTTATAGACCAAGGCAAAGCCATGCAGTTGAAGCAATTGCTGGTACCATGAGAGAGCTGTGTGAAGGTCATGAGCTGCCTGGGGTTTTCCTGCAACCCAGGGATACGTGCTGCACAGCACAGACTGGGTGCAGCAGGTCATCTACCAACTCAGGTTAATACTATGTGGATCACTAACACTGGTGTACAGTGGTCTCCTAGCAAGGATCAGTGCCCCTTCTGTCTGGAAAAGGTAGTCTTCCAACTCCAGAGTGAGTGACCACACACAGACTTTCACCAGCAGGATTCAACCACATGTTCTGGTTACAGCATCCTTGCACACAAACCCTAAATCATAAGTGTAATGATTCCCTTACCTGGGTGCTTTTTTATAAAAGCTGTGAGCAGAAATGTAGTTAGAGATATATTTTATTGTATCAGTCAGTGCTCAGTACAATTTTGTGCCCAAGGTAAAAGCATATAAAGAATAGTGACTACGAATGAAATAAGGCTGAAAATTAGAAAAATAGACTGAAAAGGTTTGGACATCCAGGAACTTCAATTTCAATCCTGCCACTGTGTGGTCATCCTTACCAAGTTTTTTAGCCCTGTATGTCTGCTTCACTTTCTGTAAAAGGAAGTAATTGATGTTCATCCTTGGGAAAACTGATTTCTTACAAGCCTTTTGAAGGTACATCTAGTTTGTGGATAGTGGCTACCCAGTGCTTAGTCTCTATGGTATCATGTAGCCCAGAACACGAGACACATCAAGAAGTACAGCTTTGTCACTGCTGGTACATCCAGAGACGTTTGAACAGAAGGGTCTGGGTTTGTGGTGTGCATTGGCACATAGCAGTTTCTCAGCCTTCCTCATCATTCTCATTCCAGCAGAGACATTGGCTTCTCACAGTTTCAGTCATTTTAATGTAACAGTGATATGTTTCTCATGTCTTGGAAAGTATTTGAGTTTTAAAGATGTTTGGTTGGTTGGTTGGTTTTGTTCTGGTTTTGTTTTTTAATATGCTAAACAATAGAAGATAGAAAATTAGCTTAAAAGAGATACGCAATGATTTCTCATGCTGTGTTACCTACTATATGCATTAAGTATTTACTACTATTTAAGCACGGATTGCTGCATAAGAGACAAATACTGACCTAATGTCTAAATCATCTCATGTGGCAAAATAAGACAATACAGAAATGTGTAGATATGTACGAGTATGACCTGGAAAAAAATCCAAGAAGTATTATTCTATCTGAAGAAATTATAAAGGTCGTGGATGGATTCTATGAGTCAGTAACTGTTTCTTGATAATCTTCTTTTTCCTGAATCTGCCTTCTCCTTTTGGTTTGAATTGACTGACTTTCTTTCAGCCTTGTTAAAGTTCAAAATATGTTTAAGGGATTTTGGCTACCTCAGACAGAAATGTGGCAGATGAGGAGGGTAAACCATGTCTGTCCATAATGTTTAATGTACCATTACCACATTTGCTGTTAAGTTTTAGTCACTGATGTACACATGTAGCTGGAATCTCAGTGTGATGTGGACTTACTTTTTAAGGCAACTCTGTCAGCCTTGGCTGAGAGAAATGGAAATGTTGGGCACTGTTTTTATGAATGTGAGGTTCTGAAACCCTTTTTTAGATTTTTTTCTATTATATTATCTTTCTCAAAAGTTTACCTTTTTCTTTAATAAGACTGACATCAATCAGGTACTTTTCACAGTAGGATATGACTGAACTTGTTTATTTAGTATTACTTTTTTAATGCTCCTTCTATGACTGGGTGACCAGGCTGGTAGATGAGGGAAAGGCTGTTGATGTAGTCTACCTAGACTTCAGCAAAGCCTTTGACATGGGCTCTCACAGTATTCTGGGGAAGCTGGCTGCCTGTGGCCTGGACAGGTATAACCTCCTTTGGGCAAGGAACTGGCTAAAGGGCCATGCCCAGTGGGTAGTGGTTAATGGAGTTAAGTCCAGCTGGTGACCTGTTACAAGTGGTGTCCCCCAGAGGTCAGTACTAGGGCCCATCTTGTTTAATATCTTCACTTATGACCTGGACAAGGGAACTGAGTGTACCCTCAGTAAGTCTGCAGATGACACCAAGATGGGAGGTAGTGTGGATCTGCCTGAGGGTAGGGAGGCCCTTTAGAGGGATCTGGATAGGCTGAATCGCTGGGCTGAGGTTTATGGGATGAGGTTCAACAAGGCCAAGTGCCGGGTCCTGCACTTTGTCCACAATAACCCCATGCAGCGCTATAGGCTTGGGGTTGAGTGGCTGGATGACCGTGAAGAGGAAAGTGACCTGGGGGTGTTGGTTGATGCTCGGCTGAACATGAGCTGACAGTGTGCCCAGGTGGCCAAGAGGGCCAATGCCATTCTGGTCTGTATTAGAAATAGCATGGCCAGCAGGTGCAGAGAGGTAATCAGCCCCCTGGACTCAGCACTGGTGAGGCTGCACCTCAAGTATTGTGTTCAGTTTGGGGCTCGTCACCACAAGAAAGAGAAGGGCAACAGAACTGGTGAGGGGTCTGGAGCACAAGTCTTATGAGAAGCAGCTCAGGGAGCTGGGATTGATTAACCTGGAGAAGAGGAGGCTCAGGGAAGATCTCATTGCACTCTACAACTTCCTGAAGGGAGGCTGTGATGAGGCTTGACCTCTTCTCACAGGCAACAAACAGGACCCAAGGAAATGGCTGTAAGTTGCACCAGAAGTTTAGATTGGACATAAGAAAGAACTTCTTTTCCTAGAGAGTGGTCAGACACTGGAATGGCTGCCCAGGGAGGTGGTGGAGTTGCCATCCCTGGCAGTGTTCAAGAGGTGTCTGGATGAGGAGCTACTAGATATGGTTTAGTGGCTTGTGGTAGCAATGGAAATGGGAGGATGGTCGGACTGGATGATCTTTTAGGTCCCTTCCAACCTTGTGATTCTATGATTCTATGAAGTTTGTTTCTCTCAGATATTGTTCTTCTTAGCCAGTCACCACAGAAACATACTTATTCACACTCTCAGCAGTATCTTTTTGCTTGCAATGCTCTCACGCTTATTTCATTTTTCCTTCTTTTCCAATGCATGTATGACTTTCAGCGTCCTGTGACTATTTCATTCTCTGCCACTAGAAGTCAGCATTGCTCTTGTTATTTGTACGGCATTTCATAGCGAACTGATTCGGCTGTTTTACTTCAGCCTCAGCCAAGCAACGATTCACTGGTGGAGTCTAAGAATTTAGTCTGCTTCTCTTTAACAAATGATCTTGAATGCTCTGACACCAAAGCTTTCAAGGAAATTCAAGGTGAATTAGTGCATGTTCTCTTCTTAATATATTTATGGCCTATACAAGGAGTTAATTCAGGGGAATGAGTGTCCCATCGCACTGTTATTTAAAGTATATTACAGGGTAAGGTTTCACACAGTAGCTTATTCAACAGTGTCAAAAATATTTCACTAATAAACCAGTCTCTCACATAATTGTTACACTCTGTCACATCAATGATTTGTAGTGATATTTACAAAATGATTTATCATTCAAAATGATGGAATAACTTCAAGTGTAGAAATGCTTAAAATCCTTGACTGTCTGCATAGGCAGAACATTACTTGCACATAAAAGCTGACCGGGGACAAGCATCACTCCCTGATAAATGTACAGCCCATTGAATACGTTTCACTTGGAAAGAAGCTCAATGCTTGATTGCTCTGTGAATCACTTTGAACTATTCATCATACTCATGTTTATGAGAATGTTATGAACTGTGGAACATCTAGCAATAGGAAATAATAAGCTTGTTTGCAGAAATCAACATATGAATTTGTTCTCCCAACCCAACACAGCCTCCACATTGCTCTGATGTGCTCTGTCTCTGTAGGACAGTATCAGCCTGTGTCAGCACAGCCCTGGGCTTGAGGGTGCGTATCCCTTGTAGGCACGATCAGTGCTAATGCAGTTATGGGGCTTCTGGAGCTGTGTCTGCACACAACAGGCTTGAAGCACAGGCAGAGTAAGCACCATTGCACCCATCTGTATAGAGCTGCCTTGAGGTTCTGAAAAGGGAGGTACTGGAACAGCCTAACGATTGCAGCCAGGCTCCCCTTAACCTTCTGACTCTGCTCTGATTCATACGGAACTTGTTAAGCTGATGACTGAAGTTACATATGTTGCTTCCTGATACAGAAGGAGTCTGATCTGCATGATGGAAGATTTCCCCATCTTTTGTCCAACAATTTGCTATGACTTAGCTGAAGTCAGTGGGCTCAAATACAGGGAGAAGAAAGCCTCAGTGTTTGTGATAGCAGTGATGTGTTATAGGCTCCCTACTGTGATCAAGCACAACTGTGTGCATTCTGCTGCCTTGCTGGAAGTTGGGAAGCTCTTTCAGGGTAAGCTCACATCAGCTTATCTGAGATGTGCAAAACTCCACATAGATGCAGCTATTTACTAACTGAATAAGATAGGGTGCACTTTCATTTCTGCGTTCCAAAAAATTCTGAGGGTAAATGCACGTTTTCATGTATGTGTGACATAAAGAAAATGAATTTTGTTATAAATGTATGCCTTGAGCTACTCTTTCACATCAGGGACTTCATATCACCTGGTCTACTCTCTACTGAACTGGCCATGAAAGTCAAACATAAAATTAGTCCAGTTTGGAAGTCTTCCAATTGCCTCTCCCAGGGCAGGCTCTGTATCCCACCACGTGCAGGGTGCCTAGAATCACCTTCTGTCTGTGTGATTTGAAAATCATTTGCTGTTCTTCATTCCAAAGCAAAAGGCTGCCAACTTGTCTTTTCCTACTCTCTCCTCAATTTTAACTTGCTTTTGGGAGAAAAATGGTTGTCTGGAAGGGAGAAAAGCTTCTATCACCTGATATTTCTTGAAAAAAAATCTTAAAGAAAATCCAAAAGGGCTCAATTGTTTCCTTGGAGGCTCCCTTTCTATCCTTTCTATGGCAGGGAGATGGCCATGCCATCAGGTTTTGTTGATTCTTTTCTGTTCCACAGGCCCATATCTAGAAAAAGTTGTTTGGGAGAAATGACACCAGGAAAATTAACAGATTGAGTTGTCATCCTTTTGCAAAGCAATCCAGTTTTGTTTCATTAAGCGACAGATGTATCATGAAATTAGGATTCATAAAGCATTTATTGGGTCATTCCTAATGTTATTCCATATCTGTCTAATCTTTACAGGGAGATTTTCTTCCTCTCCCTGGTCCAATTCAATTTAAAACAAAAATAGTCTGGATTTTGCAGGACAGAAACCTTAAAAAAAATTTAATTTTTTAGGGCTTCTGGACATTAAAAGAAATTGAATCAGGCACCTCATGAGCACACTGGTCCTTCCTCTGCAGATCTCCTTAAATTTGTCAGATGATACTGTAATTTCCAGTTACTGCTGCTTGGTTGGAAAGGGGTAGGTCACATGGAAAACTGATATAATTATTAAGATACAGAATGTTACAGTGACGCAATTATGGGATTTAATTATAGTAAAATGGATAGTTTTATCAAATGCACACCAGTGGAATGCAGCATATTATGCACACAAACTTTTGTCTGCCTACCCTTTCTGTGGTGCTCTCCTCACCTTGCCACCATTTGTCCTCATGTCTTTCAATGACAAGAGTGGCTACATGGAGCCATCAAGCATCCCGAGTGCTGTGTGGAGAGGAGCAGAGTGATGGTGCTTTCTTCTTTTCTCTTCAGGAACTGCTTGGCCTTATTTCTGTGTATTTGTTAGCACACTACATACTTTGCTCTCTTTACACAGAATTTGTGTTCTGAATATGCACAAGGGTTGATTTTCAAAGGAGCCTATTGTCTCGCTGCCAAATTGCAACTTGGCTTCATTTTTGGTGCCTTCAGCCCAAGAGTATGGTCCTAAATCTCTCCACAAAATATTCTGCAGATTAAGTACCTAAAAATGACCACAAAGCTCCAAACTGAGAACAAGGCAATAGGGTATGCTGAGAACTGTGGTGAGTTTGCTACTCATTTCAGGCATCAGATTGACTTCTTGTGATGAGATAGAGCTGGCAAAGCCCGTACATCTCTGTTCTGTTTCAAAGCATACATGGACTCTGCTCCGAGCAGAGTTTTAAAGCTGTGGCTTTTGTTTTACAGTAGGTCTAAAATCCTACAGATACTTGAACTCTCAGCTGGTCCAAGTGAACGTGTGCAGGATGAGTGGGATGCCCTTCCCCTTTGTCTCTCCCTCCTCAGCTGCACAGCTAATTGTTGCACCTTGTCTTGAAATCCAGGTGAGCCACCAGCTGTGTAGTGTATTCTACTCCACAGACTGGGATTTGGATGCTCTCCAAGACAGCAGGAGACACAGGCTAAATGTTTCCTAGGCTGAAAAGATCTCCCCCTTTTTGCGTATTAGTGTTTGCATTCAACATGGCCTCTGTATAGCTCTGTGCAGTCAGGATGCAAGGTTTTTGCTCAGCTGTCTAAATACAAAGCTTCAGGTGCACAGGAGAAGTGTCAGCATGTGGCTGTACCTCAGTACTTAAGCCTGAAGCACTAGCTGAAAGTTGAAAGCAGTCTTAACATCTCAATAATCAGTCACTGGAGGTTTGTTAACTAAGAAGACGTTCAAGGCTGGAAAGATGACTGATGGTACCTGAAGAGCCATGTGGGAAGCACTGCATATTTCGGGAGTCAAGACTTATGACTGAGATTTTACATTTTAATTAAAGGCTGATTAAAGAACCTGAGGATGGGAAAGACTGTTTCCCACAAACTCAAAAATTCAGAGTAATCAGAGCAACCTCAGAATATACAGCTGGTGTTTATGAGCCAGTTGTCTTAATTTTCTTAATTTAATTCACTGAAAAAAAATAATCCATATTTCTTTAAGCAGAACCACGTGGATGCCTTCAGGAATCAGAAGAATTCCCAGTGTTTATCCAGCAGAGCAATTCCTTGTCTAGTTTGGGATTTAGCTTAATAAAATGAAAGAAAACTAACCTCCCAAATTTCATTATGGTATTCTTTTAATCTCATTCTGAGGTTCATTTAAGAGAATGGATCATATCAGCTTCAGTATTGCAATCATGACTTCTGCCACACAATTATGCCTTCTGGCCTGCTGAACTTCTAAAGGCATTTTATTCATCTGCTCATAGAATGACACTTTTCAAGGAGCTACAGCCTAAGACAGGGAGCCCAGTTCTTGATTTAGGGTTGACTTTCTCTTAGAAGTTCTTAGAAGGCGTAGTTGATGTAAAGCCATACCGAGGCACATAATTTCAATTGGTTGTTTTCCTCTGCCTCTGTCTTGTCTTAGGGTAGATGAAGATGATCCCCAGTCTATGGCGGGGATAGATGCAAAAAAGACTGGGATCTCAGCCATAAGTCATACAGCTTTGTGTTTTAAAAATTACCCAAAGAGAGCTTGCATGACCTTCTTGCATGTTGCTGCATAAGTACTGATAAAGCTCCTAATTACAATAAACATGTTTTATTCAGCTCTAACCTGGTGCTAATGTGAGCAATTTGATTGATTTGGTCAGGAAGATGGTCTAGTCTGGTACTGCTGAAAAAAATGGCTCTTTATTATGATGATTGGTTTTTATTTGCTTGCTATTTATCCATTTAGAGCTGATGTTGTGCATATGGCCGGATGTCTAAGAAATAACATTAATCAGTTGTTACTTGCATATTTTAGGCTGGTAAGGAAGAACTGAAGTTACTGATGCACCTTTAGCCAAAACTGAACAAAAGCAAAGTTTTTTTGGAAAAGGAAACCTTGACTTCAGGAGTCACATGATCATTTGGAATTAATTGCCCTAATTTTTTGCTTGAATGTACTCATTCCGTCCTGGTGCTCAAGATGCAGTATTGCACAGTGAGACAAGGACATTATGCATAATTGGAAAGCTCATGCCAGAATTTATCGTATTAGAAGCAAATTTAAAAAGTCAGAGAGCATGAATCATTTCCTAAATTAATTAATGCATCACTTGCTAACTGTCATTAAAATCTTGTTTACTCAATCCAGTGGCAGAGCTAATGAAGAAGATGTATGTCCTTCTAAAACTAATGAATATTTTAAGCACTTTGTTCCTTGAAAATCTTCCTCAATTGATTTAACAAACAATGGCAGCATCATGTCGCACTCCCATGCAGAGCAGCCAACAGTCACTTCTTTTCTGTAAGCTCCCTTATTGCATTATAAAATTTGCCTTTAACCAATCAAACTGTACAGTCTCTTTCAGGCTGTTTTGTTGGTAGTTTAGGTGGGGAGATTCTACTCTGATCACTTGTCTGTGTCAGATTATTCTTACAAGGATTTAAACTTCTTACGCACAATAATTTGCATGTCAAACAAGATCTCCTACATCCAGTTCTGCAGCGTACCAATAATGCAGCTCTTACAGCAAACTGATTCCCCCTTGCTATATCTCTATTGTCAGTTAAAATTTCCTTTCTCAGTCTTGCAGGTGTTACTCATTTCTTCTTCAATCATTCTTTAAAGGACTGGATATTCTTTTGGTTCTCATCATCAAGCTGTAGGTGTTCTTCACAATACTTAATGGACCTAGAATACCTGAAAGATAATTTCTGCACCATGTGTCTTTCATCATGGGGATATCTTTAGTCTTTAGTGCAAACATCCTCATTAACGCTGCTTCTGATGCTTTTTATCTGGTGGAGATCTAACCAGAAATTTTGCACGTATTTGCAATTATATAAAGTTGAGTTTGAAAAGAACCATATAATAACGAACAAGAACACTATATATTGTTCATTATCACGGTAAAAATAACAAATTAGTACAGGAGTTGTACATTGAAAAAACAAAACTTTGGTCATTGTTTTACTAAAACAAGGAGGATATCCTCCTGAGATACATACAAGGTAATAATAAATGGGATCTGAAGAACATGCACTATCCATGCTGTATGCCTGGGGCATGGAAATTTCCAGCAAATTAAGATGACTTGATCCTTATTGATGCACCTCACCAGATAAACCTAGAAGTTATATGCAAAGAAGTAGCAGATCTCAGAATCAAGAGATCAAGGGATCAGATTTACATCCCAGAGTAGCACCCAATCAGACTTTGTTCTGATGGCAATCACACTGTGCTCTCTCCTGAGAGCCCCACTTGCTTGAATGTGAAGATAGAGACAGCTAATGAGCAACGCTGTAGTATTAGGCTAGAACTGTAGGAACATTCAAGGTTTGAATTACAAAGTGGATAACAGGCTATTAATATTATCACGTAACTCATAGGTTTCTGAAAGCAGTGGTTTTTATTCAACAGACTTTCTATATTCCATTGTGCAGCATTTTTACAAACCTCTAGATGCTAACAAGATTGCTGTAAGCCAGTGTCTGTAGGATTTGTAGGCTCAAAGTGTCTCTCCTTTTGGAGAAGTAAAATAATGAAATGCTTTTCCCTGTGAAGCTTGTCAACATATATTTAGGCAGATTCCTTTGGAAAATTCTTTGCTTATTAATGGAACAGGAAAAAATGTTTTTAAGCACCCAGCTTTTCATTAACCTGGGGAATGTACTGTTTTGTTTCATTCATATATCATAACTGCTGCTTTAATAAAACAAATCTAATGGGCAGATTTTTTTGAGATACTGCCTGTGTACAGCGCCTAGTGACTTTAAATGGAGCTCTGGCTGCTTGATGTAGCTGAGAATGGCTGTTTAATCCTTCTTCAGAGACTGATAATTCCTTATGAAGGTGGAAAAAAAGAGACTGAGGCCTTAATATTTACTACTGAAAAACATTTCCTTAATAGCATTGGTACGTACAGAAGCACACATGCAAATATGATCAGTTGATAAAGACTGAGGTGGAAGCAAGTAACATAGTCCATATTTTAAGAAGTTGCAGTGAGAGGCAGGGTTGGTCTCTTCTCACTGGTGGCTGGTGACAGGACAAGGGGAAATGGCCTCAAGTTGTGCCAGGGTAAATTTAAGTTGAATATCGGGAAAAACTCCTGTACAGGAAGGGTAGTTAAGCACTGGAATAGGCTCCCAAGGGAGGTGGTTGAGTCACCATTCCTGGATGTGTTTAAAAACTGTTTAGATGTGGTGCTCTGGGACATGATTCAGTGGAGGGTTGTTTCTTAGGGCAATATGGTTAGGTTGTGGTTGGACTCAATGATCGTTAAGGTCTTTTTCAACCTGAGCAATTCTATGATTCTATGTTTTTAAGTACAAAATAGCAGAGAACAAAAACTTTAACGAGAGACTAAAATTGTGAATAAAATAATTATCATGAGCAAGCTGAATGCCTATGGCGGGCTGTTAGAGACAGAGGCAGCAATGGGAGCCTTCTAATAGGTGCCTGCTACAGATCACCCACTCAAGTAGAGCCAGCTGATGAGGCCTTCTACCTCATTCAGCTGGAGAGGCTGCTGTAAGGACGCTTGAGATCTCTACAGAGATGTGTCTCTTCTGCCCTTTTCTTTCACATACTGAGCCTACAGCCAACTCACTCCTGCTCAGGTCTGTATTAATAGTGTGGATCAGAGATGAGGAAAAAATGATTTCACAAATTCAAAAAGATTTTCAGAATCTTTGGGACAAGGATAGGAATCTTCATTCCTCAAAGCTATAGCAATCCTGTAACTGTAGGGATTATTGTCTTGTCTCCTGCGTCAGCAAAGATTTGAGGAAAGCACACCTATGAGGCTGGTCCAGGTTCTTGCAGGCTGTTTTCCCTGGGCTCCTGCACAGGACTTAGCACTGTCAGGAAGCTGACACACAGCTTTGAGTGAGGTCAGAAGCGAGCTGAGACGAGACAAGGCAACAGCAGTTCCCACGTGTCATGTAAGAGTCATGTATCCTAGAGCTAGGCAGTATAATTGGCCTGAGGAATGACAGAACAAGACACCGAACAATGAGCTTCTGATGACACTGCACCACTGCACCAGAGCTCCTCTTGGTTAACTCTGGATACAGAATGAAGTGTGGTGGTGATGGGTCATGTGTGAGCAGAGCGCAGTGGATTGCTCCTGTGTCAGGGTGCAGGTGTGTCGTTTCATCATATGGGGGCCTCTTGTATTGCATATGCTTGTAGTTTCAGGTTGCCTGCACAGTGGCACTTTTTCTAAAAGTGCACTCTTAAGAGGTAAAAATGGAAGGAAGGAAGGAAGGAAGGAAGGAAGGAAGGAAGGAAGGAAGGAAGGAAGGAAGGAAGGAAGGAAGGAAGGAAGGAAGGAAGGAAGGAAGGAAGGAAGGAAGGAAGGAAGGAAGGAAGGAAGGAAGGAAGGAAGGAAGGAAGGAAGGAAGGAAGGAAGGAAGGAAGGAAGGAAGGAAGGAAGGAAGGAAGGAAGGAAGGAAGGAAGGAAGGAAGGAAGGAAGGAAGGAAGGAAGGAAGGGAGGAAGGGAGGAAGGGAGGAAGGGAGGAAGGGAGGAAGGGAGGAAGGGAGGAAGGGAGGAAGGGAGGAAGGGAGGAAGGGAGGAAGGGAGGAAGGGAGGAAGGGAGGAAGAGTGAAGGTGAGTGAAGCTGTTTACAATGTGCTGCCACTAATAGCTATTTTATCTTATGTAATGAAATGAGCACTGCTGAGGCTGGAAGTGCCTCCGTTCTCTTCCCTCAAGGTTCCCACTCAAAAATACTGGGATGCAGTTTGGGGTTTTATAAGCAAACCTACTATACCAAATAGGGCAGAAGAAAAGTTGTGTTCAAGATATCTCAAAATGCCCCTAAAGATGACTGGGGAGAGCTAAATAAGGCTTTTTTTCTTCTTTTTTCTCTTTTCTCCAATGAGGCCTCCAATGAGGTCCTTGAAGAAATTAGGCTTAAGAGTCTAATTCTTTGACAATGTGCCTCTGAAAGTGGAAGGTGCCTCTTGAGACTTCATAATTTTAAAAATTAGTCATACTATGAAAAATATCCCACAAGATCATTCCTGGAATAACAATCAGAAGAGACTGATTATCCACTTACTACAGTTGTAGCTGCTATATTTGCTAAGTACATAGTGTCCACAGGGGTCTACAGAGAAGATGATCCTAGACAAAACCATATTAATATATCTAGTCTATCTGGTGTCTTTGTGGTGTATTTGTGCCTTTCGTGCACATGTGTTTTGGGAAGATGTGAGATGTCTGGTTTGTTATTGTTGCTGTTGAAGTTGCTTCAACACCTGCTTCCCAGAGTGTGAGCAGCACAGGAAGTGTTCCCATATATGTATGGTATATATATGGAGGTATGACCTCCAGGGTCACCCTGCCCAGTTACCTGCATTGTACATCTTCACGTTACCCTGTTTGTGCTTCTAATGGAGACTTCAGTAAGCTGTCTTCAGTGATGGATTAGCAGAAAAAGACCTTAAACAAGATACAGGACAAGATCCTGAGAGAGGCTTATGTACTACATATGGTACTTGTTACCACGTGAAAGTTACTGTACTGCCGCGGTAGTGTGAGGGGAATTATGTTTGAAGTCATGCCTTCTGTCCTTCCCAGCACCCCACATTAGGTGTGTGTCTCAGCTGTGTGTTAAACCTATGCTAAACCTATGTTAAACCTACACCTTCCCTTGCTGTTTCTTGAGAGCCATGGCTGTGGCCTGGGGAGGCCAAATGGGCTCCAGTCCCACAGCCAGGACCAGGGTCTGGTGTGCAGCAGGATAAGGTCAGCAAAATGTCCAGGTGCCAAAGTCTACCTCCGGAAGCCCTACGATCCACTAGTTTTTTACTTGAGCAGTGCTAGGTAGAAGCTCTAGGATTTGACCTTAGAGAAGTTACTAGTTAGAAGTTTGTTTTTAAAAAGCAAGCATTAAAAAAACATCGAAGTAAATGTATCGGCTCCGTGGCTGTGCATTCATTATGAGAAACTAGTTCTGTTTGACAGAGGGAGTTTTATTTAGGGCCAGGATGTCGAGCAGGCATCTTAAAGCAAAGTGGAACCTGCCATGTTGCAGAGACAGCCAATTTAGGAGGGAAATACTGAAAGCCTGGGTCTGTGATGCTTGGGAGATGAGTAGCAGGAAGATTGTTTGTAATGATCTGGATGTCTATGAAGCCAAATAGTACTTAAGGAGCTTGGGGGGGAAAAAAGAAAAAGAAAAAGAAAAAGAAAAAGAAAAAGAAAAAGAAAAAGAAAAAGAAAAAGAAAAAGAAAAAGAAAAAGAAAAAGAAAAAGAAAAAGAAAAAGAAAAAGAAAAAGAAAAAGAAAAAGAAAAAGAAAAAGAAAAAGAAAAAGAAAAAGAAAAAGAAAAAGAAAGAAAGAAAAAAAGAAAACCCAAAGAAATATTAGAAAATAACAATACTGAAGTCTGCCTAATGTCTACTATGACTGATGTGGGAAAGCTGTCTGAAGGAAACTTAGCCTTTAGAGATATATGGAAACTTGCTACTGGAGTTAATATGCAGATGTAATTTTAGCTTCTGTCCTTGTTAATGATACACAACTGCTGCCACCCAACTGTGTAATAAGAAAAAAGAGCATCTCAGCCAAATGGAGAGAAATTAAATTGCCCCATTCTATACTACCAGTCATGATAACACTAAATACATAGCAGGTTGGTTCAGCGTGATAAAAGGGGACACTATTAGTCTGTAGACCCATAATGGTAGTCCTGAGATATTCTTAAGGATCCTATGGTTCCAACTCCTAACAACTTATCTGGTTCAAAATGTAAATGGTTTATTGTTAAAATGTGTTGTTGATTGTTATTGATAAGTGGAAGATTTCAGGAAGGTAAGAATTAAGCAGCCTTTTCACTGAGGCTGCTCTGGATCTGGATCTGCTATAAAGATTCAAGAACAAATACTGTGGTATCCATACTTATCTCATTCACTAATTTAGACTGTCAGCTCAAGATTTTTCTTACCAATAACAACGACAAACCCTTTGCAGATGGAGACTTTCATACTCTGCTGCTGAAAGTATTCTTACCCAAAAACCAGTTTGACTCAAGGCTGCAGTTTTCTTAACACCTTAAAACGTATCAGTTGTTTCAATATATGGAATTCAGTAAAGATAGACAAAATGTATAAATGCATAAATCATAACGTGTAAATCATAATGCTGAGCTCCAGTCTCTTCTCCCCACAAGTATTACTTGCCCAGAGATGTAGTGGATGCTCTGCCCCTGGAGACTTTCAAGGCTGGACCAGGCTCTGGGTAACCTGGTCTAGCTGTGGATACCCCTGTTTATTGCAGGGGAGTTGGACTAGATGGCCTTTAAAGGTCTCTTCCAGCTCTAAAGATTCTGTGATCCTACTTACCTATCTGAGAATATAACTGGAATTGAAAACCTCAACTTCGAGCCCTTCTGAACATCACAAGCCCATGGGCCTTACATTTTACATGGTTTAAACACAACATTCTGCTTCAGTTACTTATTTCTAAGTTTGTTCTTGGTGGAAAAAAGAAATAAATTGTGTATTATGATTAGGGATGAATCAGGACCAGTAAATCAAAACAGATAAAGAGGTTGCACGAATCCTTTACAGCTATCGCCTACGGAATGTGGGAAAACATTTACAACTCCAGAAGACTGATTTCATGTTGGTGAATTGGCTGCATGTCCGGATCTGCTTACAGAGAAAGGTGCAAAACTAGGAGTGCTCAGGAGACATTTGTGACTTCCTATATTCTTAACGTGAACATTTTAATAAAACAAACACATGAATAATGAATACAAAAAAGACTGAACTTAAATTTGCCATTTAGGCAGACAGGTCTTTTCCTCAGCATCCTGAAATAGTTTTTCATATGGAGTAGCACAGCAGTTTGTGTAGCTGTGATGTGAGTCTGCAAAAAAAAAAAAAAGAAAAAAGGCCCCTGAACTGTAATCCTGGCTGCATTAATGTCAATGGAAAAATTGCCAAACAGCCACAATTTTACATAGCTGGGGGAATTCCAAAAGGAATCTGAAAGAGAAGATTTGGTATTACAAAAAGGGATGCTGCCAAACCAGGGAGAAAGATGGGAATATAAAAAACATCCCAGTGAGGAACATTTTATTTCTCAAAGAACAAATACACCAGAATGCAGCATTCCTAGCCATAGTTACTCTACTCTTTGCAGAGGTGTAGGACAAATGTTGCAGTTGCTTTATGACAGTCATCAATACATAGGTTTAAAAAAAGAAAAAGGAGAAGGAAAAAAATAATACGAGTTTGAGTCATCCACAGTATATGGAATTAAGCCCATTTGAGCATTAATAATTTGCAAGTGTTCTTCAGCTGGGGAATGTTGTAAGTCTGCATAAGGTACAGAAGCACTTACAATTTTTCAGAACTCAAATCTGGGAATGTACAGTGTGATATAAATCAGTTAAAATGAATGGAGTGCGTCAATTTTCGTGGAAGATAATATCCCAACTGCCTCTTGTGAATCAAGCTTCAAATATATATATAAAAAGCAACACTTCAGTCCCTAAACAGACCAAAGAATTAAGACTGACGGTCATGAAATTATGCTATCTGAAAGGGGAAAATTGCAAATAACTGTGATTAGTTATTCTGCATAAGCAGCCAGGGCGCAATCATCATTTTGGTGTTACCAAAAGAGTCTCCCCTTCAAATCAGGTTGGAAGCCAGGAGCCCCGTGAATGCGCATGGAGCCTGGTACTGATAGAGGGAAGAAGTTGTGTGTCCCTTGTCCCATTTCTCCCTGTCCGTCAGCTATAGCTGTGCTCCAGTAGTGTGTATTTACTGCCTTTCTGTCCTGTGGCAGGTACAAGGGGTGCAGCAGTGGCCCGTGAATGTGTGAGTGTCTTTGTAGCAACTAGAGAAAGGGAAGATGCCTCCATGTACTGAAATAAGAAAGAGGGAATTAAAAACTGAGACATCTCTTCTTTCAGACACCTAAGAAATATTTTCTATACACGTATTATTCTATGTGATCTCAATATTTGTGAAAAATAGGTAATATGTTAGGAATAACAAACCTTTTAAAATACTCACTTCAGTAAGAGTGCTATCCTGTACCAAATATGTTTGTCCACGGGGCTGGAAAACAAACACACGCACAATGTCAGAGGGACGCAGTCTAGATAAAGAAGCAAGGCAAGGCAGTGTGCTTTTATTCTTTCGCTGAGTGTATTTGAATTGAAGCCAAGCTTCTATTTAGGTAATAAGTTGTTAATAAGGTTTGTAAAGCTGGCAAATGTGTAACTGTCGTGCGTCTACAAAGGGCTGCTCCTAGTCTTCCCCCAAGTACACATCATCACTGCCCAAAGCCTGTTTCTCATGCTTGGCTGATCTTTGTAGTTTGATCCCAACTGCTGTTGCACAGAATACTGCATATACAACATGCAGTATATATGCTATATAGATACAATATTCTATGCGCAAATTTTCAGCCCTGAGCACCTAGCTACTGAGCTTGTCCAAAGCAAAACTTCTGTTGGTGAACATTTAGGTAATTCACTGATTCCTCTTTTCAGTGTAACTGCTGACCAACACAGCATCTGTACAGTTTTTCTCCTTTAAACATTTGTGAAAGTCAGAAGCTGCCTCTAAACTCATCACAAGGAATCAGTGCCCAAAGCTGTCAGGTCCTGTGTGTCTAGTGAAGTGTTAGTTCTCCAAGCACAAAATACACTGAGGTGGGAGCTTTAAAATCAAAATTTCCAAACCAGACACTAATTATATTGAAAACTGATCGGGCTTCATCAACTGTTAAATCAATTTAAAGCTAGTGAAACTCTGTTACTTCACCTGTGTCAAACCAGAGTAGCAGAGAGAAACTCCTACTTGTTTTATTTGTATTTTTTAAGCAGGTACTGACCAACTGAAACTGGTGCATGTATTTTCTGTCTCTTTTAGTAATTTAACTATTGGGGTGACAACTGTATTTTCATTATGAAGTCCATTGCTATCTATATTGAAGTAAATACGTTTTTATTAATTGTGATTCTCAGTCTCTTCCTTCTATTCCCTTTTCCTTGGTGACATGTTTTCTTGTCATGGAAAGGTCATGACATTTCAAGGTGTTCCTGAAGCATGACTCCTCGAAGTAATGAGGTGCAGCTGATCTGACAGTAAAAGTCTGCCACGGCAAATGCAAAAGCAACGCTCAGAAGCTACTCATGGTCACTCTGATGGTGTTGATGTTCTTGGTGCTATTATGGGATTGTCCAGAAAGGACAAAAGAAGCATGATTTTCTGACACCGCGTGCTGTTATCTTAACCTCTGTTTTCACGCAGCTTGTTAATTTACATAGTGATTCAAACTCAGACAAACTTAGTGCTGTTTTAACCTTAAATGAGGTTGCATCAGGAATGGCTGTAAAGAGGTTTTCAGTTCCATTGTGAGCCTATCATAGAATCATAGAATCACCAAGGTTGGAAAAGACCTCCAATATCGTTCATGAAGTTAGTGACAGCATGAGGTGAGAAATCTCTACAGAATGCTGCTCAGCTTTAAGATAATCAAAGATATGATGCATATAAGGGTTTGATTCTTTCCTAAGTTACAGGTTTTCATTATAAAGTCAGTGAAAAGTTCACGTAGCAGATCATGCTGTCTGTGATCAGATAGGTGAGACACATTAAAAACTCTCCTTTGTGATAGTTAATTTTCAAGACATCACTGTGTAGGCTAATGGCTGCAGTGCTGTTCATCTCAAGAGAATTGAAGAGCTGGCCTTCCAGTGTCCAACTCTGCACAGAGAAATGCGTTACCTCTTAAACTGCAGAGATAGAAGGAGCAATCTTGCAGTCTCCCAAATCAAGAAAAGGGGAATTTATTGAGTTTTGATATTCAGAGAACTGGGCTAAAGACTCTGTGGATTGTTTTTTGACATTCTTCTGCATTTTGTGTTTGGTTTAATTAAAAAAATATTATAGGATTGGCTGTATTTAGGAATTGACAGCCAAGACAGCAGAGTGTTGGGATTCCACTGTGAACCACAGAACAACTCAGGCAGGACAATGCTCAGCACTGAATTAAGTTTGGTCAGGACTTTATCCAGTTGGGTGTTGAGGACAGAGATGTCATTTCTCCCATCAGCCTGGTCCAGCGCTTGAACTTCCTCATGGTAACAGCTTATTTCCTCATAATCTTTCTCCTCAGACTACCAAGCCAATACTTACATGCAGCTTCTATGAGAGATTTCCAAGGTGCCTTCCTCCCAGCTGGATTTCTATTGTCAGTGAAATAAACAGAATTATTGCTATGTCCCAGCATTGGTTTGTATTTCCTTAAGAGAAAAGATCCCAATGTAAAATCAACTCATCTCACAGCTGTGTTGAAGCAAGATGACATTTTCTGAGTGTCAGCAGTGTCACCTTTAGTGCATTTTCTTTTCCAGGTAGATCTAATCATCCTGGTTTTAAAGCAATCCCAGACATTGATGAATCATGGGTTTTATTTGAGAAAACTGTGATGGAAGAACTGTCTTGGAGATGAGCCATTTTCATTAAATTTTTACTTATTCATGAGGAAAGAGCTGAGACATTGTCTTGGCTAAAATAAGAAAATTATATTCTGGGAAAATACAGGCTTAATTATGCCTTACATGGCTTATTTATTGTTGTTTATCTCTTATTTGTAGGGAAATACCTCTAAAGACTTCCAGGAAGTGAAAGTGTTTATCAATCAGCCTAGAGAAGAGGAGGTTCAGCCTAGAGAAGTGGAGGCTCAGGGGAGACCTCATTGCTCTCCATAACTTCCAGAAGGGAGGCTGTAGTGAGCTGGGGGTCGGCCTCTTCTCTCGTGTCATTAGTGATAGGACTAGAGGAAATGGTTTCAAGCTATGGCAGGAGAGATTCAAGCTGGACATTAGGAAGTATTACTTCTCAGAAAGGGTGGTCAGGCACTGGAATGGACTGCCCAGGGAGGTAGTGGAGTCACTGACCCTGGGGGTGTTCAAGGAACGACTGGATGTTGTGTTGAGGGACATGGTTTAGTGGGAGCTATTGGTAATAGGTGAACGGTTGGACTGGATGATCTTGTAGGTCTTTTCCAACCATGGTGATTCTATGATTCTATGAATTAAGGCTTTGAAGAAGGTCCATTTAGAGAGGCTGAGTTCTGAACTGAGTCCCTTCATGGATCCTTGTTCCAGTACAAGTATCTTGTGCATTAAGAGTCAGTAATATATGGAGGATGCCCTGAAGATGTGCAATGCCTAAATAGACATTAACTGATTATTGAGATTTCCCTCAGCAAAGTTGAATTCCCCAGAACACAAACAAGAATCCAGGCATGCAACTTTCTCACTGCACAGAAGAGGAAATTAGCATTAGCACACACTGAGCCTTTCCACATTCTCTCTGGACTCTCTTGGTGCTTAAGTTTGTATGTAGGTGGAAAGATTCCTCATAATTTTTATTAGATCTAAAATCTTAGAAAAAAACATTGTGCACTGACACTTTGGGCAGTGTGTGCATGTGCATAATCTCTTTATGCACATGCATGAAGAGGCTTCTTCTATGTAGAAGCCTCCTGACCTTGGCTTCTACAAAGACGGAGAAGCCGTTGGTTTCACATACTCAGCTGTTTGATTTCCTCTGCACTGGCTGTAATTAACATTTATTCAAGCAACATTAGGAAGAAAATAAATATTTCAAAGCAGCTAATTACAGCATCCAAAACATCCTCTAGGCTATTTTTTAGGATGTGCTTTGTTCCTGCAATAGTGTAACAGTAATTTCATCAAGCAATTAAACAAAGCAAAAACAGACACGATACAGAAAGACACATTTTTTCCTCCTGTTTGCAAGAATGCTCACTTGCATCTCAAAGAATCATAGAATTGAGTTGGAAGGGACCCTTTGGGCCACCCAATCCCACTCCCCTGCAATGAATAGGGACACCTACAGCCCCATCAGGTGCTCAGAGTCCCATCCAACCTGACTTTGAATGTCTCCAAGGATGGGGCATCCACCACCTTCTTGGGCAGAGTTCCAGTGCCTCACCGCCCTTACTGAAAAAGCTTTTTCCTTATATCCAATCTAAATCTCTCCCTCTTTTCATCTGAAACCATTTCCCCTTGCCCTGTCACAAAAGACAGTTTTAATGTTTTCATGCAAGTGGATTCAGCATAATAGTTCGATGTGCAACATTAAAACAGATATCACATAAATTCAACCATGCGACCTCTGTGCATTTCTGAAGTCTTCCATCTGAGAAGATACCGTTTTTGTGCTGTGCATAAAATGTTATTTGCACCTCAAGGCAGGATAAGAACATTGACTGGGATTAAACTTTCAAATTTATAAAATACCGTCCTTTATTTTCCCGTGCAATCTTTTGAACAGTTTAATTAGAAGGTATTAATTAGCAAAATGCACAACAGATTAAATCCCTCCAAAGGCCAAAGCTCAGGGTGCTAATTTATGTATTTGGATTGAGATAGATGAGGGAGATACCTTTCAGCTCTAATGACTACCAGTTTATGATGATGCCTTCTAAATAAATATCTGTTTTTATTAAGAGAAACCAGAACCAAATGCAGTTCCTTGTTTTGGATTAAAACACCTCTTTTAACTGGGTAGATGTGAATACAATAACAAATACAAAATACAAAATACAGGCTTTTTAGATTTCTCTTCTGATCCAATAAATAGTATTTCCATCAACACAAGGATTAATTCTGTCTCCACTCACATCAAGAAAAGCTTTGCTATTAAACATGATATAGAAGATCCTCCTATGACAGATACACTGCGCAGCCGGCACCAGCCCAGCACC
This sequence comes from Coturnix japonica, assembly GCF_054131305.1. NCBI lineage: Eukaryota > Metazoa > Chordata > Aves > Galliformes > Phasianidae > Coturnix > Coturnix japonica. The sequence continues at coordinate 67,128,794 of NC_140666.1, forward strand.
CTGCTGTGCTTCTTGTGTGCTGGTGGTGCTGCATTGAGTTTTGAATCCTCAGATGGGCTGTACCACCATATCGCTGTGTTCTGCCTCCTGGTGTGGCAGTTCAGGTGTGTGTGCACCTTCCCTGCTGTCCTAGGGCTCACCCACTGTCAAGATAAGAAGCTGATTTCCGCTATGATCGCAAAGTTGGGGCTGTGCAGAGCTTCCTCTGCTGTCATTCTGGGGATTAAATGCAACAGCGCTGCTCCTTCCAGTAAATTCTCTTTCCTTATTAGAAAGAATTGCAGTTCTGCCCTAGAATTGCAATTCTGCCCATGGTGTAGATGGGGAAGCAGAGTCAGCCACAAACACACCTGGCGGCTTCTTTATCACCTGGCTTCATCCTCCTCTCGATCAGAGCTGCTCGCACCTCTCCAGCTGCCAGGTGGGGTTCCAGTTTTAGCATCAGGCAATGCCCGAATCTCACCTCCACCCCCCCTAGTTCACCTCCACCCCCTCCATCCGCGGCAAGGGGCAGCCGGCCACAGCTGGGGTTGTTCTTTCAAAGCATCTTTTAAAGCGAAGAGTTTTTTTCCCCGAGGGGTGAGGTGAAGAAGCAAAGACCGCCCGGTTTCCGTCCCGAAGCCGAGCGGGGCCACGCACAGCCGCAGGGGGCCGGGAGCGGGGCTGAGTCACCGGCGGAGCAGAGGGGGTCTGCCCCGGGCGGGGGGGGGGGTGGGGAGGCCGGCGGGGCGGGCAGGGCGGCTGACGTGCGCTCCGTGAGTCAGGGTGATGCTCGTCCACGTGTCAGGGAGATTTAAAAAGTTTGTGCAGGGAGCGGGGCACGGACAGCGTTGTGCAGAGCAGGGCACGGTGGCTATGGCGCAGCTCTGCCAGCAGCAGCTCCCTGCGGCCATCCCCCCGCGAGGCCCGGGCAGCGGCGGGGGGGTGCCGGGTTCCCCGCTTCTCTTGCTTCTCTTCCTCCTCGCCTCCTCCGTGCGTGTCTGCAAAGGTGAGGAGCATCTTCCCGCAGCCCCATCACCGCAAATCTGGGGGGCGGAGGGGTTACCCCGGCGCCCCCGCGAAACCCAAAGCCTCGCAGCGCTCCGTCGGGCTGCGGAGCGGGGTGGGATCCGTGCGGGGGTTGCGGAGGTGCCGAGGCCAGGGCCAGGATGGGGCTCGTCCCTGGACAAGGGTTGGGGTGAGGAGAGGGGCTCCTCCACCTGCCCCGGGGATAACTCTGTCCCGGCCAAACTGCGCTCTGGTAAAGGGGGAAAACGGCTGTTGATCAAACCGATGTGATCGTAGTGGGGATGGACGAAGTTGATCAGCTACTTAAACAGGGAGACCGGTTATCTGTAGTGTCATTGAGAGTGCTGTGTTACACCTGGAAGCCGCTATTTTTATATGAGGGAGCACTCTAAAGTGAGAGCAGCTGATGGGCATTGCAACAAAACACAGTGCCTTGCCCTGCCCGTCCTGCTGTCCCATTCTACATGCACGAAGTGCTTACACCTTGGGGATGAGCGAGTCACTTTCATCAGGAGCTTTTGTGCTGGGTATTTGTAACGCACCACATACTGTGTTAGAAATGAATTCTGGAGATGGGGGAGAGAGGAAGGAGGGAAAAGGAAGGTGAGGAAAGGCAGCGGCACATCACACTGTGTGCTCACAGAGATGACTGAAATCGTGCACCTGGCACTTGCGAAAGCCCCTGTGTAGGTCCAGCAGCGTTCAGGGTGATGGAGGGATGCTGCTTTGCACTGCTGGGACTGCACCTGCCATCAGAGTTCTGTGAGTGAGCTGAGGAGGGTTAAGGAAACCTATAGGGTAGCGAATCATGGTGCACTCATGGCTACCAAGGCACCAGTCCCAGGCAATGCTCCAAAGTGAACACTCTGAATTAAGAACAGAATACAATGACAATAAGAACTGTAGCACCCTTAATTTATTTGGAGCTGTTCCTTGAACTAAAGCACGCATCAAAAAAGCACAGTTTTCATTGAAAGGCAGTTTTACTGCCATGTAAACCTTGCAGAGATTTCAGAAATAAGCAGTTTCTACGCAGGATGAAGTTAAGACTCCCCTCTATCACTGTTCATGCTGATCTCAAGCCTGTGTCAATACCAAAAGGAGCTTTTGCAACATATCTATTATGCCTGGAAGTTATTCCTGTTGCTATTTGTGCTACTTGGAGATGCCGGGTTCACATCCTGCTCACCTGGCTATTCTCATTAAGACTACCTTCATCCTTTTCTTTGTTTAATTTGCCACAATTATTTGGGGAGAGACAAAAAGCACCAGAGGTAACTATAGACTTTATGGGAGGCTGTAAAATCTCTGCTTACCAGTGACTGGTAAAAACAGAGCATGAACTGGCTGGGTATGGTCACAGACAGCAACCTTGGGCACAGGGATAAACTGGATGACTCCTGGCAAACCTTACCATGCCCAGAGCAGACACGCTTGGGACACACTGCTTATAGGATACTCACAAGAATGACCCCTGCTACGCAGTGTTGCTGATCGTTGTTTGTGCTTCCAGGTGTTCCGATGCCATCCCAAGCGTTGGAGGCAGAGCAGGAACTGCAGCTGTGGAAGGAGGTGAGCTCTGCGGGCAGGCTGGCTTTGCCAACTGCAGAAAGGCCGTGGCTCTAGGGTGAGGGCTGGGAGCATCCTTGCCAGCTTATCCCTGGTAGGTCAGGGATACAAGTTGAATACTATTTCTTATTCCAGTCTTTGTTGTGGTCACGCCGTCCCTCTCCATGCTTTCTCTCATATGGAGTTCAGGTGCTTCCAATCCTACTTCTCCCACGTACCTGTTCTGACATTGGAGAAGATGTGAAGCACCTAATTTTCCAGATTTCCGAACAGTATCCAGAGATTTGGTGCTGAGATTTCATGTGGGGAACAGACTGCTTTGGCTCAGCAGAGAGCTCTGTTTGGTGACAGTGATCCTCTAGCTTCATTGACCAGGAGGTCACTGTTCTTGGAAGCAGCACAGTGTCCCGATCGATACTTTTATAGTTGGTGTATGATAGGCACTGACTGTTTCAGCTCATTCAATCAGTCTCTGGCTTCTTCTGTTCTGCAGACAGGGCTGGGACACAGTATTCAGTCACATCTTAGCATCTTAATTCACAAAGTAGAGGATAACACCCCATTGCAGTTTGCCTTTCTAACATTTTTTACTAACCACAACTATACTTTTAATTCTCATCTCTGAAATTTATTCCATGATGTTACTTGTGTGTTGGCATGAGCTCTTTTGTACCCGTTTGGAGCAGATGGAGAATCAGAGCATAACATAGACAGAGGGTTCAGCTTGCAAGTTGTGTGCCCTGCCATTGCTGTAACTTTTCAAGTGTTCTGTTGATATTTAATTTTGTAGCTTCTGATAACATTACAAAGCAAGTGACTCACCCCGGGTACAGCTGCACAGTGTAAATTTCTTCCTTACTGTCAATGCATTTTACAAGTATTGACTCAACCACTGTCATGTTCTTAACCCGGCACTTGAACAAGTCCTGGTGGTGCCTTGCTTCTGGGAGAAAAATGATCTCTTGGGAAGTAACATCCTAAGAGTTACAAGGAGTTTGTGAAAATGAGTTATTCCAGACTGAAAATATGCTGTTTTACAAATTTCTGCATTTATTGATGGGATTTGTTAGTTATAGCATTGGATTACGGTCAGTGATTGCTGAAGAAAAAGGCAAGGTTACTCTTGATTTCAGTGAACAAAATATATGCGTATGGACACTTAATTCTGTGCAAAATTATGTAACACGAGTCGTGTAAGACACTGCTTTAGCAAGTATAGTACAGGGCTAGGAGAGCCTTAAGAACTAAATAGAGAGTTAGATGTGTAGGTACATACTTCTACTCAGCCTGGCAACAAATCCATACTGGAGTTCCTTGGAGTATTCTTCCCTGCTTGTTATTTCAGTAGTTGATCATTCAGCAGAAACACTGCCTCAAAATTAAACTACTATTTTCCAGGAATGATTCTGAGCTCATAAATAGTGGAACTTTCTGACGTCCTTTGATTTCTTTGGTACTTAACCAGTACCAAATAACACGCAGGCTCCCAACCCCAGGCTGCATTTCTGAGGAAAGAGAGAAAATTACTGAGGAGATTAATCAATGGCAATAGGAATTATTAAATTTATATATGCATTTTTAAAAATAAATCAGCATAAACTGTGGCTTTTCTTCAGCTCTTGCTTTTTCCATGCAGGTTTTAGCTGAGAGATACACTGCCTTGTGCTTTGTTAAATGCAAAGAAGTCTGGCTTATCCTGCTGTTGAATTACAGTGATCACTAATAGTTGCTCCAACTGAAAATCAAGTGGATAAACCAACAAATAAATAACAACAAAGAACCCCTCACTGAAAAGAAAAAGTACCTCTTTAACTTAGGCTTCCAAAATGATTTCAGTTTGATTTATGTCCTTCACTGCAGATTTCTCTCTCTACGTGTTTTACTCTGAAAGTAATAAAGCTGAGCCAATATACCAGAGACGAACAAATACAAGATGAATGGAAAAGAGACAAGGGAGGCTGTTACGAACAAAAACTACTTGAGGGGGGAATCCTGTGAGCTATTAGCTTTCCACTCTATCTGATAATGCTTTTTCATAGCCTGTCTCTAGAGAAATGCATTGTCTCTTGTCTTTAAGTACCGATATGCATTATTTGTTTATTGCCTTTTTCATTGAGTGTTTTCTTCACTAAAGAGCGCTGTTTAGGGCTTTTACCCACAATAAAATCATAAGACCCACTGCATCACCCACTTTATTTAATAACAAAGCATTTTGATGCAGTCTGTGAACAAGACAGTGATGGCACCTCTACTAACAATAACAAATATTTCAAAGGAAGAAAACTGGCGCATATCAAATGGGTCGCAATAGATACAACCTATAAGTTACATAATGAAAAGTTAAGCCTTTTCCCCATTAGTTTTAAGCTGTGCAGATTCTATTTGAGTTCTGGTGGTATTTTCTCTTCCATACAGAATACTTTGAGCTCTCAGCTGGGGTAACACTTCTTCCATGATTTCAAGTGTCCTTTATTCCACTTCTTCTCCGATTAAAAACTCCACTGAAAATGATTTGGTATGGCAGGACTCTTTCATCTTGGAGAACATAGAAAGAATATATGAAAAGCAAGTAGAGGATGAGTGGGAATCACTTCTTTGTTACTTCTGCCAAGACAAGATCATGGTAGCGCTGAGTGAAGTGAGCTTTGGAAGGACTGACCAAGGCAAACGGAGATTGTATTTTGTGGAGTGTTTAGGAATGCCTCACCATAGGGTGTTATAGATGCTGAGTTTCCAACGATTCAGAGGGAGATCGGTCCAATTCACAGAACAGAAATCCTCTGAGCCTCATTACAAATGACTTATATTCAACTCAGAGTACCTGCAAAGTTTGCTGGTGGATAGAGAGTATGGCTTTTACTTAATCACAGGTCTCTTCTTAGGCTCTTCCTCAGGTGCTGAGGTTTGACCTTTTTTGGGGATAAGAAAAACAGCTAAACAGCCAGGGGGATTTTAGTATGGTTTTAAACAAAATCTTGTAAGGCTCCTCATGTGCCAAAGAAATCGTTGCAAACCTCAGATATAAACTGCTTGGTGACTCACACAAACTGAGTAGCATGCGTAAGAGGTGCTGGCACATATCATCATCACTCAAGAGATGAGTGGGTCATACACCTGAAGGGACACCAAAATGCAATTTGCAGAGGAGTGTTTGAGGACTGAGCATTGAATCACTTGCTGTAGCACTGTCAGTTGCTTTGCTATTTTGTATAATACAAAGATATCACAGAATATATTGAAGTTCATAGTCCATGCCCCAAATACTCACATTATGTCTTAGCTGGAGACAGATTTAGTAGGGACACAAATGGTGTAAGAGAATAGAATATGTGATAGCTGAAATCAAGCACATATGTATTTATTTGGTGGTTTGCTTTTTTCCCCCCTTGAATTCAATATATTTCATGAACATACCTAAGAGAATTCCTCAGAATAGTCTTGAGAATATCATTATTTAACTTGTTTATATTAATCTGACTTAATGAAAAAGGACTATGTGAACTTTTACAGATAGACGATGCCTGTTCTGCCTACATGTCCACAGATTCTCAGCCTCAGGTGAGACAAATAAAGGTTGCTTTACTACTTATGGTATTTATTATATGGTAAGAATGAGAGTGTGATACCTGAGCACACGTTTTCTTTTCATTAGGTGCCCAGTACACTGGAAGAACTTTGTTTTTTGGTCATGGGATTCCTCCAGAAGCCACAGGTAACACACATGAAAGGCTACTTGGCATTTCTGAAGCAAGATTTCACAGTGTGCCAGTGCTAACAGTGGGTTCTGAGGGCCCAGTAAATCACATGCCACTCAATGCTGAAAGTAGCATGCCAGTTCTTATTCTGAAATGTTGTGTGTCCTAACACAATGCCTATTGAGGACAACTGGTAGACTCCAGAGTTTGTTAAATGATCTCCAGCCTGGATACAAGGTTTCAGCTGATTTTATTGGTCTAGATTAGAAAATCTATGGGGTAAGAAATTTACTCATGAGAGTCTGCTGCTGTCACTGCTAGGAAGACAACAAGGAGCACCCACTAAACCCATCAGTTCTTCTAATTGAGAGTTATCAGTGTTTTATACAGGGTTTCAGAAGAGAAATTACATTGATAAGCAAAGTCATACAGTAAATATGTCAAAGAATGATGATATTTCAAACCAATATTGTATAGTTTGAAACAACATTTCAGCTTAGAGTACACTGAGGGGTGGGCTTGTGGCAGCCTACAGCTCCTCACTGGGGGAGTGGAGGGGCAGCACTGATCTCAGCTCCTTGGTGACAATAACAGGACCCAAAGGAACGGGATGGGAATGGGATGGAGCTGAGTCAAGGCGTGGACAAGCTGGGTGTTAGGAAGGGGTTCTTCACCAGAGGGCAGTGCATATGGCACAGGCTCCTCAGGGCAGTGATAACAGCCCTGGGCTGTCAAAATTCTGGGTACATTTGGTCAGTGTTCTCAGACATAGCGTTTGAATTTTGTGTAGTTCTGTGTGAGCCATGATTTGGACTCCACGATGCTTGCAGGTCCCTTCCAACCTGGGGGTATCCTGTGATTCTATGAAATAAAATCATCAACTTTTTCTTTTTGAACAAATACAGATCTCTCTACTGATTATTATTCCCACAGGGTTTAGATGAAAAAGACAACATGAAAAGGGTAAGATTTCTTTGTATGCCTTATAATCGCTCTAAAATTAATAACAAAATCCTTTATTTTGTAAGTAAAACCCCGCTTTTAATTTCTTTGAACAGTTCTTATTTCATTATTCTAAGACTCATGACTCAGGAAACACAGACGTCAGGGTAAGTGGCCTGGCACCTCCATGTGAGTACACGTGTGCCTTTAAGTAGCACCGAGGTGACGTTCCTTTCTGCAGTAGTCTCTGCAGCCGTACAGGCTCAGATAGGAGGGTTTCAAATTTAAAACAAAGGCTGTATTTTAATAACATGGGAGACAATCACCAATGAGGTACAGGTGTGCAAATGGAAAACAACAAATATCTTAGTCTTGTAGAGTCAACATTTAAGAATAAGATAAAACACTTGCTTCTGGTAATGGAACATAATATACAGTGAAACAATGCTGATTCATAGAAGTTGAGAACATGACCATAAATTTTAAGAAGTCTTAAAGTATTTTTATTAATTATTAATTAAATGGTATGCATCTATTTGTTCATATCACAAACACCTTACAGGCAAAAAAGTATGCAAGTCTCATTTGCATTTTGGTGTGTACTATGAGAAATATCACAATTTAGAAACAATGTAGTATTTTTGCTATAAAAATATTCTCAGCAGCCAACAAATAAATCACGCGATCTGCTCTTGCTTTGAAATTTCATTCATCATCTGTTGTTTTATGGCACATTTGTTTATTTTTAATGTACACTGTAGGATTTAGAGAATGTGTTTGTTCATTTCTTAACAGTCATTTTTATATGTTGATGTCCATTGTTGCCTTGTTCATTAAATTCCTTCAGAAATAGGCTATATATTCTTGAAAAGTGATACGGTTTTCCAGGTCTCCTGAGAGTTCTGCTAATGTTGCGGTCAATATTTTCACAAGAAGCTTCTCTGGAGCATTTAATGGTACTCAGGGCACAAGGAAATTAGTTACTTCTATTCCTACTCCTGCTTAAAAGTTTACTGCATTCCCTTTCCTCTCCATCATGAAGCTCTCTCCACATGCCCACATGATTCTGTGCTACCAGGCCCTGCCTGGGGACTTAGGCTGCACACATTGCCACTGTGCTTCCCAGGCTCTGTGTGAGCACACAAAATCTCATAAAGGACCAGGGATTTCAGGACTGGAGCTTATCTATTAGGCAGAATGACCACTGTCACAGTCACTAATTTTACTTCAGAATGGATCCCATCTTCAAACTGTTTTCTAGTAATAAAATGTTATTTCTGTAATTTAAGTAAGTTAAATGAATTTTCATACAACAGAAATTGAAGATGTTAACCTCTGTAGCAGATAACCGTAAGAAATTAAGAGTAGTGTATGTCAGTGTTCTCTGTACCACATACAGAGGCTGATCAAGGCCTGAATAACTGCAGTTAGTTGGGTAAGAGGTCTGTAAACAGTTCTGATCTGCCAGAGAATAAAGGTGAGGATGCAGAGCTTGTCCCTCCATCTCCATGCAAGCCACATTCCATGTAAATATAAGTGTATGTTCCTGTTTGTTGTCAACTCAGAGCATTCAAAAACAAGTTTCTCAAGTAACATCGTCAGCCTTTGGTACCCACCGGTCCATAAGCCACTGCTGCAGGAAGAGATATTATTTTTGCATCATAAGATCAGAATTTCATTGTTGCTCATGGGTCTTGTTCATGTCCTCTCAGTCGTCTGTCCTGCATCCTTTGCTGCAACTCGTTCCCCAGCTTAATGAGAGAAGACTGAAGAGATTCAAAGTGGACGTATGTAATCTTAAACTATGCATGCTTGCATTCTCACATTAGGTGATCCATTAGCACACCTGAAATGTCCTTGTAGGCCCTTCTACTCAAAGCATTTTTATTCTCAGGGTTTAGTGTCACACTGATTTATTTTCGTTAGAAATGTACACTTTTTTCTCTATTCTTTAATTAGTGAAAAATGATCCTGGTGATACTTAACATTTTAAACATAAAGCAATAAATGCTTAGCATAGAATACTGGTTCAACACTGAGCCTATATTCAAAATGGACTGGGTAGTTTCTTTGTAAAAAGAAGAATACTTTCAGATTTATCCATACGTTATATTGCAGTTGAATTATACTTTTTAGAGAGGGCTGTTGTTTTTCCCTCCCCATTTGGAATTCAAACCATATTTACTCCTTAAGCATATGTTATTTACAACCTAGAGAGCCAAGGATTTAAAAAAGAAAACCATGTAGGCAATATTAGTGTTTAAGTTAAGGTGCAGATAAGAAAGTTCTTTCTTTGTTACACTTTTTGCCCAGTATCTTAGTTGCCTGAACAACAAGCCACAGAAATGGGTCTTTTGAGAATAAAATGACTTCTCTTTCTATAGTGCCTTTATTTTTCTTTCATTCTCATACCCTTTAATGGATGTTAAATTCCTGTTGAATTACTTTATTACCTGATCTAGAACCAGCAGAAGCAAAACTTAAGAAAAGGAATACATCTTCTCACTTCACTTTTGATAAAATAGGTGGCAGTCAGAGGGACACACAATTTGGAGCATTTCTTATTTTAGAGTTTGCAGTTTGAAAATAGTGAGCAGTCACTGGCTGTTTTGCAGATGGAAAAACAAAAGTTTGCTTTGAATTTAAGGTATTAAATGAAGCTCAGTAAAGTTTAACCCTTTCTTGCTTACATATTATTGGAATCTAGAGGCGCTGTAAAACTGATTTTCCATAGAAAAACAGCTTATCTGAGAGCAGAATTTTCACACACAGTGGAATAGTTCCATTGTTTCCAAAATATCATCAGATTTCAGTAATTTTTTCTGCAAATTCACTTTCAAATTTCATAAATGAAGAACAGATGGGGATTAATGCTCATCTCTATAATACAGCTATGAAAATAATTGAAAAGTGCAGAATAAGAATCTTTATGTGAATTCCAAAAGTTCACGTATAGCAAAACCGAAGATACACATACTTCCTGTGTTACATCAACGTCAGGTTGTTTTCCTCTTAGATCCACTGCAGACTATTGGTTATTTTGACCACTATTCGTGCTTATTGTCTTCTCCTGACATAATACAAAAGTGGAATACACAGGTGGTCCTATCAAGATTTGATTGTCCCTAGTGAAGTCTGTATGGTGCGTTGTGGAGGGTATGTTCTTCTTTAGAGATTTTACATCTTTTCAGACATGTGCAGTACACAGGAAGAAAACGTCTTTGCGATTAAAATGTACTGGACAGGTTTTTTTTGCTTTGTAAAGTGCTGTCTCTCATCTTTTTACTTGATAAAGCTTGAAAAGTTCAACAGTGAGGAGGTGCTGATGAGCTACAATGGAATTAGAGGTTTTCTTCTTTTTGAAGAACCATTCAGAAAATCACGTGGCCTTGTGGTGTGGTTTCTTTTCCTAAACAGTTGGTTACATGATTTGTTAAAACAGGAGCACATGTCTCTCAACTACTCACTGATGCATATTGAATCACTTAGAGTGAATTTCACATAACAAATTAGTGAGATAATTAAGGAACAACGCCAGCTGGATTCAGCAAACTCCTCAGTTTTTACAGTGAGGAAAGGTTTGCACAAACATAGTACCACACCACAGTGTACATTTTATTGTCATTGTGTAAGAAGAGATACAGATATCTATGCTTACAGAGCCATCTTTCATTAAGAAACAGCAACTGATTTTGGAAATTCTCTCTGTCTTTACTCTGGCTATGATCATAACCCAGGAGATTATGCAACCTCAGTTTTAAATTGAGAAACACCATCATTGTTAAGGGAGCATATAGTAAACACATTCCACCTAAATTCTATGTGCTGCTAAGCTCAAGATTTGAAGTATTGCATTTCTGAGTTGGTCTGTCCTTCCCTCTACAGGACAGACACAGACAATGAAAATACTGTGATTAAGCTTAGTATGTTTTCTAATGAAGGTCACATTAAAGCAGCTGGATACTTCATTCTCTGTACATAATAGGTTTAAATGGCATTTCTGTTTTCTTCATTGATCTTTTCTTTGCTCCTTGCTGTACAGATTAGTAGACAGTTGTTTCTCAATGCGTACAACATGAGTAGGATAGAACATCATAAGTATTGGTCTTCTCTTTGGAAATTATTCTGAGAGGGTTTACCAGGATGTACCTCTGGGATCAGTCTGGGACTTCAGTCCTTGGCTGGGCCCAAACACTCATGTTTTTTAAGCTTTGAGGACTTGGTGATCATGACTTTTCCAACCTGAGCAATTCTGTGGGTTTTAACCACTGTTGTCCTTCTGTGAGGTACAAATTGCTTTGTGCGTAAAGACTCCAAGACTATGGGTCTGGTTGTGTTTTTGCAGTGAAACCTGTCAATAACAAAGACTAGTCCAATTCTAGAACAATATAAACTGAGTCAAAACTTAGAGTGGTTTTTGGCCTTCATTCATATATTTTCTGTAATTTCCTTGTGAGAGTATAAGCTGCATAGAGAAATATGTACACAGTGTGTTTTAAGGGGTGAGACTGTATGGTAGTACTGAAGAAATGCTTATTATAAGTACATAAACAATCTCTTTGAGGGGATAGATTCACAAGACTAGGTATCATCTGAAATACTATTTCTTTCTCAGGAGGATCTTCAAGGAACTGGAGGGATTCAAAGCAGAGGATACTTTTTCTTCAGGGTATGGTTTGTTCTCCATTTTTTTCCTTTGTTTTTTCTTTTTAGGCTGTTACTGAATGAAGGGTATAGTGGATTAAAACAAGTACGACTGTGTCAGAGAAAACTTTTCTGTTAAGAGTCTTCTGCCATAGGCAATTCCATTAGAGATGTTGGTCTTTGCAGTAGAAATGCAACTTCCAGTGACTTCAGTCACGTTTTGCACAGCACTGACCATGTGCTTGTAATGTAATCAGGATAACAGAACCAGATTGAAACTTCTTGGTGATGCTGAAGTATCAAAAAAATAAATAGAAAATAAAAATAAAAATAAAAATAAAAATAAAAATAAAAATGAGATTGAATGTGATTTGAATCTTTCAAATTCAGGTAATCACTGATATGTTTTTCACTATGGTAAATATTAAGAATCTTGAAAAACAAACATTGCCTCGATTAGATCCATAAAAGGATCTCCTTAATGTATTGAACTCATATTCTAAAGATAACTTATGTCAAAATAAGAATTTCTAAAGAATTTAGACTGAGAGCGACTTACAGTTGTCTCTGGATACACTGAGCTTGAAACAAGGTTAGTGGTATCAGGCTGTGTGGCATTTTGTTACTGAAACCAGTCAGTTTTCTACAGTGTTCATTGGATGTTTGTCTTTCAGCCACGTAACGGGAAGAGATCAGTGGATTTTCACTAAGGAGGTATTTATTTAATGCTTTCATCATCACTTGCATTGAAAGTACTTCATTTCTGTACAAATATGTCACGGTATTTATGATTGGAAATAGAGTTCTGCAGACAGTCTTCTTTGAGATATGCTTAATCCATATATCTTTGTTTAAAGTGAGTAGAAGCTGTAGATGCTCAGTTCACAGAAGACAGAACAAAGTGTTTCTGGAAGCACAAAATGAAAAAGATCCCAGATCTGTAGACAGTTTGTAAAGTTATCAATGATAAATGAAAGGTGTGTGTCAGGAAGAACTGATCCAACAACCCGTCAAATACATACTGAGAAGTAAACTGACAGCCTGGGCTGCTCTTACACAGAATGAACATCTTCCCTTACATTGAAATTAAGTGCAGACTTCAGATTTTGATTTTAAATCATTCAATTCTGTGCTAATATTCTGATGCTCTGTTTTCTAATGTATCTTGCACCTCTGACATATCTTAAGTAATTTTCTCTGTACCATACCAATGGCTAAAACTTGTTCTTATTTTTCAGGGTTTTAGATTCCTGAAGTAGAACTAATGCTGCAAGAATGCTGAGTATATGGACATAGGGTTTTCCTCACAGAGACAGTTCCTTACTAATGTACAATTAAAAATCACTAGAATGTAAATGCTCTAACATAAGATTCACTTAACAATTCCAATGTTTCTTTACTTCCTTGATTATATTAAAAGCATATTAAAATGATTTGTTTCCCACTGTTATGATGTTTACAACTGTGTTAAATGGAACAATAAAAAATCCTCAGTGTATGCATGCAAGAGATATTGTCCCCAACAACATCGCTGTGTACATTTATTTGCCTTCACAAATAAAGGCTCTGAGAGAGTTGTTTTAATTGGAATGTTTGCAACGTAGGCTACCATTTTTTTTCTGAGTGTTCTGCAGATCTCTGATGTAGTTCTTAGAATGGCAGTTTAGTTTATTTTGTATTTGAGAGGGCATTTTTTTATACACAATGATGCAAATTTATGTAGGCAAAGCGTTATATTTGCAAGTTATTATTCTGCTCTCATATTTACTGAAAATGCAGTCTTTTGTTATCTTGAGCAAGCTGAGTCATGCAGAGAAGACTTACACCAAAGCAAAGCTTTCAAATGCCTGTTTGGTAAAGCAGTGCCTGAAGTCCAGATGTAGAGAGATGTAGATCAGATATAAGGGAGAAGGTTTTTACAGTCAGGGTGGTGAGGCACTGGAACAGGTTGCCCAGAGGGGTGGTGGATGCTCTGTCATTGACCTAATAGCAGTGTAGACAAGGATTATTGTTAACACTGGCTGGTCACAAGGTGAGCAGAACTCAGCACCCCTCCTGCTTGCATGCTTGTGTGAGCAGCTGAAGGGCAGAGCACTGGCTTTCACACCCGTTGCCTAACCCCGCACCATACTGGCGCACCGCGGATCTCGCGCTGTACCAGCTGCCACTATGAGGTACACGGAACCGTTAGAACCCGGTTATGCCCCAACCGCCGCCGTGAAGAGCGGCAGGGCTGCAGGAGGCCATGCAGGTGGGTGTGAGACCGACGGCCTGAGGGAAACCGGGGGAAAAGGGGAGCTGCCGGGTGTGGCACTGCAGGCGGGCAGGGCTGGGCACAGGCCGGCGGGTCGTGCTGGGCCGCGAGCAGAGCGGCCTGCACTGTGTTCCCCTTTGGGGAGGGGTAAGAGGGAGATCATTGCCCAAAGTGAGTTAAATCCCTTTCTCTCAGCAATAAGCTCTAGATGCTTGTGAGGCCAGAGTGCCGCAGGAGCAGTGTGTGTTGGGAGCAGCGCCAAAGGCCTGCTGAGCCCATGCAGGACTGGTGCAGGAGCTGCCAGGAGCTGCTGCCATCTCCTGCCTGCTCCAGCCCTGCAGAGCATCGCTTCCTCATCCATGCCAGAATAAACTGGCAGAGGTAAAGGCCTTGCAGACCCACTGTGCTTCCCAGGGAGCAACAGGATGGTGCTCTTTACTGTCTTAGCAGGTTTCCTATTTCTTTACATCCGAGATGCAAAAGAATTTGTTTTATCATTACAAAATTCTTGGGAGCGTTTATATCCTAACACTTGACCTGTGGTATCATTAGAATTGTATTGTTATGTTCCTGCTAAGCTCTGTAATCTGTTGAATAAAAGCAAGGCAGTTGCTGGCTGGGAAGGCAAACACATCACATACAGCCATGGTAATGATACAATGCAAATCCTGGGTGTTTCCTCAGGTAACCTTTTTGTAATGCAATGTTTGTTCATTTGATGCTGAATTATTACGAACGCCATCAAATATTTCTAATGTATAAAAATCTATTCAGGCCTTTCTTCATGGAGGTTTTCAGGTGGTATTTCATGGTAAAAAATACCACACTGATTAACAACCTGTTTCCAGTCCTTGTGAAAGACGTCCTTACGTGTTGCAGCCCAGTTACAATAAAGATTCTTTTAATGTGAAGTCTGAGAATAAATGCAGCCCTATAAGTAGATGTATTTCCTTTATCTTAATTAAGTTATCAATCAGAAGGCTGATTTGTCAGTTTTGTTTTGTTCCATGATACCAAAACAGGACCCAAATGAAGATACCGAATGGAATGACGTATTAAGAAAGTTTGGAATTCTTCCTCCAAAAGAAGAGCCAAAAGATGAAACTGAAGAAATGGTTTTACGCTTGCAGAAAGAAGCAGAAGGCGAGTCAAATTTCAAATACATGCTATTAGAATAATGACATTTGAAACACAGATGTGTGTGGTGTAAGGCTCATCTCCACGGTGGGAACCTTTCCTACTGCAAGGGCCATCCTTTGCTATCTCTTCCAGTCAAAATTAAGAGAACCTTCATAGACCACAGATCAAAAGGAAACAAGAGTGGAAAGAATGTAATCCAGCTTGTTTTCCCTCAAAACAGAATCAGTTATAAATATCCAATTCTCAGCAAATGTTCATTTTAAAAGCTGATTTTTCACAGAGGCTGTGGAAAAAAAAAAAAAAGAAAAAAAAAGTATTTTCACTTTCTTTGCAGATACCTGAAAGTACTGCAAAATTATTACTGCAGCTGTCATAGAATCGTAGAATGGGTTGGGTTGGAAGGAACTTTAAAGACTACCCAGTTCAAAACGTCCTGCCGTGAGCAGGGTTGCCACCCACTAGATCAGGTTGCTCAGGATCCCATCCAACCTGGCCAAATTTTTCCGGCCTCCTCTTTCTATAATTTCCTCTTAAAGGACAGAAAGCATTAAGGTGTAGGAAACGGAAGTGGCACCACAGACTGGGCCTCTTGGTTCCCACTGTTTTCCTACAGGCAAACATTTTTCCATAGAGCAACAAAGGCTCTTGTTTAAATGTGCTGTAGGAATTCTCAC
Organism: Coturnix japonica; assembly: GCF_054131305.1. Lineage (NCBI taxonomy): Eukaryota > Metazoa > Chordata > Aves > Galliformes > Phasianidae > Coturnix > Coturnix japonica. Next base: position 67,144,720 of record NC_140666.1, read on the forward strand.
TTTCTGACAAGTTTTAGACTTGAGTTGAAAGGCAAGTTACAGCTTGTTCAGGGGTTTTCAGATTCTACTGAGTTCTGTTCACTATTCAGTAGTAGACTCTGCCAAATTCTCTCAGGCAGCATTGATCAGGATATTGTTTGTATAAAAATATAGCTAAAATACACTAAAATAATAAGAAAAAATATATGGTAGCATGACATACCACTGCATACTGCATCATTTTAGTTACTGTCATCGAATGATTTGGGTTGGCAGGGACCATAAACATTATCTCATTCCACCCTGCCTGCCATGGACATGGACACCTTCTACTAGGTCAGGTTAGTCAAAACACCATCTAGCTTGGCCTTGAACACCTTCTGAAATCAGCATCTCTTTCATCAATTCCACGTCTGTATGATAATTTCCATACATTTAAAATGTGCAAGCACTTTAGAGAACAAAACGATTTTTTTTGATATTGTTTTGTTTCTAGTGAAACCATATGAAAGAATGAGCCTTGAAGAATTAAAAGAAGCTGAAGATGACTTTGATGAAGCTGATAGGAAGGCTATTGAGATGTACAGGTGTAGTAAGATATTCGTGTATTAAGATACAATGAGATGTCCTTTCCATAACATACCATATACTGTTCCTGATCTGTGTGTAAATTATGATGTATTGCTAAAGTGTAACAATGTTGTGTGTACATTTAGTCTTGCCAGTTCTACAGTGGCTTTCAGTCAGTACAATGAATAGCTTCTTGTAGTTCAACACATCTCAAGAAGGCATTTTCATTTTCTGTTTTTTACTTTGCAATTATTTTTACAGATGAAAGCTGCCATCTACTGGTTCCACATTCCAGTTTTCATGAAATATTGTTATGTGTTGTATCGCATTCACACATTAAATACTGGTAGTTCACACTCAAGTTACTGATGTTTAGAATGATGAAGATGATTTGCACCTGTACAGTGCTTTGTGGTTTTTCTCAGGTGATTAAAGCACTTCACAGTGTTTGTTTCTTAAGTTTCCCAAAGTTGAAGCTGATGTAAAGACTTTCTTAGTTTTATGTTCATATACTATTTGTTACCTTTATTCAATAAGATTAGCATAGAAACCCTTCTACCTCTGAAATGATACTAGAAGACATTGAGCTACAGTATTGCTCAAGACGGGTTTTTAGAAGGAATTGAGCAAAAAGTACTAAATATTATTAAAAATGCATTTAAAATGTTTCAAATAGACTTATTTTTCTTACTGCATTCTAATTAGGCAGCAACGCTTGCAAGAATGGAAATGTCTTCAGAGGAGGCAAAAGTATGGGGAGCTGAGAGAAATCAGTGGGGAGCAGTACGTTAAGGAAGTTACAAATGCTCCTGAGGATGTTTGGGTCATAATTCATCTTTATCGGTCAAGGTAATTACTTTCTAGTTTCAGGTACTGAGTACATCAAAATAGGGAGTGCAGCTGGTGATTAGACAGGAATACCAAGAATGGAACACAGCAGACTATTAAAACAGCAGCTGGTTGGAAGCAATGGAAATGACTCCATTGAGCACGGGACCATTGTGATTTTTTTAATTCGCTTTTAAAATTGGTTTGCTTTGATCATTTGTATGAAAGATTCTTTTGGCTGTAAATACATATCAACATCTACTGAATCTCAGAGATTTCCACATTTCACTGACAAGGTGTTGTCTGCTGTCTGTTATAAGGGAACTTCCTTTGAGGCCCTGTTGCTCAGTAGGAGGCCTCTAACAGGACATCTCTTTTTCTCCTATAGCAAATCGAAAGCGCAGCCCTGGAAAGTCTCAGTTCTTGGAAACTGAGGAATGCTGATGGAATTCCTTAGCTCAGGCAGCTGCCCCAAACTGTAACCAGATGTGGTTTTGGCCACCAGGTGCTGTACCCAGTGGCGCTTCTGTCCTTTCCAGCCCAGTTGCCGACATCTAAGGGAGGGATTTCCCTTTCCTTCAGGAGGGAAACAAAACAAAACCTCTTATACCCTCTTATCCTTTCCTAGCGTCCCAATGTGCCTACTAGTCAATGAACATCTCAGCCTCTTAGCCAGGAAGTTTCCAGAAGCCAAGTTTATCAAAGCCGCGGTGAACAGCTGCATCCAGAGTTACCACGACAGGTGTTTACCCACAATACTCGTCTACAAAAACGGTGAAATAAAAGCCAGGTTCATCGGGGTGGCTGAGTGTGGCGGGATGTACCTTAAAGTGGAAGGTAAGAGAAATACTTCTGAGCAATTCACTTTATAGAGAAGAATTATGTCGTTTGTAATGGTTAGATCTAAAGATTGCTGCTTAAAAGGAAAAGATCAGAATATTTTTGTAGAGAGGACGACAAAAAGCCAAGTTCATTCATGTAATCCTGCAGTGCTAAGAATTTTTGGCAAGCATAGATATTTTACACCAACACAGTTAACATTAACAGGTTTTTTTCTTGCTGTTGAGATAGATCTTGTTTCTTTTTCAAAAGCCCTTAAGTGAAAATGCATTGCAGTCAACAGCATAAATTGTCACTTGTTGTTACAGAGCTTGAATGGAAGCTAGCAGAAGTTGGAGCAATTGAAAGTGACTTAGAAGAAAACCCCAAAAAGGACATTATAAATCTGATGACATTATCAATGCAAAGCATTTCTGTTCATGAAAACATCAATACAAAAGGCAGAGATGTGCTGAAACCACTTATTACTTGAGGATGAGTTTTCCATGCGGGTAACCTGCTCAGGCTCAAACCAGCACGAATGTAACTTTCTATTGCTTTTGAAAGTCTGAAACAATAAAAAGGGATTTTGTTTCGCTTGTATGTTTTTCTGTTTTGATTTTTAGTAGAAAACTTAATGTCGAAAATGAAAGCCTTGCTTATTTGCTGGATTCCCAGAGGCAGCTACTGTGGATGCTGGGAGCCAGCATTCTTCTTTTCAAACAGGGTGCTCCAATGGAAGAGGAAGGGGAGGAGGCTGTGAGCTCTTTGGCTGTAATCCATGCTTTATTCCTCTTCTTTGTCTATGAGAGGTGAATGCTTGACTCCTTTAACTCACAGTTAAATGATCGTAGTGGGTTTTTACTCTAAATACTTCCTTAGTTCCCCCCCACTGAAACTGAAGAAAAGGATGTGTACAGTGATATAAAAACAGGATTTAGCCCTGGATGTAATGACTAATGCTTTTTGCTTGGTTGACAGGTATGCAAGAATTTTCCTCTAGCGCCAAAGATTCTCTTTGCACCCTCCTAATGCACACAGCTGGATCAGTTGTTCCTTTGCAGTAAAAATAAGGACATACTTTGCAAAACAGTTCATGGTCCATGTGTATATAAGCCAAACAAAACTATGTCAGTGAATGAAGTGGCCACATTCCTGATTTGGCATTTTTATTTCTCGCGAGCAGTGAACCAAATTGGATATCACAGTTGTTGTTTTTTTTCCAATGACTCAATTAAAAAAGAACCGAAAAAACCTCAGTGTGCTAAAGATTATACAGACTCGACATGGTTTATTGCATCAGTATGCAGGAAGAAAACAAATGGTTCACTTAACACTTGGCATGAAGGTACCTCAGAAAAACAAGAACATGAACATCAGTGTTTTCTTTTTAGCCAAGGAGGATAAAGCAGTTCTAAGCAGGTATCTGCTGTCAGGTATGGAACTGGAAGCTTATAGTTTGCAGATTCACACAGAACGGGCAGATGCATTTCAGAGTTAATAGCTTCTCTGCCACTTAAACTCATACTAGTTCTAGTTTTTAAATGCAAGCAGGTCATCAGCGATGTCTGATACGATTCCCTAGGCAACGCTGGGATTCACCTGAGGTGACTGCTGTGAAAAGGGCGCTACCACCCACTTCCTCCTCGCAGCCAACCTCCATTACGCATGGAGGGGTTGCAGTGTTAGAGGAGCACGCAGCACTCACCCTCATAATCCAACATCTACAGACTACATTGCCCCTAACAGAACCATCACAGCAAACTCACGTTGATCACCAGGTTTAGGAACACAGTGGAGATAACCTCACAGAACTACAATACATTTCTAAGCTTTTTGCCCTGTTCCTTCAGAAAGCCTTAAAATATTTTCCAAGGTAACACGTTAAAAAGCACTGCCTCAGTAACACTACGACAGGCAGAAAGTGCAACGGTGTGATCTGCACGGCCTGGCAAATCTGCAAACATAAGACAAGCAAGCTTCCAAGAGAGGTGCGGCACAGCAGCACTGCAGTAGGTTGATGTTGCTCTCTGCAAGGCGTATTTTGAGGGAAGAGATGCTGCATATCTGTCTAGCACGTTTTCCCACAGGATTACTACTGACTACCCGAGGTCTTGTGTCAAATTGCATACGTGCAGCTAACTTCAGCCTGCTTCAGGCTTCTTGGCCGTGTCCTCGTTCTGGCAATGACACCTTTGTGTTGAAAACGTTTCTCTGTGTTCTCCTGGAGGTTTCCCATCCTCACGCTACCTGTGTACAGCCACGAGGCAGCTCAAACAGGAAAACCAATCTACCTGAAAAGCGATGCAGAGATGGGATGTGGGAGCCAAATCAAGTCCCTTCCTTCACTGCAGGCACCTGATTAACGGTGGTTTGTAGCTGTTGGCTGAACTGTGTTCCACAGCGCGCCCTGCAAAGTCCGCACCACCACCACAGCCCGCAGCTCGTACGAGCTTTAAGACCCACGCTCGGGCACACACAATAGAGCTAACGTTTATTATCAGACAGTCCTGCCGCCTCCAATCGCAGCCGTACGTTCCCGCGCCGACACAACGTATTTTCTGAACGCTCAGGGCCGAGGATTTCCACAGGCGCTGAGATGTCCCGGCCCCGCTGCCGGGCCCATACCCCGCCCCGAGCCGTAGAGGCGGCGCTGCGTGGCCGGGATCCCGCTCCCCGCCGGCAGGGCGCCCGCCGCCATTTCCTCCTCGGGCGGAGCGGGGTGAGGCGAGGCGAGGTGAACCCAGGTCAGGAAGGCGCGGCGCACAACGCGCATGCGCGGCCCCCTCCCGCACCCGGCTCCTGGCTCTCGCGCACGCGCAGTGGCCGCGCTCCGGAGCGAAGCGGCGCGGTGCGGCGGGTCGCAATGAGTTGCAATGGGTCGCAGTGGGTTGCAGTGCGCGGTGGCGCACGCGCGGTGGCGCCTTGGCTCTGGGCGGTGGGTTCGGCGGCGCATGCGCGGTGTGGGCGATTGGCGGGCCCGGCTGCCGGCGCTGCTGCCGCCGGAGAAGGCTGAGTGTGTGTGTGTGTGTGTGCGCTGTGTGTGTGTGTGTGTGTCAGTGCCGGCGGGCGCGGGGCTGCGTGCGGGGAGCGGCGCTCGCCGGGACAGGTCGGGCGGGCGTGCGGAGCGAGGAGCGGCGCGGTGCGGTGCGGAGCGGTGCGGGCTCGGCTGCCTTGGAGGGGGCGGGCGGGGGACGGGCGTGAAGCGGCCGCCGAAGTTTGACAGCGCCGGCGGAGTCCCCCCCCCGGCTGCGGGGCGGCGGCGGGGCGCGGGGAGGGCAGCGGCCGCCCTTGAGCGGGGGCGCGGGCGGCGGCGGGGCCGGGGGGCGCTCGCGGGGCAGCCGCTAGGCCCGGTGACCCACTTTGCTCCTGTCACAACTCCCGGGCACGTTTGGAGCGCCGCCCGCCTGGCCCAAAGCCCGGCCCGGCCGCTCCCGGCAGCGCGGCGGGCGGCTGCAGGCCGCGATCGGGCCCGGGGCGCTGCGGCAGGTGGGGCGGCCGCGGTCGTAGCGGGAAGGCGGCTGTCGTGGTGCTTTCAGACGTTCCCCGTAGAAACTTGGTGCGGTGGCTGCAAGCGCCCAACCGAGCGCTGCGCCGCACGCTGAGCATCGGAGTCGTTCCGCGCTCCTGTGGCTCCGGGCGCACTGAGCGCCGGGGGTCAGTGCGCAGCCGGGGCCGGGCCGCCCCGCTGTCTGTGAGTGCCCGCTTAAGGCGGCTCCGGTTGGTTTCGGTTTCAAATGGCTCGTACCTTGGGCCGGGACATGAACTCGGGATGTGTTTTCACGAGGAGCGAGGCTTGTAAACTCCCCGGGGGTATTTACACTGACATCTTCGTAAGGGCAGGGCTCTGCTGTAAGCGCTGAACGTTGACCTTCGGAGTGGCAGAAGGAAAGCGAGGCGCAGCTGCGCTGGGACGCACGGAGGTGCGAAGGAGCACAGGAACCGAGCACAGACAGCGATCCCCTAAAGCCTGACAGCGAGTGTGCTCTGATGGCACGGGGTGACCAGCGGCGCTGCGAGCCCGAGCTGCTGGCCCTGCTGGCCCTCCTGTCCCACAGAATCACAGAATTATCAAGGTTGGAAAAGACCTAGAAGATCATCTAGTCCAACCATTACCAATACTTCCAGGCTAAATCATATTCCTCAGCACCACATCCAAGCGTTTCTTGAACACTCCCATGGTCGGTGACTCCACCACCTCCCTGGGCAGTGCATTCCAATGCCTGACTACTCTTTCCAAAAAGTAATACTTCCTGATGCCCAGCCTGAATCTCCCCTGGTACAGCTTAAAACCATTCCCTCTAGTTCAACCATCAATTACACAAGAGAAGAGGCCAACCCCCAGATCACTACAACCCCTTCAGGAAGTTATAGAGAGCTATAAGGTCTCCCCTGAGCCTCCTCTTCTCCAGGCTGAACAATCCCAGCTCCCTCAGTCGCTCCTCATAAGGCCTATGCTCCAGACCCCTCACCAGCTTCATAGCCCTCCTCTGAACACGTTCCCGCTGCCCTCAGCCCTGCCTGCACCACGCTGCATGGAGCTGCATCCCGCAAAAGGCCGGGAGCGATCCCTGTTAAAATTAACCACCTTTTTTTTTTTTTTTTTTTTTTTTTAATGTGGTTATATTTAACCTCGCTCATTGCTTTGGGTGACAGGTGTGCCAGAAGGCAAGAGGATTGTTAGGGCAAATGCGCTAGTGAGAGGAGTGCTTGAGAAATACAGCGTGACCCAGGCAGTCCTGGCAGGGCTGTGTGAGCAGCTGGGTCACGCTTATATCATATCATACCATACGGGAGTAAAACTGGCTTTATCTGTGGGTATCTGCGAGTGTGAAATCAGGCAGCATTTGATTGTTTTAATAGGGAAATTCTACTTGATAGACGGGATGTTTTGCAAATCTTGCTACTGATTTTCATGCATGCATCCATTCGAGGTCCCTCGTTAAGAGCATTAAAGGCGTTGCTTTCAGATAGATAAAATACTGAATGTTTGTGTTGGGGTTTTAGGTTGAATATGAGGGACTGTGATGGGAAGGGGCGAGAATTTTGTCAGCAGTTCTGTCTTTAAGAAACAGTCCACGTGGTTTAGATAAAACAACCCACAAGCCTCCCAGGTTTGGTGTTTGATACTTTAAGATGTTATTCAGACATGCCTTGTTCCTTAATTATTCTGCATTGTATTCTTACATCAAAGAGTTTAACTAACATAGGTAAAATAAAGGATATGAGTAAAGCAGTATTTCTTTTTAAAAGCTTGAAAGAGCTCATAAAAGCTCCCTCCTGTAACTAATCTGAGTTTTTATGCTCAACAATATAAAAATGGAGCGGTAATTACTTTAATTTGTAGTGTTGGTTAATTATCTTGTTAGCACAGAGTTTCACTGAAATCGTAAATCTTCACAGATTGGCCTTGTTGAGGAAATCGCTGCTTTTAAAAGCTTTGAGCTTTTGCTGCTTTTTGGCCCTAGTCAAGCTCTGGAGGGAATATTAATAAATCAGCAGTGGAAATATCACCCTCTGGGTTCTGAATTCAGTAGTGCTTCAGAATAGGAGGTGTAAGAAGTGCGTCTTTGGTCATGCAGCAGAGCCTGAAGTGAAAGATTACAGTGCCTCAGTGTAATGCTGGCAGAGGGGGATACAGCCATTCCTATTGGGAGGATAAAGACATAGAGATTTTGGAAAGGGTCCAGAGGAGGGCCACAAAGATGATCAGGGGGCTGGAGCACCTCCCCTATGAGGACAGGCTGAGGGAGTTGGGTTTGTTCAGCCTGGAGAAGAGAAGGCTGCAGAGTGACCTCATTGCAGCCTTTCAATACCTGAAGGGAACTTACACCCAGGAGGAGAGTAAACTCTTCGAAAGGGCTGACAATGGCAGGACACGGGGAAATGGTTTTAAGTTAAAAGAGGGAAGATTTAGGTTGGATGTTAGAGGGAAGTTCTTCCCTAGGAGAGTGGTTAGGCCCTGGAACAGGCTGCCCAGGGAGGCTGTGGATGCCCCGTCCTTGGAGGTGTTCAAGACCAGGTTGGACGGGGCCCTGGGCAACCTGATCTAGTAAAGGTGTATGTTTGGTGGCCCTGCCAGGCAGGGGGGTTGGAACTACATGATCCTTGAGGTCCCTTCCAACCCGGGTCATTCTGTGATTCTGTGATCTCTCATGCCCTTCTGCGTGGTCCAGCTAGGGAAAGCAGCTCAAAATTGCAGCTGGGTGCTTTATTAGCTCAGGTAATGGGCTTTGAGAGGTAGTTTGAAACTGTTAGGTGTTCCCCAGTTTGTTTCTTAAGATGTGAAATGCAAAGTGATGGGAGAGGAAGAAGACTCATGGTTAATGCAGCTGCCTGCTGCCCTGAAGGATTGAATTCTCAGCCCATACTGCTGCCACAAAATGCCTTTGTAATGTGAAGGCTGCTTTAATTTGGGCAAACCTCATGCCTGAGTGTTTAATTTTATGGCTTTAATATTCTTTTACCGTAGTTTTAAGTGTATAATATGAATTCTTAAATACAGCTGCTTTCAGAATATGTAATCGTATCTTTCAAAAGTTTCTGTGCTTTGCAGTTCCCATGTACTTAATACTAAGCAGAAGCAACATGACTTCGTTTGTAGAGTCTTTTGTCACTTTACTGTTTGCTCACATTGGACTTTTTCCAGCTGTTACATTTTGTCATTAAAATCACTGAATGAGTTTTCTTACTGTGCAGTGATGTTCTGAGGAGCAATGCTGAGCGTATCGTAAAATCATCCGTAGTAACGTTAATGTTTTATTCAATGCAGATCCATTAGAAGTTGATATATCGTTTAAGATTCAGAACTGGTATTTTTGGTAGAATCTTATGAAGCTTAAGGGATATTGTGGGCTATCCTCATCTTTCCAATGCAGATATATCCAAGTGAGGCGTAAGAGTGGCGACAAATACTTTGTTCTTGTAGTAGTGTTTAATAATCTCTGTGTGAGAAAGCTTCAAGTTCTAGAGCTAAAAACCTCATTATGACATATATGTATTATATGTATTATGACAGCCTGCAACCACAGGACAAATGGCGTTGGAGTAATATCCATATGTTAAAACAGAATGAGACAGTTCTTAGTGAAAGATCTTTTTTAAGTGAATTTAAACATAAATACTGAAATATAAACATTGTGAGGCTCTGTAGGTGTAAAAAGATATTTGCAGGTGTTTCTGAGGAGGTTTTGATGCATGTTATTTTGGTATGTGGCCAGACCCAGAAGGAATAGAGAGGAGTCAGAATTGTGATTTAAGGTGGGTTCTGAATATTTAGTCCAGGATGAACTTATAGAATCATAGAATTACACAGGTTGGAAAAGACCTTGAAGATCGTCAAGTCCAACCACAGCCTAACCAGTACCCTAACTCTTAACAACCCTACACTAAATCATATCCCTGAGCACCACATCCAAACGGCTCTTAAACACATCCAGGGATGACTCAACCACCTCCCTGTGGAGCCTATTCCAGTACCTAACTACCCTTTCTGTAAAGAAGTTCTTCCTCATATCCAACCTAAATTTGCCGTGGCGCAACTTGAGGCCATTTCCCCTCGTCCTGTCGCTTGTCACTAGTGAGAAGAGACCTGCCCCACTCTCACTGTAAGAACCTTTCAGATACTGGAAGAGGGCAGTAAGGTCTCCCCTCAGCCTCCTTTTCCCCAGACTAAACTTTTAGCCATATGTTGGTTGTGTTTTTACAGCTCTCTGTAAAAGTTATCTGGGCACCTTGAAGCTTTGTTCTCACTCAGCTCCTCCATGCTCTTGTCAAAACGGAGCATCTTGGCACCTCCGCCTGTTTAGTATTCATAAATTAGGCAATCTGTAAATGAGGCACTCACTTGTCGGAAGGCATGTTCAAACCGCACCTGAGTCACACCTACGGGACTGGACTCGGGCCAATCTGGTGACTCTCCCTTTTGTTCAGAAGCACAAAGGAGGGACGGGATTGAGGTTTTTTTGATGTCTCCTTCCAAAAAAACCACAAAAGTCGGATGCTCCCAGCAACAATGAAAAACCCAAACACTAAAAATCCACTTTTCACTGCATACGAGGCGATTAAAGTTTAATTGGGCAAAAGAAAAATGCTACAGTGCTTGTTTTCTTGGAGCTGGAGGTGAAAGTGATGGGCAGCTGTTTTGTGGCCTCTTCCAAGAGCTCTTCAGTCTTTTCTTCCATATAGAACTTTAAATGTCATTAGGGAATGGGAACCAGAACTCTCCTCTGTCACGTTGGGACCCAGAGAGGTCTGCGTGCTGTTGGTTCAGTTCTGCCCAGCCTTTTGCTTCTCAGTGCTTCTCACTTGCTCTGAGCACTGATGCTGGAAGGAGAGGTCAGGAGTTGATCCAGCTTCCAGCACAGTGTGGAATCTGCAGTGAGGCCGTGCCTGTGATTCCTCTGTTCTGGCTTAGTGTGCTGTAACTGCTGCTGGACAAAAATGAGAACGTTTATTTTCCCCCTCTCTGGTGTGTCTTGATGGGAAAAGCTTAGCTATATACATCAGTATTGTGAGTACTAACATTACCAGTGTCGTAGACCTTCAGAAACAGGTGATGCTGAAGGCTTAGTTTTGTATTTACTTTACATTTAATGTTTGTGTACCTACTAACTTTTTTAGAAGTATTTGGCTGCCCAGGGAGGTGGTGGAGTCTCCTTCTCTGGAGATATTCAAGACCCGCCTGGACTCCTACCTGTGTGACATGGTGTAGGGAGCCTGCTTTGGCAGGGGGGTTGGACTCGATGATCTCTAGAGGTCCCTTCCAACCCCTACAATTCTGTGATTGCTGAGCAATGCAGCTGTCCCTGGCTTTGGTGCTTGTTTCTATTACAGCTACTTGAAAGGAGGTTGTAGTGAGTTGGGGGTCAGCCTCTTCTGCCAGGTAACAGTGACAGGATGAGAGGTAACAGCTTTAAGTTGTGCCACGGGGAGGGTTCAGGTTGGATGCTAGAACTGAATTACTAACACCTTGTGGTAGTAGTAGAGCTGTGGGACACTTGGAAGAGGAATGCTTGGGAATGGGCTTGTCATCCAGTGCGTATCTAACTTTTAGGTGTTTAATAGTAGGGTACAGTATTGTTAATGATGTAATACTGGCATTATAGGTCAAATCTAAAAGATTTTAGATGCAGCTCCTTTGATCCCATAAGATCCTTGATCCCATAAGCATCCCATTAACTGCTGACCTGACAGTTATCCAGAAAGTTCTAGCACTGCCACGTGAGTGCCATCAGGAAGTGGTTGTGAATGTATTGGGGACGGCCCTGGAACAAGTGGCCCCTGGAAGAAAGAGGAATGATAATGTGTGCATTTCTTTATGTGCCTTAACAAAAACATGAGAAGAAAAGTACAATTTTACATATTAAATGATTGTCTTGGAAAATATTTGAGTATGAGGTAGTAAGATGCACGATAAGGAAGAAAGAACACTGTAAAATAAATGACATTAACATATCTAACCTCACATTTCCACTTCCAAGGATTCTGCTGCTGCTTCTGCAGTAAATAAAACATGTTACTGTTTGTACACTTTGTGAAGTGCATCCAGGATGATAAAAGCTTTTATTGGTGTAGTAAATATTAGTTGCTGGCATTTAAGAGTATTTGGTGTTTTTGGTGGCTGTTTCACTGCATGTTTAATACAACATCAGAGACTGGTGTTGGTCTTTTGAGTAGTGGATGTTACTCACACACATTCTGACAAAGCTGTTGTGGAAGACTCATGTTCCAGCAGCTCAGTGACTGCCTGCAGGAAGGTGGTTGTGGATTCTGAGAAGGGTAAACTCACGCTGCTGTGGGCAGGTGGGAGATGGGGAGTTCTTCCTGTGGAACTTGTTAGAGAAATGCCGGAGGCTTAGGCTGGTTTTCCTTGGTCATCCAGAAGCTTCAGGCTGTGTTATGGGGAGAAATGGTGGTGGTACTTGAGGGGACTTTTCTAGCCCTCAGTCCTCTAGGGGTGTGTTTTGTATTTGAAACATGAATGTGAAGATGTGAGAAATCAGGAAGTGCTTCACCTAAATCTGCTTGGCTCAGGGAACAAGCAACAGGGGAGGTGGCTTTTTGTTGGTTTTTTTTTAGGCCCGATTTCCTACAGAAAGTGATTGATACTGTTTATCCCTTTTTTCCCCTCATTCTTTCCTTACATATTTGCCAATAGCTTTTGTAGTCACAGGACACTTGCAACCGTGTTTGTAGGAGGGATAGAGATCTCAGAGTGTCACATTCCTACAGTTTTGGGGAAGGCAAACAAACTGGGTAGAGAGAAACCTGTCAGTTCCCTTTCTTGAGAGAGAGAGAGAGACGCCGTGCTGTGAGTTTGGCTCTGATTTGCTTTTCAGCGTGTGCAGGTCTCTGCTGTGCAGGAGGTGACTGGTTGTAGGCTGCCTTGTTACTGTGGGGCTGATGAAAGGCAGAGCTGTAGGAACTGTGCCCTACTGCCCGTTACTGGGTATTCTGATCATTAACTGATGAATTATTGTCCTCGTCAGAATTAGGTAATAACATAGGTACTGAAGTTCATAGCACTGTGATCAACTTGCAAGATTCTCTTTAGTCTCAGTGGAGTGTTTTGTCCTTTGTGATGGTAGGTCTACAGAAATTTCTGTCAGGCTTAGTGGAAGTGGGGGGGAAAGTGAAGAAAACTTCACTAGCTTGTTTTTAACTCCTGGACAATTCTCTGCTCAGTAATACCAGATATTCTTTTCAAACCTCTGTTACAGATAGAATGTTTACAAATTTTGTAGGATGCAGCTTATTACAATATGTCAGTTATGAAGTACTGTAGTAGATGTAAAATAGCTACACGGCTTTGACTTGTGCTTGTTTTAAAGTAGTTTTCGTAGTAACAAGTATTCTGAAGTAAACCAGCTTCTCTTCTGTCTGTGCATAGAAAAGCAAGTAGCAGCATGAATCATGGCTTCCAAGAACTGTCAGAGTAGGAATGCACATTCTCCCCCTATTCACACGCTTTCCTCGCTGTCAATTTTAATGAGGTAATATGATTTAATAAAGCTTTTCTTGCCATCCGCTGCAGCAACATTCATTATATGTAATCAGGCTGCTGTTAGCTAGCGTGTGGCTGAGGGTGAAAGTAGTTTGGAACTTGTGTGCTACTTTCAATGATAGCTTGTTATTTCAGTAACCTTGCTTAAAATACATTTCATTATCCAGCAGCAATACATGCAGATTTTCAGGTGAGAATATTTTTGTTGTTTTGAGGGTTTTTTTCAGATTGCATATATATATTCATATATATAAATTTTGCCAGCCTAGCAGTATTAAACATTTTGTGCTGCGCTAAAGGTTTACGTGATGTTTCCCAGGTAAAGACACAGTTTGAGCCTCAAGGAGCTTGTGATCTAAGTGCCACTGATAAAGAAAATGAGGAGAATGAGCTAAGAAAAGGGGACAAGGATTCAAATGAATGTAAGTCATAGCAAGCAACTTAAACAAGTTGTAATCGCTATGTACAGAGTAAGGTAGACCAGTGTGGAAAAAGGTGAGAGTATAGAGGCAGAAGGCAGCATAAAGCAAATCCAAATAGTAGAGAGATTTGAAGGAATAGAGGGAAAATATTTTACTGAGCAGGATTTGGAAAGCATAACAACATCAGAAGAGTGGGCTGAATCAAGATGAAGATGAATGGGGATGTGGTAGGAAATGGAGAGAGGAAAAACAGAGGAAATGTTTAAATTATGGCTTTTATGAAGAGGAAAAAAGAGGAAAAAAATAGAAAGAGACAGGGAAAGGGCTGGGGAAATGTGCTGGTTTGATCGGTTTGGCAGGAAAGCTGGGACACACATCTTAGTGCTAAGACTTTCCCTTACCCCCTGCCCCACCCTGACATTCAGCTCTTGATTTCAATAGCTTTCAAAAGGAGTGGCAGATCAACAGCACTGGCCTGAAAACTCAGGCATGTGTGTTCCCCTGTCACTGTCTCTCATTCCACTCAGGTTTTGAATGAGCCGGTGGATTTCTTTATGCATTTCTGCACCATTGAGGTGGGACACTTGGCTTCTAGAAGCACCTTTCTTCTTCTCACATTAGACTTGCCTAATGAAATATACTTTTGTAATCGCCTTCTTTAGTCACTGGCATTCTTTCTCTCTATTGTGACATCTTCCAGCTGCATTGTATGTATCTGGGGACAAGATGGGGACAAATTAAGGATTTTGAAGTTCTTTTTTTTACATATGTCAAAAGGAATTGGTTTATGATGGAAATAGGTGTATGGATTCCTTAACAGATATACTTTGCCTCATGCAAGTGTTCACTGCATGATTGTCAGCAATGCTGTTGTTACCACATTCTGGCATGCGTATGTATAAAGCTCATCCCTGTTTGTAGGAGTGATACTTGTAGGAAATGGGGAGTTGCTTTTGTAAAGTAGTGTTTGTTCACATAAATATTTGGGGTATGGTTTGCTTCTACTCAGTGGAACTCACTGACGTTTACGTTTGTCCTCAGTGAGGGGAAGATGGCTTTTGCTCTTTGCTGTGCTATGCTGCGTTGCCTGAGTGTTCTGAGGTGGATCACACCTACTGCCGAAACCCTCATACGAAGTTAAGATTGTATCAGATTGTATCGGTGTATATCGATTCTGGAAATGTGGCTGGTGTATCACTGGTGTTATGGAAGAAGGGCATAACTTGCTGCAAAGCAATTGTAACAATGTTAACATGTAGTAGGCGCTGTTAGAACTGTAACTGTGGTGCTGCCCTCAGGCTGTTGTGTTAGGCCGCAGGTTTGGTCTTCAGGCTGAAGGAAGTTCAGACTTTAGAGCTGAGTAAAGGGAGGGATATGTACATCTGAAGTTCTCATGGGCACTCTAATTTTGTTGAGTATAGAGTTGGGGTGTGAAGTTGTGAACTCTTTAGGGCTAGAACGAAAGTGACCATAATAGCAGGAGATGAAATGGGGCAGCAATCAAGGGCTCATCCACAAGTTGTTTCAAATAGATTCATTTTCATAGAGCTGTTTTTTTGTTTTGCTTTTCAGAACACTGTGCCAAAAAAGACTTTTGCTCAGATGACATCACATTTGGACTACTAAAGCTATCCACCCACTTTTCAAGGCATAATGGATTTCTAGGTAATTTAAGTAAGTATGTAGATTTTATTGCTGCTAAAACAGTACTGCTTTAAACAGAAGCATCTTTTTTTTTTCAACCTCAGGCAAGGTAGACATTTCCCTTCAATTTGAGATTGAAATTAATGTTGTGTGGGTGGCAGAATATACTTCAAATAAGCTTTTAATAAGCTCTCATCCTGTAGATAGGAGCATAGAATAAAACAGTTGTGCCTGAGAAACCAGAAGGAAAAGAAGCAACCCATGATGGCACCATCCTTAGCAGTGACATATGCTAATGTGGCCCTGCTGCTTTAGGAGCCTGAATTAGTGTCTCTCCCAGGCTATGCTCACAGCTTGTTGGGGCCTTTTTTCACAGATGCTCTTGTTAAAGTGGTAATGATACTCCATGAATATACAACTACATACAAATCAAACAAATGCACCTTAATAGGTTCCAATTAGCAATCCTTCTGTTCATTTGTAATCGTGTTTCTGAGAGGGTTGCATCTCCCCACTGCCTTGATTTGGTGCTCTGTTCTATCCAGCTGAAGATGGGCCAGGAGGTGCAGATTTTCATCTCTGCAAGATTCATTCATGTCTTGTCATGCAGTATGTTTACCAGTTGCTTTGTACATCCATGGTCATGCAAATTGGAGCATGCGAAACCAGGCAGATAGTCTAGGGTTCCTTTTGTGAGTGGCTGGGTATTAATGTTAAACTTTTACAGTGACTCTGTCAATTAAAAAGGAAAAAATAAATAAATTAAAAAATCCCTTCAAGAAATACAGATCTACTTAAATGTATCAGACTTTGTGCCAGTCTTTCTCAAACTAGGTAGTTTTGTCTTGCTTGTGATAGGTGAACAGACCTAATCTGCTCCGTGCCTTAGTAATGTCAGGCACAAGCACTGAATAAGGAGACTTCAGTGCTCTCAGTGCTTTTCCTTGGCACACCCCCATTATTGTGTTCATTCTGTTTGTGCAGTTCACCTTCAGTAGGATATTGCCATAATTATTGAGCATTTTTGGCACAAATTTTCTTTATTCTGATTATTTATTGCTATCTTTGTGTTCAGAAATATTCATAATAAAGTGGACTGTGTGCAATAACATGTGCTGTACAAGGTTAAAATCACAACAGAGGATTTTTTGAGCATCCTGATTACTTATAAAGTAAAGCCCTGAATATTCATAATTGTTGTCCTAATGTTTCTGTGCAAGCAAATGGCTCAGTAGAGATAAAAGTATTTTTTAATGCTGATTTGTAGAAATAGGAAGATAACAGAGATTTGAAAGCTGCTGTTCTACTTGATGTGCATGCATGTGTAAATATGTGCAGTTCTGCCTTTGCTTCTCTGGAAATGTGCCTGTCACCACTTGTGGAAAAACCCCTTTACGAAGGAGAAAAGCCAAGTCAGACCACTGTCATTTAGATTTGTTTTTATTTGCTGTACTTCCATAGTGTAAGAAGGAACGGTGGTGCATTGGAGCCCATCCATAGGAGATGGGAAATGTAACATTATAGGGCAGGTAGTTTCTCTCTGTCATAATTATTGGGGTCACTCTATTTATCACAGTGAAGAAAAATCTCAACTCATTAAATCAAAATATGTCTAGTAGGTTCTAGAAAGGTAATGATCTGCAAGTGGTCAGTAGGTACCCATCAGATTTAAAGAGAAAGAGATTCCTTCTGAGCAAGCTCGGAGTTTATCCCGGGTTTTATCTTTGGATCAGAGGAGTTGACTGAAATTAAATAAAGAAGTGAAGTTGCTGACCAAAGCAAAGCTATGCCCTGTGCAGGCAGTGGGGAGGGAGAGGAGCTGTGTAGGAAAAATTGCTGCTATGTTTGTCAGGCTATTCCAATTGTGAAACAGTAATACAGATTGCAAGACAGGCAGGAAGCTGTAGTTCCACTTTGTTTTGCTGAGAACAGACTGTAGCGTTGAGAACTGTCTTAATGTTTCCCCTTCCACCTTTTGCTTATTACAGGATGGTGCTGAATTTTTTTCATGCGTTTTGGACTTTCTGTGTAGAACCAGACCCAAAAGTTTCTGGTGTTGATGAGTTACAGGAGGGTGGTTCTGTATAGTAATGAATTGGATGACTTCTTACTGCTTCACTTTTTATAGATTAAGAATGTAGTATTCATATTAAAATTTCACAGATGCTTAATGATGCTTATAGTCATTCAACTGAATTTTTATTACAGTTGATGAAAATGATTATTACCTTATTATTCTGTTGTTGGTTTTGCTTTGAAGCCCAGGCTCACACAGAAGAAATCTTCTAAAATACGTAAAATACCTCATCTCTTAAAATTTCAACTTCTGAGGTAGTGTATATGTATTTAGGGTTGTATGTATTTAGGGTTTGTTCCTTAAAAGATATATTTTTGGGGGCATTGCTTAAAAATGATTTTGTTTTCTTTTCATCTCCATTTCAGCAGATGCAGTGTGAAGCCCATTCCTTCATTTGCAAAAACCTCTGGAAAGTTATTTGGATGCTGTATATTGAATGTTGGTGAAATTAGGTGAGTCTCTGTGAATGTTTTAATCATTCTAAGCAACAGGATGAGTTAATCACATGAGACCAAATCCTGTTTATAACTTACAATGCTGAGATACAATCTGGCATTTAACTTAAAATCTAGAAGATTAAATTATTAGATAAGCAAATGATGTAGCTCAGAAAAAGAAAGACAAATGTTATGAATGTATTCCTGGATTTTCCCTTTGCTTTTGTACAACTATATTTGTAATGCTTTTCTTTTAAAGAAACTTGTATAGTTTTTTGATTTGTTTCCATTGGCATATCTGCCACAGTGTTCCTGTGGCTGCTGTCTGGGATGATTAGGATCAGGCATTTCAATACTGGCATAAACAAATATTAATGTATCA
The DNA here is from genome assembly GCF_054131305.1 of Coturnix japonica. Lineage (NCBI taxonomy): Eukaryota > Metazoa > Chordata > Aves > Galliformes > Phasianidae > Coturnix > Coturnix japonica. Next base: position 67,162,883 of record NC_140666.1, read on the forward strand.
TTAACCCATTTTCTTTTTAAACTCACATAGTCATTTACTTCTGGATGTTGAGATGAGTTTGAATGATGGAAGAAAGTACATGTTCATCTTCAGTTTATCTTCAATTCATGTTCATCTGCAATTTAGATTGTTATGGGCAAGTTATATTTTGGTAGTAGCGCTTATAGACCTGTTTTGGTGTCAGTTGTGTGAACTGCAGTGAGAAAAATACTGTGAGCTTTGAAAGTTTAGAGATGCCAACAACTTCAGTTTTCACTTGCTGTATTTAGTAGCACAGGTAACAAGAGGAAACAAATCACTGAGACAGAAAATCTGAAAGAAATAGCCAGTAGGTTGGTACATACTGTTTTCTGTTTAGTTTTGCTTTTAACATGGTGAGCAGCTAAAAGCAAAAGCTTCAATTTCTCTAGAATCAGCTCCTGTTCTGTTTTGTGAGATGGTACCTGTTTTTTTTTGGAAAGGAAGAATACAATTGTAGTATTTCATTACCATTTTGATTTATGTCATTAATACGGTTTTGGACAGAATCTCTCAACTAGTTCCTTTTAGCACCTACTGGTTCACTGTGTTTGAATTACATTCCTTTCTGAGAAAACAAACTTTTAAGCTCTGCTGCAGGTGTGAGGTGCTCTTCTGTCTCCACTGGGGACATACAGGCCTGAATCCATTCTTAAATCCTCAGAAAAATTTGAGTGGTCTGTGTGATGGTAACGTTTGCTTCTGGAGGCTCAATGAAATCGATACAAAATAGACCTGCTCGAGCAGTATCGGCATGAGCTGCTTTGGTCTGCTGGTCCTTTTCTACTGCTTCAGTTTACTCGATAGTGGTGACACGGCCAAAATTGTTTGCTTTGGTTATTAGTGAGAAGCTGAGGATCATCAATGTCTCTGATGCGAATCTGTTTTCTGAATCTGGTTATACATTTCATGACTAATATTTACAACCTACACAGCCTTCAAAATTCCACACGCTTTCTTTGTGGCTTCATTTTATACAAACTGTTAGGAAATAGGGGGAAAAAAAACCTGCAAATGACAGTGAATCAAATGGCTTGTAGCTGTCTTTTGTAATTGATTGTTGTTTCATCTGGTTTTCTTCCCTATTTATGTTCTTAAATTGTGGAAAATAGGAGTCGTATGATATTTCTTATAACTGTATGTACAGTATTGAAATCTGTGCACTTCCTATTCCAGATTTTCCTTGAATTTTTAATCAATGTTGATTTAAAAATAAAACAAAAAGGCCCACAAGCCCAGAGTTCTGTTGCAGACATCAAGTCTGAGCAAGACGACAAAAAAGAGGTGGTTTTCACAAATGTTTGCTGTTTCTACTGCTTTTCTATGCATTATATCAAGAATCAATACTGATTATTTTTTTCCTTCATTCCTCAGTTTGAGGTTAAAGATGGCAGCTGTTAATGCTTTGAGAATTTAATATTTAGTTGCCAGTGTTAAATCATTTCATCTTGAACAAACAGTTGTCAGAGTTCTTCCCATCTGTGCCTGTATAGCTTTAATTCTCAGAGATTCCCAGGCACTTGTGAACACTTGCTGTTACAGTGATATCCTGCCTGCCTAAGGCAGTGATTAGAAGTAAACTCAGTTATATTTTCTGTTTATCAGATTTTTCCACGTTTCAGCTCTTGATGCATTCTTCCCTAGAATCATTCAAGGTTCAAGTATTCTATTAAGGTTGCCATTGGGAGCATCAGTTCTTTAATGTGATCATTAAGCAAACTTGTAGCATTGCAGATATCAGCACCGTTTAGGAAAACTTCAGGTTGTTATTTTTGGGGTGGCTTTTTTTTTTTTGTATTAAATGTGGTGTGGATTTGTTTTGTTGTGTTTTGTTTTGTTTTTTTTTCCAAACCAAGTTATTTGCAGAATAATTTAAATAGGTTATATTCACAACATTATTGCATATTATAACTAGTGTGAAAATGTTCGATGTCGTATTTTGTTCTCCCGGGCTTAAAGCATCTCTCTGTTCAAACTGTATAACCCTTTCTGAAAGAGATCGTTACATACATGTTTCAAAGACTTCAGCTAGCAAAAAAAAACCAGAACATTAAGTAAAAATCAAAATTTAATACTCTGCTGCTTCATCCAGCAGCCTTAAGAGGTGGCCTTATTGAGGCAAGAACAAGCCTTTAAAAAGAAGGCAAATGTTGAGAGTCAAAACTTGAAAATCATAAGCCAGCAAGTTATGATGAGCCCTTGTTATTTTAAGTAACATTGCCTTCAAAATATTGCTCTCTTCTGTATTTTGTCCTCACTCTGTTTGCAAATTTGTTCACGCATTAGGCATAACTAAACTGTTTCCAACTTAATGTATGCCTAAGTAAAGTATGGCTGTATTCATTAGCCTTTTAGAATGTGGCCTCAACATCTGATTTATATTAGTTCCAGTGTTTCTTATGAATGAGGATAAATATTGGTATCCTATTCCTTGATACCAGTGTTAAATAGAAACCTAGCAAGATCCCAGGAATCTCTAATGCCTTTATAAATACTTTCTTCATGTTACTTTTCAGGACTTAGTACTAAGTCTGAATCAGATTCTGTTGATAAAGTGAGAAAAGAGACTAAATGGAACGTCCTATCTCATTTGATATGATTCCAGCTATTAACTGTAGGTCATATCTAGTGCAACTTGATTTTTAACTAGATCCTCCTTGCTATTTGAGATGGCAGTCTTTTAAGCAGTGCTAATTTTAGGATCCTCAGTAATGACCTGGAAGGGAAGGTTCGAAGTGTTTGTGAGTAAAGCATGGTGATACTAATTTGGGAGTTATTGAGAACTTGAGAGAGCAGAGAAGGCTTTGAGGGGGTAAGAAGTAAGCATGCTGAGTTGGGTGTGGGTGAATAGAAGTGGTGTCATCGTACTGTTCTATAAAATAAAAGCTGGAAAAATTGTGAAAGAAAAAAAAGCTGATGGAAGCCTAAAAAGTGGTTAAAGTGTCGTGCTGATATAGTGTGTGTGGTCCCAAATAGCTGATATCATTTCATGTTGAGTATTATAGACAGTGCAAAAGAGCAACGGGTCTAACGTAGGTAACTTGGAGCACTCATATGAAGCTCTTAAAAGCATGTGGAGAAGTATCAGAATAGAATCTGAATTTCTGGAAATAAAAAATGAGTTTAATTTGAAAAATTTACTTTTTTTCCCCCATACTCCCTCTTGAAAGTTCTTATCTGAGCAGCAAAGCTTAAAAACACTCGGCTTAAAAACTCTACAGTTGTATTATGTTTTATGCTTTTCAGTAAGTATGATTTTAAAACATTATTGAAAGTGCTTGGAGAGTGGAAAATGGTTGAGACTAGTTGTGCTGCAAGTACTGAATTACTCTGCAAGCTCCAGAGAATGTTCATTAAAAAAAATACCTGATGTTTGAAGAGGAATTCTGTTGTCATAATCTATCAAACTAATTTGCAATTAAGTAGACCAGACTTTGATGTGATTGTGGTTAGTAGAAACAAGGAGTTTGTTGGTGTGTTTTGGTGCTCCTCTGGTGACCCTCATAAGGTGAGCAAGTGGACTTCCTGAACTCCACATACTATGCACAAGTTCTGAAGGTTTCTGCTTGTGTCAGTAGTGAGCCACAAGGAAGGAGTGAATGCTGCTGCTGCTCAGAAGAATGAAGAAAGATGCTGAACAAATGTCACATCTGCATAAACTGATAGGGTATCAGAAAGATAAATGGCTAAAGACAGTTATTTAGAAGTTGCATTGCTTCTTCAAATTGCAGTGGCATTCCTTCTAATAGCATTAATTGAACACTGAGAAATTCAATTGTGTTCAGTACTCTAATATTTGAATATTTAAGCAGGTGTTTCTCCTTTATTACTGTGTATGTAAGGAATGATTACAGTAAAATTACATTTAGAGTTTATACACTGTTGCTGTGGTGTGGCTGCATCCTGCATGCAGTCCTGTTCTTTCTTTTTATAATATACCATCTTTCTTGCCTGAGCAAGTCATTCTATTTGCTAAATGTTGCGATCCATTTCCTTTTGTTCACGTTTATAACATAGGTGACTAAAGGATACTTTAAACTCTATCCCCAGAGTAGTTACAGATTGTTTTGCAGGGGCTTGTAGGGACAAGAAACATCTTTTGCCTTGGATTTGTCCATTTTTTCACATCTAAGACAGCAGTTAAGACATTTCCTCTGAGCACCAATTGTAAAGCTTTCTAATTTATTTTGCTTTTTTATTTTCCCCTTCCAGTTAAGGTACTTCTTGCTATTGTAATGAAGTATGTGTCCTGTGTCTCAGGTTTTGCAATCACTGTAATTCCAGTTGAACCTGGATTGTTATAATGAAAGTTCTGACAAAAGATAAACTCTAATGTTCTGTGTAATGAGACTAAGGAGATGAACAGTGATTCTGAACAATGCAGATGTTCAGAATTCTGTAACTGTAGTGTTGAGACTTTGATTGATGTATAAACTTGCTCTTTCAGTAACAGGTAACTGTACTGTGGGGAGGAAACACTGAAGAACTTACTGGCAGGCACCAGATTGTAGAAAAGTAAGTCTACATTTAAATTCTCATTAATCTTATGAATATAGCAGCAACTGTGTGCTAATACAAATGTGGGGGAACAGAGGGAGCTGCAGAGAGGTGAGGTTACTTCGGTGTTTAGTTAGAAGTTAGTCTGGTATTTTTGACTTGGACTTTGCTTGAGTATTTGAACAAAAAATGTTCCGTCTCTTCCATTTTATGGTAAGATGAACATGAAGTCTCAGTTCCTCTTTCTTTTCCAAGACAGTTTCCAATGAAGTGTTCTGTCACTTCGCTCCACAGGCAGTCAGTCTGCTCTTCCCAAATGCTTTACAGGATAATTTGGTTGTGCATGAGTCATGCGTGCTGGGAAATCTAAGCATCAGAAACAGTTGCACAGCTGCACAGATCGAGGATTGTGCAATCAAATTAGGAAAAAAAAAGGCCCATCACTAAATATTTTTCAAGTGTTGTATTTACATTTGCATTTCTGAATGAGATGAATAATTAGGATTTAGATTAAATATCAGCTTTCTACAGCACCTGTCATTTATTTTTTGTGTTGCTGTTTTCAACTATTGTTATGTTTGTTTTTTTATGTTTGTCCATTTGTTGTGCTTGCACAACTTTAACAATTGTGGTTTTAGCATAAGTCATTCTTTCATTAAATTTCTGTAGCTACAGGTAAATAATCTCATAATATATAGATACATCTGTGCTTTGCATTTTCTATGAGTTTCCTATTGAAAAAACTGAGTTCTGGAATTGTTTCTGCATCAAGGAACTGAGCTCTTCATTAGTCTGCAACAGTGCATGTATACAAACCTCATTTTGAAATTTCATTTGTTCCATGTTGTCACATGAGATACAGCAATTTGTGACAGAGTGCAAAAGTTTGTTTCATCTAAAATATGGAGCAGACTTCTCAAGTAGGAACTACAACAATCTCTTCTCTGAGCAGAAACTGAAATCTCATTCCTTCTAATTTTTTTTCCTCTGGTTGTAATTTAACTCATGGTGTAGATCATCATGAGTTGGTGTTGTTGCCAGAAGATGTCTAACCTGGTGATTCAGTGCTTCCCCTTCCCTTGTGCCAACATCAGGCGCATTGAGCAGCCCTGAGGTGAAGTAAATTCAGATGATTTAGCTAAATGAAACAATGTTTGGGTTGTCCTTAGGCTGGACTGTGTTGATTGTGTGATCACAGTTACTAATGCTAGCAGTAGTGAGGAAGAGTGAAGTCAGGGGAATTTAATACAGTTGCAGAAGTGAGTGGCAAAATAATACTTTGTAAAAAGCTGACTTTATCTTGAGAATTTTCAGCTTTGCAAAGGAATTTGGTAAAGGTGATTGAAAGTCACTAGTATCTGTAGCCATGCCCTTATAGAATCATAGAATCACAAGGTTGGAAAGACCTACAAGATCATGTAGTCCAACTGTCCTCCCTTTACCATACCTAAAGAAAACCACTAAACCATATCTCCTAGCTCCTTCCTCTGCATGCTCTGTTCCTGCTATCTTACGTCTGGTAATTTTCATGTACACACTGATCTGGAGCAGTACTGAGTGCATCTCTCCTTATTCTAGATGAGTGCCCTATGAAGGAGTAAGTCTGTTTCCTATAAAAAAACAAGCCAACAACAACAAAAAACCCTTAAACTTTCATAACGTAAATTCTTAGAGGCCTTCTTGGCCATCTTATTGACTCCAGTGAACTCTAAAGATTTTTAGAATGCAGTAGTGATAACAGAGCAAAAAATTTTGACCAAAGGTTTTTGCTAGTTGGTCTGATTCTTCATGTACAAACTGTGGACATTCTTTTGGATTTTTTAAAGTATTAAATGTTCCTTGGGTTCAATTTCTCAGTCTAGGGTAGAATTTTGAAAAGGTTCATTTGTATGCATTTCAGTAACTGCTTTAAACTACATTTCACACTTCACAGTACATACATGCACTGCTACTAAAAGTCTGGCAGGTAAGGTGTTCACCCGACATGATTAATTATACTGGACCGACAAATGCTTTGTTTTTTGTTGCAGTAATAACTGTAAGGTCTCATTTTATACTTTTAAATGTGGTTTTCTATCAAAACAGGGCAGAATTGTTTTATGGAATGGAAGAAGAACCTAATTTACCCTAATTTGTTTTGAATCTGTAGTAATTACATCTATTGAATTTGATAATGGATCATTTCCAGGACAGTTTTCATAAAGCATTTTACTTGCTATATCTACACATTCTTCCCTGTTGTTTTTTGGGACAGAGAAAGAAGAGTGTTCAACTTGTAGATCTGTCTCATTTCTCAGTGTAGTAATAGTGTTTTAATTAGCTTTTTTCATTACATTTCTATTAATCTTGAGAAATCAAATGAAGAGAACCTTTCTGTTTGTCTGGTAATTTTATTCTGTAGAAGATAATTATCTTGTACTTAACAGATAATCTGGGATAATTAGTGATTTTCAGTAGGAATTTCAGTTTTTGAGCTTGTCTGTGGTATTATTACCTATTTGACCTTCTGAAAAAAGCAACTGACCTGAAACTGCATGCATTCTCAGTTGTCTTTAAGAGAATGAAGGAATGAAGGTGGGATTTTCTTCTCTGTAAAACAGACTGAGTTTAGATCCCTCTTGTGAGAACAGCAGAACGTCAAGATTTTGTGCAATTTAGAGTATTTTCTTTTCTGCTCAGCTAACCGTTTAGAATCTGTTATTGAGCTGACTGTGTAAGCTATTTCTGCCCCAAATCCCATTAAAGTAGAGATTTTCAGTGACGAGAATGTTTCTAGTTTTGAATTGTAGCATTAACAAGTTAGCTTGTCTAGATTAAAACTCATGCAATGAAGTACTGTTTTTAAATACTCTATAAGGATGTACTAGTGGTACATTTCCGACGGGCTTTATTATGAGCAAAGTTGCAATTCAAATGTGAGACAACACATACTCTCAATACTTAACCCTTGGTTTCCTGTTATAAACCCAGCAGTTACAGATTTGCTTAATAGTTTCCTTCTTCTCAGCTATGCCAGTTTTCACAGGTATATAAAGCCACATTTTTAAATAAGATCAAAATAATAAAGTATATAATAATAAACTGTGAGTGATATGTGGGTTCTTTTTAAACACATTACTTCACAAATCTGCTTTTCTGTGGCCAGAGTCAAAAGGGTGCAAGCCACTAGTGAAAGTCCAGTAAGAGTGGCAAGAGACAGGGAGGAACCTTATAAAAACTGGTGCAAGAGAAATTGTAATGTGTCGCTGCAGCCTTCATCTTGTGCAAACTAGTTTCACAGGATATACAGGCAGCATTTGTGTCATGCTTGCATGGCTTTGTTATTGAGGGAAGAGAATCTCCTATAAGGAACTGTGAATGCAATGGAATGAGAAGATGTTTTACATGAGAATATGGAAGAATATTGACCTGGTGGCTGCCCTTTGAGGTTTATCTTATAAATCTACTTAGGTCTGTACTCTGATTATTGCCAGCAGGTTGAGGGATGTCCTTCCCCTCTCTACTCAGCATTGCTGAGGCTGTACCTGGATTGCTGGGTCCAGTTCTGGGCTTCCCAGTGCAAAAGAGACCTGGAACTGTTAGAGAGTCCAACTGAAGGCTTTGAAGATGATGGGAAGGCATGGAGCAGCTCCTCTTTTAACTGAGAGAGCTGGGCCTGTTCAGCCTGGAGAAGAGAAGGCTCAGAGGAATTTCTGTAAAGAGTTGAAGGGAGGGTACAAAAAGAGAAGGGAGCCAGTGGTGCCCAGGATCAAGTGAAGAGCCACAAACATCAGGATGCACTTCACTGTAAGGGTGACCCAGCACTGGCTGGAGGCTGTGAAGTTTCCTCCTTGGAGATCTTCTAAAGCTGCATGGGCTTAGACACCCTATTTTGGGTGTCACTGCTGGAGCAGAGGCACCCAGAGACCCCTTCCAACCTCAGCTGTTCTGTGATCCTTTGACAAACTCTGAGTATGACAGATGGAGGGGAGGAAAAGAAGACTGATGAACACTTGAACACTAAAAAAGGCCTTCAGCACCTCACTTTCAAAGACCACAGAATCACACGTGCAATCATGGAATGGCTGAGGTTGGAAGGAAACTCTGGGATCATGAATCACTAGCCCCCCTGCCACAGGCAGGGCCACCAACCTCCACATTTAATACTAGACCAGGCTGCCCAGGGCCCCATCCAACCTGACCTTGCTCACCTCCAAGGACGGGGCATCTACGACCTCTCTGGGCAGCCTGTTCCAGCACCTCACCACTCTCGTAGTGAAGAACTTCCCTCTGACATCCAGCTTAAATCTTCCCTCCTTCAACTTAAAACCATTTCCCCTTGTCCTGCTGTTATCTACCCTTTCAAAGAGTTGACTCCCTTTTAGCTCCCTTTAGGTACCGAAAGGCTGCAATGAAGTCACCCCACAGCCGCCTTTTCTCCAGGCTGAACAAACCCAGCTCCCTCAGCCTGTTTTTATAGGGGTGATGCTCCAGCCCTCTGATAATCTTCGCGGCCCTCCTCTGGACCTTCTCCAGCAGCTCCCTGTCTTTTTTGTATTGGAGGCTCCAGACCTGAACACAGTACTCCAGATGGGGCCTCACAAAAGCAGAGTAGAGAGGACAATCACCTCCCTGTCCCTGCTGGCCATCCCTCTTATGATGAAGCCCAGGATACCATTTGCTTTCCAAGCTGTAAGAACATACTACTGGCTCCTGTTAAGTTTCTCATCCATCAGGACCCCCAGGTTCTTCTCTGCAGGGCTACTCTCAAAGACTTCTTCTTTCAGTCTGTACATATGCCTGGGATTCCTTTGGCCCAAGTGCAAAACCTAGCACTTTGCTGTGTTTAACCTCATAAGATCCATCCGGACCCACCTTTCAAGTCTGTAGATGTCCCTCTGATTAACATTCCTTCCTTCCATTGTGTCAATCGTACCAGTTTTGTGTGAACCTTTGCTACTACTAGCTGAGTTCTTTCTAGACACTGTAGAGAGCCAAAAGGATTAGCTGCTCTTCAGGGTGCAGTCAGGTTCAGGCAAGAACCCATCAGTCTACTGTGTGATATGAAGTCAAGTCTAAAGACAAGCTGGGAAGTCCAACTGGTGAGTCAGAGCCTGAACCTAGATTAGAGATCTGCACTGTGCTCAAAGCCAACTCTTTGACGCAGAACTCTTCAGAAGACAAAAAGCTGTGTGCCAGTCTCCATGCTGAAGGCAGCAAAGGGGAGGCAGACTCCAGAGAAAAGTGGAAGGATGGTAGCAGATCAGCTGGTTGAGCAGAGATCAGCCTGACTGGTATGGAACTGGGAAATGCTGAATGGAGGTGCTTCCTATAACCATGGCCTGGAGAGACGGGAATTGCAGACTGTTTTCAGTCCCAGGTTAGAAAGTGAAGTATTTTCCCAGTAGCAGAACAGTCAAATGTCTTGAAAATGCAGGAGAGGTTTGGTTTTTCCTCTACTCCTGCTGCTTTTTGATTACACCCAAGTGTCTTGGTGTTGTCTGCAGACTTGTGAAGGGTGCATTCAGTGCAACTATCCATGTCACCAACGAAGATATTAAACAGTTCCTGTCCCATTACTTTAATTTGCTTTCTGTTGGTGTGTGTACCATTAAAAGCAGATAAGTGACTATCTTGAAACATACTAACTTGCTCTGTTAGGCCATCCTGTATCTGATTAGAGAGCAGGTTATGGCTCGCTTATCTTAAGCACTCTTTCTCTCTCCAGAAATCCATATTTACTCAAAACTAAACAAAGCAAATTCTTTCTCTGCTTCTCTCTACTCCTTCATCCAAAAAAGATGAAGAGAAAAATGATTGGACTTGGGGGAAAAATAGGAATGAAAGAATGAAGTGAAAGTGTGAGTAATAGTGATTCACTGTTCTGGACATAAGACAACAGATGGATCTCTGTTGGCCTGTAATGTTGGGATGTCTCACTAGAGTAAGGCCTGAAAAGTTTGTAGAGCAAACTGGCAGACATAAGCATTCCTTTGTTCTTGGAAAGTGGTATCAAGATGGTTTATAATTATCTTCAGAGTCTGTTTAATAAATAAGTTCTTGTTGCTATGCTTGTATTGGGAGTCAGGTACTGGTTTGGCTGTTCACTCACAGTGTGACTTTTCTGCTCCTTGGCTTGCTTACTGTGCTTTGTAACTCAAGAGTCTCCTGCTGTTCTGTAGCATCAGCTGCTGTGGAAGTACAGACTGTTGTCCTGTGATTTTGATTCTTTAAACAAGATCTCTAAAGCTAATCCTCAGTGATTATAATCACTGTTTGTTCCCCTGGCAAAATAGGATTATGGCATAGAGATCGGGTTGTATTAAGAATGCTAATCTGATTCAGTTTGTAGCTGCTGTATTGTTGGACAACTGAATTGTTTCCTATATTTTTCCTAAAATCTTTCCAGGGTGAAATTATTTGTCCTAATAGTGCTTGTCATCTTCCAATAATTCTGTCTGAGAGCTGTAATCTGTAAAGCGATTAAAGCATTACTTATAAAATTAACATGTATGTAGATACCTCTTTCTTACAATACAAGGACAACATTTCTCAAGAATATTTAGTAATGTTACTGTTGAAGCCTTGGAGGAGATGTAAAGGCTTTGCTTACTGACTGTATACAGAATTGGCTCTTTATCCTAGGATTTACTCAGCACTGTGTTTCATTGGCAATGAAGTAACTTGCTATCCAGTAACTGCGTGTCACTCTCAAAATGATAAGTCAGCACAGCACAGAGGCTGCGGTATTGCTAGCTGCCCTGCTTTTGCTACAGATTGAGCAATGTTGGGTATTAATAATTTGTATATCCATGGCAGCAGCTGAGGTTTTTGATTGAGGAACTTAGGTTTTCCTAAAAATGCTTAGGTCGCTATTCTTGATTGGACAGAAACATTTGAAAGCATGCACTGAATGTGTACGAAAGATAGAAACAAAAAGAAAAAAAAAAAGGACTATATTTAAAATAACTTTCAAAAACAACTGCCAAAAAAAAACCCAAAAAACAAAAAACCCACCAAACCAACAACCTCGGCACTCATGATTTATAGAGACAGACTCCTGACCTTTGAACACTTGTGGCTGAAAGAGCTGGTGTGTAGGCGTCCAGACCTTTCTGCTCGCTTTCACATGCATGCCATTTCTACTGAGTTAGAGATCTATGTGGTTTTGGTTACAAAAGCTTTTCCACTGTGATTAGCTTTCCTTTTGGTCTGGTTTAAGCTTGCCTATGTTCTTTTATAACGTAAACATATTCCCGTTCTCTTCATCTTGAAATCCCATTTTGAAATATCCTTAAAAACTTCGTGGTTTTTTGGTTTTAGACATTAATGTATATGGTTCTGTGCTTATGGTCTGTGGTGTTTAATGGTGATTAAATGCAAAAAAAAAACAACCCAAAACCATAAAGCAAAAAAAACCCCAAACTTCTGCATGCTGCAGAGATGAAGTCTAAATTTTTCCTCTGTTAGGAGCTGGGTGAGAGTTGGCAGAGTTCTTCAACTCCAAGCAGTTTAAAAACATGGGTTTCATGTTGCAGTCTCTGTAACCTAGCCTACATGGGACTCTTTGTCACTGTTAATGTTTGCACTTGTCAAACGGAACAAAACAGGAGAGGAAAGGAGGCTGTAAGCACCTAAAAAAGTAGGTCAATGGGGCAGCGGGTTATTTGGCCAGAAAAGAGTGAGTGGCTTCATTGAATCATGCCGTAATTGTTCTTCCTCTTTTTGGCAGATTGTTCTGCTGTGTTTTAACTTCCTATGTTAATGTTTATGTCTGATTTTTAACCACTTTAGAACCTCTGCTAGGTGTACAGGAAAGAGAAATTTAATTTCTCTAATCGAATACTTTTAAAAGTACAGAAATAATTCTGTTGTTTTCAGTAGCATTAGTGAATTTGAGAGTAGCATCAGCTTTGTTTTTATATCACAGATGTCCTTTTTAGAATTTAATGCTTAATGTAAATACTGCATATATGCTGTAAATACTGTGGGGTAAGTTTGGAATACCATTTCATTTTTTAGAATAGTTTTTGAACTGGGTTTTGAAAGAAGAATTTAATGTTTGTCTGAGGCAGCGGCAATAATGTAGCTGATAACTTTGCTGGTCAGCAGCAGCATTCTATACATTCTGCCATCCTGTAGCAATTCTGGGTGTTTGAAGAAGAGAAGGCATCAGTGGAAAAGGCAGTGGAGAGCCAGGTAAGAGTTTTAGAGAAGTAACATTTAAATAACGGCATAGAGAGTTGCTTTGCAGGTAGCATATGAAAGCGAAGATGTAGGTGGTGTGCTTGATACCACATTTAAAAGTAAAAATGATGTCAAGGTTAAAGATAGACATAAAGTGACAGCAGCTTGAAGCAGAGATGAAATAGTTTTAGGATATACTGCTTAACATAGGACAGAGCTTTAAGGCAAGGTGAATTCTGACAGTGAAAGTAGGCAGAATATGGCATTAATAAATCACCCTGGTTGGAACGAATACTTGTTTTTATTTAGAAAATAATAATTCTGTAATTCATTGACTTAGAAACTCTTCTTTGTGATTTTTTTTACAGTTCATAATTTAACGCTTTTGTGCAGAAGAGGATACTCCACATTATTCTTGAGAAGAACCAGCATTTCATCCCTAAACCATACACTTCGACAAGTCCCAAAGTATAAAAGGTAAAATAAAAGGTATTTTTTAATTAGTAAAATTCCTCTGGCTTTCTGTCATCACTGAAAGTCCGTGGCAAAGTAGTGTCTTTTGTTGCTGTAGAACACGACTGAATTTGATTTTTAGAAACAGACATAGCCCTTGATTTCTGTGCTGCTGGCTTTAAAGTTGCCTGATTTCATTGGATGTATTTCTGCAGTCTTGTCCACTGACATGTATCATTGATAGTTACAGTGTCTTGCTACCTCAGATGCAAAGGCAAAAGGCTCAGACCTTGAAAAGAGAGAGAAAAATGCACTACGTGTACATTTGAGATAGTTTTTAAGTTCCTTTAATTGTTTTGGATACCAAATCCAATTCTGGCAGAAGATCTGTATAGTGTAACAAGGGAATTATTTTTTTCCATAAACTGAGCACTTTGTTAAAGTGAAAAATACTGACTCTAAAATTCAGATTCTGCATAAGGAAGGTGTCAGTTATGTCGCAAGTTGTGTTTAGTGACACACTTAGCTATATGTTTTTCTTTTGCATATTAATGGAACAGTGTATCATTTAGCCAATGGAATTACGTGTTACTCTCGATCCCTATAAGTTCCCAAATTGTTTAAAAATTGATGCAGGGTTAGAACTGTGACTAGTGCGTATCTCTGTCAATGCATATTGTGTAGTCTAAATGAAAACGAAGTTCCAGTCTTCTTTAATTCTGTGCTAGTGATGGTAGATTGCTTTTACAGCTGAGCAATGTAACCTCTGTTACTGTTGCTTACTTTTCACAAACATTTGAACATTGTCAAAATTTGTTTTTCTCTTGCCATTTCTGGCTTGTTTTCAAATAGTGCAGATTTGTTACTTTATAAACCTTGGCCAACAGATGTATTGAAATCAGTTTGTAGGGACAGCCAGCACAATTGCTGTTTTGAAGTGTTTCAGTAGTAGAATGGTTTACTTCAAGTGTTGCTACAGGGCGTTGGACTTTGGAGAATAAATGCAACACAAAGCTTGGCCTTGAACAAGTGGTTAAGAGGGTTCTTACGTAAAATTGCATGCACACTGTGCCTTGAAGGGGACTGCGCTGCAGCCCAGCTTTCCCAATAATAACTTTCCCATTATGCTCAGTTCTGAAGTTTTGCAGAGAGAAAGGCTAATATTGTGAAGGAAACGTCCTTAATATGTGGCTGTTGTAGACAGTGAGACAGTTTGGTTTGAACATAAGCTTTCTTCCTCAGTTTCCCTTAGTGTTCAGAAACTGGGATTAAATCTTCCTGGAACATTTTGTGGACTGTTTGGATCATGAAGTAGCAGCTGCCATCTTTCTTGTGGTATTAACACTGCAAGTTCTGCCAGATTTGGCACTTTCAGAATCAAATGAATCTTTCTCAGAAATTGTGAGTTACTGAAGTGACTAAAATGAGCTCCTTTGAAACAAATGGAATTCCTGTTTAATATTAAGTTTATACCATATTAAGAACACCTGAAGATCTGCAACTGTAGTTTTTATATAAAATTTCTTGTTGCACACAGTTATTCCTTAATCTCTTACATTCCAGTCCTGCTACTCATTAAGCTGCTTTTGACAACTGACTTTTTTATGTCAGAGAGATTTTACTTCACTGTTTTATCTTTGGCATTTGATCTTTCTGTACACCTTTATAGTTCTGTAGTTTTTGGGTGGGTATTTCTTTATATTACTTTAATTTTAAATACCCAAATTTGAAGCCAGGAAAAGGTTTATATTGGCTTTGTGCAAATTTATTGATTATGACATGTAATAAAGCAGTGTTCTCTTAAACTCTGTCATGTAAAATAAAATAAGAAAGTCCAGGTTATAATGGCAATGGAGACTAGATTAGACAAGGTCAGCACAGAACAGAAAACCAAGAGGAGAAGAAAAGCAGTTTAAAGAGCAAATAAGAACAAGTATGCTCTGATAAAGTATATGGTTATTCCTCTGGAGTTACATTTTGATTTCTTTTTCTTTTCTTACAGGCAAACGTACAAATGTCTACCACAAGACTAAAGTGTGCTATGTTATGTTTTTTACCATAAGCACCCATAAAATGAGCTCCATTGCAGACAGGTACGTTTGTAGAAGCTGTGAGTTTTGAGGGAATTACTGTTAAATATTTACTTTACTGTTTTTATTCTTGTAGTTAATATACAGAGAACAATATTTATGCAAAAAGAAAATAAGAGGGGTGAATTTTTGGCTACTTTTGGCCACTTTTGGTTGTCTTTCAATGAATTGTGTTGTAATCATTGGAAAAAGTTCATTTTGTTGTTTGAGGTATATGGCTTTTTTCAGACATGGAACAGCGTCTCTGCAAGTTGAGTTGATTTTTAATGCTTACTTGATTTTTTTTTTTTTAAGTACTTCACTGTTTGATTAAGGGAAACAAATACACTTAAATGATTAGTGATGCTACAGTAAAGTGACCTGGTAACCTATTTCAAGGGAAAAGTAATAGCTGAGGCGTGGTTTCTACTTGATTCCTTGCCCTAGACTTTCTTAGCAGCTTGGGTGAACATCTGTCCCTAATATACTGCTTATTACTATTTTTGAGACTTCAGGAAAAGAGACATGCATAAAATTTACAGAAAGTTAAGCCCATTCTGAATAAAACGCAATAAATATAAAGCTTAAATGTTTTAAAATACTTACGTGGGTTTTTATAGTAAAGTTTTGCTGAATCTCTCTGAAACTTCAGCATTTTGAATATGTGAATTCTTTCTGAATGTATCGTGTTGATGTAGTGACAGAAGACAATTACTTCCTAACATCTCTGCTTATCATAATATATGATTACTTGATGATTTATCACTGTAAATCAGAGGGATGAAGTAAGCTTTTTGCAGTTACTTGCCTCAAGGGAAGGAAGCAGGAGGTTAAAAAATTAGGGTTGGACACGCAGTAGCCAGTGGGTGGACAGCACTAAGCAAACTGAATGCAGACAGAAGAAATGAGAGAAAAAAAATATGGGTCAATTATACAGCAGTTCTGGAAAACAAAAGAACAATTTCAGCTTGACTTTTAAAAGGAGATAAAATAAAGTATTGTATAACGTGTACAGAGGCTTCTTAAAAGTAAAATGTTCTCATTGTGATGTCTTAAAACCTCTTTAGCAATTCACACACAGTTTTCAGGTTGAGTAAAAATTGTGATACTTGTTTGGGAACCAAATATAATGAATACTTAGCGTTATTGCTTAGAGTTAATTGTGTTTACATAAAATTACTTTCATGGATGAAGTATAGCATGTTTCTGAGCTCTCTTCCATTATTGATGTGTGCAAAACAAAGACTTTCTTACTGTAAGTATTTCCAATATTGTAATAGATGTTGTGAAAAAGTAGAAGTAACAAATTGTATTTGTCCTGTAATGTTTTCAAATGGATAAAATAAAGCAAATAATTAAGAAGATAGAAAAATAGAATTAAATACTTTTCAATTAAGTGTCTATGTAGGGTTCCGAGTTCACGTTAGAAATATTCTAAAACTAGTTTGGGCTGTGTCAGAAATGCAGGTCTTTATGCTGCCTGTTTAGTAAACAGCCTACAAGAAGTTACAGCAGATTGACTTTGGGTTATTGATGATGGTCCTTGTGAGACAGCGCAGTAATAAAACAGTGCTTCAGTTTCTTGATTTAGGGGAGGTGATGTATAATGAGCTCTCTCTTGTGATATTTTTCTTTCTCATTATTTTTGTTTCTTTCAGAAATGATGGAAGCATTTTTGATGGTCTGGTGGAAGAAGATGACAAAGATAAAGCAAAAAGGTAATTTTTGAGTTTACTTAATACTAAGAATGTCCTATGCTTGTACCTTTGGACCGAGATTACTCAGTGGAATAAAAAACATGAGTCTTTTGTAAGTAACCACATTTTGCAACATTATTCAAGCATTTCTCTTGCTATTATTCTCTAGATACCTTGCATGTTTATTTGTATTTTTGTCTAGTGGGGTCAGTTGTGAAGGCCCAAGTGCACCCCTCCTTTGAAAATGTTGCCTGTGATTTGGAGTAGGTGCGACAGTTCTTAAAGCGGAGTTTTGTAGTGTGTATCTTATTATAAGTTCTCATAATTGCTATAAAACATTTTCTGTTTTATTTGTCAGAGTGTCTAGAAACAAGTCTGAAAAGAAACGTCGAGATCAGTTTAATGTTCTTATCAAAGAGCTGGGTTCCATGCTTCCAGGTAATGCTCGGAAGATGGATAAATCCACTGTACTGCAGAAGAGCATTGACTTTTTACGGAAGCACAAAGGTAATTGTAACAAGAAAAAATATATTTGTAAGTTATTGAAGTATTTATGATACGCACTAAGTGCATAAAGCATTAACAATTGTGCAGCTCCTTTAAGGGGATTGTGAAACAATCTAAGGGGCCCCCCAAATAAGATATTCCTGTGATTCAGGATTCCAGTATTCTTCAAAATCAGTATTGTTTTTTGGTGGGTTTTTTTTTTTTTTTAATCCCTTAGCTTTCAAACAAGACTGTTTCCTAAAGAGAAGCATTTGATTTCTAAATAACCTTGAAATCATTTGAGCTGGGCTGATGGAGACCTCCATTATACAGTTGCTTCATAAGATTCAAGCTGTCAAAGTTTTGCTTGTCAGGAGAGCTCTGCTGATCTGTTTCAGTGAACGTATTTGTTGGAAGCACATATTTTGATACTTAAGGCTGTGCTTTGAACAGTTGGTTTGTCTCTCCTGCTTCCATATAAAGCAAGATAAATTACTGAAAAAGCTAATGCAAGGGAATCTGTGCTCTCTCTCCGCTGGCTGACATCCACATGGCTGTCAGCTTTAACTGGGATGATAGAGTATTGTGTTCTCCAGCAAGCTTTATCGGGCTAGTTTGTTTGATGAGAGAGAGAGTGGCATGCCTTGGGAATTTGGGAATGCGGACCTGGAACACAGGCATTTTCTTTTTACCTTGTGGCTGCAGCATTTAGGGGAAAAGGAAGACAGAAAATCTATAAATGCTTTCATCTGAACTTTCTCATTTTTGAGACATATCCACTTATATATAAAGCAATGAGTGTATGCTTTGTGAACTTGAATGTGAAATGTCAAAACTAGAAATATCTTTGGATATCTTTGCTGTGCTTTTGTTTCTTTGGTTGTTTGCACCAGCTGATGAGGGGGGATGCATCAAAATGAGTTATATTGAAATTCATTACCAGTTGTTTTCTTTTAGCAAAAAACCCACCATCTTCTACTAATCCTACACTATTCATGGCTGATATTTCTGTAAATGATAAACCCCTAAATCTGCTTGTACTCTTGTTATTAATGTGGCACCTTGTGTTTCACAGTGCCAAAAACAAGATTAGAATTCAGGAAAAGAAGCTCTTTCCCTAGTTTAGCCATTTCCTTGAGTAATTTTTTAGCTTGTATGTTGATTAGAAAACTGTAGCAACAAAGGAAGCAGCTACTAGTTAGTTACAAAATAAAATAAGTCGGCTCTTAAGGGTGTAAATAGGTATTTGTTTATCCCACAGTGTGTAAGTTCAAGGTATGTTAAGATGTGGTAAATATTCCCTTAGTATTATTAACACAGTTCAAGCAGCACCAGATGTGTTCTGCATAGTGCCATAGAATAAACTCAAACTTATTTTTTTCTGTTGCTGTTTTTATTCTGTCGTTGTTTTTTGTTGTTTGTGTGTGTGTGTGTGTGTGTGTGTGAGTGTTTTTGGTTGTTTTTGGTTTTGAAGATAAAAGAAAAAATGTAGCTGTAGGAATAGATATGTTTTAAGGCCTTGGGCTTTTGTCCTTCACCCAACAGGACAGAATATTTGTGTGACTGCAGTTATCATATTAAGGTATCTAAAGCTCCGACAGCCAGTGCTTACAGCATTGTTCTGCACAGGTTTACATTACAATATTTTGCACAAAATGCTGGCTAAGGTCAGACACTTGCTTTGCCTCCTGAAGTTCTTGGATCTGTTCATTATATTACCCTAGCAGTGAATAAATTGTCCTCAAAGATCACCTGCTTTTCTGTTGAAAATCCTACTGTGTTCAGCCACCAGATTTAGATTAAGTATGTTGCTTCTGGTTCTTTCTGGACCACTTCCACTTTGACTAAGCTTGGTACACTGGGAACGGGTCCAGATGAACTGTCTGATTTGTTTGCTGGCCAAAGTGGATTCTGCTTCTTATTGTAGAAGAACCAACAAACAAAAAACCAGCAGGCTGAGCACGCTGAAATTACATTGCTGAGAACTTCTCCCTTTGTACTGCTGCTTTGAGTGCTGCACCTTGCTTTGAACTGGTAAACAAGAAAACTTTGAAAATGCTAAAGTAGTGAAGGATTGATAAATGAGCAACATCCACACACAGAGGAGACTGGAGAAGCTTCTGCTATTCCGTGTTGTTAATGTGTGACCTAGTGAAGAGACAGTGGCTTTTAGGAGTGTGAATCCTTAAATTGTGTTTTTGTTTTATTGTAGAAATTACTGCACAATCAGATGCCAGTGAGATTCGACAGGACTGGAAACCAACATTCCTTAGTAATGAAGAGTTCACACAGTTAATGTTAGAGGTATGTTATTTCTGTTCTCCTGGAAGTAGAATATTACATCCTAGGGTGCTGTGAGTCCACGGTGATGTTTTTTGGTTTGGTGGCATGTCTTTCATTCACCTATTTTAGTTCCATCTGTATGTTTTCATGAAGGTAAACAGCTGAATTTTCTATGTACGTGAAATGTATACCATAGTGAAGTACTTGCTTCTGTTTTTAAAGACTTTGCTAACTGTTTGTAGTATTTCTCGAGTCTTCTTAGAAAGTATTGTGTCCACAACTAGTGGCTTACAGTTAGAAGAAAATGATGCAAGATTTTTGAAGATGTGACCTTTACAATTCCCTATTTAGAAATGCAGTTCTGTCAGGCCTCCAGTTTGGTAATTTTCCACCAAAAATCAGTCATGGTTTTTTTTCAGTGGGAATATGTCTGAGTTAAGCAGAAGATAAAGCAATCAGAAGTGTATTTCACAGTGTTAAAGCTTAAGTGAGATTTTACTACAGATTTCTCCTATTGAAATTGGAGATATTGAGATTTTAAATACTGAAATGTGTTGATTTCACCACCTCATTCATTTGTTCTTTGTATCTTTTCTCCTGCTTTTCTTTCTTTTGCTGCCAGTTCATTTTCCTGAGCTTTCTGGTGTTTAAAAAGATGTTGTAATTAAAAATAACAAGCAGACAAGATGGCAGGCCTCAGAGCCAAGTAAACAACAGCTAGATGCGTAAGGACCAAAATCTTGCCTGTGAAATCATAGATTATTTGAGAACAGAGCATATGGAAATTGTAATGCTCACAGTGTAAAAGCAAGACTAGGGAGTTTTAATACAGAACTCTCGTTATAATAAATTTAATTAAAATTGGTCTAAATTCTTTTCAGTGTTGCATATAGCTTAACACTTTTAACATGCAGTTTCTTTTTTATTTAACTGCCTATTATGTTTAATTTCAGGCTCTTGATGGTTTTTTTTTAGCAATTATGACAGATGGAAATATAATATATGTGTCTGAAAGTGTAACTCCTTTACTTGAACATTTGCCAGTAAGTATGAATTCCTTTCAGTAATGTGCCAGTTTGTCTGTGGGTGATATTCTACTACAAGTACTAATAATCTTTGTTCTTTTGGGCATTATAGTTGGGCAGATGTGTACGGTATTCTCATGCTTTTGCACAAATCCTTGCTCCTGGTTTGTGTTCTACATTAAATATTTCCTTCGGATATGCAGAATGCAGCTGGTGCTCTCTTAGGCAGGATTAAGTATTACCAGACTAGCGTCAGTTTCTCTTCAACATGACTATAACAACAGATGTGACTATAGGAGGTCCTTTAGAGTTCACTGCTGTAGTGGCCTCTACATGAATCAGAAGAATATTGCTAAAGAGCAGTACCTTGGAATTTTTTTTAACTGTTTTTTTACTTTTGCTTATTTGCCAAAGAACTCTCATAAGAAATGCATTATTGCTGATTCTGCTTTTTAGGCCAGGTGAATACTTTGAGTTTTGTCACATTCACTCATCTTTAATTTTGTTGACATTGCTCACTGCTAAATTAAACGTTCTAGTTTTTAGAAGTTACCTTTGAATAATATCACTAAGAAATGAGAAACATTAGGTCTCAAAGATGTAGAGTTACTGAGTGAAGCAGAGCTAGAAGAGATGGACAAATAATTGGTACAGGCGAGTTGTCTTACAGTGGTAAGAGAAGAATTGATGTAGGGTTGTAGGGAGGTGCTGCTTTTTGTTACAAAATGCTGTTTGGATGTCTTGATTGCCACTGACAGATTACAATGCACTACACCACCATTATATAATTTCTCGTTTAAATGCTGCTTTATTTACCACCCGGAGAGATTAATAGAAGTTCCACTGTACTTATATGTGCATGCATATCTGATGCATTCATGGCATCTTCATTAAATGATTCAGTGTCAAAGCAAATGAAAATGGTGGTTGTTTTTTTTTACCTGCAAAGTGTTTGCATGTAATCCATCAAGTGACAGTAATGAGTTAGTAATATTTCAGTGATCTTTTTCTGAATTGTTTTTGTTTTCTTTCTCTGGAATTGTTTTTCACCAAAATAGTAATGTTTGTGATGTTGTATGTCTTGCGTTATTTTAAAATGTATTAAATATTTCCCTTTCAGTCTGATCTTGTGGATCAGAGTGTATTTAATTTTATCCCAGAGGGGGAACATTCAGAAATCTATAAAATTCTGTCTTCTCATCTGCTGGAAAGTGATTCATTGACACCAGAATACTTAAAATGTAAGTATTTGCATTAAGAACAATCTCCTTCATGTTGTATGTGATTAGTTCCTTTTTGCAGTGCTGTGTAAGTGGAAATGTGTAGATGAGACATTCAGAATGAAACGCGCAACTTGAATGGAAGCACTTTCATGCTGTGCTGTTCCTCTTTTCCCTGAAGAGTAATTTTGTGTTGCGCGGCATTTCACTCTATGACTCTGTTTACATAGCTTCTATTTAGACCATTCTAGCAGCTGACAAGAATGAAAACAGGCCATGAGTGTTGGAAGGACATAAAGTTACGTTTTGGGCAGATGCTTGTTTAAAATGGTTCTATTTTTTTCACGGGATCTCTATGTTGTTGACATTCAGTCCTATCACACACACATTCCAAATGAGTTCTCCTTTTCTTTAGCTTAGCTAATATCACGCTGGCTAAAAGCAAAAGCTGTAGTTACTCGTAATCACCACATTTACAGCATCACAGTAAAGCGCGCAACTTAATTATTCCTGCTTTCAGTTTCTTGTTCCCTGTGTGTTTCATCAACCACGCAATCTTTTAATTTGTTTGCTCTTTTTTCAGCAAAAAATCAGCTAGAATTCTGCTGCCATATGCTGCGAGGAACAATAGACCCAAAAGAGCAACCTACATATGAATATGTAAAATTCATAGGAAATTTCAAGTGTTTGAATAATGGTAAGTAATTTCAGTCATATTGGAGTGGAATACTTTGGGAGCTTCATACGTGAACAGGCTTAGGATGACAGTGCAAAACTTAAGGAAAAGCTAAAATCGGTCTTTGAAAAGAGCCTGAAACAGAGTTACATCATTTTTTTTTTGTTTTAATGAAAACAAAGTCAGACGGCCCATCGGATATTGCACATACGTGCATTTGTAGGCAAAATAATCAGTCTTTCAGTTAAAGAAAGCTGCAAAACATTTTTAAACAGAGCGCGAGAGAAATTTAAGTCGATACTTTGAAGTAAGAGCCTGAATTAAGTATAATCTGTATTTAAGCAGGTGGCTAAGTTACTTCAGGATCACCAATACTAAGTATCTGCTGTTCTCATCGTTCTTAGTGAGCTGACAAGAAAAATGCGTGTTCTGCACTCCTCCCCCCACAGTTTCTGCTTTCACAGTTACTGCTCAGATCAGTGGATGGACTGTTATAGGATTTCGCTTTTCTGCACTGAGTGACCTCTCTCATCCACTGAACTTATTTTAGTCATTATTCTCACTTCTGTACTACAGCATCTTAAGTTTGCTTGCCTGTGCAGAGTAGCTTGTGTAGCACATCTGTTTGGTTTGTCAGATAGGTGGACTGTGGGCTGTGCTCAGTATCTGATGCTTTAGAAAAGCTAGAAAAACAGGTCTGTAAAGATCAAATATGATGATAAATACTGATCCATTTGAGTTGTGATGTGACTGCTGTTCTCTTCCATGCCTCTGTAGTAACCTTTGCTGACCTCTTCTCTGTCTTCCCTCAGTTCCCAATTCAGCACACAATGGTTTTGAAGGAACTATTCAGCGGTCGCACCGGCCTTCATATGAAGACAAAGTTTGCTTTATAGCCACAGTTAGATTAGCTACACCTCAGTTTATCAAGGTATGCACTTTTATATCATATCAGTTTTATACATTTTTAACCGTACTCTGAACAGGAACACTTTAGAGAAAATGCATAGAGCACTTCAGATAATATTGATGGAAATCATAAGGAGTTCTGTCATATGAAACTGAAAATGTCCATATTTCTTACTACGGGAGTACTGTTGCAAGTTCCTGCAGTAGCTGAAGTAAAGATTTAGAGTACTCTGTGTCCTATTTGTAAAGCCAAAGTAAGGTGACCATCTTCATAATGGTACTTCTTCCCCATTATAAGCATGTACTGCTTGTACCGCTGTGCTTGTAGACACTGGGCATGAGTTTACCAGCTGCATTTAAATCATCTGAGTGTCGGCCTCACATGGCTGATGTTAGATTCTACCTCAGTGCTATGCTACTAACCAAAAATCTCAGTGAAATTTACAAATCCTTTACCTATTGTAAAATTATCCACTAACTTGAGGTAAGCCTGGATTTAAAAAGAACTTATGAATTAGAATAGAGCAGTTTTGAAAGAGATTCTTTTTTCTTTTTCCCTTTCCAGGAAATGTGCACTGTTGAAGAACCCAATGAAGAGTTCACATCTAGGCATAGCTTAGAATGGAAGTTCCTATTCTTGGATCACAGGTGCTGCAATTCTTTCTGTATAAGGCAGCAATAGTAGCTGAATCACTTTTATGGCTATAATATGTAGAGTTTGCTAATCAGTAGCAATTATTTATAGCTTATGTTGGGTTTATTTTTTTTATTTTTTCTGAGAAAAGTGAAGCATAAAAAATGCAATGAAAAAAAAAAGCAACTAATGTATATAATGATTTTTTTTTCCTTGTGTAAAGAAAATGACTGTAATTTTTCTATTCTTTAGGGCACCTCCAATAATAGGCTATCTTCCATTTGAAGTTTTGGGAACGTCAGGATATGATTATTATCATGTGGATGATCTAGATAATCTGGCAAAATGTCATGAGCATTGTGAGTATGACTGTGTTGTGAATTTGCTTTCTGGATGTTGAGTTTAAAGTTTTTTTAGTGGTTTGAGTGAAGTTTTGTTGTATTTGTGAGTGAAGTTTCTTTACTCCTGTTGATTTGAGACTTACTACTGATCTCGATATTTTTCTTTTGATACAGAACTGGAAAATCGATTCAACTTCTAGTTTAGATTTGTCATTGTGGTGAATCAGAATGTACAGAACTTTGATTAATACTTCTCCAGTTCTTCCAATAGCATTTAAAAGGCTCTGTGATATTTAATAAATACAAAAACTCTCTAGGCATGTGATAGAATAAATTCTCTGTTTAGCTATGATTTTCTTCAGTATTTTTGCATGTGAGCGTTTCACTATACAGAAAAGCTTTACAAAAATGGTAATTTGAATTGTGCACTTCTCAGACAAATGCAAATTCTTTCTGGTAGAAAACTACAATTTAAATTCTCTTCTTAGCCTCCATATCAGATTGAACATGGGCTCAGAACATGAAGAGTTGGGAAATAATGCTTATTATATAATTGCAGTATTTATAAACTGGAAAGGCAGTAAATTTTATTCTTCACTTTTACAGTAATGCAATATGGGAAAGGGAAGTCGTGTTATTACAGATTCCTTACGAAGGGACAGCAATGGATTTGGCTGCAAACACATTACTATATCACGTATCACCAGTGGAATTCCAGGCCAGAGTTTATCGTCTGTACGCACACAGTTGTAAGGTAAGTTTTCCTTGCTAAATCCATGTTAGAAATATTTAGTTTACATGGGAGATGTATTGCTAGTTAGTATTATTTTTTTTGAGATAGAGAATAATAAATAGTAAAGAATTACTGGAAAACTTCCTAAGGTATTTTGTAAGCAAGTTGCATTGGAGGAGTTTGTTTTCTGAGATGTGTTTTTAAAGTCATCTAGGGATTAAGCAGTCATATTTGGTTTGTTCTTTTCTAGTTATGCAGAAGTCAGAGCAGAAAGGCGGCGAGAACTCGGTATTGAGGAGTCTCTTCCAGAGATAAAAGCAGATAAAGTGAGTAACAAACATTTTGTTTCACTTCTTTATTTCACAGTAAAAGTAATATGTAGTAAATACTTAGCAGCAAGAAGTATTTGTTCTGTTTAAGTAATTATTTCAATCTTTAAATAATATATCTATTTGAAGTCATTAAAGAAGTTTAGGGAGGATGTTTAACTGTTATCCCTCTCCACTTCTCAGCAGTTTACATAGCTGTTATTATAACACGTTGATTTCCATAAGTCCCTACTGTAGTTAGGTTCATACATAAATATTCTTTACTGGAAGGACCCGTAACATGAAAGAACAAGGTCAGCACACAAAGATGACTTAAAGGAATTCACAAGAATGTAGGAATCGTTTCATTATATGACTCTCTTCTACTTCTTAGATGTATGCAAAATTTGTTTTGAATGAACATCCTTGGAAGCTCAGCAAGTCTTAGCTGAGCAAGCTTGTGCAGATACACTGTGGTGTTTTTCCCTTGGCAGTTCAGAAAGTTTCATCTGGCAGCGCTCCTTCTAGTGGAATTAACTTTTTCTTCTTCAAAAGGATAAATAGTCCACTCCTAACACATGTGTTCAGACTTAACTGGGTTGCTGGAGAAGTAGGTCAGCTCAGCAATCAGTTTGTGATGTCTGCATACATTTTGTTTTCTAGGCTTCTATGGCTTTGTTTTGTTATAAAAATTGTTACAAAAGAGTAGAAATTACAGATGCAAAGCAGGACCCTACTTCTGTGCAGTTAGTGATGAAAGGGATTGATGAGCTGCTGTACGGTCTTAGACATTTGCTTCCAGAAACGTACATTGTGGGATGTGTCTGATAAAATAGCTGTTGTTTCTGTGTGTCTCCTCAGAGTCAAGACTCTGGATCTGATAATCACATAAACACAGTGAGCCTCAAAGAAGCTCTGGAAAGGTTTGATACCAGCCCCACACCTTCCGCTTCCTCCAGGAGTTCAAGAAAATCGTCACATACTGCAGTATCAGATCATTCGTGTAAGCATCAACTATTGAATATATAATTTCCTTAGTGAAGATTCTCCCTGTTTAACTTAATTAAATCCATCTCTAGCAGTTGATCATCATTTTATTAAAAGTGTGCAGACGAGAATGTCCTTTATGACGTGTCAGAGTTATTCTGACCACTAAGATTTTCAGACCTTGTATCGTGGTTTCTACTTATAAAACTGCAACAGCAGCCCGTACACTGCCCTGTTTCAATCCATCAGATTGCATTATTGTTAGATATGCAAGGCAAAGAAAAATAGAGTCCAAGCCCTAAGCTATTTTATTCAGGAAGAGCTTCCTGTGATTTGATTATTGCATTGCAGAATTGAGATTACTATTAATATGTCTCTCTTTGTAACAACTTTGCCAGCGACACCAACTAAAATGACAGTGGACACTAGCACTCCCCCAAGACAAAGCTTATCTGCTCATGAAAAGTCTACACAAAGAAGATCATCGCTGAGTAGCCAGGTAACTCTTTGGGAAAAAAATTTTGTACTTAAATCAGTGCATATTTCCTTTAAAATGTAGTATAAAATTCATATAGCCTTCATTCTGTTTCCTCTGAAAACACAACATTTAAACTGTAAGACTTTTACTTGGGGTATTTGGCTGTAATTTCTACGCACCTTCAGTATACTACATTTTAAGGGAATACAATAATGAAGCATTTAGATATTTATGTTTCGAGCTTCAGAATTTGTAGGGATGTGTCTGAGTTTGTGCTTTCACTCCTCACACAACAATGTATCTGTGTGTGTGTATATAAAACTTCATATATAATTGCCAACATAATGCTGTGTATTCCTATAGATTATTCATATACATTTATACCTCTAAGAATATCAGCAGATACTTTAATACAGTTTCTGAAGTCATAGTAATGTGAGAAAATACAAATGCTTTGTGTGCGTAGTGCTCGTGTTCCAGAGGAGCTAACACATTTACTTCAAAAACAGAATGTGTATTAAATCATGTATTTGCCTACTATGTTATGTAATGTATTAGTTTAAGAACAGAAGGGACAACCTTTCAAACTTGTTGAAAAGTTTTTGCCCATACTGTGAAAAAGAATTTTAAAGCAGCCTTTTTTTTCCTGTTTTATAACCTGCTGCTTCTTATATATTTTTATCAGGGAAACAATTGCACAGAGATTATGTACACTGTAAATTTTTGTGTGTGTGTTCTTAACTCTTTAATATTTAGGTTTAGGTATTTCAAGAAATATACCTGTGTTGTTGTTTTTTTTTCATATATTCATGTGATGCCATTTTGGAATTGATAGTCTATGTAGGAAATATTTTACATCAAGTATGAAGTTTATTCTCTTCTAGTTATGGAACATCTTTTTTTAATCCTAGTCTTTAAGCTCCCAGTCTCTTGGACAACCAGTAACACAGCCAACAATGTCTCAGCCTGCTACCTTACAGCTCCAGTCCAGCATGTCCCAGGTATGGATTAAGTTGGTTTACTAAGTTGGTTTATTATTTCTTAAACAGTCTTGATCTGACTATCATGTTCATTTCTCTTTCAAAAACTGAGTTCTTGGATGTCAAAGTTGCCTTTAATGTTTTTCTCAAAATGAGCAAATTCTGTTTGACAGATTCTAAACTGGGAGAGCTTTGAGCATCCACAGTGCCATGTGAATTACTGTAGTTTTTATAGGGTCTTAGTGATTTGAGTGCCAGTCAGTTTCTTTTGTGGTGAATTGTTTTGTTTTGTTCTAAGCAGACTAATCCCAATGCCAGTTAAACATGTAAACATGAAATCTGTGGCATTTTTTGTACTGATGATTTTGTCCTTGGTTGATGACTAGTAGCAGTTGAAAAAGCAGCGCTTGATTTCTTCGCTAGTCTGGAGGAGTGTATTTACTACTTGTGAATTAAATGTGATTATTTTTGCTCAGCTTATAATTTATACATGGCACTACAGCCTGTCTTTCAGTTTTCAGCTCAATTGGGAGCTATGCAGCACCTAAAGGACCAGCTAGAGCAAAGAACACGCATGATAGAGGCAAATATTCATCGGCAGCAAGAAGAGTTGCGGAAAATTCAAGAACAGCTTCAAATTGTCCACGGTCAAGGACTGCAGGTGAGTCAGGGAAACTCATATACATTTGATCTGTAGAGAATTTAGAGATCTAAAATTAGATTTGGGCACTTCATTCCACAGTGGGATTCTCTGTACTCCTTGTCAGCAGTCTTCTGGACCCTGTGTGCCCAAAGTTCGTAGAACTAATGTTACTGTTCCTGAGGTACTTATAATTTTGCTTCTGAATGTATCTAGGTGTGCCCCAATGTATTCTTCCAGTGCTGAGTGGCTTTTGCTACCTAAATGTGAAAGAACGTGTTGTAGTGGTTATTACTTCTTGGATAGCTCTGCCACCATTAGAATATCCATTCAAAATATGCAGAGTGAATATTTATTTCCCCTTTTAGCTGAGTGGTGTAAATCCTCTTGGATGAATGCATACCTCTTAGAAGACTGTCCCAGCTATCAGGCTTAGATCCTCTTACACACTCTTCTAGTGTGTGGTGTTCTGGAGTAGTTACTCAGCCGCAAAGGCAGGAAGTCTAGAGGGCTAGAGGGAATGGCCTCAAGTTGTTCAGGGGAGATTCAGGCTGGAGGCTACAAAATAACATTTTTCTGACAGAGTGGTCAGGCAGTGGAATGGGCTGCCCAGGGAGGTGGTAGAGTCACCGACCCTGGAGGTGTTCAAGAAAGGTTTGTATGTTGTGTTGAGGGACATGGATTAGTGAGAGCTATTGGTGATGGGTGGACGGTTGGACTGTGTGATCTTGTAGGTCTTTTCCAACCTCAGTGATTCTGTGATCCTGTGTATTACTCAGTCTAGCAGCTGAGAGTAACAAAGACCTATCTACCTGATTTTTTGTATTTTAACCAATATACATATTTTATGTATTTTTGTCATTCTGTTTTCAGCAGCTATCTTGGAAAGAATAGAATGACCTTATTGATTGGACTTTTCTAGCTCGATTAAAAAAAAGCCAAGACAAACAAAAATCTAAAGTACATCATAAGAAAAGAATCTAAATATTTTCAGAACATACTGCGAATAAAGAGTAAAAAAACCTGTACTTCCTGGAAGTATTGAGTACATTGCTTAAATTCTGTTGAGGAATAAGAGTTTCTGGCATGTGCTTTTTGTGTTTTACTGTGATCTCACATAAGCCTTCCAGCAGTAGATTGCTTTATAGGTGCTTGAAAGGAGAACTGTCACAGCTATCATCCCGTGCACTGCAAAGGGACCTTACTTAGGATTAAGGAAAGTAAAAGGCAAATCAAAGCACATTTTATGTTGTTACATCGAGTCATTGTAGTTCTTAGTCTTACATTTTGTAAAGAATCAAAACACTTTGATGCTAAATTCAGCGTATTGTAATGAGGTGATATTGGAAAATTCAGTATAACCAGTACGGTTTTGTAATTGCCAAGGAAGACTGTCGTTTTGGTGCTAGGTCTGTATCAAATGGTTCTGAGATTTTGAATTAGTTTCGTTTCCAGAGGCTTGACAAGTTGAAGCAAGATCTCTAAAGAAGTTAAACTTTTGACAGTCATAGCCTACATTATAAGTCAGTCTGAAAATATCACTTCTAATTTAAAAACAAATATTAAACCCCAAAGTTTAGGGCTTTAAAATTCAGGATTCTCATTCTTAGCTATAGTTATAGTAGAGTCTCTGAATGCAGACCCTGTGTGGGAGTAAGCCATTTGCTCTTGGTAACTGCAATACTGTTTGAACATCTAATAACTGGGATGAAGCTTTATCTTGTATTAATATCTTAAGAAATTAATTTTAGTTTTTTCCTGAGGTATTGAACGATGAACAGATTTTTCTTAAGAGCTAATTTTAGGATTTTTTTTAAGATGTTCTTGCAGCAGTCAACTTCTGGACTAAACTTCAGTTCTGTGCAGCTTACATCCGGAAATTCTTCAAGTGTTCAGCAACTTGCACCAGCAAACATGCAAGGTCAGGTTGTTCAGACTAATCAGACTCAAAGTGGGATGAGCACAGGACATACAAGTACACCTCACATGATCCAGCAACAGCCTTTGCAGAGCTCTGCATCACAGGTAAAATTCTCACTAGTGAGAAATGAAATAACAGCTTTCCTGACTTCTCCCCCTGCAAATTTTTTGTGACTGTATCCTTTGAATTGAGTTTATTTCTTGATGTTCAAAGTTTTACAATTGAAATGTACTTACGTTCTCTCTAATGCAGTTTCACACCTTGCTTTAATTTTAAAACTTAGAAATGTAAATAATTCCAAGTATAACTAATTACAATTTACAAGTGCAAATAATTCCAACTGCTTTTTGGAAAAACCAATGTACAGAAAATAGTTAGCTTGCCTTTTTGTGAATGTTTATTGACTTTTCTATTGGCAGAATGTACAGCATGAGAACGTTTGTACTAATTGAGCTTGAAACCCAGTGTCCAGGCACTGATCTCTCCAGTAAATGCCTATAGCACAAGAACAGGAAAGGCATATATTGATGATTCTAAAGTTGACTTTTCTGCTCCTCAGCAGTTTCAGTCAGATGCCGTAGGTGATACTTTTTGCATTTTAAGTGTCTTTGATGAATTTTTCTTCTATGAGTTTATCCAATTGGTTTTGATTGTATGTAAACTTCTGAACTCTGCAGTATCTTCCAATGAGTTCTACAGCTTTAGCTCCTGCGAAATTTGTTGCTGTTTGTTTTTTGAACCTGCCACCTAGCTTTTATACTGGGAAATACATTGCATAGCAGCTCACTTTTCGCCTTCTTAGTCGTGCATAATTTCAGACTCTTCTGTTGTATGTCTGTAAACCTTTTTCTCAAGCTGAGGAGTTTTAACATGCTTGACAGTTTTGTAGAGAGGCTGCTTATAATTGCAGTCTCTGTGGTCATCCTCCTCTTTACTTTTTTCCAAATCCCATATGACTTTTTAAAATTAGTGATGAGGCAAAGTAATGGTGGACGGTTTATCACTTTAGCATTAAGTTAGTTCCAGGCTTTGAAGTATGAAATTGATTGAGGTAATGTGCGTGTTTTAATGTAGCACAGAGATGCTAAAGGAATGGAAGACAGGATCTTGAACAAACAGTATGCAAGCAGATGAAATATTAAGGAAAAAGATATTCTGAAGAGGAGAAGAGATTAAGAGATTTTCAGATGCCCTAGAGCCAATCCTACCTCCAAATCCTCAATTGATAGGAAATACCTGTCTACTTTAAAGTAAGAATTCATTTGTAATAGAAAAACATTAGCAGTTGTAAAGCATGAGTAATTACACTGAGGGAGATGGTTGTAGTAGCTGTCTGTTTTCAAGTGGCTGATTCATTACATTTTCTTCCTTTACAGCATAGTCAACCAAATGTACTTAGTGGACACAGTCAACAATCTTCTCTTGCCAGCCAGTCACAGAACACAGTCTCAACGCCTTTGTATAACACTATGGTGATTTCTCAGCCAACAACCGGAAATGTGGTCCAGGTTCCTTCTAGCTTACCACAGAACAATAACCAGAATGCTGCTGCAGTAACTACTTTTACTCAAGATAGGCAAATCAGGTAGGTTTTCAAGAGCGCATTGGGATGACTTGTAGCTATGTAACCACAGTACTTATAATACCATGTATGGAAAAGTATCATAAAAACCCATATTGTTTGTTATTGTAATCGCACAGCTGTTCAGCTAAACTTTACCCAAGACGGTGTGTTCATAGGCATAGGTGTGTTCATAAGCAGTAGTGTTACAACAAGATATGAAACTGACAAAACTGCATTTGTCAAGAGCACCTTAGGCTTGATGCATTTTTCCTGAAGTGATGCCAAATGTCTTTTTTCTATTGACAGATTTTCTCAAGGTCAGCAGCTTGTAACAAAACTTGTCACAGCCCCAGTAGCGTGTGGAGCGGTAATGGTACCAAGTACTATGTTTATGGGACAGGTGGTGACAGCTTATCCCACTTTTGCTGCCCAACAGCAGCAGCCACAGACTTTGCCAGTAACACAGCAACAGCAGCAGCAGCAGCAAAGTCAGCAAGACCAGCAGCAGCAGCAGCAGCAGCTCACTGCAGTTCAACAACCAGCTCAGCCGCAGCTGACCCAGCAACCACAACAGTTCCTACAGGTAACATAGCATTCTGTAGAAATTTGTTAGCCCACGCAGGGGAAGTGTTGCCCATGCAGTCCATCTTTCATTGGCCCAAACAGATGGAAGTCAGAAGGTAGCAAATCCAGACTATATGGTGGGTGTGGTAGAACTGTCCAGTTAAGACTGGCTATGCACAGTCTTCTAAGCTGATATGGGACCAGGCATTACTGTGTTGTAAGAGAAAGATTGTCTTCTTCTTTGACCTTAATCTGGCGGTTTGTGTCTTCAGCTTAGTCAGCGTTGTGGTGTAACAGTCAGAGTTGATGGTTTGTCTGAGTTCCAGGAAATCCAGGATTTTTATCCTAGAAGACAGTGCACATCACTGTACCTGCTGAGGGCCATGTCTTGAACTTTTTCTTCAGGGGGAAATCCACATGTCACCATTCTGTGAACTGCTATTTTAACTCCAGCTTGTAGCAGTGACACCACGTCTTGTCACCAGTAATGATGCAATCCAGTAAACTGTCACTTGCAGCATCATATTGGTTCAGTAGGTCCTGACAAGCTTGCATGAGATGCTCTTTCTGTTCCTATGTGAACATTCATGGGACATATCTAATGCAAACCTTGCAATATTCTAGCATTGCTGCCATCATTTCCAACATACTGAGGCTGAACTTCAGCTCTGTATGCAGTTCCCTGGTCATAATCTGCTGATTCACATGGGTGAACTGACAGATGCTCTTCATTTCATGATGTGACATGTGATGGCATGGCCATCTAGAATATCACAAAGGTAATTTAGTCCAGCTGCCAACCCATCACCCCACGCCCACTCCAACCATGCCCCTCATTGCCACATCTACATATCTCTTGAACACCCCCAGGGTTGGTGACTCGACTCTATGTGCAGTCTCCCTTTTACAATAAAAGAGTTATCCTGGATAAAGGTGGAATTCGTACAGTGGAGTAAATAGCTGGGAACTCAATCTAAATTTATATAGACACAGAATAATTAAGATTCCATTTATGGATGAGTAAAAATTTCTTTATCTGGGCCAGTGGCAGAAAATACGAGCTTGTTAGACAAACTTTTCCATAAGAAAATGTAATTTCAGCTACTCAGAAGGCAAAGGCTTTTTAACTGCAAGCTGAGATCTCTGATCAAAAAGAGAACTGAAGAATACCTAGTTATTTGAATTTCAGCACTCATTCATGCTGTTCAGCCAGTAGGCAGTGTCTGTCCCTGCTTTTAAATTAAAAAGTTTATGCAGTTTTGACTTTTGAAAACAAGATTTTTGGCAGATGAAGATCTCCAGTGGACTGTTCCTGTCCTGACATTTCTTTCTAGGCAACACTTCAGGGTTTTCCATATAAAATGGTCAGCCCTCCCTCCCTGTTAAAGTGTTAGAATTTGAAATAAAGCTCATAGTTTGCTAGGTTTTGACTTTTTTTTTTTTTTTTTCCCCCTCTATTTAAAGAAGAGAAGAAAGGAGCAGTGCTTTTCCTGCCCGTGTTCAGAGAATCATAGAATAGAATAGAATAGAATAGAATAGAATAGAATAGAATAGAATAGAATAGAATAGAATAGAATAGAATAGAATAGAATAGTTTGGATTGGGGAGGACCTCAAGGGTGATCAAGTTCCAATCCCCCTGCCACAGGCAGGACGACCAACCTCCAGATCTGGTACTTGACCAGGTTGCCCAGGGCACCATCCAACCTGGTCTTGGACACCTCCAGGGATGGAGCATCCACAGTCTCTCTGGGCAAACCTCTTCCGCCAACTCACCACCTTCTCAGTAAAAAACTCCCCCCTGATATCTAATCTAAATTTTCCCTCCTTTAGTTTAAAACCAGTCCCCCATGTCCTATCACTATACCCATGTGAAAAGTTGATTTCCCTCGTGTTTATGATCTTCTCACAGTCTGGTTCTGCAGGTGATTTAGTTGTTCCGGATTGAGATGTCCAGTTCCTTTTGTACCTGTCCTTTGCTGCTTTTTCTTCAGCACCATCATCTTTTGTTTCTAAGGAGAGCGACATTAAAGATAGGTGTTATTTGCAGTAATGATTAATCCTCTTCAAATGAGATGTTTGGGTCTGCAAATGGGGCAGCTCCCTTGGTTTTCTTCCTCGAGTTTTTATCCAGGGATAAATTTGAGGTGTGCCAAGTCATACTTTCCTATGTGACTCTGCAGTAACAGATGTATATGGTTAAAATAGATTCCTTAAGCCCTGTTATGCTCTTGTGGTTTGAAATGGGGACAAGTTGCCATGTTCTCTACCCATTGTCACAGAAAACCGCAAGGACCAGCTGCTTCATCAAACGCTCTAAGGATCTCCATTAGTACCAACTAATCTTTACATTGTTGGTTGAGCTTCACTGGCCAAATCAGAAGTTTATTTTGACTGAATTCTTCCACAGAGTTAAAAAGCATCCGGGCCTGCGCTTCTCAGAGCAGCAGAAAACATAATTTTCTTCTGTTTGCATGTTTTAGACATCCAGGTTACTTCACGGGAATCAGTCAGCTCAGCTTATCCTCTCTGCTGCTTTCCCACTACAGCAAAGCACTTTCACTCAGTCCCACCACCAGCAGCACCAGCCGCAGCAGCAGCAGCAGCAGCTCTCACGGCACAGAACTGACAAGATGACGGATCCTTCCAAAGCGCAGCCACAGTAGCTGGGGGTTCTGCCTCTCTGGGAAGTCACGTACCAGGAGAGGGCTGCTCCATAACCACTTGCACTGAAGTTGCAGAGGTAGCAGTACAAAGCCTTTCTAACGCCGCGGTATTGAGACCTACAGCTAACTTCTGGAATCTGTTAAGGAAAAACACCAGGTGATGGCAGGGACGTGGCCAACTTTGATCGTTGTCCAAGTTTCTGTGCTTTAAAGGGTTTGCTACCGTGTGTTAATTTGTCCAGGTGAAATCAAAAAACGTGACTGAAATGAGAGGGATGCTGGAAATATTGGTATTTTTTATCAGTTCTGTACATTTTTAAAGTATTGAAATGGACACAGAGCAATTGTTTGATTTAGCAGAAGAGATGGCAGGAATAGAGTCCGACAAGCATCTAATTTTTTCAGATGATTATGGGACAGTAAATATTTTGAAAACGTCGTGTGAAATCCAGTTCTCTGTTGTACAGATGCTGTAAAATATTGTGTATATGTCTGCATAAAAGGAGAAAGAGCAAATTATTTTATATGATGCATGAAACGTAATCTGTTATTTGTAGGTTTGAATATGTTTCCCTAAATTTTCACGCCATACTCAGACCGATGTTTTCCTCCGTTCTGCCCCTTTGTTTACAACATGCTGCATCGTTACTTTCACCCTCGGCGTGGGCACAAGTCTCTCGTTTGTGCTTTGTGTGTGATGTCACAGTCTGTCTGGTGAGGTATGGTGTGTTGGTTAGTTGACTTCTCGAGGTTCAATCGTTGACGAAGCCGTTTGAACTGGTGGTCATGCATCAGGGTTCAGGGTGTTCAGATCCATCGAGTATCATCCATCGTTTCATACCTAATGCGTTTTATTTGACAAGAAAAAAAGAATAATAATAATAGTAATTTGCACTGCTTCCTTGCGGATGGTTTGGAATTTTATTCCCCAAAGCTATCTTTTGATATAGTTCATAGTCGGAAAATATTTATGTAAAATGTTTAAAAAAAAAAAAAAGAAAAAAAAAAGAAAAAAAAAAAAAGATGGTAATTTTCAAGAATGTTTCAGTTACAGGAGTAATTTGCACAAAAAAAAAAAAAAAGAAATATATTTACATTTAATAACCTTTGGGGCACTTTTTAACCACTTTCTCTGTGGTGAGAAATGTAACTTGTTAAAATATGTTGGAATCTTTTTATTCTCATTCGAAAATTAGGTCTTTCTTTAGTCAGAACTGATTCAGGGTCATTTTAACAGCGACAGAAAAAACCCATAGTGCCTTGATTTTAATTCAGGTGATAACGTTGAACATCTTGACTTACAGCGTCTCGAATCTGTAACCATTCTCGATTTCGAAGTCTTAGTACATCGTCAGCCAAACTCGTGTATCTACTTTGTAGCTGTTTCTGCATCGTGATCATCTCAATAACGATGTCAGTTGAGAACGTGAGCGTCTTTGAGTGCTGCTCCCCCTCAAACACTAAGGCAGAAACTGAGGAGTCTCTGTAATCTCAGTCTTTGTAGGTATTGTCCTTGAAGATGTAAGAGCAGAGGGTGCTCCTTTAGCGGGAGCAGGGAGAGTAACCCCGTTTGAAATAGTAACAGCCTGAAATAATTTCTGTAGTGTTTAGAATATGTCGTGGGGGAGATGACGGCCGAGTTAGGAGATACCACTGAACTAAGACTTCAGAAGGCAACTTCACTTTATAAGAAAATAAAAAGTTCCAACAGATACGATGTGCTATTTTAGGTAGGGTTTTATGGTACTAGTTTGTGAAAACCACAACTTTAGAGGAAAGTAAATAAACACAGATAGATCTGAGAATTAAACAGCAAAAGCAGTTAAAAGTAGGAGTAGGGAGAGAAAGCTGGATTAATCTTGAATACCAAGGAGGAGTTGAATGAATGTAACCAAATGGTGATGGACTGTTTTGTACTCTGGAACAGTTTGATTGTATTACTGGGTGAGCCAAACCCTCAGGAGGGTGGCACCAGTTCAGCAAGCGCTCCGTGCTGTCAATGGCATTTTGGGGCTGGCCTTTGCTTCTCCAGGTGTCTCACCATTGTATCTTTGTTGTTCCCCACTTACAAAGCAAGAGTTCGGTACCAAAAAGCGCAGTTGTGAACAAGGAAGGAGTGTGAGAAATACAGTACCAAAGAGAGTTAGATTGTGTTCTGCTCCAAGAGGCCTCTCGCAGCGAGGAGCAGGTGCCAGTACCAGACATGGCAAGGAGAAATTCCCCTTCTCTAAAAGGATTTCTGCCATTCTCTGAGCTGGGAGAAGGGTCAGAAGCCTGCTGCTGTAGAGCTCCATGTAACAAAGTTTGCCTTGCTCTGCTCTGCTGCTGCACCATCCACCTGTTTCTGAAATGAGCTGCGTTACCGGAGGTCTGTGCTAGCAGCACTGCTGCTTAATGGAAGTAGGTTAGAGAAAAATTGTTAACCATTTACAGTAATAACAGAGCACTAAAAAAGAAATCTGGGAGAGCTTTAATAGTGCTGTTAGAACCACGGAATAGTGGTAAAATAGGTTTATTAAGCTATTATACTGAGAATGACAAAAATAGAGATAACAGCCAGCCAGTTAATGATGCAGCTTTTGATACGAAGCTCCATTTAAACTTCTCTTCCCATTCCCCTCCTCCCCATTACTCTCATGTGCTGCTATAGGTCTGTTGGTAAGACGCTGAACTAGGTGAGAGAAAATAGGTGACAGCGATAGCAGGGCTGCTGAAAGAGAATAAAGAAATGTACGCTTTGATGAAGGAGCTTTTTGTAACCTCGGAGAGAGCTCGTTCAATGACGGAGCTACCAGCCAGTAGGCAAAGCATAGAAGGTGGGGAAATTCAAAGAAACTGGAAAACTACAGCATCCGTTCAAATACCTACTGCGAATCAGGCCAACTTTATACAAAAGCGAGTATGTTGAGCTCGTTCCATGTTCAGTGCAAGGATGCAGATGCTTTGTTTCACAGCTGCTGACTCAAAGGTGTATATTTCAGGTGTCTGCGGCTTCCCCCTTGCTGAATCGATTGCTGAGCTGTCCTTGATTTTAGTGGGAAGAGGACCAGGCTGTCGCCTCTTTCTTAATCAGCCTTTTGCTTCTGCCTGACTCATTTACTACAGTTATAGATTATTTGCGACATCCTAATCAATAGCATGATAAGGAATGCTGCGATGCTGCA
This sequence comes from Coturnix japonica, assembly GCF_054131305.1. Lineage (NCBI taxonomy): Eukaryota > Metazoa > Chordata > Aves > Galliformes > Phasianidae > Coturnix > Coturnix japonica. The sequence goes on from NC_140666.1 coordinate 67,201,361, forward strand.
GGTTTTGGGGTGCAGATGTTACAGAATGACTCTGACAGAAGGGAAGGAGTCTGTTAAGGAGAGGGTTGTATTTGTGAAGGCACAGTCTGGTGGTCTGGAACAGTGAAACAGACAAGAGTTGCAGGGAGTTTAGAAGACAGACATTGTTCACCTGCGATGGGTGAGGATTTGAAGAAAAGCTTCTAGGAAAATTACAGAGAAAAAGAATATATAGCTATTTTTATATTATATTTAATATATATTTGTATATAAATATGAAAAGATTCTAGTAGGAGCTCTCCATATGCCTTCCATTTCACCTAGAAGGTTTACCTTCTGCACTATGGTTTCCGGTGTGTCGCCACTTGTGTGGGCATCCTGCCTGCTGCCAAACACCAAAATCAGTAACCCAGTATCCTTACAACAGGTAGGCTTCATTTCAGCTTTATGTAATTAATGAGTGAATTAAAGCTGTATCAATCAGGCAGTTTCTCATGGGAAAAAAAAAAAAAAAGAAATTCTCTTAAGATTCAAATAGCACTTTCTTATCTTTTTTTTTTTTTTAATTATTATTATTTTTGGAGTAATAAGAAGCACTTTACTGAAAAGACTATTTGAAAAGCAGTTTATTTCTTTAGTCAGTGAAACTGTTCAGGGGGGCATCGTGGAATGACGTGTAGAACTGTCAGACAGAGACATTTCTGGAAAATGTTTCTTTAAAATGGTGATCCTTTGAGGCTCAAAGCATAAGGTGAGAAGGGCTTCTGGGCCTGGTTGGCTTCGTGTTTCACACAGCGCGGGGAAAGGATGAACAATTATGGCTTCCTAGGGAGGAGAGCTTTTACGTTGCACAGTTGCCTATGAGGGAGACTCATGGGAGGCCCAGCCGCCTGCTCAGTTATTGTAAGCTTCCCTTAGGATAATGAGGTGTGTGACAGCGCACCCCGCGGGGTTAAAGACGTGGCCTTTTGCAGATGTTGAAGTTAGTTCCAAAACCACGCGTACGTTCAGAGAACTTAACCCGGGTATTGCCATGAGCGTCGTAGATGTCACGGCATCGGGAGGTGGCGGACCTCACATCCGTGAGTTTCTCTATTTGAAATCATTATTAAAATGAGATGTACGTACAGTCAGAGGACTGGAAAGAAAGGTTATTTTGATTAAAAGGAGAGAGAATAGTTTTAATAATTAACTTTTTATTTTTTTACTTATCCCTGGTGGAAAAAAAAAAAAAAAAGAGTTGAAGAGTTGAATGAATTTGGATTAAAAAAGAAGGATGTGTTTAAACCAATGACAGTAGGTGAGACAACTGTGAGCGAACGTCTGACTGAAACTGTTGTGGTTGTCCTGAGGCTGGATGGTTGCTTTTTCAGTATCATGATTTGTAACACTACATTCCTTGTCTGTTTTGTTTTTTAACCAGGTGATTTAAGCTCTGTTATACTTCATGCTGCGTCACCTGCATGAATTGTGCCAGCATGATACGCTCTGTTCAAAGAAACTGAATAAAATGGAGGGGGGGAGGGGGGGGAAAACCACAAAACAAAACACTGTGTCTGAACAAAATACTGTGTGGCCTATACGGAGACCCCAGCTAGGACTGAGAGATGCTGCATTAACAGACAATCAATGGGTAAATTATTTATGAAACACTTTCGGGAACGGTCTTAAAGGTGTTCCTGCTTTGAAAGCAGTCGTGCAAGTCGTGTTTTCTAAGAAGGAAGGTAAAAACTATTTATTGTAAAGCACATCGGATGGAAGGTTGGGTTTTTAAAGCAGTGTTTGATTTCACAGTGTCTCGGGTTCCAGTTTTGTTTTGTACTTTTCGAACCGGCATTAGCTTTGTACCCGTTCACCAACAGCCCCTAATGCCGCTCGTATTGACGTCAGGAAATGTAGATGCAGTTCCCTGGTGTTCGTGTGACCATTTACTAACTGTCAATTTTTGGTTGGTTTGTTTTGTTGTTTTTGTTTTGTTTTTTTAATTGAATAAATGTAACGTTTCAAATTTTGCTTTTTGTAGCTTCCGAGGTTGTACAATTCTGGGTTGGTTCTTCTTTCTGAGTTCCTTAATGTCACTTCGGTAAGAGTTTCACAGTGCAGTGCTCTCGTACCCTTCCTTCCCACAGATGTACGTAACAAAGGCACTCTCTACCCCCCAACAACTGACGTTGTGACAAGTTGCTCGATGTCAATTTTACCTTCTCTCCCTCCCCAGAGAAATGACTTGTGAGACCTTCAGTAAAAACGCATACTGTACTCCTTGCTTGTCTGCTCTCTGTATCTCTTTGTAAACTGCTGCCCGGACACCTTCAGCTTGTGTGGTTACACTGCCGCTCTTACAGGCTGCTCCAGTCCTCTCTCACTGCGCAAAGCGGGAATGCCAAGGGCAGTCATTGAGTAATATGCAGTTAACCAAATGTTTAAGGGAAGGTGAGAGAGAAGGGGATCCCGCAGTTGAGGCTGAATACCTGGAGGAAGTTTTAAATACTCTTTTCAGTCTGCCGTTCTTTTCCCTCTGCCTCACCATCACAGCAGATGCTCATATTAAAGCTACTTATCACTTGCCTTTGGGGATTAGAGCATCCTCGTGCAAGTTGTGTGCCATCTCCAGCCCCTCAGCAGCCCCACATGCCACAGGAAACTAAACGAGCTGCAGAAGCACCAGTTAAAAACTGCCTCCACCTCCACAGCGAGGCTGATAGTGCACAGCACTATTAGCACTCTTCTTTGGTCTGAACTTTGGAAGTATCAATATGTTTTTCCATAGACTTATCAAGGAGAGCTGTAACTATGAATAACTACTGCAGCACCTGAAGCAGTGCTGTTCAATGACACTTTGTTGTTGTGAAACTGAGAGACGACAGCTCTGCTAACAGGAGAATGTTGGGTACCTGGGAAGATTAGCAATCCAAAGGTTAGCTGCCTCAGCAATACAAATTCCAGAGCTCAGCAGTCAGAGGGCAGTGGGTAACAACCAGGAGTTCCAATCTTCAGCAGTCACCGTAGCACACCGACTCTTTCAAACACCTTTGGCTACTCTGTTTTCACTTAGGAAGTATAAATGAGCCTGAGGATGACACACAGTGGTAGCACATCACACAGGTGGGTGCAGACACTGCTGTGCACCTCAGTAGTAACATCAGCCCAAGGTTGTAGTGGCAACCTGCTGTGAGTGTTGGCTTCCAGGACACAGCACAGTGAGCTGTGAGAAAATGCCATGTCAGCATAGCCCAGCATCATGGGAGTAACTGGGTAAATTTGGATCCTCTTTGCTTAAGAGCCAAGTCTGCTTGTGTCATGGTTTTGTAATTTTGCTATCAGTATTCCACATCACAGCTTGATGCAAAGGAAAGCCATACAGCAGCAGGCGGCCTTTTAGAGCTCTGAATGCAGCCACTTATAACGAGTGGCATCTGCCTATTGCACCTCCAGGCAGCAGCTCACAGGACCCAGGTCTGTCTGCACTGCTCTGAGCACAGGCTGGTTTTTGAGCAGGACTTGTACTTTGGCTTATGTTCACGTTGCTGGTGCAGTGATTTGCAGAGTCTTATCTTCATTGCCTGAGCATCCACTCACCACATTTAACATCCTCCAGCCACAAATTGCATACATTTCATTTCTGGAAAGCAGGGCCTCAACTGGCTAATATAACAAGCAGCTCCTTCCCCCACAATGCCATTGTCTTCTGAGGAGCAGTTACACCCAGGACGTAAGCATGTGTAAGCCCAGGCAGACATGTCCCACCAGGCAGACGTGTCCCAGCAGCACAGCATCAAGCCCGCTCTGCCATCTCGCAGCCAAGGTTTATGAGCTTTTGTAATTCCTAGCACTGAAAATGGCTCCTCCTCCCCACCTGAGAGCTGCTGCAGGACTGAACAAGGCCAGCATTGCATTTCATCCTCATGAGCGAGCTGACTATGAGTCTGTATGGGAATTTTCAATTGCTCGCAATTGGTTTAATATCAGAACCATTTCCAGCAGTGCACAGGAAGTTCAGAAACTTTCTACCTTAGGATACAGCCAACTGGGTTGGCTTTTGATCAAGAATGTTCAGCAGGATGAAGGGCAGGCAGCCCGCAGCACTGTGATTACCCAGCATTACCCAGCACATGTGTAAGCACACGCTGTGCAGCAGCACCACACAAAACGCAGCTTCCCAGTGAGCAGGTAAAGTTTAGGCTCTTCCCTGCTTTGGGTTCCCTGTTCTTCCTTTTTTAACATGATCCAGGCAATGCATCCCCTGCGGGTACGACGATAAACACACTGCAGAGAGGGAGTTTACAGGGTGTGGGAAAGAAGAGGCTGCAGCAATTGGTTACAAAGCTTGGATCAAAACTGAACAGATCAGCGCATTACCCAGCAATTAACGACAGTCCTGCCAGCAGCACCCTGCCTTCAGGTCAGGACATGTACGCCTAGGCCTGGAGCTGTGATCTGTTTTCATACCACTCTGCATAACAGGAATCAAGTGGCTGCAATTTTCGGTGCCTGAGAACCTCAGCATTAAGGCAGTGAAATCCAAGAGGAGGCCTCCTACCCTCTGCTCTCAAGCTAAAATTTGAACAGTGGAATTTGTAGCACTTGATCGTACTTTAGCTTCAGGCTAAAGTAGCAGATAGACGCTATTAGAAACTACCTTCTGCTCTACAGAACCGCTTCCGAATAGCTCTTAACATCTTCTTTGTTAGCTTAGAATCTATTCGTTACCAAACAGCAGAGAGAACCACGTGCTTCAGTGAACTACCAACAAACAATACTGGAAATGACTCCAATTGAGACACTATGTTTTATTAATACTCCTCCAGATTACATTTCTATTCCTAACAAGAAAAATATGAGCGTATCTAAATCTAAAGATTCCATTATTGTTCAGTTCTGGGAATGACACGCCGTTAAGTTGGACCACTTTATTACTTTCCACGCACTTTATAACGTTTAGAAAGAAGGAAAAGAAAAAAATAGGAGAAAAAAAAAGTCCAATGCTACAAGCTCCAGATTGCACATCGAACACGGCAGGCTGGTAATCAGCACACAATTTCCTGATAAAAATCCCTGATTAAGAAGAAGTTTACCTTCTAAATGAAATTTATAGTGTTTTCTGTTGGTGGCTCAGCCATTAAATGCTATAGGAACCGTCCACTCCATTCACCCCTGCTTTTTGTAGCTTACATTAGGCAGCCTCAGGCACGTCCTGGAACCAAAGTCTTTGGAGGTCAACCAAAGGAGTCAACCTTTATGTCTTTAACACTTTGTTCAGCAATATGAAACAAAACACTCCAGTCTGCTTCCGAGGAGGCATAAGAGGAAGCTCTAGAAGCAACAGGAAGGGGAGCCATGTGTAACAGGGGATTAAAAAAAAAGAAGAGAAAGCTCCAACATTTATGGATGTAGATTCTCAAAACTCAGCTGAGCCAGGTTCAGCAAACAAGAAAACCACACAAATCCTACCAAGGGAGCAGGCACCACGGAACATACAAACCAGACAGCAAACAGGTCTCCACCGCAGAAGCCGTCCATAAACGTGTCAATCCCACCAATCACTTGCTATAAAAAATTCAGTGTCTCATCTTGGGTGCTTTTTTAACTCTAATTCTGTACATTTATATACAAAACCAGACAAGGAGTAGCTGCGAGATGCTTCCAGTCCTCGTCCTTTCGCAGTGATGAAAAATATTTAAAAACCAGAGTCTGGACTTATAAATAGTGCGGAAAATGCAAAAGCTAAGAAGACGATGCCTCCTATGATTGTCACTGGAAAGGAAAAACAAACCAAACATGAATTAGACATTGAGAAAGTTAAGTGAATTCATCTTTATAATGTGTCGTGGAAGATATTTACTTGTTTGTTAAGAAGTCTGATTACTAAACAATCTTTTTAAAATTCAATGCTGCAAACAGTGAAGCAGTAGATGCTATTTCTGTTTTGCCCATACACCACCTCACTGTTTAATCTTATCTAAAATACATATCCTGGACCTTAGAAAGGACCATGCGTATTACTTCAGCTAGTGTGAAAGTAACTGTACTGAATGAGCTGGTATTGAAACCATTAACTGCTTGCAATGGCCAGAAGCTGCTAGAAGCTGGGGCAGTATCGCTGCATTTGGCTCATTCTTCTCTAAACAAGCTTAACAGGCCAGATGGATCTTTGATCTAACCTCAGGTTATTCCTACTGCCAGACATCCATGCTGGGCTTATTGATAGCACATTAAATTATTGCTAAATTAGCACTCATCGTCTAAGGTCTTAGCAAACAAGACAGAATACACCTCACCTTTTCATGTGAAATTTATCCCTTCACCTCCCATTCTGAAACTGCAGAAAACACCCAGACCCAAACACTGAACTGATTTTACAGAAGTCTCATCAAACATTCTTCCTGAACATGCAGCCACTGTCACCACAGATGTTACCAGTATTAATACATTTCTCAGCTGGAATGAGTTTTCACTTACCAGTCCTAACAGAAATTTTTTGTGCTATCATTCTGCCTCCAATAACTGCTAAACCAGTGCATAGACAATGTCCCACCGTTCCTCCTACTGCCACACCGTAAGGATCCTGAGGAGAAAACACAGAAGGGAAAGGAAACATCAGTGCAATGGAAAACCTGCTAGTTCTGCAACAACCTCCTACCATGATGGAACCACAGCTTGGCTCCTTGGTGACACAGCATCAAGCATGTGGAACACTACCCAGGTGTTTATTCTATTCCAGTATCTATCACTGCCTTAAAGAACAGTAACAGAGCCTTCAGCCAGTAAGACAGCCTTCATGTAACCCTGAGTAATACAGGGGTATTTGGGATGTTTCAATTAAGAAGCATTTTCAAGTGTTAATGTAGATGCAGAGATCACTCTGCTGTGCTTAAACAATTAAGTAATATTTAATGGGAGGGTGGCAGCTGTTGATACACACCAGCAGGAAGAACATCAACTTAACTATAAAGGAAGGAAAAAACACACAAGTAAAGCTAAGAACCACAACTGAAAGCTTTTGGTAGCAAAAACACTCCAACTACTTTATCCAGCTCAAGTTTGTAACAAGACAACATGTTTGTGCTTTATACTCTGGTGGCCCAATAGAAAAATTAACCAAAGAGGGGAGTATTGTAAAATCCAATTGCATAAGTCCAGAGGATAATAAACTGCTTTCAAAATGTATCGTCAACAACAGCTTTCACACAACACTGTGTAATGGGCATCACCTCACTACAGTAACAAATCCACTACAAAAAGAAGTTTCCAAGATCTGCTTAGAAATTACAGCATATATATTAAGCACCTCATAAAGCAGAACAGTTCAGCATTAGCAACAGACAAAAAAAAGTCTTCTAATGACAGATGAAGGAGGCAAGGTAAGAGCCTGATTTTCCACTGCATTAAGATGAATTAGGGAAGGTAGAGTTCAGTCCTGCAAAGCTCTCCTTCAGGAAACAAAGCAAGACTTCCAGCTCAGGGGAGAAAAAGGCACTGCCTCACTTCACGAGGAATGCATGAAACCTCTAACATGCAAACAGAAACTGTCCAGGAAATGAGCTGATGTAAGGAAAACACAGCACTGACTGATCAAGACAACCAGAAGCACAGGCTACCGAGCGAAGCTAAGAGTAGTGGACAAAGAACAGACAGCGAGCTACTCAGGAGCCCAGGAGGGAGGCAGAGCTGTGCCAGCAGAACACATTTGCCTCCACAGTTGGGAACAGAATCCAATATTGCTGAACTCCTCATTTCCAGCAGCCCACTGACAAAGGGTGGATCCTGCCCTATACTCCATTGGCAACTGCTGTCCCTTGGAGAAAATAATTTATTACTTCTTCCACAAGTTCAGTATCTTCAGTAGAAATGCCCAGATACAGACAGGAAAATCAGCCTAACGTGATGCGATAGAATTTCAGTTCCCTTTCTAAATCTTTAGGCAGATGAGTGTTTCTTACACACTGAAAACTACTACAGTATAAATTCAAGTTCTTAAGGATTGTTGTCAGTATTAGGTTAAGACAGACTTAAATCCTTAGTTACAATAATATGCAGAGCCTCTGTGCATTTATTTTCATGTCTCTGCGCAGCTGTGACATTAAGTAAAGCACTATAGAGCAGCAGGTGTGAATGAGACACCTTACATGAGGATATTCATCTCTTTTACATACCTGCAGACAACCCAAGGTGAGCAAAAGAAGAAAGGGCATTCTGCATCACTCACCTCTCTGGCTGCCAAGACGATGGTTGTTAACTGGGAACGATCTCCCCACTCTGCTAGAAACGTTAGAGTAAACGCTTGTACAAAGATGGGAGAAATAAAATGGAGCCATTTCTTCTGAGGTATAGTGGCAGTTGATCCCGTTTCCACATCCCCTGGCCCATTTAACAATTTAGTCCTCTGAAGCTGTAGAAGACAAAGGGAATTAAAATATATATATATAAGATCAGAAATGTCAACTAAACAATCCAAATGAAATATTTAAACTGCAAAGCTGTTAATTTAATACCTGGAATGCCATTAGCCACTGGCTGTGCATTACTAACGTGTTACTTATATTAAATGGTATTTTTTAAAGCTTACTATAAATATATGATGTTTAATATAACATTTAAATATCACCTTTGATCCCCAATTGCTGACAGTCTTAAATCTTGTAATCACATAGCAGTTACAACAAGAACGATATCCAGTTTCCATACAACAGATTGCTTCCCACCTATCCTAAAGCAGGAATCTCATTTCAAAAGTGGTGGCTCTCAAATCAGGAGTGGATAGAATTGACCCAAAGAACCAAGATAAGTGGTTCCTTATAAGTGGACCATTAAAAAAATATAAGAAATCCTACAGGGAAAAACCCTTTTCTCCAGAGAAGTGGGATATGCCACAGATCTGGAATTGCCTGCTGAAACAGCATCCATATGGCCGCTTCCATCCAGCTGACCACGTTTGTTGTGTTAGACTTAGTAATTGCAGCCATAACACGAAACATGGTGCTGCTCTGCAACTTCAAAGCCATAGCTGCTTCATGAGCCATAATTCACAGAGAGAGTTCATGACTTACTTCCTCATCTTTTTTCTTAATTTCTGCCTGAACTTCCTCCAGCTCTTCCTGGCCCTCATCTGGACTCATTTTCAAGCCTTCTCGAAGCATTCTGATGCCAAAAATGGCAAACAGTGCAGTTGACACATAGTACGTATACACACGAGGAATAACTGTTGTGGCATAGCCAAACAAAACTGAAAAGAAAACAAATGTATCATTTCAAAATTAAGAATAATTATTTCTCCCATATCAGTCCAAGCAAATCTATTTTTCCACTCAAGGTCTACACAAACCCTGCTTTTCCCCCAAGCACACCGAGAGATTTCACCCATAATCACTTTGGATTGGTTATGGAGCACATCAATTAATTCTGCTTATTTACATGGCTGTATGTTGGATGCCATCTTCTTCCAACCACGTTTTCACTTATTTCAAACCCATCTTCTTCATTAAAGGCAAAACGAGACACTATTCTTCTCTCTCTCACCAGCTTCAATCCTTGTCAAATCATCAATCCCACTCAAAGACTAAAGAACTATTTCCACACTGCATCTACCTTTATGGGTATCGAAGGTGATTGAACTAAGCCAAAGCTACCTCCCAAATGGAAGAAATATGTACCCAAGACTGATTACTCCACAAGGATCACAGTTATGGACATAAAGGCCCTGTGTAAATACATGGAAATGATAACCTCACACCTAATGTTCTCAGCTGTTTGGACCACACCATCATACTGCGTGTGCAATGAGCCAAGTGGAAACATGTTAACGTGTGCATACATCCTTCCTTGCTGGCATCCACACTGTCACTACCAAAGTAACATCATCAGATCAAAATCAAATTAGGCTGCAGTACACATGAAATAATCAGGATGATAACTGCAGCTCGTTGTATCACAAGGGCAAAAACGTTTCCAAGCACAGCTTGAAAATAAACATCAAAAAAATCAACCCAAAGCTACAGCTCCCCAGGTGCCATTTGACACCTTGATCCCCCTCCAGCTCTTTGCTCTGTACTGTGTACCACAAAGGTTCATGACTGAACCCTTTACAGCCAGCTACTTGTACAAAGACACAAGTCAGTCAAGGGAAACATGACATCCTATTAAGCATCTTTCCCCCGGGGAAGGAAAAGGCCTGAGCCCTACCTTCTCTTTAGGTATGCTAATTTAACAGGAGCTAATAATAAAAAAAGGAATGAAGAAACCTGAAAGATAAGGGATTGCTTGGGCTCTCCAACTTCTATTCCTTTTCCTTAAAAGCATTCAGATGCCTACGGAGTGTGAAAACCTAATTGGAGCTGAGTCGAATGCCACAGCCCCCCATAAAACCTTCAGAATCTCCACAAAACAGAAGACTGCACACACCTGCTGACCTACTACCTTCAATTTGATTTCAGTTAAGGCTTACTAATAAATACAGACTTATCCAGCACATTCAAATACACAAAACAAAATGAGGGCTAACCTGATAAGCACGTCATCAGTCCTAAGGCAAGCATAGCACCAGCCAGTACAGTCAAACGGTTGTACCGCATTGCCATGATGGCTGCAATGAAGAAGGTCTTATCTCCAAGTTCTGATACAATGATGACCGATATAGCAGCCACGAATGCATGAATAAAGCCCAAATTAGTCTTGTCAGTTGACTCTTCATTGACAAGATGAACTGGAGCAACTGGCGAGGATCCCTTCTGTAAGCGGAGGAGGAGACAAAAATGAAACAAACACCGGTTAATTAGGCTTGAACATGTAATTCACATTCAAGTTCTATGTAACTTTTCGTATACTTCATTTTGTACACAGTGTTGAACACCAGCTCGAAGGCTCCCCAGTGCTCAAACCAGCTCAGCACATTCCAGAATCCCCTCAATAATCAGTGTTTACTCTCACGAAGATTAAGATACCTATAATCAAAAGCAGACCCGAAACAACAAAGCTGCTGTTCACGTGCTTGACCAGAGATGGCCAAGGAAGTTAACACCTCCACCAACAGAGACAGATAGCAGCATGTTTCGTCAGGAGACTCGCCTCAGTAGTGCTGGGAAGGCTGAGGTTTGATGTCTGAAACTCACGCTCCCTATCTGGCATCAAGCAGCACAATGACAACTTCTTATTCTCTCTGTGATCACTCAATGGAGCCCCACGAATAACACTTAAGAAGTCTGAATACAAAGTAACTAATCTTAAATGTTGATAAAAGCAGGAGAGTCCTGAGTTGCAACGAGATAGGCTTTATTCTGCTTACACACACAGGACTGCTTCCCCCCCATCAGCATGGAAAGCAATGGGGGCTTAGTACAAAAATATTTATCTGTTGAATAACATGAGCTCATTTGGCCACGCTCAGCTGTCCAGCACAGCACCAGGTACCACCTCCCTGCTGTAGCTGACTGAAAGCAAACAAACAAGCTGCTAAAACAAACTCTTTTCTTACAATGAGTGAGTTTGTCAATTGCTGCTTCTCAGATGATGACTCAAAACCACTTTTTTTTATCACAGACCCCCCTAAATCACAGCCTTTCTATCTTTAGCTTGCCAAAATGCTGCCTTTTGTTTGGCATGCAGAACTGAAACAGAAAACGTTGAATAATCACAGAACCACAGAATGACCCGGGTTGGAAGGGACCTCAAGGATCATGTAGTTCCAACCCCCCTGCCTGGCAGGGCCACCAAACATACACATTTACTAGATCAGGTTGCCCAGGGCCCCGTCCAACCTGGTCTTGAACACCTCCAAGGACGGGGCATCCACAACCTCCCTGGGCAGCCTGTTCCAGGGCCTCTGTGCTCCACCTTTATCAATATTACGCCTATTGACATAACAAAAACACCGGGGCGCTCGTTACAGCGCTCTCTGCTACAACGTTACTTTTGCACTTCCCTTTCTGCCCTCACACTCCCCGTTCCCGGATAATCCTCCGCTCACTCCACGCGGTTCACCTTGACGTATTGAGCGCGGAGCCGCGTTCCCGTCTCCCTCCCTCCCGCCCAGCCCCGGGGCTCTCACTCCCTCGTTGGCTCCGTTCCCCGCTCTGCCCCGGGGCCTCGATGCCACGGCAGAAGCGCTCCCTCCCTCCCTCCGTCCCTCCCTCAGTCCGGTGCAGCTCGGTCCCGCCTCACCTCGGCCCTCGGCTCTGCTCCCTGCCCCGCTCCCTGCGGCGCTGCCGCCGGCACCTTGTTCCTGCCGGGCTCTTCCTCCGGCGCGGCGCGCAGCCCGCCCGGCGCCGCCAGCAGCACGAGCAGCGCCAGCAAGGCCGCCCCGGGCAGCGGGGAGAGCGGCGGGGAGCCCATGGCGGCCCGCGCGGCGCTGAGGCCTCTCACGAGCGGCGCGTCATCGCTCCTCGCCGGGAGCTGCCGCCTCGCGCCGCCCGGCCCAACCGCTTCCTGCCACGGCCCGGGAGCGAGGGGCGGTGCCGCTGCTCGCACACCCGGCCCAACCGCACTGACGGCAGCGACACGACCCGCCCACGGCGCTGGGGAGGGCGGGGAATGGAGCGGGGCGCTGAGCGGGCTCCGAAAGAACGGGATGAGGTTCGGTGACGGGAAGGGCCGGCTCTGCGTTCCCCAGTCAGGGTTATGGGGTCCAAGGAGAGCAGACACTGAGGTTTTGGGGGTGTATTTACCGCGATTTAGAGCAATGAGACGAAATGGAAACAGAAGGTATCAAACATCTTTTAATTAAGGATATTCCCGAAGTACAGAAAAAACTCGTCATATACAAAATATTATGAACTATACACAAAGAAATGTGAAGGAGCTGGAACGCCAGCGGCCACCTGCTCTGTCACACAGATCTCGGCCCCTCGAGAACCATGAGGAGCATCACCCCGTCCAGGTGATAAGTGCCAGACCCACCTACAGCCCCGTGCTGAGCAGCAGCACCTCCGAGCTGCAGGCGGTTCCTTGCATCTGCCCACACAGCCCCCTTAAGGCGCAGGGCAGGCTGCTGTCACCCCACAAAACACAAAGGACGTCAAGGACCTGAACTTAGGATGCAATCTGCAAATTCTCTAGACTAGAGAACCTTCCACGGTTTTCCCAGATGAAGGATAAACAGGGAGTGTTTTGTGCTGTTTATTGCTGCTGCTGAGTGAGTCACCCCTCCAGCACAGCTTCCTCCACCGCTCCTTGTGCTCACAGTTACAAGGCGCTGCCTGGTTTTCATTACCACCAGGGAAGCACACAAAGCCAATACATCATTTGCCTCCCTCTGAAGAGTTGCAAAGAAAAGAGAACGCATATAAATATGCTTTAAGTATTGTGCAAGACATGAAATACAACAGCTCAAATGAATCCCTGCACTATCGTTTCTCCTCGGTTCTCATGTATATGTATTGTGGCTTGCTGCACAACAGTCAATGCTTCTTGCATTAAATAGGACTATAAAACAGAAGACCCAGTTAGAATCTCATCAGTTCTAATGAAGGTCTTCATTAAACTTCTTCGCTTGTACGATACACACAGACCTTAAGTTTCCCTACATAAATAAGTGACACTGATGAGATGAAAATTATGAGTTTTTAACCTCTGTAGCATAGAGAAAGTGTGCAATTTTGCCTTGGCTTTAGTAAAACATTTCCCAGTTTGCACCAAATACACTTTAGAAGGCATATATTAGAAAACAAATGGTATGAATGCTTTCCGATGCTTTGGGTAGGAGGTAAATCTTTCCTGATAGAACTCATGACACAAAACAGCAGCCAGTGTCTGGTTAAAAAAGACATACATCACTACAAACCACCAGGTCACATTGTGAAATCCAAACGTGATGGCCATGGATATATAGATGAGGAGTTCTGCAAAATAATGAGGGCAAGAAACTCTTTCAAACCAGTCTCCAAAAGGAATATTGTGGGTCAGGCTTAAAACCTCTCCTGCAAGCAAACAGAAAGAAATGAATTGAGAACAAGGCATTAAATGAACTTTTCTACTCACCGTTACAGAACAACACACTCATTAAAAGGATCATCATCATTCTCTCCATCTGATCTGGCAGCTTTTCATGTCTTAATGAAGTAAGGCATCACCCTCTGGCTGTTTATGTAAATACATAGAAGGAAATGTATTTTTAGCCCTTATGGAGAAAGAAGTGAGGTCGCAGAGGAGCGGCACAAGTCCTACGCATTATATTTTGTCTGTTCTTGGGATGACAGAAGCCAGACCCTTCAGTGTAACGTATGGAGAAACACACATACATACGTGACATCCAGCTGTCTGATCTCTTCATTTAACCTGCTGAAAATCTTAAGAGTGCCACACTACGACATGAAACAATACCGGCATTTTAAGGTGGTAGAAGCTATAAGAAGCCTATAAGAAGCAAGCAGCAAATATTACTCTATCTACTCTGCCCTGGTGAGGCCTCATCTGGAATACTGCGTCCAGTTCTGGGCTCCCCAGTTCAAAAAGGACAGGGATCTCTTGGAAAGAATCCAGCGGAGGGCCACAAAGATGGTGAAGGGCCTGGAGCATCTCCCCTATAAGGAGAGATTAAGTGAACTGGGTCTGTTTAGCCTTGAGAAAAGAAGGCTGAGAGGGGACTTGATCCAGGTTTATAAATACCTGAGGTGTGGGAGCCATAGTGGTGAAGCTGGTCTCTTTTCAGTAGTGCGTGGGGATAGGACTAGGGGTAATGGGATGAAAGTACAGCATAGGAAGTTCCGCACAAATGTGCACAAGAACTTCTTTACAGTGAGCATGACGGAGCACTGGAACAGGCTGCCCAGGGAGGTGGTGGAGTCTCCTTCTCTGGAGATATTCAAGACCTGCCTGGACACCTACCTGTGCAACGTGGTATAGGGAGCCTGCTTTGGCAGGGGGGTTGGACTCGATGATCTCTAGAGGTCCCTTCCAACCCCTACAATTCTGTGATTCTGTGATTTACATAAGTAACTTGTTCACAGCAATGAAACGCCTTACCTGATTTACTTTTCCTAAGGTTAGCTAGAATCACAAGACATCTGTGCTGGTGAAGAGAGGCCCAAATGTACATCACAATGCCCACGATGTGATACCAGGAGATCTGCACAGAAAGTCCTTTTCCTGAATAAAATAAGTTTCGTTAAAATATGGTTCATCTTTTTCTGAGCATTATCCCAGAACAGTACATACACATTTTTGTCTTATAAAATCCTAGCAGCAAGATGCTAATTTGTTTCTTCATCCAGTATCTTTAGGTACACTACTGCATATGACTGACATATAATTCACAGCCTCAGATCTCAGTACTGAACTCTGTTTATAATTCTTACTATCCCAATGAAGGACACTGCCATGTCTAGAGTCAATGCATAAGTACAGTTTGTCCTGTTCACAGTGAGTGGTGCATAAACGCTATAAACCACTTACCCCAGCAAAAACTCTGTACTGAGGATGGTTTTTTATATACAAGTGAATATATCATCTCTGAGTATCCACCAGATAAGTAGAAATCAGGCCCAGATTAAAAAGGCTTTATCTACTTTATGGCCTCGAGTTGCGCCAGGGCAAGTTTAGTTTAAATATGAGGAAGAACTTCTTTACAGAAAGGGTAGTTAGGTACTGGAATAGGCTCCCCAGGGAGGTGGTTGAATCGCCATTCCCTGGATGTGTTTAAGACCCGTTTGGATGTGGTGCTCAGGGATATGATTTAGTGTAGGGTTGTTAGAGTTAGGGTACTGGTTAGGCTGCGGTTGGACTTGATGATCTTCAAGGTCTTTTCCAACCTGGGTAATTCTATGATTCTACTCATACACAGTCTGAAGGGTGTTTTTAAAGTAATTTGATTAAACTAGACCTGATGTGGTTCTAAGTGGTTAAAAGCTTTGCCAAAGTCACATACTTGGTAATGACCACTTTGCATAAATCAGTCACGGGAGAAATGCTACAGTCAGCTCAAGGGTTGCAGAGAAGCAAGCAATAGTTCAGTGGAATGTGCTGGCAGAAACAGGTCATACAATTCACATTTCTGCTTTATTAACATCACAGTACCAAAAGAAAGAAGAGGCTGACTGATATGAGGCAGAGTTATTATTACTTCACATCGATTAACACACTTCGCACACAAGTCCTCCACCAAATCAAGTGAGCCAGCTCCCCCACTGAAAGAAATGGGAGAAAAAAATGTGTCTTTGGTAACAATGAAGCAGGTACTCACCATTCCTAACATCAGCAGGCACTTGACAAAGCACAGTTGAGCCAATAGCAACATAATAACCAAGTCCAAAGCAATACTGCGCAATGTGGATGACCCCATCAGAAAACACGCTGGTATTGAGGCATTCTGCAAGTCGTCGAAAGCTATGCAGCCATAGGAGCAGGAGAACCAAGAGTGCAGAGAAGTGTTCACTGTCTGCTTACAAATAAAAAATAGCAACTTAATAGGACCGACTCAACCCTACTTCAAAAGAGCTCATTTTCCTCTCCCCAAAGCAAAATCCTTACCCTCTTATTAAACTAACCTAAGAATGGGAAAAGTATTTGTACATTTGATGCACTGCTGACTGCAGAGACTGAGCAAAACTACATCTACAAGGTGCTAATAGTCGTCCCTGCTAAAAATACTGCTGAAAGCTACTAAATGCATAACATAGAATGACTTCCACCTTGAATAATGCCAAAGGGAACCAGTATTGCAGGAAAGTCACTTGGAACCTTGCCTAAGAGCAGCTTATGAGGTAGCAGATGAAGAATACATATTAAGCAAAGGATGGTAACAGTTTTGTAATATTTACGTGGCTTCTTCATAGTAGCTGGAATACCCACCCGTATTCTGGTTCTGCAAATCTCTGCCAAAAGCACTATGGAAGATCTGAATCCATGCAGGGAGCGATGCTCCAAGGAACTCAGCTTGAAAAAGCCTGATCAGCAGAAAGCCATTCCAGAGTATAGAAACGACATAAAAATGAGTAAACCACCTGTGGGAACAAAAAGCATCTTCATTAATGTTCTCCTAATTCTTTAGATGGAAATGTAGGTGCAGGACAGGCTTGTCTCATGGTGAGTACATGCCTTTTTGGCTCACCTATCAACAAGACTATGTTTCTTTAGAACACCGAAACCTCTTCTTTTGGAGAACAGCAAAAATTAAAGCTTACTCCATTTTCTGCTTAAAAGTTAAATCAAACTTGTATATAGACAAAACCATATCTTCAATATAAGGTTCACGAGCTTCAAGCTCTTTTTCTCTCAAACTATTACTTGGTAGACTTCTGTCTCATCAGTTGCTGGAGAACTTTCCCCACATGCAGTGGTTTTTATCACAGCAAATAAACAAGCCATGCCAGGTTAGCTGAGAAATGCCCTGTGAGATTTCAATAATCTCAATTATGCACACGACCTACAGAGCAATCCAGCACCACAGTAAGCACAAATGTCCTTCAAGGAAAGAGGAATGCTCTGTGTTTGCCAAACCAACCTGAAATTAATCATAACATTTGACAAGATGGAAGGGCAGAGTTAAAAACCAGTATGGGCTAGTGATAATACAATGCCTGTTCAGAAACAAGGAGCAGATGAATGGGGACAGAACACGTCTCAATGGCTATAGCTTCAGGATCTTCTCAGCTAGCAGGATTACAGGTTCAACACTGCAGTAACAGAATTGTTTCATACATTTTGAAAGCTTTGGGTTATATAGCACCCTAATCCTGTCCTGACAGGCTTGTAAGATCATGTCACTCCTACATTCAAGTCAAAGGCCAGTTCTAGCCAAAAACCTCAGCTGAGATCCTGGCAACATATAAAAAGCTGTAGAGTTTTAATTCTCTATTTTCCCTCTTTTATTCTACTGAACGTAACCCATTAAGAAGAGGTCTTTAAAGCAATTTGGTTGTTACAGTTGTGATTGGGTAACACAACAGGCCTTTCGCCTCATTAGAGACCGTTCATACAGTACCCAGATATTTGTATTAACATGCTATTATCAGCACCCTGTTGTGTGTTTTATAAAGAAACTCAGAAGGAAGATGACAATGACAGAATCAATGATCTGTACGGATCCCTTCAAACTCAGTGTATTCTGTGGTTTTATGGCTGAGAACTGATTTAAGAAAGCAACCCCACAGTCACACTCTGGAGTTCATCCTTCCAGGTCCCAGATCCAGTCTTGCTGCAAGGTCTGTTGCACAGATACTGTATGGGGCTGGGATTCAATAGTAAAGAACTTCAGAGCCTCACAATCAGCATCTCGTGGGAGCCATGTACTGAGCCATATTGTAGCTCCAGAGTGGGCAGCTTCTCTGCGGGGCTGAAAAGCACGTGAATAAGCTAATAATATACTGAGTTTTAATATTCCAGAACAATGCAACCCCCCTGCTGTCCGAACATATCTGCGGGCACCAAAACAACCCCTGAGAGGGCCTTAAACACCCTCATCTCGCAGTCACGGCAGCCGCTCGCCCCCCCCTCCCCGGCCCACCTCTTGGGCACCTGCAAGCGGCGCAGCCATGCAGCCTGCTGCCCGCCTCTCTTGGTCTTCCCGTAGCGGATGAGGTCCTGGAAGAAGATGGAGGCGATGTGGGTTCCTCCGCCGGGCAGCCACGCCTGGGCCCGGTGTAGCAGCAACAGCACCATGAAGGCGGCAGCCAGCAGGGCCCAGGCAGCGCCCAGCACCGCCGGCATGGCCACAGCGCGGGGCCTGCGGAGCACCGCCCCCCAGGCCCGCCCCGCTCCGCCCCAGGCCCGGCCCGCTCCGCCCACCAGAACGGCACGTGTTGTGGTCTAGAGTAAAACTACACCTTAAGTCAGGAAAAAAACAAGATTTCAAAGTCTTCATAGAATCGCAGAAAAGATCTCTCAGGTTGAGTTCAGCCGTCAGCCCATCTCCTCATGTCCACTAACCATGTATCTCAGTGACACATCTATAAACTCCTTGAACATTTGGCCTCTTCTCTCATGTAACTGATGATAGAACTAGAGGGAATGGTTTTAAGCTGCCCCAGGGGAGATTCAGGCTGAACATTAGGAAGTATTACTTCTCGGAAAGGGTAGTGATGCATTGGAATGCACTGCCCAGGGAGGTGGTGGAGTCACCGACCATGGGAGTGTTCAAGAAATGTTTGGATGTTGTGTTGATGAATATGATTTAGCCAGGAAGTATTGGTAATGGTTGGACTAGATGATCTTCTAGGTCTTTTCCAACCTTGATAATTCTGTGATTCTGTGATTCTGTGAACATCTCCAGGGACAGCGATTCCTTCACCTCCGTAAGCAGCCCATTCCAAAGACTCATAACTCTTAATGAAATGTTCCTAACATCCAACATGAACTTCCTCCCATGCAACTGAAGGCCGGTGCCTCTCATCCTGTCACAGTTACCTGGAAGAAGAAGTTGACCTCCACCTTGCCATAACCTCCTCTCAGGTCACCGTAGAGATCTTAAGTCTTCCCTGAGCCTCCTCTTCTGCAGACTGAACATCTCCATTTCCCTCAGCCACTCCTCATAGCCTTGTGCTCCAG
This sequence comes from Coturnix japonica, assembly GCF_054131305.1. Lineage (NCBI taxonomy): Eukaryota > Metazoa > Chordata > Aves > Galliformes > Phasianidae > Coturnix > Coturnix japonica. The sequence continues at coordinate 67,220,810 of NC_140666.1, forward strand.
GCTCCTCACAGCTTCCTTGCCCTTCCCTAGACACACTCGGTGACTTTCTCATAGTGAGGGACCCAAAACTGAACACAGTACATGAGGTGAGGCCTCAGCAGAGCTGAATACAGAAGGATGATCACCTCCCTCATCCTGCTGGTTACTTAAAATACAGAGCAACCTGATTTTGTTGATTTTAGTGCTACTTCAAGCCGTCCTAAAGTCAGAAGACTTAAAGAGCATGAAGGAGTGGTGACTGTCTTGTGGCTCACTGCGACTGAGGTCTGTAGTACACACAGGTACTTTCAAAGGAATGTTAGTCAAGACAGCAGCAGCACTCCACCTCCATGGTGCTTAGGTGAGTGCAGAACAGTACTTCGTTTCCTATATTGAATTGAATTATGTCATTACAAGCACTGTATTTGCACTCCAAACAAATCCTAAACACATATAATATGTGTGGGTTTTGTTGTTGCTTTTGTTGCAGTTTGTTTTTTCTTTTTTCTTTTCTTTCTTTAGGTCAAGCTTGATTGAAACATATTCTTGAATTCTACCTAGGACCTTTCCTAAACAGAGGCATAAGCCTTGCCTAAATGATTTTGAAGATGCGTTTATGATGTGTTAGTCCATCTAACAGTAGAGCCTGCAAGGCAGCACACTCAGCTGAAGCACATCAATAATATTGCTTTGTAAAGAAATCTTTTGAAGTTTGTATTTTCTGCTAAAACATATGATGGCAGCTCTGTATTTGTATCCACAGAAAGTGCTATAACAAGTATTCTAATGTCAATATGTTTTATGCCAAATTTCAGGACTGAGTCCAATGTTCTTTCAAGTTCGATAGAACTGGATCACAAATCTGTTTCAGGGATTTCATGCCCAAGCCATTCCCGTGGTGTATGGTCCTCCAGCAGCACAGGGAACAGAATCTGACATCAAAATGTGGTCACATTGCTGGCTGTTTCCTCAAGGCTTAGGTAACTGGAGGAAGAAAGGGAAAGAATATGGTTGTGAGGCTTGGAAATAGCTTGGAAGAAAGAGGAACTGATGGTTGGGTGTTTTAAGTACAGGTTCTATATATTTTCAAGTTATGCTGAGGAATATGATACCTTTTCAATATAACTTGAACTCTGCTGCTTCTTTCATTGTGTATATTTCTTTCACAGTGGTAAGGTCTGCTCTTTCTAGGGTTTTTCCTTTGCATTTGGCGTTGCACCCCTGCGCAATGATTTCCACTCTTTTTATGCTATTGGTCCCTCTAGGTGGCACCAGCACTCTGTGGTTCCTCGAGTGCCAGAGGACGCTGCCCACTGGCTCTGGTCCGGCTGCCTGCAGGAGCCCATGGTCCTCTCTGATGGATATCTTCCCAATGGAAATAGAATCTTGAAGGATTCAAAATAAAAGTGTCTATCAGTTTTTCATGCTCCTGGATCTAGAGTAGTTGCAACGAGTTTAATTGCAGTGAAATTATATTTTCAGCAAGGTGTGGAGCATGCAGGAGAGTTGTCTTGGTATGTTATAGCTTTGTATTGCCTGCTTTAATGTTAAAGAAGGCCTGCTGGGTTGGGCCGTGGATTGCTATGAGACATCAGTTACAGCAGACTGCTTGCCATAGTCTGAAGAGATGCTGTGCAAAAGTTGGATGGGTGTTTCAGTCACTGACAGAACTGTATAAAAGATGCCTGAGAGCTGATGTCCTTTGTATTCCACTGACCTGGACTCATATGGACCACAGCAAGACTATTTACTACAGTGCTTTGTCAAATGCCTACGGGGTGGGAGAGTGGTTTGCTTCAGAGCTTTTCAGCTCCAGCCATTGCATTTCTCAAAGGAACCTGAGAGACAAAATACAGTATAATTGACTGCCCAGAACAGAACAGATTTTACAGCAACTCTAGACTTGATAGACCTACCAGTTTATTTTATGTGGTGATTTGAATAGATTTTATAATATTTAAGGGTAAATAGGGAAATCATGCAATTACTCAGATAGTTTTTGCTGGTTGGTTTGTTCAGATTTTTCTCCCCGAGGTAGATTTTAACTTGCTAACAAAGCCTGAAGGGCTTTGTGAGTAAAATAGCTATAGGTGGTATCCCAGTGGCCTGTATGGGAGACAATTTGATTAGAATTTAGGACAAGAGCAACCTTGAAAGTACCAATTGAGGCCACGTTCCTTCAGACCTTTATGAACATGCTTGAAGACAGTGTCAGTGGAGACCCTAAAATCTAGATACTTAGTTATAGGACATAATAATATCTGTTATTTAAGTTGGCTGGTACCAGAGGGTCTGAGGATCTTAATTAGTAAGAATGTTAATTAGTAATTAATTAATTAATTAGTGATTAATTAGTAAGAATGTTCTTTGATTCATCTAGTTAGCATCACTTCTGGGATTTGTGGGAAAATAAACCAGGAAAGCCATCAGATGTCAACATTTTGAAGCTTAAAATACTAGCCTGTGTTCTACTGGTTTTAATTGTTGGAAGATAATACCTAGACAGTAGGGCTAAGAAAACATAAATCACAGAGCACAAAAAAAGAGTGTTTGGGGATGTGAGAAACTTGCTCAAAAATGGAATTCCCACAATTCAAGGATGACTGCATGTCCTTGGCTTTCCAATTAGAAAGCAGCTGATAGAAAGCAGGAATTGCTCTCTGATAAGACAAGAGATCCCATGCTTGTTGGGCTTACAGAAGGGCAGGAAGCCATACCCACATCACGCACCTAATAGTATTGGCAGCATGCTGTGTAAGCAACACCATGAAGAGGTGCAAAAATCTGCCATTCCATATCATCTACAGTCTTCTCTAAATCAAAGTTAGTCACTCCTGAGCAAGGAAATAGCTGTAGTGTTATGTTTACATGACTCTCAATACATAATAAATATGAACAAATTCATGGAATTCAGGGTGTGACTTCTACATCCTTCTGAGATATGTTTCTAAAATACAGGATTTGCCTTCTATTCTGTTATGTTATTTGCTGAGCTTTCATTGATCACAGCTAGTAAGTTTCTTGCCAACACAGAAGATTTGGAAACTAAGAGGTGGCTTGGAGTTTCAGCTTGGGGAATAAAATTAGCTTTATTCCTGCTCTGAAGATGTATGATAAGGTATTGGTAATGGGCTAGTTTTAAGCTGCGAGGGCTGTGAGGGAGCTGTCGTTTGCAGTAGAAACCTGGATTTGAGGTTTCATAATGCATCATTAACATTCTTTGCCAAAGGGCACCTGTCTATGATACAGCTTTAGGATTCAGCAAGAGCAGAACTCAGACCCCAAATATTAGCAAGGGTTCAAATAATTGTTTGACTGCACAAAAACCCTCAAAGAACTGGTGGAAGACATACTCACCTGCCTCTACCTTCTGTATGTTGCTTGACATTATTGTTGACAAATGATGAGATGTATGTACTTGAAAAATGATAAGGATTTATGAAGAATAGACAGACTGCATTCAGACACGGGTTTAAAAGTAAAGATTTTTCCCTGACATTCCTGTTGAAATTTTTAGATTCATGTACAAAAGTTCAGGGACACTGTTTACCAAAGGAGAAAGATAAATGTTGATAAAAGCTATGGAGGGCAGTTAGCTTTAACAGGGCTGTAAGCTGATAAGAGAAAGCTGCAGGTAAATCTGGCAGGCAAAGAAAAAGGTAATATCAACATTAATAACTTACAATTGGGGAGGGTCAAAATTTCCTTGAGGAATCTTCTGCGTGCTGCTTTATGCACTGTGTGGAAACAGCTGTCCTTAATGGCCCTTTCCAACTCCCTCCAGGACTTTGAATCAAAAATGATTTAGTAGTAGTGCCCATTTGATAAGAAGTTGCTGAGAAACAGAAAGGGATACTAGAAGTTGTTCCAGTCGGATGAAAGTTGATTCAATTAAACCTGCAGGGAATGAACTTGTCTACAGCATATCTTGAGGACCACTCCATGGCGCTTTCAGTTTTGATGCTGCTTTTCTTTCAAGGGGTGAGCCTGAAAGTTCAGCCTACAGGCAGCCACCCTTTGGAGCACCAAGCTGTGATATGCATATGTATGACTGACAGCTTATTCTGCTCACACAGCTTGGAGAAGCTCTGCAGAGGCTGTCATAAGGAGCCTGAAACATGGTCCATTGAGGTCTTGAAGAGTATAGTTCTGGAAGTGGCTCTCCCACCACTCATTAGCTAAAAGGAGTTATTCACAGCAGTAAGGAAACTTTTTTTTTCTTTTTTTTTTCCTTATGTTGTAGAATAACCTTAGTTATATATTGGCTCTTTATTATGTAGGACATGCGTTCAAGCTTTGAGATGTCATTTCCCATGGGGAAAAAAGGAAACAAGGAGTACTAATGCTGTGGTGTTCCTAGACAGAGGCCAAGGGACCGGTTGCATTTCAGATATCCGTGTGACTTCACTCGGAGAGAGACAGTTCCCCATTTGTGTTGTAATGCTGTGAACACAGAGACCTGGGAATGCAACCGAATTCATTTTTAGGTATCTGATCTGTACATGAAATCCCATACCAAGACATCTGAATAACATTACCCACACTTACTGCAGGTTATGGAAATGCTATTACTGAGTAGCAGAAGCAGCTTCTCAAATAGCCACCATTCAGAGTGGGTACTCACTTATCCCATGGTACAGGAGGCTAAAGAAAGTACCTGCATTCCAGAAACTACCTGCCTTAGCACAGTAAACTGCTAGGTTTGAAAATGCTGAACTGATTTCCTTTTCCAGAATGCAGATGTATATATATGTGTGTGTTCATATGCTGTCAGTTTTTTGCTGCATTGTGCCCTAACATGAAGACATAGGTTTCAGTCTTGTATCTAGTCATACTTACCAGTGTGGTCCTGCCTTGGGAAAGATAGAGAGGCTCAATGAACATTTGCTGCCCATGACCTGTTATTAGAAAGGAATTCAGGTTTTAAACTATTAACTGCAGTTAACAGCTGCAAAAACAGACATTGAAAATCATTTGTGTTCCTAAAATTGAGTAGTTTAAGTATGATTTTTTATAACAAACGCATAGAAGAATTTCTTTTCCAGTGTGCATCCTGATAAGATATCCATGACAAATATTTATCAGAACAGTGTAATGTCAATCATTTTCTCAATAAGTATTTATTAGAGGCTTACCACTATGAGCCTGTGTAGAAGTGTGACAGATAATGACTACAGCTATGGCAGGAATGGTTTCAAAGCATGTTCAGAGGCAGCTTATCTGTGATAAATTTCTCTGTGATGGTTTATAGTTAGGAGTGCTGAGGTTGATAGTTCAGGGTTAACTCCTGAGCTGGGGCACAGAGTTAAGAAGCAATCTTAAGAAACTGGGACACTGCCACATGGAGCCCTTCTATCCAAGTTTGCCTGTAATACATCTGAGCACAGATGCCAGTGTCCATTCCATTCAGATCTAAGCACGCTGTTGGGAAAATGATTGAAAAAGAAAAAATCTGGAGGTGGTAAAAGCAAATTAAAGGTCATGTGTGAGTTCATTACTTGTAGTGCTGTGTGTAAAGTTTTGCACTAGCATAAACTACTCTGTTGCTCTCTAATCTAGAGGCTAGAAAAATAAACCAATATGAATGAGCAGATATGATTGAGGCGTGCGGGGTCTCCAACAATAAATAATCTCAGCCTTTGTGTTCAGATACCGCAAGCAGCTTTGGCTAATGTCACATCTTGCTTGCCAGATTCATTGTGTGCCATTCAGCAGCCAGAGCACTCGAGACAGCAGTTAATAAATATTCACACTGTCTGGACTCAAAATAAAGTTAAGGTCACGTGGGGCTGGCTCTATTACATGGGAGAAGATACAGGCTGTTCTCTTCACACTTCTGACTTTGCTGGTAAAATGAAGTTTTCCCATGATGGGCTTCAAAACCCTTGGATTGAGAGTGACAAGAAGACTGGAGTAGCAGTAGGGATGTGGTGTTTGTGCACGTATCTTTGCCTTCTGTGTTGAGAGCTCAGAGCCACTCATAAATCTGCATCTCCTTGCACCTAGGCATTGTAGAAAGGTATCAGAAACAACAGTTCTGGGTTTGTTCAGCCCAGAGAAGGGGAGGCTGAGGGGCAGCCTATGGCTTCCTCATGAGAGGAATGGAGGGGCAGGTACAGGTCACAGCAGTGGTCGTGGCCCCAGGCTGACAGAGTTCAAGCAGCATTTGGACATTGCTCTCAGACACAGAGTTTTAATTTTGAGTGATTCCATGTGGAGCCACATTTGGACTCAGTGGTTCTTGCTGGGCCCCTTCCAAACTGGGATATTCTGTGATTCTAAGTGATAAATACCTCTGCTGCACTGCCAGCCTTTTACACCACAGTGACAGGAGCAAGGAGTATTCTTGTCTCCTGCTCCCTTTTCTGGGCTGTAGGGAAGAGAAAAGGACTATGCTTGGTGGCTCTGTGCTGGCAGGTGGTTGATCAAGGTGCCTGGGCACTGCTGGACAGAGCATGTTATCACAGTGCTAAATAGGAGGGAGTGCGAACTTCTATCCTGTCTCTGCTAGTCAGGCTTAGCAGCATCTCCTCTGCCTGCTGGTGCTTGAGGAGACAGGTGAAAGTCTTCATATTCTGGATTTTTAGCCTTTTGTTAAATTCAGCCCTCCATCTGCTTGAGGACCTCCTCTGAAATTCCTGCTTGGATGGAGAAATACACATCTGGCTTTCATTTCTTTTCATGTCACCCTGATCCTGACAGGTTTAATCTACTGTCTTGCCCAATTCACCTTCTGAAGGAGACAACATCTTCTGAGTTGCTTGAGGCCTTTGGGAATAGCTTAGTTTAATTTCCAGGTAGCAGTGCTGGAATGATGCCTGAACTGGAGGGGCTGCTGTGGTGTTTATCACACCTAAAGATGCAGTGCTAGTGGATGCTTTTCTCTACTCACTTCCTTTTATCTGCATGTGGGATTTGTTCTCACTTACATCTAAAGAGCCTTGGAAACTGATCTGATGAGTTAAAAGAGGCTACTTAGGAGGAAATGAAAATAACTCCGTGAAGTTCTCTGTTATTTCCTTAAGTCTCTTGGTGGCTAGTGCTAAGCTGTTATGATACAGGATTTCTGAGATGCCAGAGAGGAAGAACAAAGGGGTTTCTGTGTAGCACTCATTTTTCCACCCCGCAGTGTTGGATCCCTGCTTGTGGGACCAACACGGAGCCACCCTGCTGCTGCTCACCAACAGTGCAGAGATAAAATGGTGGTGGTGGATCCTGCTACCAGCCTGTGGCTTCACTGGGGGTGGTTTGAACATACATTTACTGGGGATCTGATGAATTCTGCTACTAAATCTTTTGTTTGTTTGTTTGTTTTAATTGAACTCCAATTTATTTCTTTTCTGTGCAAAACATCCCTCCCTCTTTGTCTCCACCCCCATCCCCCACCCCCCTCCTCCTTTTCTCTCTCTTTTCTCTTCCTTTTTTTTTTTTTTTTTTTTTTTTTTTAATGTTTAAATGAGCAGGAAATGTTTTGTAAGGGAGAGTCAAGAGACTTAAGTCTGGAATTTTTATGTACACCAGAAACCTAAATGTGTGGTTCAAGCTGATAAACTTACCACACCTCTTTCTGTTTTCTTTATAGACTTATTACAAATATCTGGCTTGGAACCTAGATTTATGGCGTGAACAAAAGAAATATAGGCCATTGGGACGTGAACAGATAAATCTCAGGAGGAGACATAAAAGGGTTTGTTCAACTTTTAATCTGCTTCTTAATGAAACAAAATAACAAAAAAGATCAGAACACTCATTTTTTAAAACTGCTCATGTTTAGAGAAGCTGTTAAACATCAGTAATGCTGCATATAAATATCCCCTCTATTGTTTTATGCTTGAGTCAAAATGCATGTAGAGGGTCCAATCCTGAGTTTTTGGTAGCATCACAGTTGTTGTTTTTCTTAATATATATAGTATTTATTTTAGAATAGCTCTAATCAGGTGTGCTTATATTTCAATAAAGCAAAAAGTTCTTATCATTTTGAAACAAAAATTATTGAAGATTTTTTTTTAAATCTTCACTTTGGAAAGAACTTTTAAAATCAATCTCATTTTCTGTGAGGCAGAGAAACTAACAGTGAAAGCTCCAATTTGTGCCTACAAACAGGACCGTGCAAAGTGATTTCAAAATGGCTTCAGTTGTTACCCTTGTTCAGGCAATGTCTTGAACTCTGAAGCTACCGTGATCATTCAGTCCAGCTTCTTCTCCAGCAAAAATTCTAGCTCCTTGAAAGTTTGAACCACAACATCTTTTAAGTAATTAAAGGAGGTTTAATCTTGACTTGTTAATTGTCAGTGATGGAGATTTCTCACAACTTGTTGTTCCATTGATTGGTTATCCTCACAGGTGAAGAACTTGCACTGTCTAGACTGAATGTGTGTGGTTTCAGCTTCTACCTCTCTGGAATTACTTATATATTGGCCTCCCACAGTGAGGAACTTTCTATTCAAGATCTAGAGGATTTTGGAGTGGGAACTTGATTGTAGGTTTACTCCTTCACCATATGACTATTGAGAGTCAGTGACCATTTAATGGTTACTTGGTGTCTCCTGTGAAATGAGTTCTTTAAACTTCATGCTGCAGGTGTCCATGCCACAGTTCTGCCATCACAGCTGTTCCTAGAAAGTGTCTTTCCCAAAAGTTAAGCAAGTGTTCCAAGACCAGTATGACTGTAGAGACAGATCTGTCTATCTACTCCCATTAGAATGACCCTCAGGAAAATAGGAACCTCAGTAGGAACAGATGGGGAACTTCTGCTGCTCCTACCTGAGCTGTCATTTCTCTGTGGCTAAATAAGACAACTACCCCTGAGTCTGTGGAGCTGATCCTTTTCTAGTACACTAAATTAACTTAAATGTGAATCAAGTCTGAGTTCAAACATAAACAGATTAGCTATGGGCCCTAACAAATGAGATTGTTGTGAAGAATTATGTAATTCTCAAATTTGACCTCCCCTCATCTTAAAATCCCTCAGGAGCAGACGCATCTTTATGGGGATATGCTCAGAGCTTTAAAGCATCTAAGGCTCTGTGGTTTTGTCATGTGCACATAGTAAATGTGTCTAAACATTGCTACTGCGATTGTCTGGAGGTTACCAGCTAAGACACAAGTAGCTAATTGAATACAGCACCAGCAGGCTCAATAAATGTGTATTGACTTCAGTGTTATCTGAAAGATGTAATATTCAAGTGAATACATTACTATTAATTTCATTGCTTATTCTAAAGAATGCAAAACATAAACGATTACTAAAATTTATGTTAAGTCAGCTCAAACGGAATGATTAAAAGTAGAATGAAAGAAAATGAAAATAAAGCATTACCAAATTCCTTTACTTTATCTATTTGTTAAGAAAGACCTTTCTGTGATTCAACTGCTGACTAAAAACGAACATAGATAATTTTAATGTATTACAAGCCGACTGAGTATTTTTCATTTAACCAATGATTTTCACTTAGCACGTTAATGTTGACAGAAAAAGACCAAAGACACCCTTGTGACTTTACCAGCATGTCATAACAAAATGAAGGCTTAACCTGTTTCTGAAGGATTGGCTTTCAAGCAGGAAACTGGGCTATTTTGGAAACTTAGCTAATGACACTGTTATTTTTTCTCCTGAATGATAAGGTTGATGGATACATACCACTTGTATTTTGCTTAATCCTTTTTCTCCCGTGCTCAGGACTATCACTTACACCACACCGTTGATCAATCAATGTGTATTAGTATCTATCTCTGCTGAGAAATGCTCTTGATGTGTCATTTGCAGCTGTGAATTTATTTTGGCAGAATCACCTAACACATAGCATGCTTTTTTTTTTTTTTTTTACCTTGGGAGCACCATAGAGACCAACATTTTTAAGTGACCAAGGAGAACTCCATGAGTGCTGAGCAACAGGATACCACCAGAGTCCTGGAAAACTCATAAGCTGTGTGAGTCACAGTAATCTAATGTCTAAAGATGTAAAAAGTAATAAACATACAGACTTTGCATGTTTAGAAAGGTAGCAGTAACAGTAGCTACCACAGTAAGGGATATAATTAGATTATAGGTATCTTCAGCATCAATCCCCGGCTTCCTTATAGAATTTAAAATCCATTTTAACGGCCGATGGAAAGTTTCCAGTTAAAGAGAAGAGATGCTCAATAAAAACATGATTTTACCATCGCCCAACACTTCTGAAAGGTCATGAGGGCAGATAAACAACTTCCTGCAGCTGTGGCAACATCTGGCACACGACCGAGGCAGAGAGCGTGCTTAGCAAAGATAAACATATCAGGTTGTATCTCCATAGTCTCCTACTCTTCTGGATAAAGCTTAGGGAACTGAACTTGGCCCTGCAGTGCCAGCAGTAATTAATGTCTGGAACTGCTTTGCTGCTAACAAAACTTGGATAGCTTAAATTTGTGGGTTTTTTTTGTTTGGTTGTTTTTTGTTTGGTTGTTTGTTTGGGGGGTGATATTTGAACACAGGTTGATGAACTTTTTCCTCCAACAAAGGCTGTTATATTATTTTTTGGTGTACAGAGGGGCAGTTTTTGTCTTCTAAATGAACAAACCGGAAATAATGAATGTTTTTTAACTGACCCAAGACTGAAACTTCTTGTCACATGAGATGAATCCAGCCAATTTACCTTTAACTTGGGTGGGAGAACCAAAAAGGAATCAATTACATGCTCTGGCATTTTTGTATTTGTATTGAAGACTAACATCACACACTCCACAAGGCATTTCCCTTGTAGCCCCTCTGGTACATTACACCTTCAGAGGAAAACTGAGGTCCAAGGCCCTGCACTTGTGGAATCAGGCATTTCCAGTGCCATAAGCTCTGAGAATAACCTGCACCTCTTCAGGACCTCCTTTTTGAAGCTACTCCATTTCCAACACTGCATTCTCAGAAAAGTGTACCTTAATCTTTGAATAGAATGAGTTCTTGCTGAATTTTTCCTTCTTTTATAAGGGAATAACCTCGTAGGCAATCCTGCTTTTGCCTACATTGCCTTCATAGGAAGCTGAGAGATACAGTTGCCTCTGAAGGTTTCTGGAGGGCGACCCAGTCTTCCTAAGAAGGTGCCTTCCTCTGTCCCTGGACTACCCCAGGAAGCCAGTCACCTCCAGAGGGCAATCCAGACCCTCCCTCAGGCTGGAGATGAGCAGGCTCCTTTGGCAGGCTGGGTACCCTGGCATCTCAAAGAGAAGGGCAAGCAGCACTCAGCATTTAGATGGTCTTAGATATTGATTTTTGGGATATTTTAGATATTGGTTCTATCTATTGGAGGCTACACTAGTGTGGTCAGAATATTCAGCTATGGCTGGGAGCTGTGGGCCTCCAAGCCTGGACGAGTTTTCAGCCCCAAGAACCTGCTATTTCCCATGTGGAAACATACATGGCCATGCTCTATACCCATCCCACCAGGTAGCAGCAATGCAGGAGTTTCTGTACAGGACAGAAATAATGATGAAAGTTTCTGATCCTGCCCATTGGTCACACCTCCAAAGCTGATATGGGGAACCCTGGCATATGCCATGTTTCTCGATAGGTCTGAAAGAGAGGCAGAGCTTTTCAAATTCCATGGTGAGGGTTCCAAGTCTCTGAAAACCTTAGAAACCTGCACATGGTGGCTCAGCCTGCTGGAGTGACTGGAGTCTGGCACTTGGAAAATGTCCACCACAAAAAGTCCTCACAGAACAAGCATTCAAGGCAGTGCCTGGACAAGTTCGCCCATCTTCTGTGTGTCATCAGTGTGAAGGTAGTTCTTCATGAATGTATCACAGCAGAGATGCTGGGCAGACACAGAGCTTTGGTGGTGGCTTTTGGACATGCTTTATTCCAAGGACTGCTTTAATAGCAATTGGCCATGGAAGCAACATGTTATTATCTCTCCAACCAGCCAGATTCCCAGCGCAAGGAGATTTTCCCCTTGAAAGGACAAGAAAATTTGCCCTTAGCTTGGCAATTTGCACTGAGGACTAGCTGCCTGCGTGTGTAGCTGTTCCTTTTTTAGAGAAACTGCTCTCTCTCTTACCTGTATATGTGTGCAGTATCTTCAATGAGAAATCTACGGCTGCTAGGATCTTGGCCCTGAACAGCATAGAAACAACATATCATAGAATCATCATATCATCATATCATATCATATCATATCATTTTACTGAATCATTATATACTGAAATTAATTCAGTTCAACGGGGGAAAAAAATAGCGAAGAAAATTAGTGGGTTATAAAACATTACTTTTCTTGGCAAAGCAGTGTTAGGTAAGTGCTTGTCCACATCTCAACACATCACAGGGAGAGACCCGCAGGAGCTAACAATATCCGAGCTATTTGATGTTGTACTTCCTGGCAGACACCTATCGGGGATGACAGGGGAGTATCATTTTTACATTGTGGTGTTTCTACCAAACTGCTGATAGAGCCCTTCACAAGATCACAGGAGGGTCCGTATCATCTGATTAGCATTTAGAGAAGCTGGTGGGCTGGGAGGGAACCACAGGAGACCAGAGCCTGCCACCCTCAAGGGCTGAGAGAGGAAAGACTCAATCAGTGGTTGATAAGGCTTAGCAATGATAAATCACAAACAAAACTTCAGGCTTAGGAATTCACAGCACAATCTGTCATGAATTTCCTTCCCTTCCCTCCCTCCCCAATATCTGATGAGGATTTGCCTTTTGAAATGGTCTCTGGCAGTACAAGAAGCAAAGTTAGCAAGAATTAGTGTGCGGTGCCTTGTTTTGTTAGTACTATACTTTTTATAGCTGTATCTTTGTGTGTATATGTGTATCTTTGCATCTTCAAGGAGATTTGCCTGCTATTAAGTGGTAGCAGGAGGCATTTTAAAGTTCAGATATTTATTTTTTTTAATATCAAAATGCAAAAATCTATTGGCACCAGAACAACAACACTTCAAAAAAGGGAAAATGAAAACTGTGTAGGAGTGTCAGCTTCCCATTGATATGCCCTGCAAAATCCTTTTCTTATTTATTTATTTATTTTTAAATATGATTGACTTTAAATAAGAAACTCTTCTCCACAGGAGGATTTGGCCTGACCTGTCTGCTGGAAAGAGTGCTATTGGCATCTGATTCTTTCCCATCTATTCTGTGAGGCTAGAACACCTCAGCCTGCTAAGTATGTATATACATACATATACAAGTTTGACAGTATCGATGTAAACCAATGCATGAGAACAGTTGATGCGTATCTTCCTACACCACGACTACAGTAAAGTGGTGGAGAAATGAGGTAACACATTTACAGGATGCACATCTCAGCGCTCAGCTATGACCATTGTCAAAATTGTTATAGGTCTGTCCAGATGTTGGATTGTCATGTTAAAGCTCTGTCCCTTTCTGCTGTGCCGTCTGTTACCTTCATCCATTAATTAATTGTTGCAAAGGGTGAGTGCAGAACACAAATGAACTCGATTGGAAGTGGGATCAAACTATCGAAATGTATCCAGAAAAAAAAGATAAACATGAGGAAAAAAACCCAAAAGATTGCTAGAATGGACCAAGCGAAGAGGAAAAAGGAACAAAAATCTGAGGGAGAGTGATGGCAAACAACTACTAAAGTCTGCAAAAGAGCATGAAAGAGGAAAGGAAAGTACTTCAAGAAATATCCACCATGTGAATCATACAGAAAATGCATGTGTGCTGCTGCCTGGTTTGAGGGATGGTAGGAACTGTGCTGAGCATCCCACATAAGTATACTTAAAAAATACATTAAAACAGTGGCTCATGCACTTCATACAAAAACCTATGGGTTTTATCCTACACCTCTCTGTGATCCTCTTTCTCTGCCATGACTGAGATATTTTGGAGTTCTGTTGCATTGGATTTCTGTGGTGACTGATGGGCTGAACAAAATATGGGTGTTCTTTGCAACCTGGTGACAGAGGGAATTGCTACCAGATGGGAACACTGAGGATCTGTTTTAATTTTTCACCTTGCTAAAAATCCTGCTTTGCACCATTGTAATAGCATGCTTTTACATCTGTAGCAATTTCTGTCCTGGAAGAGTAGCACGATTCCTCCAAAGGATGCCCAAGCTTGCAGAAACGCTGATGTTAGCCTGAAGCTGGTGCTAAAACCATGACACAGTGTGCATGGCTTACTGTTATTAGACAATAACACGTACCCTGGGGTGTCCTCTGGCTTTTGATTAAGCTCCCTGGGATTCCAACTTTGTAGATTGGCCATTGTGAATGTAGGGGCAGAAGAAAGATGCAGTCGCCTCTGCTCCAAGGGTGGTGCAAGTACCTCTCCCGGCAGGAAGTGTTGGGATGCCCTTGATGACAATGGGCTAACAGGCAGTGTTTTTGTTTATTTTCTCATAAAGTGCTGATGAACAAATGAGGCTGAGGCATTAAGAAGCTCATGCTGTGAGGAGAGATTCGGGTTTATCAGCTGCTTCTTGGAAGGGTAAATTTGGCATGCAGTGAGGATATAAAACGATCCCTCCCTTAGGGGTGAGACTCTCAAGTTTTATTTCATAAATAAAAGGGAAAAATGCACTCTTCTTCGAGCTTTGCTCTTCTATTGAGTCAAATTGGAATAAAACCACTTCATTTATTTTCTCTGAACTTTTAAAATGCAATATGACCTTGAAACTGATTGCAGATAGTTAATTTATAGTAGAGGGTGATAGAACATGAGAGAAAGTGGCCACAGGTAAAACACAGACTGAGAAATACCAAGGAAAACCTTCAACTTTGACTGACTAACAGGCAAAAAATTTGTTGCCCTAAGCCTTACAATGCTATGTGCTGTTCAAGACTTAGGATGGCTCCTGCTCTCAATGAAGGGATCCCAAATAGCTCAAATTGCTATGTACAGATCCGTGCTCTTTGGAAAGAGGCAATAGTGAATCCGAGTGATCACGTGTAGAGCACTGTGTAGAGACACTGAAACTCACAGCTAGCAAGCAATTCTTCCATTTCCTGGTACTCTCATGTATGACATCTTTATATATTTCAGCACAGAACTCATACTACATAGTAGATTTGGATTAAAAAAAAAATAACAAAACTAACAACATTTACATTATAAAGCCAAGTGGTATCTTCCTTCCAAAGCACCTAGAGGCCAACGGTGAGGTCCACACAGTCCCTTGTGAAAAGGTGATACCATATGGCAGGAAGTGGTTTATCTGGCTTCATTGCTGTAGGGAGTGAAAATTGACAGGACAATGCTATCTGCTCAGCTCACGGCACTGGGCCAAATCCTGCTTACCTTATGTAAACAGTTCCACGCATCTCAATAGCTGTATGTTGTTACAAACTGTCCTGATTTGCACTTCGCAAACCCAGAGCAGAAATTGCTTCCAAATTTTCTGAAAGGAGCTTTTCCCTCAAATGGAGCAAAGCCTTGTCCTGCCCAATGTCTGAGCTACTGCAGAAACCCAGTGGCAATTCACAGGGAGTTTGCTTTTGAAGTTACGTTGCTTAAGACAGGAGGAGAACCTTCCCTCCCAAGTATAATCCTTGAGCATAAAATTAGCTTTATATTTATTTATTTTGACATTCAAACCACTATTTTTGATGTATATGTATAAGCTCTAAGTGATTTAGCTCTTCATCGCTTGGTGATTTGCCTAGCATTTCTCATTGTCCCTGATACAAGGGAGTTATATTTAAGAAACTCTGCAGTTCCTACTTTGCTATTCCTTTGTAATGGTTGGAAAGGGAAGGCTGGAAATAGGGGAAATATTTGAATAAAATGTTGAAGAGTGATTTTACATTCTCTCTGGAGCCCACAAACAGGAACTCAAACCCATGAAAGGCTTAACAAGACTTTACCTGATTGTCAGCCCTGATGCCCAGGAGCATGGTGCTCAGCCACCTGAAGCACCTCTACTTTCCACCATCACTCTCCCACCAATGCCCACAGGGCTCCTTCTGAAAATGTTGGAAAGGGACTCAGTCCTGGCAGGGCCATGATGCCCATGTCTTACTCATGAGGCTGAGAAAAGAAAGATTTCCCTTCACTGGTCTCACCCAGGAGGTATGCTCTGAATGTATAAAGCATTTTTCTAGGCAGGGTGCCCTGCTGAACACACCAGAAACCTTAATCAGAAGGTAGAAATTTCTCCCTTCTTTCTCTTCCTTTTCTTCTTCTTCCGTCTCTCCTCTATTTCTGACAGCACTTTCTGTAGGATCTATTGGATATAAGACCCATGGTCCACTTCTTCCATTGCCTGACGCTGTTCAAGATCAATTCCCCCTTGTACCAGCTGACATAGACTGAGGAGTGACTGGGGGAACTCACACATAATATTGGACCCTTGAAAAGAGATATGAGCTAGAAACTCTTCTTCTGAAGTATTTTACTTAGTTGTTTAAGAATGCAAGTATTTCTTCTGGAAAAAAAAATGCAAAATATTATCATAAGATGGAACACTTCAGATGTGCTCTTCTGGAATTAACTGCAGTC
The DNA here is from genome assembly GCF_054131305.1 of Coturnix japonica. Taxonomy (NCBI): domain Eukaryota; kingdom Metazoa; phylum Chordata; class Aves; order Galliformes; family Phasianidae; genus Coturnix; species Coturnix japonica. The sequence continues at coordinate 67,237,218 of NC_140666.1, forward strand.
TTGATTTGTTAATTTTGGCATTTGTGAGCGCGTGTGAAGCTGGATGAAAAGGGATTCCTGCAGATCTGTGTATTGGCCTGGCAGGAGACTAAAGAAATAGAAATAATATAAGACCTAGGATAGGGTTCGGTCTGCCTAAATCCCACGCTGATCCTACTCTCTTGGATAGGCTAATCTCTCTTCTGAAGCCAGAAATCATAAGCATCATGTTAACAATCCACAGCCATGCTTTTAGCCCTTATGATATAATCAAATTACTGGAGAACCCCTCACAGAAGGGGAATGTGCCTGCCTCAGCCTGAAGGAGAGCAGAGCCCCTCTGCCTGCATCCAATGCGGACATCCCTGGCATTCTGGTGGAGGAGTAGACACCAAAGCTGGTCTGAAACCATTGTCTGCCAGGTGTGCATGCTTTCTGAAGTACACACAGAGTTCTTTAGATTCATTGATCTCCCCTTTGTTTCCTTGGGCTTTCCATCAGCATTCCTGATACCAGATACAGCTTTGTAGGAAGACTAGAAATGGTCTAGAAATAGACACCTGTCTATTTCTCATATATCTGAATGAAGAAAGTAAACACAAGTGACACAAGCATATTTCCAAGTATACATAAATCCACACTTACACATGGGAGGAATATCACCTTCATACTTTGACACCAGTTTCTGCATCATTTTAATCTGCATTCATAATGATGAAGTCTAACATTTTGCAGATCTTAACAGTTAGACTTCAGATTAAAACATATTCCTTCATTATGTCTTTACCTGCATAAAATAATGCTCTTAAAGTGGACACTAAAGTCTTGACTGAGTTTCCTATCTTCAGGTATTTGAATTTCAAACGTTTTGTACTACGTGGTATAAAAGAGCATTCCCGTAGGTGGGCAGCTGAGACACTTGGCCTTGGAAAGATTGATCACTGTGTGGAGAAGACTACTGGTATACTTTAGAGCATCTCCAGAGGTACTAAATGCCATTTATGGACAGCTGAGTCAAGCCTGAAGTAACTCGAACTGTGGCTTTTTGATTGCCATGAAGATTTTGACAGCTTTGGTCCTGAGTTGCTCAGCTTCCAAACTCCTTGTTTTAAAAATAATTCAAATAGGAAAGACAGAATGATATTAGTTGAGGGACCCTTACTCTACTGCTTGTATTTTGGCTTAATTAAGCTGCTCTGTAGAAAGGTCTGTCATGGCTTGTTTTTCCAGAAAAACATTGCCTATGAATAATGAAGGAAAAATGTATTCAAAAGGATGCCATTTCTACTTGATAATTTATGTCATTTTCGTTATGTTCTGTTACACTTAAAAAAAGATCCCATTGTTTGGTGTTATCAGGAATTTCAGTGGGAACTCCCTAAAGAAAGGTGCAGTTGGTTCAGCAAAAAGCTTTTCATTTAAAACATCATCGTAGATAGGCCCATACACGAGATAAGAAGGAAGGAGGGTGGTTAACAGGAAATAATAAAACATGACAAAATGTTCTGAAATGATGGTGCTGAGTTGATATTATTTTTTTCATTTCCTTTTTTCCCCCCTGCATTGTCATATGAAGAACACAGCTCATATTTTCATGTTTTCATCTGGTGGATACTATAGTTCTGAGAGGAAGGGGAAGACTTTTTTTTTTTTGCATTTTCACAACTTAGGGCCATTAGTTGAAATTTTATTTACTGCAGAGAATTGTGCTCCCACTTCAGAGTCCACACCCTGTGAAACAACAAGAGTTTTCAGACATCAAGATACAACGTGGGTCTGACTTATGTTAGTTTTGATCCATCCGTTCTTTTTATCACTATTTTTTTAGACACTTGTTTAATCATAAGATGCCCCTGCCCCAAACAAAACAAAAGTCAGCAATTTTCTTCTCCATTTTCAGCTCTCAGCACAGCTCCATGATCGTGCAGCTCCAACCCAGTTCTTGCAGTATACCCACATTTTAAGGGATGTTCTCTGTTTTAAGCCTGTTTTCATCCTTCAAGAGCCTGAATATTTTACACATTTACTATGTGCAAAGGAGAGAGTTACACCCCCCTTCAGTTTGATTTCACCCATGTCTCAGCTTATCTGTGTGCTATGAAGCTGAAGGGATAAAAAAGATTGTGTTACAATTCGTCATTTAACATACTCCTCAACAGATTCATCTTCTACACTGAGGGTTTCAATTCTCCATTACTGTTCAGGAAACTCTTCTCTTTCTCTGTTCTCCCTGAAAGACTGAAGCTTAAATGCAGTGATATTAAGGTCAGTGGAACTTATGCTGTAGCTCAGAAAAAATCTTTTAGAGTTTTCTTATTATGGCAGGCTTTGCATAGCTTTGCACACAGAAGCGAGCAAGCTGCTAGTCTTAGTATTTCACTGGTGAGAGGAACATTTCAGGATTTATCTACTCTGCTTGCTCTCAGACTTTAACAGGTTAGAACAGTACAATTTTACTTGTCTGGTTCTACTCATTTCTAATGTCACTTATTATTTATTGCTGTGGATGGGGACCCTTGGAATCGATATTGCCCACGATGGTAGCCCACTTTAGGATATATATAAATTGGTGGTTAAAAACAACAGGTTAGTTGTTTTCAGGCCTACAAAAACAATATGCTTACTTCCAATCTTAAAACATCGAGTTTTGTTTGGAAAATTGTCACTCATAACTCGATAAATACTGAAATTTGAGATATATATTGGTCCAAAAAAATTAAAAAATTAAATCTGCACATTTTTAAGTAAATTACAAATTTTGTGAACAAATACCTCATTGCCTCGACCTGCAGATTTGATCTGGTGTTTATAACCAGGTTCTCAGAGGAGCTTTTCATCCTTGAACTGCCCCTGTGTTGTCACAGACCATCTCCATCCAACACCTGTGGCCCTTGGGAGCCATGGTGCAGCGTGTGCCCCAGGACCACTACTGCTGGCTTGTTAATGTTAAGAATTACAACAGCTGTCTGAAGAAGGAAAAAACCACTACTCCCAGCAAAGCCAAGAGGATCTTTCTTGCCCATGGACTCCATCCTTCCATCAAAATTCAGTCTTCATTTGCCTCTTCTTGCACAGACTGAGTAGTGCTTAGGGGTGCCACCAAATCACAGAGAGAATTAATGTTTATTCATCACAAGATCCTATGCTAGAGAAGAGCATTTAATTCCTTGGCTTTGCATTAAGATGAGTGCTCACTGTGCAGGTTATACTTTTTGTGAGTAAAGCAGTCTTCTCCCCCAAGGAGGTTAATGCTTTCAGGGCTCTGTTTGAAGAGCTTTACTTTTTCAGTGTCGGTAACACTGTTTCCTTATTAAACTCAAGAAGATAAATGTAAGAGGGAAGGTCAAAGATCACTGGAAAAAACAAATTAAAAAAGCATGCTTTTCTTTCCAAAATTGCCATTTTTCATTTGTTTTCGCAGGGTTTCTTTTCCCCAGCTGTTTCTCCAAGCAGCCCTCGTCTGCATCAAAGAGCTGCCTTGGGTGTTACTCCCAAGAAAAATCAAAATATTTCTTTTGCAGGTTTTTTTTTGTGTGTTAAAATCAGCATGAGAGATAGCAAATGTACTGAGCCGAATGGAGTGGAGCAGGCTGGCATTCAACCAGCTGATGTGCAACAAGGGCCGGCTCACAGGGGTATGCAGGAAAAACAGGAAGGCGGACGCATTCACTTTCATTAGAAGAGCTGCAGGATTTCACCTGTAACACTATCTTCCCTGACTGTGTTTGTGTAACTAACAGGCTCCATGTGAGCAAACAGCTCTGCCAGTGCCTCTCTCACAGGGTGTGCGCAGTGAGGATTTGCTCCTTAAGCCCATATCCCGCATGCTAATTGATTCCACCTTCCCAATGAGGAAGGGTTTGTGAGGTGGCGTGTCCCAGCGCGTGCCTGAAAGCACACTGGGGGACACGCAGAGAGCTGGGAGGGATTGTTCCAGTCATCTGCCGACCTTTGTTTGTTGTTAATCTGATAAGTGTAAAAAATGCTCGCTAGACTACTTGTGAACCTACTTCATGCTTTTCATGTATTGTTTCTGTGACGTTATCACTCCTGTACCATCTCTCATCTGTGTCTTACAACAACAAGTTGGGTTCTCAGCTCAACAAACCTCTGTGGCTTTATGGTAACTGGAAGTGGTAGCAATCTGACTGTATTTAGGGGCTTGTATTCCATAAAATACTTTCTAAAAATATTAGATGTTTAAATGGTGGCAGTTAAAATGGTAAATCTGACACAGGACTAAAGGAATGAACCGGTCTACTCTTTTGTTAAAGATTCGTCTCGGATGCCTTCATTTTGTGGGGCACTGAGTCTGTTTTCTATCCAGTAGACTTGAACTGGTTGCCTTAGGGCATAGAGCTGAAGGCCCTAGACAAAGGCCAAGGAGAGGACAGGTCTCCAATGTGCCCCTTGCAGTACATCTCAGTGAGTCAAGGCAAAAGAACTCATCATCACCAGGATTAAGAGATCCTTCATGTCTTCTTTCTGGTTGGACTTCCTTCCTAAGTGCCAGTTTCCAGTGTCTCGGGAAATTTGTATAATACTGAATACAGTTTATAAGCTTCCCTGCACATTAGTATAGAAAATAGTGCCAGCTGTGGCTGCAGATGTTACTGTTGTTGGCAATGCACTGCTTGAAGTGGTGAACTTAAAAGAGGGATTATCTTTCTGCTATTTGTTTGCACAATACCTCACTGAAGGAGGATTTAATCCCTGCTTGGACACTTTGCACACTATCACATTAGAAACATGAATTCAATTGCTTACTCAACCTGAGCTCGTTGCTTTCTGTACAAATTGTCAGACATTGTTCAGTGGCTTATTAATTACACTCATTAAGTGACTATTTATTTAGCAAGCTTATTCTCTGACATAATTACAATAATGTTAAGATAAACTGTTTCTCCATCAAACAGTGTATGCCATGTTGAGCACAAGGCATGAATCTGGGTACTCACTAAGTTAAGCAAAAAAAAAAATAATGAACAACTTGACTCTTTATAAAGTCCACTTTTATTCTACTGAAGATGTGTTAAGATGATTTCAGTATTTAAAATGTTACCACTAGAGACTGTAAATGTAATTTTCTAGAACTATTTGACTGGATCAAAGGAAAACAGTCAAGAAGAGAAACTTGAGAATGTGCTGAATAAACTTTTCTTTTTTCTTTTAGGTAATAAAATTTGTAGTTCTACATTGCTGACAACACTAAATTTCTTATTTGAGGTTTTTGACAATCCTGCATTTTTGAGGTGGTAAACACTTATTTTCCATTTGGCACCAAATGGTTTATTTATATTTGAATCAGTCTTTATTATACCTAGTCGAAGCAGTTTTTCACTCTTTGGCTAGTCAGTCACCAAAACAAGAAAGGCCAAGAAATCTCTGTACTTATAATATTTAAACATGGACTAGACAATACCCTGAGCAATATGATATAACTTTTACATTAGATCTAACTGAGAAGCTGGCCATGTTCCTTAGCATGGGACTAAGAGATCTCCAGGTCACTTCTAACTTAAGTCACTTCTAACTTAAGTCATTTGGTGCGTCTGAGCATTTGTGAACTGGTTTGAACAGTCACAACAAAATACTGTAAGCATATCAACAACTGAGCTATCAAACAGTGAATATTTGCATTCAGAGGAAGGAAGAGACTTCTTCCCAAGTTTTGTGATCATTGGACTTTCAAGGTGGGACATGTTTTGTGTTTATCTGCTGCATGACCGTCACTCAGGGGATCTGGAAATACGTTCAGCTGTACACAAAAGGAAAATATTCTATATATAGATTCTTCCATAGTTAAGCTCTTCCTGCTGGACTTAAATTAATTTTGTTTTGAAAAGAGAAGGATTCTGTACACTTCCCATCATCAGATCCAAACATACAGGCAGCTTACACAAAACACAGAAATCTCAAAGGATATTGGAGCATTTTCTAGTTCTAATCCAAACTGAGTATGGTACAGAGATGAAACCATATTTTAGAGATGCCAATGGTGCTTAACTGCAGCCTTGATAGCTGCCAATGTAAGCACCTGGGAAAAAAATATGCGTTTCTGAACACAGATTTGTTCTCAAACTATATATTGGGGTCTGTGTGTTCCATCAGAGGCAACAAACTATAAAATGCATTCTGCTAGGCAGATACCCTCTCCACGAAGCTTCAAAACATGGTAGCAGCGTGTGGAGCAGGAAGGAGATGTATTGTAATGTTATTCATCATGCAATGCTATCTAAAGCAAAACGTTTCCGGCCCCTGTGCTGAGCTGAGGACTCTGACTCAGGCTAAGCTGCTGTGGTTGGCTTTGCACTCTCCATGGAACATCTTTGCATCACTGTGCTCTGACATCCCACAGCCACAAAATGAAAGATACGTGTGTTTTTTTTCTTTTTAATTGAGATCTACTGCACATATTGAAGCAACCGGTTATGTCAGTGAATTGTTCCTGTAAGAAGGACATAATTCCATGAGCTAGAGGGTGTAGCTGACCAGACTTCAGGCACATGAACGTTTCCCCCAGGCAAGACATGTAATCAGGTATTTTTGAAGACTATTGAGCAGCCACTTCTATCTTAGCTGCTATGCCAATTTAAAGAGGAGCTAGGAGAGAAAGAAAGAAAAGACTCATAACAATGAACATGAAGGCAGTGTTCAGTTCAACTACCTGCCAGAGCTGCAGCATCTGCAGCAGCTCCTCCTTATGAAAACAGCTGAAACAGCTCATCTGAGACAACTTCCCCTCCAGCAACAGATGTTTGTCTGATCTGTAATTCCTTTCTGTGTGTGAAAGGTTTGCATGCCCAAATACTGCAGAGTCACTAGACATGGAGATGGTGAGGGAATGCAACTGTCTCTTCTGCTGTCTGGCTGCTTTCTTTCATTTATCTCTGTCCGGAAAGGCAAAACCTCTCAGCACCTCATGGGGAGAGGAGAGCCCTGGGAGTTGATCTGCATCTGTACTGTCTTCTCCTTGCTCCTTGTGGCCTACTGGCTTCTGCTGGATGACAAGAGTAACGCTAACTCACCTTTGGCTGGGAGACCAACATAGTTCATTTTTGTGACAGTCTCAGAAAAGATGGTACAGAAACATCTGAAGTAAATCAGAGATACACAGTGCACAGCATTAATGCACACAGCATCATTACCATGCTTCTCCATGTTTATCCTATTTATCTGGAAGAAAGATTTAAACTTGAACAAAGAGAGCATAAAGGGATGCTATCAGTAAGTGAACAAAAGGCAGTAGAGTTCTGGGCTCTTAAATTACTGCTACAAAAATAATCTGAAGCTTATCTCTAGACCCAAATTGATGCATCTAATAAAATCACATCTAGAATCTTCAGTGAAGAAAAGCTCTTCCTGCTAAACCTTCACAGAATCTTCATCCACAAAAATGGTTCTCACTGCAGAGTGAGAGTTTCTACAGTGTAATAAAAATAACAATAGAATTTCTAACAGTGTGATAACAAGATTATTAAAGGAAATCCTTTACAAATTCAAAGTTGCATAATTGCTTTGCAAGAAGTTAAAATAATTGATTTTAGTGCTGCAGGAACTCTTTCCAGCTGCACTGACTCCAAGCTTTCTCGGTCTTAAACCTGTGACTCTGCACAGCTCCAGCACTGTCCTACAGGCTTAGGCATTTCTAGCAGCCTTGCCGATGGGACAAGCAGAAAACTCAGATCATGCTGCAGAGGTGCCCTGTTACACTGTTACTATTCAGCTGGTTTGGTCCTTCCTGGTTTGGCATTATTTGTGGGTATGTGTGTACAAATGTATAGTGCGTATGGTTTATCAGGTAAATATGTATTGACATACAGCAAAAGCAATAAAAACTAAGCCCCAAGCTTAAATCTTATCCCCAAATTTCCATTCATCCTCCTGTGTCCTGGTTCCTGCCAGCCGTTTACTGCAGGAAGCTATACACTAATCAGACTGTAAACCGCTGCCCTGGGGGAGGCATGATCCCAGCCACAGGCTGGGGCAGATAATGGACTCACCTTACTTGACAGAAAGATAAGAGAGTGCATTTTGTTCCTCGTTATTTGGCCGGTTTGGGGAGGTGTGTTCTCTCTTTTGTTTCAATGCCATAAACAACGAGGAACACCACAACAGGAGTGGGAGCCTGCTAATGCAGCCTATAATTAGAACATTTCCACACGTGAGGCAAAAGGGGAATCTTCAGCCACTTCCCAGCCCACTCATCCGTAGATCAAAAACCCAGGGAAGACACTGATAAGACACTGGCCAGGAAGTGAAACATACTTGAGGCAGCCTTGTTTTTGATAGCGGTGTGTCTGCCTAGGTATCTGTGTCTGCCTCTCCTCTCCTCTCCTCTCCTCTCCTCTCCTCTCCTCTCCTCTCCTCTCCTCTCCTCTCCTCTCCTCTCCTCTCCTCTCCTCTCCTCTCCTCTCCTCTCCTCTCCTCTCCTCTCCTCTCCTCTCCTCTCCTCTCCTCTCCTCTCCTCTCCTCTCCTCTCCTCTCCTCTCCTCTCCTCTCCTCTCCTCTCCTCTCCTCTCCTCTCCTCTCCTCTCCTCTCCTCTCCTCTCCTCTCCTCTCCTCAAGAGCAGATGGCTGACAGGCTGTTGCAAAGCCCAGCTGCTGGAACTGGGGAAGGCAGGGGCAGGATGAGTGTGGGATGAGTTTTGTGCAGTATGATGCAAGCTGAAGCCTACTCAGGAGATTCTAATTGTGATGGCATCCGAGCTGAGCTGACTGATGAGCCTGATGTCTTAATTCCCGTGAAAAGACTATGGGCTCTCCTGCAAGGACTAGAGGCCAAGACCTCAGCTTCACAGCTCGGCAGAGTGCATGCAGCAAATTCTCACAAGCCAGAGAGTTAAGATCATCTGTCAACAGCTCTGTCCCATAATGTGCTGAGAAGTCTGGCCCAGGTCCAGGACTAATTTTAAGCATGTGAGTAGCTTCTTGCAAGCCAGAGAGAGCAGTGGGGTGAGCTGCAGGCTCAGGCAGCAGGATGCTGGGCTCTGCTGTGACCGGATCCTAGGTGGCCCTCACCAAATATGAGCACACAGGGTAGCAGCCTAGAACGCTGTGCACACTCCCCATCCTCCTGAGCAGCGCCAGCACTGCTGGACTGCTTATATTGCATAGGATTTCCTGTTCTGCATGGTCAAATCCCATGTGCTGTAGGACAAGCATATGGGATGTGTCTTTTCCTGTATTTTTGCAGTGACTTGCCATGCTTCCGGATGCTTGGGAGTCCAAGCTGATGGCTGTCTGAGAGAATGGCTATTGCACACGTACAGATGGATTGTACTGCGTGCGCCAGAACTGTTGTGCTGTGCTATGCTGTCCATTGGTATATGCAGTACTGTACAGATACTCATTTATCTGTCTGGGACAAAAATACAGTTAAAAACATCATCTGGGGCTCAAAAAGCCTTAACACAACAAAAACCCAAGCAATAGTACCATCCTTACTTCTGAAGGGAATTGCTAACCTGTATCAGTGTAAATACACAAGGCAATGCTGCTCGTTTACATTACTGCATTGTTTTGCTTGATATGAATGTCTATGAGTCAGTAGTTTTGTGCAGCCATCATGTAGATCTCATTTTTAATCGAACAGTTTAACATCTTTCAGCTGTTACAGTTGCACTTATCTTTTGAAGTGCTCCTGTAGACATGCAATTATTAGGAGAATAGATTCGTTTCAGTCTGCAGAATTGTCTAATGAAGCTTAAATCTTCAAAGTCAGTACAGCACGCCCATCTTTTATCCCAAATCTCTTGTTACATCGGTGAAGGTCACATCTATTAGGGAGCAGCACTTATGTGCAAAACTCTTGTTATCTAAACGTATTTAACTAGTGAAATTCCATGTCTCCGGGGTCAACCAGATAAAGAAAGCTACTGTATATTTAGGACATAGCCCGCAGAAAAATTCTTAATAAAATATGAAATCACATGAGACTCTGCTTTATTAAAATTGACCCGTTCTTTACCAGCCTTTTCAGATTCCCATCTTATCTAATGATTTTTTTAGAGTTTCTTAGTTTTGCTTCCCCAGCGTTCTATCTAGAGTTTGTTGCTCTGAACTCATTTCCAGAAGATGCAACTTCTTGCTTTGCTAGCAAATACTATACAATGCTATGTAGCATTACAGATATAGATATGATGTTAAATAATGCTAGATATATTAGCTTCGTAAACCATACCAATGTACTGCAGGGGTACTGACAAGTGGTTGAATGATATGGGCTCCACACTACGTTGAACCAGGCAGCTACTGTGTTTATGAAGCTGAGCACCTTTGGGAACCAAAGGGCTCTCCAGGCAGCAGTGTGTGTTGTGCTGGTTGCTACTGTTGGGGCTCTTTTCTTTTAGTGAGGTGCACCAAAGCCCTGCCCAAAGACATACACTTATTCCTCTTTCTGCTTCAGGGGCTATGAGTTCAAAAATCAGCCCAGTCCACACTGGATGGATGCTAAGTAGAGACTGCACTTGAGTGCAGAGAAAACATTGATGGTTGCAAATCAGAACCAAATGTTTTCTTCAGAGGTGTTGTTCTTTTCTTTTTAAACTTACAACAAGTAGAAACTCAGGAACTCCTGTTATCAACGAGGAAGCACAGGAACAATAGCTCTTTCCTGTCAGTATCAGTAAAGTGATGGACCAAACAAGCACTCAATAACAAAGCTACCTGCACTGGGCATGCACTGAAGCTAAGGATGGCTGCTGAAAAAGACAGTGAAATTACACAGATTTATTAATATCTCCTGTCATGTTTCAAGAAGGGGTAAACGAATATGAGGGCAGCAACATACAGTGACCGCTGGTGAAGTGCAGTGAGGTTGTTTGGTATTCTATTGCAGATCCACATGTTTCCCATACAGCTGTGCCACAGCTGCATTTCAAATTACAGTCTGGAAAAAACAACCATTGCTTTCTGCAATGGCCTTGTGACCTGCTGGAGATAGAAGTTTCGTGTTTGACCAGGGCTCTTGGTGGCCATTCCAGTTCATGTTTCACGTGGGACTTGTGTGTGTCAACATGCATCAGGCTGCTGCATGGCCCTTGGCTGCTTCCTTATCCCAGGCATGAGGGACCCAGCGCCAGTCACCCCACTACAGGTTGAGCATGGAAGCATTGGTTGCTCTCACTTAGTAAAAAGAGAGCAAGATTATGAGGACTACGCCTGGAGAATATCATCTTGCTAAGTGCTTAATGGGCCCACACTGAATCTTGGGGGCCTCTTTTCCTGCAGACGGGAGCAGATATGGACTGGCTGTCACCATGAGACGGAAGCAGCTCCGTCCTGTCTCTGGGAAGAAACAAGACTCAGAGATGTAGTGGGGAGGAAGCTGGGACTCCATGGGGAGGAAGGCAGGACCTCTAGTATGCTGTACAAAAAATGGTGCTTTGCAGAAGTGACATGAGGTGCCTGTGGGCAAACCTGTGCCTCTGCATTGCTGGGAGTCGTTAGGTAGAATATGTGTTAGGGTCATAGCCTAGCTGGATTCACTGCAGTTTGTTCAGTTACACTCAGCTCAATAAAATGTTGTTCTTGCGTCACATTGAGTGAGCAAGGAAAATCCCAGCTTGTTTCATTGCTCCAAGTCCATCCTTCTCATCATGACTTTCCTCCATTTCCAATGGTTTCAGTGAATATCCTTCTTTGGGCCCACTCCACACTTCTGCCTCATCCTATGTCTGTGCAGAGTTGTGCTCCTGCTGCAGCCATTCCCACCATGAATGCACATGATGACAGCAAACAGCTTTTGCTCAGAAATAAAGCTAGACAAATCCATAGGGAAAACTTGTTGAACTTGCCTCATATTTCCAGAAGAAAGGAGTAGTAAATAGATTTATTTGTCATAAATTCTTAGCTGACTGATTTCGGCAGATAATTTTTGGCTGCAAACCATTTGAGAATAGTTTTTATTTAATTTCTGAGATTTTACGTGTTTTGCTGTAGGGTTCACAAGAAATTCCTTCGCTAGATGAATGTAACTACTAGAATTAGGTTTCTTCAGGAAATTCTTGTGTGCATAAAATCCGTATTTGCTTTCTGAGATAGTTTTTAATGTACAGTTGATCCTGTCAGGGACTTAGCAGACTGTCCCTTCTCCAAAAAGCCACTTACACCTGTGCTTAACTTTAAGGGCTGGATTAGTTCCCCAGAAGTCAGGCCAAAGTTAATTGGAGCACATGTAAGAGAAAAAGCAACAAAGTTGGTTTAGGATTAGATGATCGTGAAAAAATGTGTGTCCCTTCTTTGTCCTGAAAATGTAACAATATTCCATAGTTATTTTTTTTTAAAATTAAATTAGATAACTATGACAGATGGAACTCATAAAGATGCCCAGTGCTTCTTAAATCCTCACAAAAATTCTCATGTTGGATGCATGTTTGAAAACGCTGGCTACATCTTACTTCTAGCAAAGCATCCTTTAGCAGCCCACCTTTAGAGAGGGCACTGTGACTTTGAGAGTAAAGCTTTGAGCTATGGTGGTCCAAAGAAAGGAGAAAGCAGGAGTCCAAATGGGCACTGATAGAATTCTGCAACATTTCAGTAGAACTTCTTTCTCACACCAAGGCAAAGAAAAGGGTTGGTAAAGTGGTGGTAAAAGAACTCTGCTTATAGTGGACCTATAAGGGGCCACCACACTGTAGCTGATGTTCATAACAGAAAACACAACCTTATTTTCCTGGAATTTGTGGAAGAAAAATATCAAAGCAACAACTTATTCCTTAAAGGAAACCATAAAACTTATGGCTTCCTTTAAGGATCTGCTCATCAGAAGGCAGTCTGGAGCATTTTGCACCTTATTTCACCCATCACACAACTCAAAGATGCCAAATTCTCCCTGACTACTACATGTGACTTGTAATACCAGAGCTGTAGGCTGACCTCCTGCAACCTAATGTTCTACTCGGGGGTGAAATTCCCTGCTGCCCTGACTCATCCTCCATTTGTTCTCTGTAGGAACAGCGGTCACACCTGGTGGTGCTGTGTATGTATGGATCTTCTTCCTGTTCCAGGAAGGCTCCTGCCTCCCGCAGTGGGTTGAAACAATGCAGCAACTTGTGTGGGAGACATCTCCATTTTGTATTTGTCCCCTTTTCAAAATAAACTAATCAAATAGCAGGTAGACCCACTTTCTTCCCTCTCGCAGGAGAGATTTTGTACAGACTTAAGCAATTTTTGTACAGTTTTCAGGAAAACATGTATAAAGTTTTCTGCTAAAGAACCTGTCTCTAGGACCTTGAGCCTTAGAACTGAGCTAACCTTGCAGCAGTACTGAGTCTTCCCTTTCTGGAAGTGGTCCTTGGGATGATGACTGGAAACACTGGCACTGCAATACTGAAAAGCTGCCCTTTTCTCTGTTAGGAATCAGAAGGCTTCAGATTCTAGACTTCATGATTGTCATCCCACCCCCTTCTGCTAAAGCTATTTCTATTAATAAACACATAAAATTAAGCGACAGCTTGAGGTTCCACCAGTCCACCTCTGCATACAACAACAGTTGTGGTCAAGCCCCATGTGAGAAATAAGTCCTGACAGCTGCTATCCTGTTCGCTTTAGCTATTTTGTTATTTTGGCTAAGTTGTCAAAATGCTCATTTCCTGATGTCTGGGAAACTGATGGAGCAACATCGGCAGTGCAAGGCTCTGCTGTGGGCTATGAGATAGAGGGAGGCTGGTACTGGAGTGCAGGCCCTAAGCAGGCAATAATGCAAAGAAAGGGCTGCTCTTAGTTCCTTAGCACAAATTTTATCTTATCTGCACACATTGCTCTTTCCAAATCAAGACCAGCTTTTTCGTTATTATAAACAACTGGAGAGTGGGAAAATATTCCCTGAGGCAAGAAGCAGTACTTGAACTAAAGCACTGTAATGGAAACTATAGAATGCAGCAAAATAAATCACTCCTTGAGATATGCTTCTCCAAATGACATGCAGCCTGGTGTTAACTCCATGAGCCCAATGAGACCCTATGAGAGGACATGTCTAGTCACATATTTTAACCAAGTGAGGCTTGTTCTCATGGTGTGCCACATCTGAGTGTCACAACCCCAGTCCCACAGTGCCTGCCAACATGTACCTCAGCTCCAAAGCTCTTCTCCATTTGTGCAAGGCACAGAAGACAGTCATGCTGTATACTGGGAGCCTGTCTTGGGAGTAGCAGGACCAAGATGAGCCAAGCCATTAATAACTGGCCCTGCATGGAGTCAAAGTATGGCTCCTGTTATTCAGCTCCCTTTTGTAAGGATTTTTATTGATGAATCCTATTGCATTTTATGACCTTTCTCAGTACTTCAGGGTAAGGAAAAGCAGCTCAAAGATTGTAAGTCTGGCTCAAGTTGCACCAGAGGAGATTTAGGTTGGATATTAATAAAAATTTCTTCTCTAAATTAGTGATGAGGCATTGGAACAGGTTGCCCAGAGAAGTGGTGGAGTCACCATCCCTGGAGGTTTTCAGAGAACATGTAGATGTGGCATTGAGGGACATGGTTAGTGGGCATGGGGTGATGAGTTGGCAGTTGGACTAAATGATCTTAGCAGTCTTTTCCAACCTTAGTGACTCTGTGATTCCTCCTGCTCTGTGGTGTTGCTGTTTTTGTTCTTAGAATCATCCCATCATTAGCACCTTTACTGTGGATCTGCTCGCTTCTAGCTGTTAAATGCTGACTGGGTGTTTTGCTGCGCTTGTGTAGGTATCACTTCACCTGGTATTTTCTCCAATCCAGAGCCTGAGCCTGCCCCTAATCAGAACAGTGTTTGTGAGAGCGTGGTCAAAGTGCACTGCACAGCACAGGATGACAGCCTCAAAGTCAGCCCTGCAGCTGTTGTACTGCTCTGAAAAAGGTCTCAGTCAGCTCTTACAAATTTGCTGATGTTACTTCATTTCCAGAGAACAGGCCAGGAGCCCCAGAGATATCTCTTTCCTCATCTGCCCCTTCCCACCCACACGCCTTGCTGAGAGCTCTTAGTTTCAAAGCCTGCCTGCACCCTGCATCAGGTCACTGTAGTGAAGTGCTTGCAAGTAGTCAAAATGCTCTTAAAGAACAATTGCTCCAGTCAGAACAAGTTATGTCTGTAAGGAGGATCAATGGCTGCCCATGGTTGTGAACACATTATAGGGTTCACCCATTTCAGTGCAGCAAGATCATGCTGGAACAGGAGACACACTCAGCTTCAGTTTCAGGGGCTGTATATGAGACATCAGATAGACCAGCAGTGATCAGCTCTGCCTTAAAACTGCTGCCAGATTTGGGGGTAGGAGGAAACTGTATTTCCCATAGAGCTGCAGAACTAATGTTGGCCCGAAGAAAGATGTAGGGATGCGTGGCTGAGGCTGGGGCCATCTTCCTCAGGAGAAACCCTACCTCATCCCATTGGTGAGGACACGCCTTTAGAGCTTGAACATACATTTGTGAGCAATTCAGGTGAAAGCTATTGTGCCCAGATAAGATGAATGATATTAATAAAATATATACTCAAGACATTGTTTATTAAATACAAAGAAGGCTAAGGGCCAAGCTGTGGCATCAGGAGATTTATGTGCCCAGGTCTGTCTGTACCCAGTCTTCTCTTTCACATAGGGTCTTGCCTTTGCTGTTGCTGAATCCACTGCCACTTGTATTTTTTCCCATAAAACAGGCATTCACTTTGAATTTTCTTATTTTGCTGGATTGTAAATGGCTGTGATTCAGAAGCTGATGAGATTTCCTACAGCAAAAGCAGCAGCTTCGAAGGAAAGGGTGACAGAAATCACCGTGATTTTTTTCCAGGTCATGAATCAGACTTGCTATCAAATTAAAACTGCTGCTTTCCTGTTTTATTAACAATTCACATTTCTTTTAAAATAAGAGACATAAAATTTTGGACATCTGTGGTCTAGCTCCCCCCAGACAAAGGTACTGAAAGAAATTTGCTAAGAAGGAATCAAATATTTATACATACAGAATTTTATCTTTCTTTTTCCCCTCAAACAGTGAATGTTTTGTCATAGACAAAATAAAGGAAGCAGTAACTTCAAAATGTAGCTTAAAAATAGCAGAGCTGCCTGGACTCAGCATTCGGAATGTATCAAAATAGATGAAATCTAAAGCAGGTTTTCATCTTCTTTCAGCATGAGCAGAATTGAGCCTATCCATAACTGGTTGACAAAATGTATCATGTACCGGTGCTGTATTGGTACTGTGTTAGTAATGTATTGGTGCTGGATGATATGTAAAGAGGCTGGTATTTTCTGTAAGTCTAGTTCTGCATTAGAGTCCTAAGGTGCTTTCTCTTCCATTGTGCTTTACTAATTAACTGCTCTCTGATGATTTGAAATGCAAGAGACTGGCAACTCTTAATGAAAGTTCATCTGAGAGAAAACTGTATGAACTCTCATATCCAGTGTTGATAAATAAAGAAACTTCACTATAAATTATGTTTTCACTTTCCCCATAATCTTTAGTTTTGGAAGCACAGTGTGCTTTAGATGATAAAGGAGAAGTTTACAGTAATCTTCATGGAGCTGAGGTATAAAGCAGCTCCTTCTCTAAAACGCACTATGGGAAGTGGGATGAAGTGGAACTGTGGGTGCAAAATAAGAACTCTGCTCTCTGGCAATATATTTTCCCATTGCTTTAGTCCACCTGGTTCTGGGTATATTTGCCACTTTCACTGGAAATTCGTATTTCACTCTGAATTTTCAGAAAGGATTCAAGAAATAGAAAGTCAGTGTCCCCTCAGAGGAAGGGGTCTATCAGAACCTTTTCTACAGTATTCTTTTTATTTGTGAAATATATATTAGTCTTTGCCTGTTTGTTATTTGAAAGGATATTTGAACTGGTGTATCCTTAGGGAATCCTGAGGGGAGCAGAGGGAATGTTTACAGTGAAAATGGTGCTTAATCTCCAGGAATGACAGGAAAAGATTAGGCAAACTACAGATAAACCATCTTATCATTCAGTGGTATACACGCTGAATGCGTTGTAAAATAAATACACAGCTGCTCTTTACATCCCTTGTGCATCAAAGGACCAGAACCCTAAAAAGGATTTATTCACTTCCAATGGGATTTATGTGGACTCTCTATCCAAAGCTGTGATCTAAAAAGACTTCTACTGCACAATATCATCTCTAGGTTGGAGGCTTCAGCAGCTTCACACTCATCTCCTTCAGCACGATTCAGAAGTGAAGCAAGGTGCATTCTCATTGCATTTGGCAACTGCAAAACATCATCACAGAGTCTTTGTTTTCAAAATATCTGCCCATGGCAATCTGTTTATGTGTGCAGGAGTATATATTTTACGCACACAGGAGTAAATTCACATATCCAAGATGTGGGAGTCTTGGGTTTTATGCCATTTCTCATCAATGACAATTCAAAACTGTAGTTCCTAACACTGGTTTATAGCTGTCAGGAATAAATTGAACCTTTGAAAAACCTAAATATTTAGGGAATGTGACCTCTTGATTGACAAGGAGCATTTTGAGAAGAGTTTCATGGAAGGAAAAATTTCCATGCCTCTATGACTTTTGTCAATATGGTGAGAGCTCATGAGACATTTTTCCCACTAATGTGTCCAGAAGGTAGTTTAACTGTTCAAATATGGGGTTATTTTCCCTCCATAACATTGTTTCCTCACAACTAATTTTTTCCTACCACTAATGTACCAAAGCCAGAGATTTCCAGCATTCACCCCGTTTTATTTGGCAGAGCCCTTCCTGGTGCCTGACATTGAAGCTCTTCTTCATTCAGTCCATTACAATTCCTTTGAGTCCTAAAGAATACATTTTGCAAGTGCTATTATGGGTACCATTAATGATGATTGCAGTGGTGGAGCTAAAGGTTTCACCTACCGCTGGAAGTAGAAGATATGCAAAACCTTCAGTAGGGCGAGTAAAGTGTGGAGCTGTCAGACTTGCAGTCATTCTATGCCATATCCAGCTCCCTTGCTGGAAATGCAAAATTTGATACAAGGATATTCCTGTATCAGATACTCATCCACTTCTGCAGACTGAGAGATATGTGGAAGAAATTGGTTTCTCCCCTCTTATAACATAAAAGTAGTCCCATATTTACAGTGAAGGTATAAGTTTCTCTGCTTCAGTTGATAAAAGTACTGACTTTAGGAGCGTATTTGATGAAAACCAGTCAAGAAGAACAGTGTCTAAGCTGCTCTGAATTCCAAGTATTGTCCCTCTGCTGAGAACACAACTTTACAAATTCTAGTTCTTCTTTTTATATACACAGTAGATTTCTACCTGCTCTGCAAACATCTCCTGACAGATGAAAGTCAGGTGCCCTTTTTTACATGGATCCTTTCTCACACGTGATACTCTGAGTTGCTTTTTAAGAAAACAGGTCTGATATCAGATCACAGGTTAAATTATTTCTACTAGTTGGTGGAAGAGAGGACTCCAAATACTGCAACCAGAAGGTCAGATTTCAGATAAAGAATTACTTGATGTTTCTTTCATCATGCTGAAACAGAGAAATTGTTATTGAATTTGGGTTACTGTTGAAAGGATGATACGGCAGAATAAGCCTATGAGAAAAGTTCAGGAGTTTTTTCTTTGCCACTTTCAGGAGGACTTGCTTTTAAGTGACATTTTAAGACATGCTAACAGTAAACATTGAAGTATCTCCTTATGGAGTTTTCAAGTCTGTATCAGTGCAAAGGAGAGCAGAACTGGACTCACATACCCATAGTTCCTTTGGATAAACAGCTATTCCTGTTTAGAAGGCACTGGTCTTTCATCTGGTTATGACGTGAGATAAGTGCTCTGACATTTGGCTCCTGAATTACATCTGAACATATCAATGCATAAACACATTGGGCTTTTGAGCAGCAGAACTAGCAAAGCTTATTTCCCATAGATTGTGTCCTTTCAGGAATATGTAACCCAGCTCCCTGCCCCTAGGCTGTAGCTGTGCTTGAACTGGGAGAGGTCTGAGGTAGGAATGAGCCAGCAGGCAGGATGATGTCTGTGTACCTTTTACTATCTATCTGGCCGCTGTCAAAGAGATTACCTGCTCCCCTATGGAGAGTGAACTGAGTCTTTCTTCTCTGCTTAGCTGCCAGTTTCCACAAACATAATTATCTGTGCTATTTCTAACCCTCTTTCAACTTAAACAGAATTTGGCCACTGAATTAAAAAGCTCGTAAAGAGAGTGGGGCTTACACATAGACAAACAATGCCATGGCACAGTTTATTTCCTTTGGACAACATAGTCCATAAAGGTGGAAATTTCTCCCAAGAGGTTGAGCCATTTTATTTGTTTCCCTTTTTCATCTGGGTAAGGAAGAAGCAGCAAGACAGTATATACTAGATCATTACCAGTCCTGTCCTGGGGACAGATCCAACTACAGTCAGAACAGAGAGACTTGGCTAAAAGTTCCCCGTTCCTATCTGGCCCAGAAGAGACTCAGAAATGTATTTGCTTCAAAAACATGCCGACAGCCCCTTTGCTACCATCTGTCACACAGTAACAAAATGTAATGTAACACTGGTGGGAAGTTTCAGTTTCTTCTGCCATACCACCACCACCAGCTTCTGATGTCGAGGGCTAGCGCTAGCATAATGAAATAAGAGGCATTACTTTCAAAGTAGCCCTCATATTTCTCAACAAAGGAGTGTTTTGTGGTGACTCACTCATCAATATGTTCTGAGCTCCTGTGGCTTTCCAGAGCCACCATGCACTGAGATGCTGCTGTGT
This sequence comes from Coturnix japonica, assembly GCF_054131305.1. Classification (NCBI taxonomy): domain Eukaryota; kingdom Metazoa; phylum Chordata; class Aves; order Galliformes; family Phasianidae; genus Coturnix; species Coturnix japonica. The sequence goes on from NC_140666.1 coordinate 67,256,885, forward strand.
TGCTCTGTTCTTTCCTCTTGAGGAATATAGCAGTGGGCACTTCCCTTGCAGCCCTCATCTGCTTGATTACCATCATTCCATGGTGAGAACCGAACCACATCACTTGTGGTAGCACCAATACAGCCTCTGCTCCATGAATTAAGGTAAGGTAAGAAACAAAATTAAGGTAATTAATTAAGGTAAGAAACAAAAGCATGTTAAATTCTGAGGGGACTGAACAGACTGTTTTTTCTTCCAAGACTGAACTTATGGGCACAGATACACTTTTCCATCCACCTCTGCTTTTCAGGCTTTTTTAGGCTCTGTCCAACTGCCTTCTTGGCCCCTCCAGCTGGGGCTACCTTCTTCTGTTTTCTTAGGAGAAGCGTCTCAGAAGAGACTCTCATCCTGGAAGGAGAGGCTTGGAACTAGAATATAGGAGAAAGTGCAGATGACTTTTTTCTTGCATTCACAACAGTGCATCTGTTGGAAGGTGAGGACAGAAGCATTTGGAGGAATAGTGCTCTGTTTTTTCATGCATACTGTCACCTCTGTGAGGCATTTTGCAAAGGCCAAGGTCCCCTTTCCCATGAAGCATTTATCAGCCTATCCAAAAAGGCAGCCAGCACAATGCAAGGTGGTTTTTGGTCCCTCCTCTACCACCTAGCTAATGTGGCACATATCATGGTGAAACACTGCTTTGTTTTCCAGTTGCAAAGGCAGTTTGAAACCAAACACATCCCCATCATACAACCATCCTTGTGGGCTGATAAAAATAATGAATCCTGGACACAGGGAAGGTACAGGATGTCACTGTGATCCCAGAGCTGGTGTGCAGGTGGCAAGCCCTCTTGGAAGAGGAGCCAGGGGTCAGGAAACATGTGGAACCCCAGGGGCGGAAAAGAAAGTAGTGAGCCCAGACTCAGCTTTCCTGATGACATGCATGTCCAAGAGGAAGGCTGGAGGCTTCGGAAAGTGACTTTCACTGTCTGCACCAGGATAGTATGGCAAACCTCCCTACCCATCAATGTGTCCCAGAGCAAGGCTGTGCTGTGCTGTGCTGACTGAGGCCATGATCAGTGGGTCAAATGGGCTGAGGCAGAGAGGCAGAATGTAAAGTCTTTTAACAGCTTTTAACCAGGAGCTGCTTTTCTTTCTTTTCTATTGGCTAGAAAACATACACCTATATTTTCCCACTCACTTCCTTTAAAAACTGGGTAATATTATTATGTCTCTGTAGGTATGTTATTCTCCTAGCATATTTTGACATCCATACCTTGGGCTTGCCTGGTATATTTTTGCACCGGTTCAATCAAAACATTTTCACAAGTTCACATGAGAAAAACACCTAATGACTGAAATGGTGACAAGACAGAAAAATCCACAGTTAGACTCTGTGCATGTGGTAAATGGCATTATGAATGAGTCAGAGGGAAAGCCGTGAGCAGAAAGGGCATTGACTAACATGATGGATGTTCATACATTTGTGTATGTTAGAGAGATTCCTTTTTCTCTGGTTCCAGTTGCGACATTTTTGGAGTAAGAAGGAAGAAAGTGATTGTGATTTTTAAGAATTTGGGAAGTCTTAAGTACCATGCTTGGATTCTCACTCTTTATAAAACAAGTCTTCCTGTACTTCTCAGTCATCAGCAATAAAGTAAGTCTTGTTGGCAGGTAGCAGTGACCCTGAGCTCAATGCCTTCCTTCCTTGAACTGCTCAGTTACCTTTTTCTTGGCACACGACAGTCAGCAGATGTCAAAGAATAAGGAGCGGTTTGGTGCCAGCGTTTCAGAGCTGACATAGTTTTCTTCAATAAAGACTCTAACTTCGGGTATATACAGAATTCCCGCTGATTTTTGTTTCATGGCATTTTATGGATAAAAGGCCAAAAAAATGAGGAATCTGAGGTAGTGAGAATTGTACAAAATTTTCCCTCTATGCAACTTCCCCACATCACCGCTCTCGTTACCCAACACTACTCTGCCTGGATATAGTGGAAATACAACTAGCCAAACACAGCCTCTGCAGAGAGAGCAACACCCCTGGCAGCCTGGCAGCTCTCCATCACATGCCTCCCATGTATCAGTTGTCCTGGTGCTTTGCATCCAGGGCTTCTCTGGAAAATGTGATCCTGATGATGGAAAGGAACAAAGCTGGGTGTTCTCCCTTGGCTGCAGGATGGGTCTCTAGGAAACCTCCAGCCTCTCCCAAGGGTCTTGGCTTTTCTGAAAGCTTCCTTGGCAGTGTCAGCCTTCACCAGCAGCCTCTGAGTTTGGACAGGAGGAAAGTAGTGCCAGCTCTTCCTTGTTGCTTGCTGACAGTGCCTCAGGGAAGGGTTCTTGTGGTTATTCCCACCAGCTGAAAGGGCTGGGGTGGTGATACACTTCTTGCAAACACTGACAGCACTTCAGTGAAATGAAATAATTTCAGAATGCTTATACAACAACTATGTCATCAGTAAATGTTACACCAGTAGATTTTAGTAGTAATTTTAGTTAGGCTCCTGCTGCTGGTACTCCTTTCCTCTTCAAGCAGAATTTGTACATAAGTAACAAAAAGTCATGTTCCAGCAGTCTCCCTATATTTAAGGGTCAAATTATATCTAGTATTTTCTTTTGACCTTAATTTTCTGATTTTCTGTATTTTGTGCATTTCTTGCCAGCATCCCCCTCCAGGAAACAAACTGGTATGTATTTTTAACCTTCTCTTTGTCCGGTAGATGAGTCAAACTCAATGTTTAACAAGTGTCTACTCACTTCCTTTCCTGCCAGTGCTTTCCTTCTAGAAGACACATCACCATTCATCAGCTGCTAAAAGTTCAGAAAGAAGTGAAATCTTTATATGGTATTTTTTATCATGCTTCTGCTTGGATGAGAGGTATGAGAAAACAGTCAGATCTTTACAAAAAACCCATGTAATCTAACATTCAGTCAACTTGTTCACAAAGGCAAAATTCTGTAAAGAGCAAGCTTCGGGGTTAGGGTTTCTGGGTTTGGTGTCTGGTTGTTAGAACAGAGGTAATCTGCTTCCCCAGAGTGTAGAAAGCTGATTTTTGGCCAGGTAAAAGGAGAACTGTGACCAGAATTCAACCAAGATATTCACCTTGAAATGAGACTCTAACTCTTCTCCAAATCTGAATGATTTTCTTCCAAGAAAGTTAGTCTGGAACAGTTCTCTACTTCAGGAAAAATGATGGCCAGTATCTGATAGAATTGGCTACAAAGTAAAAAGAGAAAAAATATTAACAGGCAAGAAGGCAATTCTTTTTTATGAACTTTTATATTTTGTAAGAAAAAGGCTTTTAGGACATAGGTTTTAAAAACTAACGTATGCTTTACAATTTTGAAGTGATTAATCACTTTTAAGTTGTCAGTTGTGCAAACAAATATTGACTGCAGCATATTTGAAATAAGACTTCCTCGGTTCTGGTGTAAAAATAGCTCTTTGAAGGTACTCCGGTAGCCAAGTGTGCTCATACCCTGAAAAGTCTTCAGGAGGGTGGTAGAGTGATGGAGATGCCTCCTCTGTCTTTAGGAGGAGGCCTTGCTGTGCCATTTTCACCATCTCAGGGTTCTTTTTCTTCATATGTCCTTACATTGTAGGGACTCTACACTATGCCCCATAAGAGCTCTAGCTCCTCTCTCTGGTTAAGGCTATTCAGTTCCACTTATACTGGATGTGAAAATATTTGTAAAGAAAATTAATTACTTGGAAGAAGGCAGTTTGGACATTTCCCCAAGAGCTGCCTAAATGGTCTAGCAAGTATTAGTTGAGAAAGAAGTCATGTGCTTTTGACATGTACTGCGCACAGCCATTTGTGCTCATCTGGGAAAGATGTTCTATATCACTTCAAACCATTAGCGCTTGTATTTTGGCAGCTACTGACATGTTTAAGAAGTCCCCATCAGCTTCTGCAATTTTCCTATCTCACAAGTTCCTACCTGGTACTTGGGCTGTGTGAACAATTGTTTGGACATTGCTGTGTGTTTTGGCAGTCGCGTTGCTGAACATTCACTCACTAAGTGACAAGAAAATGACAACAAAAGCACTTGTTCTGATTGTTTCCTTTCCTACCCTTGGTGACTATAAGGGTAATTGATCAGGAACCTCAGCCTCTCCACAGTGGAAGGCTGTTACCATTCCCATCTGTCCATTTGGAACAAACGACCTCCAGAGATCCCTTTCAACCCAGACCATTCTGCCTCATCTCTATTTCAGGACCGAACTGGCTCAATTCCTTCAGCTTTTCCTCATAGACTGGATTTCTATTTCTGACAGTGCTTTGCCCTCCTTTGTGTTGCCTCCAGTTTGTCTTGTTCTCTCCAAAAACGTGATGTGCACAGATGTCAAAATAGAGAGTTTTCTTCATATTCATCAATGTCAAATAATCATCTCCAGAGTTCACATGTACAGTTAATGGCATTGCATACTGATGCTTTTAGCACCTTCCCACTGCAGCACATGGACTCTTTCTGCAGTGCTCTTCCTTAGATTGCATTTACTTGCTTGCTTAATACTTACTTCATGCATTTGATACTCAAAAGCAATCTGTCATTCTTCAGTTGTTTTTAGCAAATGTTCTCTTACTTGTTAGGGACAATTCTTATCTCTGTCAGAATAATTTTAGGTTCCAGTCCTTCTCTAAGAAGTGCAGGCACATTTTCCTGTGGATGTGATCTGCAACTTTTAGGCTGATTTCCTAAGGAAATGGGACTTGCCTAGCCACCTTTTATGTCTGCCTGTTCATTTTTTGTCTATTGACTTATAATTTTTTAACCCTTCTTCCAGCAAATATGACAGCAGTCAAATATCTGTAAGATACTCAATCTATGTGCATATAATTTTAGAAGCAGTTGGATTTAGGAGAGATGTTTCATTAAAGCTCTTGCCAGGGAAAGGCTGCAGCCCAGTAGAATCTTTACTAGACACTGAGGCACCCCTGTTGCAGAAAGGTGCTACAGATGCCCCATCCATAACAAAACCCTTCAATGGGAGACTGTTCCTTGTGCGATATGTGGGACACAAGCCCACTGGAAGATGAGGCACATGGTTGCTATTCCTAATGCAACCATTTGTTGTAAGACTGTGATGAACAGGCTGGTTCCCCATGAGTTATGCTCATAATTTTTATTTCCTAACAAGCCAGTAGCACATCTTTTTGGCAGGCAGTTTTTCAAGCTGTTGGACCTCTGTCTCTGAGTAAATTGCCCTGCGGGAAACCAGTGTACCCAGTGCCTTGAATGGCACCTAGGTAAATTTAGGGCTGCTGTCCTGGCATGAGCAGCTGTTGATACATGGAATGGAGATTTAGGACATGATGGGGCAAAAAAGTAAGCACTGAAAAGATGGAAATTTTGAAAGTTGTGTCCTAAAATGCCACAGGCCTCAAGCCATAGCAAGGTGATGAGCAGTGGTGACACATAGCTGAGGTGAGTTAGCCTCATATGGCACTTGGAGCAGTAAACCCATTCCTCCAGGTCTGTTGGCATCAGCATCCAGCCAGCCTCAAACTGAGTTTCTGCACACACCACACTCACATCTTCCTTGGACACAGCCAAACACAAGTGACATTCTGTCTTAGTTTCAGCTGGAATTAGATTCTTTTCTTCAGTGTCTGGTATGTTGCTATGTTTGGCTCTAGGAGAAAAATAACATTAATAACACAATCATGTTTATAATTGCTGCTATGCAGTGTACAAAGCAAAAGCCATTTCTGGTGAAGTGCAAAAGGAGCTGGGAGGGAATAGGACAGTTGAATTAAACTGGCCAAAGGGATATTCCATACCGTATGGCATCAAGTGGAAGGAGTTTTGAAGGGAGTGGGAATTCATCTTTCACTCTTCTGATGCTTGGGGGCTAACTGGGCATTGGTCAGGGGGTGGTAAGCAATTGTTTGTGCATCACTTGTTATGTACATTTGTGTATAAATATAGAGAGAGAATTTGGGGATTGGAATAATCTTAAAGGTGCTCTCACTCCTCTCATCTGAATGAAGGCATTTCCCTAAGCAGCTGCACACTTGAGGCTGCAAAGGACCACTCACAGGCGTGCTCAGCTCCATGAGCAAGAAAGCACGTAGTGCTGTCCTTATCTGCCCTGGCTGTTAATTGAATAATTGAGCAAACAAAAGGCGGCTGCACTGTTCTGGCCGGGCTCCTGGCCGCTGCCCGGAGGTGCTGACAGAGCCGGAGGGCCCGGGGGAGTCGTGACAAGTCGGGATGGAGAGGGAAGGGGGCTGCTTTTCTTTGTGCCTTGTTTTCAATGAGCTTTAGAAAATCAGAGATGTGGATGTGCAAATAAAAGTTTGGCCAAGGCAGGACTGCGTTCCCACTCCAGCTGCAGTGGTTGTTTCTCTGCACGAAGCTGAGGCAAAGAAAGGTGCAGGGAGGGTGGAAAACATCCACAGAGAGAGCTGAGCTGTTCGAGGTGCTCTGCAGGTCTAAGGAAAGGCACTAAGCTGTGCAGAGACAGCAGCCTCAAACTGGATAAGAAAGCTGCCACCACTCAAATCTCTGCAGTTTGGGCTATGCGACTCCTGTCCTATTGCTCCTCAGCCTCACAGACATCTGTGGTTCAACACCCTGTAGCCATCACAGAAGCAGTGCACTTAGATGAGTCTTTCATCTGAAGTTCAGGTGACTGTCTCCTGTGCTCAGCTTGGTTTTCCTCTCAGCTGTTTCCCACAGCACCTTCCGGTGACAAACCACTTAATGCAGCCGCACCAAAATTCAAACCAGAAAAATCAGTGTAGCCCGTTAGTACTTTGATTCAGCTCCACATCCACAGAATGACTCCAGAGGGAAGTTATTCTTATGCTTTGATGTTTACAGGGCCTCGTTTAAGTATCTGAAGTGTACAGAACCTATCTTCTCTTTTTCTCATTGGTGCCTCAACCATTCCCGGTGCGACGGGGACTGCGATCTGTGCAGTGAAGTAGCACAGCCTGCATCATTATTCTGGTTAACAAGATTACACTGGCAAACTTGTGTCGTGTCCCACTTGGGAAGCACAGTGTAAAGACTAAAATCTCAGTAGGATCACTGTGGGAAGCATAAGTGCTGTGTGCCTTTGAGTTGTGCCCTTCCCAGAGGATGCCTTGCACTCAGTTTGTGTGCTCCTGATGTTGGCTGTGTCCGAGGGCTCCTTGTCTCTCCGAGTCCTGGAGGAAAGGCACGTCTTTGCTCAGATCTGCTTAAGTCAAGCTGTGGGTATTTGTTTCTATGAAGCTTAGGAACCCAAATAATTTCTAGCAGGCACAGCTCTGAGTACAGCACGTTGCTCCATCCCCATCATTGCCCACTGGCCCGTGCATCTCTCTGTCCATGCACATCTGTTTATTTCCAATAGGGGCATCACGTGAGTGGACAAAACGTTAACCTATGCTAGAAGTGCATTATAGTGGGGGGCATTGGGTTGGAGTTGCTGGGAGACAAATCCAACCTTCGCTGTGAGTAGGGCGGAGCACGAGGCGGGTCCTCGTCAGTCTGGGCGTGGCGTAGCGGCGGGTCCCACCCCGGGAACAAGAGGGCGGTGCTGCCCTCGGGATCCCGCATCCCCGCGTTCGGTACGGTGCGGCTCGGCTCGGCACGGCTCGGCTTCGCGCCCCGGGATGGAGCTGGGGCCGCTGCGGGTGCTGACGGTGCTGCTGTGCTTGGCTCCCGGTAAGCCGTCGGGGAGCCGTCGGGGAGGGCTGTGCTCGGGTCTGGCTGCGGCACCGGCGCGGTCCGGTGAGCGGGTGGCGGTCCCCGGTTTCCCGAGGGGTGTCGGGTCAGGCAGAGCGGCTCGGCGCGGCACCACCTTCTGCTCGCTGGGACCCTGCCGCTTCCCAGAGCCGAGCAGCGCTTGGCTAAAGGAAAGCCGTCATCAGTCAACCCGTGGGGATGCCGGCGCTTCAGCACGGGATCCCCCGGTGTTTGTCGGCAAATAGCGGCATAAAGGGGGAAAGCTCCATTCTGGCTTCGTTACCCACCCTATTTGGCTGCGCTGTGCCTGCCGGGCTGGGTGCTCGCCGTGATGCGGTGCTGTTTGCGGCACCACGGAGCGCCTGGGCAGATAGGAAGGCTCTGCCCATGCCCTTCACTTGCTTGATTTGCGACACCACGGAGTGCCTGGGCAGACAGGAAGGCTCTGCCCATGCCCTTCACTTGCTTAAGAGCAGCGCTGGCACCAGCATGTGGCCCTCTGACAGGTGGCTCGAGGCTCGCTGGTAGCAGTGGGTTTGTGTCACACTGTTTGGGAGGAAAGGGGAAAGCAGTATAAAGGAAAGCGATGCTGAGCTCCGGGATCTGAGATTTGTGCCAAAATGTGTAAGGTAGTTTCTTCACAGGGTTCATTGATCAACAGCCTCAAAGAGTATTCGGTTTATTATGAGAGAAGCTTGTAATCCCTTTCCCCAGGGAGTGAGATCATCAGATGTAGGTTCACTTTATTTCAATGTTCCACATCCTCTTGTTAGACCTTGAAGTTGGCAGCACAAGGAAACAGGAACTCCACCCTGGCCGGCTGAATTGTCGTGCTCTGCAGCCAGCTCCTGACCATCTGCCTGGCCTTCCTGTTATGACAGAGTTTTTGACCTTTCTGTGATATGTGAAAAGTCATTATTTACCTTTCACTGCTAAGTAGATGATGTGAAGGTGTCTGCTCAAAGCACACCGCGTATTCTTTCCTATGATACTTTTCTGGTCAAGTAGCATTTCCTTTCGTTATTGTATTTGTCTGAGGGGTTGTTTTTCTTATATCAGTTTTTGCAGGTTTGTTTATTTCTATGGATCAGCCAACACTTAGCATCCAAAAAAGTGTCCTCACCATAACTACAAATGATACTCTGAACATTACTTGCAGGTAAGGGCCAGTCTGTATATTCATTTTGGTAGGCATGATTTGTGCAGTGAGTTTTTGGACAGTGCTTCAGGTCCTTCTGTCTCTCCCTCATCATTGCTTCTGTTTCCCCCTTTCCCTTTGTGCCCCTCACCTGGTTTTTCCCTGGCAAAGTTCTGAAACAATCTCTAAGCTTGCAGCAAGGAAAGACTGTTGAAGACATCAGCAGGGCAGCCAAAGAGAGTGGTGCATTGCATGCCTCAAAGCGGCATAGGATGGCATGGGAGGGAGCTGGGTGCTGCGTAACAGATTCAGTGCAACTTTGATCTCAAGTAGCTTCCTTTGGGGTATGAGCAACAGGTCCATTTATGTGAATTTATCCTGATGCTTCATAGGGTGGGATGAAAGCAGTTCTCTAAGGAACCTGCAGAGATGGGATGCACTCACCCCTTTTGAATGCTTGCCTTCCAGTGGTCAGAGAGCCGTGTACTGGTCCTGGCCCAATAACCAGAGCAGTGTGGAGAAGCGCCTTGCTGTGACAGGCTGCAGTGAAGGCCCCTTCTGCAAGACCCTCACCCTCCTCAGAGTCATAGGCAATGACACCGGGGACTACAGGTGCCTTTATGGAGACAGCCAGGCAGCTACAACCATTTATGTCTATGTTCAAGGTAAGTTATCATGTGGCTTGTTTTGTAAACTTGGGAACTTTCATTTTTTTACTGATTCCAAAAATGATGCTGCCATTGGGGGAGCCAGTGTAGCATGTTACTGCTTCCAACTGGTATTTCCTGTAATACTTATGCAAGAAAAGTCACACTGGGGTAAATCAGATTTGTGGTGGCAGGAAGCTGTTCTCCAAAGTGTGTACTGCTGCCGATAAATGTTTTGAGAATAATGATATTGTCAAGCTGGGGGGCTGTCAAAACATGTCCTTCCTTTTTAGTCTCATCGCTTAAGCGTTTAACTAAGTAGAAAAGAACCAGACTAACTTGAGAAGAAATAAATAGGGAAAGATAATTTAAAAAGAAGTTTCTTTGGTAATCACACAACAAGTTATATCCACTTACCAATTGAATATTCTTCTAGATTATCGTTCTCCATTTGTGACTTCGGTTGGTGATCAGCTTGGCATTGTGTACATCACTAAGAATAAAACAGTGGTAGTGCCATGCCTTGGAACTGTGTCAAATCTCAATGTATCTCTACATGCGGTAAGGAAAAAGCTTGTTATTATTTTAAGAGTTAATTGAAATCGCTGTGATGTAAATGGTTTACCTGGGGTATGAAGTTGTTTCTTGAAAACTTTCCCTTGTTGGGAACTTTGCAGCCTGTGGTGAGTGCTGTGACTGTGCATCACTGTGGTCCTGTGCTTTGAAAGTGTGGGATGATTGCCCACAAAGGGACCAGTGCCTGAGCTGAGATGTTAAAACTGGCTTCTGGCTGATATAGAAATTGTTGCACTTGAAAATCTGAAGCTGTTTGATATTGAATCCTGATGATGCTTTTTGTCACTATTTCAAACAGAAATATCCAGAAAAGGTGTTCGTTCCTGACGGTAAATCCATTTCGTGGGATAATAAAAAAGGCTTCACTATACCCAGTCATCTAATCAACTACGCAGGCATGGTCTTCTGTGAAGCTAAAATAGATAATGAAAGCTACCAGTCTGTGATATACATAGTCGCGGTTGTAGGTAAGCCCAAGTTTTTTCTGTGTAGCCAATGTTATTTTGCTTCTACAGCGTGCTGACCCAAGTACATTTGATTGGGCTGTAAGTTACTCAATACTGACGATGTAGCTAATGCAAAATGGATGTTGTGATAAGCATTTACTTTTCTGTTAAATGCAATGTATTGTGTTCCTTCTAGTTGATCACTGGGCTAAGGGCTTCTATTTTTAGTTTAATATAGATGCCAGGCATTTTTCTTCCCAACAATGCAAGCCTTTCTTCCCCAAATCACTCCCTTCTGTACTTGATTTGCTTATCTAGAATCCAAGTCATTGTTGAAGGGAACTAAAGGCAGGCTCCCGTCAGCAGCAGATGGAAAGAAATTGCTCTGAGGTGTAGTGAGGGAATGGGGGATCTGAAGGTCATATAAGGAGTTAGGTTGCCTCCCTTCAGATTGACATCCTCACTCTGAAGGAAATTTGTGCTCTCTTGGTATATGCTGTCAGTTGTTCATCAAAGCCCAGAAATGCTGTGGTGCTGTGCTGGGCGCCAGGATTTGTCCTTGTGCTGTTACAGTGTGATGGTTGCTCACTGAATCTCTCATTTGGAGCTGTCGCCTTTCCATGCTGAGATGCAGGACATGTGTTCAGATTCAGTGCTGTGTTTGGAGGGGCTACCTGGCTTCTGGCCACCTGGGGATGAGGGGACCTCACCTGCCACTCCCTGGAAAAGACCATGTAGGTCACCATCTCCTGCCTGCACCCAACACCCAGGAGGATCTGAGCAAGGACATACATCCTGTTGTGACACTGTCTTACACGGCTCTCACGTCACATGTGGGAAATGCTTGGGACTAGTAGATCCTTTTCCTCCTCTTTTGCACGCTAGTCATTGTGCTATGCTGGAGCATTGAGATGCCCCTTTGTAGCAGTGGGTTTGGTGGGAGTTTGTATGAATTCAGCTGGGAAAGTTGGTACCGAGTGCTATAACCCAGTGTGTGCCTTTTTCTTTCTCCAGGTTATCGGATTTATGATCTAACAATGAACCCACACTACCAAGTTGAGCTGGCAGTAGGAGAAAAACTAGTTCTCAATTGTACTGTAAGGACGGAGCTGAACGTGGGAATTGATTTTAGGTGGGACTACCCTTCCATCAAGGTAAAATCATAGGAGCTGAATGGAGCAGCAGAACTTGGTTTTGTTACAGTGTTACTCCACATTTAGAAATATTCACAAGACAGCTGATAATATAGGAAGAAAATGTTAGAATATATGGGTGTGAAGAAGAATACATTAAAATTCCCAAACACGTCTCTTCTATTGCAGGAAAGGCGTGCAACCATAAGAGATTTAAAAACCACTGCAGGAGAAATAAAGACGTTTGTAAGCACTCTTACCATTGAAAGTGTGAACTTAAGTGACAAAGGTCGATACACGTGTGCAGCATCCAGTGGTCGCATGAACATGAAGAACAGCAGCTACTTCATTATTCATGGTACAGCATCTTCAGTTCTGTTGGTTGTTCTGGCTTTGGGGTGGGTAACTGGGACACAGGAGGCATCATGGTGATGAAATGAATGGTGGAAATGAACCAAAGTGAAGCTGTAGCAGCTCTCTTGCACCCATTAGCATGTTCTTGAGTAGTTTTATACCACAAGCTTATCTAATATGCTTTTAAAGAATGATTAATTATTACTGAAAGCTGTAAAATCCCACAGGAAAATGGATACTTAACTAAGGTTAAACCCCTTTGTGCTATTCTGTGGTGACCTCGGGGTCCTACAAAGCTGGCTTTGCACAGATGACTTTGTGTAAGAGCTACCTGTTCTCATGCCAGATGAATGTAAGGTTCTGGTGACTCTGTAGGACAAGATTCTGGGTCAGCTTAAATGAAGCTAGGCAAATAAAACTTTTGGCTTGCAAGTTACAAGGAGCTGAATCAAACTGAGTTTGGGTCGTACAGATGTGATGCAAAGGGAACAACTTTGACTACCTGCATAGATAAGTATGAGGCCACATTCTTACAGCCTTTTTTTCAAGCCCCTCTTGGGCACAGCCATAGTGACTCCACTGGCTTACTTCTAGAAAGAAAAAGATTGCCATCATGAGAATGGCCCTTTTTTATCACCCAGTCAAACAAAAGACTTTGTATTTCAAGGGAGGCTGGTTTTCCTGTATTCTGTTTTCAGAGGCCATACAAATACATAAACATTCAAAATTACTGTTTGGCATAGTGCTTCAAGATACTCTTAATTTTCTCTTAGATTTTTTCTGTTTCTCTTGAGGAGCCAAAACCAGATCATTTGTTATTCTGAGTGCAGTAGATACCAAACTGATAAAGTCTTAGCCAAGAAACTTGCTGCTGTTATAGTCCGAACACAAATTTAAAGTAGTGTAAAGCATTTCATACTACTCTGCAACTGCAGAGTTTCAAGTAGATAAGTTCAACCTCTTCTCAAGTGTGTAACTATGACATTGTAGTTTTAAATACTCTTTTTTTCCTAGAATGAGTCCCTCAAGCCAGTTTTACACTATACATATAGAAATACTGGGAAGGCTAAAAAGGGGATGCTTCAGCTGAGTGCTGCCCAGAATTGCTCCTTTTGCCACAACATCGTAGTGGCTCAATAGATCACTGGGTCTGAATGTTGGCATGCTGAGGTCCCTCTGGTCTCTGCTTCTCCAAGCTCCCCATGAGAGAGCTGGTCAGTTCCTCTGTGCAAGGAATAGGACTGCGTTTTTGTGTTGAGCCCATCTCTTCAGAAGCCAGTTTAGATTTAACTGTGATTTAACAGTGTGTTCTTGTCACCAGCTTCTGGTCATCTGGAGTTAGATGTCAACCCACGTGGAAACCACTTACAACTTTTGGCCCTGCAGAAAAAAACACTCTTTTCTTTTTCTTTTTTTTTTTCCAGAAAGTCCTTTTATTCATCTAGAGAAAATGGAGAATGTGGTTGAGATGAAGTTAGGTGATACAGTCAGTATTCCTGTGAAGTTTAAAGGATATCCTCCTCCAGAGGCAAAATGGTAAGAATCTGGACAAAATGAATCTGAAAAGCTGAGCTACTGTTGGTTGAGGTAAATCTCTAAAGTATTCAAAACACTGTATTTTTTTTCTGTAGGTACAAAAATGGAAAAGTCATCAATGCAAATCATACAGTTAAGCTTGGCTACGCATTAGTTATCACCGATGCAACTGAGAAGGATGCTGGAAATTACACTGTTGTCCTTACAAACCCTACCAACAAGATGCAGAAGAGACATACATTCACCCTGCTTGTGAATGGTAAGTGATGTGCAGGGATTCCACCCTGTCATGTGTAAACATCATGTGTTACTGTTTGTAGGATTAATTACGCATCAGAGCTATGAAGCTTTAAACAGGGGCGGGGGCTTAGAGCAGAGCACTTAATGCTTAGCTGGGGGGATGAAAAGCTGGGGCTTCTCTCTTGGGCCTTGCTGCAGGATGTGCTGATAAAGAGGCTGCAGGCTTGTGTTGTTGTGGCGCTACATGGTGGGTGTGTTTTTGTTTTCTGCATGATATTTCTTTGCCTCCGTGTCCTGTCATTTTCCTGTCCTCCTTGCTCCCTGGTGCCTCCCCCACTCCACTCCATCCTGACCCTGGTCTGCCTCGCCCATCCTTCCTGCTCTATGCCGGCTGTCCCTCATCTTCTGGCCTGCCCCACACAGCCCTCCTCCTCTTCCTCCCCTCTGCTTCTCAGGAAACAGCCTTTCTCCTGTGCTTTGAAAACAGCAGGTCTTGGAAAGGGCAGTGAGGTTAAATTCTGAAGTGTAACAAACATTTAATAGCTGGGGATAGGGGCAAGACCTCAAGGGCTACCTTTTAAGCATGGGAGTAGAGAAGGGAGATCTCAATGGAGACATTAAGCATGGCATCTTGAGATCCTTATCCTCAAGGCATTGGGCAGGTTCAACACTTTTCATTGCATATTATTCCTTGGAGGTGCTCCCAGCTTCTATAGGAACAAAGTGACATGGGGTGTGTGTATACAGTGCCATTGGGAAGCCTTGTGGGAGGTGTAATATCCTGCTCTCTCTTCCAGTTCCCCCCCAGATAGGCGAGAACGCACTGATGGCCCCTGTTGACTCCTACAAGTACGGCTCAACGCAGGCACTCACCTGCACCATCTATGCTGTCCCACCACCTGCTGCTGTCCTGTGGTACTGGCAGCTGGAGGAGGAGTGCACCTTCAGCCCCCAGTGAGTGGCAGTATTGGGGCTGGGAGCTCACGGTGGTGTTGCTTTGTGTCTGGGCATCGAGGTGAGCTCAGCTGAGCTGGGCTGGCGGTTTGGAGCCTCCCTGTGCTATTATAAATACTGGACAGAGAGTGGTGGACGCTGAAGCCTTCAGCCCTAGGATTTGGTTTTGCTCCCTCTTAAGTCATGAGAGAGCTTTTGCTGATGACACCTGTAGGCTCAAAATGACTTCAATTGCCAACTAAGATGATTGTTGTACTCAATAGGCAGTCAGGCTCTGCTGACTCATGGACAGGGAGTTGAGAGACAGGGGCCACCTGTGGTGAGGAGCTGGCAATGCTGGCTTGTTGCCTTCAAGCCTTCAAGGACATCTTGAGCCATGATGGGTTTTAAATACAGCTATTTTTATTCCCCCACCCCAGTCAGCTCTCCCATTGGGCTCAGTCCCAAACACAGGAAACTTGCTGTTTATGCTAATTGCAGACCTTTGTGGTGGTTGTTTTCTCCTTATGCTCCAGCGCTGAGTGTGACAGTGCTCTTTATCTGTGTGAAAGTGTATCTCAAAGGAAGTGCACTGATTGATGTTGGGGAAAGATAGAGAGAGTGCCTGACTGAGATTCACGCAGCTTCCCTTATCTGGGTCTGCCATAAGCCCAGGTTTCCTTTAAAAAAAAAAAAAATCAAGAAAAAAAAAAGCATTCTTCTTTCCTGTTGTTGTTTTTAAAGAGATTTCCACAAGTTTCTTCCTTTGGTGCCTGGTTGTTTCCTACACAATGGCTACTGTCCTCAAGAAATTCTTGTAGGGAGTTCAGTGATTTCTATGTCTCTCTGTCTTCCTTTGAACTAAATTAACTCGAATCTTGCATTTATGAATGGAGGTTTGTTCCCAGAATAGCCGCTTCCCTCCAAGCATCCTGATGGAGCTGACACAGGCAGATTAATTAGGGAATTCACCTTTCAGCTTGGGGGCTTCTTGTTTTACAAAGCACAAAGGTCTTAGAAGGTTACAGGGTTGAATTTAATAGAAATATTTCGAGAAACATACTTTTTCCCACCAAAATGTAGGCTGTAGCCTGTGATCCATCTGATCTGTTGATCAGCGTCTTCATATTATAGGGAAAACACAAAAACACATTAGGAAAGGACTAATGTTTCCTGTGGACTAATATGTCTCTTCTCTTCTTGTCTCAGAAAAGTTCGCCTGGGAGGCAATCCATATGCATGCAGAAAATGGAAAGTGATCTCAGAGAGAAAGGGTGGGAATCAGGTTGAAATCAAACAGAGAGTTGTTACTATTGCTGGGAAAACAAAGGTGAGCAGATTTTCTTTTCTGTTGATTAGGAAAAACTAGATCTGTTCAGCAGTCAGAAGTGTATCACTAGAGATGGGAGTCTTTACGTAATGTTAAACTGGGGGATCTGGCCTCTGATCATATAAGCTCATATTGAAGCTAAGAGGTAGAGATGGACACTTGAATCTTTAGACACTTCCCCAAAGCAATTCTTCATTGTGAAGCTTGTTTACATTTCAGCACTTTTCTTTAAGGGGGGTGAGTTAGTTTTGTCAGTTAGTAAGAAAAAGCTAGGAAAACTAAAGATCAGAAAAGTAGTGGGTACAGTATTTATGGACATGAACACCATATCCTATTTTTTGTTGTTTTATTTAATCTGATTGTCATGTACTTAAGCATGTGAATATCAGTAAGGGACCGTATAGCCACTATACTATGGAGAGTGTTTCAGTCTGCAGAGCATTTTGCTGAGCTGTTGTGGTGTTCAGACTCAAAGGAACCTTAACACTGATGTGGTATGAAATTTCTTGTTTGTTCCCTTGTAGACTGTAAGCACCCTTGTGATTCAAGCAGCAAATGTATCTGCTTTGTACAGATGTATGGCTACTAACAGAGCTGGATCAAGTGAAAGAGTCATCTCCTTTCATGTGACCAGTAAGTACACCTTTCTGAGGAGTCATGTTAAATTAATGTTATTTTGTATTTCTTACTACTTAGACATGCTTCTACACTATTATCTGATTCTTGTCCTTTATAAAATCCTTTAATCTTATTGAAGGTTTTCCTAGAGCAGTTTTTAAAGTCACCAACTAACTTCAACCAAAGCATTGGTTCTGCTGGCATCAGTGGAGTGGCAGTCCCATGAAAATCGTACTAAGTGGGCACCAATACCCGAGAGTGATTGCTGTTGGGTTTCTGTAGTCTTTTAAAAGAGATAGAGAGAAATGTGGGGAGTTTCACAAAAGGAGCTGTGATATGCTGTAAAAGCTAAGGCTAAAATTTTCACAACTGCTGGCAAAGAGCTTCTGTCCTCTTGAAAATCAGTTCTCATATTCATGTATATTAAATCCATATCAAAAACAAGAGCTGTAAGATAATGTTAAGAATCAGCAGAAGTTTCTGTAGGAAGAACTGTATTAAGTAGACAAGACTTTCTTTAATCTATGTAAGTTTATTGCTTTTAATTAGATTGTACTCTTTACCTAAGTGATTAATTGATTTTTCATTGATTTCTTCCTTCATTTAAAAATAGACAAGATGAGGATAATACTGTATTTGTAAAAAGGCTTTTCAAACCCATGTTGGCAACAAAACATGCAGCCTCAGAAGAATTTATTTCTTTTCTATTTTTCTTAATGTGCAGGAGGTCTTGAAATTAATCTCCAGCCTCGGAGTCAACTGACAGAGAAGGATAACACGTCCTTACAGTGCACAGCTGATAAATTCACTTTTGAGAAGCTATCGTGGTACAAACTCAGCACTCATGTCTCACAGACACCTTTTGGAGGGCTGCCCATGCCTGTTTGCAAGAACCTGGATGCTCTGCAGAAGCTGAACGCGACTGTTTCAAATGTCAACGGTGAAAATGTCACCTTAGAACTCATCCTCCGTAACATCTCCCTCCAGGATGGAGGCGACTATGTTTGCATTGCTCAGGACAAAAAGGCTAAAACACAGCACTGCCTGGTGAAGCACCTCACTGTACAAGGTATGGATCTCTTGCTGTGAGCTATGATGAGCATGGCTGCAGGAAGAAACAACTCCAGGAGCACCAGGTTTTGGTGTAGATGTGCACTCAATTTTTTAAACAGATTTAGACCATTTGTTGTAAACAAAAGGGATGTTGGTTGGAGATGTCGATACCTGCTGAATGCAGGTCTGGGTCTTACCCAGATAGAAAGGACCAACCACTTTATCTGTATGAGTGAGGAAGCACTGTTTGTAGCACTGAGCTCTGCAAGGTGATGTTTGGCTTTTGCACAAATGGTGGCATGTATTTAGCTCAATAACTTCTCAGTTTTACTTTTCCCAGCACTTTTTTTCCCTACAGTTGTAAGTGCCTGTGTGTAATTATGGTATTAGTGCTACTGCATTTTGTCACTGAATCTTGGGTTGGAAGTAGCGTCTATAATTTAAAACTGCCATGAAATAACCCTAGAATTCAGGCGCAAGCAATAAAAGCTAGTAATCAATTAGCTTTTCACACAAATAATGATGACTTTGTTTGAGGACCTAGATGTCTGGTCTCATTAAGTAACTGTGGCGTTGATTCAGGAAAATGCCTACGCATGTTTATTGGCTGTCTTGAATGAATGCTTGATAGACAGGCAATGTCAGCATTCTCCTAATGAGCAAGACACAGAAGTGGGAGGGAAGCAATTTCTCACCTATCCCCCTTTGCATTGCAGCCCGAGTAGTTACAAAGTAAATGATACAAAGCTGCTAAAATTTTCTCAGATACTCTGATAGTCTTGTGTCATGTGGAAGATTAACTATGATTTTAATTTGAATTCTGTAGCAATTGATTTTATTGAAAAAAAATGAGACTTCATTACTGAGTCAAATGTGTAGTGCATCATCATCAGCTGTTACTGCAAAACTAGGTGCTTTTGAAAACCCATTGATTTAACCTTGTTTCCATACCAACAGAGCCCCTGGCACCCACGCTTGTAGGAAATCTGGAAAATCAAACAACCAACATTGGTGAAACCATAGAAGTGTCATGCACAGTAAATGGCGTTCCTCCTCCAAACATCACATGGTTTAAAAATAGTGAAACACTTTTTGAAGATTCAGGTGAGGAACTTTTCTTTTGTTATGGATTTTCTGTCACTTAAGGGCTGGCTTTCCATAGAATCATAGAATCACAAGGTTGGAAAAGACCTACAAGAACATCCAGTCCAACAGTCCTCCCTTTACTATACCTACAGAAAACCACTACACCATATCTCGTAGATACCTATCCAGACACCAATTAATTTTAATCTCAAGGTTTCATTTTGCATTGTTATCACAAACCAACATAAGAACTACCGAACTGAGTACAATGATTTTTATTTTTTCCTAGGAATTGTTTTGAAAGATGGAAACAAAACTCTAACTATACGTAGAGTTAGGAAAGAAGATGGAGGGCTGTACACCTGCCTTGCCTGCAATATTCTTGGATGCAAAAAAGCAGAGGCTTTTTTTTCAGTGCAAGGTCAGTATCTGCTTATTTCCAGTTTGTGCATGAACTTGTTATCATCATCAAAATAGGAAAAAGAGTGAAGTCTGTGCACACTGTTGTGACTGCTGTCCCATTTTCTTGATAGAAACAGGTAGTGTTTTGTGGTTAGGAAACTCCAGGCTCTGTTTACCAAGCTCAAAATTGTTTGTGAGACCCATTTCTCATTTGTAGCCCACCAAAATGCAGGGTGAGGTAGGAAATAATTAAACCTAACAAGAGATTAGTCTCCAGTCTGAGTAACTGGAACTGTGATGGACTTTGCACCAAAGGTTAGGATTCCGCAAGTAGAAACCTTCAAGTAAAAAGCTCATTGTGTTTGATACTAGTATATTTGTGAAAAGTAGTTACTGAATAATTCACTGATCTCTGTCTTATAAATGAGGATGGTTGTCTTTCTATTACGTTAGGGCAATTAAAGTACTATCCTGTATTTTCACAGCTCTCATTAGGATACTAATATGTATTAAGGGCAATAACATTTATGTGGGATGTTATCTGTAGCTGACGTTAATTTCAGCTGAGTTGGTAAATGTAGCTGAGGCATGTCTTAAAGGCCTGTAAAAGTCAGAAATCTGTGTGTTGCATAGTGCTTCTCTTCAAATAATGTGTAGTACAGCTCACTGGGATCATGAAATGGAGTGTGCTACTGTGTAGGAAAATGTGTGTGGTACAAAGGGTGACACTCAAGACCATGATGTGCAGAATGGGAACTGAAGAAAAGAGAGCTACTGCTCACATTAGATATCCAAGTATTGTTTTAAGTCCTCATTTCTACATGTTGCTGTAGAACCACATTTTTTATGACCCGGTTGAAGCATGAATAGAGATGTGTGAGAGAGTGCTCTCTGGGTTATTCTCAGCACGTTATTTACTATTTCTTAATACATAATTTTTCATTTGGGGTGCTCTGACACAACCATTTACTTTTAAAATATGAAATTTCACTTTGTATTGGTTGCTAATTATCCAGATTCTGCCCATGGAACAAAACTGATGCTAAGAAATTGTGTGACTGAAATAAGCAAAACATTCTAACATTAAACTCAAGCTTTTTGTTTCATTTTGCTTTCCTTGCTCCATGTTGCACTTTAAAAACAAACCTTCAGAACAAGAACCTCCATTCTGCGATTAAATAAATGAACAAAACCAATACGCTTCCAGCTATCACTCAGATATTCATTTATTTCTTCCCAGGCGCTGAAGAGAAAACAAATCTGGAGCTCATTATCCTTGTTGGCACTGCAGTGATTGCCATGTTCTTCTGGTTGCTTCTTGTAATCATCCTTCGGACCGTTAAGCGGGTAATGAAAAAATTCTTGTACTGTCCTATCAGCACTGGTCTTGCATGACAAATGAAAGCTGACTCGAATCCTATTGTGTTGTTTCTTTCCATTGTTCTTAAATCAACAGACACATATTTTTCTCTCCATGCTGTAACATTCTTGCCTGGAACTGAGGGCACAGAAATTTGGTTTTAATTGAACAGGCTTTCGTGAGAGAAAAAGTTCTTCAGCTGTTTTTGTTTATTTAAAAAAAGAAAAGAAAAAGTGCAAGTAATTACTGATGATCGCCCTCCCAGTGACTTCGTGTAGGGGAATGGTAGCCAGACATTTCTGGGAAATGGCAGAGCACTTCAGAGCGAGAAACTGGCACTTTGCAATATCTCCACCAAAAAACCTATGCATTTACAACTAACGCCATTTTTCCAGGCCAATGGAGGTGACATGAAGACTGGGTACTTGTCAATCATCATGGATCCTGATGAAGTCCCCATAGATGAGCACTGCGAGCGGCTTCCATATGATGCCAGCAAGTGGGAGTTTCCCAGAGACCGACTGAAGCTAGGTGCGTCTTCCCTGCACAGGCCATTATATGACCCTGCAGTTAGCCTTGCACTAGAAGGGGCTTCAGGGTGGTAATGGGACTGCCCTGATGCACAGCCTGCTGGGAGCGCTCCAAACTCCCACAGGATCTAATACAACCTCTCCCCACTGTCAGTCCTCTGTTAATTTCTCATATAGAAATTCAGTTTGCTGTTTATTCTGTATCTTTTGACCACTGTACCAGGCAAATTAATCTGTCTATTCTCACTTCAAGGTAAACCTCTTGGGCGTGGAGCTTTTGGCCAAGTCATAGAAGCTGATGCTTTTGGGATTGACAAAACTGCTACCTGCAGAACTGTGGCAGTCAAAATGCTTAAAGGTAAAAAATACAACTAAGACTTCACCTTGAATGCACTATATATGGATATTGCCAATCTTGTGACCAGCAAAGATAAAAATGAACCAAAAACAATCAAAGCACTCATACCAATAGTGTATTAAAATTTATCTTAACAGTTGGTGTAAACACATACCTTTGCCTTATCAGTAATTGGAGTAACACAACTGTGGTTTTATAGCCATTGCTTTTTAGACTTACCCACATTAATAAGATAAATGTTTTCAAGTGTCCATATTTTCTGGATGCAGCCTGACTGGGTGGCTCTCTACAGGCTTTAGACATGTTCCAAAATGACGAGCAGTTATGAGAAGCTGAAACAACAAAATAGGGTTCCCTGCATCCAGGGGCTGTATCCCACCCTCTGCTGTGATGGAGGTGGATGGGAAAGCAGGCAGGTTTCTGACTGTACAGTATGAGCAGTTGCAGAGCTTCTAGCTGTAGTCAGCTGCATGGGCTGGCTGCTGGGGTCAAATGGCAGAGTACCAGTTGTTCAAAAGCTCTGGGGAAAAAAAGGGTATTTGACAATATTGTTAGTGTCTCTTGCTGCCCTTGGCAAATTTTGCTCAAAAGTAGAGCAAAGCCAACCTTGTAGTGTGTATGCCTAATTTCCATCAGTGTCCTACAGCAGAGCTGATCCAGGATGCCAGCCAACAAGACTTCTCACTAAAGAAGATGGAAAAATAATGGTGGAGAAGGTAGAGAGGAGGAGAACCTTTCTGTCTGTGATGCTCCTGATCTTTATTGTTTTACCTCTGCAGAGGGTGCAACTCACAGTGAGCACAGAGCACTTATGTCCGAGCTGAAGATCCTCATTCACATTGGTCATCATCTCAATGTTGTCAATTTACTTGGAGCCTGCACAAAGCCAGGAGGTGAGTAACTTCTCAGTTTCTGCCATTTCTACTGCCTTGATTATTGGGTTTCAAAATTAAGGTTAGAAGAAATTGCCCCCCTTTCTTTGTTTGTTTGTTTTTTCAATTCCTGGTAAATGTAGCAGATCCAGAGAGGGGATAAGAGCTCAAAGCCCTGTGTAGTATGTACACTCCATCTCTTGTTCAGTTTTGTGAAGCCTTCAACACTCCTGTTCTCTCACTTCACTTTTCAGTACCTCATATCCACTTTCACAGTGGATGCCTTGCATATAACCGGGTCTGGGTCTGAGTCTAGTAGGAGATTTCACAAATTGGTCTTATTCTTGCCATCAGCTACAGTGCAATTGCAAGTTATGGCTTCCCTCCTTGGCTTTGGACAGGGGGTGGGTGCATCTGTGTGTGAGTGGGAGGGGAGGTTGCATTTTGAAGTCCAGCTCTGGGTGCATGAACCTACTTGACTTTATAATCTAGGACAGATGTTTCATTTAGCAAATTCAGCACTGAATGCTAATTTGGAAGAAATTCAGTGTGGAGTAAGTCAGTAATAATTTTTCAGGAAAGCTGAACTGTTGATTTACCGTGTGATCAGAATTTAATTTGTAAAGTTCCATGAAAAAAGTGCAGTAGTTGAAGGAAACATAATCCATAAATATTTCTTTCTTTGTTTATTCCACAACAAAATTGATATGTGCAATATTTGGAACTTAGGGTGGAAATCTGTCATTGTAATAAATGCTTATAGGAGCACAAAATACCGCATTTTGATTGTAGATTAAAGCATCTGTATTTGAAACTGAGTTCCTGATTTAAGTTGTTAGGGCTTAAACTACCCAGACATTTATGGAATCCTAGAATCACAGAATCATAGAATGGTTTGGGTTGGAAGGGACCTTTAAGGTCATCTAGTTCCAGACCCCTACCTATAGAGGCAGTGACACCTCCCATTAGGTCAGGTATATACATCCACCTTATCTTGCAGCATGATCTGTGGTTAGAAAAACAGCATTTCAAAAACCATTTTACTACTTTCTCAGAGTATTTGAAGGTACTAGTAATAAAAAGCTTCAATCAAAAGCAGGGCAATTATTAATCTTCCACTGGACAAAAGAGGAGAAGATCACACTAAATAATTGCTTTGTATGTTATGCAGGCCCACTCATGGTGATTGTGGAATACTGCAAGTTTGGAAATCTCTCGGCATATCTACGGAGCAAGAGGAGTGAATTTATCCCATACAAGGTGCAGTATAGTGTTTGATTTGGTGTTTAATTTCCACACACAATTTGTCTGTTTCTTAGCGAGAATGCCGTGGCAGTTCTTGAGGACACTGGCTATTCATTGCTTCTCATGGGAATGAGAGATGACAAAGACATCAGAGGTCATCTGGTTTTTCCCCTGGCCCCTGAAATGTTGCTATTTTGTTATTGTTAGCTTAAAATGTGCAAAGGAACTGGGCTTCCAGTATTTCCCTTGGCAGATTGTTCTACACTTGGCTGTATCTGTCAGGAAGTTTTTTTCTGATTATCAGCCTGAATTTTTTCCTTTCTTAGTTAGGCTCCAGACCACCTTAAATAACTGCACTCCCTGCTTAGTGTATATATCCATCATATCCATACATATCTTTTATTGTGTAATTATCCTTTCCACTTTCCCCTTGCCTCATTGCTGAACCAGACTACCCACATTTTGTGCTGTTAATCATGTTGTATAAATGATGCATCCCATGAGTTTTTTGCTGAGTTTTTCACCTTCCAAATCATTTACAAAGAAGAGCTCTCATCACAACACTTCATATTTGCATCCTGCTTTAAAGAAGGGGGAGGATGGAGGTTGGCATTTCCGAGGTCGTTTCTGTACACCTCTGCAAGGAGGTCTGATTTCTGGGAAGGGATGCAGCATTCATCCACTCCGAGGGTCAGATGCCAGCTGAAGAGCATGGCTGTAGGTGCCCAATTCTGGAAACATGCCTGAGACTCTACCCTTTTTTGCCCACAGCCAAGAGAAAGGCCGCTCAGTGCTCTGCAGCGCTGATAGATCTGTTCTTCAGTCTTCTTGCAGTTGCTGTGTTCAGATCAGAGCTTCTTTAATTTGTTTGTCAGTTCTCCAGAGCGTTATTTTTCTTCATCCTTGGAGTCATTGTTTACTATTTCATATTGGCAAAGGCAGTTTGCTGCATCCTTTTGCGAGGTAAAAAAGATAAACATCTAAGGGAACTCGAGGAAAGAGGCAAGGTTTCACAAGAGTGATGATCCTTGCTCACCAAAATAATAGGGATGGGAATCGGCAACAGGAAAATACAGCACTGCCATGGGAGCAAAGTAACCAGACTGAACCAGACTGAGAAAATGGAACAGTAGTGGAGCAAGTCTGCAGGTCTTGCATCTTATCCAGGGTAATTTGGTGGCTCTCTGGTAGAAGGTGATAAATCAGATTTTGAGGGCAGCTAGGGTTTTGGCACAGGTGTAGAAGTTTAGTCAAATGGTTTTTGCAGCAACAGAAATTAATGCAATAGTGATGCAGTAGGAGATTCAGCAGCACATTTGCTTTGTGATTGGAGGGGACAGGGACTTGGTAGTAGGCTGTGAAAGCCAGATTCCTGATACTTGTCCAAATAGGTTTCTTCTAAACAGTGTTGAGCTGGCAGTGAGGGGCAGCTGGGAGGCCACGGGAGCAGGCTGTGTGGTGCTGTGAGGGGGCTCATGATGTGGGCTATAGAGAACTTTGTTGCCTCTCTTGGAGAAGCTTTCTACAATTTCTGTTTCTGATTTCTCCCACTTTCTCTGTCCTTTTCAGATGAAAAGTGCCAGGTTTCGGCAAGGTAAGGAGAACTACACTGGGGACATTTCCACAGACCTGAAGCAACGGTTGGACAGCATCACGAGCAGCCAGAGCTCCACAAGTTCTGGGTTTGTGGAAGAGCGATCCCTGAGTGACGTGGAAGAGGAGGATGGTAGGATATGTTTTCTCCTGGTTTTGGAAGAGGCTGATGAGGGGCATCAGGGAAGGGGTGTTTTCCAAATCTCCCTCAAAGCTGTGCGCAAAATATTTCTTGGATGACAAAAATTTGTTGAGCTGTGGAGCATGGCAGTTCAGCATTCCAGAACCCTCAGCCCATTCCCATTCCAGGTTAGAAGGGATGAATTTTTTAGTGCACTGCATTCTGGAGATCTGCCTATTTAGCATCCCAGTGTCTTCAGGAAAAATCAGAGGACACAACTTCCAAAGGCAGAGCAAAGAGGATGCACCAGAAAGCTAAATGAATTTCCTCAATGTTTACCCAGAAGTTAAATACCATGAAAAACCATCTGCTTTGCTGCTTATTCTCGGAGAAGTTGGTTTGCCTTCCCTGTGTGCAGGTGGTCCACCAGGAACAGGAAACCTGAATTTTCCGCTCATTCAAAGCCTCCCTTGGTTATACATACCCTCTTCAACAGTTCCACATTTGCCATCTTCTCTTTTGGCAGCAGTAGTGCAGAGTGCTCAGTGCTGCCCAAGTGTTTCAGGGAGCGTTCACTTCAGAAAGTAGTGGGATCAGACTACTAAAGAGGGAAGCCATAGCTCAACTCTCCATGTCTTGACTGATACTTGAAAATCATGCAATGCAAAGAAAAATATCAGTATATTAATAGTGAGATTGTTTTTGCTGTTAAATTTGATCTTAATAAGTAATGTCAGGCCATCTTCATTATGCACTTCTACACCACTTTGGTCCTTTGCAGACATCTCTGGAGTGAACACTGAGTCTTTGAGCTGAAATGTTGTAGAAGTGTCTAGGCCTAAAGTAGGCCTTGAGATGAGGGTTTTAGTCAACGGAGTTGTAGTTTGTGGCAGATTTCTTCTAAAAATCTAGAGCTCTGTGAGGAACTTGGAATACTTCTATCAGCAGGAACTAAGTGTTGAGGTATCTTCATTGGATACTTAAGTATGTTATTCCTCAGGGTTACTAGAAGATGAGGTTAGGTTTATTCTACCCAAAATTAGCAGTGTTTTTGGCCAAACTTGAGTCTTTCTCCCTGTGGCATATTGCTTCCCCATAAGGACTAGGTGGGGCCTTCTCATCAGTTTCCAAAGTCATCTGCTGAAACCACAGCAAGCCTTTCCTGTCCTAGGAGCTTGTGAGCTAGGGTCTTTGGTTGTTTTTCTTTTGTGATTGTTTCACAGATCTTTCCACTGGTGAGAACTCTGCAAGTAAGCAAGGAGGCCTGGGGCAAAACTCATCATCTGAAAGTTTAATTTTCACAGGTCTAGTTTGGTTTCTAGTGCTGATTATACAGCCAAGAAAGAAGAGCTTGATTTGCTTTTCCAGTTTACAGTGACATGAGGTTAAGATGAATGTTTACCTAAGAAGCAGTTATGGGTAAATTCAGTGACAAAGGGCATTCCTGACTGTTGTCTGATGCTTTGCAGCTGGTTCTGAAGACCTTTGCAAGAACCCCTTGACCATGGAGGACCTCATCTGTTATAGCTTCCAGGTGGCAAGAGGAATGGAGTTCTTGGCTTCACGCAAAGTAAGGAACTTCTCAGGAAGAATGGCATGTTATTTATTTGACTGTAGGAAATAGTGCTGTAGGTCTATAGAAGGAAACAGTGTGTTCATCTTTGGACTGGCAGTCATCCGCAACATTTTCTTTTTGCCCTAAGAGATATCCAAATCATAAATATTACAAACTGAAACAACCCATATGTTTATTGACACCAGTGTTAGTGACCTGTGTAAGGTTTGTGGGTCACTGATTCATAGAAGAATGATTAAGTAGTTGGTGGAAAGGAGCTGACATATGAGGATGACTGAAGGAATTAAGGACAAATCCCTGGAAAACGGCACTAAGCTAGAGTAAAAGATCTTGCTTTGAGGAAATTGTCTGTGACTTGTGCATTGGGATTGGAAAGACAGTGCTAGGAGAGAGGATGCTCATCTCTGAAACTTTGTGAATGTATTTGATGAGTCTCTTAGCGATCAATTAGTACCCTAGGGGCTAATAGCATCTCAATTACAATTTAACCTTATATAAGTCCATCTCTTTGATTTGATCTTAAATATATATAGAACATGTTTCAAAGGATGTAAATGCCAGTAAGAGTGAGTAATTGATCACAGTGTTACAGAAACAAAGTTGCTTAGAAATAAGGAAAGGAAATAGAAGAAAGAAGTGTAGGTGTGCAGTGCAGTCATCAGAGCCTTTTCTAAAAAAGTTCCTTTATCTACCCTTATATATTCTGGTTGATGTATGTATGTAAAATTATGTCTTTCCTCTATCTGTATTTCTAGTCCATACTAGAAGCAAATCTGCAGCCACTTCCAGAACATAGCTTTTTTTTTTTTTTTACTTTGAGCTATCAAGGCTTGAATTATAAAGTCCTTGGGTTGTTGGTTAAGCTTTCATCGCATAGGTAAAAGCACAGGCTTTTTTTTCTCCAGCCAGTATTAGTTTGTGTTGGAATCAAATTGGCATTTTAGAGTTGTATGTTTTTCAGAGGGAGAATGGAGTATAGAGATTTTAGTGAACTTTAGTACATCTAAAGATAATCAGATCTGAACCTGTTTTGTGTCAGCTTTTTGGGATAAATAATTAGATAACTTCAAAGGACCTCTTTGCGTAGTGGATAAACAGATGTATGTTTGGACTTGGGAACACAAGTATTCCTGAGCCAAATCAGTTGTGACCATCAAAAAGGCACTTAAAATCAGTAACTGTTAATGCTGAGGTTTCTTTTTCTTGAGAGGTTTTAAGAATTATCTGCCCTTTGAGGGTAGGAGAGCACATATGTGAAAGAGATCAGCCCCATGGACAGAGCTGTGACAACAGGCAGTGCTTGAAGTTGTTTACTTCTCTTTGCAGTGCATCCACAGGGACCTGGCTGCTCGTAATATCCTCTTGTCAGACAATAACGTGGTCAAAATCTGTGATTTTGGCTTGGCTCGAGACATCTACAAAGACCCAGATTACGTCAGAAAAGGAGATGTAAGTTTCAGACTCTCTGTTTGAGAGAGAGTTAATGTGAAGTCAGAACTCAAACCCTTAAATGGGTGTTTAGAAAATCAGTCTTTTGCTGAGCCGTGATATATATATATTTTTAAATTAAATGTTTTCAGGCTAGGCTACCACTAAAATGGATGGCACCAGAAACCATTTTTGATAGAGTCTATACCATTCAGAGTGATGTGTGGTCATTTGGAGTTCTGCTGTGGGAAATATTTTCATTAGGTGAGTCACTTTAATTTCATTGACCGTCTTAAGATTTAAACAACAGACTGTTGAAGAAAATAGTCAAAATGTTCTTGGATTCTCTTCAGTATTTTTTACTTGAAGATTTCATGTTTATTTTCTCCATCAAAGTGAAATACTCAAATTTCCTTAAAATGCAAATGTAGGAACATGGACTTAAATGCATCTTCCTGTGATTTCAGTATGTGATTATGTGCCTCATTTACTCATTCACTTGCTTTTGCCATTGTAAATATAATTTGTTTGCACATCCAAATGTACTGAACTACCTTATTAACTCAGGCCACAGTGAATTGTTAGAAATTGTTAGAAATTGTTAGAAATGTGTTAGAAAATTCATTCCAGAAATTGAGAATCTAATGCATTAAAATTACCCTTGCTCTCATTTTAGGTGCATCACCATACCCTGGAGTAAAAATTGATGAGGAATTTTGCAGAAGACTGAAGGAAGGAACAAGAATGAGAGCACCAGACTATACAACACCAGAAATGTAAGAAACCATTATTTCAGCTGCCACAGTGATCCCACAATAATAGCTGGTGTTTAAGAAAGTAGAAGGTTCTGTTTTCTTTATGCTGGCATTTCATTGGGCTTGTCCTTGTAGGTACCAAACTATGTTGGATTGTTGGCATGGGGATCCTAAACAGAGACCGACTTTTTCAGAGCTGGTGGAGCACCTGGGCAATTTACTGCAAGCCAACGTCCGTCAGGTATGTGAAATATTCTGATTACTAAAACTACCAGCAAAACACCATCTGGCTCATTAGCCACCACAAAATGCCACAGATGAGTACTAGGGCTGTGGGAGAACCCATTCTTCCACTTCTAGCCAGCAGCTGGGACAACTGGCAGAGAAGAATGATTTGATAGAGGGAAAAGGTCACTGAAGTCTGTCAACATGACCAAAATGCACATTGCCCTGGCCAGCAAGGGTTTCCCATATTGCCACTGGTATCGCTACATCGCTGTTGTGTATGTGTCACATAATAATCCAAAAGAAATTAATGAAAAAAAAAAATTAGAGAAGACTTGTAATCTACTCAAGGACTTCTTATGGGACTATAAGTGGATATACAGTACTAAAGGATGCATAATTCCATGTAGAAAATGTACTGGTTTTGCTCTATTTCATTCTTCTTTTGTTTACTTCTTACACGTAATTTAGTCCTTACATGCAATAGTACAGTTCAATCTCATCTTCAATTTAAGGTTGTTTTTCTTCAGATTCATGCATTTTGTGTTATTAGGACACAAAAATTACTAAAAATTATGCATTTTATTTCAAAGACATCAAGAAAAATTCTATTTACACATATTTTACAGTACATCATATAAAATTCTCTTTTTTTTTGTCAGAAACTACTTGGCAGTAGCTCTACATTTCCTTTTTTTAAAATATATCTGCTCCTACAAAGGTATTGTAATTCTCACAGTTTAATAAAACATATATCTACTGTGCTGATGTGTTCTCCACATATATTTGTGAAACTGTGTTTCTCTATAGCTTTTTTCATTTATGTGTGTTTTTTCACTGCATTCTACAGGATGGTAAAGACTACGTTGTCCTTCCTTTGTCAGTATCGCTGAATATGGAAGAGGATTCGGGCCTCTCTCTCCCAACTTCACCTGCTTCCTGTAAGGAGGAAGAGGAAGTCTGTGATCCTAAATTCCATTATGACAACACAGCAGGAATTAGGTATTTTATATGATCGGCATCCTACTGGGGCCCCAGGGCAGTTTTTGTTCGTGTTGGGGGAAGGGAAAATGAAAGGAAGAGACTTCAGCTGCTCTGGTCCATATTTAACCTCCTCCATAGGGATATAAATGAATCTGTAGAGTTTCTGTAGGCAAAAACTAGTTTCTTACTAAAAAAAAAAAAAAAAAAAGGAAAGAAAGAAAGAAAGAAAGAAAGAAAGAAAGAAAGAAAGAAAGAAAGAAAGAAAGAAAGAAAGAAAGAAAGAAAGAAAGAAAGAAAGAAAGAAAGAAAGAAAGAAAGAAAGAGTATTGTTAGATTTTAAGAAATAGAATAAAATTGTACTGACCCAAAACAGGTGTGCTCAAATACTAACAGTAATAGATCTGTCAATAAGACTATTGGGCTAGATGATCTTTTTCAACCTTGGTGATTCAATGGTTCTATTCTGTCTGGCATTTCTCCTCCTAAACTGGAATGTTGGTAAATAGCTCATGAACTGATAGCTAAGGGGAACTTGAGGTAAACTGAGGTTTGTCCACTACTTGCTTCTGTTGCACTGCAGAAGCATCCACAGTAAACCTGTAAGGATAGGCACTGTTGAGTATCGTAGCAGGGGTAAGTCCCCAAGCAATGAGTAATGCACTTAATAGTAAAGCACTTAAACAGGGGCTTATGCTGGATCTTGTGAGAACCTTGGGCATGGGGGGCCATGGAGATTTCATTCCATAGTATGTAAGGGAGAATGTCACACTTGTTTTCCACTTCTGACACTTCTTATATGGCTTTTCCTGATCCCTACTTCCTGTTATGAACAGATGTAAAATCTCTCTATCAAACTTTTGATAGAGTTTAGCACCTCCTTTCTCTACAGTGTGACAGAAGTAATGAGAAAGCACTTGTGAGAAGCAAAATGGGGAACGTAAGACTTGGAACATAAGACTTGTTTTGAGTCTTTGTTTCTCTGTTATCTGAAAAAGGATTCTGTAGACATGGCTCTTACTTTTCATGTAGTAGTGAAGATTGTTCTGTTCAATAATGTCTCTTTTACTCTCCACAAAAATAGTAGCTATGTGGAGCAGTCTTTGAATCAAAGCTGGAGGAGGAGAGGCAAGCATAGGGAAAACAGAGAATTTTAAAGAATATTTGGGGCTAATTAAAATCAACAGGAGACTGGCAGGACTTGGCATATCTAAACTCAAAGCTGGGAAATGGGATGAGTGATGCCTTGTATTGCCTTCAGCTTTGCACAAGTATGTGCAGGTTTCTCTTCTAACTCCATAGTGCCCAGAGTGTGTTTTTCTCCATTGGCTGTCAGGAACATAAATTGGAGCTATTTAACTGAGACAACATCCATTTTATCCCAGATCCACTTAGAGAGTAAGGCTGTTGTGTTTGCTTTATTAGTACCTCCATGAAACTCCAGTTTTTCTATTTGTTATTTTTTGGTCTAATATTTTTTATGGATGTCATCCTGACCAAAGGGCTTCTTTTGGAGGAGAGCCTTCAGGAGAGATGCAGCCCTGCCTGTGCCGATCCCCATGGTTTAAGGGCGTCAGTCTGCTGAGTCTGCTGTTGTTGTCCTGGGTCCAGGCAGGGGTCCCAGAAGTTCAACCCAAAGAAAGAGACACATGTCTGTGTTCCAGGCTCCTCTGTTTATTATACTTCTGAGCAAAGCTTGCAGGAAGTGAAGCCCTCCAGTGTAACTGAGGAAAGGAGCTGTTTTTTCAAAGCTGTTTCTTAGAATTTGCTCAGAGATCAAGGCTGTCAGGAGCAGGAGGTCAGAAACTTGCCACTTGTTAGGCAGTTTGTCCTTTTCAATAAATGGATATTTTGAGGTTTGCATAATATGTTTTGACAGAAGGATTAATTTCTCTGTAGAGAGATAAAAGGATTCTGATATCACTGTGCTGTTTTCAGCCCAGTTGTGGATAGTGGATGCAAAGCGATTGTTTTTGTTTTCTTTTCAGTCAGTACCGACAAGGTAGCAAAAGAAAAAGCCGACCCGTGAGTGTGAAAACATTTGAAGATATCCCATTGGTGACCACTGTAAAAGTTGTTCAGGAGGTGAGACTGTCTGTTTTTTCTATGTTTTTTCCTTTTATTGATGTGTGTTATTTTTTTTTCTTATTTTTAATCCCCTTTCCATTTAATGCATTTTAACCACTTTTATAGGAAAACCAGACAGACAGTGGGATGGTTCTTGCATCTGAAGAGCTAAAGACTCTGGAAGAGCAAGATAAACAAGTCAAAATACCCTTCAGGTAAGGCTCAGGCTGCAAATAGGATTGAATATGGATTTTTTCTTGTAGTGATTCAGAGCACTGATAGGTTTGTAGATTTTGTTAAAATACAAAAACTTTTCTTACTGAATTCTTAAAACCACACAAAGAAAAGTTTTTCATTGTATATCTGGCCATCTGCATTTTGTACCAAGAGAGGGAAGGTAGCACAACATAGAAGGGACTTGTATTTACCAGCTGCAAAAGCATCAACCACCCCTTGAAGGAACTGAGCCAGTACACACAACTGGGATGACAAAGAGCTCTTTTTTGTTATTCTTTCTTTCTTTCTTCTGAAACCAGCTCTTGAGATTTCAGGATGTACCTGGGTGTATTTTCAGAGCATTGTACAGGGATTCAATTGTGCAGTTCACAGGAAATACAGTGGCATTCATCTGACTTATGCTTTCTGAGAGCTTCTCAGAGGAATTATTTCATACAAACAAAGGTGTATAGCAGTCATGATTGCACTGTGGCTGTACTGAACAAAACATACCCAGGTTTTATCTCCATTTCATCTACAGTTGCAATCTAACTCCCTACTATCATAAAATTAGATATTTTTCATTCATTAGGGTTAGTTAGGGCATATAAAAAAGTTTCTCTTTGTAATCAAACACACATTTAAAAGGGCTTAAAGCCAGTTTCATTGAATTCACTGTTTTGCTTTTGTTGTCGCTGTGATGTGAAGCAGTTACCCACAGGAGTCACCCACTTTGTCTTCCAGAAGACAAATCTGCTTCTCTCTGACTTGACCTATCTGTTATTTTTGCAGCACACTGGCGCCCAGCAAAAGCAATGAGTCTGTCATGTCCGAGGCATCCAACCAGACAAGTGGCTACCAGTCGGGGTACCACTCAGACGACATGGACAACATGGTCTGTTCCAGTGAGGACACAGAACTCTTGTGTGCCCAGGAGGCCTCCCCCACGCTGCCCCGTGCGCATGGCCTGGCATATGACAGCCCTGCGCCTGTTGCGTCCCTGCCACTCTAAGCCGAAACCAGTGGCTCCAGGTCCCCTGGGATGTGCCTTCCTTGCCTTGGCTGGTGGTATTCACATTTGGTGTGTGCAGAGACTGCGGCTGTGGGCCTAGGGAAAGACATTTATTTTTTCAGGAAGAGGATACAGAAGCATCTTGCAGCCCCAAGGCAGTGCCAGGCTGTGAGGTGCATTCCTCCAAAGACTCTTGTGGCTGAGGATGGGAAGCCATGGCTGCGGTGTGTGAATGCAGTGCCAACTCTATGACAGAAGCAGTGTAATGGCCTTTAGGACCTCGGTGGCAGGCCGAGCCCAACATGGACAGTGGCATGGCGTTCAGCTCAACTGTTGCTAATTGTACGAAATAATGACACAGGCCTGCTCTTTTGTTTTTCCCGGCTGGACTCCAGGAAGGAAACGGCACAGCACTGGCTTCTTGTTTCTCAGAGTTATCCCGTGCCTGCACCTCCACAAACTATAAAAGGAACCTCCAGCTCAAGGCTCTGGCACTCACCAATAGCCTAAGGCTAAACATAGGCTGGGCTAAATATAGGTGGGAGAGGTGATCTCTGTCTTTTGTGGAGAAAAATGTTGCTGTACTAAACCCTGTGATCTCCATTTCCTTGGGGAAGATGTACTTGGTGAGATTCGTTAGGAGAAACAGTGTGATGATGGAACATGGGTGCATGGGGCATGTTTGCCATGGTGATGTCTCTGCCCACACCCTCCCAAGCCTCCTTAGTTCTTGCCAAGCTCCTGATCACCTGTGAGCTAGTCAGGGGTGCTGCAGAAAATTCTCCTCTGAACTGCCACTGGGGCAGAGATAGAGAGGGAGGGTTCATTTACTTTGGGACCATAGACAGCCCTTTGGTCTTGATGGGTTATCCGAAAGCCACTCT
Organism: Coturnix japonica; assembly: GCF_054131305.1. NCBI lineage: Eukaryota > Metazoa > Chordata > Aves > Galliformes > Phasianidae > Coturnix > Coturnix japonica. Next base: position 67,291,262 of record NC_140666.1, read on the forward strand.
GCCTTCTCTTCTCATTCCTCTTCCCCAGGTGTAAGCCACATCTGTCACTGACAAACTCAAAGTTTGTTTGCACCAGCAGAGATTGTGATTTATGTAGTCGTGGGAATCTGTGATTGATTTCATGGCAGCTCCAATCTTCTCCAAGTGGTGAGATTGTAGTTGATGGACAACTTCTTACTGTGCTCTTGTAGTCCCAGAACACTATTGATAGACACAATGCAAACTGCAAGGTTTTAAAATGTAAAGCTATTTCTACTGAGTTCTTTTTTGTATTTTTATATTGTTGGGTTATTTTGTTTGTTTGTACTTACTATAAAGTCAGATGCTGGGAACCATGGATATAAGGCAAATACAGTATTTATAGCCTACTTATGTAGAAATAAATGTAATATATTAAAATATAAATATATATATTATATAATGGATATTGTACTATTCACATTTTATATCAGTGTTCTGTAGCATCATGAGGGTCACAACATTTTTAATAGATAAAGCTTTTCATTTTATTATAAGAGACTGAAAACAGAGGTGGGGGGTACAGGTAAATTTTCTCTTGCCTGTATTTACTTATATCCTGACTATTGACAGGGAAACTTATCAAGTACTAGTTATCTTAAGTGCCACTTAACAAATCTAGATATTTCTGCCATTGTACAGGTCTATGAACACTTCTGTGGGTACCTGTAGTAAAGAAACTTCAGTAATTTTTAATGGTTGGAAGTAACTGCATTTAAAGAATGGCTCGTAGGAGAAGACTGCTTATACAGCCTGATTCTCCTCTGAGTTTATAGAGCTCAGTTAAGGAATGGTTGATCCAATTGTATTGTGGCTGTTGCCTGAGGAGTAGCAGTTTACCTTAAAGCCTTATTTGATTTTTTCCCACTTGTCTTTCTTCCGTCTCACTTGCAGCTGAAATGTTGCCCCCTGCTCTTATGTAACCATGCATTGATTAATTTTGAATCCATACTTAAACCTGCTACCTTTTCACTCTGTTTTCTGCTTTTTGACTTTCTCTTCTGTCCCGTGCACACCTGCATTCTGAGTTTGACCACTGTTAAGGCACTAGGACTCCAAGAATCATAACAGTTTATGTTAAGAAATGCACAAGAGAAATTAAGCAACAGCATCAGACTTGAACTCTCCTTCTCTTCATTGTGGTTTGAAATATGACCTTTGTAAACTACTGCACAATGTGATCACTAGCCCAACAAGTGGGAGATATCACCAGTAAACTCTACCAGGGCTGCATGCAGGGTAAATACCTTCTCTGTACTAGATGAATGCTCCAACTACATAGCTGTGGGCATCCAGTTTCAGGTATTTCTCCATTACTCTTCTTGGAGCTAAAGCATTTTACAGCTGAGAAAACAAGAGCTGGGAGATCAGACAGCAAAAGAAGTGAGATGCTGCTCAGTTTTGCTGTGAGGGCTCCTAAGAAGGATGTGAGTTTTCATGTGAGTATTTGACATTTATTTTCATTGCCAGGCAATATTCTGGCCAGGAGGATAGGTAATGTTGCATTCCTCAACATCCTATCTCTCCTCCCAGTATTCTTCAGCATTTTTAATTCTAACTGTTACTATATGCTGATGTAACCACATGATGGAAATTCCTCACACAGAGGTACAAATGGAGACAGTCATCAGTGTTCATCTGCTCCAGATCTGAAGCTCCCTGAAGTTTGAAATGTTAAGCTTAGGTGTTTAAATCTTTTAGTTTTGGTTTCTCTCCAGCATGGTGCTACACAAGATACGTGCCACATGTATATAATCATGTGCTTCCCTGTGTGTTTGTAGTACCTGTAAAATGCATCCACTGTGATGCAGACTGATGAAGTTGTAACAGAGCCATTCTACTTAATGAGCTTTCATTTACAGTGCTTGGGAAATCTGGGAACAGGCACACACCTGGTTTAGGAAAGGAAATTGGCTTTTTAAATAAAAATCATATAGTTTCAAAAGCAAGCAAAGCTTCTATAAATATGTCCGTATATTTGGCACCCAGTTCCACAATTCTTTTCTTAGACCATGGCTTTTACATCCTTGAAAACACCTGGACTTTTTGTTGTATTCTGAATACAGCACATTCAGCTAAACTCCAGACAGGCTACATGTGTCCTGGTGGATGTTTTACATTCCAAAATGGCTGTTTTCAATGAAGCAACAGAAACAGTGCACATTTGCAAATGCTTCACAAACCTGTTCTTGGCTCTATCTCCATTCTGCAGCTATGCAGCATTGGTTCAGTATCCTTACCCATCAAGTGCATGGCAGATTCCATCTTGGACTTGAGCCCTGTGAGCTGCAAACTGAAGAGACATTTGTGAGATTAGCGATGCAAATATATCAGTATAAGCTGCTGGGTAACAAGCTCTGATGGAGTTGACTTGTCCTTTTTGGAAGAACTGCCAGAATGGAATTGCTGCTGGGTTTGGATGTGGGGAATCAAGCAGAGTAACACCTGAAAGAGGAAGTTTTGGAGCTTGCAGATGGCTCTGTGTAAGGTCTCATTAGCAAAAACACAGCGTATCTGGAGAGTACAAGGGCACTCAAGCACGATAGCTAGGTCCTTCTTCATGCGACAGGCAGCGTAAAAAGGATCTTACTCTTTTCATGAACATATCTTGACCTTGCCTAAACTTTTGGTACTCATAGCAATTGTATAATTGTATTTTGCACATGCATGAAGACATGCAAGTCTTAAGATGATCCTTCTTCTGATGAGACTGTCCTCACGTACTATGCTGGACTTCTGAGATCAAGTGCTCACTGATTCTAAATGCAGCATGTAACTAAAAAAGGCTACAGTCCTGGAGCCACTGGAACCGGGGACAGAAATTTCCCCTTACTTGGATCTCTCTTTCGTGGTTCTATGTCTGGAAAACATGCTTGGATAGCACGGGTAGCCTTCAGATATAAAGCTGGAGTTTGCTATTTTTATATGAAACATTCCCAAATCATGAATCATCTGAGGTTTCCCCTCATCACTGATACTTGAGTACACACCCTGCATTACCTCGCAGTATGGGAACTAACAAAGCAACAGCTAGGGCAAGGAAAACAAAGTTAATGTTTGTTCTTACTAATTGACAAATTTATTAGGGACAGAAGTTAAGCAACAGAGACCTTTTATTTGGACTCTAGCCCTGAATTTTCATTCTGCCTGGCTGAACGTTGCAGTTTGTGTCATAATATATGTCCTCAGCTCCTGAACCCCTGACACTTGGGCCGATTAAGTACCAGAAGGTCATTGGGAAACATAGCAGGAGCTCTTAACATATGTTGCTGATAAACATCTCAGCATCAGAGATAAGGAGCTGCTCAGAGTAATCTTAGGAAGCTGGGGTTTTGTTACCATAAAACTATACAATGTAAGGCCTAATCCCTACACAGATTTAATTAGCTGTTAAAGGTATCAGGTTCATGATGAAGGGTGTTCTGGTTACCTAGATGTTATTCACTGACTGCCACCAGTTGGTTCAAAGGCGAACTATCTCTGCCTTGCAGCTTGTTAGAATGACATGTTATGGTGAATGATGGCTGCTTTGTAGATTTAAGAAGAGGAAAATAAATGCAAGTTAATATAACTTCTAGGCCCAGATCCAGTGTCAGACACAGGCTCTGGTGCCAGTAAATATGCCAGTGTTATGTCATTTCCTGAATCTTCATCAAAAAAAGATTTTTTTGAGGGGTGGAATATGTGAAGTTGATGAATCTTAATTCTCTTTCACAGGGAGAGCTGGAGATGTTCAGCATCCCACAGGGCTGCTTCTCTGGGCTCCATGCTGCTCTCTCCTATGTAATCATGCTAAGTGACTTCCAATCTCTAGCAATGGTTTCACAAAAGTGAGTGGAAATGAAACTACCATCAGTTTTATTTCTCTTGGTCTGCTTTCCCAATGCAGTTAGAATTCTGACTGCAACATCTTATAGAAATACCTATGATAGTTTAAATCCTGCCAATTTAAATGTCAGTTCCAATGGGGGCTCAGCAGACCAAGCTCAAAAGCAGAAAGCTGGCTGCCTTGTACACTTCTGCATGTGCCACAGTCCTACATCCAGCTGCAATGTGTTCACTTTTAGTAATAACCACAAGTGTGCAAGTAACATTTGATGACTGGAGCCTCTTGCACTTCTGGGTGTACTGTGCTAACCCATGGGTGTATCTGTGCCGTGCACCATGGCAGCAAAGACTGTATGTGATGTATCATTGCTATTATGTAGTTTTGTAATACCATTCTCAGCATCTCTTACCAGACCTATGTCTGTTTGTTCTCCATCATTTGTTCCTAGTGCACTGATCCTTGCTGTCTGCACATTGTAGTCAATGGGGCTGGTGAGCAGCCGTGACCTTGGCATTGGGCCTGACCCTGCCTGTACTCATCAGTGTTGCACCAGCAGGAGGAGGAAATAAAAGGCTGAAAGAAGTTTCGATAATTGTATATATTCCTTTTGATAGGAAGAAGGGAAATGGCCTCAAGTTGAGCCAGGGTAAGCTTGGATTGGATATCGGGGAAAACTTCTTTACAGAAAGGCTTGTTTGCACTGGAACAGGCTCCCCAGGGAGGTGGTTGAGTCACCATCCTTAAATGTGTTTAAAAACCGTTTGGATGTGGTGCTCAGGGGCACGATTGAGTGGAGGGTTGTTAGTTAGGTTGTGGTTGGAGTTGATGACCTTTAAGGTCTTTTCCAACCTGAACAGTTCTATGATTCTGTGATCCTACGGGAATACATCTGTCTCTATCCTGGAGAATTTTACTTTAGCATCAGGAACCAAAGAAGATCAAAGGGATTTTACTCACTATGTTTGCATCATTGGACTGGAACATCACCATCACTTACTGCTGTCATCTCAAGGCTGCTTTGTCATTTGTATTTCATGCAGAAACAGGGTCTCTTTACCACAGTGATTCCCTTGCAAAACTGCAGGCAGCACATTGGTTATTATTCTGTCCTCTATGTTCAAATTCCGCTTGAATTTCGACTTGGTGGTGCCAGCGGTTGTCCATTATGCTGGCCAACCATTTCCTTCACATGTTCTCCATGTTATTAGGATCTGATCAACAGCTATTCCCCTGCATCATCACCCTTGTATCCTCAATATTTGCAAAAACAGCAAAAACTCTTTGTTTCTCCAAAATCTATAAGGAAGGACTCGTGGTGAGGAGTGCCAGGCTTGGCAGGATACCCAGCTCATCTCCATGAAATGCTCAGCTCCCTAGAGGAGGAAGAAGGCTGTGGGTTGGCCGGCAAGAATGATGGATACACCAAAGCCTTCCTAGCATCAGTCAATGTCAAGACCCATCTTGCTGGCATTGTCTCCACTTTACTATTTTGGGCTGATGAAAGACTTCCAGAGGCTGGGCTGGACTCATCTTCTGCACATCCAGACCCATTCCCAGGCTGTTTGTGCTGCTTCTGGCTGGCTCCAGGCAGGGATAAGGTACAGAAGCAGAGGCCGTATTGCTCCAACACTGTACAAGCAGGGGCAGCACTTACTGGTGTGAGCTAGCAGAACAGAGTGAAAGTATGGCCTATCTTATCAGTGACTTAGGGAGTTAAGACTTGTGGATATAAAAACTCTCTTTAAACTCAGGGCAGTAGCCATAAATGGAGCCCCGAGGAGATAACTTCACAAGTGGAACTTTTTGGGTGCACTTACATGCAGATTTAGATTACAATTGCAAAGACATCTTTATGTTTTCTGATAAACTTCTTCAGCTGAAAATAACTATTTAACATTACAGTTTAGTTAAGCACTAAAACAGCAGGGAGTGTGCAGATAAAGAGGTACAATTATTGGCGTATGGTTTGGGAATGCTATCAAAACAATAGCTTTAGGGCTTTCAAGCTTGGTCTCAGGCTAATGTTGCTAATTTTTCAGGAAGATTATTAAGTTTTATTAGCAATTTACATCTCAACATAATTATATGGATATTAGAGAAATCAATATTGTATAATGTAGAGTTCCCTAATGACTACACAGTTTGTTGAGTCTCTTATGGGATCAGCTTTAAAGTAAATTTAAGGAGGAATCTTTATAATTCTACCAGAATTGGGCTTTGCATGATGAGGAGATACCTCTGAAAGGGCTGGAAAACCTGCCCTTAATCTTGAGTATTTGAATTTGAGAGACAGTTTTACAAATAGATTACAGAAAACTGTTGCTGTATGTTTAAACATATTCCCCACTCTCTCACTGCTGTTGATTAATTGATACATTCATTCATATTCCTGATCACTGCAAAGCTTTCATATGTCATATGTCATAAGCACATTTGTCACCCATTAGACAAATTCACTGACCTGAGGTGCAAGAACTGTTGGCTGCATTAGCTCTCGTGAAAGATTTACCATCTGACTTCATGGAATGCTTGTGTTTCTTTATTACACTGTGTTTTCTCCTCTTTCTTTAAGGGTTTTTTAAAGGTCTGGGCTTACGAGAATGGTCAGAGCTTAAGTATCATAACTTTTTGCCTGTTTAAAAAAAGACCCAAGATGACCTTGGATGAACTAATAATTCATAAATGTCATCTTCATTAGTAGCCATGAAACATCAGCAGAGAATTTGGAAGACTCTCCCATCTCAGTAAGCTAGACAAACTTAACAGGCAAAGGTACACTGATTCCAAAACCAGGTTGGAATCAGTCTTTTAGAAGGGGCAAAAGCAGAGATGGGGCTCTGAAGAAGGAATACTGCAAGAGCAGCAACATTGGGATAGTAAAATCCAAGGCAGACATCACTGGGGACAGGATGGGAGCAATGGGAACAATGGAAGAGTCACTGGAAGCTTTGTTTGGGATGAAGAACCTGACAAATCATTTAGACAGTGATGAAAACAATTACCTCCCTGGTCCTGCTGACTACACTGTTTCTGATACAAATCAGCATGGCTTTGGCTTTCTTGGCCACCTGGACACACTGCTGGGTCATGTTCAGGTGGCTGCTGACTAATAGCCCCAGATCCTTTTCTTCCATTCCATTCTGCCCCAAGCCTGTAGCACCTCATGAGATTGCTTTGACCAAAGTGTGGGATTTGACACTTGATCTTGTTGAATTTCATACAATTGGTTTCAACTCATCAATCCAACCTATCCAGATCCCTCTGTATAAGGCTCTACAGAGGGATCTACAATCTACCTTCAGGTAGATGAACACTCCCCCCCAGCTCTGTGTCATTTGCAAATGTATTGAGGGTGCACTCAATTCCTTTGAACGAGATATAAAAACACAAATTAAAAATCAAGAAACCTCTGATCTACAGATCTTGGAGAACTGGGACAGGATGTTTGGGAGAAGCTTCTCTGTGTGCTTATCCTGCTCTTTGACTCTTCCTTGGGCTTCGACTGTTGACTGCTAAATCTCCCAGAATGATGCTCTGGTATCCTGTGGTATGACCCCTTAAGTTGTGATAAGTTAAGCCAAAAGTTGGCTTTACGTAGTAATCCCTTGCATGAGTTACATCTCTCAAGCTGTGCATGAAAGATTCTAACGGGGTCTGTCCAACATACACTAACAGTGACACTTGGCTAAAATGCTCTGCACTGAGCGGTTTTTGTTAATAAAGGGAATTGAATTCTACTGAAAGCGTTGTAAATGATTCTGAGCCTTTGGAAAATCAGTGTGTCTCCAAAAAGAGAATGAGAAGGCACTGGTTCATATGCTGTACGTTTTCCATTGAGAGCAGCCTGCGTTTTGCGCCTAGTGCTGCTTCAGTGTAATTAGGACCAATGGCACAGACCGTGCAGCTTGTGCAAAGGTTGTGCAACCTTTGGAAAAGAAACTCTAAGCCCAGATTTTCAGCCCTTTTGGCTGCAGATAAACAATGCATTCCTGATATTTCAAGTACACAGACAGAATATCCTCAGCTCTGGCAGGCTGATGTCAGGTTGTGCAGAGGAAATCTACGGCCTCAGGAACTGATGGGTTTCCTACTCATTCTCAACAGAGTGACTAGTGCTAAATATATATATCCTGCGTTTCCACACAATCTTGGCAAACAAGTTAACATGTTTACTCCTTTTTTAAGATAGAAAAAAGCAACAACAACAAAAACCATAAGATGAATGTAAAGCTGTAATTAATAAAGGAAATCTACATTACGTTTTTCTTAACACTCCATACCTCTAGTTCAAAGTTCGCTAAACACTAAATCAGACTGTGCTCAGCAATGCAGAAAGGAAGAAATCATTGACATCACTGTGAAGATATATGCAGGTCATAATTTTATAAGGAAAAACTACATGGAGATAAAAACATGGAGGTGCAAAACAACTTCTGAAGGTCAGTGAGATATGAATGGTGTTTACTTCTGTGTCACAATGTTCCTTTGCTATGTTAACGTTTATGAAATACTCAGATACTTTTGTCATGGGATCCAGTGACAAGACACAGCTAATTGAAGTGTTCTCAGCCCTGGAGATGCTGAGATTCCCACATCCACTGTTCCTCTACAGAAAAAATGACCTCACATATTTGAGGTTTGAGCAGCAGGTCCTCAGGATGGCTGATGTGAGTGATCCCTTACCAGAAGTACCATCTTGTTTGCCCCCTGAGCATGGAATGGCCCCTTGTGATCATGTTTCTTAGTGCCCATCAAGTCAAACTCTGCTTAAAGCCCCTCTCCAACACTGAAGTACTTGTCTCTGCAAGATCTCACAAACTGTGCATACAAAAGCCACTTTTTCACTGGTCTCAAAGTTTTTGAAGCCCATGGGACAGTGTCCGTGGAAAAGAACAACAAGGCAAACTGGACAACAATAACCTGGACTTCTCCCTACAAAGTAACTGTCCCCTCCCAGTGCAGTTAAAGGAAGCAACAAGCCAGATGAGGAAGGTAAACTTGGGATCTGAGAGGAAAGATTTTCTGGTATTTATAAAAGCCAGAGGTTCACACGGAAACTTGGTTACAACACTGCTCCTCTCCCATCTATTTCAGGACATACATACAGTTCTTTTTTGACTGCAGTATTTGACTCATAAGTTCTGGAGTATTTCTCCTCTTTTAACTCCTTTGAGCCCATACTGATAGCTAGAATATACAAAGTAAAAGCTGGACATTGAAGTTCATTGCTTAAATCAGAACAGAGAGAAAATTCAACTACAGCTTCAGCATGTGGTCTTCAATGGAATAATCTGACCCACTCTTTTCCATGATTAACAAGCCTATAGCATGGAAAAAGAGGAAGGAATGCAGCTTGCAGCATACACTGTAATGCAGTATAAAAAAATGCTGATATGTATTGCATTTCAAATGCTGATAGCCTCTGTAGTAGCATCAAAGGCTTCATTTAATGCATTTTCACAGGATTATAGGGCAGCTAATGTTGGAAGGCACTGCAGAAGACCTCTAGCTCTGTCTCCCACTGAAGCAGGTCCAGCTCTGAGATCAGATGAGTGTGTACTCCACTATCTCCTTTGGGTCACAGATAAACACAAGAGGTCCCAAGATAGATCCCTGTGCTATTCCACTTGTTACCATCGCATTCACCCTCTGCGAATAACCCATTAACCTTCGAATCCTGATTGTCCAATAAATTTTTTAGTCACATAGTAATTATTCACACAGCCAGACCTTAATGTCCTAAATAGAAATAAAATAATATTGTGAGAGTCTTGAAGGCCTCATTAAAATCAAGATAAATGGTCTCTTCTCTCATCTGCGAACACAGTTATTTTACCAGAGAAGACAATCAGACTGGTCAAACACGACTCACCCATGGTAACACTGACTCCTCCCAAAAACCTTCATTCCCTTATTTGCCCAATAGTATTTCCAAGAGAAATTGCCTCATGATTTCTCCAGAAATCAAAGCGAGACACTGCAGGCTTGGAGGATCAAGTTATAAGTGATATTTGGTTCTTAGGTTTTGTTTTTCTTTCCAGATAGTGGATTAAAATTGTTGTCTCCTTTGGGTCAACACTAAAACCTGGAGGAGAGCTGCATGGCTCAATGGAAGAGAAAATATGCCTTGATCTATAGTAGGGATATTTGCAGAGCAAGTGAGATACACCAATAAAGGAATATGGCTATTTATAATCCAAATGTTCAGTGAGTCCAGTTGCTGAATAATTCAGATAGTAGCTTGGTGCAAATAAATTCTTTTCACCCATAGATGACTGTAACATATGGTTCTAAATTATGACCATGATTCTTGGATTCACTGCACTGCAAGGTTGAACTCTGCACTGTTCCTGCTTTGGCTGTTGCAAGATTTCTGCTGCCGTTACTGCAGAAAGTAGCAGCCAGCCCAGCCAGAAGCCACTATTACACCCTATGTATACTAAAACATTATACACCTAATGCTTTTCAGCTGCTGGGAGACCAGTTAATGGAATTTCATATTTAGATCCTTGGAAAGCTCAGAATAAGTGCCTGGATCCTCAGAAATACTTAAGCTCCCACGTCCAACTGAGATCAAGAGAAGAGATATGTCTTTGGTTGGTTGGTCCCAGTTGATTTCTGAGAACCATTTTCCTTTTATGTGAGCTGTCATCATGGGAAGGACCAAGGTGAAATTCCAGGTGAAATTCCAAGTGGAGGATGCCCTGCCACTCAGATACTGACATTAAAAATAGGGAGGTTTGGATTTAATCTATTTGAAAGTTGGTAAGTCTTTCATCATTCAAGAGAATGTTTCCTGCCTTTTTGTCATTGACCACATGTAATTTCATTCAAGTAAGCACTCTTCTTTTTTGCATAAATTAACAGAAATTGTATGTATGACTTATCTCCATTAGCAAGCAACACAGCTCAGCAGGAGTATCTCTGTAGAGTCATCTGAAGTTTCAAGTGTCATCCACGTTATACATGGGGTAAGAAAATTGCCTGACCTATTTCTAGTCTGCTTTGGGAGCCTGAATGCCCATTACTGGCTGGGACACATCAGCTGTGTTTCTAGAGCTCACCTTTCAGTCTGGTGCTGTCTGAGGGAATCTGATTTGGCACACTGAGATAATGTTCACCACTGAGGCAAAGGAACAGATTTCCTTCAAAAAAATATTTCCTCAAAAAGGAACAAATATGCTAATGTAGGTGCAGCCAGAGTTGCCTGACATAAATACTTCTCTTTTCTGTAGGAGTCTCTATATCATTGTTAGTCCCCACCCTCTGCCTAGATCCTCCCTGAGACTTGTTAATGTAAGCCTTTAGGTTTTCTCAACAAATTGGTTAGAACGTTTTAACCTCAAAGGTTAAGCCTGCTACTCAGTGAGTGTCTTATATTATCTGTCTTTATAAACTGGAAAAGGGCCTGTGTCACCCCAGCTATAGATACTTGCTCAATTCCTTATGGGGTTTTAACATTACAGGTTACACCTGTTTATCATCCAGAATGAGAAAAGCAATGTGACTCACTCTGTAACAGTCCTCTGTTTATCTGAATACTCAAGCTCAGGACTGCAAGATCCTCATGAGACCACATTTCAACTTGATATCCTGATTTGTGGCCTCTAATTGTTTGTTTTCAAAACAGGACTGTCACCAGCATCCCTTGAAATCAGAGCTCTGGGCTATAACTGTGTTGTAGAGGTCACTTGATATTGCTGCTAAAATGAGAATGTGTGTTAGTGTTAATTGAGGTCAGCATCAGATGTGTTTTATTGGCTTCTGATTGCTACCATTACAATCCTTATTACTACTGCTTACCTTTCTGTAACTTCCTCACTCTTCCACTGTGTAGTATATCAGGTAAGTGGGAGTATTCTCATCATAATAAATGGCAAGATAATCTTTTTGAACTACTCCAAATTGAGATGGGACATATTATTTCAGTTGGTACATTATCTATATAACTATAAACATTTTATAAATTCATAATGAGGTATATTTTCTATTAAAACACTGAACTATTATGCAAATGAACAAAGTCTACATTTTCAAATAGTTTTAATAAGGTCTTGCTGATGTTTCCAAACCTACAAATTTTGGAATGGTTTCTGCAAATTCGTACATATATATGTATATATATCTTTTTTCCTGAGAAGACAGGATATCCATCTATGAATTATATACTACCTCAAAGAAATGCTAAAACGTGTCCCACCAAATACGTTGCCTCACACAGAAGCCACCTGCGGTTTTGTTCCAGACAGAAAATCTTTACTGTTACCACAGATTGCTTCCATTCCAATCTTAGTATTATCTGAATGATGAATGAGGTTTTACCACCAGCCCGCAGCAGAAAGTTTTTCTGCTTCATGATTCAAAAAAAAAAAAAAAATTTCATCGGAATATTTTTCCTTCTGATTGGGAAGCTCTGACAAGCGCCCTTTTCAAAGCCTTTGGTGACATTATTCAAAGTAATAGGATCAACTGCCGGCACTCCAGGAAACCATCCTTCAAGACAAAGGTGAACTCCGTTATTTGTAGGCTGGGAAATTGGACCATCCCTGGGTTTTGTGCGAAGCACTGGGTCTCTAATAGTTAATATTGTTTTCAACACTTGGCATTCCTCATTCAGTAAAACAGATGATTGCTTCTTTTTCTGCTCTTGCTTACTTGTATCCATCCAATTAGCTGGTTTTTCTTCCATTTGTTTTTTTTTTTAAGCCAAGCTTCTGTTGTGTTTTTACTCTCAGTGTTAATCTTGATTTATTTTGATTGTTTTTTCAAGACTTTATAAATGAACATAAAGGAGACAGGTTTTGCAATAACCCAATTCACATTTGTGGGGGTGTAAAGGAGTTTGAAATCATGCCTGAGCTTTCACTTCTCTTCCCCTGTTAAATGAGGCTGAAAAACCACCAACCATAAGCTCAGAGATGGAGAGAAAGCTGACCATGAGAATGATGTCCTTCAGCTACTGGGTATAGTGAGGACAGGTAATGATAAGAAGGATGTGTAGCAGATACGTTTCTGCCCAGCTGGCCCTCCTATCCAGAGAGGAGAAGTGCAGTGAAAAGAAGGCCAAAATAACAGCAGTGAGAGGGCTATCTTGTTACATTGGCCAAGACAAATGCTATGGTTGGGACAATCTTCTCAAGAGGCTTGAGATAAAAATATGTAAGAGTCTTCCTCTCCTCCAGCATAAATAGATGGCTGAAAACCACACTTTTTACTTTTTTTTTGTTAGTTAGTTTGTTTGGCTTTGTCTTTATATTCTTTTCTTACATAGAATTAGCACAGAAAGACAACTGCAATGGAAATATCAACAGCTAGTCAGGGCTTTCCTCCTAATGGGCAGGGATGGGTTGCAGAGGCTGAAGAGCACAAAGTGCGCTTGGAGAGACAAAGTTTGAACTGCATGTAGACAAACCATTTTTACCATCACCATTTGGATGCCATTTGCAATCACCTCATCTGTTCCAGAATTAAGCTGTATGCATTTAAAAAAACACATGGTGTTTATCTAGTTAATAGAAGTGACTGGAATTGCATTCATCTTGAGGTGTAATATTTTCACAGAAAAATACATTTGACCAATAAAAGCTTGTTATTGGCAGCAATAAACAAGTGATTCACTCATCTAACACTTGAGCATGACTTAAGAATGGCACTTTAAACCAATCTGTTGAAAGACCCTTGGAAAAAGAAAATCACCATTCATCTTTGCACTTTTCTTGACTGAAGTTAGTTTAGGGATCATCTTTCTGAAGAAAAACAACTTCAGCATATAAACCACTTTGCTTAGTGTTTATCCAAGCCAAAGCATGAAGACACAGTTTAGATGTGTATAAACACTTAATGTCATGGAGACTCAATCCATATTTCAGGGAACAACGGGCAATAAGGCAAAAAGGGCTTCAAACTGGCACTGAAACTCAGAAACACTGGCAAAAGTTTAAGTATAATATGTAATGTTATTCACAATATTTATTTCTACAGCTATTTCTTCCACTGTGATAGAAGTGTTTTTATTTTCAATAACACCAGAAAACAGATGAGGTAATAACAAAACAAAAACAAAAGGACCAGAGGGAATGGTTTCAAGCTACAGCAGGGGAGATTCAAGCTGGACATTAGGAAGTATTACTTCTCAGAAAGGCTGATCAGGCACTGGAATGGACTGCCCAGGGAGGTGGTGGAGTCACCGACCCTGAGGGTGTTCACGGAAAGACTGGATGTTGTGTTGAGGGACATGGTTTAGTGGGAGCTATTGGTAATAGGTAGATGGTTAGACTGGATGATCTTGTAGGTCTTTTTCAACCTTGGTGATTCTATGATTCTAAAATGAAAGCCGAACCTAACAATAAAAAAGGAATAATCTGTACTTGTGCAGGCTCATATGAATCTGCTCATATGAGGGTCTGAGAATGTCCTCATTTTACAGGTGGGAAAACTGAAATGACAGAACAAGCACATGGCTGCTCTGGCAGCTGAGCCTCTCACTGCTGGTCCTGATACATCCAGATCTAGTTGTATCTCAGCGATGGAGCAAGAAGATTCCCTCATGCCAAAATTCACAGCGTCTTTAGTGACATTTGCAGACCATCAGATTTCTTAAGCTGGAACACACTGGGAGCAACCATTGCCTTCTTCGGCAGTGAAAAGCCCTGCTTTCAGAGGAAGCTTCATAAGAAATGTCTTTCTGTTTCCTTATGGCATTCATTTTGTACTGGGATATTGCTGGGAGAAATAGAACCCATAGCCCTCCAGTGACCAGAATGAAACAAGCTTTTGCCTCTATTTACTCTGTGTTAGCTTATACATTTTGAAAACTGGACACACAAAAATAAGGACAATGAGGTATCAACGCAACCAGGAGCATTTGGGTGTCTGCTGCTCTTTGGGTATTCATTCACTTGCTGGTATGCAAGACCTCATGCAGTGTTGTTTGTCTTATTTTACAGGAGGTTCACGCAGAATTCATCTGCTGTATAGACGTTATGCTAATGAACGGCTGTGGAGGGTGATGGTTCTGTGGTCTCAACAGCTTTTGGAAGCAGGGGTGCCACACTGTAAGATTATCATGACTGAAAAAAAATATAAGCATAGTAAAATTATCGTAAGGGAGGTAGCTGTGTGTATATGGGTGTATATTCCCCATGCATGTTTTAGACAGGACTGTAACCTGTAGGCACATCTTAAGTTGTTTGGGGTGGTTTTTTTGTTTTAAATCTCTGCCCTTTCCAGTAATATTTCTTATGGGAAATTCCCTGTAAGCGCCCAGCTCTTCAGAACAATGCTTACTTGCCTGGACATTAATTATCTACAGGAATATTTGCCTTGTTCCTTGCCTGGACACTAATTATCTACAGGAATATCTGCCTTGTTCCTGCTTACAGCATACAGAATTCGTCTGTGGGCTCTGAATACACATCACGGGCTCTTGTTGTATTTTTTTTTCTTCTGAACCTTTTTCATTGAAACATATTAAATAAGAGTAAACATTTCAAAAAATCAAAGCGCATTATAAATTATATCATTTCAGTTTTGTTTTTCAGGTAAATTTGAGATCACACTGGGAGCTGACTGGCTGTTTCTCTGCATGATACGGCATTTAGCGTGAAAAAAACAAGTCAACAAGACCATCAGGATTCTTACTTCCAGGAAGCAATCTATTTTTAATATTACAAATGCTTTCCTGTTTTCTTTTGGCCAAGATTTCTCCAGTGCCTGTGAAATCCAAGGGTTTAAGCATTTATTTTTTCCTTGGACATGGTATGCAATCAGGGAGAGAGATCAACATTTGCTATTTATTTTAAGAAAGTCTCTGCACTACATCAACAGAGCAGGACAACACTGATATGCTTTGTGGTTCACCAGTGTCACCGTTGTTCTAGGTGAAAAGCTACTGCTGCTAGAAAGCCTGAGCACTGCTGTGCACCCAGTGTACGTGGGATGCATGTTCCAAGACTGCAGTCAGGATATCTACTGATCTTCAATTAGATTATCCATGTATTATTTTTAGTTCTTATTGAATTGGATGCAAAGCGAGCTCAGAAAGAAACCATCAAATGGCTCCAACCGAGATCAGCGATAAACAATTTTATTTATTTTTTTTTTTTCACACAGCAAAAAGCAATGTAAACACAGCCTAGGCATGACCTGGTAAATATGCTTGTAATATAGCAAGAACATCCTTTTCAGATTCTTGTCCAGGCTGCTGCCCCATGCAGGGTGCCTCCAGAGAGACTTCCCCAGGTTTTACGCAGTCTCTGCAGCAGCTGCAGCACAGTGTGCGGGGCCCTGGGAGCAGGGAGCAGTGGGGACGTGCATGGCTGCATGTAGAGTAGATTCTTTTCTGGAACAGGTGGCTGGTTGATGCACAGGTCCAGCGTACTAGGAGGGAAACCCAATGACTAGGCTCATTGCTTTTGTGGGACACTAAATATCTACAATAAAATCGCATTCCTTCTTTCAGTTCCATAGGAACTTAAAAAGGTGAAAGTAGGCGCTTTGCTGGTGCCAGTGTGCTGCTTGGTCAGCCCCTGGTTTTGCTCTGCACAGTACCCTTCACAGGGAGCAGACCTCATAGTTATTTCTGAAAAGAGGTGAAATAGTTTAGCTGAAAATTGCTCAAACACTACACAAACTGTGTTGTAAAAGTAGTCACTGCCTTTGCCAGTGCATTATAACTACTCCTGGCTGTTACTAAGAATTCAGAAGCTTCAGTGCTGTCTGAATGGATTTTCTGTGTGTGTGTCTTCTCTGTACAGTGAGAGGTCTGCTTTTAAGCAACCTCCTCCCCCTCCCTCCCATTCTTGTCTGGTTTGTATCCATTTTTGTGACGATTTATTTTTGAAGCTGAATGAATGCCCTTGTCTACGCAACTGCAATTAATTTCACTAGTTTCACAAACCCAATTTAGTTGTTATTAGGTTCTTCATATTTTGTAGTAAGTCAGACCAGAACAGTTGATTCTCAGCAAGATGCAGAACTGAAGTTATTAGACTCAGTGATCTGCACCCATCTTCCTTGCTAACACCTGCTTCCTTTTCTAGCGCACCACTACAACTGAAAAAATAATGTACGATGGCAAATTCCAAAGCCATTCTGAGTTGTTTGGCTTCCGTCCACTGACCTTGGTTCACAGGTTGAAGACCAGCTGAATGCCTGTAAATCGGTTCATTGCCAGTTTATCCTGGAAATCCTTGGTAGATTTCTTATCCGCTTGGGGGTCCTCCAACAGTTCAGGTAGAGTCATCTGTTTCCCTCCCAACCTAAAGCCCGCATGCCTTCATTCCCAGCTGTTGCCCTGCACTGCACATATTGCCTACCTGAGCTAAAAGAAAATGCTTTTTCTCTGCTATTCTTGTGAAGACTTCAGATACAGTTTGAAACACTTTCACTAAACATCCAGTGATTACTTGCGTTATTCTTTACATTCATACATCACAGACCAGTCTTAAGGTATCTAAGGACCTCTTTGTTTGTTCTTAATTCAAGAGGATGGCCAGGTCATGTTAACTTTTCACAAGAAAGCAGTTACACTCTTTGACACTGGCTAACAGCTGCTGAAGTTCAGGGCTCCCCAGAAAGACAAAATCAGGAGTTAGGAATTAGCTACAGTTTTGTCTCATCTTCATAAATGCTTTCTTTCTTTTGCCTGCTTTTTCTTTTCCTTAATTAATATCAGAAAGAAGATAGTTCTTGTACTCAGAAGTCCTTCCTTGAATGTATCATAGAAACATTAAGATTGGAAAAGACCACTAAGATCATCTAGTCCAACCATGCTTCCTCTCAACTTGAATTCTGAGGGCACTAACATGAAAGTTCAGTGTTTATTGTTCGTGTACTCTCATTTATAGAACCTCTTACCTTTCTGCTGCTGTTCCCCCAATACCAGCTCAAACAAGCAGTGATTTCATAGGACCCAGGAAAAAACATACAAGGTGAGCCATAGGGGGAGAAAGAAAGAATGTTTGGTTAAAAGCTTCTGTCACCTCTTGTTTTGGGCAGTGCCTTCTTCAACTGAACTGCTTAGAAGAGCTTAATGCATTCTTCAGGTTTTTCTTCAGGGAAGAAAATTCAGGGAAGTTGTCCTACATGCAAGAAGATGTACTTTACTATCATGGACCTGGGCTTGACAAACATTGGACTTACAAAGACTCAGATGTCACAGGCAACGTTCTGTTCTCCAGAACTCACCTGTGTATGTAGCACCTAACAACCTCCAGAGATACTGCACTTCCAATCAAGGAATCGCCAACCACTGGGTACACAAAGCATTACTGGATAGCGCAGGCTCATCCCAAACTAAAATATACTGAAATATCAGTTATTACACAATAAGCTGGGTTTCTTCCTTTCACTGCTCAGGGACTTATATTGTAGATGCAACCCAGTTCTCTATCCAGTACCAAATGCTGACTCCCAAACTTGCAAAGATGCAGGCACTCATCAACATCATCATTTACCTGGACCTGAGCAAGGCCTTTGACATGGTCCCCCATCACATCCTCATCTCAAAATTGGAGGGAAGTGGAATTGATGGGTGGACAACTCGATGGATAAGCAATTGGTTGAAAGGCCACAGACAGAGGGTGGTGGTCAATGGCTCTATGTCCAGGTGGAGGCCGGTAACGAGCGGTGTCCCTCAAGGGTCTGTCTTGGGACCGGTGCTCTTTAACATCTTTATTAATGACATCGATGAGGGAATGGAGTGCACCCTCAGCAAGTTTGCTGACGAAACCAAGCTGAGTGGTGCAGTCGATACGGTGGAGGGAACAGATGCCATTCAGAGGGACCTTGACAGGCTGGAAAGCTGGGCTCGGGTGAACCTAATGAGGTTCAACACGGCAAAGTGCAAGGTTTTGCACTTGGGCCGGAAGAACCCCAGGCACCTGTACAGGCTGGGAGGAGTTGTCCTTGAGAGCAGCTCGGCAGAGAAAGACCTGGGAGTCCTGATGGATGAAAGACTCAACATGAGCCAGCAGTGCGCTCTGGCAGCCCGGAAAGCAAATGGGATCCTGGGCTCCATCAGGAGAGGGGTGGTCAGCAGGGATAGGGAGGTGATTGTCCCTCTCTACTCTGCTCTTGTGAGGCCCCATCTGGAGTACTGTGTCCAGGTGTGGAGCCCTCAGTACAAAAAAGACATGGAGATTTTGGAAAGGGTCCAGAGGAGGGCCACAAAGATGATCAGGGGGCTGGAGCACCTCCCCTATGAGGACAAGCTGAGGGAGATGGGTTTGTTCAGCCTGGAGAAGAGAAGGTTGCGGGGTGACCTCATTGCAGCCTTTCAATACCTGAAGGGAACCTACACCCAGGAGGGGAGTAAACTCTTCGAAAGGGCTGACAATGGCAGGACACGGGGAAATGGTTTTAAGTTAAAAGAGGGAAGATTTAGGTTGGATGTTAGGGGGAAGTTCTTCACTAGGAGAGTGGTTAGGCCCTGGAACAGGCTGCCCAGGGAGGTTGTGGATGCCCCGTCCTTGGAGGTGTTCAAGACCAGGTTGGACGGGGCCCTGGGCAACCTGATCTAGTAAATGTGTATATTTGGTGGCCCTGCTGGGCAGGGGGGCTGGAACTACATGATCCTTGAGGTCCCTTCCAACCCGGGTCATTCTGTGATTCTGTGATTCTGTGATCATGACTTGTCAAATACAACGTACTGCTCTGCACTGGCATTTACCAGTGTCTGTGGCTGGCATTCTCTGCTGTATTAACTTTTAGTTCCTTCACTTTCATTACCAGCAAATAGTAATTTTTCCATTGTAATTTGTAAAGGTGCAGCCAAGAAAAAAAATATACAAAACAACAAATGACCACTGGGCAGGAAATGAATCACTCTGTCTTTGAGCGTGCTAACTACAGATACTGCAAACATACAGAAACACTTTGAAAACTTTCCAAGGACAATGCTCTGTTAAAACTTTAACATACATTCTGGGGATCTGGATGCATTATTACAAAGCTCTTTGAAAACAAACATACAAAGCACGCAGTAAAAAATCTGTGGACGTGTTTGGATGGAAACTTTTGATTCAAATGGACTGACAGACAGCACTCTCAAATAGCACTCTGTAGCCAGATATCTGCTCTCTGTTCTAGCAAGGACTCAGCAGGCTACTGAACAAGGGTGATATTAACTCTTGTCATTAACTTTTTTTCTGTACATTGGTATCTTGCCCAAAGGATGCTACAGTAACCTGTTGTCTTTGAAGAGAGAGAGAGATCTGACCATTTTTTTTCCAAAAGGAAATGTAGGGGGTTTCTCCATGTCCTGCTGGGGCATGTGGTATTTTTCAGATCATGTGTCTGTTCATTTGCCATTTGTCATCTTGACAGTTTACATAATGTTTCTGACTTCATTTGCTTGGTGGGATCCCACTTGCTCAAAAGGGCTGAAGACACATTATTAGGATCAAAGGTTGTCTCTAAAACTTTTCAGTCTCCTCCACCCTTAAACTGAAGCAAGAACAGAAGATGAAACTTAAAGACAAGATGCAAGCCATGGACAAAATTCAGCCCTCAAGCATCCGCAGAGACTCAGTTTCAGTCATGGGGAAGAACACAAATGGTTCAGATAAGATCCACCACTTCCCAGATTTTATATCAGGTCATTAGTAGATACTGTGTTTGTTTCCTTATCTTTTTAGGTATGTACAGAAGATGACCTACAAATCAAAAATACTATTGACCTTTTGGAAAATTCTTCATTGTGATTCCTGTTTGAGCTGCCCAGATCTGGCCTGAATAATAGGTGACTCGAACAGGGGGAAAAGACCCAAAGTAAAACATCTGTGGTTAATTTTGAAAACATCATAACAAACAATATAGTGTGAAAGTTCATGCAGCTTTATTTGAACAGCCTAAACCAGACCAATCTCGCTGTGTTTCTTCTTCCTCAAGCTGCAGCACAGAATTAAGTTGTTCATAGCCACTTGACCTTCACTTGGGTCTGCAGCTGGGTCAGTTCTCAAACGTGGAGGTGCTGGAAAGTTTGTTATTCAAAAAAAAGTTGAAGGGAAGAAAAAACAGTAAGTAACAGCTGTTACTTAATCAAAAGAAAATTCAAACAGTTTGGTCAAATTTCAAGCACAAGCATAGCAGCAAGAGTAAGGAAAATGCAGGTCTGGTGGTTAGCCCCAGATACAGAACAGTCTCCCTCTCCTACTCAACTGAACGCACCTCCATCCCATGGAACAAAGAGCACATAAATGCAAAATGGTAAAGTTGAATAATAAATGGGGCCAACAGCTCTCTATCATCTGCTTCACAGTTTTCTTCCACAGCATCAAGGGGAATTGGCTGGGCGTTGATCCTGTGTGACAAAACTGCAGTTTCACAAGATAGCACAAGGAACTAACTTAAGTACTTCCAGGAAATGTATAGTTATATACTATTTCTAGATATATATATTATTTCCTAGTGCAGGAAGAAGTTCTTAGTGCTGTATATAGGACTACAGCTGAGATCCAAGGAAGAGGCACTGGATATTTATTAACTAGTGGAATCTTTGAACAACAGCATTGTGGAGAGTACTAATCATAGAATCATTCTATGAGTACTAACTCCTATCATGTCCCCCACAAGAGCATCCTATATAGACGGGGATCTGGTACTCTCAGCAGGGATTTCCCAGTTGGTAATGCAAAAACAGGAGACGGTAGGTGGATAGGAGGTGACATATGTAAGCAAGTACCTACTTAAAGAGAATCATCTGATAAGAAGAGAGGGGGATAAATGAAGTAGTGTCTCTCCTGAAATCCATGTTTATGATGCTGAAGAACACTAAGAAGCAGTTACAACAGTTTGACACCATTGCACACTGCTCTCCTGCCTAGCTTTGTGCAGCCTCCTTCTTCACTCACATTTCTCTTGGCCTTTTGTTAGGCCTTTCTGATATACAATACCACACCACTGAAAATGGGAAAACAGATTTGATATGATAGACCAAAAAAGAGAAAGCCAATGATAGCTCTCAGAAAGAAGTAACAAAGAAAAAAGAGCATAAGAGAAAGTGACCTTTCCTAGCAGCATTTTTCTTCATAGATTGATAAAGACGTAGTTCCTGCTGGGAGACCAACAGAAATATAGAAAGGCAACTGGAAAGTGACAAAAAGAAGAGAATTTTGTAATGGTTTGCTGAAACTTGTTGAGATAAGAGGAGCAGTCTCTGTGCCAAGTGAAACCAAAGCCTGAATCTGAGCTCCTTGTTAGCTCTTTTCCTCTGATAACCTGCTACCTTCATGTTAACACATTTCTGAGCACTGATGCTGTATCTAATTCAGCCTCTCTGATATGAATACATTTCTGTTCCCCAAACTCAGACTATATTCAGCTTACCTAATTTTCTTGTACCACATCAGCTCACTGCTAGTTCACCAAATTGAAATCACATTAGTGCCTCTTACTTAACATTTCCTTCTTCCAGTGCTAATAAGCACTGTATAAGTGCTGTATAAGCAGTGCCATGATTCCCAACTAATCCGTGCACTTCAACTCGAGTAAAACAGGAAAAGGAAGCAGCTCCAGCACAGCAGGCTTTCCTCGGAGTTGCAGAGCCATCTAGTGCCTGAAGGACAATTTTCCCATATATACCTTTTTCCATTTTTCTCTACATTACCTGCTTTTCTCTTCCTTCCTTTAAAAGACTCCTTTAAGAGTCTTTGGGTGTGAAAGAACTGCCTGACCACATTGACTGCCCCATTCTTGGTAAAAAATTATGGTACATTCAACTTCATATTTTTTTCTATTGTTTTCTTTTTTAGGCTTCTTAAGAAATAATGCATGTGTGATCCCACTGTCTGTCTTCCACTAAAAACTTCTGAAGCCGGTCAGTTCTGATGGAAGGCCATAAATTGCAAAGATAGGAAATCTCCCTGTGTTCCATGAGAGTCAATCAGTGGGTAAAGGAAAGAGAACTAAGTGAATATTCTTGTGGAGAGACAAGTCATCTGATGAAGGAGGCTGTTCTTGTTATGTCTGGCTTACAAGAAGTACCTAGGTGCTGGACAGACAACAAATAAAAAAGCATGTACCCACCATAGACCCAGACACAGCACAGTGCTGGTATATCTGGTCGTCTTTGTCCAGCTGCTGGCCAGGGTGATAGCACAGAGATTATGGCAATGGAAGAGAGAAGATTTACACATAGGAGTATGAATGACTGCCACTGTTGCTGGTGAATGGAAGATGCTGGACATACACTTGGCATGAAGCTCTTTCGTCAGCTCAGTGTTTGTGGTAGCATGCTATCGGAGGGTTACCTAAACCGTTTTTTCACCTTCTCTCACTTTCTCCCTCTTTCCTTCTTTTCTACATCCCTTCTGAAGACATACCATTAATACTAGTAGCTTCACAGATACTTTTCCAAAGATTAATACACGCTGTACACCAACAGCCCATTCTTTGGCATTACTTATTATTCAGGAAGCATTTGAATCTCCAAATGTTATGTTACATTCCATGCAGTGACATAAATAAGAAATCTGCTTTCTCCACTATTCTCCTATTCTCCTAGTATTTTATTTAAATAAATAATATTTCAATATGGGTAATGGCCTCAGCAGAGCATAGAAATGGGCAAAACCATGGTGTTATCACATTTGTCCACTGGAGGACTCCCTTGATGCATGGTGAGACTACTGCTGCAGCAGTCATAGCTCAGCCGGAGAGCTGGATTTGGGGGCACTCACATCACCAGTTCTCTGGCATAAGAAGCAGCAAGCCAAAGGCAAATGGAGTACTCACGGTAGCAGAAGAGGGCAAGGAGTCATGTTTATACAGATTTTTGGAGTTTATTTGCATTTCCATGACCCTGAGCTTGATATGATGGACAAAACATGGAATGAACAAAAATAATTCCTGTTCAAATCTACCCAAACTTTACTCAAGCACTGCATACTTGCAAACAAGCTTTACCACTTGAACAGTCCTTGTTTCCCTGTTTTTCTTGAGGAAAGAGGATGATTGTTCAGGTGAGTAGGACAGCTGTGCTTGGGAACCTACTACAGCAGAAGTCCCTTATATGTGCAAAGTGCTTTTTTCTCTATTTTTTCTCTACCATTTCCCAGATACTGCTTCTCCCTTGGTCACTTCTCTTTAATTTTCCTATTTTCTCCTGTTTTCCTCGCTGGGAAAAACCTTCCTGTAGCACTTTGATTTAAAGAAGAGATGGTAAGCAGCAGCATAACACATTGCATGCATGTGACAACAAAACATGCACAACAGATAGGCCAGTTTTTCCACAGGCTGATCTGTGACACAGGCAAAGCTGAGCTGAAAAGGACACAGAAAACTGGACTTGGTGCAGTCCTACTTTTTATTTTACTTGATGGAAAGAAATGTCATTAAAGTTGTCACTACAGTAACAGTCTTCAGTGGTTGGACTTGATGATCTTCGAGGTCTTTTCCAACCTGGGTAATTCTATGATTCTATGATTCAGTGCAAGTAAGCACAAGAAGACTTACTCTACCTATCAAACTGTGTCTTTCAATACTTTATCTACCTACCTTGCAGGTTTGGTGTTTTTGCTTGTTTTTGTAGATTCTCATCTGGCCAGGATGAGGTAGATAAGGGATTCTTATATCCTCCTGGGCTTTTTCCTGAGCCTAACTTCAACCTCAAAAAACCTTCAAAAACCAACTTCAAAAAATCTATCCTAATCTATAATTACGCAGCTCTATGAGTCCAGTCCACAGAAATCAAGTTCAGTTTTCAAGCAAAATCTGCTTGATCCATGTGGGATCCTTATAGTCACATCAGCTGCAAGCTGTGAATGGTTGTTTTATTTCACAGTGCCCGATGAGCCAGCTCCATTTCCCTTTTTCCATCAAGGCTCAGTTATCATGCTCAACACTGCATTTTTGCAGAGGGGTGAGGTGGTGTAGCCAAGGCTGCAATTCACCCTCCTGCATACAACCCCGATATGGGATTGTGCTCTTTTGTCAGCCCCTAAGGGCTGCCGCAGCCATGTGACACACGGAAGCCTGGTTAGGTCATATGAGATGACCAAATGCCATTTGGCTGATTGACAAGTCTTGTTTCCCATGAAAAAGAAACAATGACTGGGCTATGCAGGTTACAGGCTCTCAACCCGCCCTCCTCAGGGTATGGCGTAGATAGCAACAGAAAGGATGTGACAGCAGATCACTGCTCATTTTTAGTAAAAAGCTCAGCACATTGAAAGCTGTCTTTTGTCTTTCAAACAATGTCAACAGCAAATGCATGAGAATTAATAATGCCGCCATCAGTAGTGAGTGCTCATTTCTCCCAATACACTGAACTGAAGTGATTGTTTCTGAATAAGCATGTGCAATGGAGTCTTTTTGAATTAATAAAGAGTCATTGTCAGCAAGTTACACTTCCATTCTGAAGATTTTGAGCTGCCATTCTGCAGCAGGGTGGTAAACACAAGACTCAGGAGTCTCTGACATCTTTCCCACATACACTAATGCATTTTGTAGGTTCTAGAATAACAGAACTAAGTGGGACTGAGCAGCACTTGCGCTACTCAGAAGCCATCTGGGGGCAGTTTTTTATTGGATCAGGCTGCTTAGAGAGATTGTGGAGTCACTCACTGTCCTAGATGTGCTCAAGGATTGTGTAGAGGTGGCACTGAGGAGCCTGTGTTAGTGGGCATAGTGAGGATGTGTTGATGACTGCATTTGAAATCTTAAAGGTCTTTTCCAGCCTGAATGATTCTTTGAGTCCCTGCTGGCCCTTCTCGGGAATCTCTTTCCTTTCTGCTCTGCTGATGGTGGGACTGACATGAGAGCTGAAAGAGATGCTCTGTGGTCATGAGAAGAGGACAAAACTTCTTCAAGGTTAAAAAAACAAACAAACAAACAAAAAACCCACTACAATTCTTTTCTTATGTGCTTGTCATTTCTGCCCTTCTTTAAATAAAAAGGCTGTAATATGTACAGATGAACTAAATTAACCAAGACCCACAACTTTTGTGCATATAATATCACAGATTATCTGTGTGCATTTGTGTGCATGTTCTAAATCTGGAAATACACTTCCTCTGTTTTCCCTCCTGAATTTTTTGCATTCCAGCAGTGAATAATTTAAACATCAGTGATGACTTTCCATGGACGTGGACCGACAGTATAATCACTACTGGCCTGCACAGAATGCAGACATATACATCTATCTATCATTTATGTATAGGATATGCACTTAAAAACGTACTTAAAGCAGTATTCCGTTCTGTCAGAATTTTGTTTTAAGGAGTAAGTGAAACCAGACAAATTAGCATATATGTTAAACAATATCAAGAGATTTAATTAAGGAAAATTACCCCATATTGTGAGCAACACTGCGTGATTATAGGACTGACAGACTTTAGCAGTTCTTTGATGAGTCTTGCCTGATAGGTTACTAATGTCAGATGAATAAATAATGCTGTCCCGTGTTCTTGAAGCCTCATTTCTCAGTAAGGAGGCTCCTGGAGTGAAATGCTACAGAGAACAGTTAAAAGATTTACATAGGTCAGGATGTAAATCTCAGGGGAAGCAATAGATTTCTCCAAGCAAAGAAACAGGAAAGGGAAAAAAAGAAGCTTTCCTTCTTCCGAGTGGGGAAAACAGATAAAGAGCCCTGGTGATTCCTGCCAAGTCCTCATCCCAGTGTGCTGCAGACAGCCCTGCCTTTCACAGCCTCCATTCATGATCAGACAAGAATTAACAAACACTTTTCCCACTTTTCCTTTTGAAATTATAAAAACAGTCTTGTTTTTTAGGGAGAACCTAACAGTTACATTGGTTGCATCATGTCAATTACAATCAATGAAGAGCATTGAGAATCAGACCAGTAATATATTTTGTTTGACTGGCTTTCCCATCCATTTTTGTTTTACTTGACTTTCCCATCCCCTGGTAGTACCCTGATAGATAACCACTGTAATTGATAATTAAAGATATTTGATAACTAAAGATAGAGAGAGAGGGCCTGTCTGCTCTGCTGCTGTGGGCTTTGGGAGCTCATTGAGGTCAGCAGCAAGATGCAGTACAGCTCTGACAAAGTGAGATGGCAGAATGGACACATTTCCTAAGAAGATCTTCCATCTTGATACTGTGCCACTTTCCCACGCAAGACATTTCAGTGGAAATTTGATAAACTTTTTTGTACAGCCATGTTCATCCCCGTAAGGCAGATGAAGGTTAAACACCAAAAAGCTTCATTTGGCAGAGATCGTTTTTATTGCAAGGGCAAAACCCTTTGATGGTCTGGCTGCTCTGAACTCTTCAGCTGGTAAAATACACTGCAATGGATGTAGATAGGAGACCCCTTCCCCCACAGCACACCTTCCCCCACAGCATCAGTGTGTGCAGTGTTCTGTTGATGCCAAAAAAATAAGCTAATATATTGATCACTATTGCAAAACCAACCAAATATCAATCCTGTGCATTAGCAGTCTGTGCATCAGAGCAATATTTGCCTTCACCAAGGCTCCATTCCTGCGGTGGGCTTACAGTGGCTACACAGTGTTCTTGCATCTCTCCCCAGTCTGCAAACAAACCAGATCCATCCTCCTGCTCTCACCTAAACATTTTCTCAGAGTTGCTGGAAAGACTAAAATCTGACACGCTGTTCCCCCTGTTCTGTGTACTTCTCTTTATCTTTGTGGCAAGCACAATGCAGATTGGTTCTGAGTGGTTAATGAGCCTGTGATGTGCAAGCCCTCGGTTCCTCAAAGCACAATGTCTGGGAGGGGTGTTTCTAAGGTGGTTTCCAAGGTTCAGTTGCAAGTTCATAATAAACGTCCCCAGAGTGCACTAATTCCTTCACACGTCTCAGGCTCTGGGCAGGATTTCAGAACCTTCTTTCATACAAGCTCTTACCACAGAGAGGCAGCCTCTGCCAGTAAGAAAGGAGAAAGATGCAGTGAATGAGAAAAAGGAGCCGAAACAGCAGGAAATGGGAGAATAGGGTGAATACTGTTGGGCTGTGAGTCTTTGCCTCATCTGGTCCCAAAGCACCCCTGCACCTGTACTGTGGATAGAGACAGCACTTCATCCAGGTGTTCCGCATGCAGTAACAAGGTGCACTTTCTCAAATCTGGGGAGACTGGTGTGAAATGACAGTGTGTCTGAGGCAGCTGGTTCTCAGGACAGGGAGTTTGCTGTGCCCTCATTGAATGGCTCAGGGGATTGCTGAGCACACTTGCTGCAATTAAAGGATCATCCCAGTGGAGAACACTCTGTTTTATCACCGAGTGCATAAGCAACAATTTACAGCAGGTAGGGGTTTACTATAAACAAAATAGCCATATATGAATTTCGTACCTTCCATTAAGAGACCAAGTTGAAGACTTACTGACTTCTTTCAGCTGAATGTATGGGCCTTTGCTCTTTTTAATTATTATTTATTTTTTACCTGGGAACTCTATGATATCAACATTCCTGAGGACAAAGGTTCTTAGCTTTCCACCTGCAAGTCAAGGATGTTTTTCTATTACCGTCATAATTGTATCAATGAGGCTTATTCATTGTTTCAAAGCCACTAGTAACAATTAGCATGCTGATGTTCACCGATTAAGAGAGAAAAAAAAAAAAAAAAAAAGAAAGAAAGAAAAGAAAATGCCCAAGGTAAATAAATCAACTTAAAAATTATCCCTTTCTGCAAACAACAGCTGCACAGGAAAAGGAAGACTGTTAGCCATCTCTCACTGATGTGCTGGGCTGAGCCAGTAGATGCGTTTCAAGTGCTGTGTGGCTGCAAGTTAATATATCCTACACTCCACAGGAAAGAACCGCGCAGGAAAACACAAAAAAAAAGCAGAACAATGGTGTGAACTGAACACCCCATCTTATTCTGAAAACATCTGGCCTCTGAACATTTCATTCATTCACTTGGTTTATTTGGTGAAAAACCTGCCCAAGCGTTAGCAGCCTTTCTCAGTTAGTAATAAAGAAAACAAATGTTGGTGTAGAGGTCTTTTGCCTTTCACTCAGTAGGATGTGCTGGCAGAAGACACAAACCACACAGGGTCTGAGAGCATATGAAGACTGACAAGATTCAGCAAAGGGAAGGACCGCTACGATGCTCAGTGCTGTGATTATTGAGAGATAAGCAATAGCAGGTCTTGGAAATGCTGGCTTACTGAGCTCAGCACAGCACAGGAATACAGGAGAAAAAGGCTGCAGGAGTGGAGGAACTTAATGGTGGGTGAAACACAGGCTCGAGGAATCTGAAAAGGTTTGGGGACAAAAAAAAATCAGGATTTTAACAGTCAGATTATTTTAATTTCTGACAGCTTCTGACAAGCTCAGCCATGGAAGTTTGTTTCAGTGCTAGAGAGTGCGCTGCAAAGGGTTAAGCAGCAAAAGAGCAACTGCTTCGTTTTAGGTAGATAACATAACAAAGCCTGGAAATGCAAATACGTTCAGAAAAAGCCTTTGAACAATATTATTTATTTTTTTCCTCTCTCATAGTTGTTACGTATGAGAGGTTTAAGAAAAGCCCTCACTGTTTATTGCAGAGTGTTTATTTCTGTGGACGTCAAGAATGGCTGGCGAGTTTATATAAAAAATTCCGGATCTTACATTTTCCCAGTTGATACTTTTCCTTTTCTATTGCTTCATCTTCACAGAAGAAAGGGATTAAAGTGATGTATTTTGTTGCACTTTTTTCCTGCAGTGAATTAACCCTTGGCCAACATCGACAAGGAAGACAGCACAGCTATATGGAAATGAATTTGACAGCCCATAAACACGAGAGCCTGTTTTTCACTGGATTTCTTTTTAATAGGCATTAACAAGGCATTTGGGTTAAGTAAGCAACCAGAACTAGCCCTGAAACTATCATTTAATTTCATAGCCCTTTTTCACAGATATTAGCTATCAGTTTGAAAGGCCTATGAGGCTTCATCTTGCTTTTTAATTCAAATTGTACTGAATCCATAGCAATTCTCTTTTACTCCTATAATACCACAGACAATGAAATGCTATTCATTGCAGATGCTTATGTTTCCTGATATGTGTCAGATTTTCTAATGAGAAATCTGAGACTGGAATGGTATATATCAGTACCACTCTACCAAGGGTACAGCCACACATATTCCCTGATCTTGAGCTAGCGGAATGCTTTTTTTGTGCAATGATAAGGAACTACTATAAGTCTGTTTTCACTCCTTTCAAATTTTAGGCACATTTTGTGCCTGGACTGAATTTTAGTTAATATTGAGTCACCATCCCTGGATGTGTTTAAGAGCCCTTTGGATGTGGTGCTAAGAGATATGATTTAGCAGAGGGTTTTTAGAGTTAGGGTACTATGGTTAGGCTGCGGTTGGACTTGATGATCTTCAGTGTCTTTTCCAACCTGGGTAATTCTACGATTATATGATCAAAACTGAAGTGACATTTCACAGCAAAATTGTATGCCATCATTCTACTCATTCTCCTCAACTGTCTTCCTCTCCTAGAATAAACAATAAACCAATTAACAATTGGATAAGATTAGGAGCATGCTATGCACATTTTGCTTAGGGGGGTAAGAGAGCATACAGTAACCACAACAATGAAGAATCAAGATCAGTAATTATAATATTTGTTTCTGACAGAGACCGGTGTAAAGGAAATTAAAGTGATGCTTTTGTACATTCTTGGGCTGAGCAACTCTTCCAGTTATGGTTAACCACAGAGCTGTTCCAACTGGAGACAGTCAGGAGCTCCCATAGGATCCACTGCTGGTGATGGTAGTACCATATGTACCCCTCTTTGCACAGAGATACCAGAATGCTTTGGTGATCCTAAGCAGCTTTATAGAGGTTTACACTGATTGCATCTCCCTGTGAGCAGGAAATAACCAAGATCAAAGTGTTCTGCAGAGAAGTCAGTTGAAGCTGCCACCTACTGTTGGACTATACTGATGGTTACTCCCTGCTCTTCGTGTGATACAGGAATACCACTAAACTGGGGTCAAAGAACAGTAGTTAGAGGGAGATGATGTGTGAGCACATGATAGGAGGACATGTTGTGTAGCAGTACCCAGTGCATTGAGACAAACTGCTCAAAGAATTGAGTGAATAGTGTTAGGTGGTTGATGGAAAACTCATTATCCAAGGATTCATGATTCAGTCTGCCATGCTTCCTTCCTTTTCACTGGCTTTCATGAAAATATTTCTTTGTACAGATATTTGGGAAGAGCTTTTTACTTATATGAGTATGTATTGTTCACACACAAGTGCATTGACATATGAGTAAGTGTACTCCCAAATACACAAGCATGTTCTCTCTGGATCTGATCACCATGCCACCTTATATGTGCACGTTTATATGCTGTGAACGTGACTGGAGAAAAATGTAGAACACGCAGGACAGCCAATATATGTGGTTAATATGTCCCAGTCAGGAAGGAAACCAGCTATTTTTAAAGCAGGGATTTATAAATACAGTCAAATGTAAGACATGCTCTAGAGAGAACAAAAAGGAATTGAAGATGCTCTGTAGCTTTCCTGGAGCACACAGCTTATTCACCATCACTGTTATTGGCCTAGACTCAAGTAAAGCAGAGCCTTTCTAACATCCTGTTAACGTGAGTATCTTCTGCTCTTTTAGTTAATAGCTTCAGCCCATCAAAAAGAATCTGTAAAAATATATGCAGTTCGGGGCTTAGCACTTCTGCATGGCTCTGTTTCAGATTTCTGATTCATGAGCAACAAAAGGGTTGAAAGTTCCCCTAGCTGTATTTGCTGCTCCCATGCATACTTTCAAAAGGGGTTTTGTGGTGTTTAGTGATTCTCCTGAGAAGGAGAACCACATTTCTTTTCTGTGTCTGCCTCATGCTTCTGTGCACAGACATGCATCGCATCTTGTAGAACGCACAAACATGAACAGAATTTTTCACGGGGAGGGCTCCCCATTTTATTTGCTCTTTTCAAGAATTCAGAAAGACTCCAACAAGTTGACTTCTCCTAACAAAATCCTAATACAGGCATCTGTACTCTGCAATGCATTTAGCCCCCTTGAGACTCAGGCAGCACTTCTTCTGGGGGTTCCTGCTGCGCAGCTCTCATAAGGATGGACTCACTTAGTGAGATACATGAGCAGGAACCTTGGATGGGGTATTTATTGTCTGAAACTCAGGAAGCCAAAAAGTTTGGTGTCTGGAAAAGTCTCTATTTCTATGTTTAAGAATAAGAATGTAAATATTGTGTTAAGGTATTGTATTTAGTATCTGTGATCTTAGCAAAGGAGAGAAGGAGACTGACATGAAGAAGCAGCGGTGCTTACTACTTCAAGGTTTCTATTTCAAAGACATTCAAAAATTTTTCATGTGCTATTTGCAAAGTTGTATACTAATTAAAGCATGCATTGAAATATTTATTAAGATAGAGCATTTCTCTCTTGGCTCCGTCTCTCAAGCTGACGAGGAACTATTATATCAGCTACTTTGGAGGTTTGTGTACAACACATAGCCCAGAGGCTTAATTTTGTGCAGCACTTTGGAAAAGCTATGACTGCAAACTGTTCTTCAGAAGAGTGTAAGGTTGAAATGTAACAGGATATTGCTGTTTTAATGCTCCTATCACACAGATATGTAAGGCATGGGAGGTAATCAGTAGCTAGTTATTAAAAATCAATTTACTCTGGTGTTCTACAGTACAGACATCCACCATCAGAAGTATTATTATAAATATATCTATTGTGAATCTCCCAATACACAGATATTACCTTTTCAGTCCTGGGAAAAAAAAAAAAAAAAAAAAAAAAGAAAAGAAAAGAAAAGAAAAGAAAAGAAAAGAAAAGAAAAGAAAAGAAAAGAAAAGAAAAGAAAAGAAAAGAAAAGAAAAGAAAAGAAAAGAAAAGAAAAGAAAAGAAAAGAAAAGAAAAGAAAAAAGAAAGAAAAAGAAAAAAAAACAACAAAAGAGGTCTTTTTTTTTCCCTTTTCATGTAGTATGATTTAGCTCCAGTTCTCAAGCCTGTTGGCAAAAAAAGCTTGGAACAAGGACTTGGAAAGGTATTACAGAAGCATCAGGAAATTTCTGGACATATGAATAGGGCACAGATAATGAAGACTTGATTTTATTCTCAGAAGATAGTTGTAGCCATGACTTCTCATGGAGCCATTCAAGAATAGCATTTTTAATATATGCTTTCAGTAATAAAGACTATTACATTTTAGTCAGTCTGAGGATGTTATTTTCCATGCAGGAATATGCCTTCTTCAAATGAATTCTGAGAGGCTGGAGGAAGAAAGGAAAAGCTTGCCCTTCTCAATGAAAAGAGCTGTCCCTCAAGAAAACTTATTGCCTTTGTGCTTTGAAACTACCCACCACTCCCCATGCTTAAAAGTCATTATTCAGATTTCAGACTTATACTTCCAAAAGGCAAGAAATGCTAGAACTACCACAATATATCTTGGCAGAAGTCCTCAGCATACTGTGATGTAAGCCTGTCTACAGACAGGTCTGTGTGCTCTTTCTCTGCAGGTGCCACATCTTGCTTAGCAAGCTTTTTTTCTCATGACTTAAATACTTTTTCATCCAGTAACAAACTGTGGAAAAGAGGAGGTGAGTCTTCTCCATTTTGTTCTGTAGTGTTCTGAATGTCCCTTTATGTTATCATTACAAATATATCATAGTATTAGGCCTTTGTGTTCCTTGTACAAGCCCACACAATGCTATGGAGGAACCATTTGTTTTGAGATTATAGGTATCTACATCAAGAAGGTCATTCACTATTTTAGGAGCTTGGTTTCTACCAATGTCAGTGCAATTTCAAAGCTATCCTGGATTCACATTGGTGATAGCCTAGGGAGAGATGAGCCTCAGCTGCCAGAACCTTTGAGGCACTTCTGCATCCTCAAGGCTCCTTGTATTCAACTGCTATCAACTATCTTCTTTAGCAATCAGCAGCAGGCACTGTAACCTCTGGCAAGACCTTCTTCCCCTTCCCCAGCCCTCCTGACATATTACCAATCTGGCAGCAGGCTGAAGATTACCATACATATTGGCCTCTACTCATAATTCATCTTTTGGTTATCTACCACTTGCCTGAGTGATTGATTTCCTTGAAAGAAGTCCACTTAACAGCTATACAAATAACATCACCAAAAAGGAAAAGAGAGAGAGCAACCTGTCAGGACCAGGACCCAAGGCAAGCACCGTGCTCCTGTCTAGCACAGAAGGGGCTTAGTGGTTACGTGTTGCTTTTTTGTTTTGGTTTGGTTTTTATCAGAGGCTATTTCAGACTGATCACCGGTCTGAAGAGCAAACTCAAACCAGACAAGTTAATGCAGGAACAGCAGGAAACTCATTCAGAGTCTTTCCCAACTGAAATGCAGTAAGCCCACCTCCTGCAGATTGTGCTGGCTACATTATCATATAGGCACACTGGTTATAGCTGCACTTCTTCATGGAAGACTTCTTACTTAGCTTAGTTAAGTAGCAAACAAATGCCAAAAAGATAATTGGAAAATGTACCATAATAAAACTACTCTCCAAATGCCTTATGATTAGGACAAGAAATGTCAGCGAAACAAACTGAAGTTAAACTATATTCCATACTTGCTACCATACGGTGAAACACTGCAGCACAAATGTGTGAGGCTTTCCATATTCCAGAGCTAACTGTGCTAACAATTGGCACTATTGAAAATAAATAGCTAAAATGCTGTTGGTTTTGTGGGTGGTTTGTTTTTGTGTTTTTTTTCCCAACTTTTATTAGATCTCATTTTAAGTTTTTTGGTCTCAACAGAAAAATCAGTATGAGCATGTCTCATGCCACCCTGATGGGATGAATGAGCTTAGGCAACTCGACAGCAAACAAGCAGAAGATGGGGAGATACTGAGCAGGGCAGCTCCATGCCAAGAGTGAACAGAGGGCTGCTGTGCCACCAGCTTCACTTGAATATTCAGGAAAGTTATTTAAATGATGACACCTTGTCCTGGCACATGTCCCCATCATCTCCCCTAGAACAAACCCTGGCACACAGCACATGTCGTGTCACTTGCCTTATTTTCTTCAACGGAAGAGCAAAAAGATTCTGCACATTGGTGAGACAGCTGCGTTTAAAGCCACAGTAACAGGGAACAGAGGGGACTGTGCACTTAAAAAATTAAAACTGAAAATGTATTTTTACTGTTTTGTGCCCGGCTCTTTCTAGACCAGGGATCAAAGAGCAGGATTTCTGAAGAAATTCTTTGGCGTGTCATGGTTTGCCTTGCAGATCACATCTCTGGGTCAGTGTACTGGGCAGCGTGTCAGGGACTGTGTGCCACCTGACTGGTCAAGTAGAGAACCTCATGAGATTCAACAAAGTCAAGCTCAAGATCCTGCATCTGGGTTGTGGCAACCCACACTACCAATACAAGCTGGAGTCTGAGAGGACAGAGCTTGGTCCTGCTGAAAGGAAAGATCTTGGGCTTACAGGTGAATGGGAAGCTGGACATGAGCTAGCAAAGTGCCCTCACAGCCCAGAAAGTCAACTGCATCCTAGGCTGCATTCAAAGAAGTGTGCGGCCAACACGTTGAAGGAGGTGATCCTGCCCCTCTGCTCTGCA
Organism: Coturnix japonica; assembly: GCF_054131305.1. Classification (NCBI taxonomy): domain Eukaryota; kingdom Metazoa; phylum Chordata; class Aves; order Galliformes; family Phasianidae; genus Coturnix; species Coturnix japonica. Next base: position 67,326,605 of record NC_140666.1, read on the forward strand.
CTGATGAGACCTCACCTGGAGTACTGCATCCAGATGTGGAGTCCTCAGTACAGGAGAGACACAGACCTGTTGGAGCACATCTAGGGGAGGGCCACCAAGAGATTCAAGAGACAGAACACCTCTCCTATGAGGACAGGCTGGGGGAGCTGAGACTGTTCATCCTGAAGAAGAGAAGGCTCCAAGGTGACCTGATAGCAGCCCTTCACTATCTAAAGGAGGTTTGTAAGAAAGAAGGGGATAGACTCATTAGCAGGGTCTGTGGTGACATGACAAGGGGAAACAGTTTCAGACTAGAAGGGGGAAGATTTAGATTGGCTGTAAGAAGAATATGTTTTATGATAATTATGGTGAGGCAGTGGAGAAGGGTGCCTAGAGAGGTGATGGAAGTCTTTGTCCTGGCTGATATTCAAGGTCAGGCTGGATGGGGCTCTGAGCATTCTGATCTAGCTGTAGATAGCCCTGTTCATTGCAGGGGACCTGGACTAGATTACCTGGAGGTCTCCTCCAACTCAAAAGATTCTGACTCCACAAACAAGGTTTGCTTTGCAAATCACAGGTGAAATCAGAAAAGGTGATCAAAAAAGAAGACTTTTCCAAACAAAAAGTTTGTGCCCCTAGCTTGACTGAGAAGCAGAACTGTCCCTAGTAGATCAAAGTTATTCTTCTGTGAAGTACAGATTTTGTGAAACATCAAAAAGCACAACCATATATCAGAGAAGACTAGCCCTTAAAACCTTGCATTGGAGACATGGACTCAGGCTTCTCCTAGAAGCTCATCCTTCCGGCTTTTTACCCAGGCCAAATCCAGGCTGAGGAAGTGCCTACACTAATCTGTTTAGGAGGGAGGATCACAGCAAACATCTCATGACAGCTGCTAACCTGACAAGAATGCTTCCCTGGAGATGGCAGAAACTTGATGTAGGTGCCTGAACTTGCAAAGTATTTGTCATTTTGACCTGCCATGTAAGGACAAGAGTTCATAATAACCTTGGGATCCCTAAGCCCTGTTCTCTAATTGTGTTTCAACCTGAGTACAGTCACATTGTACCTCATGTTTTATTGTGCCTAGTGGAGGCTTGATAAATGTGAGAATTAGGCCCAGAAAGTTCACATTAATTCAGGCATTTGTTGTTTCTTCAAAGTGTAAAATGGCAGTTATGCAGCGGAAAATCCCTATGGTAGCACTGTGGTTTCATAAGATGATACAAATAAAGAACCCAGTGTTCAGAAAATACCATAGGGGCCCATCTTGGTGGCTCTGCTGATCTTCCAGCATCTGTCCAAAAGAGCCTTCTCAGAGAAAAAAGATCCGCGCCTGAGACCTTTCATGAACCTATTGGCTGAGGAGTGACTCCCCCACGGGGGCACTTGTGTGGTGTCAAACTGGCATACTTTGGCAATGCCAGCTCCAACAGCAGCAAGATGAGAAGCAAGACAGTTCCCTTGTTATGGCCCTGCCACACAAGCCCCCTCCCACGCTGGGGACATTTTTGTGTGAGATTGTGTCTGTGTTCCTTTGCCTCCTGCCAGGAATTGTGAGCTTTCAGGCATTTCATTTTTCTCACTCAAGGAGATGCTGAATGGATTCCCCACCTGAGTGTCATGGGCTGCACAAGCATCTCAGACTGCACAACCAATAGCTCACAAAGGAAGTCCACCACAAGGGATGTCCACCACGAGTAAAGGTGGGTAAGAATGGCCTGCACCCTACACCTACCAAATGCTGCCCTCAGGGCCACCATGCTTGGCATCACCTCCTCAGAGTTAGTTAGGGCCCAGTGTGTGTTACCTGGAGCAAAGAGGAAGATGTCCACAAGAAGGAATGACCTAACTACCAGCCATGCCAGGGTGTATTATGGGTTTTGATACCGTTCCACTTGCAGCATCTATTTAACCCTCCTTAGTACTCTGCATCCATCATGTTGATCCCAATTAAAAGCAGTTCTTCAAAGTGTGCAGGCACACTGCACTGTTTAACAATATATAGCAGTAATGCAAGACAACTACTATTTATTTTCTTAATCTTACATTAATCCATGAATGCATGTTTACATTCAGGATTTCTAAGTATCATGCTTCTCATATGTGCCTGATTTTTTATGATCTCCTGAATAATTCATTTTAAAAGCCTCTTTATTTTCCTCTCTCTAGTTTAATTAACCTCTTGGTGCTGTTGGGATTTTGCCATAAAAGCATAATGCACTTTGCATTAGTGTATAGCTCATGCTAGAAAAATCTGTGTTCAGCCACTATAGAGTTAATAACAGGCTCTGGCTTAATGCCATTTTATTACAGATGATGCATAACAGAGGTTTTCTTTAAATGCCTGAATGCTACCTTAGGATAACCAGGATAGATTACTCATCCTGCCCAGGGAGAATGACCACTTGCCCCTCATGCTGAGATTAGGGCAGTATCCTGAATCATTTTTTTTATGGAATTCACTCCACTGTTCCCCAAAGACTGAAGAAGGGTCCCAAATGTCCCACCTGGTCCTCTGCCAGGTGACAAATGCTGTGGGCTGACACTGGAAACCCTGCGGGAAGGACAGGGGTAACTCCCCAAAGTAGTGAGCAGCTGAGGCTGGCTTTGCTCTCCTGCCATGGGATGCACTTGCTTCATGCAGAACACAAACCCGGCAATGCAGTGTCAGAAAGCTCTTATGACTGAATTTGAGCCTTTCTGGGTTCCTATCAGTGTTGATATTGAGTGTTCCTCTCCAAAGTCTCTCATTTTGTCAGCAGAAATGAACATTTTTCCTCTACGTACCAGTCATCTAGGATAATCAATAGCCATGCAGCTCCCAATAACCATGCAGCTCCTTGATGCCAGGAGCTATGTTGCTTTCTTCAGTGAGAAATATTTTGTGCTTTGAAAATGGAAATTACTAAAACATAGTACTGGAAGAGTCTTTATGGACGCCCAAATTCAAGGTATGTTCTGATCTCCAGCATCTCTCTGTCCTGGGGTTTGTAACTGCCATGTGACTGCCTGCAGACTCGCCTGCCTAATTTTACACAGCTTGGGCTGAGGAATGATAACCTGTCATTAGATAAATGCCCATCATCTCTGAAGATCAGAGAATGACTCCTGTAGCAGCCAAATGATTAAGTGCCAGCTGTTTTGGACTGCCCCAGTGCAGGTATGGACTTTGGCTGGGAGAAATGACATGGGACCCAAATCACCCATGCACCATCTCAGGAAACAGATCCTCTCATGCTGTTTCCCCCCCATAACTATTGTCTGGGTTCAGATTGTCAGAACACGCCATGGCAGTTACTCGCTTCTCTTCATCCCACCCTTTCTTAAGACCCTCTTATGTAACTGTGGGGTTGTGCAATGACACAGCGGCAGGTTGCCACACGCCTGGCGAGCATGAGGAAGCTGGCCCTACCTTAGATAAGCAGTGGGGGTTAGCGTGGTGACACGGGATGGAGATGGGGAGGAGGCCAGGGACTAAGAGGGCCCCACGGGAGGCAGCTGGCTGGCACCGCTTCCTATGCACAAGCTGCATGGGCACTCGGCTTCCTGAGCATCTGTAGCTCACGGGATCAGCAGGCCCCGCAGCCTGCCCGGCACAGGCCTTCTGGCTTCCTTTCTGAAAAGCTAAAAATATAACCAACCACCTACATTTTGCAATGGGCTGGGTTGTGGGGGGCTAAACTGAAACTGCCTGGGTTGGGGAGTTCTCCCTCTCGTACATGCGTGCGTAGGAATACCAACACAGCAGTGTTTTGCTTTGCAGCAGTATCTAATCTTGAGAAAACATAATCTAGTTCCTACATCATCGTTCACAGGATCCCTAGTTTGAAATCTAGTGCAATGTAGAATTTTTAAGTGTTTATTCTTTCTCCAGTGAAAAACTTTTCCCCAGAAGCCCTGAGAGGGGGCAATGCCTGTCCAGTACTTTGCTTTCCTTAGATGCTGCAGCCATTCAGGTGGCTCACTTCTTTGTCTGCTCTGAGTATGGATGAAACCCCAGCATTTTCAGCGCCTTTGATATTCAGGCTGCGAAGAGACCTACACACAACCATGGCCTCAAAAGAGACAAGACAGACAAGATGGTACTATTGAACTGAAAGAGTTAAAAGTTGAACTACGAGTAGGAAAAAAAAAAGAAAGACTATTTTTTCCTCTGTAATTGAGAAAAGATTATGCTGCCATAATTCAGGCTTTGTGGTTGTTGGTTTTTTTTCTTGTAATAACATGCTATTTTTTCCACAACATATCCTAACATTGGAAACATATACCAAAAGTACTGCTTACATTCCTGTCAAATTAGTGCTTGATCTTGTTTGCTTCCAAGCTTCATTCTCAGTCAGAGAAGATTTCTATGTCCTAGAAGCCTATTATTATCATTTAGAATTGTTTTCACTAGATGAAAACTTATAGAAAATGCAGATGAATAGCTTGGGGGCTCACTGTATTGGAAATCCCTTCACCATACAATCTGCCTTTCCAGCTGGAAGTTGCTGCATGTTGAAACTTTCATATGCTAAATATTCAGAGTGTGGTTTAAGTCTCTTCATTCTATGGGTAATGCATCTTTGGAGCTATGGATTTAAAATGTTCCCTCCTTTGGGAGATCCACAAAGAGGCACGAGCCTAGCAGCACTCTATTGGGAGCACTGTGTGCTGACAGTCACTGAGTTCCCAAAGAGCAAGTTTTCCTTACAGCAGCATTAGTGTCAGAACACACACAACAGTGTTGTGGTTTTGAAGGTTTTTCAGATAACTCTGCATACATCATGAACACGGTATCTGAGTTTTCTTTCTGAGGATAAGCTTTCCAAAATCACTAACTACCTCACGCCATCTCTTTATGGGATAATGTGGTGATGTTACCAGAAATCCTATCTGAAGAGCATAACATCATCCTCCACCATAAATTATGTTTGTCAGTCTTCCGTACAGCTGAATTGCCTAGGGCAAAACATCACCTCTCTTTGCCTGTCAAATCAGGGCAATAATGCTTACCTATATCACAAGGGTATATTTAGACTTAATTACCCCTCCTCATGCCAAGGATGAATTTATCCCATGGCATTTGGTACTGTCACCCATTAGTGGCAATTTGTATAACTAATTTTTGTGACGCCTGCCTGCCAATGTTTCCACACATGCACACACAACATTTACATTTTTCTAGTAGACTTCCTGGCACTGGTAGAAGTTTGGGTCAACTCTTTCACAGCTTGTTTTTGCTCGTTTTATTTTAAAGAAGTTTATCTTTAAAACTATCTTGACTAATGAGTCCCCAAGCAGTCTGGGCCATGTGTCTGTAAGGCACAAGTATTTCCTGCTGACATTTTAGGATATGTTTCCAAGCACATTTTAGAAAAGGAAGTAAAGTGGGACCCAGAAAGATCCTGCCCCAAACTCAGGCTGCAAATGGTCCTTTCCATTGTTGGCATTAGCTTATGCAGCTCAGTGAGCAACGTGTGTGGCTAGCTCAGGTCAGGTTTGAGGTAACATCCACTTTCCCAAATGGAGAATAAGTTTCCATTTCCAGAAGTCATTTTCAAACTCATTGAAACTGTTAATGACAAAAGAATCCCTGTCCCATAGCTTCTGCAGCATAACTGCCAGATTTCTAGGCTTGAATGATTCATCCTGTCACAGGGTAAGCATCCAAGACAGGTGAAGCAGCTTCTCTCTGTTAGCTGCAGAAATAATCGGGGGGAGACTTGGACGGGATGCCTAACTTTCAGACAGCTGAAATGAACTGCAATTAATCCCACTTTAAGATGCTTTTGAAGATGGGAATTATCTTGTAAAGTCGCTGCAGCCCAGAACTTCAAAGGTCAACAAGTACCTAATTTAAGCTCTTTTCCCAGTTTTGAAAATGTTCCCCTGATCTGCTTCTTGCATCACATGAAACCCTGGTGGCTGGCAAAAAATGCATGCCCAGTTCTATATCTGAACTTGTGAATACAATGCACTGCATATAGCACTGTATATAGCACAGCACTCTATACTGTTTGCATTCATTAAATCTTCTTCCACTGGAAAATTGGCTCTTCAGCCTGGGATATGCATGACACATAGGAAGGATGTCTGTAATCATTTGCACAAATGCCCATATCCTTCTGCTCTTCCTGCTCCTTCTTTACTGTCATGCCTAACCAAACTGAATCTTAAACTGGGAAATGACAAGCTGTGAAGTCTTTTCAGTCAGTTAGAATTATGTTTGGGCCTTAAGTATCGTAAAAGCCAGAAAAACTGCATTTACTAAAACCTTTTTCTCTGAAAATGTATTAATAATGTATGATCATACTTTGTAGATAATGCAATAATTGCTTGCTTGATTATGTAGCCAAAATAATCATTTTCAGAGATGTTTGATTTTTGCATGGTGTCTACATATTGTATAATTTTCAGGGCAGCAGATGCTCATCTGTTTGTTCTGGTTCAAAAGCCAGATCTAAATTGAAAGTGAATTACTGCAAACCTTCTGCAGGTATCTAATTTTGCTTTAGAAACACACGCAGTCTAAATGGTCTTATACTCAGGAGGGGAAAATCCCCACACAAAGTCCATGCTCAGAGAACTCAGCACACTGCAATTAGCATCACACCATGCCAAAAAGGACAAATTATGCTCCCAGAGAGCACACATTTGTACACACACACAAGCACATGTACTGCATTTCAAATCTTTTCAAATGTCAATTCTGATTCTGCATGATGGTATTGTATGCATATTTTTAAAGCATGTGCCTATTTTGCTTAAGTAAATAAACACAAGTTATGATCCTGACTACATTAACATCTGAAAGCCTGTTTGGGCAATGATTTGAAAACTAATGGACTATACAAAGGCTGACCTCCAAAGTGGAAACAATCTATATCTGTATCTGGGGATAAACAAGTGTTTAATAAAGAAGAAAAAAGAGAGAGAGATTTGTCTTCCGGGATTTTTCTCCTAAAGATCAGGGAAAAAATCAGCAGCAGAAAGCAGAACAAAGCTGCAGCTGGTTGGTTTATCTGCTCCACTTTTAGGGTTGTTATAGGGATTCTCTGCCTGAGATTTCCAAAATCACCATCTTTGACCTTGCTATTTCCATGTGCTTCAGTAACAAAAAAAACAACACTCTGTGAAGACAGCCTCATCTTTCAAGCTTCCATTTTCATTGCTCCCTTGTATTCCTACTGCCTGAATTCGAGTGAAGCTTTTCTCTCCTGACCTGGTGCCATGCAGCTGCTCCAGTGCTGGGACATCACTGGGCAAGGCTGAGCCTCCTTCAGGAGGTTGGAAGGTAACTGAGAAACCAGACTGCAATACAGTCCATTGCTTTCTTTATTAAATTGTGACAGTTCCTGTCTGATTTTGATTTTTCTCACACAAACAGTAAACTGCTTTATCTCTTGCATTAAGCTGGTTTTCCCTTGACTGCTTACCTATCCCAGTTTATCTTCACCATGGACAAATCTGAAGTTGGAGGCACTTTGGAAACTGTGTGGTGAGCAGATGTAGCAGGCAACTTAATTGTGTTCCCTTCCCCTCCACTCCACTTATGCTGAGGATTATGCCCAGATCCTCATTCAGGGCGTTGCAATTAGATGAAGTAATGTCTGAGACTAAGAGAGGGAGAATGATCTTTTTCTGGAATTTTTGTTACTGTTTTTTAGTTGTTATTTTTTGTAGATATCTCACAGAAATGGAAACAATGCAATGTTGTGTTGGAAGGGGGGGCGGACGGGGGACTGCAAGAAAGAAGTGGTTGTGAGAAGATTAGCGAGAGGCTACTCTTGCTACTTAAGATCTCTTTCTAAACAGGAACTTGAGCTGGAAAAGGAGAAGCAAATACCCCAAAAGGTGTGGTTGGTCAGGGTGTGCAGAGTGAAGATAAGAGCATCAAAAAGAGAATTGATTCATGGCTGGTGGAAAATGCTGGTGCTCAAAAATGGCATTTTGGGTAGAGGAGAAGAGGTGTTGCTCCCAAACCAGGCTGCTCCTGCTTTTGGGCATAACCTCCTGCCTCCTTCTCATCCTGCCTCTGCACGGGGTAGTTGTTAGGCTGTGGTGCATACAAGCATTGCCTCTTGAACTGAAACTTTCTCTAAACAAAATGTAGTAGCAACTATCTGTTTCATTAAGGCCTTTAATGGAATGGTATAGGCATCAGTGTGGGACCTGGCTTTATTTAATATATTTCATTATTCATGATCTAGAATTTTACAAAGGAGTCAATTAATTACAGTAAAAAAAAAAAAAAATAATAATAACAAAACAAAACTGGAAGGTACATTAATATGCTGCTGCCAGTAGTTAAAGTACGCCAACTACTTCTTTGCCAGGAAGACATTTTTCCTTCCAGCCAAAACTGCCATTGCAATTATCTGGAATTGCTCTGTGAATTGGAGCAGTCTCATTGCACACCTCCAAACGCCATCAGTCACACAGAGTCTTCCTTTGCAGCCCACCACTGTTTGCACCCTCTCCACCTGCCCACTGGTGAGCAGCAAGGCATGGGGAAGGGAGCAGATGTACAAGGATGGGAAGTGGGTGCTAGGAAGCGTGGTGGGGATGTAATGAAGAGAATGTGTCAGCAGGAACTATTCTGGTACCTGAGAGCATCCTTGGTGGCAAATGGATTGTCTAGCAAGGTTCTCTGCCACATCTGTGGGCATTTGGGTACATGATTCTCTCAACTGCTCAAAAATAATCACGTCTTTTTTTCATGACAAAAGCCTCCAGACACCAGGGTGAAAAATGCTGCACAAACACAAGTAGGAAAATAATGGGAATTCTGAAGCATTCCTTTTTCTTTGTAGTCTCCACAGTAAGGCTGTCATGCATAGTCATGTCATAATATGCATGATATGCATAAGTTATAATTCAGTCTCATAGTTGGCTGTCATAGCAGCCCTATACAGCCCACTTTCTACACTCTGGGTAAAATGTAAAAATATATTGCAAAAGAATTATATCGGATGCGTCTGCTTGGAAGTGATAGACTTTCTGGAGCTGCACTGACGTTCAGGAATGGTCTTTTCAAGTTCAAATATACTTTGCCGTGAGAGAGGATTTTGACGTTATTAGGCAAAATGAACCATATCCGTATGGTGTTTATAAAATACATTTGGTTATTTCTCACTGCAGCAGATGGTACCCAAAATAAGAAATGACCTGGAACCTCATTACCGACTGCATACAATCTGCACAAAACTGCTCAGGGAAGTGGGAGAATATTGGACTAGTTTTGTTTTGAAAGAGACCTAGCTTGCTTTTGGTCTCTTCAAAGAGAAAGTTCACAGAAGATATCCATCACAAAGAACCACAGCACCACGGGGCAGGATTGAAAGCTCAAGTGATCCAGCCTCATGCTGCAGGGTGCTAACCATCACTTGCTGCCTTGGTCAAGGAGCCCTCCACGAGGCAGCTCTTCTTAGGGTGCGTGTGATGGGTGACTTGTTTCCAGCCTCCCCCGGAGCAGCTGATGGGGCTGCTGCCCAAGTCTGCAGCACTGAAAGTCATCATTCATCCCTCCAAGAGAATGTCTGGAGTTTCAGATGCTGCTATATAAGTGTCATGGTGTTAAACGATGCAACCATCCTGCTTTGCCAGTCAGGAGGGCTCTCAAGGGATGCACATGGGTAATTATCCCAAGATCCAGCATTCAAGACGGTGCCCATGTCTTACACTTTGGCTTTGTGCACTGTAGAGTGCTGGAGTCAGCAGCCAAATGAGCAATCCCTGTGAGTTTCTGTCACTGTCAAGAGTTACCAGGGACAAGGACAAGCAAAAAGCACCAGATTGGGGTGCCAAGCCCAGTGCTATGAGCAGTAGGATGCAGCCTAGAAAGGAGCCCTTGCCCTCAGAGTGCCTTTGAGTCTTTAATTCCTGATAACCTTCTGCAGCTGTGTCTGGTTGTATAAATGTCAAATACAGCCTCGTGACCACCCTGGAGGACAGATACAGCATAGTCCAGAGCATAAGAGCTCTGATTTTCTTTTGGATGTGGAAAGTCTTTTGCTTCCATGTGAGCTTGCTTCCCAACCCCCACCTCACCCCCATGAAGATGTAACCTGTCAATGCAGATGATGTGTTGAAGCTCATTTTCCCAGGTATTTGTTTTTTGTTGGGTGTTCAGCTCAGCAGAACCCACTCTCCAACACACTACCACCCTCACAACTCTGCCATAATACAAGGACCTTCATGTGGGGCTCCTTCCCTCCTGCAAGGCGCTGCTGTGTGGCTTCCTCTTCCACATGTCTTCATAAGAAGTTGTACTCCTTTACCTATAAGGCTGGAAATGATCTTCGGCAATGCTGGTTTTATAGGACACCCAACTGCACTGGTATGGGTCGCTTCTCTGACCTGCCAGCTGCCAGACCCCAAGACGGAGCTCTGCTGCTCACTCTTGGTCAACCCAGCCCAGTAATTCATCCCATGGGTTGAAAGTTTGTCTTTCCTCCTCTTCTTCCCTCTTCTTCACATCTTTTATGATTTCATATGAATTTGAGTCTGGACAAATGTGTCAGTGTATAATTCAAGTTTCATCTGCTACTAGAAAAAAAAAAAAATTACTCTTTTTAATACAAAATAACTGTCTATCTGATGGTTGAGCTATTTAGTAGTTACAGCTGGAGGAGTGTCCATCCTAGAGAATAATAATGCTTCAGTACAGAAAAGCTGTTTTTAGACTGTTTTCAAAAACTTCCACTGAACCCCAGAGGCTGTATTCTGTCACAGAGGGAGAAACAAAACTGTGTTTGTTCAAGTTCCTTGTGCAAAGGAGCAGAGACGTTTCCTTCTCCAGCTGATATGTTGTAGATCAGCTTGAACCATATTTGCAGGTATCACTGTGGTTAGGCTGTAGGAACCGCAGATCACCATTTGGGTGTCAAACAACCTATAGAGCTTGTCATATGACTGTAACGATCACTCTGCACAGCACAAGTGGAGTCCACAGTTTGCTGTGACACCTTCTTGGCTTTTACACTGGTCAGGCACAAGCGTAAAACCACAGCCTTTGTGTGCTTCTTGTGCACTGCAAGTAGAATTTAGTGCACAATACTGGTGGTAGGTGGATAGTTGGACAAAGGTCTTAAAGGTCTTTTCCAACCTTAGTGATTCGAAGTGTGCTGATCCCTGTCCACAAACCTAACTGTGCATATCTGTGGACCTTACGAAAAGACCCCATCTGTGTACTGCCCTGCAGCAGGTCAGAAAATGGCCTCACCCATACTGTCATGCTGTTTGTTAAGGGGATCATTACGTAAGGGGCTCTTATGGCTGTCCAGACACCAGACAGTAAGGGTGGTTTCTGAAAATCTTTCTTCTTAGCTGGTTAGCATTTATTTCCCTCATTGTTTATGATCTCATTGATAATGGCCCTGCACTGTGCAATGCAAAACACTTTGAACTTCTCTCAGACCCACATTTTTCTCTCCTGTCTCTGAACTAAGAGCAGTACAAGAGAAAACAGGTGAATTGTATTTAGCCCTGAATTATTTTCTGCAGTGAAAAAGTGGGACAAAACTCTGTTCTCCTGCTGCCTTCCACCTCCCTTCTTTTCTTCAGGATCTGATGATGTTTTAAGCGGTCTTTGCTTTGAGTGAAAGATTAGAGCAGGTCCAAACCACTGTCATATGGCCATCCACAAATGCCTTGCTCAGGGCAAAGCCGCTTTGATCCCAAGGAGTAGATCCATCTATCACTTGTGATTAGAAAAGTGCCTGGGTGGTGAGCAGCAAACGTGATGATCACACGGCCCAGGAACCCCACGCAATCACAACAGTTGAGAAAGACGATTAAAGGGGGATTTGTTCCTTGAGCAGTTGCCTGTGGGATGGTGCTTTCTGCAGCTGCGGTACATTAAGGAACAAAATAACACAGCACGAGGAGAGAGCTGGAGCCTCCCAGCTGCTAGAGAGACACTGAAGAGTCTTCCTGAAAACAGTATCTTCCCTGGGGTTGCATAGCTGGGCCTTAATAGAAAAATAAAATATATTTAACACAGCAAGAGGTAACTTGATAAAACTTGAAAGAAAGAAAAAGGAAAGGAATGAAGCATTACAGATGTATTTTTTTCTATTCCCAGTTATTTGGTACAGAACCTGCAAAGAAGCAGGTAATATGCTTCCCGTCAGAATTAACTGGCAGAGGAGCAGAGGCCACCTGTAAGGCAAATCTGCCGGGTTAACTCCTACCAGTCCTGGAGAAACATGTGTTTCCCATCATGTGCTGGTGGCTTCCCTGATAGAGGCTGGTGAAATGCCATGTGGGCACCTGGACCTTTGGGGTAGGCAGCCCCAGAGACAAACTGACAAGAAAGCTTGGGGTCAGTGCTCCAGAGATGGCCTTCCCCATGCCCGGCCCCCAGCCCTCCTGCTGTCCTTCAGAGTGCAGGCAGTGTAGCAGGACCACCAATCACCAGAATGACCTTGCAGTGATATTTTTATGACAACAAATATCAGAGGTTTGTTTTGTTTTGCTTTTGCTTTTGTTTATGCAGCCAAAATCAGCTTGGATCTTTCAGTTGCAGCTTTAGAAGTCAAGCCCAAACAGCAACTGCTAATTGATCAAAGGAGCCTGAGAAGCCTGAAGAGCCTCTGGAGAGCTGATGGTGGATGGCATGTGTTGCAGGAAGGCACTGCTCTGCAGCACTCAGCCATGTCCCCTGGCTGCTATGGGAGTATCCCCCCTGCAGCCCAGCTGTGCTGCATGGCAGCTCGGCATCCCCAGGCAGTGCCTCCAGCCTGCTGAGATCCCAAGGCACTTCTGGATCCTACTAATTTCCCAAGGGGATTTGTATCAACACTGCTCATATTTATATAAATCTCCATTTCCATAAAGGTTACAAGCTCTAAAAGAAGAGAATGAAACTTCCAAAATGAGTGAGATAACTAATTGAGACAAAGAAATTTCATTTTACCCTACTTGGATTCATCAAGATAGTTTAAAGGATACTAACAGATATGCTGTGCAAACATTTATTTCTATTCTATTCTTTCTAGTAATTTCTATTTTTTTAACAGAAAGTATTCTAAAACTTACTTAATTCCCCCCTTTACTATCTTATTCCTCTCAGCCTGAATAGCTCACCACAGCAAGTGACCTAAAAATCTAAGGTCAGCAAACTTGGTGGCACTTGATGGCTTCACACTGGCCAGTTGAGTTGAACACAGGAAAATAGCTGGCTCAGTGCAAGAACTGGTACCTGGCTAGGAAACACAAACACAATCAAATTAGTAATTAAACCTGTCATCTCTGAGATGGCAAGAACAAAAGGGGGACAAGAGAGAGGAGAGCGAGGGCAGCCATGGGGATCACAAGGCTAACCTTCCCCGTCCCTACTGCCTTCCTGCAAAGTATATAGCAAACAGCTTTTGAATAAATAATGACTGAAGGTAGGAAATACGAAAACATTTTCATCTAATGAATGAGTTTGAATTGTTTAGCTATTCTAACTCTGAAGATAAATGAAAAACTCGGCATTCAAGGGGTTGTTATTGCCCCAGAGGCATGAGGGAAGTTTTTCACTCCCTTCACCCCCAGCCCACTAGGCAGGGTGAGCACGTTGGCTTCCCTGCTCAGCATTCCTTACACTGAGTTCACAAGCCAGATGTCACATGTTTCCTCTGCCACCCAGACAGCCGAGCTGTCCCACCAAGCCAACTTCTTTTTTGACAGCAACCCTAAAACAAACCACATCCACATCCACATGAAGCCCCTCAGCTTGGTAAGGACATTTAGATCAGCCCAGAGCAGTGTGACTCACAAAGGTGCTTGTGTTTCTCAGAATATATATTTAGGAGAAGTCAAAGATTGTTTTGCACTTTTGACAGCTGGAGAAAATACTGGAATAATTTGCAGCTCACACTGATTTTCACTCATCTACTGCAGAAGCTACTCCCATGTGGTCAGATAGCACTAAACCCACCACACACAGGTCAGCTGGTTCCTGCTCCCCATTACAAGTCAACTGAAATTATTTGCAGGACACAGAAAAATCATGGCACTGAAGAAATTGCTGCTAGTAAATCATCTCTGTTGCGTGGCTGGCAGCTGACAGATAATAGTACCATCGGAAAGAGTGACTGATAATCAATTGAAGAAACACAGACAATATTTCAGAAAAGAAAAGCCTCACAGCAATTTTTAGACAAAAGCTTCTTAGTTATGGAGTAATCTCTTAAGAAATTAGTACTCAGGAAGCACGGCAATTAAAGATGGAAATCACAATAGAAATGCAGAATAGTTTTCGTATTTCTACTATACTACATTCTCAGTCCTAAACCAGGGATTAAAAAAATCTATGCAACTGATCCTTGTCTTCTGCTGGGACACAGACCTCTCCACAGGACAAGTAGGAAGTTTCCTAATCCATGCACAGGAAGAGAGAAATATTCCACCTTCTCCATTTCAGCCGATGACACAGTAGAACTAAGGATTCTGCTGTCTAGCCTTTCCAGTGATTGCTGTGAATGTGACAGGTCACATTCTCCGGTGACTTGGCCAGCAGCATCATATCTCCATTTACAGACAATCCTCCTAAAGATCTATATGGGTTAATGATATGAAGGAGTTCACAGTGATCATAGTGTGAGGCCTGACCCTTAGCTCCCTTCACTTAGCTAGCCCTTCATCTGTCCTTGTTCTTCTTTTTTGGTATGGCTTTACCAGTTTGTTAATAAATCCAGCACCACTTGTTGGCTTCCTTCCCCAGCATAACTTCTGCATTTGGCTGTCAGAGCCCACAAGCAGACAGCCTTCTACTTGCCTTATATACTCAGTTATAGGCAAGAAAAAGTTCATAGTTATTTCTGACTTGTAGGAGCAGGATGCACGGGTGAACTGAATTATTTCATTTTCAGAACTCTGAAGTGTGAGATTGATTCCAACCGTAACTGGTCATGGATTCTTCATTATCTCAACTGCATTTGCTAAACAAGGACTATATGCATTATATATAGTCAGCACTCAGTTACTATCACTCAGCTGCATCTGTCTCTAGTTTGGCAATTGAAAGACTGGTGGTGGAGATGCATATGGCACTGGTGAGAACCTCCATATATACTGTAGTGTCTCCACAATGATTATTCATCTCTCTCACAGATCATCCTAGAACTTCCTTATCGAGCTAGTAATGCAAATGAAGAGTCATTCTCCAGTGTTCAGTGTGAGTGGGATTTTGTTTTCATCTTCTAGCCCAGTGAATGTTACAGCTGAGATTCCCCAGAGTGCCCTTACTGACTGCAGAACCACAGAATGGCTGAGATTGACAGAGACATCCAGGTTCACCCAGTCCCAGCCCTGATCAAACAGGGACACCCAGAGCAGGTGCCCAGGACCTCTTTTTCCTCTTTTTCCAGGGAAGAGAATACACAGCCTCTGGGCAGCCTGTGCCAGAGCACCTTTGAAATCAAAATGTGTTTCCTGATGTTCAAGGGGAACCTCCTGCATTTTACTTTGTGCCGTTTGTCCTGACACCAGGCACTAGTGGGAAGAGCCTGGCTACATTCCCTTTACAGGTTCCCTTCCAGCATTTGATGATCCATGCTGGCGGTCATTATATGTGGGTACAATAATGCTTTGAAGGACAAATATAATATCCATTAAATACCTTCCTAATGTGCCTTTCTGTGTAAGCAATTACTTAAAATTGGCACAGGAAAACAATATAGCAGGAAATAGTCCGTGTGACCATGAACCAGAACTGAGGTGGTATAATTATTGCAAATGAACACATGAAATAGGTCCTCAGAAGACGCTGAAAGAGAATGCATGAACTCTTTCTACCTATTCATGAATGGGGATGTCTCGGTACGAATTCTACTTTCCTTGAACATGGAAGCAGGTAAGACAGGAAAAACAATGGTTCAAATTAAATCATGTACCAACCTTGCTGATGCAGTACGTACACCAGCATAGGTCTGGGTCTGGAGTCAAAGATTTCAGTACTGCAGTAACTAAAGCAGAGGGTATCCCCTTAGGAATGTGGTTCTTGGCCCAGCAAGGGAATTACTACTTTCTCTTTTTATGGCTTCCAAATCCAGACAGTTCTAGGTATATAATGCAGTTGCCATTCATTTTTTTCAGTCTAATGGACATTTGTCCAGTTGTGATTTCACTAAGATAGACATCACAAAATGCAGGTCATTAATTGCATTCCACACCACTGGGAAAACAACATGATACAGTAGAACTGACTCATTAAAGAAGATGAATTAACTAAACGGTGTGTTCTCCTTGAGGCATTGCTTATGGCCCAAGTCCAGCCCAAGTGTGCAAGAAGCGAGTGCAAAGGGGCTCCAACTTACAACCATACTTTGGATAAGTAAGATTTTTCAAGATGTTTTTGTTCCATTTCAAATAATATTATTCATGACATACAAACTGTATCAACAGTCTACAGGATCAATCTTCTAGTTGCAAATTTTCTCCAGCATAAAGCTGCATCCAGGCCATTATCCCATATACCATATACCCATATTATACAAGTAAAGAACTTTTCTAATGAAAAACCATCAAGGTTTTCTGTCACATATGTGAAATATATTTTAGAATACCCAACCTGACCTTTGTGTGGCCAGACATCAATATTTTGCTTCAACCCAAGAATTTATTAAGACTTACATGAAAATACTCCATCTTAACATAGTACACATCGATAGCATCTGAATACATATTTACAGATTTATTTGAACTCTTCTGAACTGCAATTCTACAACCGAGCAACATATCCATAAGTGTTTCATAAACTTTTGAACACTTACATATTTATACATATAGTTTTTGCATATATATATATATATAAAAATATTTTTGAGACTCAAGGACTGAGAATAGTCAAAAGGACATTATTGCTACATTTCCATATTTACAAAAAAACAATGCATAAAACCATTCAAACACTAAGCCATTGCAAAATAAGTTTCAATCCCCCCCCCCAAAAAAAAATTATAAAAATATAAATTTTAAGAAAGAAAAAACCCAAACATTTTTTTTTTTCAGCTAAATGTCCATAAAGTACCAAGACATCTATGATTATAAAACTAGTTTGTCTACAGTTGCTCTGAAAGCCAACACACTACGAAAGAGCTTTTATAGTATTAAACTGAAAACGCTCAACAACAAGTATGCATAAGAGTGCCTCCAAACAACTGGCTAACTTTGGAAAGGTGCAACAGCCTAAGTTCAGTGCAAATGGTTACTTCTTGACTAACTCTGAAAGATGAATTCCTGTAACAATAAACCAAATGCACAGGCATACAAAGAGTGCGGTATTCAACACTACCTAAAATGTACTACCAGTGTGTGTATTTACAATTGTCTTGCATTTTGGGCAGTTAGTTACACATTTAAAATGCATGTAAACTCAACCAAAATCCTGGTAAAACATAAGTTACAGAGTGCTTAAGTGCAATGTAAATAAATAGGTACTTAAGTGGTACTCTCTGTCTCAACAAAATGCTTCTCTTGAGGCATTCACGAATTTAATGGTGACAGAACAAAGGTTAAAAAAAAATAAAAATAAAAAAACAACAGTGTTTCCAACAGGAAGAAAAGGAGTTATAAGATACTTAAGCACAATCCCAGGCCAACAGAAACTGACCCCACAGCCTCTTATGTGCCACCAAACAAGACTGAAGGTATTCACTGTTCTATTCCATTTAAAAATTCAATGCTTCCCAGTTAAGTTCTGCTTCAGGATCTCAGCACTACTACAGAGATAGATAGAAAGATGTAATGACTTGTGGGAGGAATAGCCTTTTCCTGAGTGCATTATCCAAGCCAGCCTATGGGAAATGTTCACCTGCATATCACAAGATAAGCAAAGGGCCCTCAGGACAGAATTTTTTGCTTCTGCTCCTGCCAAGATAAGATGTCTCGTTAAACGGCCTCTGCTCCTCTGACATTCCATTTACTATAAGCAACCCTCCTACTGTCATTTGACCAGCTCAGCAGGGCCCACCTATCTTCGGTGAACGCATTTGGACACAGCTTTTAGCAAACCAAGCATCTCATCCCTGCAGTCCTGACTGTGGGGTACGGTCTGTGGTGGAATGCCATTGGGATGTGGTGCAGGTACCCAAAGAAACCTGCTGACTGCTCTGCACTGCTGAAAGCCCAGGCAGGAAATCAAGACTGAGGTCTTTCACTTCCAGAACAGCTTCACGCCCCAGAACCTCTGTAAGTTCTCTGTTGTGGTGCCCATGTCCACCCCTTGGCTGCCCACTTCTTGCCCAGGGACTCGTTGTCCCTCCTGGCCTCCAACCTGTGGTGTCTGCCACAGAAAGCCTCTCAGGTGTGGCTGGATATGGAAAGGGGTTTGCAAAGCACTTTGCTTTATATCTGTTTATTTCTTAAACTCAACAAAACAAAATTAACTAGAAAATGACTACACGCTTTCCAAGCATGGATCCAGAGGATGACCGCTGCAGATTTGGTTTGATCTGTAGTCATCTCATTCAACACCCTGGCCCAGGGTCTCTTTTGTGGTTTTTTGTTGTTTTTCTTCTCCACATCTGGCTCTCTACTGCAAATACACACAATATAGCAAAATATATACAGCTTCAGTTAACATTGCAATGATGCCTGTAACCGTGCTCAGCACATTAAGTTTATGTGTAACAGTGTGTGGTAAAGGACAGTATTACAACATTTCAGCTACACAGTGGTAGTAGTGAGTAAAAGTAAAAGAAATAGAAGTCCTCCCTCTCTCACTCCCTACACAAAACAAACAGCAAGTACAGCTGGGCTCCTCTTCTTCCAGATGCCACTCAAACATCTTCGCGTACCAGAAGGGGCTGAGTAGATGAAGCGCTGCTACCCACTGAGTTAATCCTCACCGAATGATCTGCAGCGTTGCCTTGACTGGAAGGTGGAGTGGAAAAGTTTGCATACACCTGTAGAAGCCAAACACTGCTGTCAAAATACCCGGCAGATGGCCCAATCCTTTCACACCTCAGTGAGCCATCTCCCTCTCTGTGCTACCTGACATGAAGGGCACCCAACTCAGGGGATTCTTGACAAACCTAAACACGTTGCTTCAACATGTTGTGGGCTCAACAGCTCTTTTAAGAGTCAAGAATCTCATTCTCATTTACTAAAAACACTTCATCTTACAACTGCACTCTAAATTTAAACTGAGCTTGAAAAAAATACTCCTCCGATTATTCCTAAAATGCCCCCAGAAAACTCTCTAATGTTTACTTCACACTCTTCATTTTTGTTTTAATGATGCCTGCACCTGCTAAAAATACGCTACAGGATGCAATCGAACACCAGCAGCTTTCAGTTTCCTCTTTCTCAGATTGTCAGGAAGCCTTGCACTCTACCCAAACACAACATCTAGAAGGTGAAAGGAAGCCTTATTTTTAAACCGGATCTTAAACTTGCTTTTATAAAACTCAGTTGCACACAGTGTTATTGTGAGAAAAAATCCAAGTCTGCTGGATCCGCTTTCTCTTTGAACTCTTTTGTCCAGTTACCCTCTGGACAGACTTTTACTAGAGAATGGTGGAAAGAACAGTGAATGTACACTTGATCACAATGTTCCTCCGAGGTTAAATAAATACAGCTAGATGAAGTACGTAGCAAGAGGTAGGAGGGCACCAAAAGCTCAACCTCTTCCTCCAGGAAAGCTTTTCTAAGTAAGTATACTAAATGTCTGAGATTCTTCTCAGACTAATAGATTTCTTTTTCATAGTTCAGATGAATCAAGGCAGTACCACAGCTCTGTGTAACATCAAAACTCTTGTCAAGTGTATTTTAAGTGAGAAACACCAACCATGCAAAGAGCCTCGTCTAGCTGGTCCCTCCTATCACCTACATTTACCATCCAAGGATGCATAAATGATAATAGATATTGGAAAATTAATGGAGGATCCTTGCTCCTCCCAACTGTGGTCTAACGTTTCAGGTGAAACAGCTTTAATTCCAAAGAACTGCTGACCTATATGGAGCCCAAACTTACCCGGGGGGCATTATCCGAAAGCTGCTGTTCTATCATCTGCACGATCTGTTTGAATGTGGGTCTCTGCAAGGGATCGGCATCCCAGCAACTCTTCATTATATCATACCTGCAAAGATATTGCAGTTAAGTACTGCCGAGAAGGACAGCCTGAGAGCTTTTATCCCACCTGCATTATCATTTGACAGAAAAACGTGACCCACTTGCACAGTTTAGCTTCCTTAAATGAGTTTTAAGAAAAGAATAGTACTGCTAACAGCCGTGAAGTGACAACAAAGGCCTCGGTGCTAATGAGAGCACCTGGACAGTTTTCTTTGACAGCCTGCTAAGTGCCGAGCCATTTCCAACATAGAGAAGTGGAGACAGATCATGAGGAAGATAAGGAGCCATTCCCCTTGCCATCGGGAAGCACAGCACAAACATACAGCCTCATGATACATCTCACTGACTGCTTTATCAGAATTAAATATGTGTAATACGTGCTCCGATCTGCCAATAATTTATTTATACATACCACGACAAAGTGATCAGATTCTATGAGGCACAAGTGTGTTACACTGCTTTTAACTACAGCTGCATTTGCTACATTAGTTAGATTTGTTATTTAAGACTCAAAGAATTTTCAAAAGACAGCGGGTGAATACAGAAAGTCTTCAGGAGAATGCAGAAGCTTTCCTTCCTTTGCATCTTTGCTTATGTCTGGTGAGCAGGGGTTGCTCACTTACATTTCAGGGGGTGAGCACTCGGGGCTGAACATCCGATATCCCTCCTTGATCATTTTATAGAACTTGGAGTCCACGGGCATCCCTGGGTAAGGGCTGCTTCCTGTTGAGAGAACAGGTGAGATGTGTGTTTTGCTGCAGATCTAGTAAATCCAAGGTGAAACAAAAACCCCCCAGAGTTCAGATTTTGATGGAACTTACCTAAAGAGAAGAGTTCCCAAAGCAATATTCCATAAGACCAGACATCACTCTCAAAGGTGTAAACGCAGTTGAAAATACTTTCAGGTGCCATCCACTTCACAGGGAGACGAGCCTGTGCAGGGAAGAGGGATTAAATTAAGACAATGGGCAACACAGAATCAACCTTTTAAACCTATTATGTGCTTTCAATACATGTTGAATCAAAAGAAGGATCCAACTAAAGACGGAAATCCCTGCATTTCAGTCTCCATGTGCTGCTCTGTTACAGATTCACCTCTCTACAGGCTCACCACACTTGCACAGTTCCTTGTATTCTGATTTTTTGTATACTGTGTGAATCCCTCTGGTTTACAAGGGATGGCAGGAAGCGAGACCAAAATAATCTACATGGATATGGCATGGTTCCTTAGGCAAACACACAAGTCTTCTGTGGACTGGCTACCATCCCCAGGATGCTTCAAAGCTTCAGTTAACAGTTAAGACATCTGCTTTATCTTCTCACCAAAAATTCGCATGAAATATATTCCGACATTTTTCACGTGTTTGTGTGAACAGACACAAATTGTCTTTCCACTCTGTTTTGCCTGCGGGAGCCAGCCAGGCTCCTACCCTTAAGATTTGCCCTGCCCCAACTGCCATCCTCTGTGTTAAGATGGAGCCAGCTGCACCCAGCCGCCTCCCACAGCCACTGCTTCCTCTGCAGGGCAGATGCAGCCTATCCTCCTCTGACCCTTCCAAGCCAAGTAAAATCCTGTTGTCAGATGACTCACAAAACTTAAAGTGTAGCCCAGACGCATAAAACTTAATTACTTACTGCTCACTTCCCTCCTAAGCTGCTGGTCTGTACCTCCCACTCTGAGCAGCCTTGGCTGATCAAGCAGCCCTTGGTCTGACCCTGAGCCCAAAAGCAGCTTTCTTTCACTAAATACCACTCCATATTTTGCCAGGACAGCCACTCCTGAATTCTTTGGACTCCTGTTGTTCTCTAACCTCAACCTTCAGGCACCCAGCGGCTGGTATGAACATTGTTTTTGAATGCAACAAACACAGCCCTCTCTCCTGCAGCCTACAAGGATGATGCAGGTACCCAGGACATCAGAGGACTGCAGGCTGAGAACAGAACAGCAGAGATACTTCAGACACCTGAGGTGCCAGTAACTGGGAGGCTAACTGAGCAAAAAATACTCAGGGGAGGAACTTACTCTCTTCATTATTGTGCTAAAAAGCCTGGCTGGGTATGTGTCATGTCCCTGGCAGCTGATAGAGCCAGCTGGGGCAGGAAAAAATGGTGCAAGTGAAAAATGTGGGTACCTTGAAGGCAGTTGATAGCTGCATGTATCTGACACAGATTTAGAACTTTCATCCAGGCAGCAAAAATCAGTTTGAGATGCAAATGTCCTGTACTTCATAGCACACTTCTCCAGTTTCAGTCTCAGACAGACTAGATTTTCTTTTGTAGCACTTGTAGGACTTAAAAGCGGACTTCAAATTCTGCCAGTGCAATCTGCATCACTTCAGTGTATCTTTGTATTTCTGCAGAAGGCTGGCAGGCATTAATGTAATGGGTACTCATCTGTATAGGAGGTATTATACATCTTTCATATGTTATCTTGTTCCAGCTCTGTTAAAGGGCTTGACCTATAGCTGCAAATTAAAGCTGTATTTTTCACCTACATGAGGTTAAGATCTATGTATGAAATTTTGCCTCCCACTGTGCTCTAATCAGTAAATTCAGACTTTCTAATCCAGTTTCTGAGTTGGGTTTTTTAGCAAAAATCAGGATGCAAACCCTGATTATTTCGATATTTCTGTAATGTACAAATACAGCAAAAGTCATAAAATCATTATTTTTAGGACTGGCCTATCAGAATATCACAATGGTAAGGCCTGCAGTTTCTAACAGAGCTTTAACTTACATGTTTATATGTAACAGGAAGATGGTGCATTTCTACTGATACAACAAAAATGTCTCCTCCCTCATGACATGGATTTGGTTGTTTTATCCAGGGTAACGACATGTACGTATTAATACACAAATCTCCATCAGCTATTGCCCCTTTTCACACTCCTGACCAGAACAAATCTACATCAGAACTGGGAAATCTAGATCTCTGTGTAAGGAAGAGATTTTTTGCAAGTCAAGTCAACAGGAATGACCCTAACATAAACCCAGAGGATAAAGTACCACGTACTTACATTGCCTTTAACCACGTAATTCGAGTCATTCCTTATATCTCTTGCCAGGCCAAAGTCACAGATTTTTGTTATTCGACCATGAGTGAGAAGAATATTTCTTGCTGCCAGATCTCTATGAATGCACTAAATAACAAACAGACAAACAAACAAAGTTATTTCTTAATATTCATGACAGCCTGTTGCTCGGTTACATGCTTTCTTAACATAAACTTACTACATAATGCATTTTGTGGCAAGCTGAAAGTCATAATGAAGCAATGTGCAATTCACATTTGCAGCTAAATTTTAACACACATGTACCATGCCAGGGACAGACTTATTTTTCTCTAGCTTTTTATCAAGAAGCCATTGGCCTCTTTCCTAATACAGGAAGAGTAAGGAGAGAATGTGGTTTGTCTCTGAAATAATCCTTTATAAAGAAGACATTCTGACAGAGGGGAAAGGCACTGAAAAGTTGAAAATTGAGAAAATTACAGTAACAATTTCAAGGTAGATAAGTTAGAAAACTGAATCCCACTTCAAATGTACTCCTTTGGAAAGGCATTAAGTACAGAGAAGGGTTTTAGAAGTAGGCCTAAATATTTGAAAATGGTGGCAATCTTCATGTCAGAATCTTTCTAGGAACTGCCACACATTCAATGACCTTGCTAGGTTATGTTCCAGCACTCATTTGTGCGTGTGTTTGTAGCTGCAGCTCCAGGGGAGTGGCTGAGTTTTCCACCAGTCATGTTTTCTTTGTATGTTGCCAGAGCCCATCTGTATTTGCTAGAGAACTGAGGTGTTTCTCTAATGAAATAATCTCTTTTTCCATCTAGAAAGGACAGTGCTAAGCTCCTGCTGTGCTGACGGTACACAATCTGCAGGCACAGCTGTCTAAGAAATAGCTGTAGATGGTTCCATTTTTATCTGCTTTTCTTTTTCTTTAAAATATAAAACTTGTAGAATTCCCAACCAAATATATATACATGTATATGTATATGCAATATGTATTCATATATGTATATAAATATCTGGAGAGTTAAGAGAATCATACACAAAAAACAGTAGCTGCAGATCACATGATCTTTGTCCCGTGGCTTACACAAGAAACTGATTTTAAGGACGATTACTGACCTAAGGGATTCTCATCCACATCCCCTCCAGTATCTCCATTTTGCATATATAAAGCCAAGAGAGCAACTTCACTGAAGCAGTAAAGTGCAGGAATAGCCAAATGTCCAGCATCTCTGCCTTACTCCTCCCAAAGCAGAGCGATTGGCATTGAATAAAGGCTTTGTCCATTGGAGGTGGTCTTGTGATCAAGGCATCGTGTGGTCAATTAAAGGCTTATAACCCCAGGACAGACTCCAATCCCTGCTCCCTCACAGAGGCACTTTTATGCATCTGAGCCTGGACACACAGTTGAGTTGTAGAAGAAAGCTAGGTGCACTTCGTGATGCTGGGCTTTGAGGGCCACCATCCCTGAGGGCACAAGGCAATGTGAAGCATTTTATCCATCACCTCAAGCCACTCTAGCTCCCCGGCTAGTTTGCACATGAACAGAATGATTTGGGTTCGAAGGGACCTTGAAGTCCATCCAGTTCCAATCCCCTCCTATGAGCAGAGTTGCCACCCACCAGATAAGGCATCCCCGTGGCCCCATCCAATCTAGCCAACAATACCCAAAGAAGACCAAGTGTAGTAAGCTGTTAGCACACTGTAACTTAATGCTGCAACGAAGCCAGTAACTCTGCACTGCCAAACAGATACTGCGTGTTACTTCCCAAGATCTTGGGGCTGTGGCGTTATATTCATTACTGCCTCTGTCACTGGTACTACAGTCCCTCTTTATATTGGTGGAAAAAAATATAACAAAAACCATCACTGGGAATGAGGCACAGTGACTCCTGGGGTTATTCTGTAGGAAAATGAGATAAAGAATATGTGCGCTAAGCACTGGATGCCCTGAAAAGTGCAGGATGCAGCAGTCTGGTGAAGACCATTAAAATCTGTCTACTGGGACTGCTCTGGAGCTGGCAATAGACTGGAAACAACAATAACAACAACAACTGTAAAGGGTTTGAAGAAAGAAACAGTGGGGGGAAAAATGAAGCGCAGTTCTCAACATGGGCTTGCTGTAAATCAGAATGAGAGCCACATTTCCCAATATCAATGCAGGATCAAAGGATTACCTTAAATTGCTCAAGTACTGTTTTTTTTTGCATGTTATTGAAGGCGCACCTGTACAATCTTGTCACAATGTTTACACGGTTAGTAATATTTTGTAAGTAAAATGTAGGAAATACTATAGGATGATCATACTCATTAATCATTTAAGACTTGTGTTCTTTACCAGACCCTTTCTGTTAGGCAGTACCTCTCCTAAGAACCCAGAAAGCGTCTGCTACGCTCCCTGTAGCCAAAGATCGCATGTGGGTCTGTAGGCTGATCCTCTTTTCAGAAAATTAAAAATAAGATGTACCATGTACAATAAGCCATAATGCTAAAAACAACCAGCACATGGTGTGATAACCCTCCTGTTTAAGGCAGCGTGAGAAGTAACAAGTGCAGCTTTGTTTAAAACTGTACAGATACTCAAGGCGCTTTTAAGCAAACAGATAGCTTTTCAGCTGTCTTTTCACTGTTTTTTAGTTTGTAAACTCTCCAGAAGAGAATAAATCTGAAAAGCCTTAAGATTTCATTGTTTTTGAAGATGTCCACATGTTAGGCTTTCCTGGTTCTGCCACACATTCCATCCAATTGCTATACAGCAGAGAAGCCTGAAAAAAAATAGCTCCTCAAGCTTCCCATGGGTTCAGAGTGTGCAAAGCCATTATGAGTTCTTATGAAACTATCTGTGTGCTCCAGAAAGTGAAGGGCTGAAGATCAAGTCCCCCAGGAAGGAACCACCCAGGATCAGAAGGGTTCGTCTGCTACCTCCTAACATAAAAAATGAACTTACGTTTTTAGAGGCAAGGAAGCTCATGCCCTTTGCCACCTGATAAGAGAAGCTCAATAGATCTTCAACATCTAGAGCAAGTTCATCATCTTCCAACATGGAAAGGGTGACATCCTGATCGGTATAGGATCCTATGCAATATAAACACCAACAGCTTTTGAGTGGACCAGGTACCACCATTTAGGAACAGTTTTATCTTACATTAAACACATCAGCCATTTGAGAAAGTACTAGACTAGAGCCACATAAATAACCCTTTGCCAAAAAGCAAAATATAATCCTTACACACCATTTGAGTGTGGAAAAATAGATTACACTGTAATTTACCATACTGTCCTTTTTTACGCCTTCTCATACCACTTAATGAGTTTTAATTCTCCCCATCTACTACAGGAAAGTTTCATGTGAAAATATCCATAAAGCCTTCCTCTCTACACTCCTAGAAGAAAACAATTTCTCATCACTGTACTCACCAGATTTCACTGGCCTTTTTTTATCAGCTTTTGGGGGAACTGCATAAGACACTCCTGGTTTCATATCCATGTACTCATTGACAGCATCCCTGCAGAGGCAACAGATGAAATGAAACACAATTCAGGGGAAAAAGATCTCAAAAGGCATCCGAACAAAAAGCTGATGTTGCACCAACCTTCTGAATATAATGCTTTATAAATGATTGGAGAATCATGGCATGTAATGAAGATGAGAAAAGGCTAGTACAGAGACAGAGGTTTATCAGTACAGTTAACAGAGCACCTCAAAGTTAGGAGTTTGGCTCAGAAAAGCAAACAAAATCTTTTGTATCTATGCTGTTCATATAGCCTTCAGTCTATAAATGTATGACCAGATGTTTCACAGGACCTGTTAATGCTTCCTTCTTCTGCTTAGGCTGGCTTCTATCAGCATGTTTCAGCAAATGAGGTGGTAATTGAAATGCAGAAGATGAATGGTAAAAAATACTTAGTTTGGATCTTCCTGAGTCCCAGAAGGGATTAATGCATTTCAAAGAATCAGATCAGTCCTGAGACAGTTATCTGCTATATTTTTTAGGTCTTCTTATTGTTATATATAATTCAAATATACATACTTTCATGCCATATGGTTTATATATACATAGATACGCCCCTTTGGGAATGGCGGATGCATATCAGCATAGTTCACTTCATTGCCATTAGAACTCATACACATAGTCCTTCTTGATCCTCAAGTTTATGAACAATACATGCAGCCACATAGCTAACATGGAAAGTAGCAATGAGATCACAAACATCTTTAGCCACCACTAAACCACAGACAAATCTGAAAGAATTCAGCAGCTGCAATGTTGCAGTAAATACTAACAAAAGAATTTGGACAATACCTTCTAGTTAATACCTCAGTTTACAAAACATGTTCAAGCAGCGAGATTCCTGCACTGAGAAGAGAACACACATCCTGCAGCAACTCAAATGTGTGTGTTCATGGTAACTTTGTCACCAGCATCCCTGGCATCACCAGTTATCCACACATTGCCACAAAAAGCTTCACCAGCATCAGGCCCAGTTGTAAGAAAGGATTTTAACATCTCCTGAGAGGCTTCCTGGCTCTTTTGTGCCTGCCTATCAAGAGCGATGGGCCTACTGGGAGAGTGAACGGACTGGAAATAAAAATGGGTAGGTACTATCACAGCCCCCAAGTTGGTAAATTACATATCCCTCCCTTTGCAAAAAAGGAGTTAGCAGGAACTCTGCTTGGAAATGTATTCAGAAAGAACTTAGGCTTGTATCTAGAACAGAAGAGCTACAAATATACAGATGAAGTAACTGAAAAATAGAAGCACAAGAGCATTCTTCGAATGGTGACATGGGCTAAGGCACTGCACAATCTAATGGGCTACCAGTGGCAGCTCGCCTTTAACACTGGAAGACACTGTTTTTGTTGCTGAAAGTCATTTCTGAAGGCAGGAACTTGCAAGAACCCAAAATACTAACACCACAACACTGGGGGGATTGTTATTCAAGCTGCTAAATGAGCACTGCCAATGTTTAACAGTAATGATAAACACAAACAGATATGAAGATCAGAGCCAAGGAGCTGCATGAAATAACTACAGGAAATTTGACAAAGAAGTAAAACACAGAGTGTATACAATGAATTGAGCTCTGTTAGAATAAGCCACCCACTGTAAAAATCGTCTCTTTAACTAAATTATTTCCTTACACAGCAAAGAACCTTCAAAGCCTGACGCATGAAAGGGTCCTCCCAATTCCTCCTTCCTAATGAACCTCAGCATCCCCTCCTTCTCAGTCTCCTGAACACACGCACACTTCAGCAGGTCACACTTACGCTGTGGGTTCTGTCTGGTGCAAAAGGTTCTCATAAACAGCTGCTTCGGTGTGCTCTTCATGCTTTGGACAAATGAATGAATCTCGCTTCCGCCTCAGAAAATTTAAGAGATCACCATAGCAGCAATATTCTGTAATGACCAGCGTGGGCCCTGTAGATGTACATGAGGTTGAGAAAGCAGGTGGGCATTATTTCCAAAGCAGCAAACCTTACATAAAGATACCATTCAGCAAAGCACACAGACTGGTCTGTTAACAATCACAGTGCCCTACACTGACTAGACATGAAAAGTTACGACAAGCAACCCAGCCTCTTCTCTTTCACAGGCAAGTAGCTATTGTCCAGCAAAAGCTGCGTCACTCCCAATTAACTTCCACCCTCCCCAATAGTATTGCATTATACGAAAAATTAAACAAATAAGTCTTTTTCTCCTTCTTCTTGTGATAATGTTTCTGGCCAGACACATCTGTTTGATTTTGCTCACTTCCTGAAGGAAGTTATTTGTTCCAAACGTTCGAGTAATTCAGGCTTCAAACATTAATCCTTTTGATTCACTTCTGTTTACAGTAGAGCTTCACACTCCTTCGGTAATGTTTTGGAAATGATGTAGAGTGTTATATTCCTTAGTATAATAGGAAAAATCATTCAAATAGAACAGCCTGCTGAGACACAAAACTACACTGCACAAGGTCTTAGAATATTAAAATGAAATCGGAAGGGAGAATCAAGTCATCTCCAGCACGGATGTTTATAGATCAAATATATGTTTTCTGAGTGAATGACTGCAGCTATGGCCCTTGAATGTGTAATCATGCTGCGTGTTATTTCATCTGTAAGGTTATTCTGCACCACCATTTCTTAACGTCAACAGTTTATTTCCATTTTTCTGCAGTTCATAATTACAGCTTTCGTAATAGAGAACACAGCTTTTGTGGCAGGATTTGCTCCCAGACCCGCATTCCTTCAGCTGTCAGAGATGTACACTCGGGCCAGCGGCTCTGCTTTGTCGACTACTTGAAACTGCTTCAGCCTATTTTTAAATCATTATAAGTGAAAGTAAGAAACATTTCACCTCTGTCTAAAGCTACAAATTCTTAAAGCTCATTTTCTTTGAAAAATGATGGAAAAAAAACTTTAAGAGCAAATACCTGTGTAAGAAAAAACACCAACTTTCATACTTGAAAGCACCTAAGCCAAAAATATGGGACAGCATCGCTCTGTATCAGACACTGCAGCTGTTTGGTATCTTTTATTGTATATGAGAATAAACTTTTTAAAGTTTCTTATTTTTATATTTATTTTTTGATGGTAATATTAAATACAAAACTCTCAGGCTTATTTGGGAAATTCTTTTTCTCAGCTTTCTGCTTTTCAGACTTTGTGACTCTGGTGGTACCTTAACAGATATACTTGCCATCCACATAGACTGGAACACTGCTTACAGCAGGGCTGCTGACTGCACACCCTGGATACCAGCAAGTTCACAGCTCTTCTCATTTGTGAGAAACAGTGGGGGAGAAAAAATACCTTAAGTTTTGTAGTCTCTCAATAAAAAACAACAACCACACAATGGCTCGCAAGGAGAATAATAACACCCGTCATTTTCAGCTGCTGCAACAGCAGTCTCATCATTGTTTTTAGGATGAGCCTTAAACCAAGATTCAGTAATTCACAGATGACAGTTGTGATGATCTGCAACCCGCCTGGGTAAGACACGTTTTTAAGGTTTTTATACTTAGCAGCAATGGATTCTCCTTCGCAAGGTTATTCCTTCCAACAATAAAAATAAAAGAGCAGAGATAATCAATAATCTTCTGATACAATACCTCCAATAGTGCAAGCTCCAAGTAGATTCACGATATTAATGTGGTTACCAAGGTAACTGAGAACTTTTAGCTCTGACATCAAGGCTTCTCTTTCAGTTAAATGGGCGCTTGCTGCAAGGCAAAACGCAATGCTCAGTAAATAGCACCTACCAGAAGGAAGACAGAAAAAACTGGGCAGCAGATGACAGCCACTTACGTTTCAACATTTTCACTGCTACTGTCATAGCGGCATCAGATTTAAATAGGCCATAAGCAGTGGCTTCAACAACCTTTCCAAAAGCTCCAGCACCGAGAGTTTTACCTAATAAAGTAAAACAATACACTCTGTAGCAAATTAGAGCACTTCTCGAGGAAGGGATTAGAGTTTTGTTTCCTGGTATTAGGGATGCTAGCGTAGATAAATCTGCTTGCTTTGTGTCCCAAGGTAAGTATGAGCAGTTATCACTATTTGCATTCCTGCACAACATCGTTTTGAGAAAACCCTGCTATGTTTGACCAAGGTCTCATATGAGACCTGCAGGTTTCATCCCACAGATGAAATTAAATCAATATAAACTAACCAAAACTCAACCGGTTTCTAGGAAACTCCCATTTGTGATCATAAGGAAGTTGCGTTGGGTCTATGTAAACATAGTTGTTTCCATTTATTTCTTCAACAACTTTCCACTGGACTTCGTATTTGGGTTTCTGGGAAGGAAAGAGAACAGCTGTCACTACTGATGCTCTCCCACGCAGCTCCCACTCTTTCCTAACTTGACTTGAAGAGCTGTTGATTTTACCTGCAAATATATGTACACCAGGATCATGACTATGATGCACATCAATCCAGCGGCGACCCCAAATGCGATTAGTAAAGGTGTGAAAAGGGTGTGGGTACGGATTTGCTCTAGAGAAAAAAAACAGAGAAAATCCTGCCTAAATACTGAAAATGAAAAAATACCCTAAAAACAATCAAGTGAAAAAGCTTTCCTTGAGTCTTCTTTGTGTAATATCTTTTCAGGTTTCCACATTTCCAGAAGTGCTCTGAGTCCATCAGAATCCATCTTTAGGACATGGTTGGAAAGACCTGGCACAGAATCCACATCCTTTGCTTCACTAGAGCCTCAGCTCTAGGTGTGACACTGAGATCAGCTAGTATGTACTAGCTGATGTACTAGTATGTCAAAGAAGGAAGCTTAGCTTTCCTAGATCCTAATTTCCTCCCCCAAGAACAATCTCTACAACCCAGTCTTTGAAAGCAGAGGTTGTACAGGGTTGAGAAGGACTATGGCTCTACCCTGACTGTAGTTTACTTGTATGTTATATCTGGGTAGTAGAGAAAAAAAGCAGCAGCAGAACGTGATTTTTCCAAAGCAAGCGGAGATTTACAAACACATTTTGATTCATCTGTGTTCTAGTGCTTTTTTTTTCCCCTACAAACCCACCAGTACTGCTACAAAATTCATATGCACTTTTTTAGTGTGTTACTCCTTTCACAAAAGCAGAGCCCTTACACTCCAGTCAGTGCTGAGACCACACTTTCCTGAGACATAGTAAAAGACAGACAAAAATACAGATTATCTTGAAAGAGACCCTGGCATACAGTTTAGGACCTAGACAGTCAAAACAAAGACAGGAGAAGAAAAAATGATAGAGAGAAGGCAGACCAGTGCCATGCTGCAGGTGGTGTATCCCTGGTCTAGACACTACACAGGCAGAAGAAAACCAGCTAACTACTGCTTTGTAGTTCTGAAGATGTTATCACAAATATTAACTGAGAAGAGAAAGCTTTGATAGGCAGAACTTGTACGGTAATATATTATCATACATTCTGCCACAGAAATTTTATTGCGAAATAAATTCATCTTAAAAGATGAATTTCTTTAAGACAGCAAGAGCCGGACAGCACCGGCATTCACTCCAGAGATTACCTTTAATAGCAAAGTTGAAGAAAGCTGAGCTCTTGTCACCATTGCTGGATGCCTCACAGCAGATGGTCCCAGTGCTCCTGAACATGCTGGCGTTAACAGTGCTCTCGACCAGGATCCGCTCAAAGGATGGCACAGATGAATTAGTGTAACTGACTTTCACATCCATGGGAGATATCGTTGGTGAGTCAAAACACCTGGGAAGAACAAAGCTGTCAGTTACCTGCTGAAGACTGCCTTCCCAGAATGGCAGGTGATGCTGGGAAGGCAGCTAGACCACCAGGAACTCAAACAACATGGTTTCACAATGAGACTCAGCTGAAGATCTTATCCTGGAAACTTATCCCACTCACAGTGCCTTCTTATCTTCCATGTAGTGGTTCAAATTGACAGAACAAGCTGTACGGATACCCTGAGGTTTGCACATGCCGTTGGCTAGGGATATATACTCTTAAGTCCACCATGGGTCTTGTAACCATTAAACCTGTAACCATTAAATCATGGAATTATAGAATGCTTTGGGTTGGAAGGGACCTTTAAGATCACCTCATTCTAAACCTCCTGCTATAGGCAGGGACACCTTGCACTAGATCAGGTTGCTCAAAGCCATGTGCAGCCTTGCCTTGAATGTTTTCAGCAAGTGGGCAACCACAACCTCATTGGGCAACCTGTTCTAGTGAAATGATGCAGGTGGGAGACCCATGACTTGCTAGTATAAGATTTGCAACCACAGTGCAAGCCAACATAAATCTGAAAATGTGCCTCACAGACGCTCACTTCACAGTGGAACTCTGCAGGCCTTTTGGAAACGTGGTAACTAGGCATCAGGTTTTACACATCATAATAACTTCAGACTTGTTTACTTGTCAGACGCTTCACGTGAATAGAAATCTAATTACTTTATGTCTTGAAAAATTATATCATTACACAATAAGACAAAAGATAACAGCTGTATTCACAAGTGATTCTGTGACTGTCATTCTGTGAAATTGGATAGAGAATGTGTGTCATTTGGGGCCAAACTGATCTAAACATTAGCTATCCTGCAGCCCAGAGAAAGCTTGGATTAAACTTTTCCACAGCAGAAAATGTTGATTATTCTCCCTTAAAGGGGAGGGAGTATTGAAGTGTACTGCTCCCTTCCCTTCAAACCACTGCAAACAATGCAATACCTAAACTGATGAAAACAGTGATGCAATGTAACTGCTACCATGTCATTTTTCAGCCTTAATTTTTAATTGTATATTAGTGTTGTATCTAGAATAGGTTTTGGACACTCTGGTTATTTAACTCACCTCTGCTCAGTTCCTGGGCAAAAATACCAGTAAATGGTAGGGGCTGGGAATCCAGCTGCCACACACTGAAGAATGCCATTGCTGAGTATATCCAAGGTAAGGATCTCTGGTTTTGCTGCAACACACACAAATGAGAGTATCATGTTAAAGGAGCACACAATTCGCATTGCCGCATGCTCATCACTCCAGTAACTGGAGTGTGTTATTACCCATAGAGTCAGGGGAACTGAACTTCCCACGGTCCCGCAACACTGACAAGCTGTGAAAATCTCTGTTCTTACACTGAATGCTTCCATTGGATTTCCTTACCTCCTCCATACTTTTGATCTGATGAAAGATCCTAAACCAGCAGAGCCACAAGCTGTACAGAACAAAGTATGTGTTTTAAATAAGAAGGCAGTTCCAGTTCTCGCAGAGGAATTTCACCAGCTTCTAACAAGGTCAGTTTCTCCACAGCTGTGTGTCAAACTGCACCTCTCCTGCATCTGCCCTCCATTAAACATTACCACCACAGTCAGGAAACAAACTGCAGCACAATACAACCAATGCGTATCCCTGTCCCACAGAGGGCACGCGTCCCAGTAAAACACTGGCCTAACAGGCTCACCATCTGAAATGCCACATGTGGAGGAAGCTAATATTTGGCTGTCTGTATTAGCTGCCCAAGCTGTAATTTCTGATTGCTCTGGTAGTTTACAAAGCAAGGCAGCCAGCTGGTGCCCCATGCTATGACGCTGCATTCCTTGTCTCTGTACTGAGGCTGGTGCTGCATGCAGTTCGGAGCTGCTGTGGTAAGTATGATGGGAAAGCAATTAGGTGGACTTTGCAGGCGTAGCCCAATGTCACAGGCCTTCAGGCAAGGACAACACCTACATGGCTCTGGAAGATATTAGAAAGATTTATTTATTGGAGAACTAGAATTAGAAGCCACAGCTATATTAGCTTCCTTGCAAATTAAAAATAAAAAATTAAAAAAGGCATTAATGGCAAAGCCAGACTATATGCCACAGATGTCGCTCACTTGGCACAAATTAATAGTCCATTAACCATTAATATAACTTTACAAAGATCTAAGATGAGCTTCTAACACTGTAGGAAGTTGTGAGACTGCATTGACAACTGTGGAAGAATGCAACTTATTTCAGATAAAATCCACGTGCCAAGACTGCACACCGTTTTTAATGAATATTCTACTTGCTGATTAAATTGGAGGCAATAAAACACACGTACACTCTCAATAACGTAGCATCTCCTCATGAGTCATGTTACAAGAACTGAATGTTCTTTCATTTCCAAATCCACATGCTGTGTCTTATGCAAACCACCCAGAACCAAACACTGTTGCAAAATGTTGAGACGGGTTTTCAGCATTACTCATTTGGAGTAGAACTTTTTTGATAGCAGGCAGTATCTCGCACAGTCTTAGCATTCATGGATTGTAAGAAATTCAGCTTTCCTAAGCTCCTATCAACAAGATTGAATTGTGAAATTGTAACTGTGTGTTTAGGTATACGATGTGTGTCAGGTAGTGTCACAACACCACACAACTCTGTGCTACGTCCC
Organism: Coturnix japonica; assembly: GCF_054131305.1. Lineage (NCBI taxonomy): Eukaryota > Metazoa > Chordata > Aves > Galliformes > Phasianidae > Coturnix > Coturnix japonica. Next base: position 67,361,505 of record NC_140666.1, read on the forward strand.
AGCACCTCCAGTCTTCTCTTAATGATGCCCTGAACTTCTCATTTCACCATATCTGAACTGATTTTCAGCTCTTATCAACGCTGATTCTGAACACAGCAAAGATTTGAGAGAGGTCAATTCTCTTTCAGCTCAGTGCTCTGTATAACAACATTGTGGGTTCAGCTGCTTTTTATTACCGATTTCTTCATGATTAGCACAGGAAGGCAGATGTTTAAAAACTAACATTTAATAGGTATTATTTTCTACCAGCACAGAAATACATTTCCTTCCACAGCCCCATTTTCTGGACTGGACTGAATCTTTCCATAGCACCACAGTGACTGCTCATTTGTCCAGTGCATACAGCAATGACAGGAAGAACACAGAGCTTCATGTAACCTCTAACACCACAACCAGGTTTCTCTTTGCAGCATAAGCCCCACCTGCACAGACAGAATTTTGTTGACTATACATTTAGCCAGATATTATTTTGCATTAAACTCAGATAATAGCTGGAAGATTCCTCCACTAATTGTTAGATGCATGGTAACTTGCCACTCTGGAGATTTGTACAATTTCTTAATTGTAACTCAGTTCAGCTCACTGCTTGTCAAGTTGTAATTTTCCCTTTGGCTCCTAATTTCAGAGCTCTTTCCTTCCCCACTTTGTGTAACACTCTCTATGACTGACTACATTTTACTTTAGCAATTTAGTATTGTTTTAGATTAGCATATGCAATTGCTAAATGTGTTCGAATCTGAAGTCTTTCTGCACAGAGTCTCTCACATCCTTCAGCAAATGCTTCAGCATCGATTTGTGTTTACATGAAGATATCCCCCTGATTATGAATCCTGTTTTACCTGTTTGATTGCTTTCTGCTGATTACATGCCTGAGCCAGACTTGTAAACAGCAGAAGCTAGATCCCAGCTATTTATGCAAAGTTCCCAGTGACAACAAGGCCAAGTCAGGACACATGATTAGATCAGCGTCTGTCCCACCCACACCTGACTGACCTTTTGCAGTTACTCTGCTATTTGAAATAGTATGTTATGTTGTTGTGCAGTTTGTGTTTCATACCTAAATGATGAGCATATTACACACCACTGAAAAGAGGACATTATTTTTATCTCTTTGAGGGATCAACCTGCTCCGACTTCCCTTTTTGAAAGGAAAAAAAAATATTTGCAGTAGTTGAATCAAAATACCAAAAGAAACTCTTTCTGAGCCAAGTAGATCAAATCCATCCATTTCAGCAATGTTGGTAGCCCACCCAGGGTCACACTACGTGGTAACCAAGGTTCTGCTGAGGTGGCTTCAATCTCTTCATTTCATCACAGGACTGACCTTACTGCTTCCAAGACTTCCAAGTTGATAACTCCATGTTGAAACAAGAATGAATGATACCTGAATGCTGCTGGTTGCACAGGCAAGCCTTTCAAAACTACATCATACACACTCTCTCTTACCATGGCCATAATGCTTCACCATGCTGGTCCTAGAGTGGTTTCCTAACCATGACTGCATGAATTTCAGCCTTTGTCAAGTAGTAGTCAAAAGGAGCAACATGGAGTTCTACACTGAGAAAATTCCCCCTTCTGATTGTGATCCGCACTCATTCAAGATGGCAAAGGATAGCTAAGGTTGCCATTGCTCTCACCTCAAAAATCCCAGCTAGGGAAGTGAATTCACAACACAAATGACTGCATGCATGGAGAACAGAAGAAATGCCATGTTCTAAAAGGAGTCCAAATGATATTTCTAGACCCAAACTACAGCACTGCAAATACGTTACTGATACTTCAGATGATGACATTCATTGTCAAGTGGGAAGAATTCAGAAATGAGTATCTAGGGTTTTGTGCACATGCAGAAATCTCGGTGCTCCTCTATATGAGCCCATGCCCAGAGAAAGGACTATTACTGCTAAAGCATTGCAATAGCGTGTTTGCAGCATATACTGTTACTATACTTTTTGTTGTCCAGGGTTGAAGGCATTGCTGTCTACCTTGTATTAGTTTTCCCAGTGTGCCTGCGGTCCTTAATCTTTGCCTTTAGCAGCTGCCAATATCTGAGAGTAAGACATTCTCTAACAGGATTGCTCTGCCACAAAGGACGGTTTCCTGAAGGTTTCACTTAATTCATTTTCAAGTTTAGCCTTTGTCTTTAAGAATACTATTTGGAACTGAGGTTAATGCCCTTTTTTTTTTTTTTTAATAAGCACATAAAAATGACAGCATGTGCATTTGTAAAGCTCTGCAGATTTCTCCTAAACAATGGAGATCTACATTGTGATGCAGAAGTATTTCCATGCCAGAAGGCACAAATGAATAGTTCTACTTACAATTTTCAAGTTGTACATCCGACTGAAACAACTTGAAGAAAATTAGTAGCTCAACTTTGCAGCCAAAAATGCAAATGATATGTATGCAATCCTTGTACCTCCTGCTCCACCTTAAATTATCAAAGGTTTATAGTACATTCTCAGTTTTGAGACCATATTTCCAGGTGCTACTTTTTTTTTCCTGTGTAAATTATCTGTCTGCTCTCCAGTAACCTCTGGAGGATGTTTGCCAGAACGTAAGGTCATGCTGGATAGTAGGTGGATTTGTGTAACTACTCTGCACTTTTATATCTTGACATTTAAATAGTTTTGCAGCATGTGCTTCACTTCAGAAAGCCTCTCATATGCTGAACCACGCTGTGACATCTTGTGCATACATTATGTTGTATAAAATACAATTACTGTGATAATGAAATATTTCAGACTGTTCACTTACTTTTCACATAGACATTAAATGTTACAGAGGAGCTGGCATCTGAGTTGGACACAAAAAATGTGTAAATGCCTCCCTCTGTTCCTTTTAATCGGGTAAGGTGAAGTTCGCTTGTATAACTGTAGAGCAAAAAAAAAAAGCATTAGTGATGCTCAGAACTTGCCATCAATCGCTGCACAAAAAGCTAAGATAGAAATTAGTAAGGCACCATCTTCTGCATACACCGTGTGGTGGTGGAGGGCCTCCATGCTCAAACTGAATTCTTACTTTAGCTTACAGGCAGCAATGGAATCATGTAGGTGAGCTGGAAGGCACGCCGGTCCCTCAGATGGTGTGTTCAGCTCAGCGCTACTCCACACCCCAGCAGGAAGACTTCACACCGGGTACTGCGATAAGCCTCATTTCGGCAAGACCTTTCAGAAACAATTTTCTTGCCATCTCCAATTTCAACTTTTTGGAGCGGACTCTAATTTGCTGTTTCAAAGTGAAATCAATAGCACTTAAAGCTGTTCTTATTACCTGTTATTGCCCACAGCCTTGAACTTGACATAATGGTCCGATGAATTCTGCAACGTTTCGTTCATGTACATCCAGACTTCTTCCTTTGGTTTTGGATACGCCTCATATTCAACTGTTAAATTTCCATTTTGTCCTGCATTTATGTCAATTGTGGTATTCATTGTTGCAAACAAACGGACAAATCCTTTAGCTGATAGCCATAATAGGAAAAGAAAAACAATTTCAGGGCCATTTAGGAGATTGCTGGTACTCTAACCACACTTATGCTGCTTCAAGATCAGTGATCACACATTCAACTGTGAAACAGGAAACCTAATCTATTAAGAAGAACTTAGGCCCTCACCTGCTGAAACCACTAGCTATATATTTAACAGTGAGACACAGAAGAAAGCAACCTAGTATGCTTTAACAGAAAGGATTCCATCTCCTGGTGCTAAATAGCCTTCATATGCTTCTGGAAGAATGCAAACATGTGCTTGATCCTACTCCAGTGTTTACATTCTTCAAAAAATCAGAGTCACTAACAGTATGGCACAAAAGAAACACTAAAAAAGAGCAAGATAAATCGATTGCTTATGACAACAGTAGAATACTCAACGATTCTTTGTCAAGTGTAATTAAGAATGACATTACAAATGAAGCTATTATAGACTGCAATTAGAGAAAAATGCACTAAGTCCACAGGCCTGGATAGCAATTGTCTCAAGCTAAGGCATTTCTGTTCATCTACTGCTGGGTCTTAATTTTTTCTTTGGCAGATACCATTTATCACTGTGTAGTTCCATTCCAAAATACTACATGGAGCTGCATCCTTACTGCGGTGGTTATCATTTCATTAATGAACTCATCAGCTTCAGGATGACTCACTTTGAAAGACAATTTTTTTCAGTCCTATTACACAAATTCATACGGGAATTATCAGTCTGACAGACAGACTGCAATAACAAGGAAAAAAGCTTGAAAAAGCTGGGAAAGCTTGAATTTAGCCTCCAATCAATCTCAAACCTCTGCCTCTTCTCACTTTCTGGTGATCAAACTGCTGTAGCCAGCTGGGCACCTGAGCTCATGAAAATCGAAGGCAACGGGCCTTGGTGAAACCATATGGAGCTGACAGAGCACTTGACAGATGTTTTTAAGAAAGGAAGATGTAAACTCACAGCAATCAGGTATGATATAAAATAGTCTCTGTTATTAAAAGAGAGAGAGAGAGGGAGAGAGAGGTGGTTTTAAACCTGAAAACTTAAGATTTTTATTCCCTTTGAGGCCTTTTTTCTATTTCCTGTACAATCACATATTCAAAACAGTACCCAAGAGCCTGCAAAAAAGAATTTATTTTCATTCTGTCAATGTCCAAAACACTGTTCTAGACACTGTTTATGGTTACATAAACCAACAGTTTTTATAAGTAACCAGGAAATGTACCAGCATAACCTTATTTATCTGAAACCTTTTGGCTAATGTTAAAGCCACAGTGAGTTAGATTCTGATACAATCCGAGGGTCCCTCCAGTTTGCTCTGCAGATCACTTCCCATGATGCACGGCTTAGAAAGATACAACTAAATTGACAATGAATGACGAAAAGAAACCAGGAGAAAGAGTTTATTTATTTTAAAACAAATTTGAGAAGGTTTGGGTAGAAAAACATCCCAAAAATGAAATATTCCTGCTTTTCTCTGTTATTTTTTTACTAAGCACAAAATTTATATTTTATTAAATACAAGCTCGTTGGTTTATTTTCTGCTCTCTACAATGCTGCACTTTATTTTAGTCATCAGACTTCCTAAAGTCAGTCCTTTTTAAAACCATATTTGCATGCATAGTAGTCCTAAGAATTCTTCTAGGTAAGGACTTCCCTCCTCTTATAACAAAAGCCTTCACATTATTCTCCTTGGGGAAAAGATTTTCTTTCATACTTAATACAGTTTCGCTCTTTTACATATGAATCTAGTCTATTCTGTTCTTTAAAAAAAAGAGTAAAATGTGTCATGAGCCCTACCCCCTCAAACAGTATAGCAAGGTTAAGTGCACTCAGACTGCTGCAGCTAGGCTGGAGATCCATCCACAGAAATCAAGTGCTTCTGTTTTCTTTAGGTTATTTGGGAAAGCAAATCAAGCAGCGTTGCAGGTGTATCTCAGTTGCCCTTGGTTGTCTTGACGTTAAGGAACTGAAACTATTTTAACCAACTACACAGACTTGGTCAGAATTGTCAAGCATATGTCCTTAATTAATCCATCAAGTTAGCATTTTTTGGCAGCTTGAAAATTTGAATGGCAATGTATATCATATAAGCTAATATGAACAGAGGTTTAAGTGACACTGTTAAACAATGGGAGGAGGGGAGTTTGCTCACCATTAAGGGATATGATCCCCCAAACTAGGGAAGTGATGGATGCTGGATTTATCACGGTGCTGAGCTCCAGAGCCATTTCATGCTGCCTATACACACTTCAGTGTTCCCCACAGCATTATTTTAAATACAAATACATATATAACACCTCCTGAATAAAAAAACATTGACATGCCAATGTCAGTGAAATTTCCCATGCTTGGAAGGCAGGTACTGAAGATATGCTTTGTGCTTCTGCTGCCAAACTACTAAAGCGTAGGAAAAGTACTAGGCAAAGGTAAATTACTTGCTTCATTAAGACTGGATTAAATTTTAAATTAAACCAGGAAAGGTGAGAAAAAAACGGAGAGATGGATACACTGTTGGGTGGTTCTAATATTGCAATCCAATAACATGCACAGGGCTGCAGAAATTAAAGTAGTTGCACACTACATAGCCCTTCCTGAACCACCCCCATATGGCACCAAGTCTGCATTAACCTTGTAATGAAGTAACTCACACATTCAGGTTTAGAGAAAAGGAGTGAGAAGGAAGGGAAAAATACTCAGAATCTTCACTTTCCACCTTCCACAGTGAGAAATGTTAAGATTTCTATATGAACTATTTACCTAGTGCTTTCAAGGTTACAGTGGCATTGGTTTTTCCAAAAGGGTTCTCTGCTTGGCATGTGAATTCTCCAGAATCATTAACTCCCACTGAACGGATGTTCAATGTTAATTTCCTTTCGTATCCATAATCACCCAAATTTCTGCTTTTGCTTGTAACAATCTGTCGGTAGAAAAAAACAATTAACATCTAAAACACTGTGTATGCAGCATCTTTCCTCGATAAATTAAAAATAGAAGTAATTATGACTTCACTGTATTAATATTCATAACTTTAAACCGGAATAATAAGCCATCACGACAAACCTGTCACTAGAATCTCTCCATGCAAAACAAGCGTTTGATCAGCTGTCTTTGAGAGACAATGTCCTTTCCCAAGTTCTACCCCTTCCCCTTGTTCTCCCAGTCTCCAAACCCCACTCTGGGGCACACTTCTGCTGCACTTCACTGCTTTCCCATCTGATGTTTCAAGACAGAGTGCTTCCAGCCCCACAAAGACCTGGAGAACCCACCTGAGTGAGACCAGCCCAAAACACAGAGCTGAAAACCTGATTTCTTTAAATATTTCAGTCCTGTGGAGAAAAGAGTATTGTGTCCAAGCCAGATCTAGCTCACTATGGCTGGACTTTTAATGACAATGAAGGTGGAGATTTGACAGAAGGTTTTACTTGTACAAATGAATCACAGAATCATGCAGTACAGTTTGGGTTTTCTTTTCTCTATGGAGTTTTGATTCCTTCTGAGCTATATGAACCACCAATAGAAATCTGTTCTGCGTGGAAGTGTTTGCTTACAGCAATTTCCCAGTTTTCAAAATGGTGATAGCTCCATTCAACTTCTTTCCTTTAACCTATTCAGGAAAAATTCTGCATATGTGAATTTTATGTCTCTTCTGTTTCTGTACCAAATGTAATGTGATGATGGTCAATATTTAAACAATAGCATCCCCTGTTATTTACCAGAAGGAACAGAAAGGTCAAACTTATTTAGCCAAAAACATTTTCCTTGTGACTTTTACTCATAAAATGAAAAAGCGTGAAAACTTAAGGTAGGATTCCAGTTTCATCACATCCTAACAGAGAAAAACGGAGGGAGAAGCAAGAAAAGAAGCACAGTCCTTAAATGAAATACTTGCTGTTGACCTTGGCACAGAACCAGACGCTCCATCTGCAGGTCCCATGCTATCTTTGCTAGTGCCCCCCTAGACCTTGGAGCTGGGTGATGGGAGCCACAAGCACTTAGCGAGAGAAGCTGTGAGAGAATCTGCGCCAGATACGTGGCCCCAGGGAATAAGACTCATAGTCTGCTATTTGCCTGAGGTTGTGCTATTTATCCAAACATCACACAATCACAGAAGCTTTTTTTTTTTTTTTTTTTTTTTCATGCACATGTAGAATGAAAATTATGTATTCTAGTTACTGGTATTAATAGTAAAGTTCCAGCCAATTAGCATGGGAACATATGTGGCAGGAAGTTTCCAACAGGTCTTCACAAGGGCTTTTAATTCATTTAAATTTTGGGGTATACTCAGAAGAGTAGAAGGTATCCTTAAGCACAAACCAGTGCCTGCTGATTCCTGGGCACTCTCTTATGGATAGATACCCAGCCCTGTGTTTCAGGCACCAAGGTGACCAGGGGAGGGGACCTTTCTGTTGATGGTCTTCAGCGTAGCTGTGCTGCCAGCAGCCAACACCCCTGGCATATTCAAGTTGTCAATAATTTAATTCCATCATGTCAGCGGCAACTTCAGTGATCACTACAGGCAGTTCACTAGTTCATTTTTCTCACTAACTTTCCTAGTTAGTGAGGCGCACCATATAATTTAAATGAATTAATCATTCCTGTGACTGCTTACTACTATTCCTGTCACATACAATCCCATGCTAATTAGCAGGTATTTTACTGTTAATGATAACGACTAGAATATGTAATTTGCAGTCCATGTGTTGATATTTGCAGCTCCCATTGATTGCAATGTGATGTGTAGGCACTCCGTGCTTCCGTATTTAGGCAGCCCAACAGAGGTCACCTAAACTTCACATTGAAGAGCCAAACTTTAGCTTCTGTTTATAAAAAGAAGACAGTGCTGATAGTATCCCTCTAGCTATGCTCAGTGACTGTGAAGGCCCACACGGGCACGGGACAGCCATTGAACTATCACCAGTCTGTAGGATGTGCCCCTTTGGGAAGGCAGCAAATCCAAATCAACCCCATGCCAGTGATCCAAGGCAAGAATATGAACATTCACAGTTTGTGTACTGCACTGAAGCACAGAAGACATGGCTAAAGGCACTCACCCCACTTTTGTAAGAAATCCAACTAGCTTGTACGCTGCTATCCACATCCGTGATTATGCATGTAACTTCAAATTCTTCTCCTTCTTTGAGAAGCTCATAGCTTTTGGATAAGGTAATGACTGGGAGAGCTTTGTGAACTGGAAAACAATTTAGAAGTGCATTACTTTTCATTAGCTTCAGAGTTTCCAAGGGGGGATAAAAATCAACAGTCATTAACTTTCCAATAAAATTTCAGGCCTCCGAGAGGCATTCAAATTTCTTTAACATATTACACACTTGTTTCTTCACAACAAGCACATTTCTGCTTCAATCTCCCTTCAAATTAAATTTCAAGTTAGGTAATACTTGTTAGAGCTTAGTAGCTTGCATGATAAAGTTGAAAACATTGAACCATCAGTGAGACAACTCATTCTTCGACAGCAATTAAAACGTTGTACTCTAAAAGCGCAGTGAAGGTCAGACACCAAAGAACTGCAGCCTTATATTAACTGCAGCTTCAAAATACAAAATGGAGCAGCTGACACAAAGCACTGCCTGGCAGGTCCATAGCAAGCACCTGGTACACCTGCTTGGAAGTTTCCATCCCCAGGCAGGGCACATGCAGCTCAAGGCTTTCAGCACACCTTCCTCTGACAGCACCACAACCTCTGCTCACAACGAGCATGCACTGAAACAGGGGTGGCAGGAGCCATGGTCACTAACACCTCAGTCACCTGAAAGGTAGGTGCTTACGTAACTTGGGATGGTCTGTTCAGGAAAATGTCACACATCTACAGCCCTGTGGGTTAGCTACACCCTAGTCATAACTCAAGTATACTTGAGGACTACGTGTCTCCTACCCAATAAAGCTCTTTGACTCTTTGGATCTTCTACAATTTACTTTTCTTAATACCTTCTTTAAGTTTTTCTCATTTGTAGGACTCCAGGCTTGTGCTAGGAGAAGTAAACTTCTCACTGGTGCTTTTATGCAGCAAGACTCACTTTCAAATTGTGACTGCAATGTATCAGATAAGGCATTCCAGACTCTCTTCCTGCCTCCGACACAGACTTTGTAGTTGTATTAAGTAAATTATATAAAACTTAGAAAAATGCCATGTTTTGCATCCATTCATTTTTTAACAATAATGTTTTCCTCGTATTGCTGTAAGCAGTTATGGGAAGGAACAAAGAACCATGTTTGCTCTCTTCAGATATAAATGCCCATATAAAAAAATCACCCCACAGCAGTACCCAGGGGACATGAGGAAGCCAGTGCAGAATGCATGCTGTGTTCTCACCCGACAGCAACATCTAAGGACCAAAAAAAAAAGCCATAAAGCCCCTCATTGTTTACAAAAGGGCTGGACGTAAGCACTCCCTGTGTCAGAGTATCAGGGTAGCATATGTCTGAGTACGCAGCACAGTTCCCTGCTTCATGGGCCCCTCTCATTCAGCTCAGGCTGGGGGCTTTAAGTGCCATGATTATGACTACAAAAGTGTTGCCTACTAGAAGTGCAAACTTTAGATAAGAATAAAGTGGGACTTTTCACTGTTATGGATTTGGCATTACAGCACAATAATGACAACAGGGAGGATGACAACACCATGGCACTATTTTGCTGCTGGTGGCCTCCAGCAGATGTTTCCACTCACTAAACACCTCTCCTCAGAAGTGGAACACAGTGCCTGGGTCCTGCAGGCCACCTACTGCTCTGCACCATCACAGGGCTGCCAGAAACAGATGCCAAGCCCTGTTGTCTGAAGTCACTGCTAGATCCAGCAAGTACAGGCTTCTAGCCCATAAAAGTGAAATATACCAATAGGACAACTTGCATTCTCCCATGTCAGAGACCTGTCAGTTGTGTCAATCAACTGTTAAGCAGTTTCCTTCTTTGGCCATCCCTGAAAAAAGAGTTAGAAAAAAACCTGTTACAGAGCAAACACTAGAGAGAGCAAGAATGGACTTGAGTTCTTAAAGACAAAGGAGAATGCCAGAGATGCCTGCACAGATTAAACTTTTGTTCTCATTAATTACAATCTTTTATTTATCATTAAAATACATTAAAATTCTCAGTATTAATTTCCAAATAACCAGGAAAAAGGCTTCTTCAATTTGCCATATAAGCAGGAAAAAGACTTCTTCAATTTGCCATATCAATTTGCAGGCTTCAGACAGTCTCTGCTGACCACTCCACAGCTGAGGAGCACAGGTCCAAGCAGGTCAAACCACCACAGCCACAAAGCAAACAACTCCATATCCCCTTCTCTCACTGTTGGAAGGGCAGCCCTCCTTCACAAGCAGCAGGGTCTATACTCATGGAGGCTGCCCATCAACTGCTCCTAGCATCAGTCATCATTTGAACTGGAGGGAGAGCCCACTGGAAGCCTCTCAGAAAACACAGGGATGGTCATCGGGATCTCCACCCAACACTCCCCATTCAACAACAACCATCTCAAGGTGACACCATGGCCATGTGAACAGAGATGCACTTGCAGCAGCAGAAGCAGCACAGCAAATATCTTTGCATGCAAGCAATTCTCCCTGGCAAGGCCTCACTGCAGCCTCTGCAACTCCCACACATGTCAACAAAGACACATGTGCAGCTGGAGCATGTAATGACTTTAAGGAGCTCAAGAACTATATGGAGAATAAACTGATGTAGTTGAGCCAGCCTGACTTAATGAACCACTCCCTCTGCTTCCCTTGGGAGTATTTACACAGTGGATTAAAAACACACAGTGTCATCACAGGCTCCAAACTCCACACAAAGCCTATCTGCAACACACTGTGCAGCGAGGCAAAGGGATTTCCTCCTTCCTAAACCCACTGCCCGAGGGCGTGCAAAGGTGAAATGTAAGGATTAATCTACAGGTCTGCAGAGGTCTGTGGTGCATCAAGCTGGCAACACAACCCACTCGTGACCTAGGAGCACAGTTGCTGTCATGACCATGAAGATGGAGACAAACAATGTCCCTGTGTTCCCTCAAGCTCTGCCTCTGCTCAGTCTCCCTCCTTCTCCCAGGTTCTTCATGCTGTCATTTATGGACAAGACATGTGAGTCAGGCATACAAATCTCCACTTTGCCTGCACAAGCCTGTTCAAACCTCAGGGCAATGGTTTGTCCTCCAAGTTAAACAGCACAACCTACATTTCTTAAATAGTGAAAAAAACATCTGGAAATCACCTTAAACAGAAGACAGGAGTGACTGTGGCCAAACCTGCAGAATAGCTACAACCCAAGTGTCACAAGACAACCTGTGCCCTCACACAACTGCTGTCTGCAGCATCAGACGTGCCACAAAGCCACTGCTTGGTGCAGAAGCACATCAGGCTTTGAGTAGAAGACTCCATAAGTCCCCAGAAGAACTGCCACCCATGGGAAAGTCAGAACACAAGGGGAAGTTTCTCATCAGAGCACCTCCATCAGCTCCTAGGAAAGGAAGGTGAAAATCAAGTGCTCTACAAGAAGAAAAAACTCCAATGTTACCTGGTCTCACATTCAGGAAAATGTTCTCTGATATTTTCTCAACTCCATTATGCTTTGCCAAACACTGGTAGCAGCCCTTGAATGACCTCTGTACATTCTTTATAATGATGCCCTTCTGCGGATTGGGAATGAATGTCATGTTTTTGGGGAGAGGTTTGCCATCGCATTTTCTCAGGGTGAAATTTACAACATTTGGATCTGTTAGTGGGCACACCAGCAGGATGTCACTGTCTTCTTTCCCATAGATCAGAGAATCAACAAGGAAGAGCACATTCGGATCTGTAGGAAACACATGGACCTGTTAGAAAAGCTGACACTGTAGAGGGTATTTCTGATCATCCTAACACTGCAACTAGGCACTTTCTTCAAATAAAAGTTTTACACTTAGCCAATAAAAATCAGCATTACCCAATTCAAGTTTTCCGAGAGACATTAACTTTTGTCTTAAAAGAGCAGCACAACAGGAGATGTGCAGTAGCATTCAGTACCAGGCACAGTAAGGAATAACGTGCACTAAAAATAATCCTACTGCTTCTTTGTTTGGAGATGGATTTTTACTTTTTTTTTAAGCTCCAAACCCCCACCATCCACCCTCACCAACAGTAAACAGATTTTCACAGACCATTAAAAGTAATTTGCTTTTAGCTTGTGGCAGGGCTGTAAGGTTTCATGCCCACAAGAGGATTCTGAAGAAATTTATGAGCAAATGGAAGTTGAAAAGCACCAAAATTACGGTTTTCACTTCTGTAAAACACATAATCTGAATCAACACACATTGCTACCAGAGGAAGCACCAAATAATTTCTCTCTCTCTCCTCTCTAAACCAGGGGTATTTTTAGCCTCTGTAGAAGAACCTAGATATACAAACAGCATATCTGACTGAAAAATCATCAGGTAATTCTTCCCAAGATAACTTTTCTAAAGCATTTCATCTCAGCCAACCACACGGCTGATGACCTTGAGATGCTAAGAACCTGACCATTCATAGCAAACACAATAAAAAAGAATGATGAGATGACAAACACCCCGTAAAAGCGTATTTCAACTCTCACCTGCCCTCCCTACAATGTATCATGAATTAGGACTTCAGAAACAGAGGAAGAAGTTTTTGTTTTTACAAGACTAGCCTGGTATATCTTCAGTGGCTACAAATCAAACAAGCTATGACATAACTGAGAAGACTTAAGAGAAGCCAGTTCAGATGACAAACAATATTAATTTGGTTTAAGACAAGAAGTATCAGGTTGAACAGAAAGTACAATGTTTAGCTAAAGGTTGTTAACTACCAAAAGTGTTTTCCAAGAGAATGAGGATATAGATTTAGCCTCTTTTGATACTGGAAGAATGCAGAATCTAAAACCTTTGAAGCATCAGTCCAGAGCTAGGACGGAGACCACAAACAGAAATGGACACATAACTGATTGCTTTCCTCAGAGTCCACTTCCTCCTCAGTACAAAGAGAGCCAAGATATCTTCACTCTATGGAAAGCATGGCTCCCTAGGGGAAAAAAAGCAGGTGTTTCTGAATGCAGAACACAGCAACTTCAGAAAAGGCTTTGTTGGTGTAAGGAGATTCACTAAGAAGCTTTCTTCTCATCTTCCATCTCCTCCCAGAAGGGAAATCTCACATTCAGAAGACGTGAAAGGATTCTCCATAGGGAATCCTGATATAAATAAGGCTGCTTGTAATCATGTTCCTTTCTTCAAAGCTTACCACCCAAGGCATACTTTGTGATGCATGTGCCTTCTTTGCTTACCTCAGATTTCCAGCACAAGATGTGGAAGTGCTTACACATGTGTCATGTCAGACACTGCCCATGTCTGAAAAGACTCGAAATCAAGAATAGACAACCTGATCTCTCATGAAAGTGTTTAACTAACTGAATCTTCACTGAACTTACTCAGACAGGCACACAGGCTGCTACTGTAGATGCAATATAGCCACTTTCTGCCAAAGCAGAGAGGTGAAAGACGTACATGCCTACAGTCTGTCAACACTGTATCATCCTTGTGATCAAGTAGATCTAGATCAGCATATGAGATAAAGACCTGTCACCATTTTTTGTGTCACCTGGGGCTGTGCAGGACTATGGCTCTCCTTCTAGAGCTTTACTCTTGGTCCTGTTTTCACTTCATTTTCAGCTTTACAAGCACAATGCATATAGGGTGCCTATAGCAACTTCGTAAGTATCTGAGCTCATGGCACCATCTTCAAAGTGCCCTGAGATGTTACTGAACCACCACTACAATGGCCATCCTATTGCAAAATTATGGCCAGTATCACAAACATTTATTTTACTGTCAAGAACCTCACAAAGTGAAGCTTGAACATTTTTCACACCATTAAGACAAAGAAGTTAACAACGTATTGTTTGAGGACTACACAGCTTCTCTGATGCTTTGGTAATCATGCTCAGTGGGAGGGCTGCCTGCTACACTAAGGTGAAGGAGTCACTGGCATAATGGAAGACACAAATGTATGTGTCCATCTATCTATGATCACAGCTGTCTGGTATAATTACCATGCCCTTCATAAAACAGTCATGAAAGATAAAGTCAACAACAAATGTCACGTATGGGTAAAATATACGCCAGATTTCCTTTGGTCATAGTCTAAGAGAAACACAAAAGGTCAAGAAAAATCATCCATGGTAGCTGCATGGTTATTTGGACAACTCAGGGGCTATGCAGTTGTGTAAACTGTATGTCAGTATGTCAGAAATCTCTCCTTGAGAAGACACTCTTCACTGTGCTGTGATGGTAGATACCTTGCAGGAATTCCTAAAGGACTGGCAGATTTCAAGGGAAGCTCTCTGAAGTAGCCCCTATTGGATGAGGAATGTAGGTGGAAGCTGCAGAACTTTTTTCCATCAACATTTCCAGAGCTAGGTCAAGCAGATACAAAACAACTGTCTTCCTTAGAAAGAAAAAGGGAATGCCAGGAAAAGAGAATGCCAGGAATGCCAAGCTGTCAGTAAATTGGCATCCTGAGGACAGTTGATGAAGCCACAGATCAAGAGCCAACAAAAGTACAGAAGAAATCTGAATAAAATGCTGGACAAAAAGGAGGCGTAATAAAGGATTGGGAAAGAACATCAGAGCAGAGGCATTTTTCCTCAAGACATTTCTGAGCAGGCAGAAGGTAGATCAGGAGCTAGAGGCATTTGTTACCTGCTGGCTTAACCCTGAGAGTGCAGCCTCAAAAAGCCAAATCCCTTAGCTAACTGTCTCAATAAATCAAAAGCCTGGGGACAAACCTTACGTGACTCCATACTGATGGATGGCATGGAATTAAAAAAATACATTTCCATACATAAGGCTTGTTCCCTCACAGTACGACTGACACACACAACTGATTTAGGTCACCTGATTGGCTTCTAGATAGAGAGCTCTAGTATTATATCTCACCACATAACAACAGTGACGTATAACAAAACTCATCCAGAACTTAAAACCAATGAAAAAGCTACTGCAAGCAATGACTTTGTCTGTTGGACAGGGTAGAAATTTTCTATTAGACTATGTTCTTTCCCTGTGTCTCAAATTCATTTTTTCTTCCAGCATTTATTGCCCTGTTACTTTGAGAACAAGAAAGGATGAGGAAAGCAAAAATAATTCGTTAATATTTACCTTTAACAAAAACATAAAAAGAGTTGACGATACTCCCTTTGCTTTTGCACTCATATCTGCCTATGTCTTTGATGGTTGCATTTTTGGTGTGCCACTCTTTCTCATTGGAAATCCTTGTTTTTGCCGATGGATCTGAGTTCTGGAAATTCCAAGTCACCGGTCCTTCCTCATTGCACTTCAGCCTTAATTCCTCCCCTTTGTTGACAACCAGTGAGGATTCTTCATGAGGCACTGAACCACCTAAAAAAACAAGAGCACAGAATACAAAGCCTGTCAACACAATGCTTTCTCTAGGTTGTGGTTTTTTTGTTGTTTGTTTGTTTGTTTTTCTGCAATGAAATTGCTATTTATATACACGCCGTTAATATTTTTGGGGTTGATTTTTAAAAATAATAAGCTGTAGAATTCTACAGGCCCCTTTTGCATTGTACGACCTTCTGTACACACATTAAATAACCACCGCAGATGGAAAGTGGTCTTTAAAAAACCATGTATCGGTTTCTGCAATGGTTTGGCTTCTGAATGGGAACAGACCCAAGCTATTTAAAAATTAAATTCAAGAACATATGAGCCTGATTCTACATGGCAGCACTTTTAATCATTCTTTGTCATTTACTCAGTATGTTGCCAAGAACTAAACTTTCCTTGCTCAACAGTTATCATTTCTAGTTGCTCTCTCAGAAGCTCCACTCAATTAGAAATGTCCACTTTAATGAAGGCACTGTCACATACTTTCCACACTTGCTTATTTCTTTTGTGGAGGTAGTAATTTGTCATTTATTAAACAGACAAACAAACAAACAGACAAACCATGTAAAATTTCCTTCAAGCTTCCATACCAACATTGCTGAATGACTGTCACTGAGGCACCAATCTCCCGGCCATCACAGCTGCTCAATGTGAGCTCTTACCGTGTCTTTCACTGAATATACAGTAACACTTCATAAAAGTTCTAAGGAAGTAAACTGGTGTAAAATCAGCAGCCTCAACTCACAGCTCCCAATCACCTCCCAGATTACAATGTGTACCTGGATAAAGAAGCACTTTCAGGCTTCTGTGGCTCCATTATTTAGGTCCATCAAGAAGGGGTTTGCTGTGTTAGCATACCCTGATAGGAAAGCGTCTGTGAACGTACAAGACAGAGTTCACAGCTGAAAAATCAGATAAATTCTTACTGGCATGGACCTGTGCAAACATCACAATGATGTAAACAAATATTGAGGTAGTGTTAATGAACAAGCCTTTCCCCTTCCAGAGCAGCTCTTTAGTCCTACAAATGACCCTTAGTTTACAGTAAGTACAGCTAATGTCCCTCTTATGTAAAGCACAACTGTGCAAAACTGTACAGCCTCTGTATCTAGTAGCAGAGTTAAGTCTCTGAAAACACTAGATGCACTCAAAAGCACTACCCAGGGCTCATTTCAGAGACTGAATTTCCCTGCCTACACATTTGACAACAGACACTCAAGCAAAACAATCACATAATAAGTTGGGATGAGATTATGTAGTCCAGACTTAATTCAATTATCTCACAGCTTTAGTTGCTCTTAAAGTGCATACTGGATTGAGACCAGCTCAGGTAACTGCTCCCCTTCCTGGCAATCCCAGAAGCCAGAACAGAGTGGGAAGCAAAGGATAATCAGACCAACATGATCTAATTCCTTCCTGGTCTGGGAAGACCCTGACCCAACATTCCCCATTCAACAACTACTATCTTAACATGACACCATGTCCATGTGAAAGGAGATGTACTCGCAGCCAGCAGAAACACTGAAGCCAGGTGTCTGTGCATGAAACAGAGAAACACTCCCTCACTGGTCCTCACTGCTGCCTCTGCATCTCCCACACATCAGTGGACAAGCACTCAGTGGAGCAAGTGATAACTTTATTTAAGGAACTCAAGAACTATACGGAGAGTAAACTCATTTACTTGCCCCTGAGGAAACACTGAGCCAGCTTGGCTTGCTGAACTGCTCCTTCTGCTTCTGTTTCTCCCAGGAGTATTTATACAGCAGATTAACAACATGCAGTGATCGCAGGCTCCAAACTGTCCGCACACAACCTGCTTGCAGTGCAACGTGCTGTGTAGCCAGACATGGGGCTTTCCTCCTTCCCAAACCCACTGCCCTAGGGCACAAGGGTGCATGGAGGTGAAATGTAAGGCTTAATCCACAGGTTCACAGAGGTAAGGGACAGACTGCAGGCAGGTGTTGCACAGAATGAAGTCTTAACCAACCTACAAAAGCAGTGTGGATATGTCTAAACCACATGCATGACTTGTGATAGGCACAAATGCTGAGGTGTGATGCAGCAACAAACCTGCCCTTTCCAAAGACCAGCTCTTTAATCCTACCAGTAGCCATGACCTCATGCCCTTCTAATGTGTAGCAAAATACTGCACAATTGGACCTGATGTACAGTATTCATATCTGAAAGAGATAAACATGTCTCAAAAAACATCACCACTTGAGTCTTTAAACACTCCCTAGGGCTCATTTCAGAGGCTGAATTTCCCTGCCCACACAGATGACAACAGACGCTCAAGCAAAACAATCGGATAATTACTTGGGACAAGATTATGTAGTTCAGACTTCATTCACTTATCTCACAGCTTGAGTTGTTCTTAAGGTACATACTGGATTGAGATCAGCTCAGGTAACTGCCCCTCTTCCTGACAAATCCGAGGGAACAAAGGAAGGTCAGACCACTACAGTGTAATTCCTTTGTGGTGTGGGCTTTGGGGGGAGTCCTTGTTCCCTCCCCATCTCTCTCTGATTTACGTATTTACTTACAATCCTACAGGCAGGCAGTCCATCAATGCCTGTTTTTCCAGCATCACCAGAAATTTTCCACATGAGGTTCACTAATCCTTTACACAAACTCACAACTGAATATATAAACAAGCATCCTAGAAATAATATTTGCCAGAAAGATTAAAAAAACAAAACAAAACAAAACACAAATGCACATTATTTCATACTTTCATGTAATATTTGTTACTTTTATCCACTCTTTTCCTCAGCATTGGTCACCATACAGGTTAAGAGTTTTTCTAACTTGTATTAGCAGGACCATCTAAGCAAGTTGGTGGGTAGTTATTACAGGCTGCAAACAGCAGTATGTCTGGGGGCACAAGAAATATACTACACACTGGAACAGAGGAAAGAAAGGAAAAAACAGAATAAGCACACTGTGGCATCCTAAAACAAAAGCCATGGTATTTCAGTTGAAGCCGCCGTGCACATTTCAAGGCAATCATTTACGGGTCCTTTTATGCAACCTGCATTTGCTCTGCAAAACAATTTACACATTTAACCAACATCTTCTGCAAAAAAAAACTTTGCACAGTCCAAGGTTTTCTGTCACCTTCCAAAAACAAGGTATCTCCTACAAAAGCAAATACAGCAGCATTAAGAGCAAAAGGTGGCAAAAGGAAGGATCATGAGATGCATTTAGTGTTATGCTCCTAAATATTGACCATGTTTAAAAGAGAATTAGAGAGGTGCTTGGAAAGATGGGAATGACTTTGTATCTTCCGTTCGGAGGAATAATTAAGTAGCAGAAATCTGAGAGTTTAACCAACAACTTGTAATCCAATGTGCTAATCCCCAGAACAGATGTTCATCTGCCATTTCTTGATCTCCCTCAGATTGCTAGTGCCTCAGTCTAACACTGCTTCACTTACACCACACCTGAAGCATGAGAGTGTTTTTCAGCCTCACTGTTACTCTTCTGCACTCCAGTAATACCAACTATAAACATATAACCATGATGGTAACACTAATAACTTGGGAACTGCGTCTGTTGCAGGCTGTACGCTGGGGATGAGACAGGGAGTCTGCTGTCCTCCTGGGGCTGCATGATCACCCAAGGAAGAAACATGACTTTGCCAGTCACCAGTGGAACTGCCAACTCTCTAAGCAACAGGATAAAGGAACGCACAGCTATGTTACAACTGAGGATTTCCAGGTGTGGGGCAGATACAGAGTGAGGATGTATCCTGGCATGTCTCCACTCTCTCCTTACCTTCTTATATCTTGGAACAGGACATGAACCACAATCCCACTATTCACCTGAGCACCTCAGCCTCACAGAAAACCCACCTTACCACAGGAACCCTGCAGAATAAGAAGCAGCTCATTTTGGATGTTCTAAATCTCTGTCCTACAACTACAAGAAGTCACTTCTACTATCCTAGCTTCTCTTCATAAACTAACAAATTTGAGTTGAAAACTACAATGCTGGGATCACTTGTGAAACAGGCTCTGTAACTGAAAAAAAAAGAAGCAGAATATATGAATATATTACAAGGAGCTTCCTAAGTCCTAAAAACGGAGGGAGAATGAGGAATGAGGGGGAGTATAGCACTAGTAAATTTGGCATACAGAAAGAACATCTGGAAAACTGGGCTGGAGGAGTTAGAAAATGAAACAGCTCTAGATAATACTGATAGGAAATTCAGGTCAAATTGCAGGGATATGATTAAGGACAGCAGAATGCTCCTGTAACAATTAAGGGATGTGCATACAAAAAAGCTTTGGCTAAGGAGTGTACCATTCTGGAAAAAAAGTGGCTTATGTGGGAGCTGTCTTGGCCTCAGCCACAACACTGCTATTGCAGGGAAAGGCACATCAGGTGCACAACTCCATCACACTCAGAAGTGACTGGAGATTGTCTCCAGCTGCTGAACAAACAAAGGACATTGGACTGCTATGGGATAAGATGAAAAGTCAGGCAGTGTGGATTTTATTCCCAGCTGGACCTCAACCGTAGGCCAGTAGCTTAGTCCCTGCTTCCTTTTTCAACTCTAAATATTAAAAAGGACAAGAAGCTTGTGGTATCTCTATAACACAACAGACTGCCTTCAGAGCAAAACACCCAAAACAAGTAAGCAAAAAAAAGCCCAACGCACCAAACATGCCTTGTCCCATTCCATTCCACGTTACATTTATCTTCAACACCTTCCAAGACTTGAGCACAGTACAGCCACCACATATCAACACCTAACTGTAGGGATGTCTCATTATGTTTCTATTGCCATGATGGTTATTGGCTAAGGAGCCCCCCCATTAATCTCGGGACTCAGCCAGTCTCTCTGGGTTTGTGGTGGCCCTGCATGAACCAAGCTGTCCCAATCATCACCACAATGTGTGCCAAGGCATGGACCAGCTTGGGGTCTTCTGCTCCCCACCCTTCATATCTACCCCTCAGAACTTCCTGGACACAAAGGAAACCAGAGATGGCAGGTCCCCAAAGTCACCCATGCCCCATTTCATCCCATCTGCCAAGCCCAGGACACAGGCAGTGACCTGCCAGTGTGTTCACTGCTACCCCAAATGAGCACTTTCTTTCTCCTGGCCTTTCCCAGGACTGAAGGTACTGCAAGTGCAAAGGGTTGCATAGCTTTCTGCCTCTTCCTCACGTGGCCCTTCACAACCTCTACAGCCTCTGGTCCACCCCCAAAGGTAGTGGAAATATCACCCAGTGAACATAATGCCCTCACTTATGTGCCGGTTAACGTTTCTGCATGACAAACACGCTGAGGATCTAAACTTCAAGGACAAAGTGACTTTTGTGTAAGATTGCAGAGCCTGGATGCAATTACACCATTCTCTTTTCATGCCTGATCATTCTGGGCACTGACTTTGTTTCAAGGGATATCGCACAAACCTCACTTACCGCATTTTTCAGTTTCTCATCTGCAACAACACAAGAGAGCAGAAACAAGAGATAGGCTTTGTCAGTTAGAGTAGTAGCACTGTTGAAGATGCAGTGGTCTGGGGATATCAGCAAGGCATGGCTTGCAGAGAGGTAATATCCTCTTTCAGCATGCCCAGTGCTGCTGGAACAATGAGCATGTTTTCAGACACACAAGTCTCCTGCTTGTCTGAAAGACAAGCTGAAGCAAAAGCAACTCAAACTCACATGCACAAGTCACAGACAAGGCTGTCCATTTATTTCTGCGCAGTACCAGTTGGTCTAACTGAAAAGTACTGCTGTCCCAACTCTTTCTTATTTGTGAAAGCTGCTCCACTCTTGACACGTACTATGGTTAAGCTGAATTTAAGACCTTTTCAATTAGATTCTCTTTTTTGTCCTTCTATTTTATGCCCCAAAGAAACCAAAGTGTAAAACTTACATGTTAATCACGCTGAAGCAAATTTAATTTACTCTGGTGTATATAAATCTCCCAGATTTTTCAAAGGAGAGATGCTATCATATGCTTACTTGTTTTGTTCCGCTTCACTAAACAGACAATCTCCCTTATGCTAGATGTAAAGTTTAGCAACGGCAAATGTCAATTTTCAATGATTTGATCTGAAAGCTACACCACACACCACTGCAGCTATGCTGCGGGGGAAAACAAGGCCAGCAGTATGGCCTCTTTGCAGGAGAAACCATCCATGCCAACACCCAGGCTAGTGTCCACAAAGACACAGATCAAAAAAGACCAAGGACACAACTGTTCCCTGCATGTATCTATGAACCTCAGCATATATGAACACAAATCTTAGCTGACAGAAATGCTGACCTGCCCCATCTTCATGTTGGAGGCTGAAAGCTAACTAAACAGTCACCAAGCATGTATTTTAGGGTCTAAACTGATTAAACTGCCCTTCAGACCCAAGTGTTTCACTTATAATCCATCTGAGAGAGTCAGCGCCATCCGCAGACACTGAACTCCCACGAATACTCACATTTCCAGTGTGTGAGTCAGTGTGGATCAACTGAGGCTCCAAGAAGCAGAAAAGCAGGGAGTATGAGTGGGGACTTTGATGTTTACCCAGCTGCATGAGGGCAATCACTGCCTCCTCACATAGCATTCCCAGTGCCCCAAGCCCTTCACCCCAAGGGGAAGGGAGCAGCAGTGGAGCACTGGAAAGAGCAGGAGTTGGGAGCTCGCCTCTCTAGTGCTCAATGCAGCCGACAAAAAAAGCCTTCTACAGGCAGCATGACAGAAAAAGGGATATCTTCCAACACAAAGAGCAAGTGTGGAGCCAGCCAATTTCACCCAAGGCAAACTCCAGAGAGGAAATGGTTGGAGCCTGGAACAGAGGTTGTCTTTATCATCCATAGAGGCAGAAGTGTGAGGAACCACAGGAACAGTGGAGCCTGGGCTGGGGAACACCCTGCCATGCCACCTCTCTTTGCAGAGGCTTTCCACAGGAAGGGGTCTGCTTTGTGTCTTGGTATTGCTCTTACACAGATCTGCATCCCCAAATATCCCATGCCCTGTGAAGCTGTTCCACAGGTCACATAGAAGCACTGAGAACAGCTCAGACAGCTGAGAAGACACCCAGCCACAGGCAAACGGAGGTTACCTGCCTTCTGAATAACACATGGTTAAGCAGAAACAGCAAGCGCAGGGCCAGGTGGCAGTACACAGAAGGAACAAAGACAAAGCCAGTTCACCCCCTAACCTCTGCAGATACCAATCTCTGAGAGAAACATTCACTGGAGCTTCAGTCAGGTCAAGAGCAAGTGGGTAGAAGCCAGCAGGTCCTGCTGTAGGTCAGCAATTAGCAAATGCACCAACTGCACTTGGCTTTCTCATTTCAGAAGCAGGCTGTGCAGACAAAGTGCTGCACATGACCCAAAACACAAATGTGCACGAGCTGGTTTAGAAGCTAATGCATAGCTTGCTTGAGGCAGAAGGCTGGAGGAAGTACCTGCATCTGCCAGAGATAGGAGATGAACCTTCTCCTCCACAGCTCTGTTTTTCCTTGCTGAAGTGAGGCAACTCAAGCCATGTCAAAAGGACACCAAGCAGCAAGCCCTTTCTGACTGACATAACTTACTCTGCTAATGCAGTCAAAAAAGGCATTTCGCAAAGGCAGACACAAAGCTAAACATAACTCTAGTTCAGCACACATACTGAAAAGCCACAGCAGCACCAAACACCAAGCTCCTTCCCATAGCCCTGAATAACAATGTCTGAATAGTTTTCTTCTGAGAAGTCATGCGTTTGGGTCTTTTCTGTCTGTAAGAGCATAGTATGCGCTATAGCAGTCTGGTCACTCATCTTGCCATACTATGGGCAACAGGCTATCCTGACACTCTACAGCCTGCTGCAGCCAAACTTCCTACCGCAGGAGGAAGCAACAGGCAACGTGTTCATGAACAAAACCAGAGTTCAGTTTTCTAAACATAAGGAATGGGCTGAGCTTAGAACAACTACCTGCTAATTCTTGTTCAAAGTAAAATTACAAAGGAAAGATAAATAAATGTGTATGTACACACATTTAAGTAGAATTTACAGAAAAAAGAAAAGAGTAATTGCTTGCCACAACACTTGTCAGCTCAGAGATTTAAACATATAGACTGACTCCTACTTCTACAGAAGTATTTCCTTTTACCCCTCTAATTTCCAAAATTACTTATTAAACAGATGTTCCTACAGTTTTGCAGCTGTTAGATGCATAAATAAACAAATTATAAAGTATGTATAGAAAACAATTAAAAGGAATCAAGAAGTGCACTAATGCAAAGGGTATTCAAATGCAGCTGTCACTCACCCAGCCTATTTCTTTAATAGCTTTTCCTTCTCACTTCTTTTTGCTGACATTTACATTAAAAGGTGCAGTATCTTTCAACTTCCATTTTGAATGAATGCTCCTTGTAATGAACAACATAGGTTTGAAAGTGTGTTTTCTGAAATCCATCAGAAAGGTGGGTTTAAAGGAGATAAATGAGATACTGGAGGAAAATGAATCGTTTTGCAATCTGAACTAATGCCTATTTGGAAAAGGCTCAATTGAGGAAGGAGATGTAAGACTTTTGGCAATGAGAATTATAATTATTTCAAGTCTTGGCAGTAATTTTATCAAATAGTAGCAATTTCATTAAAAGGTGCACTGGTAATCATCTACATAAGGCCTCTAGGGAGGAAAACTTACCAATAATTGCATAATTCTGTTATCATTGTTCTTATGATGGAACACATTAAATACCACAAAGAGCAGCTCTGCTTTTTATTTTCTCTAGATATTTAGTTTGGTACTTTTTCCTAGAAATTACAGCAATAAATAAGAATTTCAGACTAATAAACATGTCCACCAAATGTTGCAGAAAAGGCACAGCTATTTTTCATGTACACATACTGCACGTCGGAAGGCTTCTGGAAGATCAGCATTGGACTAGATGACCTTTAGGGCCCCCTTCCAACTCAAATGATTCTGATTCCTTGGCAGGTTCTTCAGAACCTCCAGGGTGAACTAATCCAGTCCTGGGTAATCACACTGACACCCAGTGAGATCTGTCAATGACAACATCTTGGAAGTGCCTAGAATACAGGGATCAGGACATATTTCTGGCAATCCAGTTTCATTTCTCAAGTCTTCTGGCAAGGAGATACATAACTCAGCCATGTAACTTTATCTCCAACATCAGCAGAAGTCCTATATATCTTACCTGCAATCTGGACTTTTTTTCCTAGTTATCAACATAGCCCTACCACAAACTGCACACGTGGTATATATGTGGGTAGGTACTTACTGAAGAAGTTGTCCTCCTTCCACCTCTGGAAGAGATTGGTGGATGAAACAACACCCTGCAGTGAGTATGGTCTGAGCACCTGCTTAAGCAGGAAATCCCATTTCAACATCTTTTTTGATGGTATTTAGTTTAAGGGAGGAGAACAGAGAAACAGAGTTTAGTTCTGCTCCTTCAATCTGACCTCTTTTATTGTGCTGCACACCCCAACTCCTAGGTATGATGGCATTAGCATTACTGCTCAATCAGTAGTTTCATATATAATACCTGGAAGTCAGACGTGCTACGGAGTAGGAAACTTCAACAGCTTGTGCTACTATGAACACTGCTGGAAGGAAGCTTTTATTTTATTGAAGATAATGTGATTTCTTTTCGAAGTTAAAAAGTTATGCTCATCCATACCCAGTACTTCTGTGCCATATGAAACAGCAAACAGAGTTGTGCAGCAATAGTAATAGAAAGAACTGGGCAGTCACTGAGAAGCTGGAACAGAAGGCACCAGCACCAGCTGCTAGTGCAGAGGAACATCTACAGTTCTAAGGCAAACTCACTTCCATCAGAATCAGCACATTATGATGCACATGTATTTTAATACTCCATTGAAAATAACAGTGCAGCATTTTGTAGTGCATATTTTCCTTTTAAAATCAAAATATTTTAAAAAAATTGAATCTAGAAAGTACAACTTACACCTTCTATTAAAAAAATAAAATAAAATAAAATAAAATAAAATAAAATAAAATAAAATAAAATAAAATAAAATAAAATAAAATAAAATAAAATAAAATAAAATAAAGGCAAAATATTACTCAAGCTTTACATTTGCCACCAATATTTTAAAGATAATCAAACAACTGAACTGATGGGAGCCAGCAGCTGAGCACCTCCAGGCAGGTTGTGCTGCAGTGACGAACCAAGCAGTCTCTGGCATCTGGAGTTTCCTAGCAGGTGCAGAGAAACTATTTTCCTTACTTCAGCTCATGCAGTACAACTCAATGAAGCAACTCATCCATTCATGGCTGAGCTGCTGAAAATGAAATGCTTCTTCCCATTTCCATTCTAAGTCTAAAAAGGATGAGATGGACTAGTCTTGAAATTGTTGCAGTGTAGTATATGAGGGACCGCCAGTTTTGACTACAGACAGGGCTTTCAGACATTAATTCTTTATTTCAAAACATTTCTCAATGAGTTTTTTCTTTGGAATTGGCCGGCTTCTAAGTGCTGCTATTTATTTCAACAGAAGAACATTTCAGAATTCTGTTCTCCTCCATTGTAATCAATGCAAATCGTAAGTAAAAAATCAATTATCTAATACATAAGAAATGTCAACACTTTCTGTCTCCATACTAAAACACACACGTGAAGAATCAGAATAAGTGTGTATACAACAAGCTACATAATTGCTTAAATATATGCACAGTGATTAATCAAACTGAGTATAACACTAAGTGCAAAGGCAATATTTAATTAAAACTCTCTCAATGGTAATAAAGGAGGTTAAACCTTTCTTTACAAAATGATTAAGTACAAATGCAAAACAGTTAAAACGAGGCTTACTGTTGGCTGATTTAAATCATGATTAAAATCCGCTTTACAATGCTTTGAATCAAACTGCAGCACGCTACAGGGGAGGTAACCACCTCATTAAACCTGGAAGCACTACATGGCTCATCTGGCATCAGATGTTGACTTTACACATCTTCTATGGGGGACATGGAAGCAAGTTAGAGAAGGCTGAGGACAACAGGAGGAGGATGGGCTACAGAAGATGTACCAAAAGAAAAGATTTAAAAAAAAAAACGAGAGGCTAAAGAAACTGTACTTAATTACTGCAGAAAAATCCAAGTGATATTAGTTGTCAATATGTAAAATGCTGTTATCCAGAGGAAGGTGATGAGCAGTTCACTGTATCCACCAGAACAGGGCAAAGAAAGACAGAAAGACAGAAAGACAGAAAGACAGAAAGACAGAAAGACAGAAAGACAGAAAGACAGAAAGACAGAAAGACAGAAAGAAAAAGGAATTAAGCAACAGCAAGGAGGGAGAGGTTAGACAGCAGAGAAGATCTGATCTTCAACAATTAGTTAAGCAGCAGCAAAAACAGGTAGGAAAATCTGTACCACAATTCTCTTAGAGGAGGTGAGGCTGGAGCCTGACTGGCAAGATGTACCATATCTGAGCCCAGAAAGAGCAGGGATGATCAGATGATTGCTACAACCCACTCACCCCCCCACCCCCCCTCACTCTTACAGCTCTGCGGGGACTTCTAGTACCTGCTCCATTTCTTAGAAACCCAACAGCTGGAGTCATGTTAATGTGATGTAAGGTGCAGAGCTTATCTAGCAAAGAATGAAGTTTCCAGTCCTGAGGGCTGAAGACAAAGGTTTCCATCTGTGAAGTAGGTGCACCCATTAAATCCTGAACAAAGAAACAGATTAAGAGAGCCAAGTGCTGGTTTTCAATCTATCTCATAACGCTGTTCAGCAGGAGCCTTAGTTCTGAATGGCCTACGAATGTGAATGCAGAAAACAGTGCTGACTATCCCACAGCTGACCCAGACTGCTTCTCCCTCTCCCAAACATGCAGGCTCTGCGTGACCGGGACATCTGCAGTGTCTTTCCTACTCAGCTAGTTTAACTACTTCTTCCAGAGTGGCTTTGTACAAAGCTTTTCCTACAAGTCCACTCCATGACATTAGGCAGTCACCCAGCGTGAGTGGAGGAGCAGTCCTGCCATAAGTCAATGACAGATGGGAAAGGAAAGGAAATAAAGGGCTAACCTGGCATTTGTCAGGGTTCCAAGGAACCTACAAGAGGTGTGTTATATCTGTCTACCTGATTTCCCTTGAGTTTTCACATTTTCTTACTTTAAATCAACCCATGCATCCTCTTTATCACTCTGATTTACAGCTGTCAGTGTCTAGCTGACTTGCGAGTTCCTCTCCGATCAGATATTTAATGATTGTATTACATGATTAGGGACTCAGCTGTCAGATGACATATCAAATCATAGACTTTTAATGTTGTCATCCTCCCAGTGACAAAACTCGCTGTCGCTGATAACACTACTAGATGATGCTTTATTTTAGTTATGGTCTCCAGGAAGGATCTGTACAGAGCAGCCCAAGAGTTGCATGGCATGTTAGCAATGTTAGAAACTCATCTGTTATTTGTGTGCTTCTTTTCTGCTTAAGTGCTCTACAAAACAATTCTGTTGTGATGTTAAAATGAACATTAAAAGTCCATTTAAAGGTAGATCTGAAAACCTATGTTTACAGAATAAATCAATGCAATCCTCATGAGTAAATCCGGGGAGAGATTAACAGTTACAGCGCTTTCTAATTGGAACAGCCTAGAAAACAGGAGTCGTTTTCTCCCTTCAAACACAGATGTTTACACTCCTCTTGTGCCTTTATCACTAACTGCAGCAATCTTGGCCGGTGGACAAACAATGCTCTTCAGTTGCCATTGTGCCTGGCAACAAGCCAGCAGGACTGCTCACATGTCTAAAACGGGGCTCGTTTGTGCCTTGTTTGCAGGTTGCACCGTTAGAGGGTCAGGCACCTTTTTGGCGAATCCCTTCTTGTTTCCTAAAACTCACTGAAAAAACAAAGCACAACATCCTCTGCAGTAAAGCAACACAGAAAAAGAATGTTTGGTGTTCGAGTTCTTCTTGTGAGTGTATTCTCTTCACACTTGCTTTAATAAATATCCCAAATACATAACTTACTGAATATGGATCACCACCTTCTAATAAGCTTGGCCTTTAGCATCAGATCTCCTCTTTCATGTAACATACAGCAAACACTTTAGGCTCTAAGACCAGAGACTCAACAGCAGGCACTGAGTTTCTGAAGGTCAGAAACAAGCGCAGTGTTTTTCCTGTGCAGAGGAATATTCAGAAGGACATTAAGAAATTACAAAAAGACGACGTTTTATACTTAAACGGAGAGGGTTCTTACAGTAAATGCAATGCATTAGGGCATTAGACCTCATTTCCTCCAGCCATTCTTTGAACAGCTGAAAGAGACTTAAGGAAATGAGTCAAAATCCTGGAAGATGTTTGTACTACACCAAAAAGAAAACAACATCTGTAAAGTAATGCGTGTCACATACGTCGAGCAAGACAATGTGCAGCGCTTGATCTCTGCTGAAGCATTCATCCTCATGAGCACGGAGAGAAAACAGCTGAAAAGTGCCTTAACCTTGAGCAATTACTGCCTCCCTTCTACTAGATTGCTATCAGATTAGATCAGTTGTCATGTATTGTAGATAAATATATATGTTGTTGAAACAATTTGGTACAGTGCAGTACTTGTTTCATCCAGAATCTGTTAATCCTTGCCTTCAGATTACACCGGTGATCACTGAAAGTTCAGGCTGGAAGGAAGCTTTCCTTCAAACTACAAGCTCATAACATTTGGTATGTAGCTCAACAACCACAGCTATGCCTTAGAAATCTTTGTAACAGCTTGCACTAACAAAGCATTTAAGAGTACAGCAGGCCAAAATGCAGAGAACACAGAGGTATCATCAGAGCCTCTCACAACACACAGAGAAAGGGCAAGTTGTAACTGTGAGAAACTCCTGCCTGTGACTCAGATGTTCTTCTGAGAGCAGTCCCATCCTCTGCCACTAGCTGCTGTTTACATGTGCTTAAGACATGTCCTTTATGATTCCACCTGTGTCCTGGTGCAGTGTGTTCCTGCTGGAGGTGAGTCAGGATCCTTCACTCGATCCACACCTGCAAAGCAGCGCTGTTATTCCAGAAGGCAACAATCAATCAGTTTCTGGTGGAAAGCCCATGGTGAGCCAGCGTTACCCAAGCACTACACAGCTGCACACATCTGGCAGCAAGCTCTACCTTCAAACAAAGCACAGGGAATGCCTTCAGTCCCTGCAAATGGTACTTCGACTGGACATGTGCCTCAATCCTTGCCAAATTTAACACACCCTTTGTCATGAAGCCTTAAGAGAAAATCAATTAGGCACTTGCTTGGAGGTTCCGGGTTGTAACGGAAGGAAAAGAGTCAAGTATTGAGCAATCCTTGAAATCGCCATTCTGCTCTTGGCAGTGGCCTTAGGCCACATTTATATGCAGGAGAGGGAGGAAGAAAGAAATGGGGGAGCAGGGAGGGCAGGATATTTGGATGATCTGAGGGGTCAGGGTAGTGACTAAGCGACAGCATATGAACCCACACCAGGTTCCATCTTCCTCCATCAGTCCTCCCTCCCAGCTGCCAGGTATGGGAAGCATTATGGAAACAGACATTCTTCCCTCTGGGCAAAGAGAGCCTCCTGTTACTCTGCAGCTGACTGCCAAAAGGGGAGATTGATGGATGCTGAAAGGAACCTTGCCCAGCCTTCCATGGCCATAGGATGGAAACACCGCACAGCCTCTGGTGGAGCACTGGGGACAGGGAGAGCCCTAAGGGGACAGGAGAGGAACATAGAAGAGATCATTACAGAAAACTGCAGCCCCAGATGGAAGGAAAGGTGGAAGCAAATGCAAGGAAAACAAAAAATAGGAAGGAGCTGTGGATAGAAGAGATGAATGGTTTACTCTCTGAGAAGTTACTTAAAGCTTTGTTTTCTACATCCTCCTTTCCTATCTGCAACCAAAAGAAGAAGCTCTTGACTAAAAGCCAAGAAAAGATACTTAATATAAGTTTGCATACGAGTAAACAACACGACAGAGAGCTCACCCAGTCCAAGTGTCTGCAAGGACATACAGGAGCAGTCCCACAGCTCTGCCCTCCCTGTCACCTCTGGTGTCCCCTCAACAGGACACAAGCATCCGCTGTGATGCTTCCTGCAGCTCAAAGCTAGTTCTAATATCCTACACCTGTGTGATAAACAGGTGTTACACACATCTACCCAGAAGCACCTGTCTTCTGCAAGTCCCTCCACCTGCATCACCGTGTATTTTTGTCTACACCACTTAGTCTTATGTGGCTGCGAGGTGGCACATCTCCCACAGGTACAAGTCTGACCCTGTCACGGGGTTATCTCTAGATGTAAGTCCATGACAAGGGGGCACAGGACCGGGAAATAGGGGGGGAAAAGGATAAAAAAGAGGAGACAAAGGAACGAAGAAAAAAAGGAAAGAGTTTGCCTTGTGACCCGGTCGCCCCGAGCCACCCGATCCGGGAGAGGGGGAAGGGCAGAGAGCCAGCAGATAGTTTTAACAAAGAGAAAACACAATGGCAACGATCTGAGGAGGAACGGTGATTGACTAAATGAAACCAAATCAGACAAAACGAGAGAGACTTAAGTCCCCAAAGTACGAGTCAAACCACGACAGTGCGAGGGAAGCACGTGCTTTTCTCCGCCGCGACCTGAGACGGCCAGAGGCAGAGAGCGGCTGGGGTCCGGTCCGGAGTCCCACCGCACTTCCACCTTCTCGCCAAGTCCTCCGGGGATGCTGCCCTTCCCCTCCCCTCCGAGAACCCAAAATGCCCCAAAATGTAACACGGAACCAGAACATGAACTCTTTTAACTGCCACTGTTCTGTATGATGTTCTGATGTGGAATCCCGACAACAAGAATTACAAAACCACAAAAGACCCAGAACCAGAGGAAGGATGGAGAGGAAAGTCTCTCCTTGCCCAACGTACTCCCATGACTTCTAGGACACTGACAGTTGCCCAAGTTTTCATGCCAGCTGGCAACCGAGAGAGGAAGGGAAACCTTCATGCTCAAGTACTCGAAGTAAGGAAAGTTTGTGGGTATTAATGAATGAATGCAACCCATTCCAGAGACAAATGTCAAGGAATAGCCCCCTGATGGGTGTTTCCTTTGCTGTGCTGTGTGTGCGGATGCGTGTGGATACTCTGAACAGGAAAGCTCTAACCGTCAGCAATCACGCTCTACCTGCGAGCATCAACAAAGGGAAGCAAAACAGGAACATCACCCAAACAAAATATTCACAGAAACGCTGATAGCTCCACGACTGCCTCGCGTCACAGGCAAAGCGCTCACACCAAAGCCAGACGCTGTGGGCTCCCGGCGCCCGGCATCCCTCCGCACCTCCCCAGCACTCGCTGAGCTGACAGCTCAGAAATACACCTTGCGCGCCCTCCGCGCTGCGTGTGCTCCTCGGGCGCCACTGTGCTGTAAGCAGCACGGCCGCTCCAAAAGCCATGTGCGAACCCATCCAGCGCCGCAGCTCTGTGTTGCACTTAAGAAACTCAGGAACGGGAATCTCCGGCTTGCAGGGAAGGGAACCCCGAGTCCATCAAGAGACACACCAAACTTTTTGTCCGCAGTGCCCTTGAAGGGACAGGGGACCCTTCTCCTGGAGGCGGCTGTAATGAAACGACGCGGCTCCGCTCCGACCCGGGCGCGCTCCGGCCCCGCCGGGCAGCGCGGACACCTGACGGCGGCGGCCGCCCCCCGCCTATTGTTCCAGCAGCACTTCACCACGGGGACATTTTGTACCGATGAAGAGAGAGTTTATTGTCAAAACAGCCCAGCTCGGAGAGCAGGGGGTGTGCACCTTCCCGGCCCCCCTCCCAGCCCCGCGCCGCACAAACAAAGGACTTTCTTTTTTGCTTTTCTTTTTCTCGCGTCCAGCCAAACCGGCTGCCTCCCCCCGGCCCCGCTACCGCTCCCTGCAGCCTCCCCCGGCCCCGCTGCCCCGCGCCCGCCCGCGGCTCCCACCTGCGGGGATGAGGCTCAGCAGCAGCACGGCGTGCGCCAGCTCCCAGGCGAGGTGCGCGCCCTCCATGCCGCCCCCCCGAGCCCGCCGCTCCGCGGCTGCCGCTCGCACCACCCGGCGCGCAGAGATGCCCGAACCCCGCGGGAGGCTGCGGAGTACGGAATACGGAGTACGGAATACTGCCGGCCCCGCCGCCAACAGCGGCCCCGCCTCCGCTGCCCGCCCCGCGCCGCGCCGAGCGGCCCCCGCCCCGCAGCGCCGGGATGGGCGCAGGTGAGGAGCTGCCCCTCGAGGGGGTGGCGAAGGGGGCGGTGAAAAGAGCGAGCCTAATCCTACCTCCCCCCCAACCAGCAGCGCGCACACCCGCTCACCCAAATAAAATAATATTTAAGGAAGGGAGGAGGCTTCGTGGTGCGTGGGGGTGGGCGCACGGCTCGGGGGAGAAGGATGCATCCCCCGAAAGGTGGGTGCAGAGCGCTTTGTGTCGCACTCAGAGCCTCAGTGGACGGTGCTTCTGCCCGGCGGGGATCGCGAATTGGACCCGCATGGAGCTGACCCGGCGCTATGCATCGGGCAGAGTATAAAAGTGAGATGCAGGGCATGTCCTGCGACACAAAAGGAAAGATGGAAAGAACTGGTATTGAAAAGAGAAAGCTGACAGGGAGCTTAAACGTGGAAAAGGTTCTTACAGAGAGGATTGCGAGCAATTGTTTTTCACGTCCCTCAAGGGCAAGATAAAAGTAATCCATTTAGTTCTCGGCAAAAAGAAAAAGGAATAGCTTAAATGTTAGGAAAGCACTTGCAAAGAGTAGGGCGAATTTAGTCTACAAATTGAGCAGAGGAGGTGGTGGAAACCCGCAGAGGGAGTTTTTTAAGTACGGGTGAGACAACTGACAGGGAGGATCCAGTAGCACTTGCATATGCAGCTAGAGAGGCAGAGCTCTGCAGGCAGAAACCGTACAAATTGCAGCAACTAATGCCTTGGCTCTGCTGTGTCTGTCAGTGCCACACATGTGGTGTGTGCTGCCCAGGTGTGTGCAAACACAAGTGGGGATGGATCATGCAGGCTGTCACACCTGGCAGCAGCTCCCACCGTACAGAAAGATGGAGTGGACACATGACACAGCCTTTACCCATGGAAAAACATAGATGTAGATGTTGTGAAACATGGCAGTACAGATCAGAAAAGTTACTGAAGGTAAATTATTCCCTTTTTGTGTGTGTGTGTGTGTTGTTTCTCAACTTCTTTCCTTTTTCACTATTGTCAGATTTTTTTCAAGGTTAATAGCATAGTCCCATATGGTCCCCCATTAGATGAAAGTCTTGTCTTATATGTTTAAAATGGCTCTCTCCATTTCTTTGCTCTCTTTCATCTCTGACAGCAGTCTCTTTTGATGGGTGAATCCTTCCCTGGCTGCAAAACGGAGTGCATTTTTGTTAGCGCTCTGACAGTTTCAAAATCAAACATCTTTTTAAACTCATCTCTCTCACTGGGTGCTTGCCTCATCAAATTAATTATAAGCAGAGAAAACAGAATGGCCAAAATACTTAACATTTTAGTGCTCTCCAGATTTTCCAGGTTTCTTCTTGTAGAAGGAAAAGGATACACACACACACACACATATATATATATTTTCATAAGTTCTCAGGGCATTTATAGTTTAATTTCTTGCGGGTGCCAAAGCAGTGCAGAATATACTACAAGAGGTTTCCACTGAAGCATTATCAAGGAACACGTGATGTTGTTTTCGTGACAGGTTTCTCCCTGCTCTGCTTGATTAGCGCTGTTTCAGTTAGTGGCCTGCCTTGCAGTCCTGCACGTCGCCGATCATGCCGATCACATGAAGCCCCACTTACGTGGCCCAGCATCATGTGCCTCATTTTCACCAGCATCAGCTGAAAGTTAGATGTCTAAAGATCAGAATGGAATCAGTATTCTCCATCTATTTTGCCTGGCTATAAATAGCTATAGTAAGAGGGAGACATAGGTGGATTGGCTTTAACCTTGCCACTTCATTTCTTTTTAATAATCGTAATGATAATGTAGTTAACCTTTCCATCACCCCAGTGTATTGCATTGAAAGATATAAGTTCTCTTGTCCGTGTTCTGCTTGCATCGTAGAAGAAAAAGGAAGTTTTTCAAGCAGTGGAGGGCTTTCTTATGTCTTTTTTCTACTCCTGTCCAAGATATGTGGGTTGAAGGCAACATGGGTCTTGCCTGCATTTGCAGCTGGCCTCACATCTTCCCCTCTTCAGTTGTTCAGACACACTGGGGCTGTGTGTCAGGAGAGGGAGCACCATCTCATCTCATTACCTGCTTAGAACCACTTTGCAGTAGGTGGACATGCTAGAGAAAGAACAGAGATTTGCAAACTGTGCAGAGAATGGACACAGATTTGGATACAAATTTTAAGCTTGGAGAAATACATGAAATCCAATTTTGGAAATCCTTGAAGTGATAGAATGTTTGGGGACCAGATCCTTCAACTAGTCAATTCCCAGGATTGCTTTTACACAACCATGTTGCTGCAAACTGAGATAAACATTGCATAGATCAATTTGATCGGTGAGATTAAGCCAGTGTCATTGAACAACTGGTGACCTAACGAAGGACTTGCATTATCTTTGTATCTGAATGAAAATCCATTTGGAAATTAACTGGTGCAATGGCTTCAAGCAGTTTATTTGCAGGGCTATGAATTTATTTTTTTTATTCTAAAGCCTTATAGCATAAATATTCTGTGGGAATTGTTTTATCTACAACACAACGTATCCAATAAGAAGAGAGGAAAAAGCCCTTCTGATACAACCAGCTTGAATCCTGCCTGATAAACTCAGTGATAATGAGTTATTCTATAAAGGCTATACTTTCTGTCTCTAAATTGCAGATTAATAGATCTTAGTCTGGAGCACTGCTATTCTGTATAAAGTGGAAGGTCCAGCAAAGCAGGCAGTTCCAGAATTAACTCATCTGTGATTCCTGCAGGCTTTAAGAAATTACCATAAATGTCTATTGATTTACCAATGCTGTTGTAAAAGCTGTCTAATCATTGGCATGAAAGTTTGTTAAACTTGTTTAAAGTGAAAAGCCATTCAACTTCTGCTCCTTGTGCTCATCTGGAACAGCAGTTCTGAAGCTTGGCTGTCAGGGATGTCATAGGACCGTGGTGCAGCCATCTGCACTCATTACTCTGCTGTATCTTAATTTTAACCTACAAAACTGTAACTATGAACTTCCCAAGACTCTGTTTTTTATTAATTAAAGATATAGTGTGAAGGCTGCTGTCTAACTTGTTGGCACAGCAAGGTGTATTCCAGCTGGAATGATTTTGTAGAAGGCTGGAGGTTTCTGGATGTCCTATCATCTTCAGTTTTATTAAACTCCAGCCTTCTGCATCCTCACACTAGAACGCAAGGTTGGGTGAGTGCAGAGATGAGTTGACAGCCATATGTCCTTAGACTTCATCTCTGTGTAGTAGGATTTTAATGTCTTCCATGCAGTTTAACAGAATAAATCTCTTTTATTTTTAGCAGGAATTACTCTAAAATTAATGCAGATGAAGTGGACAACTTATCTCATTCCCCTCAGGAATATGAGCCTTCAGACTGAATGCATCGGGTCTTACTTGAAGTGGGAAATATCTCTTATTCCTTTTTAATCCAATTTTGTAAAATACTCACTAAATCCCATTGTGCCCGTGATCTTAAATCAGCACTGCTATCCCAATTAATTAAAGAGTTTTCCAGCATCAAATGTCAAGAGCCTAGATATAATCACCACTGAAGCTTGAAATATTCTGTTTTAAAAGACAACTTGTATTATCACATGCATAACACACTATTGTAAAAGCTGTCTTATCAGTATAAGCTTAAGTGGAAAATAAAAGCTCTAATCTTCCTGATAACATTTTTTGTTACTTTATAGCCCACAGTCTTACTAAGAAAAGAGATTTGTGTTTATGAACTGAAAAGCATGGTTACTGCCTTTATCACTTACTGCTTTACTTGCTTAGACCAATGCTGAAAGCTGCAGCTACATCATTTGTCTGTAAAAGTACCGTCACCCCATGCATTAACTTAGTCTGAAAGGTCTGAGAGGGGATCCCATCAATGCTTATAAATATCTAAAATGGTGGGTGTAAAGTGGATGGGGTATTAGTGGTATTCAGCAATGGGACAAGGGCAGTGGAAACAAATGGAATGTAGGAAGTTCCATACGTACATGAGGAGAAAATTCTTTACTTTTAGAGTGACAGAGCACTGAAACAGACTGCCCAAAGAGGTTAAGGAGTCTCCCTCTCTGAAGATGTTCAAAACCCACCTAGATGCTTTCCTGTGCAACCTGCCACAGGGAACCTGCTTTAGCAGAAGGTTGAGCTGGATGATCTCCACAGATCCCTTCCAATCTCTTTGATTCTGTGACTCTGTCTTCTCAAGTATTTTCTTGTCTTATATCATTTTGTTTCTGGGATGTTTTTCGAGTAAGCTTAACATATCAAAAGAACTGGAGAAAAATGTCTCATAGGAAACAGGGATGGTTTTAAATGAGAAGAGGGGAGGTTTTGATTAGAACTTCAGTGGAAATTTTTTACTCGGGGTACAGTGAGGCACAGCTGCCCAGAGAAGCTGTGGTGCCCCATCCCAGGAGGCACCCAGGGTCAGGTTGGATGGAGCACTGGGCAGCCTGAGCTGGGGGATGGCAACTCTGCCCATGATGGAGGGTTGGAATTGGATAAGCTTTAAGATCCCTTCCAACTCAAGCCATTCTGCAACTCCATGATTCCATGATTCTGTGGTTTGTTTTCCCCGAAAGTCTTATTTCCCATCTAGCTGCTCTTTGTCTTTGTTCATTCTCCCACTAGTGGCAGCTGGACCTGCAAACCCAAGGAGCCTTTCTCTTGCTCCCTCTGCATGATCTGAACAGGATATTAATTTCTCGGTTGCTGGAAACATAT
Source organism: Coturnix japonica (assembly GCF_054131305.1). Lineage (NCBI taxonomy): Eukaryota > Metazoa > Chordata > Aves > Galliformes > Phasianidae > Coturnix > Coturnix japonica. The sequence goes on from NC_140666.1 coordinate 67,399,233, forward strand.
CCAGGCTCTGCATCTTGTGACAAGAACTAACTTTGCTTTGCAGTTCATAAAGAATCCCTCTATGTTCTCTCACAGTTCTCAGCTGTATCTGAAATCTAATGGCTGGAGAAAAGCTCTGTCAGGCATTTCTCTGAGGTGATTAAAGCCACGTGAGATCCAGTTGACTCCCTTGACGTCTTCATTAAACTGCAGTGTTTTGTATGAACTGAGAGGTCAAGTGAGAATCCACATCCACCTGCATTCAGACTTAGAAGAATAAGACCCAATTGGTTGCAATTAAATGTGTCAAAATGTGTGCTTTGAGGAACAGGGAGGTTGTCATTTCTGCATTCCCTGCGTAGATGGACTGAGAAGCTTGTTTGTTTTATCTCTTGCTTGTTGCATCACTTCTCAAAGTATCTTTATTTACCATATTTTAATTTATCACTGTTGAGCTGTGTCAGACCTTGTTTGGATCCTTTGGAGCCTTGTCAGACATCTCCCAAGTTCAAAAGGTCTCACTTTGTTTACATCCCCCTGCAGTTTAGGGAAATGTGTCGGCTGCCCTTTGCTCACCTTGAAGGGTTCATAACCTGGGCTGTACCTCAGGGCCCAGTTCCCTCACTCAGTGCTTCTCTCATCCTTCAGGCCTCAGCTCCAGCAAGGGGAGGCTCATGGAAGGCTCCATCCCACCCCAGTGCTGGTCCTGCTAGGCTCAGTGGGCACACCAGGACAGATTTGTCACCACTCTACCACTTTGTCTGGAACAAGGATACCAGTGTCTGTCCCTAAAAACAAGGGGTATTTATTAGCATCAAAGCCTTCTGGAGAAGGCATTTCTCAAAATAGTGGAGTGCTGGTTCATGTGACTGGCTCAATAATTCTCACAGACAGATCAAGAAGCCTTTTTCCTATCTGCTCTCTCTACAAGACTGAACAGTTTCTGATGGTTTTATTTTTAAGTTCCCAAGACAGTCATGGGCAACTGAGCTTATTGAAAACCAATATATTTTTCGATTACCATATTCGTCTTTGAGGTGGTGGCATGGAAGATCTGCAGAGCAAGTGGTTTCTCCGTTACCTTTCTCTGTTCCACCTCCACAATTTTTCTGAGTAACTCCTATGAAAATAAAATACTTTAGGTATATTCCATAGACACTGTCACACCATAGCAAGGCAGTGCCTTGGTGTCCTGGAGCACTGTGCAACATGTTTCCACATATTTATGTTTTCGTTGCAATCTAGCTTCACAGTTCTTCGTAACCAAAAGTCTCTAAGAGATTATTCTCCTATCAGTCTTATTTCATTTTCATACAGCTATCTCGTACTGCCAGAGGCCTTTGGAGCTTTTTGTCAGCTATGTATTTTTGCTAATGCAGTATATATTATGATCCCTAAGCTCCCAACGCTGATAAATGTCAGAAAAACATACATGCCACAGGTAGACTAAGGGGCAGCTGAGGGGACATCCCCATTTGGAAGATCATGCCATCCAATCCTCAGTTTTTTTCACCTGGAGAAGTGTTTGTCTGCCTTTTTGGTATATATAAGAGCTTTCAATTTGAGATGATTCCATCACCTTCATAAATTTCCACATTCAATGCAAGTGAGTTTTTGCAGGCACTTTTGACCACCTCCTCATTGGCTGTTGGCTGTTCCAGTACCCTGGGAAGGATGCCTGGAATTGTCACTTGATGAATTTGCATTGTGACGGCTTAGTTTGTTCAGGCTGGATAACCAGAAATAAAAACTCTGTTCATGAAGATGGTCAGAAATCAAAATGTTATTTGTCACTGTGAGACAGGTGTTGTGAAGCCCGCTGATATTAATAAAATCCTCTCGTTTTAGAAAGCTTGTCAATTTGGACCTTAGGAAGCAATGTTCTGTCAAATGGGGTGGCCACTTCTCCATTTTTCTCCTCCTGTTCTGAGTTTAAGAAGATTTAGTGGGGCCATAACAGTTTACTATACTCAAATTCAGTCAAAAGAGTTTTAGGATACATTTCCTTTTCCTATTTTATCTCAGTTCTTTTTGGAAGTCAGTATTGAAATGATGCATTACCCAGGTGTGCAGTGTTTATCCAGATGTTTCTGCACATTTTTTTTCTGTATGTATCTGACATAAGCAACCACATTAGTATAAAAAATATCTTCTAAACACCACATCTATTTTTTCCTGATATGTTCATCTTGTTCTCTATTGGATGTTGTTTCCACTCCCAGATTCAAGAACACGACTGGCAAACCCCTCGTTCCAGTTGGTGGTCCTGTATGAGGCCAGATCCCTGTCTGTGTGCAGTTTCATGTGCTCGAAGGATACTGTACCAGGACATGACTTTCAGAGCCTGGACCCAGGTGCATCCTCAGACACCAGGTATTGGTGCTTGCAGCATAAAAGCCTTGCCTTCCCTTCTACCTCTTTTAAACCTTGCAGGAATTTTTACCAGCAAGCCTCCCTCCCCTACTCCAGGTGCCAAAACTCCTTATAAAGTGGATGTAGAATGCTCTGCCACTGGGAAGGAAGCACATGTCACCTGGCAGCACACAGGACTGGTACAAGACAGGAAAGTATCTTGCTAAAGCGGAGGTTTGGAATTCCTTGGAGTTCACACAGAAATACACAGCATCCTTTGCCATCTGCTCCTGGTTGTAAATCACACAAATGTAAAAGTCAGATTTTGTTTCACCTCGGGAGCCTTTTACCCTTTCTTTAGCACAGGATCTGCCTTTGCCTCCTTTCTGAACCACACCTGTGTCACTCAGATCTGTGTTTGTCACATAGGTTTGCAAGAAACTGGCTGCAAAATAGGCTTAAGTAGGTTCTGACCCTTCTGTCCCTCTTTCTGTCCCTGCTGCGGCACTTCAGTTTGCTTTGTCTTTGTTTTGCTGCTGCAGCTATTCTGTGGAACCACAGAAAAGGCTGCTTTTTGCCCTTAATCTAGCCCACAATCTGTTTTGCTGCATGTCTTTCACAAACACTTCTGCTGCCAGTGTGAGGGAGTACAAATGACGAGAACAAGCAGTGAGGAGTAACCTGGGCTGGCTTGCTGCCAGAGCTGGCCCCACGCAGAGGTAAACCCTTTTTATTCCACAGGAGTGAGTCTGTTAATACCAAAGGAAATGCCACAGTGTCTCTGCCTGAGGACAAGCATGAAGGTATTTACAGGAGACTTCCCATTTCAGATGGACACCCGAGCAGCCAGAGCACTTAGGAGGGGCTATCCCTCCTCCTCAGGCTATGCCTGTTGTTTTTCATGGAGCTTTCTCCCCTGCCATGTGTCAGGTAGTCAATTGCACCATGCCCAGTCCAGGCCGCTGCCACCTGCATTTATTCTTTTATTCATTGTTACATGAGATGTAGGTGCAATCTGTGAAGTGTGTGGTCTCTGCTGTCATCGACCTCTCTGGGCAGGCCACATATGGTCCTTTGTTAACACAGATGTCAGCTCAGGAGCAGCCTGCATTTCCAGCTACACCTCAGAGAGCTGAGAACTTCCCCCCCAGCTTCTGCCTGAGTTCATGTGTCAGAAAGGGGATCATTCATCTGGGGTCTCGGGGATGAAATTAGTATAGCAATTAGGATGGTAAATGTCCACTCACTAGCCTATAACGACATGCACAGGATTTATGATGGTGATAAGAAGTCAAATAACATGGTAGGGTAGCTCCTTTCAAAGACAAATTTACCAGGTGCTGTTCACTAAATATGAGTCAGGGTATCAACCTGGGGTTAAATCTTGGCCCATTTCATATGTAGAACTTTGATGTCGTGTTAATAATTCTCACTGTGCAACCACTGTACAGCCAATAAGCAGAAATGCACAGAAAATGTGGTAAACAATATTTAGAATTCCTCTTTCATCTTCTTTCACGGATGGTCTCTCAGTTTCTCTTACATGATCATATGATGAAGCACGTGTCATTTTGACCCCTGAAAGCCTGGAAGAACACTGCTATCTCAAGTTCCTTTCCAAACACTTCAGAAATCCTTCCACAAATACTGAAGATATCTAGAGCTAGCAACACCCTTCAGCCCTTGCTTTAATAGTTGGCTGATACTATCTGCCTTGGTAAAATAGAAAGCCGCAGCCTATGTCCAGAGTGATAACAAGGACCAGGATCAGTGTGTCAAATGCCCATTTATTTTGTATTCGTGTCATACTGCTGTGTGGTCAGCTACATTGGATTCCCTTTGCAAAAAGCCAGCTGAGGCTGAGGTTTGTTTGAGTCCCAGCTAGGGGCTCTCTATATCCAATACAGAAATGCAGATGCTTCTGGGGTGATGGTTACCCAACCTGCAGCAGGGAACAAACCAGCCTCCAGAGATCTCTTTCTTCACAGAGGGAATTAAACAACCCATTTGATAATACTTCGCTAGTAGGGAGCTGAAATGAGATGGAAGTTGCATATGTTGTTCAGTCTCAAGAGTTAACAGTCATTTCCTTTAGGTGGAACAGTAAGGTGGGCTACATTATTAACAAGGAACTTCCTCTGTGTATAAATATGAAGTGGTGCTAACAGAATATATAGACGAGGATGCATCGCAAACATAGGTTTATCCAAATCTTGCACCAATACTATCTGTGTGGCCTTCATAACACTTCACAGCTTTCAGCTGTGGATGGCACAGCCCTATGAAGCTTTGTGGGTCCCCTTGCTCAGTGGGACATGAAAAGGGCATTGCAGTTGCATTATGGCACGGGGATTTAGGAGCACCCAGCACTTCCCAACTGGAGAACATAGCACAAAGTCTGTGGGTAGCAGATGCCCTCTCATGCCATTTCCACAAATGCCCTATATGACAACATTTGGCCACTGCCTCTGTTAAAATTTTCACTTCCTTCAGTGAAACAGTGGACCCACACAGACTTTTTAATTTCCTTCTACTGAAGATGACTGAGATAAATTTCAGCTTCTCTTTCACAGGAATTCTATCAGAGAAAGCAGGCACAGGGAATGTTCTTCCCATCTCATCCACACTGAATAATCAATGGTGCATAGAATTCCCCAGCTGTTCGTCCTCTGGGGCAGGAGGATATGGAGATGGCTCCCCTAGCAGTTAGAAACACCAGTGGATTACCCTTCCTACAGCTGCAGCTAGGGTCTGACCTCAGAAAGCTCTGCACAACAGGCAGGCAGTATTAAATGTTTCAAAAACAGTTCCTCCCTGGTGCTGGCTGTTGACTGTGCTCCAACATACGCCAAAGAACCCGTAACAGCTACTTGTGCCTTGTCTGCGTGGTCACCCTTGTACAAGATGTTACCAGAAAGCTGTCCCCTCAGCTCTATGATCTGGTTATGTGGTGCTACATTAAGTAGTGTCATAAGTAAAACTGTCTTGGAAACGCATCATTTGAGCTGGTAGGCATAAGAATATTCTCAGGTGTAGTGTTTTTGAAAATCCTCAACCTATATGTTATGTTTTCTTCAGATAACTTTAATTCATATCCACAGACAACTTTATATTCATTTATGGCCTTCTTGAACTATTTGATTGAATGCAGCTGGATAAAAAGAAAACTGTTTGCTAACTCCTTTTTAGACAAAAAATGCAACAGATACAAGAGGTATTTCAATTTTAACAAGCGAGTGTATCTTTAGAGGGCATCTTTTTGTTAAGCAAATTATTATAGATTTCTCCCAATCTATAAAAGAGCAGTTTCACTGTTCTTCTGATTCTCTTTTACTTTTATGATAATCTAAACATTTATAAGAAAAGATACCACTTAGATGTTAAAATAGAATTATATTTTTGGACCATGACATCAGTTTTTATGCCATTTCACTCTATTTTGAGCTACAATTAAAAGCTCTTTTTTAAACAAACTGTATCTAATTTCTGTGCTAAATCAAACCAGGCAGTGGGGAATGTTTTTTCTTTTAACTAGAATGTCATTAGAGTCAAGACATGCAAATACAATGCAGAATTGTAAGGCGTCTCTGCGAGAAACGAATTCACTGCAAAGTCTTCATCTACACCAGTAGTGCCTTGTTGGTTTTTTTTGGCAGAGATGTGCCCAAAAAAAAAACCCAACCCAACTCTTTCACCAAAATGAATGATTTCCCAATAGAGCTTATTCCACTTAGCTGAACAAAGCTGCAACACCAAGAACAATTTTGCTGACCAAGCAGCCTTTGCTAGCACAACTGTGCTGCGTGTTATTCACCCCTCCTTGACATTATTACTACAGTGAAAATTTGGGACCCAGATAAACACTGCGATTAGGAGCTTAAACCAACAGAATTATCATACAAGGTCACATTTCGTTTTTACACATGGAAAAAGTATGCAGAAAATGAGCAACAATATTATTTTTTCCTTTTAGAATATTAAATTTGTAGGTAGATATTCCAGTTACTTTTGCAAAACTATGTGCAGGGCCTGAACTCCTTTACAGTATGCCTTTACTGGTCTACACATTGCATGTATGTAACTTTCCTTCAAATACATCGTTGTTCTCAGACAACACAGCCTGTGGCAAAATTGAAGTTTTGAAAAGCAACTTCTTGGGTTTCCTAGACAAAGAAACAACATATGACCAGTGTCTCTTGCTGTAAACAGTGCTGCAGTCTTCCCACTCAGTTAGCATAGAATGCTGAAAACCATTTAGCTATGTAGCATTTAGCTAAAAACTCTCCCAAAACTAATCGTGGAAGACTTCTCAGCCATTGATAACCGAGGTCAAAAATTCATCCCCTGTGAAAGTACTGTCTTCAGAATGATGCTAAGATGTGAGGGGCTCATATCTTAGCTCAGTCTGAAATTCTTCCCCCACGTGGTGTTAAGGAACTGGAGCATTACCTATGACCCAGGGGAAGGCTACCGTATCTGGGACTTTGATGTCTCTGGCAGTAGTCAGCACTGATTAAAGACTGCATGTGGGCTAAATGAGAGGCACATGGTTGTGCTTGGTTAGCTATAGAAGGAGTTAGATATTTAGAGTTTAAAATTAAGCCTTAGATCTTTACCTTTTATATGAGCCATGACTCACGGGAAGGCTCACAGGATCATTCAACTCCCTCTTCCATAACTGCAGGTCTTGCAGAACTTGGGGTCTCTGCAGCTTCTGCTGCCAAAATACATCTCTTCCCAGATCTGTCTTGGGTTGTTGATCACACTAAGGGCTGACCCATGCCCAAGACCAAGGCCTGGTTTCAATTGGACAAACATAAGTATAAACAGTCCTGTTGCAAAGATACCTCGGTTTTGCCCCTAAAAGTCATTGTGCTGTAGTTGCCAGCCACTGGTGTCAAAATCAGTGTCTTCATTAATAACTGTCAAAAGTTAAAAGCAATGATGGCTTTACCCAGGTTACTACATCTGCTGAGAGAAAATAACAGGTCTGTAGGTATTCAGGGTGGGATGCTCCTGAGAACTGAATGGGAGGAACTGCTCCCGAGGGTGACTTGTGGTGTACATCCAACTTGAAGACAGTAACTTGTCCTGTTTGCAATATTCCTAGCAAATCTGCATCTCTGCAAACCCAAGGAAAACTTTCCCAGGCACACATGAATTGACTGCTTTGTTTGACCTGTTTCTTATCCTTTAAGCAGAGGAAACTTCACCCATTTGCTTTTGGTCTCTTTCATCTCTTGGTTTGTTGGGGTTGAGGTTTTTTCAGGGTCATTATTATTTTTTTGCTTCTCTACTCCATTATTAACAAGACTTTCCTAATTATTTCTCATCTAACCCTTTAAAAGTTTCATGTGATGATGACTCTGCAAGGAAATGGGAAAAAAAAGGAAGATATATTTGTGAATTGATCTGGTCACCCCCAGGCTTTGAAGTGGGAAAAATTTAGGTTCAGATAATCCATTTCTGAAGCAAATGTTTCAGCCATACATCTAGAGCCCCCATTAGCAAGGGGACAATCTGTCATAGACTCAGCCTAGATGAGATGCTTTGTTCTGCGAGGAAAGAGTTGTAAACACAGGAGGTGACTATTAAATTGAGGGATGGAAAACACCACTAAAAATGATCATTAGCAGAAAGAGAATTGCTTTTTATTTTTTAATGTAAGAGGGAAACAGAGAGGTTTGGTTTTATGGATATCTGCAAGATAAAAATACAAAACAAAACCAAAAAACCAAACCGAAACAGCTAATAAGTCTCCAGATAAAGATATTTTCTCGTAACACGTGACATGTAATTCCATGGAAACAAACACATAGACATAAACTGTAGAGTGCTTGGGGGCACTGTTAACTTATCAGCATAGGAAAAAGGGAAAGTAAGTATAAATGTCGCAGAAGCTATAACCAAAATTAAAAGAGCATGCATGGTGTTTAAATCTCGTGGATAATGTGCTAAAGATTAAGTTGCATGCTAATAACTTGGCACGCATTTTAAAGTGGCAACACGCAAATCAGATGAAAAGAACAAGGGGTAATTTAGCGTTATGATATACATTACGATTACATCAATATAATATATATGTCAGTGGTGAGATTCCTGCTTGAGTTTTTCGGAGACTGTTAAGTACGAAGCTGTGGCATTAGTCACATTGTTCTAAATTGCAAACAAAAGCCAAGGCCGCAGTTGTATGTGAGAAGGATTTAACCCCTGCAAAATCCCGCTGGGCACATTAGACAGGCAAAGTTTACTAAAACTGATGTCAGATTATAGAAATAATGATTCTAGCAGATCCTCTTCTGGCTGATGTACTTTGGCAGCATTGTTTCATTGTTAATATCATGGGATGGAGCAGCAGGAGCTCCCCCATGAGAATCCCACCGCAACCTCAAATATTAGCAAAAACAGCTGAGTTTCTGCCAGGCATGGTGACCCTGTGAAGAGCTGCTGCTAGCCTGGAAAGCAGCACTGTGCTGTAAATGAGCCACTGTCGTCTGTCCTCACCTCTTTCTTGCACTGCTGTTTTAGGGCTGGAAGAAAGGAGGCAAGTAACTGCATGTATTCCTCTAGGTGAAATAGAGGAGCCTGTGGACAAGTGTATTGCTTGAGTCGAATTTATTCAAGCGGATTGGAGTTGTATGGGGTCATTTTAAAGAACAGGACTGCGGCCAGTGACAGGAGCATAGATCCATATGTGAAAGGGCAGCAGTAATGACCTCCTGCATATAAACTGCACAGGCTTTCCTCACTTTTCTCTTAACTCTTGCACCACAAAGGCCACATTTTGAGAGAATTTCCATAATTTCTAAATAGAAACTGGGGAGGTGAGACCCTTTCCGGCAGCCCCTCTCAGATCTCAGTGCAGGTCACTCTATGCAGTGCTGCACAAGGCTGGCCCTGGCCCTCCAAGCCCTGAAAGCAAGGCAGCCACCGCTCAGCCCAGCATTCATTCCAACAAAAATGAGAGCCTGAGGGGAGTCTGGTTAGCTTCCAGGTTCCTATGTTTTCCTGCTCATTAAGCTGTCATACATCTGGGGCTGGTGGATTCTGCAGAGTGTATTTCCTGAAGAAAAAAAAAAAATAATATATATATATATATATATATATATATATATACATAAAGAAACATGAACCTTTGGATTCAGATATGCAATATTTTATTAACTTTCCCTCTGTGTATGTTGTGTGTCTCTGGCAGACATAGTTTTGGAGGAAACCTTTCTAATGTGGTTTTGCAGACTGCTTTTAAAAGCAACTCTAAAATAATAAGACTTTCAATTAAAGGAAAGTGACTGTGAAGGAAAAGGTGAGAGAAGAGTGAAACTGCTGCCATGTTAAAAGTGTTTCCAACAATTACCAGCAGTTTTCTGATGCCTTTAAGTGTTGCAGTATGAATTATGTCTTCGAGGAGTTCCTGAAGCCTTCTCAATACAGATTTTCAGATATATTTGTTTATGACTGTGGCTTACTGCATAATGCAAATAATGCAGCAATATAACAAGCATGAAGCATGACAGAAAAAAATACGATTAATGTCAAGCTCACAGATCCAATGTCTGCATGATGTGTCCTCAAAGCGCCCTTCGTCTCTGAGTTACACATTTGAAATCAGGAAGACGTCGCCTGATTTTTCATTACCTTTTCATGTTCAGCAGCACTTAATAACAACAAAGTTTTGCAGGCATTTTCTCACACAAATCAAAACTCACTTGGGGAACTTGATGGCTTTTCTTCCATGGCTCTTAATTCTTTTGATAAACATGCAGCTGAGGAAAACATGGTAGTTTGTGATTTGAATTAAAATAACAACATTTGATAGAGCACCTTACAAAGTCTTACTCTCGAATCCAAATTGACTTAGACGTAAAAATTGCTATGCAGATTGAAAACTGAAAGTCTAAAGCATAACCAAACTGGACATTTATAATGTTTTCACAACCAAAACCTCTCCTCCTCCATGGGGAAAACTTTCCAAAATGTTCATTCCTTCTTTGTAGGGCTGGAGTCCTGACACAAGAACTCAAGGCTTCTCTAAAGCTTACAGAGTCCGTAAGTGTTCTATACAAGCAGTTGCAGTGTGGTTTGCTATTCAGCCATGTTGATACTGCCTGACCTTGTACGAGACCTAGACTTACTGGCATTCTATTATTTGGATCATCTTCCGGCCTCTGATTGACACTTGCCTTATTTTCATTCATTTTTCTTGCTGTCTCAAGACTCCCTACATCAGATTAGTCTACTTGATTCTGTGTGAACTGTTGTTGATATCATAATTTATGGCAAGTACAAGTAAATAAATAAATAATATGCACAAAGTGCCAAGGTTTCTTGTATACGCTTCTCTGTTTTTGTCTGCTTGTCTGAAAAGGAAATCTAATTTTCAAAGGAAGGACCTTTCTTGATACCCCCTTTGAAGTGTGTTAAATATACTTCAGAAATGCAGGTATTATTTATCACTATTATGTCACTGCACTGCCGAGCATTTTCTAGATCTCCAGAGCCTGTGGCGATAAGGCTTGAATATTCCTCCAGTAACAATTATACCTTCAGACATATATGGCTTTGTAGTTAAGTGCAATTCATTGTGAACATATGTCAGATTAGACATGCATTTTCAGGTGTAGTTGTTTCGGACGGAAACATATTGCAGTGCAGCAACCATGGTTTAAGTAAATAAAAGAGAGATTCCTCACCATTGAAGTGTTTGAAGAATTAATCCATTCCTTCTGTAGTGTAAATAAACAAAGCAGGAAGTCATAAGAATGGTCAGCATTCTGGGATGGTACTGTTGGGGTACAACAGTGCGAGTCTTCCCAGTGCCAGGTAAAGGGCAAGTTGCTACTAATAGAGGTGCAATGATTGATGCTAGCTACTTGCAATTAAGCAGCTTTACCTAGAGGAAAAGGCTCATCATTTTGTCTGTAGGGATGAGAAAACAAACACTGTGCTCCTATACAAGTGTCCTCTCAGAAAAAAAGAGGAGAAAGAAAGCTAATGGAATGATACCTTTGCCCTTGTATTGTAAAGCACAGGGGCCAAAGGGGTCAACCGTTTCTGAAACTTGGGACTGGCCCTTTGACCTCCAGATGCAGTTCAGAATCTTTAGCACATCTAAGGGCTCATCATTCAGATACATGACAAGTTTGATGTGGAAGGAGGTAGAGCATCGTGTGTCCCTCAGCCTACCAGGTAACTTCACCTCAAGCCAACATACATTGCTTCAATTAGGGATAATGCTCAGGAATGTCTCAAGGATTAGGGAGAGTTTTCTGTGGCTGGGTGATTTTTGAATGTGGATAAACATTTACCAGTACCCCTGTCTGAAATTTGCTAAGTTATAAAATTAGAACCATCTATGAGAGAAGTTACCAAAGTTTTACCTCTGCTTTTGTCACAAACGAGAGTTGTCAGGATCAAGACTCAGATAAGTTGCAACCTTATGCCCTATTTCCAAATTCCTTTGATTGAAAAAAGGCAAATCTGTCTGAAGACAGAGTTTAAATGGATCTAGCATTTATCAGAAGGGACTTATTACACAGATGCCACTTAATGATGATCTGTGGGTTTGCCAGCTTTGTGAGGGCTCTGTCACTTTAGCTGTGCCAGCACCCAGAGCTGGCAGAACATAACCCCCATCTCTCAGATCATTCTGCTCCTCTGCCAGGCTATTCACTCACATACAGCCCAGGCTACACTGCCAGGGCTCAGCCACCTCCATGGCTGAACCAGTGTGCATGATTGGCTGGAAGAGAAACTCTCTCTCATGAGATGTGGCAATATCGTAGCATATTTGTTCTTGTCCCATTCCCACAGCCCCTTTGGTGAAGTAAAATTTTAGGTCTCTCCACAAACACCTTCAGTCACAACTCTAGTGCTTCTGGACTATGGCTTTTAAGCTCTGTGATGAACAGCCTCTTTATGCTATAATGGCATATGGTTGAGTAACTTGCAAATGCAGACAAGAAAAACATTACTCCTTTATTATAGATGACAAACATAATTCAACATGGTAAATTCCCTTAGCCGGGAAAAGATCAACAGCTTATCCACTGTGGAAGCTTGATAATAGTCACTGCAGTCAGAATTCATTTGTCAGACCCAGAAACATACCCGCTTCTGAAAAGTAACACCTACAGCCATTTCTGTACTGAAAAACTTTACCTGTGTCTAAGAATGTTGCTGCCATTTTCCGTCTCCAAATGAGCACTTGACTTTGCTTCATTGCCCAAGATACATCACCAATACCATCAGAAACACTCTCCTCTCCTACCCCAGCCAGCTCTTCACCCTCGTTTGAGGGTCTGCCTCTGTCCCAGAGTTTTTCTCCTGGTCATAAACTATTCGCTCACCCTATACATTTCCATGAAAAATTTCCATGCTTATACGTATGCATTTTCTCAAGAGAAACTGCTCCACCAAAGGATTCCCTATCAGTTGTAGTTATGTTCCACTTCAAAGGCAAATGCTATGGCATGATCTGTATACTGGGAAATTTTTAAGTCAGATGTCTTGTCTCGAATATTAAAAGGAGCTATTTTTCGGTTTTGTATGCAACACATAGTGCCCAGCACTAAGTATTTGAAGTAAACCACATTAAACTAAAATACCACTGACAGTACGCAACTTTTATCATTACCTGGACTGTGACCCAGAGTGGTCTTACTTTTTTTTCTCATCGTAAACTGTGGTGTTAACAAAGCGTTGGCTGTCTGTAATAAGGCTTAAACCCATATAGTTAGCTATTGAAATACCACCTTGCAGGTGTATTTGAGCACAACCAGGGCAGAAACTATTTGGCTCTGTCTAGAAATCTGAATGCATCCCTTGCTCTGGATATGTATTGCAAATAGAGACATGGCCATCGTGACTGGAGAGGCAAAGACAACATTGTGCTGGGTTACTCATGTCCTCACTAAGGAGTAAAACATATCTATAAAGGCAAATGGGAAGAGAGAGTGAAAACAACACCAGTAATTAGGTTAGAGGACAGTGAGGTATCCCCTCCAGATCAAATCAGTCTTTTTCCATTTTAATTTGCATATAAGTGGCATTTGAAATTGTTCAGCTCTATCTTCTCAGAGTCAGTGTCAGTGTGGAGACATCACGGAGGGGTCAGACTTTGGGCCATAGAGTCTGAGATCAGGATATGGCAGGACCATGACTCTCCTATGGCTTCTTTTCATGGAAGACATCAGAGGGATAGCTGTTGTAACATGGTGACAAAAGTAAAGTGGTCTCTCCTCTTCCAGGGCAAGGTCATTACCCATTGTGAGACAAGGATTAGCATCCCTTGCCATCAGAGCTCACATCTGACTGTGACAGGCTGAAGTACCCCCAGCTTCTCCAAACAGCTGCCTATGACTCCCTCCACGTTCAGGCACATATCCATTTCACATTCATAGGTTTTTCTTTCAGCTTTCACAGCAAAAAGTTTATTTTTTCATAAAAAATGAAAGACAAGCTCAATTTTAAGATGTATGTATATGCTGTAGGTCAGTGTATTAGCCCAGTCTAAGCTCTGAGATATAGTGCTAATCCTTCTACTGGGCTAAAGCTGATAAAGCTTTGGTCCAGTATGTGTACAACTTTGTACTGTTTTAAATGTGGTGAATCTGCATCTCTGTGTGTGGACTGTCATTCCAAGTATGGAGCCAGAAGTTAAACAGCCGCTACAAAGATAAAACATCTAAAATCAGCAGGTCTGGGTAACTGCACCTGTGATTTTTAAGACAGCTGACTGAAGAGAAATGGGGAGCAGAAACAGTGATTTTCAGTGTGCTGGAAAACTTCCAGCCATTTCCAGAAGACTGGAAAAAACTTGTAGCAGGAAGCTTAGATATTACACGTGTATCAGCACTATAATAGAGGCAAAACAAATTGTTGGATCAGGAGCATAGGACTTGATTTTTAAGGATAGAGATAAAACTGATTTCAATCCAAATAAGTTTATGAAAAACAAATCTGTCAAATTTAATGCCCACTCTGATTAAAATACATCTTTAAAACACACACGAATTCAAATAATCAATTGCAAAATCAATTAAAATAAAGGGAAAAGACATGGCACTATTATATTTCCATAAACTGTTAAGCATTAAATATTTTATGTTCAGACTGAAACTGAAAAAAGTAGGTATTTAAATTGCTTAGCCAAAGTATATAGAAGTAGTTATTAGGTTCAAAAATGACTAAATGCTTCTGACAAAACCTCCTCTCCTTTGCCAGCAGTTTTGAAACACAAGAAAGTTCTGTATTGCATACCCATGTAAGTGGTTTTTTGAATAAATGAGGCAAAACCAATGATAGCAGGATGCTGATGGCTTTGATTGCCACTGAGTAGCTCAAGTAATGCAAACGTACACATACTGTTTCAACAGATGAATAAAGGGCAGTGGCAGGTAAGTTCACCAATAAGCCTTTGTTTGGGATGTTCTTTGTGTTATATTCTCTCTTAAATAGCCAGGCTGTGGTATTATGTTCCAAAATAAATACAACTTAGTCGTCTACTGTACATCACTAATGTGCACCAGATGTTTGAAAGCTGTGAATAAATTTAAAGTGACATTTTACAGTATCTGATTATTAAATAGAATGAAAATTTTGGGCTCCATGCAGTAAGCTGCAGTGGCTGCTTTATCTATGAAGGATGCAATTAATTTGTGGCAGAATGGCTGCATTTCCCCGCTGTCAGAGAAAGTAGAGGAGGTTAGTGAAGTCACACTGGTATTGAAGTGGGTGGGAGTAAGCCTGCATCTGCATTCACAGAGATGTAGGGTCGTCAGACCTGCAAATTAAGAAAAGATGAAGGAATCCCTGTTAGAATCCTGTATAGGCATTTCCATGTGAAAGAAAATTGGTCTTACTGCTTGTTAATTTCATTCACTGGCAGGTGGAGTAGCCATCTCTCCACCTCAGCTGAAAACTTGTATTAGCTGAAGCCTGTTTTTCCCAGAGTGTGTGATCCCATGAGAAATAACCACAGTCCAAAGAACAGGAATAATCAGATAATCACATTGTAAAAAGTTATTGCTCCTTGGCTGAGATTTGCCATGATGAATGGTGGAAATGTGGAGTTACTTCCAATTTCCACAGGCCTGAAAAGCCCAAGGTCAGGGCAGTCATATCCCCAGTACTCTAACCACTGCCTGCTGCTACCTCTCCTCACTGGAGAGTTCCACATCTGAGATCCGTGGAGATGCTTTTACACCTGCTTTGCACTGATTTGCATGAATGTCACTGGAGACTGGAGATGAAGCCAAACCACTGTGGATAACCTCTTAAGCCAGGGAATGATCGCTTAGTTTAGCTGTACTGCAACAGCCAGGATAAATACACTAGTCAGTTCCAGTAACACTCAGCTTAGACTGGAAGAAGGAGGACTTTAGCCAGAATGACATGTATATTGCCACAGGACTCTTTGGAAGTGGCAGAGTCCCCAGGCCTGGAGCCTTTCAAGAAGAATCTAGATGTGGCACTGAGTGACGTGATTGAGCAGTTTGGCAGCGATGAGTTGATGGATGGGCCAGATGATCTTAATCATCTTTCCAACCTGAACAATTTTATGATTTTATTATATTGGAATGACTTCTTCATTGAGGTTACCAAGTCCAGTTCAGGCTGTTGCCAAGTGTTTCCATTCATATCAGGAGTGCCCTTTCATGCTGAACTTGTCAGTTCAGCATGCTTTCTGTAGCAGTGTTGGAGAACACAGACTTGTTTCTTTTGGAACAGAAACACATCCCTTGGAACCCAGCTATAGAAGGGGGAAGGGGCCAGATCAGAACTAGTCTGAAGGAAAACTTTTTAATAACTGTTTGTAATATGAATGTAAGCTCCTCTGCATCAAACCTGGTTTGCTTTGCCCTTCACCTATAGCACATTGTTGCTGCTGCAGGCGTTGCCCATGGTCCCACACTAGTTTGATGTGCTCATCTTCTTTAAAGGTCCCTGTGTAAAATGATATTAGAGTTTCTGTCTTCTGAGTGTTATTGAAGGACCTGCACATTCACAGAGATTAGTTGCTATGGATGAAAAGCATCCTGAAGTAAAGTAAGAGAAAACAGGAGAAAGCATCTGTGGCTAGAAGCAATGATTTCCTAATGTGCCTATGGAACCGGTTAGGCAGGTGAAAAATGTAAATTTCCAAATCCTTCTCATCAGGAAAATGGAGTCATATTTTTTCAAAGATTGGCTGCTTCAAAAGATGGCAACAATTTTTGGAAAGCTCTACGTTTGACAACATTCGTGAGAGTTTCTTTTTTGTAGAAGTTTTCAGCCTATGATCAGTTTAACGCTTAAAATCTGCAGGAATTTTTAACCACAAAAGCTAGCATGACTTCCATTTTCCTTATGCATAACTCTTGCTGGGAACGGTATCTATGTCAAAAGAGAACACAGAAGGTCTTCCCTATGTGCTACAGTTTACTACAACTGTCACAAAGTAAATGTATTGATTTTTTATTTTTTTAAGAGTAAAAGAGTGCGAATTTAGATCCAGAGGTGAAACAAATGAAGAACAACGTTGGTAGTTTTGTGCGCTAAAGAGGGAGTTTTAATTTTCACATTTTAACTTTCTTATTTAAAAAGGAAAAAAAAAAAAAGAAAACCCATTGAAAAACAGAGAGAAAACGTGATGTGCTTGCAGTGTGATAGAGCTTTCTGAAACCTAAATGCGTGAATGCAGATGTAGAAATTTGCCAGTTAGAAAAAGCTAATTGGTGGAAACCTGTAAGGATATTCGTGTGACGTTTGCATTCACCTACATTTTGTTAGTTAATAGATACATCATGAAAATTCAGATTAGAAGAGAGTACTGAAAATCCCAAGCTGTCATTTCTGACTCTGCTGCCTACCTTTTCAGCAGCCAGGATTTTGCACATGGACTGTTCCCTTGGCAGGCGCAGAAATCCTTTTTGTTATATTTTCTCTTTCGCCTGCTTGCTGCTTCCTGTCTGCATGTGATGACGAGATGTCATTTCAGCACGCAGTGCTGAGACGTCTGACAACAGCCACCAAACCGCCTTGAGTCTCAGCTGCTTTTACTGCCAGCACTGGGACACCTTGAATATGAAGACGTTCAACCTGTGGTGTAACACAGAAAAATATCAGTCTGGATGCTGGAGGTGTGGGAAAGCTCTGTGCTTGGCTTGGAGAAGAAGCAGGCTAAGGCTGCCTGTGAAGCTGCATGGATGCCACAAAGCATGTAGTTTACAAGATCCTCCCACTGCAATATGAAGAAGTCAGAATGGTCTCTGGGGTCATACAGGATTGGGATGGTCTGACACATGTAGTGGGGTTGCTTTTATCTGGCAGACCATGGAAGGAGACTTTCATTAGATTCCTTGTCCTGTGCCCATGTAAATTGATAGGAAAATGATACATTTAAAAATGCTCTGTTTCATGCTGTGGGCAAAAGTCTCCTTTGGGAAAAGTTGCACTGACTGGTACTGCTTAATTAACATGATTATTTTTTATTGTTTCATTAACTAACTCATGATATTTATTTGCAGTACACTGAATTATCTAGTGGCTGTTTTTTTCACCTGTAGCACTGACCAGTACAAGAAGGTAACTCAACCACCCTGCCTGTGCCCAGAGATGTCAGCAGCCTCTAAGCTGCTTTGCCAGAGACATTTGTGCAGATGCGTTTTGAAGAACACCAAACTGAAGGACCCCTTATTTCCATTAGCAATGTCTTCCAGCATTTCATCACCAAGAACAGTTTTCTTGTCGCCCAACACGAACTGCTATTGTTGCAGTTTAGCCTCCTAAACCTTTTTGCCTCATCCACCAGGGATGAGAAGAAAAGTTCGCTGTCATTCTTCTTACGTACCTGAAGACAGTTATTATATCTCCCTTCCGTTTTCTCTTATTGAGGCAACTATGACAATAGCAATGTTCTTTGAAGTTTGTAATCAATAGAGGCAGAAAGAAAAATCAATCGGATTGACTTCTTGAGGGAAGTGGATTCTTTGGCCTACTTTGTAACAATGAGATTTCCTGACTGACCAGTGTTGCTAGGGGAAGAGGGAGATGGAAATAGTTCTGAGCTGAGAAAATTAGGAGGGCAGTGATCACTGGTGTGAAACATCTATCTACCTGTGAACATTTTTATGATACTTATCTATGGCAACTGAACAAACAAGTTGCAAAAGTACTTAGCCATTAAGTTTGGGGAAAAAAGAGGGAAAAAAAGACAAATCCAACCTCAAAAAGAACTTGAAAGTTCTCTACTACATTTGGAAGTCTTTCTCCATGTGCTTTTATCAGGGAATGTAGTGCAGAGCCACGAGTCTTGCTCATGAGTAAGGGACAGATACGGCAACAGCATGTTTCAGAAGATCTGCTTCCCTTGAATAAAGCCAGCAAAGCAAACTAAGTGTCACCAAGAAGATCATGTTTTTGGTGGACTCCGTGCTCTCCACATCTCATAGGCTGTGTCCTACCAGCACTGGTTCTTCCATGATCACCCTGAGATTTTGAAGACAGTTTTGCAGGAGGGCGAAGAAAAAGCAGAACAGTGCAATTATCAAGTAGTTTTCATGCTCAGTTATCAACTAGTTCACACACTCATCAGTTTGTACTTACAATAAAAACTTAAATGGAATAGGGTCAGAGAGTGACAAAAGCCACAGCAGTAAGTGCCAGGAAGTGCTATAGTATTATTCGAGTTGTGTTTAATCCAGTAGCTTTATTTAAATACCATTAATAAATAAAATATTGAGAAATTTCATAAGAATTAAAGCTTAAAGTCTCACTTCAGTACTGGTTTTCTTTTTCAAGTCAGTCATTGACAAAGATGGCATATGCTGCCATGCTAACCAATTCATTATTCCATGCAACTACAACCAAATAAATTATGATTAATTGAATTATGTTAATACTAACACAGAAATAGTCATTTCTATTAACTGGAAGTAGGGTATAATCAAGTAATTAAAATTTAGCCTCTGGATATTACAAGACTGTTTAAGAATACAAAGACAGTAAAATTCTGGGGACTGGGTGATGACTGTACAGCTCACAAGTGCAACAGATCTATTAACAAAACAACCAGCTTTTCAACTTACTGTTGGCTGTAACCAGTGTGCTTCTCAACTGCAATGCAAGATAAGAACACGACAGTTATTAATTTCAATGACTCATTAAATAATACAGAACAAGTACATATAGCTTTATCTCATCTCTATAGCCACCATAATCAATGTTCCCGCAACTTGAAGGAACACTCTGTTGTCGCTGACTGTCAAAATAAGCTACAGCAGAGAACTGGTTAGGTTTCTGATTAAAATGATCTGGCAAACTGAAGGGAATTAACCCCATAGGGAAAATGATGCTGTAACTCGCAGTGGGTAAAAGTGGCTTATTCCATGCATTGCTCTGGTCAGTGTAGAGCAGTGCAAAAAGAAGGTTCACAGTTTATCACCTTCCTGATGCTCTTAAGCATTGCAGGGCATGTGATTTTGTTTGCTTTTCTGTACACCCACACAAATAATCTGAGAGAAATACACACTGGATCTATTTCAAAATTACTTTTCGCTGGGTGCTATAATGTTGCTTTCATTGGTTTCACTGAAAAATATGAATACTCCATACTGCAAGAAATTGTATTTATGAAGCTTATGGCCCACTGAAGCAATATGTTAGTATGATTTGTCACAACAGTAACATAATTTGCCTGTTTTAGCAAGGAAAACAGTCCTCTGGCAACATTCAAAATATTTTATTTTCTCTATGACAACTAAAACTATAACAAATAAGAAATGTATCCCTATAGCAAGGGCTCTAGCCACAGATTTGTGCTCAGTTTCACCTTTGACAAGTTCTTCTTTAATCTTGCTGTGTCTGTAAAATTGTGGTAATGCTACTTTCTACCACTCTGTCTCATGTGTTTGGACTGTAGCTCTTCAAGGCAAGAGCGCTTTCTTTTTATGTGCAGTGCTGCCAACTTAAGATGTTTTTCACATGTCTCATGATATTTGATGTTTTCCCCAGTTCTTGTCATTATGTGAGAATCTCAGCATTCATTTTAGAAAGTTCCAGTCCTAATGGCTGTAGATAAAAGCTTAAATATGTGCCACGCATATACTACAAACCTCAAAGAGCAGAAAAAAAGCAGATAGTAAATAACAGGAACACTATGTTTTCATAGCTGCTAGTAGAGCAGTGTTGGCTTGTCTGTTTCTAGCACATTATTTGTGAGCCCCCAGTTCTGCAGTTCCCTCCTCAATAGGTAGAGCATGAAAACCAAGAGTGGTCACACCCTCAGGGACTGATGCAGCTGTAAAAGAAAGTACCCATACTGAAAATACCAGGACCTTGATCCTACCTCTGGTCTTGTGAGCATGGATCCCTTGTAGGGTTGGGGAGGTTGGAGTTAGTTTGTCTCCTTGAACTCCAATTTGTTCACAGTAGTGGCTTCCTTTTCTATACATGTGTCAAAAGCACATGCGTGTATACACTGTTTGGACGCTAAGAATGTCCTATAAAACATGATCCTATATCAGATCTTCTGTAGCTACATAGGGTTCAGTATAGTATTTTGAGAATGCATTTCTTCCCAAGCTTGCAGTTCTGCCCTTATGAAAGTAAGCAAAGCCTCTTTGGCCTCCATGATTTCCCATAACAGACATTTTTCACCTGGAATAACAGAACTCCTCTTTGAGTTGCATAAAGACCAAAAGCCACAAAGACAGTCCAGGAGCAAGACTGCTCACATGGACAGAAAGTTTTCACTGGAGGACAATATATGCAAGTGCAGGAGGTGGAGAACACTGTGGGAGCTCCATGTTAAGCGCTAAAATAATCTAGTAGCCAAAAAATAAAAATAAAATAAACCAAACAAATTAAGTAAGTTTAAATGAACTCTACAGACAGCACTTGCTGTGCAGCCCATAGAAAAGCACTAGGAGAAGACTCGGTAAAATAGGACTGGAACAGAAAGCAGAAATTGCCTTCTCATGTGTGATCCCTCTTGGTATGGCTCTGGGAAATGGGAACTGTCTGTGACCTTTGTGAGAGGTGCAGCCACAACAAGGGAATGCCTCATTCCGTGGGCAATTTCTTCTCTGGCTGGACTGAACTTTCCAGAGCCTGGCAGATGACTGGGATGAAAGCAGCTAACTCAATGACTGCACACAGTATGCTTATACCTCATGTCATCCTTGCTGGAATGTCTGAACATACAAATGCAAAACTACCAGGATAAAGAGAGGACCAAAAGGACATTCAGAGTATTTAGGCAGCCACAGATGAATGGGATCAATCAGAGGTAGCCAGAAAACACAGAAGCAACTTTGGAATAAGGAAGCAAGATATCTAGGTTTTTTAAAGATGGGCTTGTTATGACTAAATAAGAGTACAACTTCCTAGTATTATTATAATATATACCCTGCATTTGCCTTTTAAAAGAATGCAGGCAAAAGAGAAATAGCAACATTTGGTTAACAAAAAAGTGTTTGTCAATGATGGTGAACATCACCTGCTGCTGAAGGAGCAGCTGCCTTGAGATAGGGACACTCCTTTTCACCTCAACCTCAAATACTTTGAAACTAGCTAATTCCTTCTCCCTGCTTCTTGCAGATATTTTGCCATATGTAAATTCTAGAGAAAACAGCCTTGTTGATGTGTGAGCAACAAAGATATGTGAAAGGTTGTGCTCTGTTCAGTAGTTTTATTTCCTGGATGATTCTGACTTCAGTGAAGTCAAAGCAGGGTGAGTGCAGTCCTTGATTTCAAGTTTCTTTATTCTGACAGCTTCTAATGCCTATGTAGTTTTGCTTGCTGCTACTGACCACAGCTTAGAGAGAGAGACAGAGCATAGTAGGGTGATAGAAGGGCATAAATGCTCTATTTCTCCTTCAAATATGCTGTTTGCTTCTTGTTTCTTCATCTTCCCCCCGTCCTCCATTTCTTTCACCAAGCTGTAGTGAGATGTGCCTGGAAAGAGGAAATATAAACAAAAGCATCTTGCAATTCAGAATAATTTAATGCCCTTTCTCAATTCTTTATGGTGTAGCCTCTTTCTTAAAAGATGCTTCTTATTCACTTACCTGAGATTATGCAGATCACAGCTGGAATCAGAGCAGCAATGGTCATTTTCATGATAAAATTAGCAGCTACTTAATACTAAAACACATTTACATCCATGCTGCTCATTTCATCTCACTAGATCCTGAAGCACTACTAAAGTGTAGAAGGACTTGGAAACAGAGAATCACTCTCAAAGCCCTCATTCTTCCATTCTAGCTAATCTAGCCCGCTGACATTAGTGGAGTTATTCACATGTCATACAATTGGAGATCAGAGTAGAATGGCCCATAACTTCTTCCAGTCATTTACCAAAGAAGGCTCATTCACCCTGCACCTTTTATTAATTGATCGTGAGAGATGTCTTCATGTCTTCTGCAATTGACTTCCTCTATACATTCACAAAAATATATGATGAAAAAAGTATCCAAAATACAGCTTTTGACACCCCAGCCATTTCTCACTTAGCTGACAGGATATAGTTGTGTATCCTGGAGTTGATTTACAATCTACCTAAAGTGTGTCCTTCAGAAGTCTGTAGTTCCTACGGTCTTAAGATTCTGAATGTGTTCAGCCTGCTTTGTCCGTCTCCATTTGTTGCTTTCATGAGACTTATCTGAACTTGTCTTCATCCTTTTCTGCCAGTTCATATCCCTGTTTTTGTTTTTTAATTTTGTGCTTCAAATAGACCTACAGAGAGGCTTCTGATATACTCATGCACATTATATCTGCTACTTAGATATCTGACCCTATGTAATGACTTTTACTAACATGATCAATTTTTATCTAATTCAAATCTACACTTACAAGCAAGACAGGAGAAACAGCAAAAGCTATTGTGACCTCCCAGTGAAGGTAAAATACTTCCAGCAGACTCTGATAAGAAAATACTGCACCATAAGTAACTGTCAGTATTTCCTGGTGAGACATTGCTTTTGCTTACTAACACCTCATTTCATTACCAGACCAGCCTGGAGTCTGAGTGACAGAACACATACTTTTTGAGTAACTGTCATTTCCTACATGCAACCAAATTATCTTGGAGAGCCTGGAAATAAACACCAAAGCTGTTATAATGTCTACAAAATCTGCTGTAATTTGAACCTGTTTTCTAGAGAAAAGGAAAGAATCTATCATGGTACAGCCTATTGTGCCAAATTTTTGTCTAAAAAGACCTAAATTGGATTATTGAAATACCTGCCCGGTTTCATTAAAGTCTTGTAGCTGTTCCTGTGTTTTCCTGTGTATGTGAATTAGACTCCAAAACTGGGCAGACAGCAGTGCTTTCTGATAAAGATGTAGGTCTTGAGTCAAAGCCAAATGTCAGCAGGGGCCTTTTATGGACTGTAGTAGGGACTGGATCATGCTTCCCTGGCATGAAAATGTCATGTATCTCCCAGTGAATCTGGAGCTCTGAAATTAGAAACCCTGAACAGGAAAATAACCAAATGGACTTTGTTTTGTGCAAGGCTATTTGGCCTCTGTTGTTTGTATGTTCATGAGAGATGCCTAATTAGATAAGGAAGCCTTTCAAGAAGACATCACTAATTGGCTCCAGGAGCCTCATGTGGACCTGACAGTGAAGAAGAGCAACTTCCCCTTTAGTTACCAAGACTATGGAGTACCTTTCAGGATGGAACAGAAACAATAAAACCAAAGCATAGAATTTAATGCTGAGGTGGGAATTAGTGCCTCATGGATGTGTTGAGGGAGAAAATAACATCTCTTTATGGTGGCAATTGTTCCCTGCTATATAATCGCAGGCAACTGCTCCATGCCTCAGTTTACCCACCTGGAAAAAGAAGGCTGGTCCCTCTGCTTTGCAGTATTCACTCTGGTGTAGTGACCAACATGAGAGCACATTGCAAACAATACTATATAAAGGAGATGCGGGGAAGGGCTGTTTGGCTGCATACATAAGGCTGTCCCAGTGGCCTTGGGGTTGTGTGAGTGGAGGTAAATGAGGAGAAGCTTGCAGGCTAGTGGATGGGGCAGAAGCAGAAAGGAGTGTGTGAAAGAATGGTTTAAAGTGATATTTGTCACAAGCTCCCTTCATGTTCAGTCATAACAGATATGATACAAGGAACTAGAAATGCTAATGCCATTTGTAAAGCATGAGAAAAATAAATACTCTGCAGCCAAACACGTCTAATTAATTAACATGGCAGTTAATTAACAGGATGGTTTTGATCTGCTATAGCAAAGCTTTGAAATGCAATGGCTCACTAAGTCATCTATTTCAGTCAGAATGAAAAGCAAATATTATTTTACTGCCCCATTTATAGTGTACCATATTACCCTAACAGCATCAGTGTGTCATCCCAGTTATCTGCATCCAGACAGAATTAATCCAAGATTATGAAAGGTAAATAGAGGTTGGTCTGGGTCAAGGAGCACAGAAGTGGCCGTGCGATGCCCCTGAGTCTCTGGTGAGGTTCAACCAGCCTCTGGAAGACTCTTGTGAGGTTGGCTTGTTTTCCTCTCAGAAGCCAAGCCAAGACTCAACAAATAGGCTAATAAGACCTTGCTCAAGAATACGTCATCTAATTTGGAATCTTGTATTTTAAAAGAAACATCACCAATGCAGCCAAACCCTCTGGCTAGTCCAGCTTCCCTTAACCTGGCGTGATTGTGGTAGTATGGCTGGAAGAGAATAAGAAAGGCTCATGATGCTTGTTGCAGCACCAGGTTACATGCTTGAAACAGCTATCAACCCCTCTGCAGTTAAGATCTTTTTCTACTCTAGGCACAGTTTCAACAGAAGAAATCCTTTGTCTCCTACAGGCAGAAGAGTTGGGGCCCAGAGGATAGCGGGAGATGCACCTCTATAAGGCATTGTGGTTTAGAGGCAGTTACAGAGTAGACTAGACTGTCACATTTAAAAATAAATAAGGTGGATTAAAAATGCCTTTACCCTTTCAAGGGTTTTGTGTTGCACTCACCAGAGGCGCAAAACGGAAGCTCACCTTACATTTTAATCAGTCTTTCCCTCACTTAATTTTAATCTGACCCTGAGTAATGCCCCCCTAAGAAGATTCATTTAGAAGCAGATTATAGCATCTAATTTGCTAACGATGAGACATCATCCTCGGAATCACAATCTTCCGTAGGGACTTACTAGATGCATCAGGAAATAAGTTAAAAACACCGTGCCCTTCTGCATTGTCTAGCAGCTAGAGCACTCATTCCCGTCTTGGGCTTCAACCATGCTTGGATGGGAAAGGGTGTGCCTGAGTGTATATAAACCAATTGAGTGGACTGCAGGAAATAAGCAGAAAAACCTGAATAAGGAGATCTTAGGGGATTTACAGGGATGTTTATTGGGAGAAAAAAGGTGTTTCCAGTAGCTTCACGTTACAAGCCTAGCACACTCAGGTCAGTATGTGAGTATGGGTCACAGCAACTAGGTGCGGCTGACCCATGTGTCTGAGAAATGTGCTACCTGATTCCCTCCTACATGTAGATTAGAGACTAAGCACTACCAGACTATGGCTAGAGGGAGGAACAGCAGATTCTGCACCAGATTTTCTGGTCAGGCATGTGGGCAGGGTTTACTGGGAGAAGCAAAGAGGAATCACAGGACACCTTTGAGGAGTGCAACGTGGGGAGTCTTGGCCACTCATAATGGGGCAAGGAAGGGAGAAATGAGGCTCTATTGTTATCATAGGGTTTTCCTCAGTAATGGTGCTTAGATAAAAGAGAAGTCATCCAAAAATGTAGAGTATGCTTTATATTTACTAGTTATAAAGTGTTTCACGATTGCAACCTGATTCAGCTTAAATTCAGTGGAAGACTTAAAAGTTTTTCGATTATGAAAGGGCACTTGTGTAATGAAACAAATTCAACCATCTGAAGAAATAGATGACATGAATGGAAATAAATGTATTTAAGCCAAAGTTTCTGTACTATCTGGAACTTTTATCCTAAGTAAAAGAAAATCTTTTGGGAAGGACTCCAGACTAAGCAAACTGAGTCAGCATCTCAGAAGTCATATTAAGACCAGCAGAGAGCTCAGAAGTATTGCAGAAAGATTTGATCAGCAACAAAATCTGTGTTCAATAACAGGAGTGCTGCCGAAAGTCAAGCTAAGTCAGACCTGCAGAGGATATTAAAAGAAACAGGAAAATATTTTCCAGCTGCCTGGAAGAAAGTAGAACAGGTAAGAAAGAAAGTTGTGACCGTAAAGCAAAGATCAAGATTGGCTTCTCAACATTTCCTGGACCAACCCCTGTGCACTTATCCACTATGCAGACAGAAGACATTTGGAGAAGGACAGTGATCATCACATCTCAAGGCAGCTTCAGCCTACAGGTCGCAGGCGTGGAAGGTATCAAAAGGCATTTCAGGCATCAAAACCCCTGTAGGAAACCAAATAACACAAAGTAAATGGGAACAATCAGGGGCTTCATATCAAACTGTGCGATTTCTCTAGACCTAGGGTGGACATGCCCAGTGAAAATGCTAAAAGAGATGAAGAGGCAGCTGAGCTGCTGGGAAAGAGGAAACTGATTTTAAGATGGAGCTCTGTTCTTTTCTGAATGTGATTGCATGATTGTCCAAAAGCTAATTAAATGGTTCAGGCATCCCTTCCTGCTCTGTGTCCTGAACTGCAATTTATACTAACACCAAGTAGTGAGAACTATTAAGATGAATTGGTTACCTCACTATCTGTTGCAGATTTCCATTGTTTTCCTATACACAATGGTGACTATTTACAAAGCCAGGAGTTTTGACTAAATGGACCTGTGGATTTGGTCTAGTTCCTAAACTCTGCTTTAAAATGTGGCAATTAACAGTCTGGATCAAGTAAATAGCTTTCTGATGTGGATATGGCTTTGAATAGGTATCTGCTGAAACTATCGCATGACCTGGAACCATACCACAGCATGCAGAGAGCAAAACTTGAATGACTGATGTGAAAATGGACAGGATGGATTATGATGTGCAGAAATTTGTTGTGTGGGGAACTGAAGAGGAAAAAAATAACGTTTCATGCAACAAACTTCAGGATTATATGCCCCCCCAAAAAATAATTTAAAAAAAGAGCATCTAAAAATATCACAGTCAGATTTCACTAACATGATAAACGTGGGCTGATATGATATCTTTCATATTCAGGAAATTCTTTGCAGAGTCCTGTGATGACGCATTGACTCCTGATCAGTCAGTCTGTAGCAAATTCAGCTACGACGCTGTTACCTGTACCCACATAAACATTTCATATGCAGCTGTGGGAAGAAATACAAAACTGGGCAGCATAATACATTTAAAAATCTGCCTGCAGTTTTTATTCAATTAAAAACTGCCATGAGCTCTTCAATAATGTATTTTGTGACTTCATATCGAAGGAAGAAAGATGTTATGTAACAGGATTTGACTAAACTGGAATTGAGTTTGAAGAAACAGAGTAAGCAAGGCATGTTGAGGCAAGAGAGAAAATCATCCTGTATTGTAATTAAATGCAACCAACTTTGGTCATTAAGAACCGAATCAAATGTGCATGTTGTAATTGGTGGCACATGTAAGCCATCTACCTTCAGGGAAGAACATTCAAAAGGAAATGCTGAAGGATTTTTCAGGAAGACAGGAGAATGACATCACATATTTACATGTCTCAGGTTCACATAACAGCATGCAGAGTGCAAAGGAGAACCTGTCTAGCCCACAGTAAATATAAATAGCCAGATAATAGCTACGTATTCTCTCCATTAATAGTAGAATGGCATGGGTCTGCTGTGATCAACTAGCCTGACGTCTTGTATAACCCATCAGACCAACTGCCAAATCTTTTCAAGTCACATTTTGCTTGGATTAGAGCAACAGTTTTAGAAAACTGGTATTTTTGTTCAAAAATAATAATAATTCTTAAGACTGGATCCACCAGATCTGGCAGGGTTTTATGTTAGTTAACCACTTTCACCTTTAAAAATCTGCGTGTTTCAAAACTCACCAACCTGATCACGTTATTTCCTGCATCTGGATCTTAGAGTGTGTATCTATTAGTTTGAAGCCTGCTGGCGGAAGAGGCCTATTTCCCAGTGACCATATACAGTTTTCCATAAGATGCTCAGAATCAGCCCTAGTTTAAGGCAAAGTTCCTACAAGAGTTCCTGCACAGTCTCTCCTATCTTGCCTTAAAAGTGGGGGTGTGAGTAACCCTTAAATAGAAGGCAGCAAGGAGCGTAACTTTACTTGCAAGGTATTAGTAGACAAACTACTGTGGCAATGAGGCAAGAGCTACAAATCCCCACCTTATTTGGGATGAAAAAGAGACATGAACCCACCTCTCCCACACAAACCAGAAGTAAAAGGTTGCTGAAGCAGGCTTGGCTTATCCAGCAAAACAACTATAATTCTGCAACAGGCGTGTGCAGCGTGTGATAAGAGTGCAATCCACAGCAAGGAAGCTGGCTCAGGTCCTAGACTCAAGGATGCAATAAAGCATGTTTCCTGCAACTTCTCAGGGCTGTGCATGCCAAGCTTTGCAGCTGCAACTAGCACTTAACATACACTGCAGCACTGAGATGAGCTTTGGGAGGAGGTTTAGCAGCTCCTGGCCCACTTGGCTGTAGCACCCACTGAAACACACAACCAAACTGTTCAGTCCAAGAGGCTGCAATAACAGTTTGGACTCTTGTTCTGGGTCTCAGAAAGGGCCTAGGATTTGACTAGTCATTGAAAATTGTGGAGCTTTGTTCTCTGTGGATTTAGCTCCCAGTTCATTCAATATTAAATTTGCCACAGGAAATGTGCTTCTGGAGCAAACACAGTGCTCCTCTTGCCAAGCCAACAGCACAACATTGTAAAGAAAACAGAAATCTAACAGTTTTTTAGTTTTTTCTCAACACGTGGAATAAAATCTTACCTCACAGATGCAACAAAATTTATTATAGCAATTTAAGCAGGAACTACATTAACCCAAACATCCTATCTCTTATTTATCTGTTTCCATTCCATTACCCACACATGCTACCACAATGCTCGTTGCTTCATCTTTGCAAAGCAAAGATCTCCTTTCTATGCTGAAAATTTTGCATTTACGGAGACTGAACTCCACCTGCATATTCGATGGGAAGCTGCTCTTGCATCAGGTGGGACTTTGCAGCTTCATGGAATGGAAGGCAAAAAAGAAAGTGATGTGAATGGGATAGGCTAAAAAACAGAACCAGAAAGTCATTGGAAAGGGCTACAGGAAGAGCTAACAAGGACTGGGGGAAAGAAGAATGCAGGAATGGAAGAGGAGATGATGAGAATGATGAGATACAGAGATCTTATGTCCATTAGACCACATGTCCTTCCTGGCTTGGAGTGTACAGAGGGCAGAAGCAGCATGACTTTCTTCACCTTAACATAAAAACAAAAATGCAGATGGTAGACCAAAAAGTCCCAACCCTACTACTATGAGTCAAGACAGGCACAACACAGAATTAATATTTTCTGTGGTTTGTCTGGATAATTTTTTGTTTTTCCTCTTTTTGAAGGAAAATAGGAAATGGCCTTTTTTTTTCTAAATACCACATTACAAGAAAGTAAAATGAAGAAATTAGGAAATGGCAAAATTAAGAGATCCTGGACAGTCTTCATTTGACTCCCTCTATACACATGCTTCATAGCTTGGTCTCTACCATGCTTTATTTTTACCCCACAGGATCCATTTCATTTGTTGGAGATCCTGGAAGGAGGTACGATGGAGGAGACAGCAGTTTGCAGGAAAAAGGGGCAGATGTGTATCAGAGGCAGAAGAATGTTGCCCTAGAGGACTGGGACATGTTTGACAAAGGATGTGAGCCAGTTCTGTGCAGCACTGCAATGTCTAGTTAGGCTGCAGCCTCCTGCCAGGCTCTCAGCTTAGCTGGTGAAGGTGGCAGGATCTGCACTGTCGCAATTGCAAATGTTAGCAAAAGAGTAAAGGCTCAGAAAAAACATGGAGGATGTGTCTTACAGTGGACATCTCTACTGACTAACATCACCATCCACTCTAGACCTGATGCTTATAACAACTCAGGTTTACTCAGGGCCTTGCAGAATATCTCCATGGCACTGGGGACAGCGCAGAAGCACCCTTTCCTGGCTGAATCTCCTGTTCCACCAGCACAGAGCTCTACCAGCATCACTGCATGTCATCACCACTCAGACCTCTCTCCCAGTCCCTTCTGCTGGGCTTCAGAGAGGGCACTTCAGCTCCCTCCTTCCTGCTGATTCACTGCTGATGAGACACTGCACCCCATCATCTCCAGTTTCCCAGAGGCTCACCCTGCCTTTTAAGTATAAGGCACACTTGGCTTTTAGGACTAATCACATTAGTATCAAAAACAGAGATTCTAGGATAAAATAAAACGTTAAATATGGTGTGTTCTACACTTCAGAAGGCTCTGTGACATTTCAGCATGTCTCACTGACATGTCCTGGCTGTGAAGATGAGCAGTGAGTGTTCCCACAGCCATCCATCTTCTGTTGTCCCCTCTCCTTGCCCACCTCCTCTCAGCTGAATCATTTATCTACATCATAGCTCACATATCACATTATTTTGTCTTCCTGCTCCTAATTTGCTTACAGTGCAAATGTAAATGTAATGACTTGAACTTTATAACCCCTTCTGTTAGTATTCCTTTCTAGGATAAGGTGACATAACACACCCTTTGAAACCTTCATTAATTTACCATAGCATACATCATGTGGCTGTGAAGCAAATTAATAGGTCAAACTTGTTAATCAGTGTTGATCTTGAAGGTCTTTTGCAGCCTTGGTGACTCTGTGAACTTCTCAGCATGCTGGAGGTCCTGTGAGACGCAGCCACACGTGTTCTGCCTGCACTACCTGGTTCCTGTTTTCAGTTCAAGGATTTTGACATCACAACTGCTACAGTAATTGGGAACCGAGATCTTTTTTTTTTTTTTTTTTTGTACGGAGAGATGCTGTAAGGTTGTATTCATTAGTATTCACTATTAATTCTGTGCGGGGAAAGTAATAATTTTGTATTCACTGCAAAGGCTGAAGGATACACAGTAATTAAAAGAGGGAAAAGTTTGTGTAAGTTTCTTGCTTCCAAAAACCAAATGAGAGATAGGTTTTGCAGGAAAAATTGTATGCTCTCATAAGGGCTGTGTCCCAGTGCACACTGCAAGAAGTCGTGTCAGACTGCCTGAGGTGACTCTTCTCAGTCATTTTCCAATCTGTATTTGATTATACCATTTTACCATTAACTTAGAAGCAGTGCTGGATGGATTTTAAAGCATTTATTTCCAAGAAAGGAACATTTAGAGAGATTCAGGTGCCTAAGCGTAAGAGCTGTCTAATGTCATTGGAGATGCTCTGAGCAGCCCATCTGGCTTGCAGCTGCTGCTCCAGCAGGGCATAGATCCTCCCATAAATCCTGTGTCAGAGCTGCCAACACAGTTAGATGGCTCTAGCAACCGCAGTCATCTACAGAGGCATTATGTTTAGGTACCTGTATTTCCCCATTTAGATTACATTTGAGCACTGAAAACAGAATACAACAGGTTGGGGTGTAACTTCAGCTAAGGGATTCCTAACCACAAAGCATACCACTCTCATTTCTCTGTTTCAGTCATTCCTGCTTAGTTTCGAGTTTGTTGCCTCTTGGGATCTCTGTCCAATTTTGGGGAAATGGCTGACAAATCAGAAGTGTGTGATCAGAGGAAACGCTTGCCTGCATGCAGAAAGCAGCAGACGTGGCATTTCCAGGCAGCCCAGTAATCTTCCTTATAACAGGGCTTTGAAATCATAAACAGGCAATTTCAGCCTCCTGCTTTGTGCTGGGTTGGGGATTTTTTGTTTATTTGGTTCAGAAATCCATCCCTGAGTAGTCACTTCTTGCAGCAACGGAGAAGAGGAAACATTTCTAGGAGCCTAGAGCAGGAGATGGAGCACATAGAAGAGACAAAATGACAATGCCAAGGTTGCACAGATACCTGCAATTCCATTCCCGTCTGGAATATGCTCTGTGATGCAATCTCTAAGGGATGAGATTTACTGTCCAAAGAAGACAAGGAAGGTACTGCAAGAATACCAAAAGCTCAAAAGCTCGCAGCAGTATGTGCACAGTCAGAAGATTTAAGGACTCCCAGTGAAATTCCCTAGTATTCTACAATCCTGATTTTATGATTATTTTGGGGTTTCTTAGAAATATGCTTTGGCATATTTAGCTAGCACATGTGAATGTGCAGATAGAAACTATGCTAAGGCCTGATCTAGGAAACAGTGATGTTCTCATCTAATTTCATCAGACTTAACTGGACAGCTTTCTGCATTTGGTCTCCAAACCCTGTTACAATCTGATTATTTCTTTCACATTACTATCTGATGTCCATGCTGGCAACACCTTGTAAGCATAGTGTAGGCCAAAGAAAGGGGTGAATCTTGCTCGGCTCAGTGAAGTGTTAATACCATCAGTAGCAACTGGTATGAGAGAAGTATATCCAGTGCTGGAGATATCAGAAAGTTGGTGAAACAGGCCAAGCAATTCCAGATGCTTACCTGGAGGAACATTCACACGACTCCAGCCACAGCTACCAGATTTTCTTATAATATCTCTGTGTGAGTACTCCAGTGGAGAGACGCCCGACATTTCCAGCCACTTTGAAAAAAATATATAAAGTGAGGAGGTCAAATAAATTCATACGTGAGGAAAACATTTTTTTACGATAAAGGTGGTTACACGCTGGAACTCTCTGCCCAAAGAGATAGTGGAAGTCTTGTCCCTGGAGGCATCCAAGGTCAGACTGGATGGGGCTTTGAGCAACATGGTCTAGCTGTAGGTGTCCCTGCTCATTACAGAGGAGTTGGGCTAGATGGCTGTTAAGGTCCCTCCCAACTCAAGCAATTTGCTGATTCTATGATTGTATGAAATTCTGAAGCAAGAAATATCATGTTCTGAAGTTCAGTGGTTTGGAAATGTGTTCTCTGAAAACATGCATATGTGATTTGAGTAATGACAGCACAGTCATCCTCCCATGCTGTGGTTGCCTTGTGTATGTAGACTGTGCGATCCTCAGAGCTGGGCTGGTCTTTTGTTTTATTTTTTGTGCAGAGTGACCTTTAACTTCAGCCGTAGATATTGCAGCCCAACATAAAGCAAACTGCGGGCAAGAATATCAGTGTAAACAAGAAAGGCATGTACGTGCTGTGATCTCCCCCTCCCTGTCCAAAAAGTATAGCTCATACCTCAGTACATACATACACCAAAGCTGAAAAGGGAAAAATGTTCAGTCCCTAAACAGTTCTGTCAAAAATCCCTACTTGTGGTTGCCATGGTATTTACAGACTGAACAAGGTAAGTTATAGCAAGGAAAACTTTGCTGCAGATGAAAAAGGCAGCCACCCAAAGTCACAGAATGTGAAGTCTGAGGATGTCATTGTAAAGATTTAATTCCTTTTTATTTCTCTATTCTGTGATATGTTTTTGAACTACTCTCCATTGGCAATATCAAATTGTATTCACTCTCTTTCCTTCACCTGTCTTTGCAGAGCTGCTGCAGGAGTTCAGAAACTGGGGGAATGCCTTGGGAACCCCCATTAGCCTCATTCCTGGTGAGAGGACAGCAGGAGAGCTCTGCTCTTGCTGCCCTCACAAGACTCGTGTGACTTCTCAGGAACTGCATGGAGCTTAGATTGTTCTGAGAAATGGTATAAAAAGATGACTTTTCAGATTTGAGCATCAGATAGTGTCATTTGTATATCTGCTATCTGGCTTGTTTTCCCCTGTTGCTCTGTGTGGGTCATCCACACAACAAAGAGGGTAACTGAAGAGTCTGTAAAGAAAGGAAAACATAAAACCTTGTAATTTAACAGAGGTGAGAAGACCTGACTGTTTTACTTTAATATTTCTAGACTTCTTGACATGGGTCTTTAATTAGCTGTGAGTTCAGGGACTTTTCTGTTCCAAATAAGGGCTCAGGTCTGGTGATCCCGCAGACGCTGCAGAAACCCATGTGCCTAGTACAAGGGGAGCAATCTTTTTCTTTATGTGATCGTGAATATTACCTGTCCTGACCTCAGTATTTACACAGTTTTACCACATTTTCTTATCTCATCGATATAGTCTTTCTTTCAAGTCCCAAACTTTAGAGATCATGGCCATGTTTTTAGAAAACCCTCAAAGTCAATACCCTTCTGGACATGCCTGTAAGTGTGGCAAAATAAAACCCACTCAACGCTAAGTGACCTCTCTTCTGAGCCTTCAGAAGAGAAGCAGCAAGAAGAGAGGAGATCTATACACATCATACATTTTTTGCTTTGGTCATCCCTTAATGAAGAAACTTGGATTTTGCTTTCTTGTAAGTGCTTGCCAACTGTGTTTCTTGTATCATAATCCTGCTTTACGAACACTGCAAGCTCTTGGGATCACGTTTTATCAAATGCTTGCACAGCATCCAGCTTGAGGGCTAGCACACTATTGCTATGGAAAAAAATGTCAGAAAGTTAGAGGAAAAGCTTGCTGAAACAGATATGAAAGGGAAGGGAGTAGAATAGCCTCATTTTATACTGAGAACGTGGAGAAGTAAAGCATATCACATCTACATCTGACCTTTAAGAATAAAAGAAAAGAAAATCTGAGCTTGTTGGCATGATGAATCAACAACGACCTAAAGAAAAACAACAGTGAGAAACCAAGGACTGACCTCAGCCTGACATGCAATGCAGATATTTGCAACCCTAACAGTCATTTGACTTAAAACACAGTACACAAACAGCCCAGATAAAAGAACATTCTAACCCTTCTTCTTTCTTCCCTTTAATTCTTTCCTTTCATCTTACTTTTTGCAGATGTCTCCTTTGGCATGCTTGCGTATTGCACTCTAAATGCACTTCCACCTTTAATGAAATGGGAAAGGGCACCACAAGAAATTGGGAATGACCTGAAAATGCTTTTTCTATTACATTAATTTAGCTTTTTCAGGACTGAATGGAACGTTTCTGTGTCAATAAACTCCTTAATCTGCATTAATTTCTTTGATTACACTGTAATGGCTGATACATTAATGGTAATCACTGGCCAAGATATTTGGTTGGCATAGGCAAATTGAAGCTGTAAAAGAAGAAGAAAAGAAATCCCAAATCCAGGGAAAACAAAGCCATAATTCTTGTCTATGTATCAACAGGATGAACCTGAGCTCTGATCAAAAACATTTCTCTGAGCAGGACACATTTGTAAGAATGCAGAGCTTGAGGCAGAAAGTAGGGAACTGGCCGAGTAATGCTGACAAAATGAAAACTTCCAGAATTCCAAAGATTTCTTAATAATTTGTCCATAACATTTATCTGTCCAAAATGACCTGTCCACAGACAGAGCAAAGAACCATGTTTGTTGAACTGCAGTTCTCTCACCATCCCAGATCCCTTCCTTCATACAGCTTATCATACTGAAGAGAAGGAAAATTGAGAGCTAACTTAAATGAAATTGATGAAAATGTAAAACAAACAACAGCTCTGTTGTACCTGTCATTGCAAATGTTTCTCTTTGGTTGGCTATTGCAGCTGGCTTTGAAAAAGTACCTGTATAAATGACATACCATTTTTCATATGAATAAAGCACAGAATTTCCTTAAAACCTCAGGAATTGTGCCTTCCAGGTCTCATCAGTCTGTCCTAAAATCATGAAGTGTGCTTCAAGTAACACATTTTGGAATCTTTTTATTTGCCTTTTAGAACTTCTAGGTGAAATTGCTTCATGTTTTGCATTTTAAAAAAGCTGGAAGTGTTACAGTGACTTTATTCCAAGAGTTTAAGTTCGAAGAAATGAATCAAAAATCATGAAACTTGAAATTAAAACATGAAACTTGGCAGCGGTGGTGAACAGTAACTCACTCTTCCAAGCACTTCCTCACCCTTTCAAATAGAAATTGCTAATCATGAGAAAAAAAATTCATAAACGCAAATTTGTAAAGCACAGATCCAGCCAGCAACATATAATTAGTTCTTCTCTTTTTTATTTTTTTTTTCCCTTCCATATTTAAAACCAAATGTAACATTAATTTCACTCATCTAGCTCCAGTTTCCCAGCACTGGTCTGAAAACATACGTAAAAGAACAAGCCCAGTTTTGCACCACGATGGCCTTGTCTTGTACAAATCCGTGTAAGTGTGGCAGCCATGCATCACCTGGCTGTTTGCATACACATTGATCCAAGTCTATTGACTTCCTCTTCTGTAGTTCTCTCACATGTATTATGCAAAATTGAGCAGGCAGATATTATAATCAACACATTAATCACTGAAGAGACACTTCCAGTTTCCTTGTAGCATCCCAAAGTCACATCCTGAACCTTGAGCACTTAGTGGTGCTGGAATCTTGTTGAGGGAATAATGAAGCAGGACAAAATGAATGTGCTACGATACTTCAATGTGCAACACCAGCTGATCCTCTGGTGTACAAACATGTACCAGAGTGCTTGTTTTCACCCTTTGCCACTTGCAGCAATGAGAATTTCATTCTGACACATTCTGCTGAGGAGCAGCGGTACCTAGCGCTCCATCCATTTGCTGCTGCAAGATGTGAGCACAGCACTCTCTCATGGCTTCTCAACCACATTCTGCTTCAGTAATTTCCTAGACTAGACAGGAGAACTGTAACTGAGGAAAAGAGATACAATGCTACAGAGTCAGAGGTTGAGCCCCTGGAAATTGGGTGAGGTCTCTTCCTGCATTCTGGCACTGGATGTGAATCCTTCTCCCAGACACAGCAGAAATCTTCTTCCCATCATCTGCTTTTGGTACTCACCCAGAGAACGTCAGGCATCAGACCTGCAGCTCAAGCTTTTGGCTGTCAGAAGTAAAACATCATCCAATGTTTGCCACTACTTCTCTCATTCATTCAACTGCTCTTCTCTTTAAGGAGAGACCCTCCAGATGTTATTGGAATGCTATTTCCCATCCTTGGAGATGCTCTTCCTTATCTCCAGCTGTGAGTTTTCTTGACAAGGAGAGAATAAGAGCTGGGGATTCTCCTCCTGTCTTCTTAAAGAAGCTACCCGGGAAATGGTGCCATACTCCTGAGTTTTTGGATTTACATAAAGGATACTGGTAATATGACTGAGTCTCTCGGGGTTTCTAGAATCACCTAGATTGCTGGCACATGGACAGCCACAGCAATATTTCACTTTTCTCATTAACATAAGAGCACTACATTGTTTAATCATTTTGATTAATTCATTATCTCATCATTATTTTATGAAAAAGCTGGAAAAGCTATTAAAATAGCAACAAATGTGCCCTTCATGGTGATTAGAAAAGCTAAGTAGTTTTTCCAACAGCTATTCTCTGATCTAGAGCCCAATCCAAACTAGGTTCGAAAGCTCCATTCGGTTTTAATGGGCACAGGATAAAGAATTTAAACAAACTGAAATATTCACTTTAAGGTTAGCCACACTGATCCAAAAAATCATACTTGAGAAATCTGTCTGGAAATCTACATTCTGACTTGAATTTTATCTAGATTTCTGACACTTCCCCATTTGTTCTGAACAGAATACCATAAAAGCCACTTCTCTTCCCATTCAGAATGCCCCTTTCATTGCTTCTAACCAAGAAGGTTAGAAATGAAAAAGAATACAGTATCAGACCAGTAAAGACAAAATTGTTCTGAGCATGTTTTGGTCAAAAGCTCAAACCAATTCCTTCATTACTTCAACCAGTAGTTTTGTTTTTCATAATCATTTTCAAATTTGAAGAACTTTGTCCTCAAGAAAACTCAGAATGAACAAAGAATGATAATACTCCTTGTTAAAACAACCCTTGGTCATCTTTGCTATAAGCAAGTTGACTTCAAACACCTTAAGAACTGTGAGCCTTTTTCCAATCTGGTTTTCACTTAATTGTAATTACTACTAAACATTTTAGATTCTGATAAAAATGCACATATTTCTTTTGACTTCTGCAATATTTTGATAGCATAGAGGGCAAAATGTTTTACTGGAGATAAATGTGACTGTGGGTTTGTGACTTTACTAATGATCATGAGTCAATAAGTCTCATGATACCTACAGTAGCTTTCTAGATAAAGGAATATACCGATGTTTATCTCTCCAGAGACAGTAGTTAGAAAAGCTTAGTAATGCTGACTGCCCCTCATCTGTGCACTGATAAGCTCATGGTAGGTCAGTCTATAGCTAAATGCAAGTCCAGCTGCCAAAATATGCAAATTTCTTCCATATTCCCTGCCAAAAAAAAATTCCTTGTTGAAATGTCCCATGCTACTGTCTCAGCAGACTAAATATTGTCTGCTAGCTTAATCCCAGAGAGGAAAAGAAAAGGAGTGCAAAATTATAGCTTTAAAGAACGTTCCCCTTTGATTTTTACATTTAAGGGGTATACTGTTAGCTCTGGAAATGTGCAAAGATGGACTACATAAGAACTTTGTTTTATGGATCATCTTCAGAATTAGCTTTCAGCTCAGAGAGTTTAGAGGAAACTGGGGGGAGAAGGTATGGGGCATTAAATGAATCTAAGCAGCTTATCTTACCTTAGATTTATGTAGACATAGATAGGATTAGCTGTGGACTAATTAAAGGAGACTTTTAGAGAAGAAGTCAATGGGACAGTGCATGGGGTGAAGGACAAGGTGCTGCATATCATTGCTCTGACAGAAAAACTGTGCATTTGAAGGCCTGTGGTGCGGCATGGAGGTGAGGATGGGGCATTTGGCACCTTTAAGCCACTGGGAACTGGAGTGGAGAGGCTCCTTCATGTGGGCTTCTTTGGGTGACCCCAAACAGCATGAGGAGTGGGGCCCTTGAAGATGGCTGGAGACTTGGTGGCCTGGAGCAGTGCCACCTTAAAATAACTTGCTGGCAATGTACCCCTAAAATATTACATATGCAGCAGTTGCTCAACTCCCTTGTCTGTAATTGGTTCTCAGGGTTGTTGGCCTCCTGAATTTCAGGGATTTGCATACAGCCCGTTTTTCCCACAATAACCATCTCTCCAGCTATGATGCAAATCGAATACACTGAAGCAAAGGTCTCCTCCACAACTGTTTCTTTGGGGTTACGACTGCTTTTAGGACTTGAGGAAAGAGCTGTCGGAAAGCAAGATTAGCTAGAGAAGATGTAGAAGAAAGTAGTCTCAGCGTGGAAGTATCAAGGCCCATCTGCAGAAGTAGAGCAGGGACACACAGCTTCTGCTAAACCAGACCCCCAGTCTCCCAGGAAACTTGGCAGGAGTGCACTGTGAACCTAGACATTTAGAGGTATTAAGGAGAAAAATAGGAAGAAAACTCTGAGCTGGACAGAAAGAGAACTAGCTGGCTCCAAGCAGAATTTTTTAATGCAATTTTACAAGTATTTCCAGGAATTTTCTTATTGTTTGTTCACTCTTGAAACGCACTGTGTTTCTATTTAAGCAGCTCAATCTCAACTGTATTCAAAATGCTCAGACAGGGTTGTGGCATGGATTTCTTTTTCATACATTGTTTCTATGTGACGATACACAGTTGAAACATGTCAAACTGCAGAAATGTGACTGGCAGCCAATCTCCTGCATATTGCTCAGGAATTCTGTTAGTGGCTGTCACAGAGACATCACCTGTGAGCCAGGGAAACTGCAGAGGGAAGCTACCTCCACTTCAGAAAGGCTACCTTGGGACCTGAAGAATAATATTCTCTTGAGTTTTCTCTGGGTTCTGCTATCTATAGGTCAGCCTTGCTTTGGGAAAATAGAGAAAACAGCCTTGGACATTTTTTTCTAGAAGCCCAAGGAGCACTTTCCTCTGACAGACCATACCTTGTGGCATTTCTGAGGAGTTTCCAAACTACCTCCTACTTACAATCCCTTTGGATGTGGCACGGTGCCTTTCTGCTATTGATATTTTCCATTGTAGGTACAGATGTCTCAACAAGCAGAGCACGCCGAGGTCCATAACCACCTCATATGAGCTACCTGGTCACCTTGGAAATACTTTAGTGATACCCAAGGGTCCACTGACCCTTGGGCTCACCACTGCCCAAGGTGAGCTTCTCCAAGAGAGAAATGATGTAAGTTTGGGTTTTCCCATGGCTTCCAGGCAGAACAGGACAGAAAACCAGTGGCACCTCATCTCAAGGCTGAA
This sequence comes from Coturnix japonica, assembly GCF_054131305.1. Classification (NCBI taxonomy): domain Eukaryota; kingdom Metazoa; phylum Chordata; class Aves; order Galliformes; family Phasianidae; genus Coturnix; species Coturnix japonica. The sequence goes on from NC_140666.1 coordinate 67,439,655, forward strand.
GGCAGGTTGTGAGGAGTGATTTCCTTCCCAGACACTAGATGGAGCTGGGTAACTGAGGTTCCTTTCCAGACTTTTTCAGGCTGAGGGTGGGTGGGTGAGCATACATCCCCATTTTTGGAGCTGCAAGGGGGTGCCCGAACAGGGCTTGCTTTTTTTGTCGGCAACAATAGCCTCATACAGCAAGGCCAGCCTCACCCCGACATTACATGAAATAGGTCAGTATTTGGATAGACAGATTTATTGTGTAGTTTGCATTTAGGCTCAACGGTTAAAATAAATAGTCCTTTTCTTCCCTTGGGAGCTGATGAGCCAGACTCACTTTCAAGCCACTGAAGACTTCTGTACTTTTTGACAAACACAGTTCTCCAATTAAGAACAGTAAATAGGATTATACAGTCTGAAAAGGCTCTTTATCACTAGAAAGTTTGTATGTGGGAAGTGGGGGTTCTCTCTTTAGTGTTCATTGTAATTCTTTGAAAATACTAATGATTTTGTCACATCCAGAGTTAGAAGCTTTCAAAGGCAGAAGCTGCTTAAAGGCAGGCAGCCTTCCGCGGGAAGAGATGTGCATCCATATGATTAAATCTGTATAATATATGCAGAATTAACGTATATTTTTAATCAAAGCATTTTAAATGCAATCTTTGCATTGAACCACATGAAGAAGTAAGTTATGTTTAATTTTCTTTCAGGAAAATACTTTATTATTGAAGTTGATGCATATATATATGCTTCTCATTAAATCAGAGTGTAATAAACAGTAAAAGTCAGCAAAGGCCAAATAGTTCAGCACTTCAGGAACTTGATGTGGTGGCTGTCTGCCATCTATTTAGAAGATACCACAGGCTCACTGCAAAGGAGATATAAAATAACCTGTTAATAAGAGAAGTTTGATCCATACGCCAGCAGTAAGTACCTGGTTGATGCCATATGGTGTAAGGGCTTCCATCCTATATCACATAGCTGCAGATGTTCATATTATGTATATAATCATCTAATCTCTCTTGACTCTAGAACATCTGTGACATAGATTAATTATGCATTGTGTAAAGACAAAGCGTGGTGATTTAATTAGGCTTGTGATTACTGATTTTCAGTTCCATTGGCTCCCTCTCTTTTCCTTGTAACACAAAACAGGATTTACCAGTTTATTTTCCTTATTTTTTTTTCTTCCCCTTGCCCAGCTTTCTTATCAGTGCACTTTTCCCTGTTCTCCTCTCATTTTGTCAGTTCCCTGTACCCCTTCTATTTCTCCTGTATTTCTTCAAGATTAAGTTGCTAGGAATGTAAATATTCATCTAGGTGGAGGAAATACCATCTGTTTCCATATTGTTGGCTTTTTTTTCATTCCAGATGCAGAATGATGACATGAATTGCAATATGCAGAGAGTACACTGATGATGATATTTGTAAAACAATACAAATTATGTCCTGAACTTGTTACGTTATGATTTACACTGCAGTAGATTGCATTCATGTAATTCCCTTGGCATTAGATAGTAGGTATTTCTTTTTAGTGTGATTTTTATTTATTTCTTTTAAATAATTCCTTTAAAACTCTGAGAGCATTTGTAATTTTGTCAGTTTGTGAGATTTCTTTTATTCCCCAGACAGCTGTTTCCTCCAGGGACAGGTACAACTCTAAGAGTCCGCTATTAGCAGGGATTGCAGCCTCCCACACTTCTAATTTAGAGCCAAATAAGGATGGTTTCATCTCTTTGCAAGGTGCCTCAGGTCTGCTGAGTACTGAGATTGCATGGGTAATTCCTTTCTGTTCCTTGCAGCATGATGCTGCACTGGCTCATCTGTTCTGTTCTCAATTTCTTCTCTCAGAATGTATCAACAAGAATCACTCTAGTCAAATGATGAGAAATAAAAAGTGACAAATAGGAAGAATTAATGTGGATTTTAAAAAATCCAATTCCAGTCTCTGTTTAATGTTGGTATTTGTACTTCTCTTTGCCTTCTATCACTTCTGCATTAACTTGGAGGTATCTGATGGAAGTACTCATCTCAAAGGTGGAAAAACACAGGTCCTCAACACTGAGAGATGAATCTGAATATGCTTTAAAGGAGAGATTATATTTTGCATTTTTACTGTAATTTCCCAATTTGTTTGTACTTGAAATGTGTCCCGTTTCTTTGATAAAGGAGAGCTGTCCCGGCCAGGGCAGGAGAGTCAGGCTCAGTGTGGAGCAAAGCATGTTGCAGCTGCATCTGTTGGAAATACTCTCGTAATGTCCTGGCTTGATGCCCCTGTTTTCTTGGTGCCCAAGGCAGTTTCGCACATTTCCTAGCAATCCATCTGTGGAAGATGGAAATGAAGCAACAATGCTCCATGCACAAGCATCGGTAAAGGCAGAGGAAGAGCCTTGGCTCTCAATGGCTGAGCCCAGTACGACACTGAGAGATTCATTCAGTTCGGCTGTAGCAAGCTGCAGAGCAAAGGGCCTTTAGGAAAAAAAATCTTTACAGCACACTATAAAGCACACAGCTGCTAGTGACTGTAATTGCTAATGTACATCCGCACCAATACAGATGTGCACAAAATTAAGATTTTGAAGGAAGATAAAGCAGTGATTGACTGCAGGACATGTTCTTCTTTATAAGTATCTGTTGAGAATAGTAAATTTCAGAATTGAGTTTCCACTCCACGGAAACCCATTGCTACTCTCTGGGAAGGTGGATTTTCAATAGATAAGTCCTCAGTGACTTTCAATTAGAGCATTTCAATTTCACCTAAAATCTGTGTGGTGAAATATTTATTATCGCCCTCAGGGACATGGGATCTTGCTATTTTAAATAAATAAAATATGTGGCATGTTTGCTCAGCACCCAATACTTTCATAGATATATCCTTTTCATCTATAATTAATTCTTCCATGCCTTTCAGTTTTTAGTAGAATCGTGTGGAGAAGGATGGGATGCTTAGTTTTGCTGGAGTTTTCATAGAAGCGGGAGTTAGACTAAACACTATAGCAATTGTTCAAAGCTACATGCATTGCCTACCTACATTTAGAGAACAGCCTTTTGCATTTTTTCCCCCCCAATTAATCTTTTGAAACTCTACCTCAAAACCACTCAAGGTACATCAGTCTTTTTAACAGTAATAGCAATTCATCAAGCGTTGGGTGCATTCTTGTAAATGAATACTAAGGCTAAGAACCCGTGTAATGCTTCAGTGGTTTACATCAGGCCTTTCTGCTATGTGAAACATGACACAACATTTGAAACCCATTGTCTTCTCTTCACTGGAAGGGAATTTCCTTGTAACGCATCATTTCTGTAATCATCTTGATCGTAAAGCACACCCTATGATGTAAGGCACCAACAAGGTGCCCTCTGGTGAAGCACAGAAGGGAGAAAAAACTGAGATGCTGAAACATCTCTTGCAGTGATTTTCCCACCCTGGGAATGCTGAACCAGACTCTAAGCAGAAAAACCTGATGCAACTGGATGAAAAATAGAGAAACTGCCCAGACATGGGAGCAGGAGCACTTGAATTAAATCATGTGTCTGGTTTCTGAAACTGAAAAAAGCCCAAACTTTTTGGTTGAAATAAGCCTGTTCCAATGCACTTCTAACTTCTGAACTGAGTGGAAGTGAACTCACAGTGCCTGTCACTGACTGGACCTACCTCAAACTCAGAGTCAAGCTGTTACCTGAGGGATGCTGATTGTGACAAGTTATTGTGTAGGTACCAAGTCCTATCCAAGTAGGACTCAAGATACCACTGAGTTTTGTACAGCAAATGCAGAGCTGCACACATTAAATGAGTTTTAGAATGTCTTCTCAAGACTTTCACGCTTCCATAGGCTCATTTTGCACATGGAGAGCCAGATACTCATTTGGACCATGCATGGCTGAAACAGGCCTGACTTACTTTGGTGATCTTTGGCAGTACAACTTACCTGTATCATTTGCAAAGTTCTGCCTTTGTTGATACAAGTATCATGGTACATAAAAACTATGCTTCCATAAACCTGCAGAGTTTTTGCCTGGGAGTTACAAATAGACAGAGCAATGTTCGACCTCTCACTCTAGTCATTTTCTCAAATCTGAGCAATGCAACTGCAGAAGATTGATATTGTCAAGATGAATTCCCCAAATTCATGAAGATCTCATTCACCTGTTTTAATTAAAACAAAGGTCCATCTGTAAGAGGCATTTTCTGATAGAGATAGGAGCTTTGAACCTAAAAAGCATGGCACGTCAGCCAGGACATTGTAGACATGTGCACAAAAATGTGACTGAGACTTTGGAGCCATAGGTGAGATGCAGTATTAAAACTGGTGCATATAATGCATTTTAATGTTGTTTCACATCAAAGAGCCTTGTTTAGATATTTGCTACTTGACCATGAAGATCCAGAAATGAGCAGAACATACAAGATTATTAACTCCACTGAACCCTGAAATGAGAAGGTGTTACTTGGTTTACAATCACTTTCTGAAACTGCTGCCCTTCTTTCCCTTATAAATCTGTCCTTCTCTTTTTGAACTTGCTTTTTATAAAATAAATTCCTTCCCATTTCATCACTTCAGATTTTCCCCATTTGAACAATTCCGGTACTCCTGTAATTAAAATTGTTCTTGGCAAAGGTATTTACTTACCATTGTGGTGTTACTGACTGTAGATCAGTCTGTTATCACTCTTTTTACATTTGCGATGACAGGATGCTATTGAGCAGAAGCAATAAGGTCATTAACTTTACCACCTCAAAGCTCCTGCAATGTAAATTTGTCTCCCAGTTCAAAAACCCTTCATTCTCAGTGGAAGGGGGAGAAGGGAAGAACTCCTTTTTTTCTCATTTTTATTTTTAATGGGTTAGAAAAGCTCAATGGATTTATTATAAATGCAGTGCATTTAGGTTTCACACAATAATGGCTAATGCTACAAGTTTATTTAAATTACAGTCATATGACCAGGTTTTGTATGCGCTTCTGACCAGCAGTGCATGCAAGTAAAGAGCACACATCAGAACTGTTAATATGAAATTGCTTCAAATTCAGAATTTATTTGACATTGAGTAGGAATATTGAACTCTGCATGTTCTGTGCATCCTCTGAGCCTGCTTGTTGTGTTCTTCTGTTAAGCAAGCTCCTTAGTTTGCCTGTTCCTGGCTATCATTATAGACAAAACTGCCAATGGAGCCAGAGCAGAGTGCCAAACTAACAGTGAACACTATCATTAACTCAAGCATTTGCTGTGATTTCTTCATTGACAAACATGTTTGTTAGAACACATACCCGCCACAGACAACTTACAAGTGAAACAAGAATGAGGAAATTAAGACAGTTTGCTTGACATGCAAATTATCATCTCAGCTCTAGCCGGCTTCTGAAAAAGATACACTCTGTAGAAATGACACACCGAAGAGAATACGCAATGGCTTCGTTTTCAGTCAACTGCTATTCCATTTCATTATTTATTTCTTTATTTTGTATTTATGGTAAAATTCTTCCTTTGCTAAGTATATTATTCTGGATTCCCTTTAAACACGGAAGCTTTTCTCCTGGTGGCTGCAGGTTCCCATCTTATTCACCTTTCTTCCCTCACGCTTTAATTGAATCTGCAAGGCATTCTTCTCCTGGTACTGTAATCGGGTGTCATGGAAACTTTGGAGCCAGCCTAAGGGAGAGGGATTCAGGGGCTGGCAGTCATTAAACAGCGAGAAGGATAGTTTTTGAAAGTGAAGCTTTATAAATTTGGAATTTATACCAAGCTATAGGAACAAGTCTATTTTAATTATTTCCCCAGTACATCTGTGCACACACTGATATCACCAACAACTTCCCTCAGAGTTTCCCAATGACCTGAACCAAATGCCATCAGCATTGGCAGAATGCTCCTATGAACAAAAATTTCTCATTATCTAACACTTAAGCAGCCAGAACTATTCAGGGTTAACAAAAATTAGTTTGAAAAATGTTTGTTTGGGGCTAAACTCTTCATTACTCAAGGTAAAAAAAGCGTGGAAGATGAATTTCTAAAGTAAATCCATACTTTCTGTGAAATGCAGCTGTAATAATAATGCCATGTGCTTGTACGAAAGCTATTGTTTCACTAAGAAAGTGATTTGATTTGCATGAGTACAATGGATGAGACTATGGCAGAAGAAAAGAGTCACAAATCAATGGCTATGCTTTTCAACAAATTGAATGTTCCATAGCCGCACTCTTCATACATACATATCAGGTACAGAGACTTCCATACCTGGAAGCAGAACTGAACACAGCCAAGGAAAAACCCTGCATCCTTGCACCCTAAGCTTAGTTTTACATTGTTGGGACTGAATTACGCAAATAAAGCAACAAATATGTCCCTTGAATAGTAAGAATAAGAAACACCAATTACACGCACTGAAATTGGTGTGCATATCAAAATAATACATTTTTGTGATGGAAAAAGAACACAGGGCTGTTAGTGCAACAAAGCTGTTTTTCTTAAGGGAGATTGCTTTACACTGAATAACATTTCCATTAAAATCTTTTCTAGCTAAAAATGCATTCTCGATTCTCTGTCCTGGAGACCCAAACTCGGACATATCCCTTGTTCCAGTTTTCTGCTGCTGAACCCAAGGTGAGAAGCCTATTATCAGTATCTCACTGTGGTAGCAGAAGACCTCGGGGGAACAAGTCTTATTCTGGCAAGAGCCCATTTTCACCTATGTGGTACCTAAGCCTCACAGATCAAAACTATCAGATCAAAGAGGGAGAAGAGGTCCTGGGAAGGAGAGGAGGGGAAGCTCCAATCTGGTTCAACCCTCCCCCATCTTCCAGGCTCTCTGCATGCATCTCAGCCAAAGCAGAGAAGCCAAGATAAAAAGCTATTGACATTTCTGTATTCGTATTTTTAAAGAAAATTTCAAAAGCGTGTGGGATCCTCTATCACTTCCATTCAGAAGGATTAGTAAAGGGTAAATCTAATTATTTTGTTTTCTCACTTTGCTTTAAACAAAGACCTCGCATTGAATAACTAAGTGAATCTGAACAGCTCGGTAATGCTAAATAAAGGCTACTGAAAAGCCAACGTCTACCCTTGTGGTTTCTGTTTTTAAAATAATTGCTTTGCTCATGAGTAAAATGAAAAGTTTAATTATTCAAACTGGTACCCCACCAGCACCCTTGTGAAAATACAGGCAGCTCAGCAGGTGAGCAGAAGATTACCTGGCACTCATCTAACAAGAATAGAGCTAGCCCTGTCCAGAGCACGGCTGCATGCCTGCTGGCACCAAGCAGCACACACTACACATGCAGCACAGTCCTGCACTTCAGAGATCACTCCTACTACATTGCCATGGCTTTTAGTAGTCTTGATTGCAGGTTTTGGATCCTGCCCTTCCATTAGTGATCTTGGTGAGAGATTTTACCATGTCGTCTCACCGGAAGCAGCAGGTTTTATGTGATGCTTCTAACAGTATGTATAGTGGAATCATTGAATGGCTTGGGTTGGAAAGGATCTTTAAGTTCATCTTATTCCAACCCCCTGGAGAGTCACTTTGAATCTTCAGTTAATGTTTGGGTACTTCTCTTTACAGTGCCCTCCTCTCAGTGATGATGATGACTGCCCATGTCTGCTACAAGCAACAAACTGGCACTGATGTGGCATTTTTCACTAGTAACTCTGAAATAACCATGGCATGATACTCACCATCCTTATGCCTGCATCTCCTTTGCTTTCAGTGTTTTAAATACCAAAATATAATTTTCACAGCCAGTGCTTATGCCCAGGTACAACTGAAATAAAGTAACCTTCAGTCATCAGGTGACACCCACAAAACAAATACTGCAGTGGCTAAATGGAATTAATTCTTAGCATATGATCGCAGGTGTAACATTTATGCCTGTGATCCATTTACCTTCAAATTCTATGCAGTAGATAGACTCTCAGATTTGAAGGTCTGGCATTCAGGATTTCTTTTTCTTAGTGTTTTCCTCTTTCAACTTTCATTTTTGTCATTTCCTGCTCGGATCCGGGAGTATTCTCATAAGCGCACACTGACTTCGCAGGCATTGCTCATGTCCATAATTCCTGTGCTATATCACATTTGGTTTTGAGTATTACTCACTGCCATAAAGCTTCGCAGGTTTGGGCTTCTTTTCAAGGAAAGAGAAGGCACCAGCCGTCAGTCATCTTTTTTTTCCATTGCATGAAAAGAATCAAGTGCTGTCAAGAAGAATGCATTTGCTTTGGAATACGACAAACAACAAAATGAAATGAATAGGCATGAGGCATCCATGAGACAACAGCAGGCAAATGTTTTTTTTTCCTCTTTCAAAACATTAAGTTGATGTCCAGGAGAAACAAAATCGTAAGCCAAGTGCTCTCTTAGGCAGCTGTATTTGTCTGAGGCTTTGGCCAGAATGAGAGACAACCTGCCACAGTAATGCTCTGTTTTCCCACCAGTGTATTATTATAAGATTTCATATAGGAAAATTGTTAATAGAACAAGAAGTTGTCTCTCACACCTACACCATTAAAATTATCATCCTTTTTCTACTAAGGAAACAACAGTGTGCTTTATATATTTGATGTGGATTAAATGTAAATATTTTCCCCAAATTAGGACAGCTGCATCGCAGAGATATGCTCAGTGTTGTTACCTGGCTTGTCAGTGGATTCACAGCTTCTTTATTATTCCTTTTCTGCTGTGGCACCATGCAATTCAGTGCTTCCCCTCTCATTTCCCTGGCAAGCAAGACAGAGCCTCAGGGCTCCCAGGGATAGTCACAGCCCTGTGCAGCACCGGCTGCTTGCCTGTCCCTGTCTGTGCCTTAAAGTCACTCTGACAGCGCTACAGTGCACAGCGTGTACCAGAGCAATGTCACCCTACTACATACATGTGAAAGTATCTGCCAAGGGAAGGTTCTGCAACATGCAAACTAAAGCATACTTCACTTAGTGCACTTTCTCTAATTGCTCCGTGTGTCCAAAATTCAGTTACAGGTGTTGTGAAGTCTGGGTGCATTCCTGCAGCCCGACTGCAAACTCACCGCTCAGGTGGGAATTAACCAAGCAAGAGAGTTTGCTGTGAGTGTTTAATTCCAGCATATATGGAGGATTAGCTTGCAGACTTCTTCCCTGCTTTTGTCCCGCTCTGCACAGGTGTGGGGCAACCCTGCAGGACAACAGAAGGAAGCTGATAGGACACCTGTATGTGGCCAACAACTCTCACTGAAGCAGACAGACTGCTTTCTGGGTAATTAGAAAATCTACAGACTGTCCTCTCTATCATCTGCCTGAATACACTGCTAAGAGAAATAGTTTCCTACCATATGAAAAGGAAAAAATTCTCAGCAGTGAATAATGAATACCTAATACATTTGAATTTGCTTTTTGGCCACCTGTGACTTGTCCCTGAGGATAAGGAGCCGCCTGCTTTCCTTAGGCTTCATGCTGCCCACGCCGATTCAATATTATATGGAGAAAAACCCTGCAGAGATGGCTCACAGTTGGCTCTGCTGGATGTGGAAGGGATGCTGGGGACACTGGTGCAGTATTTGTTTATGTTTTGTGTATGCTTGGAGCAACGGCTGAGAAATAAGTGATGAGCAACAATCCGCCTACTCTGGATGTCAGCCTCTCTGGATGGATCCACCTAACTTTAAATAATGCAGTGTGGAAAAAAAAAGTTTATTCACCAAATACCATTTCCAAGAGAGTCTCTCTGGTATATCTGCTATTTTACACACATGCTAAATCATTCGAGTTTTGTTAGGCAGTATTATTTTTACTAAAATGATATTTTGCTTTCCACAGCTTCCCATTTCCTGCAAAGGAAAATGGTCTTAAAATATATGCCTCAACTACCTAAACCACTAAGCCACAGGCAGAAAGGAATAAGCCAATTCATGGACTGTCTTCACCTACATAAATGAGATTTAAGCCAAAACAAAACAACAAACAAACAAAAAGATCACAAAGCAAGTGCAAGCAGCCTCCCTTTGCAGTCTTTGCATTTCTTTTCAATACTGAGTGTCGGGAGGCACACAACCTCTGCATAAGCTTTTTAGCTCAATTCTTCTGACCCTCTGACTCCTTTCTGAGACTTTCTGCCACCAGCACAATTTCTCCTGGGAAAAAATGGTGGCTGGCATAAGGGTACAAGGCTGAGGAGAGCTGCAAATCACTCTGGCATGGGACTTTGACATGCAGGTGGTGATGATGTTCCTGAGCATCTCCTCACTGTGTTGAACACAGCATCACTACACCCACATCACATCGTTCATCTGCTCCTGCAGAAGTTCTGTTGGCATCAGACATGATCTGACCAAAAAACCACCTCTCATTTCTGCCACTGCTTGGATTTGTTTGCCTCAAGTTTGAGGTCCTTAGAAGAGTGGGTTTAGAACATCTTTGCAACCATCCGAGACAAATGAGTGCTGTGGTAGGAGCCACGGGTGGCCAGAAGACATGCTCACTGCTAAAGGGTGGCCATAGGGGCATCCTAATGCAGGACCTATGAAACCACAAGAAAAAGTACAAACCTGAGGACAAGAGTATTCCAGAACATTTGTGCTTGATCATGTCTCATGCCTTGTACTCCACTGTGTCTTTTACCTTCACTGATTACAGATCAGCCTTTTGATTTTTGTGACATTTAGACGATCTTTTCTTTGTTTGCAGCTCCTTACACATAGTTCTCAGTTCTGAATTTGTTGAACCAGGCATCTCAGAAATCTTTTTTTAACATCAGCTGCAATTCTTACTTTTCTGGCGATTCTCTTCCAGATTTTCTTATTTGAAGCTTCTGCCCATGCCCTGGGTTGACAAGAATCTGAACAGCGTCCTCATTTGCTTTCTTTCAGATGTTCATTTATGAAGGCCATCTCTAGTCAGAAACAGCATCATCCCTGCTTTATAACAAGGAGATACAAACTTGGTCCTGTGTTTTTAGGAAGCAGTGAGAGTAACAAGAATGCTGCCACGAGAGTCGAATGTGCAAGTGTGCAGGCCCAGCGAGGCCTCTGGTGCAATGGCAGTCACCTTATGATGGCTGAGTTCCCTGGAAATGATTACACAAAACTCAGAAAGTGATGGGTACTTTGTGAGCAATGCAGCTACATCTACCCAGTGATCTCCTAAGTCACTCGGGGCTCCTCAGCATCCTGGGGATCAGGCCCTGCTGCCTTCCTGACAGCAAAGGGTGGTTAGAAACAAAATCCGTGTTCACAAGTGGGATCTGAGTACAAGAAGCAGAGCAGTACACGTATCTGTGTGTGTGTAAGGCCTGCTCTGCTGTGGGAAGTTAGCTTAAACTGGCTTTTTTTAACAGAATTTAAAACAGAAGGTTTCTCCAACTTCAAATATTTACATGAACGGGAGTACTGTACTATATCAATCAAACACTCGTGGACTTGAAGATGTGTTGAAATCTATGTACCTGATCTCTCCGAGAGCCTTGTGAGCTGCTTGGAGCTAGTTTACATTTAAAAGCTGTAACCCAAATGACAATACCAGAGCTTGTTAGTTCTGTGTTTACACTGTGTGAACTTAAGTTACCAGCACGACAGGAGAGGATGTATATTTTAGATAACAAAATCTGGTTTCTATCTTTTGTATTTTTAGATTTCGCTCCTATGAATCTCCTAGCCAAGCAAATGAGCATTGAGTTTAACTATTGTTTTAAAGGGGGAAAAACCCAGCTTATCCTTAAAAAAAAGAAAGGAAAAAAAGAAAGAAAGAAGAAAAAGAAAAAGAAAAAGAAAAAGAAAAAGAAAAAGAAAAAGAAAAAGAAAAAGAAAAAGAAAAAGAAAAAGAAAAAGAAAAAGAAAAAGAGAAAGAAAAAGAAAAAGAGAAAGAGAAAGAAAAAGAGAAAGAAAAAGAAAAAGAGAAAGAGAAAGAAAAAGAGAAAGAAAAAGAAAAAGAGAAAGAAAAAGAGAAAGAGAAAGAGAAAGAAAAAGAGAAAGAAAAAGAAAAAGAAAAAGAAAAAGAAAAAGAAAAAGAAAAAGAAAAAGAAAAAGAAAAAGAAAAAGAAAAAGAAAAAGATAAAGAAAAAGAAAAAGAAAAAGAAAAAGAAAAAGAAAAAGAAAAAGAAAAAGAAAAAGAAAAAAAGGAAAAGGAAAAGGAAAAGGAAAAGGAAAAGGAAAAGGAAAAGGAAAAGGAAAAGGAAAAGAAAAAGAAAAAGGAAAAGGAAGAAAAAGAAAAGGGAAAAGGGAAAAGACCTTATTGGTTTGAGCAGAAAAATAAGTTAAACCTAATAATTGCACTTAGAATCTGAGTTGCATTTCTCAGACTCCTTTTTTCAGTTCATGAACCGTGTGATGATGTAGTAAAAGGAAATGGATTTGCAGAATTTTTTATTCTGTTGCCTGCCTTTTCATCACAGATGAACAGAAATAGACTCTGAGAACTGACTTCTGCAGGCATTATTTCTCAACCATTTTCAAACATTTCAAGTGAAACATCCACTTTTCCCCTGCCTGCCCTGTAAACACCAACCTGAGAGTCAAGCCAGACCCTTTCCTCCTCCAGTGAGCTCCGCAGCTCAGAGAGGACTGTGGGACCTTCCAAAAGAACCTGTGCTACACCAGCACACCTCTGTCATTTACCACCTCAACTGTTTGCCCTCACCCTTTCACTCTCCAAAATGATATTTTGAACTAATAAGCTGCAAGATCCAAGCTGGGGGTTCTGCAAAGGGCTGCTTGTTCTTTGTGTGAAGGAGACACACATTATGGTGATAATTTCTTGTGAAAAACCATTTGCACTACATGGCAGTAATTAAACCCTGAAGCCCCTTGATAGCAAGCATGTGGACAAGAAGGAATCAATTAAGTGCACTCTTAGACTGGGACAAAATGTTTTCCTTGGAAAAGACATATTGCTACATGGTGTTATGGTCACTTCAATGTACTCGAAAGTCAGGTTGCTGTCCTAGGAGAAGAGGAAGTCTCTCAGATGTCTTTACCTGATTGCACCTGAGCTTATCAGAGTCCTCCCTTCCTGTTGCTACCACATCTGCTCTAATATCTGCTGCCTGTAGTGGGTGAGCAAGGATTATTTGTTTAAGGAAGGTTAATGTTATACTGTAGGTGCACCTTAGGGCATTGTGCAAGTTGATTTCCACCAAAACAAGCAAAACCAGGAAATGATGGGAGCCAAACTGAAGGAGTGTCTGATTAAAATAAATGGGAATAAGGCTTGTAACTCAAGCCTTTCATGCAACTCAAGTCAAGAAAATACTTTTGATTTAGCACTAAGCTAGCTATTTTAAAAGCTTTGAACAACACCTCTGATGTATCTGACCTTGAAGAAATGTGTTATTTATTGTGCCATCAGCCAAAAAGGTTTGAATTCCTATGAAGGCTTTGCAGGGTGATTTCTTAGGAAATTTATAGCAGTGGAAGCAAAAAAAAAAAAAAAAAAAAAAAAAAAAAAAGAAAAGAAAAAGCAATTCCTATGAGGGAATAAGTAGATCCAGACCTGCATTTTTTAAATGTGTGTCTTTCCCCTCTTCTTCTGTGACTCCATTGCTGCCTGACAAACTGATAGGCAGTTCAGGAAGCTGCGATGAAGGCCAGTTTGTATGGCTCTGGGACTCCTGGCCACATCAGATAACGTCACTGGATGCCTGAGCGAAATTTAGTTGTGGTGCTGGCTGTGCTCTTCTGCCCATAGTCTGGCTGCATTCATCCCTGTTTCTGTGTCTGTGGGGTGATTCATGACCTTTTGCTCCTTTCAACCTGATGAACATGACTGATGAAAGAGCAAAGGGAAGGGGTTATTAAAGAGATGGGTGGCTTTAGCTGGAGCCCTCTAACAAAAACCTGAAGAATTTGAAGACCTCTCTGAGTGCAGTAGTGGGACAGACATCATAGTAGGAATGTATTGAACTAGTCAGGTCAAGTTATGCTGTCAGAGAAAATAAGTGCCTGACGCTTTTCCTCATATAACACTGTGAATGTTCATGTTTCCATAGTTTCATATTTTTCTGTAACCGCATATACTTATACCTCCTTGGCAATAATAAATACTGTTCTTGTTATGTCCACAGCTATGAGGCCTAAGACTATTTTCCAAGACTGACATCTTGGTTGACCTTCAGACTCCTCCAGGCACTAGGTCTGCTTATGGCTTGCTTCATTTTAGTGTGTTAAATGTAAGAGAAATCAAGTAGTAGAAGCCTGAAATATCTGAGCGCCTGATTTTCCCTATTTGGCACTTAAACACTTCCTAGTTTCTGTAGGACTTTAGTTCTCTCTTTTTGAGACATGAAGATGGCTACCTACAGGGCTGGAAAAGGGCCATGTCCTCAAGAAATGCAGTTCCCCTTTAATGGGGAGCCAAGGAGCTCTTCTTTCATATAGTTATGAGAAGTTTCATTTCAGAAAGTGTTGTGAGGCCTTGGAACAGGCTACCACAGGAGATGGTAGACTCACTGTCCCTGGAGATGTTCAAGAACTGTGTGGATGTGCCACTGGGGGACATCATTAGTGGGCATAGTGAGGCTAGGTCAGTGCTGATCTTAGTAGTCTTTTCCAACATTAATGATAGAGTACCTGTATTTTTCTGCCAGTTTTTCTGCCCATCATCCCCTTCCCCCTCCCCCTCCCCCCCCCCCCCCACACACACACACCTGCAATGGGTGCTTCAGCCTTCCTGTTGAGGGCAACATGGCCCAAAAGCCAGTACAGTCCTGACATGGTGCTCAGGGAAGTGCTCAAAGGTGTACCAAGGTGCAGGGGACTGAAATTGGGAAAAAGAAGAGGTTTAGAATAAGAGGAAAGCAAGAGGGATGAATCTTTAGAAGAACAGCAATGTATACTCTCTTTTCATGCCCTGCTTATAAAAGTAGTGATCTCTGGTGGGAGACTGGGACAGATCATAAGCTAGCCAATGAGTGAATTTCATAGTGAGCTTGTGCAAAAGTCTGCAGTGCCAAAACTCCCTGCAACAAGGATACTGCAGAACAGTTTTAACAACATATTCCAAACTTCCTGAGGTTGTTTATACCATACCTCAGACTGATGAAAAGCTTTTTCTTACTTGTGGACTAGTGCGAAATACCTTGTAGCTAGTGCTAAAAAGATCTGGGGGTAGCACATAACACATGGTTTCTAAGCTAAGAACAGAAGAACTGGTTATATATCTCAAGAAGAAAAAAAAAGCCACTCGCATAATTACAAGATTTGGGGCTTTTTCCAAAGCCTTTCCTTCTATAAATTAACATCCCAAACAGGAGATTAACTGTTATTTTTAGAGCAATGTTATGGTGTAGATGTGTCTCTGCAGCTTTTTCTCAGACTCAGAGGATTGATGAAGAGATGTGAAACATCACATGAGAATCATTAGTCTGACCAGAAACAGGGCCACATTCACTTCTGCACCTCAGATGCATGCTCACACACACCACACTGACAGTGGTACAACACTCAAGAGTTACAAGGATGAATCACACCCGAAGTCATTACAGATTGAAACTAGTTACTAATGAATGGCTTGTTTGGTGAGCCATATGAAAAAATATGGTGTTTTCAGTACAAATCCCAGAAGACAGATGTCCACATTTCAGAAATTGCTTCCAAACTGGCACTACTTGGCACTCTCATAACAGAGGGGGTGGGGGGAGAAAGGATTTAAAAGAACACTCTTAATCTAAAAACATATTTGTGTCTGAACTATATTTACTGCTGTGGCCTGTGAACATTTGAATGAAGGACCTGATTCTGCAGTATTTTTGTTGATTGTAGCTATCTCTAGACCTCAGAATTCTTTAGTACTTCTCACCTGAGCAGATAAAAGCCACAAAGGCATCTATTTCTAGATCATCCCTTTCTATTGGATGTTGCACACCCTTTACAAAATCATTTCCTTTATTTGTTTTCAGCTCTTCTGATCTACTGAAACCCCCAAAGGCTGCCACATTAGAAACTTGCTACAGAGGTTTTAATATCGCCACTGAAGGTGTAGGCTTCTTTTCACCACCCTTTTACGTAGCTTAGAGATGGAGAAGTCTCTATGCCCAAAGGAAAACCTCATAGTGTCGTGGGCTTGGCATGTCTTAAGGCCAAAGGCCAGTTCTGGCCTGCTTTCTCCTGTACAAAGAGGTTTTTGCCTACATCCTTTACCCAGAAGACTGGCCACAGCCTTGTAAAATGTTGTGCGGTACAGAAAGGCTTCTGCAGGCTCTCCTTTGGATCCAGCTTTGTTCTGTGCTGCTTTCAAACACAGATTGCTCTGGGGAGAGCATTGCAGCAATCAGGGCTCCCAGGTGGGAGCTGGGACACAGGGGACCATCAGCTGTCATAAATATTTAATATTTACATGCAGAGTGTAACAGCTTCAGCAAGGGAGGCTCTGCACCTGCCAGAAAATGTGGCCTCAAGCAGACGGAGGTATTCAACATGCCTCTCCCAAACCTTCAGCACATGCTTTAGTCAGTCTGTACATTCATCCCAATTAGTGAGCAGGGCCAAACCAGCCATGGACATAGTGTTCTCACACTACACAGCTGATTGAAGCAATGGCAGCATCCTCACCAGGGATCACCAGTTTGTCCCGCTGCTGCTCACAGCCCCACAGGCAGCGCCCATGTTTCACAACAGCCACTGTCTTCTGCTGTCAGTGTGCATCCTTTAGACACCAGCAGGAAATAAAGCACAAAGCTGGAGACAGGAAATTGTCCAATGACAGATATTGGCAAAGACAGGTGTAATCCTCAAGCTACCTTTAACTCATTTCAGGAAATAAGCAGTATCATTTTGACAGCATCCCTCTAGCATACAAAGCTGCAGAGCCCCATGATAGGGCGTGGTCTTCCTGGAGAGAGCAAGGAGACCCAGTCCCATGCTGTTGCAAAATGGAAAGTTCCAGCCTCATCAAAGCACAGGTGGCCATTTTTTGTACAATCAGTCTAGAAAAGTATGTTTTAAATTCAATTTTCAGTGTCATTTAACATCACTGTTAAATGTCAGGTAGGGTGTGGTACAAACTGAAGCAGGTGTATTAGTATCTTCTCTTGATTTGTGAGCTGCTGTTTGGCATCAGCTTTGCCATTTCCTTACCATCAGCAGCTCCTTCACTTCAGACTTTGGGTCAGGATTGACTTTAGTTCATTTCCAGCATCTTCTGTACCTAGAGATTCATCCCCACTCTTTTACTACCTCTTCTACTTAGCTGTTCTCTATTCCTCTTTTTATTTATTCTTTATTTTTTTCCAAGAAACAAATAGTGAAAGCAATCACAAAACTGGAAGCACCAAATTTAAGTCAGGAAGGACTTGTGCCCTGGGAAGAACTTGAAGTCTCACTCAAATACTGATCTTCAGCCTCTCCCCAGCTGCGTGCTCACACACACAGGCACAACCCACTGGGAAATGACAAGGAGCAGTAAGAGGAAATGGACTTCAGAGATACAAAATGCTCCATTCTGAATCCCAAGGAATGGATGAGGTGGAAGAGGAAGTGCCAAATCCCAAACAGACCCCGTATGTACACCTGTGATTGTGTACACACAGCTCTTTGAACCTGTAGGAGACAAAAAGCAGATGAGAAGCTCAACTCGATAAGACAGCCTGGATATTTACATTATTGCATGCTAATGATGGTACATGAGCCAGAATATAAACCTGGTCTCTGTGAAAATGGGGGACACCAGTAGGAGTTGTTTCCCTGTTTTATGGATGTGAATAATTAAGACTGAAGGCAGTGCCTGGGTCTCTTTTGCATATAACCCTTGAACTTTCCTTCAGAATTAGTCTAATTACTGCTAATTATTAAAGACAATTATCCAGGCAAAATATGGATTCTTTAGCAACACACCTTAAAGAGTTACTACCAGACTAAAAAAGATGAAAGAAATGAATGTTTTTTCCTGCCAAAGCATATAGCTGTGCACACAATGATACTAAATCATCAGATTGCTGGTATTTTTCCCAGAGAATGAGGTCTTAGAGAAGGGGTCCCTAATCTCCTATGAACTCCTGTGGAACTGCTGTGCTGGCAGAGGAGTTGGGCTGCCAGGGTGATGTGCTGCTTCACTATGCTCTGCCATGGCTTTGCAGTGTGTGATACAGCCCCAGTTCCTGGAATCACAGCATTTTCACTTCCATTCACACACAATGTGTTTCTCACTCTCTTGGTTGCAGATCAACATAGTAACATGAAGCAAACACAACCCAAAAATTGACCATATGGAACTGAAAGAATGCAGCATATTCTGTGTCGTTGTTAGATCATGCCTTGGAGGATCAGTCCACACTGGAAGCTAAGAAGGAAATGGACCCTCGTTTACAAAGAACTGCAGAGTGATGGTTTTGGGATCTGGAGATAGTAGCAGGGTGCAGGTGCATATTGTTTTTATCATGCTGTTTTTTTCTGGTTTTTTTTTTTATTTCCCTTCTCCGATGGGTAGCCCTTATATAAAACACTTCTATTTTAAAGAGGGGACCTATCTGTGTTTCTGGACAATCACTCACTTGCATGTCACTTCAAAATCTGTAGGTTACAAACTTAAGACCAAGCTGTGATTCCAAACACTGCAGTGAGCACAGAGCAAAGCCTCAGAGTCTGTCAGGGTGATGTGAATGAGTCACAGCACCTGCAGGGACGGAAGAGGAGTCAGACTGATTTTCCAAAATACTGACCACTGACATACCACCGGGGTGATGCAGCCTTCAGTGCTTCATTGAGGGCAAGGACAAGAGAGGAGAAAGACACAACTTTTCATGTTTTCCCTAATGATATGTTTGCGTAGTTAAAAGGGAGGGAAGCAGGGAATGTAATATATATAATATCATTATATATAATATATAATATCAGCTGCCACTTTCAGTTTGTTGCATGCTAAAGGACCTTTCTGCCACTCTCTTTACAAAAATAGAAGTGAGCTAGTTGAATTCTAATCTGGAGCCTTATCCTCGGACAGGACACACTGTTGGGAGAACACAGATATCAAAATCACTGCGCAGATAGATCCTGCCCCTCCTACTTCCCTAGTGCCCTTGAATTACCTCACATCCTTTGCTTCTACTGCTCCATCCAATGCAATAGCTTCAAATTCCATAAAAATAGTTTCTCAGGAGAGAAAATGCACCTTTTAGAAAGACATGAGTAGATACATAGTTATATGTCTATGTATTCTTCAGAATCAGTCCTACTGAATGACTTAGAACACAAACTGCACGCAAAGGTTGATATGCTGACACCACAAGTCTAGATTTTAGGCAAAATTTCCGCAAATCCTTTTGACTCAGTCACTGATATATTGAAAAGTTTGGAAGATGTGTAACTTTTGCAATAAAATAATATTTTCTTATGCTTCAAGTTCATCCTCTGAGCACTTTCAATCACAGAAATGCTAAAGCTGGAAAAAAAACAGGTTATTGAAAAAGGCAAGACTCTATGAAAGTGATTTGATCTAAGCTCAGGCTCTGGGTCACATAAGACTTTCTTGTGGGTATTTTAAAGAAATGGAAAATAATAAAAAAGATGCAGTTGTCTTCATTGCAGAAGGTAACTGATATCTGGAATGTTTGACCATTCAAAGAGCAAAGAAGATACAGGTACATACATGCTTTCAGAAATATGAACCATCTAATCTCAGGACATTGTCTTAATTTAGTTTCAGTAACATAAGAATGAAAAAAATAATGATTTGTTGATATTTTAGCCACTGCATGTCTATGTGACATAAAACTAGCCAAATGGGAGAAGGAGTGAGTGTTTTTTGAGTGTTGATAGGACAATAAGTTGTCAGCTGTTCAAATCCAGCCCAGTTTGCCAACAGAAATAATGGATTCTCCATTGCCGTTGCCACCTGACAGCTGTTTGGCTTATGTGTAATGGGGCAGTGGACTAATCTGATATTTTTAGCCTACCCATCATTCTTATTTCCAGACAGGACCATAAAATGCCTCAGACTGCTTCCTAGAAGAGGTATCGATGCACAAATCCCAACAAGAATGTCTTTAGACACATACAGGACTGAGCAACATCAAGACAGAACAAAAAGCCCTCTGAGTCCTCTCAGTGCAGGGCTGGGACAAAGTGGAAGCTTTGACAGTTCTCTGAAGTTCTGGGGTTTCTTCAAGATAAAATGCTCAGTTGTCCCTTTGTACTTCTATGCTGTCCAGGAGTGTCCCTGTTTAAGCAACCTCTGGCAGCCGTTCCTTCCACTAGTCTCTGCAGCGATGTGGGCTCAGTCCTGGCACGAGGTGTCAAAGCAGACAAGCAGCTCCCAGCAGGAGAAGGGAAAGAGGGATCTTTTTTGGAAAGAGGGGCCAAGAGTGGATTTCGTTAGGAAAAATAAATAAATAAATAAAAATCCCTCTGCTTACGTTTTCCATAGAGAGCGTGGCATTTTCAGGAGAAAATCTGAATACCAAAATATTCGAGCCAAAATATGAAGGTTTTAGTTTTGGCAGCTTAGGACAGGTTTGGGTTGCTCAGTTTTTGACAGTAAAGCAACATATATTCACACTATTTTTTTTTCTTTCTTCTTCTTTTTTTACGGAATGCTGACATTTTCAGACTCATTTTCTTTCAAATGCTGTTTCACTGAACATTCTCAATAACACTTTTCATGGTATTTAATTCTGAGGGCTTCTCACTGTGAGAGGAATAGCCAAGGAACCAGGAAAGGGCAGTGGGAATGCATTAGCTCTGCTGATTCTTAGGAGTGACTTCAAGCAGTGCTTGGAACCTTGCTCACCCTGTCTTTGCAATACAGAAGTGGAATAAACCATGCCACTGCATCTCCTCAGCCACCTTGCAGCCAGAGTGCCTCTCCCAGCCAGTCCAGGGGATGAGAATAGAGGACTGGTGTAATGAAGGTCCACTATCTATTATTCATGCTGGCACAGCTGCCCAGAGAGGCTGTGGATGCCCCATCCCTGGAGACACTCAAGGCCAAGTTGGATGTCATTCTGGGTAGCCTGATCTGTTGGGTGGCAGTCCTGTCCATGGTAGGGGATTGGAACTGGTTGAGCTTTGAGGTCCCTTCCAACCCAAGCCATTCTGTGATTCTATTCTTACTTCATTTGCATGTGTGAAAGACAAACATCAAGCAGAATCCCTCCTGCTCTGCTCAATGCAAATGGATGGCGCAGCTCAGAAAAGACTGAGGAGCTCCTAGGAAAAAAAAGAGAAAACCTTCATGTTTTACTGAGTTCACTCAGGGTCAGAATGTCATACCACTTTTTTGGCTAAAGGCACCTTTCCTCCTCCGCTAACTTCCAGCTAGAGGAGCTCCTGTTGCATATACAGAGCATCAGAGTATTATAAACATGTAGCCAAAACTGCCAAAGATAGCAATGAGGAGCTAAACTGAAAGTGATGGCAATGTGTTGATGAAATCCCTCTCTCCCGCTCATCCAGCCAGACTCTAAAGGATGGCTAACGGGTTTCTGAGCTCCTCTGAGCAAACAGCATGGAAATGTAAGTCATGGTTTGGTTTATGCCCAGAGTGTTGAACTAATAGCACTTGTCTCACATGTAAGCAGCTGCAAAACCTGATATTTACACAAGGATTCACAGAGATGAGAAAAGCCTGCTTTTATTTTCTAGATGACAGCCTCTGGTTCAAACAGGAATTAATTTGGGAAAACCCTCTGGTCTGTGTCGTAGAGAATGCCAGGTTAAATGATGATAGCAGACTCTTTTTTTTTATCATGGAAGATTGGCTTTTAAGTATTGCCATCATTCCCACATCGAGACAGGAGCAATCTTACCTACCAAGGCACCCATCATTTTGCATGCCAAGTAGACTGTGAGCAAAATAAAACTCTACCTTTTAAAGCCATCAATCAAAGAGCTCACCAATGCTTGTATAAATACAAGCACACCCAAACACACTTACTAGTAGTTGCCACATTTTCACAGAGCTATCACCGGTAGTACATCCATACCTGGCTTACCTTCAGCAAGGTGGATCTGACTTCAAAGCTTAAAACTTACTTTAAATCGGCATTTCTGAGATTCAAGCATCAGCTGACACACATTGCTGCTGGCTCTTGTCTCAGACACCCAGAAGTAAGTGCACATTGTAGTCTTTCAAGTCAAAATGTGAAAACAAAATGTTCTGGTGGTTCAATGATGTCTTATATTAGATCATCTAGTGCAGCTGTGAAGTACAGTTCAGCTTCAGATACCAAATCTGACCTCAAGTCCTAATGTGAGTTACGTCTGTATCTTTTTCAGCTACATCAGCTGGTCTGACAAACCACATCCCTGTTCTTACAAACCTTACATCCTTTCCACGGAGAAATGATGGAGCAGGTGAAGCTCCTGCTGGTGGAATGCAGCACTGCTAGTTGCAGGCAGGATACTGAAATGTGTGATACATGAGATTGCTGCTGGATTTGGAATAGTTTGTAAACGCAATAAAAATTTGAACCTGGACTCCTGCTGGGAGTTTGGAGGTTTTGGCTCCATGCATTACAATGGTTCCAGAAGTATATTTTAATATTTACAGAGCCATCAGGGCAGTGAGACAGCATGGCAGCAGCCAGTAAAGCTTCCAGATTTGCTGAGTTTGGTCTTTACGCTGTAGCACAAAATGAGTAACTATGGCCAAATATATACCTGGCAACTTCTCTGTCTACCATGGTGCAGTTCCAGTTTTTCTTGGTACAAGTAAACTTGAGCATGTGTTTTATTCTTTAGACAAGAGCATCTTCCATGGGTCTTATGCTATGATTATTGTACACAAGTTCAAGGTACTTCCAAATCAAACATTTGGAGCTGATGGACAACATACGTATTACTCTACCTCCTATTTCCCTAAAGTCTCCAGTTACTCTGCATTTGGAGTGTCAGCATATCTGTCCTTCTGCTGAAACCAAATGAGGGAAAAAATGGTGAGGAAAAGAGGAGCTATTAAACAGATTTTTGTCTGATGCTTCCACCTTGTGGCCAACTTGGAAAAGAAAACTTCTGCTTGCTTTTTCAGTTAAGGCATTAATTAACGCAAGCAAACATTAAAATGTGTACAGGTGTCCCAAACATTTCCTCTAGTTATAGGAAGGGCGATGAACTACAATCATGTTTTCCATTTTGAAGGAACTGAATGCTGTCAGAGGAAGGGCTGGGTTCCTTCTACATCACCCGCTGTTTTTCATACTCAGAAGAGCTGACAGTGCCAAAGGGCACAGGGCAGAGACAGGGCTGGGCTGATGAGGCCATGGGTGCTGAGCTTACAACCCTTTTCCTTGCTGTGAAACCAGACCTCACATGATGTACAGACTCTCATATAGACTCTCAGCTATCAGCTTAACGAGACAGTCCAGGTCTGCAAAATGGCCTTCCTTCTTCATCATCTGTGAGCATATGATATGCTTACCTTCCATTTTCTCTGATCTTTCCGAGGGGTTATCCCAGCACACAGTTCCCATACCAGAAGTTGATGGGATATAGACTTCTCACTGGGACATGTGCAAGGTCACCATTCCTTAGGTGCCATCAGAAACAACTCAAGGTGGCTGGACAGCTTGGTTCCATGTGATAAAACTGCTTCTTCCCTTTGGCATGGCTCATAACAAGCAAGAATGTTAGCCAAAGGTCTGCTCACCTGTATACACTGAATTGTCCTGCCTACGGCCCACGTATAATGTGATTCATTGATTTTCCTTTCCCATCCTGGCCAGAAGCCCACCCTATCTGTTGCACAGGTCACAATGCTACTCTCACCACAGCTCCAGACTCCTAGGCAAATGCCTTTTCCACAAGCCTGAAGGCTCCCTTGGTAGCCAAGTACTGGCAGAGGCCTTGAAGAAGGGAGCAGGGTCATAAGCATCTTGGTTGTTGTCTCCAGTGCAGTGAGGAATGAGGCTATTGTGCAGGATGGGTCTGCTTCAGCAGGGGGGTTCCTTGAGTGGACACACTCGCACACATGCAGTCACAACCTGTGCAGTGAAGAATGCATTCCTGCTCTGCAAAAAGAAAAAGTAAGAGCTGAACCTGAGCTCTGCGTCCAGCCACAGGTTCTTGTGTGGCCCTTAATCATGGCTTAATGATTAATGAATCTGTCACTCCCTGCATCGGTGCTGGCCCTCCAGAAAGCAAGGCTGAGAGGGATAAACACAGCAACGCCATGACTGCCTCCCATAGCACCTGAAGTGGTAGGAAGGGTTGTATGTCCACATAGCTTTGCAGGAGAAGGAAACCTCTCTGGGAAGAGTGCAAAGGAGAGGAAACCTGCCATAATTCTTACCTAAGCCAAGAGCCCAGGCTGCTGAACCCTGATTGATGCAAGGAGGAGTTTTGCATTGTAAAGAAGTGGTGAAGAATGAGATGTTAGAGGGAAGGTTCACCCCTAAAATGTTAAAAGGAAAGTGAACGCTCTCTGGACAGGAGGTTGCTAACCTGCCCATTCACAAGATTTTCCCACAACAAGAATTTCTCACTTTACATCTGACAGTCTTTGTACTGTTTTCAGGCTGATAATATTTAATTCTTCTCAAGTTCACATTCAGTCATATAAGCTACTGTGGGAGTACAGCATCATAGAGCAAAGTCTGGTTTGGTTCATAAAGAAGCTCACTTCAGCACAGATTTAAAACAAATACCTGCATCAGTGGCCAGAAGAAGAGAAACCATGGCAATTTGAAGATGGATGTGTCCATCCTCCATGTTCATCAAGAGCTTTAGACTAAAGGCTGACATAAGGCAGCTTTAGTCCCTTATTAAAAACAACCTTTGCATAAAACCTCTTATTGTACACCTGTATCAGAAGAAGCAGAACATATATAGGAGATACATGACACAGTGCTGTTTTTCGCATCCCATGCACCCCATTCCCCAGCACGTGCAGACAGGCAGCACTGAACCTACCAGTACCACTGAATCTACCAGTGCTGAAACCAGAAGGATTTTATCTTATGTGGGGAGCTCAGATGTCGGTCACTGGAGCACTAAACCTACCACAGCCTGGGGTCAAAGGAGCTTCACACGGACAGAATTCACTGGTTAAGTTACATTCTCATTGGCGGTTCCTCACTGTGCACACCAGAAGGGCTCAGGGAACTGTCTTTGCTGCCCAATGGCTTTGCAGAGTGTTCTACTAACCCAAATTCTCAGGCAGGAAAAAAAAGTCAAGCAAGACTGATCCCTTATAACAGTCTTTCAATAAGTGAGTATAGACCCCTCACATATCCTTAAATTATATATCATTTATTGAAATATAGAGATCTTTATTTACAGGATTTGATTTTTCAAAGACAAAATATCAACAGGGGCATTTTGTAATACATTTTGTGCCTACCATCACTCGGGCTAGTTTGCCCTTCTTCAAATATTTCACAACAACCACCATTTTGGAAACACTTCCTTTTTTATTATTCTAAAATATAACTTTTGGACATTCAAAGTGCAACAGTTACGTGCCTGTGGAATATATCACAGTTAAAAAAAATATAAACAAAGGCAGTGATATAGCTGTCATAAATGTTTTGGCAGTATTCTAAAAGTCTATATAAAAATACTTATATACATATTGATGTATAACATCACCATATCTCACGTCCTTCACCATGTAATAGGACCATTTTGTACAAGCTGCAGACCACACTGTAAGGAATTGGTTGGCCATTCCAAATCAAATGCTGTGATAGGCTAACACTGATTGTCATTATAAGATTACCTTAGAGTAAGATTTGGGACTATCTTTTCCAGTGGCTTCTCAAAAATTAAGCCATAAACTAAAATGTTGGTAATACTGAAAATATTGTAAAACTAAAGAATCATCTCCTCCCACTTCTCCCTCTCTAATAAATCCCACTCTGCCTCTGCCTCTCATTCCAGTTTATCGGCAAGTTTATTGGATTCCACCCTGAAATAAGCTGGGTTTGGCTAGACTCATGCCACAGGTAAAATTAATGTATACAAACACTCATGAGCGGCTCTGGTTCACATCCACCATTTTGGTCTAGCCCCAATGTATGTTGTGCAATACAGAATGAAATCAATGAGAGGAAGGGGAGACCATGGGAAAATGTCCTTGTATTCCAGTAACTGGTATAGTAAAACATGCCAGGCCTGATTTTCAAACCCCGAAGAACACTGGGCCATGTGCAAAAGTGCAGGTGAAATCGCTTGCCTAATTTGAGCATGCAGTTGTAATGACTACACATGCAAATTAAGGCATGTGCGGTCCCAAATGGCCATTCAGATATCTGGGATATCCAGTAGACAATTTGTGTTTCCTCAATTTATAGTTCATAACTGGAGGGGGACTTTGCATCATCTTGTGTGTCCAGGCTATCCCTTCAAGAGTCTTTATATTTCACAGTTGTCCCCATGCGGAGCTCAGAAAGACACTTGGTATTGGTCTGTTGATTGCAGAGAAAGGAGGACATGTCATTGCTCATGGTTTGTTATGATTGTCGAACATGACCAGGGCTGAAAATGCAGGTGCCTCACTTCAGGTCACGTTTCCACATCTGCAGGACATCTGTATGTGGCCACAACCAGGTGATATTTTTGAAACTCAGAGCCAAAATTATTTGCCTGTAGAAATGACAATATTACATTTATTTTTCTTAAATCCACAACCATCCATGAATGACGTGATCGGGAGTTGTATAGCTTTCCTTAGGGCCATTTCAAGGTAAAGCTCAGTTTGTTACTTAGATCCAGGTAGCTTGTGTTGTCAATTGCTGCTGGTCCATCTTTCATACTTCCTAGGAAAAGTACTTGAACGCAGAGATGAGTTTGTACCACATTTGCATTTGTTCCACCATGCCAGATGCTGAGCGCGTCCTGTGAGGCACTCATCGCACTGAATTAGAGTTAAGTTTGAAAGATGAGCACCAGAAAGGATGGGGCCCTTTGCAGTGATGTACCTTTCTTTCACGTGTAAGTCTTCCAAAACATAAAATATCAATAACACTGTACAGTGATAGCAGTAATCATAATACTTTGCTCTTGTAAGTGGTGTCAAAAAATAACTATTGCAGGCTGAGAGCAGGTTTGTTCTCATGCACCTTCATCCAGAAATCACACCTGAAGGCAATTACTATTTGTAGTTAGAGTCTGCAAAGATAATAGTAAGTTTTCTGCTTCTCTTTAAACTTCAAAATTAAGACAAGGATATTTGTTGCAGAACTATTTCTGCTTTTATCATCTGGAGTTCAAGTCTGGGAGAGGTGTCTTTTTTCCTTGAGCCGTTCAAAAATAAAATTGATTTTTCATACCTAATCCTGGAATAAGATTTCTTTTGAGAAACTATGAAACACTAACAATGGGATGTTGCTGTTGGTTTATCATGATCTTTCACTCTCCAAAATTTGGGAAATCTGGCATAAATTCAAATTAAAAAAAATTTTTTTTGAATGCTTATACGTTCTTTTAACTGGAGGACAATAATTGCTTCTAGTACAGCTGATTAGAAAAGCTGCTCAATTCAAAATAGAAAACTAAATCTTAGCATATTACAGGATGCAACTTCTCCATATTGCATAAGTTTTAGCTAGTCAGAGCAATTATCATACTACATAGGGCCTGATAAAGGTTGTTTCATCAAATTTTCAGGTCATGATTTTTTCCTTGTACTTAATAATATTTCTTGAGATTGCTCTTACTGAAGGACAGTGAATTATAAAATATAGGCTTAGTGTTACGGAAAACAGTAGTAGTATTATCATGAAAACAGCTATCTTCTATGGTTAATAAAGACTTACTAGGTTTCTAACACCTATTATAAACTGGTTTTTATTATTATTATTATTATTATTCCCCTTGCATTAATGTTAAAAAGTAACATGTTTTGTAGTACCGGTCAGTTTTTTGTGGTTTCAGACATTATTGGTCCAAAAGTGGTTTTCGCATGTTCTTCAATTCACATGATAGTTCAACAGCAGCTGACACTGAGATTGAGGGAAGAAGTGCACAAAATTCATGGGTGATCCTTTCTAAAATCCATGGAGTGTATTCAATGTGCACCTCAAAAGATCCTTGAGCTGATAGTTATTTACATAATTACAATGATGAAGTATTGCTGCAGTGGAAATTCTATCCATCAAAGTCATAGGAATGCCCTTGGAACACAAAACTGGTCTGTTTATGGCCTTTCCATCGTCCTCCACCAGCTGGAATGGCAAACAACACTGAGATGCTCATAAAGTACTGCAAGAAGCAACACTAACAAAATCCATCTTTGACAGTTCTCTCTCTTTCATTCTCAGGCTGATTCCTTTGCCCATCACTGGGCATCTCTCTGTACAAATCCATCTTCTCTTCACATCCTTGACATTGCAATGAAGTGGTTTTCTCTGTGTAACAGAAGTCTGTAGACAGCACAGTAAGTTTCCCTGCGTGCAGTTAGAAGGTGTCTGGGATTACAGGAAGCTGTCCTCCACCAGATCCGAGGAGTCAATCCCGATGTCATCCATCATGTCAATGTCCTCAATGGTCTCATCCTCTCTCTTGATAAAAGTAGAGCTACTGGAACCAGTTTCAATGGCGCTTTCTTCAGAAGTCTGGGAACTGGAAGAGACGAAGATCTCAGAGCTAAAATACACATTAAAAGGCACCACGTACCCCAATTTATGAATTGAACTGAACACCACATCACACAGAATCACACACAGAATAACCTAGGTTGGAAGGGACCTCAAGGATCATGAAGTTCCAACCCCCATGCCTGGCAGGGCAGGTTCAAAGTCATCGAGCTGTAGAGGCAAATGTAATGTAAAACATGCCAACTGAACCATCAGACAGTTGCTATGACTTGGTCAAGTTAGCAGCTGCCTTCCTCTGGCAGACACAGAGGAGCCAAAATAAGGTATTTCATATTGGAAACATTATGGCCAGTAATACTGCCACACTACACAGAACCTTCCTAATGCATATCTCCAACAGAGCCTAGGAAATGAATTGCGAAGTAGGATTCTAAGAAGTACTAATGAATATCACCAAATGCAACCCAGAAAGGGGACTATGGGCTACCTGATTTGTAAAACTGTACCCACCTGTGCCTGTTCCTTTTGCCAAGCTCATCTTCAGAAACAGGGTCAATGTCAGGCAGGGGGATGATGTACCCACTGTCAGCACTCAGCCTCTGCTCATCAAATCCGCTCTCTCTATCCTTTAACTTGTCTTCATTCTTGTAGGTGACACCAATGTAGGTGTTGTCACAGTCTCCTCTCATTCGAGTAACAGCTGGGTGATCACTTTTCAGGAAGTCCAGGTGAATTTTCTCGTAGCTCTGAAAACATTCATTTCAACAACCTCATTAGATGCTACTCACTAAGACCACCTTTCTTCAGCTGACTAGCTATGATTCATTAACCCCCAAAACATTTGCTCAATGAGTCCACAACACTGGATGTAAAAGCCCAGCACCACCAAGTGACTGAGAGTTGGTTTTAGAAGATACAGGAGTGAGTGTGGCAGCACAGAGCAGACAAGAGAGACAAGGAAGGGCAGACTGGGAAATGGAACACCAAATGATGGAGCAAGCAAAGCTTTTCCAGAAGCAGCAGAAATTGGAATCCAAACTCTTCTGTGGGAAGAGGGAGGGAGAGAAATTCTACATATGGGCAATACATAGTTCCTTTTCTGGAATACTTTCACTGCCTAAAATATTCTGTGAAAATATATGTAAAAAAAGCATGCTCTGCTAGGAATCTGAAGTTGGTAGGATATCACTGGAAGCAGAGAGTTCTGCTTCCCAGCTAAAACTGCAAAATTGCTTTTCTCAATAACCTCAGCTTCCTTTCCCCAGACCATGTGATGTCCCAGCCTGCATCATGTAACTCATCCAGGTTAGGATGTGTCAGTTCAGTGACCATGGCTCTGATGGCTGGAGCAACAATCGCATTTCCCTCTAAAAACATATGCACAAAATACAGACCTTTTTGTACTGTCCAGGCAACAAGCTCTCCACAATTTCACTCAAATGATAAAATGAAGGTCTTTTCTCTGGTTCACTGTTCCAGCACTTTACCATGATCTCATACCTACAGATAAGACAGAAAACAATTTAATCAACTGGGAAGGAAAGCAAGCTATCAGGCAAAAACAAAAGCCAAAATTGTCCAGAGACTGGCCAGACATGGGAAAGCCAAATATGCACGTACACTTCATTGGTAGCGTGATCAGGTTTTGCCATTCGGTAGCCACTCTTTATCTTATTGTAGAAAGTGGAGTCGACCATCATGCCAGGATATGGTGTGCCACCTGCAGATAAGACAGAAGAAAAAGAATACTATATAAAACTGAATTTAAAAGTATTATTTTACGTTGTGTTAATACTTACAACCTTGAAATAAACCACAGCTTATGATAATAAAAATGTTTGCAAATCCACAAATACTGACTAGCTAGTGTTTGCTGAACCACATAAAGATGCTGACTTGGAGAAAACAGATAATTCAGTTGTCTGGTTAATACTCCTCTGGGGTGTATTTTAAATTTCAGAGAGTGTTGATATGCCTATGAGTCTAGAAGGGTGAGATACAAGTGGTTTTTAAAATCTTCTTGAGAACTGCTCAGAGACCCATATAGTTATTCCAGTTATTGATCATTTTATGTTTTGTGGTGTGAAATACAAACTTTAAAAGAAGTATTAAACAAGCCTGGAAGCTGTTTGCAGGCACGTGTGCCTTTGTGTATAAAATAATCTTTCAGTGAGGAGTTACTTTTACAGAACTGGAGCTTTGCAACTCACTGCTTGCAAAGTCAGGTAGTTCTAAAGCTGAACCTGATCATAAAATTGAAATATTGACATTTCACTGGGGAAGCTGAATGGTTCCCAGATAGTGTCCCCAAATACTGATCAGCTGCTCAGACCAAAGTTTGACATGACATCAAAGTTAATGAAACTAAACCAAAGCTGGCAAAAATGAATAACTGACGTACATTGTGTTGCATCAGCTGCAAGGCATTTCTGGTATGCTCTGATGTGAAACATTGTCTAGGAAAGACTGAGGCTGGTGCCATTTTAAAAAAAAAAATCCCTTTGTAGTGTTTCTGAAGAGTACTGACTGAGCACAGAGGCCGGATGATACCCAGATCAGGTGGTCAGCCTGTATCTGGAAGACTTAAGGTCATGCTCTGCCACTGTCTTCCCGTGCTACTTTGGCCAAGTCATTTGCTTGTGTACGTTTCACTTTTCAAGACAGAGAGTGCTTTCCTGGGTGCAGGCATGCATTCTGTAATGTTTACACCAAAGACCACAGCCTTTTCAAAAGCAAGATTTTCACTTAAAAATCGGCTTCAGACCCTACTTTAAAAGTAAGACAATGAAGCACAGACTTATTTGTGCTTCAGTTCCCCATCTAAATAGCACTTCTGTGACCTCAGTGATGCTTGTGAATGGATATTTACAGGGCCCCGTGATGCCTAGAGATTGCAGTTATCAATACTATAAATAGTGCAAATGCTGTTTCTGAGAAGCAGCTCTATTACAACTTATTCTAGAAAATAACGTTAGGCTTGGGGTTGCCATGGGGCAGTAGCAGATATCATGCAGGCGTGATTAATTCTGCTCAAAGTAAATCTGGGCAAAGCACACTTAGTGAAGCAGGCCAGCCACCCGCCCAGGAGGCTAATTAATCAGCCTGAGTCAGGAGCCAGGCTGCTCCCAGCTGGGAAATGTATATTGTCTGTAACTGCTAAACACTGTCATAACCACTTTACGCTGCCATAAACCAACTGTGAGAATGGTGCTGACCTGGAAATGAGAAATCAGTGTCCCAGAAGATTGACATTTTGTTTTCATTCTGTAATGGGGCTTAGATGGGATCTTTTGAAACATATACAAAGAGATTGCTTCTAAATAGCCACTCGACTGAGTTGCAGCCAAGGCACCCTGATGCATGAGGAAGTTCATTCCTCCACAGTTTGGCCAGAAATTCCATCCTGGCACCAATGCTATTCCAGAAAAGCTTTTCACTCCCTGCCTTCAATTTTCTGTCCAAAAAAAAACAAACACAAAAAAAAACAAGAAAACAACCAAACAAAAATCTTGCAAAATAAATAAATAAAACTAAATCTTTAGGAGAACAGGGACTTCTTGCTTCAAACTTCATGCTGGGACCTGAATCCTCATGCAGAAGAAACTAAAAGTTGATTTCACACCTATATTTCTACTACAGGATTTGAAATGCTTTGTGTAGAACAGCTTGGACTGAACAAAATTAATTACGACATGTAAGAAAGTGTTCACAGTACATACCAAGAGAAAATATTTCCCACAGCAGAATACCATAAGACCAGACATCGCTTAATGTTGTGTACAGATTGTCAAAAATGCTTTCAGGTGCCATCCATTTTACTGGGAGGAAAGTCTGTAGCAGAAGGAAAGAAACCCCAAACCACATAGATTAGTCATTAAAGAAATGCTTCCTGTTACAACTGTTGTTTGACAGTCGGGATTAGCTTCGCCTTAATAAGAAAAACTTGTGAACATGGCCATTACATATTTTTAATTCCATTTCACATGGAGATATCAGGATTAGAAGCAATGCTACTCTTTGCTCCCCAAAAGAATTTATTAAACTACAACTGCATTCATTTTCCCAATAGCAAATGAGTAGGCTGATTGGAGGTAATAATGCAAAGGGTGGCACTGATGATCTAGATCTGATGTGTCATTGATGGACGTGTTACTGCTCTACATACTGACAGATCCTTACTTTATCCACTCACAAAACTTGCCAGTTAAAATTTAAGCCTGTGAAGCACTAAGTGAGGCCGAAGAGCTTTCCAGCTTTCAAGCAATCTTAGAAAAGTCATAAGAATTAATGAACTGAAGAAAGATTGTTCTCAAGAGCGCTCATCTCAGCAGTTAATTAGTGTAACTAATACTGCTAACCAGCATTTAAAGCTGACACTTCTCACTGCAGTTAAAGCAGAGCCCAGGAGATTAAGAAATACATACGCTGCCCTTGGAGACGTAGTTGGAATCATGCATGATGTCTCTAGCCAACCCAAAGTCACAGATCTTCACGATTTTGCCTTGAGCCAGAAGGACATTACGAGCTGCCAAGTCACGGTGTACACACTGCATGGAGAGAAATTAAGTCTTTCAAGGACGTGCTAATTCCTAGAGGGCTGTTTCTCTTCCAAAGCTCTATGAAAACACCCAGATCGTATTGACTTTCTGGGCACAGTCTTAACAAGACATTCTTCTACTGCACAGGCCCCAATACTGCCCTCTAACAGAATCATGGAGGCATAATTCCTCAGAAACAGAGGGGCCTCATGTGCATTTGCAACAGTGGGAAGGATGCAAAAGCAATGCCTGTCCAATGATAGTTTGTGCTCACACCACACTGGCCAGTGCCTGCATAGAACCTCCACCCAGACCCTGCCAAGATCCACCACTGGATCTAAGACCATGGCTTTACCAATGACAAAGACTGCAAATGAGAAAGAGGATGTTGCTTTGATTTCTCAAATCATGGTAATCTCAGTTTCCAGGTTAAAAAGCTGACTAAAACCCCAAAACATGACTATATTGTATTTGTTTTCAGAATCTAAACTGAAACCCACAGCTCAGACATTTGTACATTTCCTGCATTGTTACTTAGTGTTTTATTTACTTACATTTTTAGAAGCCAAGAATTCCATTCCCCGTGCAACCTGGTAGGTGAAGCTTAGCAAATCCAGCAGGCTCAGATCTTCTGAACTGTCATCCGAAAGAAGGTAATTTACTTCTGATTCTACGGAAACATAGAGAAAAGTATATCTATGTTTGTGCTGCAAAGAGTGAAAGAAGCATCCATTTCCTCTACCTGTTTTATTTTGAACTGATGACTTTAACAGTCTGACATGACCAAAACAGTCTTCACAATAACTAGCCACAGCTGACGTCTTCATCAGTTGCTGAAACATGCTGCTTTTGGTGTTAAATTTAACATTTGTTTTTTCTCCTGTCTGTTTTTTTCCCCACAAAATTGCAGGGAAAAGAGGGAAGAAATGTAAAAGGCCCACTGAAGTGTTACACAGGTTGTTTATAATACTCAGTGTGTGGTTCAAAAACATTTACCAAGTTTTTTTGCATACACATACATTCTTATCCACTTACTCTTTCTGAACACTGCTGTATTTCCCAATGAGTATTCGTTGGAGCGGAACCAATACCAGCAAAAAGGATCAGGAATTCTAAGGCAAATAATCTTATATTTTTTATGAAAGATGTTGGCAAAAAAACAGTCATGATTCTGTGATTCATTTATCCCCACTGTCCTAGAGCACAATATGAGTACATTAGTCTGCCATGTAAATGTGGGCTGGCTATGCTTCAGTTCCTGGAGCCCAGAGCCAGAAGTGACTGTGCCTATTTTTAAGTAAAACATAATTCGATTCTGAGAAAAGGAGCAGGGAATAGGATGTATTCATTATCCTCATTACATAATCCAGGAAAGTATTTGGGACTGTTGCACATTTAGTGTCAATTAATGTGAAATGTAAGTGTAAACAGAGTAATAAAAATTACTATTATTGTTGTTCATTCTTACTGCTCAAAATCTTGCAGACCACAAGACTAATGAAACCACTGCCTCCAAAGAGTGTCTGCAGCCTCATTACAGAATATGGCCCCTAAGCAGTTCAGCACAGAAGCAAACACACTGCCCCAGCAGCACACAGTGCCACTAGAGCACGCTGACAGTCTCAGAATCACAGAATCATAAGGCACCAGCTTTTAGCTTGCAGGTGATACTCGTATGCATACAGAACACAGCTGAATAGTTTACAACCATGTCATAAATGGCAAAAATCAGATGTTCATTTGTGTTAGTGATGCATGCAAACAGGACAACTCTACATTACCTGACAAAGATTTCTTCTTATATGAAGCAGGTCGATCATATAC
Source organism: Coturnix japonica (assembly GCF_054131305.1). Lineage (NCBI taxonomy): Eukaryota > Metazoa > Chordata > Aves > Galliformes > Phasianidae > Coturnix > Coturnix japonica. The sequence continues at coordinate 67,474,416 of NC_140666.1, forward strand.
AGATCTCTGAATATCAGAATATTTAGATCCTTCCTTCCTTTCCAGCATTGGCACGTACTGAGTCGTATCAGCTTGTTTCATGTCCATGTATTCTCCAGTGTTTTCAAATGATAAAATCACATAGCTGAAATTATTAAATATATATACAGTTGTATCAGCTATCAGGGAAGATGGCTTCCCTGCCATAACATCCTATGCTCTGACAGTTCTCAGGACACACACAGCTGCATTGCTAAGTAATACAAGGGTTTAAGAGCTGACTTACTGATAGGGAATCCTGCATAAGAATCCTACACCACAACACAGCCACGTATTACCACACACACATCACCACAGACTACAGTAATTGAACCTCTACAAGAGCTTTAAACTTGTCCTTTCATCAACAGTCAGATATATATCTATGTGTCAATATACCTTGTCTAACTTCCAGTAATCCCACTGAACTCAGCTATTACTACATAGGGTGTTTAGTTCAGAGTTCCAAAGGACAGATCAATTTATTCGCTCACACAGTTTGCATCAAGCCCAGTTAAGCTGAGCAAACTCATGCTCAGATGAATAGTCCCAGATGGACTTGGCTACTGAGTCAGTTGGTCTATTTGCCAGTGTGTTTTTTTGAAGGAATTTCTGTCCCCTTCTTAATCCTGGCTGATGTTATGACATTGCTTGATTGCTGCTGAAATCTTTTTAGATATTACAACACTGATAAACAAAAGCCCATTGAGATGAATTATTGAGAGCTCCAAATCAAGGAATGAAGGGTAAGGAATAAGGATTAGTAATGCTATTCCTTATATTGTAGGTCATACATTTTCTTTTCCCCTTCTTTCCCACCTTCTTGTGCTTTCATCAGCTGGGTTCATCCCAAAAATATCCATGTCTTTCTTTGGTTTCTCTGGATGTCGGCTGAGGAAGTTGTCCCTGTTCTTGTGTAGATAGTTCACCAAATCACCATAAAAGCAGTATTCAGTGATTATGTAAATAGGTCCTGATGAAACAAGGCAAAATAATTCATCTTTCAAAAACGACAGCTCCCAAAGACAGCATAGAATCAAATATAGAACAAGAAGATTACTAGAAGTTAATAGATTTCAGTGTATTAAATTATGACTGTAACTACTACCAAATAACAAGTAGGCTTGTGAAATCTCGTATTTATTCATATTAAATGTTAAGGTCAATCACACTTGATATTTGTGTGATTATTAAACAGTGAATGGCAGCTCCACAGCAAGCTTCCATTTAATCAGCCATACCCACCTGATTTTGTACAAGCTCCAAGCAGGTTCACAATGTTCAGGTGGGGCCCAAGATGTGTCATTATCTTCAGTTCAGACATCAGAGCTTGTTTTTCGCTGGATCTAGCTGTAGCTGTTGAAAAAGCACACACACCACTGAGTGAGAGCAATCACTATTTTCACAATAATAATTGATCTCCCTTTGCTTGCCTCAGAAGAACATTTCTAAAATTATTTCTTGAAGAAGACTGTGTCCTTTTCTTGAAAATGGGACTTCTTCAGACTTGGAGAAGAGTCATAAGTCATAGAATCACAGAGACAGTAAGGTTGAAAAAGACCTCTAAGATCATCTAGTCAAACCATCCACTTAACATTAATTTTGCCCACTAAGCCATATCCCTATGTACCACACCTCCATGTTTCTTGAATACCTAATGAATGACCACCAGCTCTGCTAATGGAGACCTCTTCCATGGGGCAGAAGACATGAAAGGCAGGAGAAGGAAAACAAAATGTCTTGGTTGAGAAGCATTGTAAGCAACAAAAGGGCTTCAGATATCCACCAGGAAAGAGGACTTATTTAATTTATCTCAAGAGTTGACCCAATCTGTTTGCCCTTTTCCAGGGGTACACTGGATTGCTTGTGTGGCACAGAGGGACTTTGCAAGCTGCTTTTTACAGCACTAGGAAGTTCCTCGTTGCTCTTGAGCAAGTGGTACAAACCAGCTTCATCCACACTGCAGGTAGATTTGAAAGTAGATATTGAGAAGCTACTTATACACAAACAGTGCTCAAATAACCCAATGGGAACGTGCACAGACTAGAATGGAAAACGGAACAGTGATAACTTACGTTTTAGCATTTTCACAGCTACTTTCATCACTGGTTGAGAACGACTCAATCCATATGCTGTCCCTTCCACCACTTTTCCAAATGCACCAGAACCAAGGATTCGACCTGAACATGAGGAAGAGCATTATTAATTCCAGGGTGTAACAGCAATTAGCCTCATTTCCTGCTGCTGTTCCTCTTCAGAATATGAGTACACTCACTCAGAACACTGGTGTTAAAAATAATAATAGTAATAATAATAGAAATAATGTGATGTTGTTGAACAGAAAATGCAAATATATTTTAAAGAAATTAAGTACAGTTCCCAAATGAAAGCAAGCAATCATTAGAAGCACATCTATATGTGCGAGTTTGTAGGACAGGAGCTCTGAGAAACAGTGCAGTTCATATAAATATGTCCCTAATTCTGCCCTCCCACACTCACCCTTCCTAAGCATTGAAATTCCTATGTCTAAACTTGCCTCAGCCGGTATTTGACTAGAGTATAGTTGTGCCCTTCATTTCAGATATGAACTGGGCTCTCCAGCTGTGGTTTTGGGCTGTTATATTGATGCTGATACAGCTAGCAACAAGACAGGCTGAAGAGAATCAGCAGAACATTTAGAAACAGACAAGCAGGACCATCAGTAATATGAAGGAAGCTGAAATACATATTGATCATATATGAGGGAAACTCCTCTGAAGTTTAATGTACAAGTGTGTTTCATCTGTTTGAATAAATTTTATTGCAAATTTCCAAGTGCTATGATGAAACAGCTTATGTTTATACACATTTACTCTTCCCACAAATCAATTTAGACAAACAGTTTTGGTTATTATATCCTGTTTTCTATTACAGATGCAGTGTGCAGAACAATTGTGTATAGATTTAGCAGAATTCTAGAGAAGTATGAAGTGCACAAACATTATCCAAAATGCTGTAATTCATTGATTCCATATTGGACAGCAAGTTCATTAAGGCAACATTTATTCAGTAAACGAATCCCTATATGAGCTCCAGATGCCAGGACATTTTCATATTCCCAATGAGCTCTTTCATTTCATGTGTTTGTTTTTTCTAACTTCCAACATGAGGAGACTATATAGGGCTTTTTACTATGGAGATAAATGACATTCTGTCCATGATGTTCACTTGCAGTTTGAACTTTCTGCCTTTTGCACATCTGAAGGTGTTATCTGGCATGCAATGCCACATGTTTCTGTTATCCTAAGGCTACAGCCCATACTTTTGTTGTATACACTCCTTAGGAAAAAAGTTTCCAGCAAAAAAATAAATATCTACATCATTAGCAAGAAATGGTGCGTGCTGAGTTACAACTAACAAACCTCTCCAAGATCATGACAGTGTAGTTTGTCATGCACACGAAAACCATGCCGTTTCTTCTCAAGATTCCTGCGCTCCAAAGGTTATTCTTTCCAGTCATTCAGGATGTGAGAAATCTTCCCACTAAATTTCAGACTAATTCAAACAACCTGAAATTTGGCCCCTGAAATTTTTCAGCCCGAAAATCTGGGAGCCACATGGCAGGATGCAGCCCTTCAGAAAGTGATCGCGTTTGCTGATGCTCCTTGATCTTCTTGTCTTCACGAGCCAATTCCTCCCCAAACCATGAGACACACATCTCCCTCCCGTCCCTCGGCCCAGCCTGAGTGCATTCAGAGGCAGGGGGAGCACTTCCGGAGTGACAGGGAGCTATTGCTGCTATTCCCCTTTTCACCCCTCTCCACACACATTCCATCTGTTCTGCACTTGAAAATTCAGAGCCAGGTGACTGCTTACAAGTTGGAGGCATCTGTAATGCAATAGCTCCATCACTTTCTGGATGTCAAGGCCTTCAGCAGAGACCAAAATTAAATTGTGTATTTATTACTCTTAGTATAAAGGCACGACTGGGATCTGCCTGCTGGAGGACTGCTTCTCTGTGACATGAGGACCATGCAGACAGCATCATTTCCAAGCTCCTGAAGCTTCTGGAGGGACTGTACTTGGTGTGAGAGCTAATTTTAGTCCAAGCTCTGCCCAGGTCCGCAATATCTGCTGAGACCAGTGCAGAGGTGCCATGTTTCTCATCTAGAGGACATGCCTACAAATATGAAGTCCCAAACAGTTTTCTTGACCAGACTGCTCTTTGGCCAAAATTAAACTTGGATTCACCCCATACCAAACCACAACTTCCTTAACAAATACCAAAAGCCAAACAAGATTTATATTCTATACCCAGCTTCTAGACTCACGAAGAATTAGGTACCACATCCCTAAATGCTATAAACTTTGAACCTTAACTTGCCTTTTGCAAGCTGCAAATGGAAATGGGTCTAATTCTATCTATTAGACCAGCATTTTGTTTTATGAACTCCACTGTGATAAGTAGGTGGTTTGTTAGGAAGTGATGGGAGCAACTCTGCAGTCTCTACTGCCATTCCAAAACCTCGAGATGCCACAGCACTCAGGTTCCTCTCCTTAAAGGACCCTGCTCTGCCTCCCCAGCTTCAGGAGGATGAGCAGGGACCTCACAGCTTCACAACAGCACCAGGAAGAATGGCACACAGGCAGCTCACTGCATTATCCAATTTCTAGTTGTTGCACATCTCCTAGTCCTGTGCTGGCTGCTGGGTGTTTCAAATAGCAGAGCACTACACACATAGTGGAAAGAGGATAGCAAAGGGAAAAATGCAAAGTAACTCTAATTTATTAATTGAAACTCCAGCCAGCCAACATTCAGAGTTGGCATTTAATGCCACTCTGCACTCCAGGCCCTACTAGATGGAAAAAAAAAAAAAAAAGAAAGAAAGAAGAAAAGCCATACACACAAATAAATACCAGCTGGCTTACTCAGCCAGAGTGGGAAGCACTCATCTGAATGAGCCAAAATGTTTTTTCATCCTCTTTCACAGCCTCCTTTAGTTAAAGGTGTGATTCCTTTGCTGCCATCTTCCACTTCAATAAGGGAAAACCCACACAGACCAGAATTATCAGACCCAGAAACAAAACAGGTCCCCATCAGCCTGACAGGAAACATTTAAAAAGACAAAACTGCCAGCAGAGAAATGTCAACCACATCAAGAAGAATGCTTGAGCAGTCCTGTTTGCTAACAGGACAAGTAGCACCCGTGTTTAAAGCTCTGACTGTCATGAATGTACTTGTAAACAGGAAAGCACTGAAGGAGACTGGTGCTCATGAGTCAGAGGGAGACAAAGTCACGGCGGTGGTCTATTAACTCAGATCTGACAAATCCTATTTAGGCAGATAATTAAAGTCTGAGTTGTAATAAAATAATTCCATTAAATATTCACTCTCTCCTAGTTTTCAATTAGCAACATGAATTTAACATGAAGTCAGTCCTGAGCCAGAAAAAAACTATGCCTCTTTTAAGAATTAGCATCAATTCTTTCTTTATGGTGGGGCAAGGAGAATTACAGCAGGGGAATGCATTCTCTAAACAGCATCACAGAAAAAAATCTCCTTTTAGTTCTCTTCTGCATTTTTTGTATGCAGCTTGATGCACAGACACCTCCAAGAGAGGGCTGATTTGTGCATGTAAAACACTCTCTGGATAGAACATTAGAATTGTTTATAGTCACTACAATTTCAGCTGATAGAAATGACAAATTGGGCCGTTTAGCTGAATTCTGTATGAACTCTAATGCAGGGACAACAGAACGAGAGATCAAAGGTGGAAGGAAGAAGGGCAGTAGCCACAAAAAACACATTATTCAGTTACTCAGCAATTATATATGTGCATAATGGATTAATAATTTAAAAAATATTTCTAATAAAACTATATAACGACTTGCAGGTTTCCCTTGGCCTCTCCACATAAAAAAAAATGTCTTGCAAATTAAAAATACTGATTCACTTCTCGTGGGTGTCTTAGCAGCAATGACTGTTGGAGCTGGAATTTAACTCTGGCAAGGGCCACTTAAGTAGTGTTGAGATGGGCACTGCACATCTGGAGCACTGCAGTGCTGGAATGAAGGTGTAGAAAACACTAACATGTTGCTCGAGGCTGACACCAATGCAGAAGAAGGGGATTTGGAAGGAGAACAATGGAAAAACAGATAAAGAGAGACTCTGGCCTCCAAGGCCACCAGGAAACTTACCAAGCACTAACCCATCTCGAGGAAACTCCCATCTGGAGTCATAAGGCAGCTGCATTGGGTCCACATAAATATATTCATGGCCATCGGGGCTGATAGACTCAATGACTCTCCATCTTATCTCGTACCTTGGCTTCTGCAAAGCACAATGAATGTAATCATTAGTCTTATGTCTGACTTGAGATCAAAACCCAACTGGGCTCCACATCCAAACTGAAATCTTTATTTCTAGATTACCTGCTTCCAGATGATGACCAGGACAATCAGTGAAATTATCACAATCACCAAGAGTACTAAGACAGCAGCAGCCACCGTCAGTTCTGATCGCAAGGCTGTGGAGTAAAAAGAAAGGCCATATTTTCCTCCAGAGCCATGAAAACACAACACATGCGCAAGACACCCTTCTCCCACAGCTTTGCACTTCCCACATCCTACAGACATGGAAAGAGCACACTGAGTTGGTGTCATGGTTTTGTAATTTTGTAATTTTGCTATCATACTATTCTGGAGAGAGAGAGTTTCCGATCTGAGATTCAAGCCCAAGTTAACTCTGATCAGTCACAGGAGGCATCAGTAGCAATATCAGTTGCCCCTGTGGAAGGCAAGAAATGGAAACGGGTGTCCATGCATCTAGAACGAAAAGAAGGAGAAGCAGGGGGGGGGGGCAGCAGAAGACCCAGGTGCCGGGCATGGAGCAGTACCGAAAAAAGCAAAGGGAAAAGCCAAGAGGCATGAAGCTCTGAAGCTGACTGAAATCCAAGGCTCAAGAAAGGAGTTTACATGGCGTCAAGATGAAGGTATCCTTTCTTGGTTGCTTCGCTGCTGGGACAACAGGGCCAACAGCTTGTCTCTAGATGGTAATGAAGCTCACCAACTAGGAAGCATTGCCCAAGATGCAGGTGTTGACAGAGGGATTAGCAGATGTTCAGATGGAGTTGCCACTCTCTGGTTGCGGCTGTTAGAAGCTGTGAGAGAAAGGTACCCCTACAAGGATGCTTTGAAGCCTAAAATTACTAGTTGGAATACCGTCCAGTACCTGAGGGAATTGGTCATGTTGGAAATGTTGTACAACCCTGATCCAAGCGAACATGATCCTGAGAGAGTGAGGGCCGATCCTGACATGTGGCAGAAAATCACAAGTACAGCACCAGAGAGAATTGCACAGTCATTGGTAACAGCATCTAGAGGATTCGAGGGCAGATGGCCCCGAGTTGTTGAGCTGATTATAATGCTTCAAACCGTCAATCAGCAGCTCCCCCAACTGCATGCCACAGTTTCTGCCATCTCACGGCTAGAAGACCGACTAGATGAAATGTGCAAGAAATTGTTTCCATCAACTAATCGTAATGATCCCGTAATAGTATCAGAAACAACTGATGAAGGTCAATCCTCATACGGGCCACCAGGTCTAATGAAAGATCTGATCAAAGTATTCCAGTCCTACTCCTCACCTGTATCATCAAAAGTCTCAGCTGTTAAACGCACACGCTTCCCAGCTCGAGCAAAGAACAACAGTACGATTGCACCGCGTGTTTCCGTGTGGCGCTACCTACGTGACCGTGGAGAAGACATAAGGAAGTGGCATGATCAGCCTACTTCTGCACTACGAGCACAGGTGAAAGAACTACTAGACATACCAACCACCAGTGGAGTTGCTCCAGTCATCACAGGTAACCAATAGAGGGGCCCTGTCCTCAGTCAGGGGAGGGAAAGGGATAATAGAGTTTATTGGACTGTGTGGATTCGATGGCCTGGTACATCAGAACCACAGGAATATAAAGCACTGGTGGATACCGGTGCACAGTGCACCCTAATGCCCTCCAGTCATGAAGGGACAGAATCAATCCATATTTCTGGAGTGACTGGGGGCTCTCAAGAATTGACTGTGCTGGAGGCTGAAATAAGCCTCACTGGCAAAGACTGGCAAAAACATCCTATTGTGACTGGCCCAGGGGCTCCATGTATACTGGGTATTGATTACCTCAAAAGGGGGCATTTCAAGGATCCTAAGGGGTATCAATGGGCCTTTGGGATAGCTGCTGTAGACATGGACAACATTAAGCAGCTGTCTGTTTTGCCTGGCCTGTCAGAGGACCCGTCTGTTGTGGGGCTGCTACGAGTAAAAGAGCAGCAGGTACCGATTGCTACAAAGACAGTGCACAGACGGCAGTATCGCACCAACAGGGATTCCTTGCTCCCCATTCAGGATTTGATTTGCCAGTTGGAGAATCAGGGAGTGATCAGTAAAACTCACTCACCTTTTAACAGTCCCATATGGCCAGTGCGTAAAGCCAGTGGAGAATGGAGGCTGACAGTAGACTACCGTGACCTGAATGAGGTCACACCCCCATTGAGCGCTGCTGTGCCGGACATGTTGGAACTCCAGTACAAGCTGGAGTCAAAAGCAGCCAAATGGTATGCCACCATTGACATTGCCAATGCCTTCTTCTCTATTCCTTTGGCTGCAGAATGTAAGCTTCACCTGGAGGGGCATTCAGTTTACTTGGAACCGTTTGCCCCAGGAGTGGAAACACAGCCCAACCATTTGCCATGGGTTGGTCCAAACTGTACTGGAACAGGGTGGTGCTCCTGAACACCTGCAGTACATTGATGACATTGTTGTGTGGGGCGATACAGCAGAAGAGGTTTTCACAAAAGGAGAGCAGATCATCCAAATTCTTCTACAAGCTGGCTTTGCTATTAAGTGAAGCAAAGTAAAAGGACCTGCCCAGGAAATTCAGTTCTTAGGTATAAAGTGGCAGGATGGACGTCGTCACATCCCAACAGATGTGATCGACAAAATCACTGCCATGTCTCCACCAACTAGCAAGAAAGAGACACAATCTTTCCTGGGTGCAGTGGGCTTTTGGAGGATGCACATTCCAAACTACAGCCTCATTGTAAGCCCCCTTTATCAGGTGACGCGGAAGAAGAATGATTTTGCATGGGGCCCTGAGCAGCAGCAGGCTTTTGAACAGATTAAACAAGAGATAGCCCGTGCTGTAGCCCTGGGGCCAGTACAGACTGGACAGGATGTAAAGAACATCCTCTATACTGCTGCTGGAGAGAAAGGCCCCACTTGGAGTTTGTAGCAAAGAGCCTCAGGAGAGACCCGAGGCCGACCCCTGGGATTCTGGAGTCAATCATATAAGGGGTCTGAAGAGTGCTACACTCCAACTGAGAAGGAGATCTTAGCTGCGTATGAGGGGGTTCGGGCTGCTTCCGAAGTAGCTGGGACTGAAACACAGCTCCTTTTGGCACCTCGACTGCCAGTGCTGAACTGGATGTTCAAAGGAAAGGTTCCCTCCACCCATCATGCTACCAATGTCACCTGGAGCAAGTAGATTATGCTGATTACACAGCGAGCGCGAATGGGAAAACTCAATCGTCCAGGAATTCTAGAGGTAATCATGGACTGGCCTGAAGATAAAAAGTTTGGAACATCACCAGCAGAAGAGGTATCACGTGCTAAAGAGGCCCCACCATACAAGGAATTACCAGAAAATGAAAAGAAATATGCCCTATTCACTGACGGATCATGTCGCATTGTAGGGAAGCATCGCAAATGGAAAGCTGCTGTGTGGAGCCCCACATGACAGGTTGCAGAAACCACTGAAGGTAAGAGAGAATCAAGTCAGTTTGCAGAGGTAAAAGCTGTCCAGCTGGCCTTAGATTTTGCTGAACGGGAGAGGTGGCCAATGCTGTATCTTTATACTGACTCATGGATGGTGTCAAATGCCTTATGGGGGTGGTTACAGCGGTGGGAACAAAATAACTGGCAATGGAGGGGTAAATCTGTTTGGGCCACTGAACTATGGAAGGACATTGCTGCCCGAACAAAGAATATGGTTGTAAAGGTGCGTCACGTGGATGCACATGTGCCCAAAATTCGGGCTACTGAAGAACAACAAAACAACCATCAGGTAGATAAAGCTGCCAGAATTGAGGTGGCTCAAATTGACTTGGACTGGCAGAATAAGGGCGAATTATTTCTAGCTCGATGGGCTCATGAGACCTCAGGTCATCAAGGAAGAGACACGACATAAGTGGGCCAGAGACCGAGGGGGGGACTTAACCATGGACGCTATTGCGCAGATTATTCATGATTGTGAAACATGTGCCATAATTAAACAAGCCAAAAGGATGAAACCTCTCTGGGAGGAAGGGCGATGGCAAAAGTATAAATATGGGGAGGTGTGGCAGGTTGATTATATCACCTTGCCACGATCTCGCAGTGGTAAGTGTTATGTACTCACCATGGTAGAGGCAACCACTGGGTGGCTCGAAACATATGCAGTACCCCATGCTACTGCTCGAAACACCATATTAGGTCTTGAGAAACAAGTCCTATGGCGACATGGCACCTCAGAAAGAATTGAATCTGATAATGGGACACATTTCAAAAATTCTCTTATAAATAGGGCCAAAGATCATGGCATTGAGTGGATTTATCATATTCCCTACCATGCACCAGCTTCTGGTAAAATTGAACGATATAATGGATTGTTGAAAACTATGTTGAAAGCAATGGGTGGTGGAACATTTAAGCACTGGGAGAAGAATCTGGCAGAAGCCACTTGCTTGGTCGACACTAGAGGATCTGTCAATCGTGATGGTCCTAGTCAATCTAGCCCCCTACACACTATAGAAGGAGATAAGGTCCCTGTTGTACATGTAAAGAACATGTTGGGAAAAGCTGTTTGGGTCCTTCCAGCTTCTGGAAAGGGCAAACCTATCCGTGGAAATGTCTTTGCCCAGGGACCTGGGTGCACTTGGTGGGTAATGCAGAAGGATGGGGATGTTCAATGTGTACCACAAGGGAATTTGATGCTGGGGGAGTGCAGTCAATAATTTTATGTATCTATATATATATGTTTGCATGTGTAGTGTATTTTAGTTATTATAGTTGTACATTTAGTTATGTTACATGCAATTCTACTATTTAGCTATCATAGTTTTACATACGTGCATATATATGTATATATATTAACCATGATGTAATAATGTAGAATAAGGGGTGGAATGTCATGGTTTTGTATTTTGCTATCAGTATTCCACATCATAACATCATGTAAAGCATGGATACTTCTATTGAATGTGCAGTCCACAGAAGAAGACTACATATCCCAGAGAACAACAGGGGTAATGATAAGTCACGGGACCAGGACGCTATATAATCTTGTTCCCAGGCTGGAGTGCCCTTCTTCTCTCGAACTTCTCGGAGAGTGGGAAGCGTTCCAGACGTGTCGCCTAGAGTTCACAGTAGGCCTCTCAGTTTTCGGGGACTCTCTCTCTCTCTGTTTCGTTCGATTCGTTAGCCTCAATTATATTATATTGTGTTATGTTGTATTTCGATATCATATTTAGTAAAATAAGTTTTTCCTCCTTAGATTGCCACTGTTTTTATCCCATTCCCCTTTTCCCCCTCCTTTCTGGGCGCCGGGGGGGGAGGGGGGGGGGGCACAGGGTGGCTTCCCCTGTCACGGGCATAGGTAAATCTAAGTAACTCGTGACAGTTGGTAACTGTAAAGCCTCTCTGAGACCAGAGCTACACTGTCTACTTTGTTTAGAAGAACATCCCATGACCAATCATAATGAAATGATAAAACAAATCAGATACCCCATAAAGACCTGTAAAATGCTTCATTCTCAGTTGTTCCTTGGTGGATAAAATCCATTTTCATTTATTCTTATTTGCTGCAGATTATGTTTTTATCTACTAAGCTTTCTTATAGACTAAAATGAGGTATGTTAACGAGAGGTTAAGATGGCTTCTGTAATCTCATAGAAGGACAAAGCAAACTCACTGGGAGCCACAAGTTTCAGTTCCCGAGTAACAGCGCCAAGGTCGTTTCTTGCTACACATCTGACAGCCAGGGTTTCCTCTACCTTCTGGAAGGTCACCTGGCTTTCCACCATATTCTTCTCATCCAAGTGGGCTTCCATGTGTATATCAGAGACGTTGCTAGTCAGAAGAGTCCAGGAAGTGTCATTGCTGCATCTGCAGAGAGTGACAGTGGAAATACATGTTGGATGTAGGTGTAGATAAAAAGTCACCACAGTGGGAATCATCTTTTCCTATGCCTTTCTTCTGTCAATTATATTTTTAAAGAAATGCTTAAGACCACCTCTGTGAAAAGCCTGCATCATTCATATCCTGTAGAGTTATAGCAGTGGATCTCTACTTCTGCCTGAATCCTTCATGCCATACAAGGCTTCCTGGGGCAGGGCTAAGAGGACAACTGTCCCAGGTGGCAGGAGGAGATTTTAGTGCAGTGGGAGTGGAGCACAGCTGGGAGGTCCCAGGGCTCCTAGCCTCCCTTCATGTTTAGTCTCCTTTTCCTTGGATCCTTACAGATTCCTTTAGTCTCCTTTTCCTTGAATCCTTACAGATTCCCAGGGAGAGCTCAGCAGTTCCCAGCAGCTACAGAAGAAAACAGTCTAGAACTAGCAAAACCAGGAATGATTACTACATGTGTCTAGAAGTCTTAGAAGGTGAAAATTATAATCTGGGGAGAAACTGTCCAAGTGAAAATTTAGAAGCACACAAGAGTATTAATGAGGCAACAGGGCTACCTGTGAAGTAGCAGGAGTCCTCAGAATGGAAAGACAGTTAACTTTAAGATCTACTACATTCAATTATTGAACACAGAACTTTTATCAAAGTTAAATGGATGCATTGTGTATTCTTCTATAGGACATTAACACTAGGAAGGGTACTGAAAACCTCTCAAAATATAAGCAGTGTGTCTCCAAAAAGACATCAGAATTATGGCTTACTGGCTCTTGATGAAGAAAACACGGTATGATAACTAATAATGTTAAGCTAGCCAAGAACAACGGAGTCATGTTTTAGATAACAAAGTTCCTCTTCTTCTTACTTTTTAATGTCCTTGCAAACCAACCATTCCACATCAGGAAGCGGGGTCCCTTCAGCCAAGCACCTCACTGTCTGCCTGCCAGTGGAGCCCTGGTGGTCATCCACAAGGTCTAAGATCAAGGCTGGAACTGGAAAGGAGTCAAGAATTTGTTAAAACGTTCAACAGGGTCTAAAAGAGCAGCCTGAAATCTCAAACAAAGCAGGGCAGGTACTGTTTGTCTGACAGCTTAGTGGCATCTAGAGCCACTTGGCCAGGAGGTCCCTGTCTGCTGAAGAACACAGGGTATCACAAGCTAGAGCGATGAAAAGAAAGTGCTGCGTGTATGCCACGTCCTCATGTCATGCTAAATGAGTTATCGTTCCCGCTGTCAGCTGGAATAACTTAGACAGGAGGATAAAGTTTCTTTCTGGCACAAGGCCAGTGCAGAAGTCAAAGCCAGGATTACAGTATGAGAGCTACGAGGACTCAGCAGACATGCACTGCTCCAGACACCCCAGTTCACACTTCTCTTATCTCTATAGCCCAGGCAATCCAGTATTCATTGTTGACCCATACATAAGTGGATCAAATTCATGCTGTGGCCCATCAGTTCTGGTAAGGAAGGCTTTTGAAGCCATTACCTTGTATTAGCAAGGAGAAGGTGTATCTCTTAACCTCATCTTCATTTTCAGCAACCAAAGTATAGTACCCACTGTCTTCTTCCTTGGCCCGGATCAATTTTAGTACACTTTGAAACCTGCAGAAATGAGAGTTTTGGTTTATATTTTTGTATTTTTACATTTTGTTTGTATGTTGAAAGCAGGCATAAAAAATCTACTTCAATGCAACATATAATCTGGACACACGGATATTATAATGTGCTGACACTCAGCATTTCTGGCATGCCTTCGCACTAAAATCATTGTTCAAACAGTAAATAGTCACCAAAACACAACCAAGAAAGAAGTGGGCATTATTATATCCTGCTTGGCTCCAACGAAGACTGCGATGTTTCTAGAAATAGCTAAAGATAATTAGAGAGAAGATTTCTTGGAGGGACTGAAGAGGGTTAGTACCTAGAATCCAAGATTTGTATGGTTTAGAGATGTTAATGTTATTAAGGCATCACCCTTTAGAGCAGAAAACATAGGATTTTTAAATGTTATTGAGGAAGAACTGCAGTGGAAAGAGAAAGCAGAAGTTCTCAGGTTTCTAGGGGAGAAACACTTGAGTCATCGTGGCAAAGTAAGATTCATAAGAGTATTTTTACCGTGTTTCCTGGACTCTGTTTGAACTAGTAACAATCTCAGTAAGGTTTTCAATCAGAGTCACATTATCCTTCAACCAGTACATTTTTGGAGCGGGGTACGCCTGCACATCGACGACAAAATTTTTGACTTCATGTAGATTGACAGCTTCCAAAGGGCTAAACTGAGGCTCTAGATGAATGAACCCTTTGTCTGTAAATGAAAAAGCCACGCATGAACAATGCTGTGCAGCATTTTTCAAGAAGAGTGTTTTCCAACACATTAATAATTTTTGGACACTGAAATGAGACTATACCATGAACTGTAATGACTACTTTCTTATTTTCCTTAACCTCCTTGGTTGCATGTCGAGCAGTACATTCATAATCCCCTGTGTCCTTCACTGATGCGTCAGGAATGGTCAACGTGTAAACCAACTTCTGCGATGGGACTTTGATATCATCAAGTTTTATCAGACCTTTTTCTTTCTGTAGTTTGGAGAAGGAAAACAACAACAAAAAAAAGCCTTACTTAAGTAACTAAGCTGAAAATTGAGGATTAATGCCACTGGAGCAAAAGCAACAACCTAAACCTTGTATGTCAGAACTGTTTAATCAATCAGGGGTATGTTTTGAAGCTACAGGCATAAAAGGTCTGTCTATACAAAGAATGTCCTTCTGGGGGCAGCCACAGACCAATGAGGAGACTGAGAGCTCATGTTTTGTTAATATGAAACAAAATACCATGCAAACTTTGGGCGTGCAGCCTGAAGGTGCATTTCACTGATCCTGCTACCTTCTCCTCAGATAGAAAAGCTGAGGGACACTTTCTGAATTTTCTTTCTTTAGTTCCCACAAAGAAGGGTGAAGTTTTATCCCCTCCACCAGCAAAAAAAAAAAAAGTAACCATTTATTAGATGCTTCGTCCTCCCTGTTCTCAAAACAAGAATAATTTATTGGTAAGGAGAAGAATCCTGCAAAGGTAAGGATGGTGAGTATGGTTGACCATGATAGGCTAGAATAAAAAACATCTCTTGCAGATAGTTTTGAAAGACGCCATTTAATGTAGAAAACAGAACAAAATCTCAAATCATTTCATTTTTGGGATCTTAATTTACTCAAATAAAAGCTGCCATTTGGGATCACAATCAGGTAGTCATTTCTACTGCTCCATGCCCTGAGTTACCAGATTTTTATATGGGATGCTCTGAAATTTTCCACTGACAGGGAGACTAACCAAATTTCACTGAATAAAGATGTTGAGCAGGTTTGAAGAGTTCCGAGGTTGTCTCAAAGTTTTAAGGCTTTCTTACAGCACTGTTCTCACATGCTCTTTTTTTTCTTGTTCAAAAATTCTCTTTAGTGAGTCTCTTTACATCGACTGTAACAGTTATTTAATTAACACTGGCACAAGATGCAACTAAGGCTCTGAACTTGATTCCCCATCATTCTACGTTATGCTGAAACATCCAGGATTTAAGAGAGCTATTTTAGAGATTCACACCCTCAGCAGTAGCACTAAGTGCAGATGTCTGACACATTCCTAGATCTTTCTATTTCTACATTTCTTTTTCTGAGCCAGCACAAGACCCGAGAGGCAGCATTCCTCCCTCTGCGCATGGGCTCCCAGTCACACCTCACCTTCCTCTCATGCTTTGCATACTTACTAACAACACTTTAACTTTTGATACCACTTTCTTTTGTGGTACCCTGAAAGTAAAACAAACTACTTTGTTGGGTTGTTTTTCCTCAGCTGCCCTCATTCAGAGCAAAGATTATTTCTGACCCCACCTTCTTCCTAATAAGTAACTATAAACATCCAAATAAACAAACAAACAAAAATTAATGAGAGATTTACCACTTTCCCGGGATAATTCCACTGTAAATTAACCACCTCATTGTCAAAGACCACACAAGTTACTACGATCGTCTCGCCTGTTTTGTAGACAGTTTTCAGAGCTTCAATTTCAACAGGCAGCTGTGAAGTAGCTAAGAGTAAAGAGAGAGTGCAAATTTAGTTTAGAACAGTACTCGATGTTCACATTGTGTGATTTCACAGCAGAAGAATAATATGGAAAATTCAATGAAAGTACTACTGATTTACACTGATACAAATGCTGTATATTTAAAGCAATAAGTATAGAGGTATTGAGTTTAACCAAGTCAGTTACAAAATGATCCATGCCTAAAATTTCAGTTCCTATCTCAAATGCACTGCATTCAAAGGCAGGCAGTACAAAAGTGATTTCCCATTTGCAAATCGGTGACTATAGTTGAAAATCTTCCTCTTGTGGATAAAACCATGGCCTCAAAATATTTGAATCTTTTATTTTTTTCCTAACTATTCCAAATCCTACAGTTTGAAACTACTGGGAAATGTCAGGCTTATAAGTGATGTTTCAGCAAACTGGATGAAAACACATGGATTACAAAAGATTTCTGCAAACATCTGAGAGAGGAGGTAAAGTTCAAGACATCTTATTGCCATGAAAATTGTATGCAACTACTAAGTGAGCTAGGAACTAAGTGACTATCAATATAGCTGCAGCAGCAAGGAGTTCATCATCAGAGAAGTATCTGATATAACCCCATGATGACAGTGTTAATATAACTTATTACACGTATAGCTTATATATGAGAAAGGAACTGGCCTACACATTATTTCTCTGTTTGTTTGTTTGTTTGTTTTCCAAATGAAAATAAATAAATACCTCTTAAAATATAGACGAGGAACTCATCGGACTTGAACTCCATGCCTTTAACCGTTGTTTTGCATGTGTACGGTCCTGCAAGGAAGTTCCCTACAAAGCCTTGTTTGCTGTCATAGAAAGCATAGACAGGCTTGTCTAAACTGTTAACTAAAGTCACTTCAGCACTTGGGTCACTTGTCCGACATGGGATAACAGTGGGATCACCTTCTTCTACTAGGATGAACTGATCTTCTGGTAAGGAAGGTACAAAAGGCATGTCTGGGTCTGTAAGAAATAAAAAGTAAGTTTACATCACCTTGTTTTTTTGAAGTCCATGTAGAGGAAATGGATGTCAATTACTGTGTTCAGGACCTAACTGAAATTAGTACAGTAGAAATCTGTTTTGGTGTTGCTTATATGGCTAACGCCATTGAAGTCACAAATTCATCGAAAATACTTCAGGGTGCACCTCTTTGTGCATTTCTAACATATCTAACATTGCATTTATGAGACATAGTCAATTATGGTTGCAGCATGTGGTTTTCAGATGATGGTATTCAACCATAAAAAAGCAAACAAACACCTGGTAATTTTAGTTCTTTTAAAGTCAACAAAATACATGCCAGCTTTCCTATCCGGCTAGTCCAAAGACTAAGTTCAAAATATAATTGCATAACATATCAAACATAAAAAGCAGAGCCCTCAAATTATCTGCACTTGGCCATTCGGAATAAACAAATAATCCCCGCTAGCCTGAAGCTTCTGTGCAAAGCTTTATAATGAAATTTAATAAACAGCAATATAAATCCCTCCAACAATAGTATTTGTGCTGCACTGGCAGGCTCTTTGTAACAATAGTCCAAACACAGCCCTGTATCCCAAACACACTGCCAAATCCATGTATTCATTTTCCCGACTTAATTTGAAACAGAAACAAGATTCACCTAGTTTAGTTTTCTCAGTGCTTTTAGTGAAACTAGGATATTGTGTGAAGTCTCAAAGTAATCTTCCTTGGCCAAAGTGGGTTGCTGCCACCCATTGCCCTCCTAATTCGTTGCAGGAAAAACAATTGTAAAGACGGTTTATAGTGGAAACAGAATCATTCTCTGTAATTTGGAGGAAAGGAACGTTTCTGCATTTATGACATCTTCATGTTTGCTGAGTGGAAAAAATTACAGGGCGTTCCTGCCTTGCATATGTGGTAGACTGAAATCTACACGCTCTTCAAAATCAAACCAAAAGAACTCTTCTTGAGGAAATCTTCCATCTCTTGCCTCTGTATCCTTTTACTAGGTGAATTACAAGCCTACTTAACAACAGAATCTTTTGGCAATGTGGGTAGACCTGGTTGGAAATTGAAATGCATGTGCCAAGGCCTGAAACCTCTTACTACTTCAAAAATGAATACAAAGGTTTTAAGTTTATTGTGGGAAATGTAGAGAAAGTCTTGGAAGAATCACTGCATTCAGATCACACATCATGAACTGCAAAAACTTAATACCACCTCAAAACAGCCTCAGAAAAGCCTCATTATACTTCCCTGCCCTTTTCCCCTTCCACAATTCTCCTTGCAGTTTCAGGCATCATCTCCTCTAAAACTTAAATAAGTTTTGCAGGATTATCTACAATCCCTTCTTTTCCCCTTCATTTCCTGCTCAAACTATTTACTGCAAATATCATAGCTTGGACTCCCCTGGCCCTGCTCTTCTGCCACTCTTCAGCCTCAATTAAAGCAGCCACCTCAAAAGAGCTCTGCTTCTTTACGCTTCTTGGGCCCTGTGCATGTGTGAGCTTCTCCTTACTCTCAGATTAAGTGAAGAAGGTGAGATGGCCTTCCCCAGCTGCTTCAGTGACTGATTCAGTGTCTGGCATGACACTAGTTTGGCCAGCACACATCCTAGAACATCCACCAAAGTCACCAGGAAATGGACCAGTTATGCTGTATAACTCCAGACTCATCCTTCTTGAGAACTGAAGCTTCTACCAAACATGTAAAAAGCAGTATAAAGAAAGCAGAATGTGTCTATAGACTGAGAGATGCTGGTCTCAATTCACATGTTAGGGAGCAGCTCAGAGGTCATTTCCTTTCCCTCACTGGGCAAGCTGCCCCCAGCAATATGCTTCCCGCAGACACCTACAGGGCAGCCCTCCCACCCAACCTTGAGGAGGGCTATGGCACCCCCACTTACCAGGCACATAGATGTAGATGTCCTTCCCCTCAACTTCCCCATCCTCCACTTGCGTGTGGTTATAATAGCAAACATACATGCCCGTGTGAGCGGCTGAGGCATTTCCGACTTCGAGCACTGTCACGAAGAGGCCACTGTTGTTCTCCTCGTGTCTGATGTCTATCCTGTGGCTTCCCTCAGTCACCGGGTACTGCCAGCTCACTTCGCTGTCTCCAGAGCATTTGAGTGTGAAATTGGAATTCAGCTGTACAACCATCTCATTTCTGTCGGGAACAATAGTCGGCAGAGGAAGCTGGCAAAGTGTTAGGAGCGGTCCTGGAAAAAGAGACAAATAAAGAACACATGAGCACACAGCACATCCTCAGCGCAGGGATGGGAGAGGAGGCAGTATGGACCCAGATCAGGCACCTTTATGGCCATTTCAGACGTGCTGACACCCCAGGAAATTTGCTCTTGTTAAAAGCCAGAGCTGTTCCCAGCGGAGGGCAAATGGCCTCCCTTTGAAATGCTAAGCAAGGAGTGTTTGCTTGCAGCACTCTGTTTGGCAAATCCAGAGGTGAAAGACAGAGGGCGAGGTTAGAGAAGGCTCCCAATCCACACCTCGGCTTCCTGCCCAGCTGTAGGTGCTGCTTTTTTGGTTGGTGGGCACTGCAGGGCTGGGCTGTAGGGCTGCTCCGTGCAACATGGTCGGGAAGTCAGCGGTCAGACACCGCTCGCAATCGAAAGTCAGAAACTGCTTCCCAAAGCCAACACCTGTATTTTACATCTGGCACCTCTTTCTGCAGAGGGCCAGAGCAGGGGCTTGGATCCAAAGTTTGTGCATCGGGTCTACCTCTAGCCAAAGCGTACAGAGGGTTTACAGCCAAATAAAACTGTATTTCGCTGAACTAGATGTTGTAGATGGCACCGCTATTCAGATGCCACCTATGTTTATGTGATCAGATTTGCAAGCATAGGTAATTTGTAGGTGGGCTGGGGTAGGGCCAAGTCCCAGAAGGAAAATGAGAAGGTGCACCCCCACAGTTCCTGAAGGAAAAGAAAGGGGAATTCACCGGGGAAGCAGTGTGAAAGTGAGCTCTGCACAACAAACCAGCGCCGGGAGCCCAGACATTCTTTGAAACCAGTTTCCCACATCTGCACGTGTTATCTGAGCCTGCAGGGCCCGTTCTATATTTGGCAGCCCTGTGGCAAGCCTTGCCCTCCCCTTCCAGCACCATGCGTCCTGCAGATGTGGGCAGCTCTGTGGTGGGGACAGGGGTGCCGGGCCCACACAGGCAGCCTGGCCTGTGCAGAGGTGCTCCGGCATGGCAGGGCCGGCGGCTGGATCTCTGCCTGCTATTGGTCTACCAAGGGGAAGGGCAGAGAAATAGAAGCTGGAGGCAGCTGGCCAGCCATTTGGTGTGGGTTGGTGTAGATGCTGGAAAGGAAATTTAAACATGGATTTACTGAGGAGCGGTGATGGCTTAGAGGAGTGAGGAATATTACCTGTGAGAAAACATCCCAGGATCAGGAACGTCCCTGGGGGAGTACCCATAGCTAGCGGCAACTGAAACAGAAAGAAGGCAACAGGGAGCCAGTTAGTAGCTACAACGGCTTGTGGGATCCTTCACTGCTAAAGGCAGGCACGTCCCTGGGACCCCACTCACATGCCAGCTTGGTGTTGTGCATGGGGCTACATGGCGCTGGTGACATAGCCAAGGCACCATGACCGCTGCCATTCTGGCCCACCCCACTCCTGAATTCTGCAAGCAGAGCCCAAAGCTGGCACTTGCAACAAACAGCCTGCACACAGCCTGCTGCCTGCCATGGCATTTGGCATAGAGCCCAAATAAACACCCTGCCCTGATGCGGGGTTGAAGCTGGTGAGGGTACAAAGCTGTACGCTGTATGTGTCTGCCTTCTTTGCTACTTCCAGCTTTTTTTCTGGGGGAGGGGAGGAGAAAATGTATATTTAAAGCCTACTTTTCTTATAAATCTCCCAATTGTAAGTGATATTTTTGTCTTACCATTGTACACATGTATATATATAGCTTACTGAACACAATACAAGACAATAGTGTTTATTGCTTATTTACCAAGAATTGAGAGACACGCTATTTAAAACACATGCCAACATTTTCTGATGGAATAAATACCCGGCAGACTACAGGCCTGCACTGCCATCACGACAGTGTGAAAGAGCCACACATCATACATGATAATTTCAGCTTTCAAACAAATAGTCATAAAGCATCAGTTGAGAAGAAGCAACAAAGGCAACAAGCAACCGCTGTCATTTCTGTGCAGTCTGATTCTATTTCTACTCAGAGCCCTCCAGCAGACTGATGGATGGTTTGCAAAGAAGCAGCTCCATTGCTTCCATTGAGATCAATGGAGATTCTTGTCAATTTTAATAGTGAGTGGATTTGGCCCCAAATCCAATGTACGTTTAAAAAAGACTACGAGGAAGAACCCCTAACCTGAAATAGGAGTAAAATAAAGGATGATGTGGCAAAACAGAAACCACTTCTCAAAGGTTCCAGAGAATTTTAGTTCATCTTCTGCTATTCTGCTCCACAGTTCTGAGACAGGAAAGCACATAGGTGCATTCAGTCATTAAAGCGATGCCAGCACCATATGGGAGCAAAACGATTGCAGCGTGCCAAGGCGTGTTTCTGAACCAGCCCTTCTTTCCTCCTGCAATGTGTGGAGCAGGCGGCGCTCCTTTGCAAAGCACAAAGTATCTGACGCTCCAATCAAACTGAAAGGTCTCGGGAGCAGAATTAGAAGACCTACAAAATACCAGTCCCCCAAACACATCCAAACAACCTCAGAAATACAGCTGACAACATTCCAACAGAGACGAGCTGTTTTGCCCCCATTCTTCAATTAGCAACAGTTGCCATGTGTTTATGTATCTGTCTCCCGCTGATAGCAGATTCTCCGACATCAAAGAGGTTCCTTCGTTTCAGCCTCTTTACTCCTTTTTTATCACATCTATACCTTGCAATATTTTCTCTGATAAAGTAGCCCACTTAAATCCTTAAAGAATTCCCATCGTTGGCCTTACTGACCTGATTCCTAAGCTCCCAAGCAAGATCCACAAGACAATGTTACCCCACTATCTGCCAATTTTCCTTCTGCCCTTTCCATCTGAAATGAGCAGATCTCTCCCCAAGTTGTAGTGTTTTTCCAGGCTATTCAATGCAAGGGATGCAGTACAGGGAAAGAAGACTCAAAACTAACTCATCTTTGACACACAAACCTGCAGAAGCTCTGCCGAAGCAGATTTACACTCCTGTAAGGCTGTATGGGGGCTGCAGCTCTGTGATTAACCCAGTTTAAGCACAGGTGATGGCATTTCCAATGCATTACTTAGAATCTAAGGTCTTAGCTGGAGTGCCATAGCATTCAGTAAGAGCTGAGTGCCTCAGTCTACCCTGGCAGTTTAAAATAACACAAGAACGTACTGAATTTGCATTTCCCAGCAGGGTATTCTTTCTGAATCCCTAGTTTTGATCTTGCCCCAATGATCTGTTAATCTCATCAAAACCCATTGCAATATTTATTCACCTTGAAAGACAGAATAGCCTGCTAAGGACTCATCGTCATCCATACTCAACATCTATTTGACCTGGATTAAATTACCTTGTGCACCAGAGTCAGGCATGCCAAAATCACTGTTTAGCACAGGCACAATTAACACCTCTGTTTTTGGCAAAAGAGAGTTTCCTCATTCCCACTCCAGGCAGAGATGCTTAGTGTTGGTTGATTATTTACCAACACCTTTTTTACTTTTTCTGCACTTATTTGGCTTTTTTGCCTTCTTCATGGCAGGGAAACCCTTCTCGTCCCAAACTACCCACATCTCAGCCCCAAGTAAACGCACCAGGTTCCATTTCTAGCATCACCACATCAATCCGCAAGTTGCTGTCATCTTAGTGAAGCTACAGATTTATGGAAGTATTGCCAGTGCCCACGCAGTGTAAGTTTGAGCTAACTTTGATTCTGTGCATAGCTTGAAAATCACAGAATCACCAAGGTTGGAAAAGACCTACAAGTCCATCCAGTCCAACCATCCACCCATCATCAATAGCTCTCACTAAATCGTGTCCCTCAACACAACGTCCAAACATTCCTTGAACAGCTACAGGGTCAGTGATTCCACCACCTCCCTGGGCAGCCCATTCCACTGCCTGACCACTCTTTCAGAGAAGTAGTGTTTCCTAATGTCCAGCCTGAACCTTCCCTGGTGTAGCTTGAAGCCATTCCCTCTAGTCCTATCACAAGTTACAAGAGAAAAGAGGCCGACCCCCAGCTCACTACAACCTCCCTTCAGGAAGTTATAGAGAGCAATAAGGTCTCCCCTGAGCATCCTCTTCTCCAGACTGAACAATCCCAGCTCCTTCAGCCGCCCCTCATAATGTTAAAATAGAAAACATGGGAGCACACAGTGAAAGTGCAATGATGCCATGAGGGGTTTGCCATGTTCACAGGAGTGGAGGCTGATTGCCCAGGGTAAAGCAATCATCGCATCTGCCCTAATCACTGGGCTTCAGAAGGAACTAGCTGTAAAGCTGGTATCTCTGTTGTGTGCTTTAATGATAATAATAATTTAAAAGAAAAAAAAAGCCAGGAAAAGAACATCAGAAGAACTTTTATCAGCAAGGAGTCCATCTTCCCAATTCTCACTGCCAAATGCTGGCTTTCCGCCAGGAAGGATTTCATTGACTGCCAAGTAGAAGACAAAGTAAAATCAATATCCAGAAAGCTGATGGAAATATGTGTTTAAAAGATGACGATACTCGTAGGTGATTGTTCTGCATGACCTAGAGGGAAAGCATGACCGTGCAGTAAAAAGACCCGGCAGTATATGTATTTTTTATACGGCAGTAAATCAAACAAAGAGCTCATTCAGGACAGAAAGCCATCCCATCTACCAGGAGCCTGGAGACAACAAAACTCATTTCCTGTCCGCTACCGAATCGCCGCAGTTCATCCTTTTCGCCACACGATGGCAATGTTGATCCACGTTGATAAACCAAACCTCCCGTCCAAGAGACGGAGACGCTGGTCTCCAGCTCAGCAGCTGGAACCCAAACCAGGTCTCCTACATCAACTTACAATAAAATGTCTTATATGTTAATTTCATGCAAATTTGACGATTTCTCTTCTTTGGGGGATAGAAAAAAAGAAGTGTCTATTGCTTGTATTTACATAGATTATATGATGGTAAGTGAGTTGCGTATCTTGGCACGTAATGATGTGATTATCCTTGTTGTGAGATGGCCGGGTAATTTCAGGGGAGATTTTGTCTGAGTGGCAATCTGACCTTCTGGGAAATCTTTACAGCCCAAGAAAAGAGGAGAATGTTTCCTCCCTGTGGCATAAACCACTGGTTGAATGTAAATATCCAGTCGGGACCTCCTGAAACTTCTCTTGGTTTGCAGTTCCCAAGTTACAAACTCAGTTCTCTGTGAGAGCGGAGAAACCCTGCGGTGCAAACAGGAGGATCTGAAGGTTTCAATGGGGAAAGGCACAAACAATGCAGGAAAATTTCTTACTTGAAAAATCTGGCATAAATGTTCTTCTCAAGCAAGGTCCATTTCACAACCCTCTGCAAATATTTGCCTATAGTGTAGCCTGTACATCCCTTCTGAGCTACGTGGGAGCAACCACACATCAAGCTGAGCCCCTGTTGGGCTCCAACATCATCTTAGTGCTCTGCAGGATACCTAGAGAGGGGTGGCAACCTGTGAGCCTTCTGGTCAGCCCCAACCCTTCAGCCTAACCCATGGGGACAGAATCCACAGCACTAGGAAATGACAATGGAGAGCAACTCACAACATCTGAATTGGACTTTCTAGATAGTCCATCCAGCGGACGGACACAACAGGCACTTCCAAGGAATGCATCTCGCTCAGGTTTTCAGGTTCAGAAACTTCAGAGAACCCCTCAGATTCCAGTTTAGGTGCTCAGAAGCACCGCATGGAAAAGCCAATCAATTTCTGTCCACCACAGAAACCAGGAAGACTCACCATTGCAAGCTTTCCCCATGGGCATCCATGCAAAGCCTTACTGACAGCAAGAGATGAGTCAAGCAGGAGAGCAAGGCAAGAGGGAGAGACAGGACAGCTTGTTTACTTGCTTGTTCCTTTGAATTACCAGCAATTTTTGCCAGCACCAGAAAAACGACCTTTCAGAAACTATACCTTAGTCTTTAAAATGAGGGAAGCAAATACGTCCCCATGAAAATTGTAGAACTGATACAAAAGAATGATGCCATTTTGGCCATGACGACCTAAGGATACAAGTGAGGGGAGGTTTCTATAAGGTTTTCCATTTTGCCTGTTTTTAGACCAATTGGTACTACTGGAGGTAAGCAACAAGGTCTGAGCTGCACAAGCCTTTTTCTGCCTATGTAAACGGTGCTCAAATCCCAGCTTGATGCTGCGGCACCATGGAGATGTATTCGTTTAAAATATTTATTACTTTCTGCTTTCCTGAAATCTAATACCTGCCTATTCCTCTCACAGCCACATGAAGGTTTCCAATACACCAACAAATGGCAAAGATGGCCCCGGTGCAGCACCACGAACCTTCTGCCCGTGGTGCCTTGGAGCAGTACTGGGACAACGGGCTCATTCTGCAGCAGGGAAGCTCGCCTGCAGGCTGGGAGAGCAGCTTTGCTTGCGGACTCCTAAATCCCACTGCTTTGTGCAGCCTCGTTTTTTTCCAACGTTTTTTTTTTGCTCATGCATCGAGGTTGGCTGAACTGTTGTTTAGCCGAGGGCTCTGCAATGCTCTTTGTTAACTGGTAACTAAAACAGGAGATCTGGGTGATCTTGCTTTATCGCTGCTGGATCCAGAGTTAAAAAGCAGATCTCGGCAGTTGGGATTTCGATCCACCAATGAGAGAGGGACCATTGATGCTCTTCTATTTGTTTTGATCCCTTCTCTGGCCAAATCCAGGCCAGTGCTGGGCTCCACACCAGCACAGAGAGATGCTGAGGGTATCCTCCTTTTTCTGGGGTGCCGCACTCTGTCCCCACTCCCCTGAGCCGCATCAGACAAGGGAGCTGGAGGGAAAGGAGGCAACACCAGCTAGACGTGGAATAACCGACCGCCCACCGTCTCCCAATGGGGAGGCAGCGGGGACCCTCGGCCAGCCAGAACGGGGTGGGTTCATACTTTCCAACCCTCATTCTCGGGGCTTTCCTTCCCTCTGCCCTCAGGGAGCTCGAGTGGTCCCCGAGGGGGCGGGTAGTAGGGTGCCCCCGAGCTCCCCGAGCTTCCCTCTCTCTGCTGAAGCTGCTGCGGATCAAAAGCTGCCGGGACACCGAACGGACCTTGCAAATATGGTAACTCCCGGCCACTGCGCTGTTTGCGCAGGAAACAATAGGAAAGCCTTTGCCAAACCGAAGGGGGTTTTGTTGTTGTTGTTTTTGTTTTTTTTTTAAACACGAGGTATCTAGAAAATAAAGCAAAGCGGGACGGGAGGGTAAAGAGAGGGGCTAACAGAGTCGTGTTTTGCTGCCCCGACGTGCGCTGTGCTCCTTCTCCGGCGCGCTCCATCAGGAAAAGAGCTGACCCGCCGTGCCCCGGGAGACTGGCGTTGTGCCCCGGCCCGGAGAGACGCGCCCTCGGTCCCGGGACGGTTCCGCCTGTCCCCACCCGTCCCGAAGCGATGCTCGGGCCGTACAGCGGCGGGCTCCTGACGCCGGAGCGTTTGCAAGAATCGAGCCGAAAATGCCGTCGAGGGGCGATGGACGGGGGCTGGGGCAGAGGGAACCCCCCGCGGCGGGTGCTGCTGCAGCCTCTCTGGGTCTGTCGCTGCTCTCTCCAGTAAAAGCAGACCGAGTCCTGTTCTCTGGAACGGCTCCTGGGCTGCTGGGTATCCGTCCAAAAATGTTGAGCAACGCCGCAGCCAGCCAAAAAGCCATTTCCTACTCGCTCCCAGGACTTTTCCAGGGGACTCCAGCCTGGCAGCGGCTGGCAGCTCCGCAGCTCAGCGCTCCGAAAAATCCAAACGGTGACCGCAAAGACTTCGAACGCCCGGGCTGAGGGGCGGTGGGCTCAGGCCGTCCAGCGGGGCGGCGGCGGTTCCTTTGCGAGAGCGGAATGGAAGCTGGAAGGGCTCCAGGTACCCGTCCTGCCCGAATTCAGCATCTCCCTTTCCGCTGAGACGTGTAAAAAAGACGGGGCGCGCGGGGACGAGGATGGGGAGGATGGGGCAGCGCGCGTCCCGTCGGGGGAATCGGCTGCGGGATGAGGCGGGGGAGATCCGAGGTGGTGAAAAACAAAGGGTGGGGGAAGGGAGCGAGTGAAGGAAGCGAGGGCAGAGGTGCGGACGCGAGAAGCGGGAGAACTCTGGGCGCGCACCCGCCTCATTTCGGAGCGCGTCCCCCCGACCCCCCGAGGAGCGCACGGTCGCTGCCCACGGAGCCGCGGCTGCAGGAATGCGGCACGGTGGCCCCGCCGCGTGTCCCAATGTGTTTGTCATTAACGCTGCCCGCGCCTCTCCAGCTCCGCCGCAGCCGCCGCCGCGCCCCGACGGCCCGCGGTCCCGGAGCCGGCAGCGCCCGCAGCTCCACGGAAAGAGACCGGTTGAGCCGCGCTTGGGCAGAACGTCGGGGGAAAGCGAACCACCAACAAATAAATACGAGGGGACGGGGAAAAAAAGAGAGAGAGAAAGTGGGAAAAAAAAAATCAACCGGCGAAAGGAAAAAATAAAACAAAAGGTGGGAAAACTGCTCCTCACCTCTTACCTCCTCCTTTAGAACGCGCAGATCCCGTCCTGCAGATTGTAAAATATCCAAAATATGTCCAAGGCTTTTGTGACTCTCCCCGCTCAAGCGCGCTCCCTCCCGCTCGCCCTCCCTCCGGCTCCGACTGCAATGGTCTCACAACCCGCGTCCCGTAATTGATTCAATGTTATAGTCCATCCTTCCAAAACTAATCATTTGCTTTAAGTAAATAGCTGTCAGGAAATGAAGCCCCCTCCGGCCCCTTCACAATAAGAGCCGCCCCGGCTCGGCCCGCGCCCCCGGCCCCGAGGGCGGAGGCTCTTACGCAGGCAGGGGGACAGCCTCAGCCTCCAGCCTTCCCCGGCCTCGCAGGGGAGGGGGCGGCCGCCATATGGCAGAGGCGAGGGGGAGGGAGGGGAATGTGAGCGTTATGAGCTGCGCGGGGGAAAAAAAAAAAAAAGAAAGAAAGAAATCTATAAGAAAAAAAAAGAAAAAATAGTTCCATGTAAACTCCGAGTGCTCCCCATGTCATGAATGAGCCTTTCCTCCTCGCACCCTCCGGGACGGCGGGGCGGGCCCGGTGGCCGCGGGCACCGTGTTGAGGCTGCGGCCGGGTGGTTTGAGCTGGAAACGAATTGGCGGCTTCCTCGTGTCCTTTATAGGCGGCGGACAGGGGGTTCGGGACGGAGCGGGCGGACGGTGCGAGGCACGGGAGCAGGAGGCACTGACACGCGGGGGGCGAGACGGAGCCCTCGTGGGTGTGAGTGAGAGCAACAACGAGAGGTAACCGCCGGGAGCCGGCCGTCCCGAGCCCTGCTGTTCCGACGGGACCGGGGCAGTTCTCCTTTTCGTCTTTGGTTCGTTTCTCGCCAACAGAGCCCGTCCCGTCTGAGGCCGCTTTGATCCCCGCCGGGTATCGCAGAGCCGCTATCTGAGGGCGATAAGCGGGAGCCGCTCCTCCCGCGGGCACCGAGCGCGGCGATGCGGCGGCCGCGGGCAGAGGGCAGTGCTGCCCCGAGCACGGCGCGCCCTGGCCTCCCCGGGGACGGAGGGCGTCGGAGCTGAGCCCCGGGGCTTCGCCCGCCTCTTGCTCTCCGTCTGACACTTCTTTATCTCTTTTTTCCCGTTTAACATTAAACAAAATTTGGTCCTCTATTTCCAGCGACAGGATGCGGCGGGTTTTCTCCGTCCTATCCTAAGGCTCAACCTCCGAAGCGAAGATGCCCCGAATGTAGCGAGAGCAAAACCGAGGCCTCCATCCCCGACGTGTGCGCGGGGGCTGGGAATGAGCTCCCCGGGGTAGCTCAAGCGGTGCCGGCCTCGGGCACGCTCCGCTCCGGGGCTTCCCCGGTTTGGGGAGCTCACGTCCCCGCTATTGCTTCCACATGTTTCTGCAGGAAACCATCGGAGTCGGATCTGCGAGCGGCTTCTGCTCGGAATGCTAACAGGACACCGGAATGCTTGTGAATAAACAACGATGAGACTGAATCAAAAGCATAGGGGGAAAATAAGGAGAAAAACAAACCAATACACCCGGAGATTCTCTGCCTGGGGGCGAACACACGCAGCAGCCCGACCCTGGAATTTGAGGAGTAAAAATCCCATCTGTGGAGCCGAGGGCTTCGAGCACCGCGAGGATGCGGCCGTGGGCAGCGCCTGGGAGCTCCACGGAGACCCCGCGGCCGTGCGGGTGGGGCGATCCCCGATTGGAGCATCGCAGGGATCGAATGCGATGCGAAGGGCGCTGCTGGGAAAGGAGAGAGCAAAAGGAAGGGGAGAAGGCGCCTTCTGGTTGCAATTACCTGCCTCATTTGAATAATACCTTTGTCGTGATCTTTATCGAGCATTCGTTAACGGCTTCCATGTGGGATCTCACAAGAGCGAGAAAAGAAAAAGAAAAAAAAAAAAAAAAAAAGGAATTTGGGTCTGGCAAAGCGGCCCGTGGGGCCGGGCCAGCCGTACCCCTTCCCCCGACGGGGCTCCCCGACATCCACCACGGCAGCAAAAAGGGGCGAGGGCCCTGACCGCGGGAGGCACCCTCCGCCTTCCGCCTCGGTCCCGTCCGTCTGGCGGCGGTGCCTACGGGTTGGTCTCAGGCAGGAGGGCTATGGCATTATTTAACACAGACCCCCTGGGACGGCTCCCGAGCTCTTCCTCCCGCCCCGTGAGGCGCAGGGGGGTCCCGTCCAGGAGGCGCGGGGTTACCGAGAGGACAGGCTGGGGGCGGGGGGATTCTCAGCACGGCAGCTCCTTCTGCTCTCCCCTCCTCCCCCGACGTGTTGCCGCATCAGGCATCCCGGAGCGTGTGTTTATGTGGCAACAGATGGGAGCTGCACGCTCCGAACAGCACCGCGACGCCCGCTCTGAGGCCGCTGCCTCTGTCTGCGTCCTCAACCCGCACCCAGGGGCTCGCTCCGGCCTCGCAGCGCCGATGGGCCCCGACGGGGCGGCCGGCTCCAGCTCCGCCAGCTTTCCGAACAAAACATTCACCAAAGCGAGAACCGCAGTGCTGCGTAGGGCAGCTCCAACCTGGCGCAGAGAGCCGTCAAACCTCCAGAGAGGGAGAAAGCCGAGCGGCCTCTCCTCGCTTGTCACTACCAATCCGTGCTCACGTCTATCATGGAGGGAAGAGAACGCAGCCTCCAGGGCCGCCTGGGACAAACGGGAGCAAGAGTGTGCCGGGCCCACCGGGGATGTTCGGTCCACGGGAGCTTATGGGGAGGTTATTTTTCCTCTCTTTCCACGGCTCTCCCATTCTGTTTGTTCGAACATCATCTGGATCTGCTATGCAGAGATCCGGTATCTCCAGGCGGACAGGAGCCAGAAAAAAAAGGAGCTAAAGGCAGCTCCCCGGCCCCAACCTCCCCTCCCCACCTTTGTTTTGATTCACCCCATGGTGTTTAAGGTAGTTCCCTGCGCCCACCGTGCTCCCACTAAGGCCACTGCTGCCGCGACATCGAGTTGTTTTGCTTTCAGTGTTACATTTGGCTCTTGACATTAGAAGTTGCCAAAACAGCCGGGAAGGTTTTATTCGTTGTGGTTGGGGGGGGAGAGGGGAGGAAGAGAGAGAGAGAAAAAAAAAAGAAGAAACAGGCTTTGTTTTTCCTTCTGCTCTCACCCTGGCGTTCAGGATGGGGCAGAATAAACAGGCTGCTCTATTCCCAGCCCGGCTCAGTGCGAGGCAATGCGGCCGAGAGGCGCAGCAGGACACTAGGGGGCACCGCAGCCCGCGAGAGGAGCGGCCCGGCCCGGCCGGGAGAGCGGGCACCGGCGGAGCAACCTCGGGCAGCCTTAGGGAGGGGGCAGCGCTGGGTGCGCGCCTATGCCTCGCAGCTGGGGGTGATTATCTCCTCTCTTAAACAGCACCCGCTTAGGCGGGGTTTAGCGTGTTCGTGTTTGGTACGTGCTTGGTTTTGCTGGTCTTAGTTACGCGATCAGCTGCATCCCTGCGGGTCCGGCTCCGCGCAGCCCCCAAGCTGCCTGAATGCGGCGAGCAAAGTCACGAGAGCACTCTCGGCCCCGCCACAAATAGGATGTTTCCCTCCGAAATCAAAGGACCCTCTCTGCTGATTCAGCCCAGGTTTGGTTTCGATCCATAGGTTCCCAGACCGTTATTTTTGCCTTTGTTCTTTGGAGCTGTAGCAATTAAAGGTTTGCAGTAGGACGCAGGCACGGTCGAGCCAGGCTGCTCTGTTTCTGTGTCTGGTTCCTATTGGTGTGGGCTTTACGCTTCTGGGCTGCTGTGCTCGGGACCTTCAAGTGTGTCCAGAGGAGCTGCCCGGGGCACTGCTGTTCTTACACTGGGCACAGCCAGCCTGGGTTGGGCCCTTGGACGTGCCGGGACTGCTCGTGTCTCCCACGTGTCTCTTGCATAGGCAAGGAAGGACCGAGGCAACTGAGCACCGTTATGTGCCTGGCTCTGGAGGGCACCATTCCACGGTAACTCTCCCTTTGCTACACATCTCTTTGGAACAATCTGCTGTAGAATAACTGAAGCTAAAGCCACGGTTTCTGAGTAGCAAGTGAGTTTCAGAAAGGATCTTTCTCTTACACGGACGTTTTCTGCTCTCAAATATTATGGCAAACAAAGCCTTGTCTTTCCTTTTATGTGACATGGAGAAATTCTGAGTATGAATGTCACCCCTCCTGTGGATGAAGAGGAGGGAAATCCCTCAGTGCCTCCTAAGAGCCTGCTAAACTGGGGTTCCTAAGCTGCAAGTTTCACCTAGTGCTCTTCAAATATAGTTCAGCCATTTGGAATCGGAATAATAAACATCTGTGCTGAAACACGCAGCAAAAGCTCCAGACTGAGAAATGAATTGAGCTGCTCCTTTGCTGCAGCATTGAGGCTGTGCTGGAGGTGCGTCAGCAGGAGCTGCCATTCTCGCAGTGCTGCGCTTTTCCTGCTCTCAGACGTGACACTGAGGATTCTTATAACCCTGATCTGAGACAAAGGAAATCAAGAATTTCTATCAAGAGCAGTTCCAATAGGTGCTCAGAGGCTTCCTTTAGGTAGGAGGGACTGACGCTCTGAAAAGTAGAGGAAAATCCTTTCTCCCTCTTTACTGTCACTTCGATAAATGAGTAATGAGGCTTTTCCTTTTGTCCGAGGTCAACAGGTTTTAGCCTGTCCCTCATCTCATTCTCCGGGGAGTACTTGCCGCTCCAGTTACGTGTTTATTTGCCTGTCCATTGTCGAGAGTCCTTTAGGGCGCTTAGTTGTTTGCACTTCACTTGAGTGGAGCAGTTGCAGAGGGAGAAATGAGAAAGTGAGATGAGGAAATGGCAGGGACAGCCCCGCTCCCCCCAGCCACAGAAGGGAAGCGATAGCTAAGGGGAGACTCGAGAATAAGGCAATGGGAGCGTCTAGGTAGGCTTTGACACTCAAACTGGTGGCTGTTCTGGTCGTATATCTCTGTTTTTAGTCTCAAATATCTTTTGGAAACAAACAAGAAGTGTCTAATGGGGAAACTGGGACAGATTCTGCATTGTGTAAATCTGGTGTAACTCCAACTTCAAGGGAAATATTCCAGATTGAATCTGGTATAATTAAGATTAAAAATTGGCTCTGGAAATCTTTTCTTTGGCAATAAAGTTAGAGAAGTACTGTGAAAAAAAATAATTCAAACCAGAACATTGTTTCAGTGCTCTTTTAAATAACATTCGCTATAGGCTCTTTGAAGGCATTTGCTCTCCATGACAGCAGTACTTTAAAACTTTCACTTTGGTTCCACAATCTGGGTTAACCCTTGAAAACCAAGAGTGGCTAAAATAGCTAAAATGCCTTATGTGCACCGACATCATTTTGCAGGACTTTCTCCAAATTAATTAAAAGAAATCAGTGGAAGTGCTACAATTGCTGCCACGGCAAACCTCTCTGCAAGGATAAAGCTACACATATCACTATCATACCCAAAGCAATTCGGGCATTGCGATCGTTCTAAATTTATACTTACTTGTCAACGGGGTTTGTTTTTGTTTTTCTTTCATGGTGAAGACTTTATCTGAATGTTAAACTCCCCACTGAGGAGGAGCGACTTCCAGAAGGCAGTTGTTGAGTATTTCTGGGAAGCAAACTCTGAATGGAGTCCCTAAAGGAATGCTGAAAAACTGAAGACCCATAAGTTACTGAGCATTTTTCTAGCATCATAAACCAGATGGCAAGATGTCCTTTAGCAGTCATTGCATCCAATGCTACCTCATTTATTAGGCCTGTGTCCCCAGACAAAATGACTTCACTGTCATTTTATTGCAGTTCCTGAGAAGGTGCTGCTGTTTTGTGTAGCTGGATGAGTGTCCCAGGTCTGTCATTAATTCCAATCAAAGTTTTGATTCTTTTTTTTTTTTTTAGTGGACCTGGATATTCAACATAGATTATTAAGAACATTCTTTAAGGTGTGGAAGAAAAGAGGGAAAAAATGCATCAGCTGAGCCTGTCTTGGGTTCCTTATGGCATACACGGTGTGGTGTTTTTTTGCTTTTTAAGTCAGATGGAGAAGTAGGAGTCATTAAATCTTATTTATTTCAAAAGCACAGGAACATGGAGGCTTGTCCACTGTGTTCTGGCCAGAGAACTTCTCTGTGAATACTTGAGCTGGGACACTGGGATGACGTTGGTTCCATGGTGGCAACTATGTTGAAAGATAGTGTTTTGTAGCTGAGAATTTGCTCTGTCAAATAGTGTTATTGTGCTCTTTGTGTTTGTTGTAGTTTCCACTGAAATAAATAGGAGGTGTTACTTTTGAAATGACATACATGCAATTTATAAATCAGAGCAACGTTCTTTTCTGGTTCTCCTTGTCAGCCAAGGGCACTGCAGAAAAAGAGTAGGGTAGGAATGGGTCACTTCAGCCCTATTTTCTATTTTTACAGTCAAAGGGAATAGAAACGTGTTCTCCTCAGTGTCAAGAGAATTCAGAATTTCCATTTCTTCTCTTTTTGTGACGAGAGAAAACATTTGTGGTGCCAAAGTAAATCCAAATAAATTCTTGCAATTCCTATCCATCACCAAACCTGTGTTTCCTCTTCTCAGCTATTTTTCTCTTCGTTTGTGTTATATTTCTATCACAAAAACTGTTTATTAAATCCATACCTCTACCAAACTTTGTAGGGAACATCTCATTAAGAAGGCAGCTTGTAGAATCACGGGAGATCCAAATGAATCTACGATGCCTGCAAGATTATTCCTTTCCAAAGCAGTAGGATTTAGTCAACATGACAACAGGAAGGCTTTGAGGAAATGCTTTCCTCCAGAACATCAGCAGCTGTGCAGCTGGGGGCCACTTGGATCAGTGCTGGAAAGCATGGCCATGTCCTCCACCATGGATGGGAAGTCAGCAGCATGTGGCCCTGCTCATAGCAGGATAAAATACATGAGTGGTGAGACAGATCGGGTGGACGGGAGCCATTGTAAATAGCTAAGGAGTTGAGTGCCTTTTATTTTCTGGGAGACAAATGGCCTCACAGCCCACTTAGCACCTGCCGGTGCCCCTGCTGCCCTCTGCCCTGTGGGGCTACTCACTCCAGTGGCTTCTGAAGCTCTCCCGGCTTAAAATGCCTTCTCCGTATGTCAGCCTTTTTCATTGCTGCCT
Organism: Coturnix japonica; assembly: GCF_054131305.1. Classification (NCBI taxonomy): domain Eukaryota; kingdom Metazoa; phylum Chordata; class Aves; order Galliformes; family Phasianidae; genus Coturnix; species Coturnix japonica. The sequence goes on from NC_140666.1 coordinate 67,509,410, forward strand.
GTCCCAATATTGACTTAGGGAAGGAGGAGAGCTAGAAGCAGTCAGCCCTATGCTGCCTACAGACCTTCTTCCTCACTTTGCTTTAGGCCCCAAACCACAAACATTGGCTTAAACTCCATTAGCATCTGAATGGTGGTAGGGTTGCAAGGAGCCAAGAGGTGTAAGTGTAAGATTAAGTGTGTACATACACTTACTCGTGTCAGTGTGGCCCCTCAATTATTTGGAGTTGGAGAAAAGTGAGATCACAGCTGAGAATGTTTGCCTCTCATCTCAGCAGTGGGGATTACTTGTCATTAAAGAAGTAACAAAGCTGCCTTCTAAAATGTGTTTTGGATCCCGTAAGGAGACCACTAGAGTCTGAGCAAAGCCCAGTGCCATAGATAGGTTGTTTCATGTCTTCACTCTGCCTCGAGTGCTGCCCTGTGCTGCTTTGCCCAGCACAGGGATCCCAGGGTGCCTGGCTGTGAGGAGGCCATGGGGCTGGCAGCCAGGGGGCTTATGGCTATAGGGAGGGCAATAAGCTCCATTGGGCCACCAGGGAGAGTGGGCTTCCCAGCTGAAATCACTCAAACACGTGGTCCTGCATGGAAAAACAACCTTACTCCAGCCTCTGGGAATGCAGCTCTGCCATGGTTTGTAAGAGTGTCCCAGAATATCTCTGCACTGCACAAAGACAGCCAGACTCTGAGAGAGATGCCTTCAAGGCAGGATTAAAACCAACTGCTGGATTCCCACCCAGAAGCAAAAATAAAGCAGCAGAGGCTGAACGTGGCCCTGCAGGCTGCCTGGGCTCCACTTTGCCTCAGCCTGCAGCATTTCCAGTTGCTGTGGCAGCGTGGAGGTGCTGCAAAAACAGCCCCAAATGGGCCACATCAAGGTGTCCTCCATAGCAATGCTTTTCTAGAGCTTCACAAAAGCTGAAGCACGCCAGGAGTGACTGCTTTGACCTTGATTTGATTCTGAGAGCAGGTGGTTGAGCCAAGAGCATATTGGCTTTATGGCTTACTTTGGCAGGCAGACAGCACTAAGAGAGATCTGATGTCACCCTGACGTCAGAGTTTGAATGCAATGTATATGGGTATGTCAATATAATGAGCAACAGAAGCTCTAAAATGGCCAAGAATGCTTTGTTTCTTTCTAACATAATTTGCTGAAGTGGGACTGAGTGTCCTCTACATGGGTAAGTGAGGGGGGATGTGCTAGTGATGAAATGGAATCATCTCTCTCCCTTTTTGCTGTGCTTGCTACTGTTTAAAGCTTTGCCTGCTTCCAGAACTTGGCAGGATGTCCACAGTGCCAAAGATGTCCTGTCACCAGAGAGGCATCTCCAGAGGCCAGCTCTGTTGGGGAGATCTGGGCTCAGTCTGGTCTCCTGACTTACATGGATGCCTGGAATCTGGATAGGAACACAGTTTGAGAGATGCCCCATGCTGGGGATACAGGCAGAGCTTGTATTCACGCACTCTTTACAGTGGTGGTAATTGGTCTCCAGGCTTACTGTATTTGTGTTCTCAGTCCTCAAACTTTTTGGACGGATGGAAAGCACTTTTGCTGACAATTAGAGCAGATTGTTAACATTAGGAGGATGAGTTTGTCAGGGCAGAGAAAATCCAGGGTAGAAGGAAAAGCTAATCACGTTGAGAAAGTATAGGCAGAGGTTTGTGTCCTCTCACTGAGATTTAAGTTAACCGTGCACTCAGAAGTTCTCCAGAACAGCTGCAGAGGTGCAGGTTTAAACTACTTACCTTTAGTGGAAAACCATTGGGTTGTCTTAGAGTCTCAGTTCAGGCTACTGGATTAGGCTGAATGAATGAATCACAGAATTGCAAGAGTTGGAAGGGACCTCATGGGATCATCAAATTCAACACCCCACTAAAGCCAGTTCCCTACAATAGGCTGCACAGGTAGACATGTAGATGGGTCTTGAATATCTCTGCAGACAAGACTCCACAACCTCTCTGGCCAATCTGTTCCAATGCTCTGTCACCCTTATTAGAAAGAAGTTCTTTCATGTGTCAGAATGGAACTTCCTATGTTCAAGCTTTAGGCCATTACTCCTTGTCCTATTGCTACACACCACTGAGGAGAGCCTCATCCATTTGCATCCCATCTCCCTTTAGATATCTAAACATGGATATTTGTAAACATTAATCAGATGAATGAAATAAGTCAGCTGGTGTTTGGTGCTAGCTGTATTTGGAAAGAAGGCCAAAGGCTTCACAGTGCAGTGAATTTATTGATGGAAAGGAAGGGGAACTGTTGAAATCCTTAAAGTTACAGCACCATGTTAGCATGGAGATAAGGGGATCAAGAAGATGGAGATGTTTTCCTTGAGGTCATGGTGATCAGCCTCCATGTTTTTCACATTTGAAAAACTGAAGTAGTGAAATGTATAATCTTTAAGGACATTGTGCACAACAAGCTGTTATCTACGGGGGTCTGCTAGATGTCTCTGAGAAAAATCCATGTCCAAAAGGTGGGGCTTAAAGAGAAGTTACTGTTGTTTTCACTTCACTCATTTGGTCTATGTTAAGAATACCACCGACAAGGCTTTGCTTTGGAAACACACAGAAAACGGAGCCAACTTTCCACTTCCAGCATCTCCTATTCACAAGGAATGTGCAGAAAACCTTGATATGATGCAAATTACAATGGTTATGTCTTTGCCAGCCCTAAATTCCAGGATGTGAAGCACACCGTCCTCATCTGCCATTCCGGCAACATTTGCTTTTGCTCTAGCCTGAATAACAGACTGTTTCCTTCATCTCTAGGAGCCGACCGCCCGCTCAGATCCTTGCCCTTTCACAGCTGAACAGAGTGTTCTCTCCAGGCATTTTGTATGCTCTTGTGTGTCGTTCAAACCTCTGCCCATGGAGACATAAAGGTGCCTCTTGAAGGAAAGCATCTGGATCCCATGGCACAGGCTGGTGGCACAACATCTGCACAGGGTCATCTCCATTGGGAACAGGAAATCCTGTTGAAACTCATGCCAACAGTCTGGGTTACAATCCTGCAGGACAGTGGGCTTATAAAGAAGATTCAGAGCTTTGTGAAATCCTTCCATGGTGCTATCAATTATTGCTTTGTTCATACCTCGTGATATCATCTTCTGCAGCACAACTTTCAATGCACAGGCATTGGGCATCACACCCCTCTAGTGTGCATCCTCCTGGAAACATGTAGAAGCTCTCTTGTCTGGAGCAGATGTCTCCTGTGTAGATCTGTGTGCTCTGTGACACAATGGATGCCTCTCCTTTAAATCCTGCTATGTCCAGCACTCCTGTAGGGGAGGTAATGTTAATAACCCGCTCCATCTACAGAGACAGAGCAGCTTTATGCCATATCCCCAGCACTGGGCAGTGGTATGAAGTTCCCATGCCCTGACATGGGCTGAACAACGCATTCAGTGAGTTGGTCCATTTTGATGTTTCCTCCTGCTCAACACATGTGGGTGTTGCAGAGGAGGGACTGGCCGGGCAGAATAATGGGGGATGATGCTGTCCCAGCATGCAGCACCAGCAACATCTGATGCTCTTCAAAGAGGTTATAGGCTGCATCTGGTCGAGATGCTGTCATGTGGAGGAAGGATGTGAATTGAAGGACTTGTGTAGTAGCCAGGCAGCCATTAAAGTGTAGAGATTCTGATCCAAAGGAAAATAAGGTCAACTGAAACCTCACATTTGATGGGATTCCCATGCCTGCTGTATGCTACCCGTGCTGCTTTCTCCTTGTGTCACCAAATTCTGCTGATAGTGATATACCAGAGGTGCAGGACTGTAGCATAACAAGGAGTAAAGCATGCTGAAGTCTGTGGGGTTCCTCCTAGTTTCTACTGATGCCTGATTTAAAAGAAAAACATTTTAAAAAGCTGTAATACACTATAATACCAAATAATTTACTAAATGTTTTCTGAAGTTGCTGAGATATTTAAGTAGTGAACAATGAAGAACAGTACTCAGAGGTAGTGTAGCAGCTTTTAATCTTGAAAAAATAATTAGACACAAAGCATATCTCAGCACATAAGAATTAATCAAGGATGTTTTAAGTGTTTTGTCCAGAACTGTACCTAGTATAAAAAAGCCTTTCTGCTTGGCCATGCCGCCTGAGGCTGGGTTAACATCCATGTTCCCAGACACTCTACAAGGTGAGTAGAGAACTTCAGAGCAGAGCATGCATGCACACATCACCTGATGTTAAAGGCTCCCTTTCTGCACAGTTGTGGGAGGAACTGGGGCAGTGAGTGCAGCTCGGCAGCAGGCCCCCATCCAACATCCCTCTGTGGCTAAATGCTGCGAAATCACTGCTCATGTTGGGCCCCTTGGAGCTGCTCACAGAAATGGAAAATCTTCAACTATCCAAAACAGATCACTCCTGGAAATGTTAAAAAGGCCTTAGTGGAAATTTTAAGTTTTCTCCAAGAATTTATTTATTTGGGGGGTGTCAAAAATGTGAAGATTCAAATCCTTAAAATAGAAAAAACTATTTAAAACACCCTCATCTTCTGCAATTCTTAATGAGCAAAGAGAAAAAGAAGAAAGGAGAATGGTAGAAGTCTCTTTAAAGGTTGCCTGTCTCACTAGCACCAGCTCTGTGCTTGAGCTGTCCCTATTTACTCCTTTATGCAATGATGCAGCCTGCTGGCTTGCCATCAAGCTGTTGCAACAGCCGCCTCCTGTCATGCTCCCTCTGCCTGTCTTCCATTAGGCTGAAGCATGTTCCCACTTACTGGAATGGGAACAGAGGGAAATGAGGTCCAGAGAAAGTGCCAAGTCTTCAAGCTGTTCTGGGGACACAGGTGGGCCAGATGCTGGATGCTACACTGAAACAGGTGTTCACATCTGAGACTGCAGGAGATGGGTTTGGTCAATGTATGGGTCCAAAACTTCTCTAAGCAGTTTTGAAAACAGAGAATGGTGAAATGCAGGAACAGGTCTAAAGAAAAACGTGCAGCTCCTTTCCTGTTCCTCCCTCCTCTGTCACCTCATCTGGTTAAAGCCGAGGTGTAGGAGAAGAGCTCAACAGGTGGGGACTAATCCTAAGTGATCCTAAAGATATCAAAAGAGAGGAAACTTTGGTAAAATAAAAATGAACAACAACAACAAAGTACCTTAATTTCCTTACAATACTGAGAAGCCTGCAGCGTGCTGTCTCAAGAAAATGAGATATGCAGTATTTCCAGTACATCAGATAACAGTCATACAAGAAAAACTTAGAAGAATGTGACTATACCAGAAACTTAGGTTGATTTTCATTTTACTTGACAGCCACTTTGAACAGAAATCAGCATTTTGGAAAGATCTTTCATTTCTTATGCTTGTATCAAAGAGATTTTGAGTTGCAGAGGTTAGTGAAGGGTGCGGGTGTGGTGCTACAGATCAAAAAGTTATATCACAGCATCAGATTTGCTTCATTACAAACTTTAATCACTATCAGCTTGTTACGATTCCTATCACAGAAAAACTTTAAAAAGAAAACCAAGTCCCAACAGCACAGTTCTGAAACATCATCTCCGGGATTTATTTTGAAATCTCTTTGAAATATTTTTGTCACACTGTTTGCTTTCACATGTTTGTTTTCCTATTCAGTGAGCTTTATATTTTAATAAGGGTCATACAAAAAATCCAAATAGTAACCTCAGAGAAAAAAAGAAGCATGTACTCAGTCTGTGTATTGTACTATACATTACCCGCCCCTTTGATGATGACACATTTTGCAGTAACAGGTATAATTTCCAGTTGGCAATGTAACCTTAGGCTTTGATTTTGAGAATTGAATTAACATGACCTGCCAGATTTCCATGAACTAGAGATGTTGTGTAATGCTTCTGCACTGCCATCCCTTAGCATGGATCTTTTTCAGAACAGAAGAGCATCACGGCATTTCTGGGGCAATGAAGGTAACTTCACAAGGCATCTCTTCTAGAGAAAGATTACCATCACCCATACTTTTTTCAGCAACTTTCTTAATTTCTCAAGGTTTTCAATTAGATTTGTCCTGCATTGATTCGTTTGCTTCCAACAATTGCTTATTTACCACTAATATTTTGTCATTTATTTTTTACCACAGCAAGGTACCAAGGCTGGAGCTCTGTACTGATGGGTGCTTTGCATACCCACATCACACACAGATGGATGGATTGTTTGATAGATAGATGGATATATGGATAGATAGAGCCTGTCCCAGAGACTGCAGACACATGCTCCCCTTGCTCCTGTCTCAGCCCTCAGTCCTAGAAGAATTGAGTAGAGTTCAGATCTGGTTCAGTCACCGTGCAGAGATGAAGCTGCTCCAGCCCTTGTTTTGGATAAGGATTGAGTGCTACTGGACAGAGATACTCTGGAGAAATGATTACTGCTGAGAGCAATGCTGTTACCAGCAAGGTTGGAGAGGCTCAATACGAAGTCAAAACTGAAAAAATAAAGCGTTAGGGATGCCACTAAAGAGAAGCATAAATCACAGCAGGCAATAAATAAGGAAACTAATAGGAAGGTTCATTATAAATTTTATAAAGTACAGTGTTTTTAAAACAGCAAGAGATTCTTCACCTCTATCAGAAAGAGCGTCTCACTGAAAGATCTAAGGGCCCACTGGATCATGAGGAATAGAGGGGAATATTCAAAACAAATAAATTGCTGAGAAACTAAATAGTTTCCCTTCATCCACGTCCATCATCAGAAATGTGAAAATATGCCTGCCCTGAACTTGCTTACTTCCTTTAAGAAATATGAGATCTTCTTGAAGATGAAAATGTCAGAGGAAATCAGAGTTTACAGGCAATTAAGTTAACAGTTCCAGACGTTTCCTATCTAAATGCTGTGACTAAATTCAGTATTGGGGGAGCTGAGAAGCCAGCAACAACACACAGTCCCAAAAGTCTCTCAAAGACTTGAGCAAAACAAACATGTATTGACACTAAGCTGGGAAGCATCACTGATTGATAGGCAGGAGGACTGGGACAGCAGCAAAAAGAGGAACTTAAGGACAGGAGTTAGAGAAATTAGATCAAATCCATGATAAGAAAGTGCAAGGTCACATCACAGTGGACTGTTAAAAGATTTTGCTGTGGAAAAAGAGATACTGTGGGTTCACGGCATAACTTGGAGCTCCTAGATATGTGAAGGCAAGGAGAGAAGGCAAACAGATAACAGGATTTCTCTGAACAGGAATTTACAGCACAGAAAGGGAAGAATAAAAGTCATTGTGCAGAGAGAAAGTGATCTCTTCATCCTGATGTTTAACTGTCCTAAATAAAGGGAAAGCAGCAGTGGTGCTGCTGGTTCATCAGCTGGCTTGTTGAAGTTCAGCATTCATTCAGGATTTCTTCTGAAATTTCTGTTTACTGAATAGGTTATCAGAAAGTCTGGAGGAGGAGGCAAAAAAAAGGACAGGGTTGGAACCAAGGCTGCAACCTGGTAACTCCACAGTGAGCTGGCACGCTTCTCTGAGAGTAGCTCAGTGGTGTCAGGGTATCAGCTTGTGAATCCTCCCTTCTCACCACACAGCCTTTCAGAAGTTGGCTGGAGATGACAGTGTATCACAAAATACTTTGGCTGTGCGCTGAATTGCCTTATTGCACTGCCAGGAGTAAAGGGAAGATATTAAAGCAGGCATAGCTGGAAGCTGTATTCTGGGAGAGATCTGGACCTCGTGTTGTTTATATCTGTAAAGTGATTAACCTCTGCACTCTTCTTTCAACACATCAGCTCTGTTTCATTCTAAAAATAATACAGTGAAACTACATCTGTGGATATTTCATAGGTAACTGTGTATGTAGCTGCCATCCTTACTTGCTCTCATGGCTTTCTTGCTCTTCAGCACCCACATCTACATTTCTCTAAATAGCGTATCCAGGGGCTGGTACTGCGCCAGTCTCCTCTCACTCACGTGTACTTATTGCCTCTTGGTTTGCTGAGACACAAACCCAAATTCCCCTGAGGTGCTGGTAAATATTTCCCTGTATTTGCTCAGACTCCCAGAGCAAATGCCACCCCCTCTCTCTGCATTTACTTTCTTGTCTCTCCAATCTCCTCTTTCTCTGCCACATCCAGAAATCAAAATGTTTTGCCTTGGCCCAGATTTTCTACTTTCCACTGTTATTTTTCTAATGCTGCAATGGTAGTGTCCACTTTTCTTTGCTCTAGCAATCAGGTAGCTAAGTTTCTGTAAAGCTTTGCTGCCTGCAGAGGGGTGCAGGTTGACATCTGTGGGTGACTCTCCCCCCACAGGTGGCTCATGGAGGCTCATGTGCTTTGAAGTTGAAAGATAATATTCTCATTTCCAACCTCACAGTTCTGTGAGGGTTAAAAAGTAATTTATGTCAACTGTGCCCTCAGTCTGCATCGCACGGCTCCACTGACACCTCCCAAAGTCCATTAGAAAAGTACACTGACTGGCTGCATCAATTTAAAGTGTTACATGTTTCCTGTGGAGTGACAAATTCTAGTGTGGACCAATGGAAAATGAGGTCTCTGTATCAGCACACATGGAAGCGGGAGAGAATTAGAGCCTTTCAATAATCAAAAATGTATAAAGTTGAGGCTCAATTCAAAGCCTGAATCAGAACCCATTGAATCATCTGGAACACTTCCAAAGGCTTCAGTCAGTTTTGGGCCAGTTCCAGGCTGTAGAAAATAAAAAGGTGAAATTCAGCATCCAGAGATATATGGGAGCACACTTCGGATGAAGTAATGATTTCATTTCAGATTTCTGCTCTGTACACCTTGTCAGCTCTGAGGCTTTTTAGCCTCTTAAAAACAGTTCTAGCACAAGAGGTGTGAAGAAAACAAAGTAGATGCATACACTGAGGGGTGATACAGGTCTCCCAGGGGCACTGCTGCCTGCATGCTGTTCTTCAGCTGCATGGCACTGTGCCCAGGCTAATAAGACCTGCTGAGCAGCAGAGCTTGTTAGCATCAGAGCAGCTTGGCCTTTATGGTTTCTCATCTTTTATGTTCCCATTTCCATGCAAAGACCCCACCCGTTTCTGTCCTATCTGCTGAACTGTTTGTAGGGTTCTGATGTTTCCCACAAAATAGGTCAGCTTAGCAAAATTCTGTTCTTTGAAGTGATTAAGTTAACCTGGTCCACCTCTTCTGACTATGTAAAGTGAAGTAGGAGCAGCTCTAAGTACGGATACAAGCACTGCACCAAATCTTGAGTATCTTGTTCTAGCACATTGTTGCAGCTCTCTCTAACTCAGACATGCTTTGAGTTACGTGGACACAGTTTGATGGGCACGGTGGTGGTGGGCTGACAGTTGGATTAGATGATCACAGGAAAGTTTTCCAACCTTACTGATTCTATGATTCTATGAAACTTTCAGGCAGAGGCACTACTCTCCTGCTCTGGAGAGGACTGCAGTTCAGGCTGACATCAGGAATCTGAGATTCATCCTGAAATAAATAAGCAGGTATTAAGTGCAAATGAGACAAAGAAAAATGGAAGAAACCTTTACTGTCTTCTTTTGTTATTCATTAACTTTTACAGAAGAGGTAGCAAACATAGAAGAAGAGTCAATTGTTCCACCTGTTTCTGGCTTTAAAATTAGAAGTTTCCTTCATCATGAGCACAGACAACAACACATTTTTCCAGACTACAGTTTATCATTCCCTCTCAAGACAGCTGATTATGCAAAAATAAAGGCTATGACTGCATCATTTCTAGTGTTGTGCTTTCACAATATTAAAAGACAGCCATGGCAATTTCACCAAAAGATGTGATGTGTGATATTTTCCCATCGTGCATTAAAAATGCCTTTAAAGTGAAGAGAATCAGCACAATTTTCCAAATTATGCCAGAAATAGACTATAACTCTTCAGTACTCTGGAGGAATGGAAATAACAGTTGGCCTTTTTACTGCAGAAAGCACTATTACTCCAATAATGAATCATTTGAAACATTCACACGGCCTATTATAACAGTATTTTAAATCAAACTGTAAGGGAGTTAACCCCATAAATCTGAAAATGGGGTAAGCCCTATGGGAACTACATTGATGTCTTGATAGGCCGGATTCTGCACCACTGAAATCAAGGAATAGTTTTACTTTCCTGGGGAAAATAGGCATGAGGAATTTATGTTCCATAAGTTTGTCCTGTTGTGTATCCATATGCATATGTATGTGTTCAGGATGTTAAAATACAGTTTCCTTTCTGTCAGTCTCTCTTAACCATCACAAGTTCTCCCATCATTCCAGCTCTGATTTCTCATGTGCAGTGTGGATTTCCTAACCCTGTGGTACAGCAGAAGTGCTACACGAATTAGCAATGTTTAGGAACAGGAAGCAAAGAATGCCAAGAAATCTACCTGGTCTGGAAAATACACTAGTGGAGTAACTCTGGGGCACAATAGAGAAACCTACGGAGGTGACAATATACTAAGCTCAATATGAATGTAAAAAAGTAATATCCTTAATAAAATTGCATTTTGCATTTTATGCCACGTGCCTCACTTCCATCTAGAAATGCTCTCTATCACATGGAAAGGTGCTTCCAGATAAAACCTCATAGAAGTTAATGTACAGTTAAAATATGATATTATTACAGTACTACCCCTTCTTTTTTTTTTTCTTTTTTTTTTTTTCTCCTTATAAAGCTGTCAAAATAATATGGTAGTTGTAAATCAAACCTCTTTTGTTTCAGCCCAATACTGGCCCTGCTGCCAAAGCTGCTCTTGATTCCTTGACACGGAAAGCAGGAAATCCCATCTACTCCTCTTCCATCACACCTGCAACCAAGCATGAGCTGCTCTATGAGCTTGCTCTGAGACACATCTGTTAGACCTCCTTATTCAAAATAAACCTCCTTTGAGAGGATACCATCCACTCTAAGGAATAATCTTTCCCAAGGAGAGCCATAGAAGTTCCTGAGCTGAGGTGTAGAAAGTGAGTTGGGGAAACACTTCACTGCATATTCAACCTTTGAAGTGTGTATTCAGTTTTCAGATCAAAAGCCTGGGTACTTACCCAGCATACAGCCACAGTGATGAGAGACAAATCAACAAACACAAAGTACTAAGAGCATCAGTTTAGTCTTCCCTTATGATGTAAATTCTCTGCAAGATTTCTTGAGAGCACTTGTATGCATTGCCTTCTGCTAAGCACAGCCTGTATCTGATCATGTTTCTCAAAGAGTTTAAGTACACTTCTGGGTATTCCAGGTGTTCTAGACACCTGAAGAAAAAGGTTCCTTGACAACATTTTATACTTTATTTCATCACATATATATACATATATAACTTACACATGTATGTATATATATATACATTTGTAAGATAGGTGTAAATGTCAAAGCATACTTACAATGTTTTACAATCATTGTTCAGGCAGTAGGATCTTTCACAAGTCTCATATTTCTGTAGTCTGAGTAAATGTGAAAAAACAGGAAGCTCTGACACCTTGTAAAATATATAGTATAGCCAATTCTTGAACTTCCTTTTTCTTCTGGGCAGGGAGGGATCCACCTTGCCTTAATTCAGGCATGCGGTGTGGGCTATTTCTGTATACAGGCTGGGATACAGCCCATGGAGGAAGTGTGCTGAAGTGGCCTCAGGCTGTATTTTGTATATGTTATTTCACTGTCCAACAGCAGTTCCAAGATGTGGCTTTTGGTCATCAGTCTGTACTGGTGCTCCTTCATTCTCCATCACCCAACATAAGGACAAAATGTGTTGATAAGTTTTCTCCAAATAATGGGCAAGTGAAAGCTCTGACAAACTCTTAACATTGGCTTCAGAAAACCGTGGAAGAACACGAAAAGGAAGCTGGTGGGAAATCTGCATTACTTCTACTGTTGGGTTGCCCACAACAGTATTGAGGACACACTCTGATAGCACCAATCTCCATGTCCTACAGGTAGCTAAAACCAGTGCAAACCTCAGCCTCTTCAGATCTGTATTCAAATATAAACCTCACAGAGAAGCCATTTTGGTTAGGCAACAACTTGACACATCCCATCATTTTATAATCTGCGTGTGGAGGACTGTGTTTCCCTGATGTTGTTGAAATATGCGAATGCATTATGATTCATTCAAGTGAACAGATGCATTTTCTTCCTTTTATTCCAAATCTATTATTTCTCCTTAGAATGCTGATAATAGATTTAGGGTGAGATCACTTACTGTACATCCATGGCGGGTGGTTTCCAAATACCACACCAGCAGAAGGACAATGGAGTCCTAAAAAAAAAGGAGCATTTTTTGTTTATGAAGCACCAAGAAATATTGAAAGATGCAAATGAAGGAAAATAGCTGATGCCTTTGGCATGGATAATTAAAGTACATTTATAAAATATCTTTTGTGTTAGACGGAAAGCCCAACTCAACCTTAAATATGAAGCCATCACCACCACCACCCATTTTCTTATTTATAGTATTAATATTTTATTAAAACAATGTATGGCATTTTATATGGCATGTTTATAAACTTTATAAACTGGGCATACTTCACCCATAAGTATCTCTGGAATCTGTCATGTATCTGCTAAATGGCACCTCATGCTGGAATTCCCAAAGTATTTGGATGAGGTGCCAAACACACCTACAGGAATCGCTTAGATTTTAACCAGATTCTAACAAGCTTGCCTTAAAAATGTGGACATGCTACAGAAATACACCACAAAGTGTTAGAGTATCAACCAATTGGAGAACCTTGGCACCCATCCTACCCCTGCTCTCTCCCAGTGCTGCTCCAACACCACTCCACCCTTGGCTCGGAGGCTCAGCATCCCCCAATAGTCCCTGGGAGCCTTTCTGCATAGACCCATCTGACTCCTGCTGTCACTCATCCCTGGATCCGCGTCCCACTTCTCTTCCAGCTGGATGCAAAACAAGCAAGCTCTATCTGCAGCCCAACAAACCCTTCCCAGCTCTTTCCCAGGAGAGTGGGAAATGGATAACAGCATGAAATGTTCCAGGCAAATATTACCATCCTGCTTCACTTTCTAAAACAATTAAAGCAACTTTTTCCCACTGTTTTCTGCTGCAGCTAATCAGTGCGTGTAAGCAGACTCCTGTTTACACACGAATCCCATTTTGTATGTGCAAATGCATGGATGCATGCAGACACCGTGGGCTGTTTGCTCATGGGTACAGTTGTTTGTGTGCATCCTAGCCAAGACAAGCAGTTTGAAATATTTGCCTCTTAACTTTTTCTGCTGAGAATAAGCACAGCACACCTTAGACAGAAGTCTGCTTTTCGGAGTGCTCAAAGTGATCAGGATAGGCTTGTATTGCAAGTGTGTCCTTAACCACTGTGACATCACTTTTATGATGCTATAGAACAGTTTGAAGATGTTTACTGATTTCCATCCATGTCATTAAAGTGGAAGCTGCTGTTCCTTGAAGATGAATACCTATTTGTTAATGCAGTGTTCCAGAGCTGTGAGCATACAGTCGGTCCAGAAAAAAAACAGCAAATTCCACAACATAAAGAGCCAAAGGGTGTTGGGACCACACAAGGGCACCTTGTTAAGGCTGTAAGGGGTTACCTTTGTGCCAGTCCCATTCTCACTGACAATCATTGCCACTAGAATGGATTCACATTGTGCCACTTTTTGTCCTGGCTACAATCAGAATGAAGTTTTCAAATCCCTGTCTGCTCTTTGATTTGGCTGTCATTCCCCCTCCCCCTTTTATAGCTTGGCAGTAGAACAGTAAAATCGACAGAGAATCAGAATATCCCTTTTGGCAGGCAAGCTTTTGTTCTCCATTTGCCTTTACAAATCTTACCTTTTGCCTTCCCCACACCTTCCAGGGAGGCTTTACAGGGACCGGCTGCAGCTCTCCTTCCTGGCCCTGAGTGCTGACCTCCTGGGTCTCTCCATTAGGTGGCATTCGCTCTAGTTCCTTCTGGCACAGCACACAGCCCCCAGCAGCCCCCTGGTGCTCTCCTCGCCCCACTCCTTCATGGCTCCCACCCCCAACACTGCGAGCTCCGCAGGCCTGCCAACATATCCTGCCAAAACCTTGCAACAATTTGCAAATATATACATTTTTTGTGTGTGAATAATCTTTTAAAGCACACAGTTTTCTGTGATATTCTAGAACTATTTTCAGTGCATAGAAAGAACAGCGCATACACTTCTGTGTTTAATTGAAAACATGTGTACAAAGCCAACCAATTAAGTACAAACCAGCATCCAATATTATTCTGCTTGCTTCAAAGGGGAAAGATGTTGGGAAGTAAAAGGGAAGTAAGTCTTCCTTATCTCCTTCCTTAATGAATCCTGAAGCAGCAAGAGGGGAAAAAGCCAGTTATTCAAACTATTTCTCTTTTTATTTTCTGTAAAATGCTGTTGAGTTATTTACAGTATAAATATGTAGCAGAAAGTCCAGGGTATAATGTGGTCAGCTTTCTTCTGAGAGAAAAGGTAAAGGGAAAACAAAGAAGGGAAATGGAAAAGGAAAGGGAAAGAGAAAGGGAGAGTGAAAAGGCGAGGGAGAGGGAAAGGGGGGGGAAAGGGGGAGGAAGAGGGAGAAGGAAGGGAAAGGGGAAGGGAGAGGGAAAGGGAAAGGAAAAGGGAAAGGGAAAAGAGGGAAAGGGGGAGGGGAAAAGGAGAGGGAGAGGGAGAAGAAAGGGAAAGGGGAAGGGAGAGGGAGAAGAAAGGGAAAGGGGAAAGAAGGGAGAGGGAGAGGGAGAGGGAGAGGGAGAGGGAGAGGGAGAGGGAGAGGGAGAGGGAGAGGGAGAGGGAGAGGGAGAGGGAGAGGGAGAGGGAGAGGGAGAGGGAGAGGGAGAGGGGAAAAAAGAAAAAGAAAAAGAAAAAGAAAAAGAAAAAGAAAAAGAAAAAGAAAAAGAAAAAGAAAAAGAAAAAGAAAAAGAAAAAGAAAAAGAAAAAGAAAAAGAAAAAGAAAAAGAAAAAGAAAAAGAAAAAGAAAAAGAAAAAGAAAAAGAAAAAGAAAAAGAAAAAGAAAAAGAAAGAAAAAGAAAAAGAAGGCACGTAAAAACCATAGAATCATTGATACACCTATAGTTTTCCTTCCTGGAAAAGATGACGCAGGGGATTCCCAAGTCCCTGCACACTAAATAGGAATGGGAGATGTGAGGTGTATGGACTGCTCTGGTGAGGACTGCTTTATGCCCCAGCACTGGGGAGGCTGAATCTGAATGCTGAAAATGAATGTAAAGCAGAAATAACTTTCAAATATTTGTTTCTCATGTTGACTTTTGAAACAGAAATTACTCCCTCATTTTGAGGATCGGATTTCTTCATACGCCCTTGGGTTTGCCTAGGGGGAGAAATGCAGACATAAGGAAAAAACAGTAGAACCCTTCCATTCAGAGTTAGAGGAAGAACTCAGCACAAAGTTAAGAGCGGAAAAAACAGTTGTGAAAACAACGTGTCTGAGCTGCCCTTTGCTCTGAACACACACCATGTTTAGTTTCTCCTTTTCCAGAGTCTTTATGGAAGGTTTTTTCTCTGCAGGTCAGACTCCCAACTGTAAGGACCCCAGTTATATCATTCTGTGTCTCTGGGCACAACATGGTGCTGCTGGTACTGCTGTACCCCAGCATCTTCCTGGAAGAAATGCCTCCTACATAGGCTGCATTTATACAGAAGATTCTTAAAACGATTTCAACTTTGACCCAGCAACTCTGGGAGTGCAGCTTCTGCCAGCAGCTGTAATACTGCATTTTCCAGAGAGATGAAATGGATGAGAGCAGTCTGCCCATCCTTCCCTGTCTGTCTCCCAGACCTGTCCCACCCACTGAGCTTGGCAGTTCTGGGGTCTATGAACCAGTGTCAATCAGGAAAGGAGCAGAGGTCTGAAGGAAATACTCATGCCCTGTCCTCCCTGCAGGGGCAGAGCTGTAAACAGGATGACCTGGTTGCACCCCCTGTTTTCTTGTACTTTTCAGGAAATGGTATGAAGACAAGGACACAAGTTTCAGCATGAAATAAAGAGGAATAAAGGAGGGGACAGGCCAGAGAACAAGAGATGGGCAATGGCAGGAGATAAATACCACCTTTTTAACTAGATGATCTTTGAGATCCCTTCCAACCCAAAATGTTCAGTATGATTCTATCTTTTCCAGCAACTCTGACGTCTTCTATCATGACCCCCCATGCAAACAAGGCTGATACACACCATCCTGGCAGCCTATGTTTCTCACAATTCACTCTCACAGGATTTCTCTCACAATGAAAAGCAGCACGTTCCCTTCTGTTTACCTGAGAGTGCCCTCAGGATGAGGAGCTCCAATACTGCAGTTCTCAGCCCAGCAGCATCCATGCAGACACCAAGCTCAACTCCTGGTAGGGCTGTATGGGGACGCATCTGTTCCCCTGTGCATGCTGATGGCATTTGCCACACTCCGAGCATTGAAATGATTTCCTCAGCCTTGTTCCTGAGTATTCAAAGAACAAGAAGCCACAAATCAAGACGTTTAAAGAACTCGGTGCCTGGTTTAGAAAAATCCAAAACTTGAGAGCTACTTTCTGTGCACTCAGTCACTTGCTCACATTTAATAGCAACCGTGAAAGGGGACAAAAAATGCTCTGACAACTTCGCTGCAATTTGACAACTCTCACTGAAAAGCCAGTGGGCTGAACTGCCACAGTCTATTACATCACATATTGCCTAAGCTCACTCAGTCTTGTGGTAATTACGGAAGATGAATCTGGCTGTGAAAATGGCTTTTTATCAGGAGGAAACCCGATGGCAAACACAACAAAATGCCTCCTGTCTTATGACCTTTCCTTAATGGCATGTTAATACAGTGATTTCTGAGATGCTATCTGTTACCTGTGAAAGACTGGTAGGTACTGATACCTGGGAAAAAAAGGAACTTCTGATTGCTCTCCATAACCTCATTACAGTCCCTTTAGAAGCACTGAGGTTTCTGCACAAGCGGAACTGACTTATGATCAGAGTTCACCTGTACTCACTGAAGTCACTCGTGTCTAAAAATTTCATGGTGTCTTTACTATAATTGTTAGCTTAATGAAAGCCAGTGCAGGATTCTTGTCTATTCATTCCACAATATGTATCACAGAATCACAGAATTATCAAGGTTGGAAAAGACCTAGAAGATCATCCAGTCCAACCATTACCAATACTTCCCAGCTAAATCATATCCCTCAACACAACATCCATGTATTATAGGCTAGGCTGAGTCTGCTGGGGAGCTGAACTACAGAACATCCCCCTTGCAGTACCTGGACTGGGGGTGGGGTTTTCCGAAGACACACAGAGTCTGAAGCTGTGACTGCTCCAATACTGTTCTGCAGGATGGAATAACAGTGACAGGTTAGTTAAGATCTAACTATACCGGTGAATAACTAGAGTAACAAACTTTTGTTTAAAGGTTTCTTAGCTCAAAGCAATCTCTGTCAACTGTACGTTGGCCAATTCTGGCCTATGCTTCACACTACTTGAGAAGGTCAGGAACACTTGTAGTATGAAAACATCTTTGATTTCCTCCGTTGTTGCCTTCTTCTACTTAGTGCTCCTGCCTTTGTGGACCTGTTGCTGGTGCAATACATAAGTTTTGGTTGGTGGATGTCAGTTACCTACAGCCGAGTAGGGCTGGGGCTGTGCCATCAGATATTCACCAAATAACAGAGGCAGGTACACACATCAGCCAACCCACTCAAACCCATACCAAACCCATATCTACGTTTCTTGTTGGTTTTGTTGTTGTTGTTGCGTTGTTGTTGGCTTTTTTTTCCACCGCCCCTTCGCATAATTAATATATTCGCGTTTCCTCCCACTCTCCCAATGGGCTACCAGCTGCAGCGCTCCTGAATAGCGAGCTTAATTGTTCTTTGTCATGCAGAGTACCTCCCTTTTCTATAGCAGGTTCCAAAGGGGCCCCAGCGGAGGTGGCAGCGGGCGGGAGGGCGGGCGGCCCCGCACCGTGCAGGTAGCGCCCGAAGGGGACCGATCCCACTCTAGGAGCCCCTTCGCTATCCCACACGGGGTGATACAAGCGGGACCCCGCGGGGGAGTTTCGTAGCGAAGATGGGCGATGGGGGCTGATGGCAGAGCCCGGGCTAGGAAGAGCTTGGCCGTTATAGGTTAATCATGTCCATAAACAGAGTGGAGTGTGGGCTGTGGATACTCACTGCGAATTACGCCTAATTATTGTTTAGATAGCAGGATTTGGATTGCGCTGCCTCTGCCCGCTGACCGGCACCTCTGCCTTCACAGCATCTCTCTCCCCCTCTTGTTTCTTGTTTTGACAGTTTGAATCCAGCTCTCTGCGACATAGAAAGCCAATAAAATTCTCATTTCATCGTTAATCTGATTCCTTCGCGGTGTGGGTTGTTACCCTCACACCTGCGTGGCAGGGTGTAATTCCATTAATAACAATAATAATAAAATCAACATATTCATTGCATGTCTTTTCCCCGATGGTATATTGTGAGCAGTGCGAGTTAAAAAGAGCCATTTATTCTCACCGTGAATGAGTCTGCCGGGAGCCGAAGACTTCACCTGCCTCCTCCGTCAATTAGGAATGTATCGAAAATTCTACCAGAAAACGAGTTAAATTAACCGTTGCCTAATTTCCTTGTGTCCCTCCTCCGTAATCCCCCCTTTTCAGCTTGCCCCAGAAATTACCACATGTTGCAAGGTTCAAATAGCGCCTAATGAAACAGTGACTAAATGGTTCGCTCAAACTCACAGCGAAGCCCTTTCGCTGTGCCTTCAAAGCCTGTGGGGCTGCAGCGGTCGGGGGTCCCTGTCTTAGGAAAGAAGAGGAGGGAGTGGGGGGAAAAAAAAATGAAAGAAAGAAAGAAAAAAGAAGAAATGGTCGGTTTTGGCAGAGAATCCTGCCCGGCCGCACAGCCCTCCCGCCCCGCCGCACACGGACGGGAGATTGGGACCGGTGGGGGCGTCTCGGGAGGCGCCCTGGGGACACGGGGACAGGGGGACGTGGGGAGCAGGGGGGTCGAGGACAGGAGGACGTGGGGACAAGTGGACACGAGGGACGGGGAGCGCCGGGGGTGTCCCAGAGCAGCGAGATGCTGAGCGCATGCGGTTTGCACTGAAGGACCCCAAATACTCGCTATTTTAGAGGTCTGGGGACGGAAAGCGAAGCGAGCCCCGGAGCAAGAAAATAAGCCCCGGGCGGAGTTTTGCCCCGCGGCGAGGGGCTGCGGTCACTGCCCGAAGCTGTCGCACCGACTTGTCATCTGCAGAAAGTCGGTGAATTCCCTGAAGGGAGCAGAGTCACTTCTGTGAAGCGGTGAGGCTAATACAAAGTCATCAAAGCACTATGGTTCTTGTCTTTAAGTGACAACCCCCTTTATGGGACTGCTTGAAATACGCCTCCCGCTTTTCAATGTCCCTCTATCCATCTTTGTCTGCTCTTCAGAAAAGCAGACAATATACAGCAAAGCCTGGCGAGCTCCCCACGCTCTGGCTTGGGCAGTGCCAACGTTAGCCTTGAAATTGTCACTCCTTCATTAATCTGCAAGCAGTTCTTTTGCCAGAGCGAACAGCACACGCTGCCGTTCCATTTGGGCTCGCCTTCGCCCGGGGGGCTGCTTCGGGCCATATCATTGCGCGGGGCTGTCACCTGCCGGAGGAGCGCTCTGTCCGCCCCCTCTGGCCCCGGAGAAGGGCGGCTACAGTTTTTCCTCCCTCTGGAGAAGGACCAGCTTTCCCCCCGCTGCGCTCTGCTCTGCCCAGTGCCCGTCGGATCGCCGCCCTCGGGGCCGCCCGTACTCGGGGCACCGGGACACGGCGGCGGCTGTCCCCGGTGGTGGTGCTGAGCCGAGCTGTGCCGGCTGTGTTTGTCGCTGAGCCTTCCTTCCTTAGCGGTTCCTAAAGAGTGGTTGATGGATTGCTCCCTCGGGAGCGCTAAATCCAGCCGCGTTTGCAGCGCCTCCAAACACCGCCATGACAAGTGCCGAAGTAGGAGGGCAGAGTTTGTTCGCTGAGGTTGCAACGAGGTTGGAATGGCACAGAATCATGGAAGGAAAAAGCTGCTATTTGGGTTCCGTCCCATGGCCCTTCAGGCAGCCCCACAGCTCCTGCACCCCCTCTGCTGCTGTCCCGGCCCTCGGGCTGCCCTAGCGGCGCTGTTTCCCCTTGTAACGACCTTTTAGGATGCGTCAGGTCACACCTATAGCTGTGTTCCTGAGTGGAAATGGGGAGGGCTTTTCTCACATCCGATGCTCACTTTGAAATCCAAACAAGTCTGGTGATGGCAGCAGCTGCCTCAGTGGCACAGCTTGCACACTGAGCCTAGGTCACCGTTTCTTTCCAGTCCCTGAATAGCACACATTACCATTCACACTGCAGGTAAGTGAATCTCCTTTCCTTTCCTTCTCATCTTTAAGAAACTACTAAATACTTCAAGGAAGTATTCCCACATCTCTGGTGCTGAACTTTAGAAGGAGACAGAAATACCCATTCATTCCCTGAGTTACTTCCACAGAGCTACACTAAGGACATACACACACACAGGCAGCATCCCTGCAGCTCCAAAGACAGCATCACCCCGATGCAGAAGGGTGCAATGCTCCTCAGGCCTGGAGCTCCGCACTGCTTTGGGACATTGGTGACATCACTGTGACTCCCACGGTGCTGATTTCTCCTCTCACAGCTTCCAGGTGGGAAAGGCTCAGGAGCCTGGAGTTCCTCTGTGAGGGAATCATAAGGGCTATGTGAGGACACAGTTGACTAGATTGTCTAAGTTTTTTTCCAGAGTTAATGTTACAGTTCTGTGACATAAGGGAATGGCATGGGCAGTGAAGGGAAGGCCTTTGGGGAAACAACGTGCCCCCACTTTTTCAGCTGGGTGCCAACCTCTGAGCAGCCCTCATCTGTGAAAGAGTGGAGTGAGGGTCTGCACTTAGCTCCCAATCCCAGTCTGGTTGCCATCCCTTCCCAGCAGGATCACAATGCTATTCCAGACCCTGAAGCAGGAACAGGCCATGAGCAGCCCATCCCTGGCCTTCTCCTCCTGCTCTCAGCAGCTACACCCGGCACTGAGCAGTTTCTGCTGAGCTGCATGAGGTCTTGTTCCTCTTTTTTCTGATTAGAAGCAAGGCAAGCACTTGGAACTGGAGCTTTGAGCTGAACTTCTGAGGTTAAGGATCAAGAACGGAAAGTGTCCAGGGTATTTTCCTAAAGGCTGTACACTGGATTCAGGGGCTTAAGTCAGAAGCATGGATGGAGTCAGCTGAAAACCCACACTGGGAAAGGTGTGAGTGGGGAACAGCACAGTGGGATCTCCGATTGTCACCACCCAGCTCAGCACGGGATAAAAGTAGCGAGGTCGCTGTGTGCACGCAGCCCCTTCGGGAAGGCAGAAACAGAGTGTCCCGGAGCACAGCCCCGCGCCGGCACTGGTGGCCTCGGGACAGACAGACAGCGGCAGCCGTCTGTGCCCATTCCCGTCCCCGTTCCCTTCCCCGACGGCAGAGAGCTGTGGTCGGTCTCGGGCCGGGCTTTCCCGGCCTCGTTCATATACCCGGCTCCACCTCGCTGCCGGAGCCCCCACCCCGCACCTCCTGAGCCGTGGGTAGCGAAGAGCCTCTCGGCTGCTGGCTGCGGAGCTCAGCAGGGTTGTAGCGGAGTTAGGGCACACGGAGCAACGCTGTCCCGGCTGCTACTGTGCCTTCTCTAGGGCAAAAGAAGTTAAACAAAAATAAAAGAAGAAGAAGAAATTCTCATCCGATCTCATTTATTTAAATAAATATAAATAGAACTTTTATATAAAACTATTCACAAACAAACCGACGGCCCGAACCCAAGCGACTGGTGCTTTATTGCTTTCCTTATTCACTTTCAGAAAGTACGTCCAGGAGGTTCTCAGCCTACGAGTTCTTTCAGGTTTTAAAGTCTCGGCTTTCGGGCCGAAATACTTGGGGTGGGTTTTCCTTCCTTCAAACCGCTCTGGCGAGAGGCGGGGAGGATCTCCTGGCCGGGTCCGCGCCCCGAACTGGGCAAGGCAGGTGCCCGTCCCAGGGTCCGTGCACAGCGCCGTGGCTGAGCTCCCACCGCTGAGCACACCGACAGCCTCTGCCCGCAGGCTCCGACGGCGGTGCCCGAAGTGTCCCTGCCGGTTCAGAGAGGGGAGATCTCCTCCTCGGTGGCCGAGGATGGGGAAAGGGACTCTTCGTCCTCCGACCTGGGGAAGTGGCCCTGGCCCGTGCCGCACTTGCAGCCGCCGTGAGAGCTCCGCGGGGCGCCTTTGCCCTCCTTCTTGTGCTTGACGCGGCGGTTCTGGAACCAGATCTTCACCTGCTTCTCGGAGAGGTTCAGGTACGTGGCTATCTCGATGCGGCGCAGCCGGGACAGGTACATGTTGGACGAAAACTCCCTCTCTAGCTCCAAGAGCTGCGTGCTGGTGAACGCCGTCCGCATCCTCTTCCCGTTCTGGATCTGACTGGAATCGGACCCTCCTTGGGAGGCAAGCGACAAGTTAAACGGGGCGGGGGAAAGGAGAAAAAGAAGAGAAGGACAACCGAGGAAGGAAACCCGCCTCAGCCTCCCCGTGCCCCGGTCGCGGGCTCCTACCCATGCCGAGGCAGTGGAACCTCCGCGGGTCGCTGACGCTGTAGGCGGTGGCCGCGCAGGCGGGGGGGTGATGCGGCGGGTGTCCCAGGGCGGCGGCGGGCACGGCGGGCGGCGGGGGCTGCGGAGGGGGGGCGGCGGGGCTGCCCCGCGGGCAGCACTGGGCCTCGCCGGCGGCGGCGGCTGCAGCAGGGGGAAACTGGCCCTTGAGCAGCGGGATGGCCCCGCCGCCGCCGCCGCCGCCGCCGCCGCCCCCCCCGCGGGAGGAGTGCAGGTGCGAGGTGACACAGAGCGGGCAGACGCAGAAGGACCCGCTCTTGCGGGACGGACATCCCGGGCCCGCCACCGACATGACGAGGGGGGACGGCACGCCGAGGGGGATGAAGAAGTCCTGGCCGTGATGATGGTGGTGCTCGGGCAGGGACGGCAGCGGCCTCGAGGAGTCCTTGATGATTAAGGAGTCCACATAGAAGGAGCGCGACATCGCGGCGGGCTGCGCTGCTGCCGACCGGGCTGCCGCTGAAGTCCTGGCGAGGCGAGAAGGTGCTTATGTTGGAGAGGCGAACAAAAGGGTCCCCGGAGAGGGCTGGTCTTAAAGTCCCCCCGCCTGGATCCCCTGCGCTAGGGGTTTTATATCAACTATTTAAACACGTGATGGCTGAAAGCCTCTCGGACCTAAATCTGCCCAGCTTCTCAGGCCGCCGGGAGAGGCGGCGAGAGGAGGGGGAGGGGAGGGGAGCGGGGAGGGGAACGGAGCGGGGAGGGGGGCACCAAGTGTGCACTGGTGCTTTTTTGCTGCCCGATGGCTTCAGTCTTTGCCTTCGTGCCAGACGAACTGTGAGAGCGTGGGAGCGGGGGAGGGGGCTGTGGCCCCGCACCCGTCCAGCAGCAGATCGGAGGGGAGATAAACTTGCGTGAAACCGTGCGCTGGGATCTGCTCGGAAAGCACCTCTGCATCCCGCACGGAGGGAGAGGGGGAAGAGGAGGAGAGGGGAGAGCCGGAGTCGCGTAGGGAGAATAAGGCAGCACTGCCCTAGAGGCCGGGGCTCCCCCTCGGCACCGGGAGGCCGCTTCCGAGCGGAGAAACCCGGGTCGCCGCTGTGGATATGGGTAGGGAATTAGGGATGGGGTGAACCTATGTGCGTCCATAAGCACTTCTGCTGACAGGGTTTGGGGTTGGTTGTTATTGTTGTTGCTATTACTATTATTATTTCGCCCTTCTCACCCCATTCGAAGCTGTCTCCAAATTAGCACTGAGCGCGGTGGACAAAGCCTTCCCCACCGGGACACGTCTCGACCCAGTGCTACCACAACGGCACTGCCCCACTAAGTGCCCGGCCTCGACGGGACCGGCGCTCAGCGCTGCTAAGAGGCGGCCGTGCCGGGGCCGCTTTGATGTGCACCAAGTGTGCTGAAGCAATCATTCAAAGTAAAATTGGATAAACAGCTAAATACGGTCGGTGGCTCCCGAGCATTTCAGATTGCATTAAAGAGCCGAGGTATTTGCGGCATATTACGCGATTTTCCAATGACCTGTTTTATGGGAGTTTAAGAAGAGTCCTCGGTGGAGGAAGGGAGATCGCACTCCTGTTGGGCAGATGCGAGGCGGCATGTGGAAGCGGCAAAGCATCCCGCTCCGCTCGGCTGGCGGAGGGGAGCGACGACTGTGCTGTAAGGCGGAAAATGCAAAGCAAGGCCGATCGCCGGACCGCTGCCCGGGAGGAATCGGCAGCCTTCACGCCTTTAGAAGTGGTTGGCGTGCTCAGAGCAGGGACACGGACATCCCCCGTACTCCTTTGCTGTTTAAACCCCCAAAAAACACCACCCACAGCACCAATACAGCTGCCCACCCTCCGATCGGGGTGGTTCTCCCTCGGGCTAGGTCTCAGCGCTTTGCCCCAGCCCCGTCACAGAGGACACGGGCGGCCCTGGCTCCCCTCGACGGCCGCTATGCCGCTGAGTTTTAGGG
The DNA here is from genome assembly GCF_054131305.1 of Coturnix japonica. NCBI lineage: Eukaryota > Metazoa > Chordata > Aves > Galliformes > Phasianidae > Coturnix > Coturnix japonica. The sequence continues at coordinate 67,533,846 of NC_140666.1, forward strand.
ACGCTCCGCAGCCTCGAACCGAGGATTTATGGATGGCAATTAACGTTTTATGAATTGCAGCTGAGGCTGGTTATGGAGCTATTTGAATGTGATTAGAATTCAATTAGAAAGTGTTTACCGGCCGGCGGGGCTCCGGAGTGTAAACAGACAGCTATTCCAGCAATGCGCTAATCCTGCGTCTTGTGACAACAATTAGGGACCGGCGGCTTTCGGCGGGTCAGCTCCGACCTCACCTAGATCTCCCCAAACCGCTGCCGTGGTTTCGGGGCGGCCGGAGCCCTTCCCGAGACTCAGTAGTTACGGTCTAAGGATGAACGCAGTGGGCTTGCTCGGCTATCTCCGGTTAAAATGCAGTTTTGTCTTTTCTGACGTTGTTTTTTTTTCTCTCTTCCCCCCCCTCCCCCTTCCCCTTTCCCCCTTTTTCTTATAGGAGAAGCTACTTAAAAAGAAGTCCGGTGTGCATGGAAAACCTCAGTGTGCAGCGATGGAGCAGGGCTGGGGGTTGGGGTGGGGGCTGCTGTAAGCGGGGCGGACAGCGAGAGTCGGATCAAAGTTGCGATTTCTAATTGTTATAATAAACCAAGCGCGGTGATAAAAGAAAGGAGGGGGAAAAAATAGCACAAAGCAAATCTCAGCCCTGAAAGCAAAAAAAGAAGTCATTTGAGAGCAGAGATATCCCAAACCAGGCGGAATGATGTAAGGCGTGCGCCCACATCACATCGGCCTCGTTACGATTTTATTTTTCAATAATTCTGTCCGATAAAATTTCATTGTCCATTAAGTAATCCCCGAAATGAGAGCTCTTATGAGCCTATAATGAGCTCTAATTGCTACGACTGGGAGAGCCACGTGGAAGGATTTAGAAGGTATTAAGCGGTTGGGTACAGAGCACAGGCTGTTACCTAGCCATTACTTTCATAATTCAAGGAGAAAATTAGTCCTTTTAAGGGAAAATCCTTTGATTCCCTTCATTCTGCTCGGGGTGACAGAGTATAGCTTTGTCTGCCTTTAGTTCAAGGCAGTGTAACAAATGAGAATGTAACGAAATTGCCCCCTTTTGAAAGTGGAGCAGTTCAAAAAGAACATCAGAGCCGCTCCCCCGGCCCGCGGAGCGCAGCGCTGGGCGCAGGTCCCTCCTTTCTCCCAGATGTCTCCAACACCTTTATGTCGGGGAGATTCACGGCTTATGCGACAAAAGCGGCTCTCTCCCCTCCCTCCCCCAGCCCCGGCTGCAGAGAGGCACTGCCCGCCCGGTGCAAAACCGGCAGAGAGCCGCACCTCGGGGCCGCGGTTTGAGGAGCAAAAAGGGGGAAAAGAAAACGTTTGCGGGGCTGCCGAGGGGGCGAAAGTGACCCGAAGAGGGATCTGGGCGGCCGCAGCCCCCTCCCCAATAAATCCCCGTGTGGCCGCCGGCTCTTACGCAGGGAGAGCGCTTCTTCCCCGGTCTAACATCAATTTGGTATCAGCTCCCAAAGCCATCTCGGAGCGGGGCTGTGTGAAGGGAGAGCAGGCAAAAAAAGACAGGACTTGCCCACAGCTCCCATTAATGAGGTCATTATAAAAGCGTGAACAAGTCTATTAATGTTTTGTTGAAAGCGCATCGTTAACTTGTATCCATCCTTTTCTGAGAGTGGCATTGTGATATTGCTGTCTGTGGCACATCTTACCCGATATAGCCCGAGATTTCTCCATTATCTGTAACCAAGCAACACTTTCTGAATACCAAAAATTGAAAAGAACCGCTTAGTCTTCAAGAAAGTCCTCAATAATAGTGGAAAAGAACAAAGATCCAGGAGACAACAAAATGCCACAGGGGTGACTTTTCATGAGCAATTATCTCTCATTAATCAGAAGAACAGCTGCAATATTAATTTTCCTTCTTTCTTCCTCTCTTTTCACACTCCCCAACATTTGAATAATCATAAATTTTGATTTCATGGAGCGGCAGCATTGCCAGCGGCTTCGAGACACAAACCACCTACACGGGGAGGACGCTTTGCAAACGGCCCCCCCCTTTTTTTAAGGCTGCCAAAGAATAAAGTGGAGAAAAGAAAAGAGAGAAAAACTCGGGGCCGGGCCGCTTTCTCCTTTCCCCTCAGCCGTCGAGGCCCGGCCCCGCCGCCCCGCAGCCCCACGGCGGCGGGCGGGGACGGAGCGGTCGGAGCGCAGCGCAGCTCCAGACGTGGGAGTTTCGACAACTTCGCTGGCCATTTAACTTCCAAACATGAAGCCAAGCGTTGTAGATCTGTCCAAAGAGACAATCTTGGGGCGTAACATGCATTGTGAGACATCAAAAGGCCCTGGCGTTATATGCACTGAGGAGTGCATTCAGCAAGAAGGGTGCAATGCCTCTCCTTTCAGGGCTCGGGAGCTGATTGTTTAACGAGCGATGTCGCCGAGGCCAGAAAACCGCACTCTTTCCAAAGAGAGGGGTGTAACATTGAAAACTCCCCCCTTTATTTTTGAGGGTTTCAAAGGATCTCAGGGACAGGAGGCGGTAACTGGGAGAAACCGCACTTGGGGTCGGGAGCGCACCAGGCTGAGACCCCTCAAACTCAGCCCCACCTCCAGGCGCTCGCATGTCCCCGCCTGGCCCCGGGGAGCAACCCATAGAGCAGAGGCAGCTCGTTTTCCCCTTTGCCCCACAGATGCGGCCCTGGCCTGCTCTTCCAGTGCCCTTCCCTTCTCTGCCTGCAGGGTTAAATTTCTTTAACTTAATGATCTTTTTCTCCCGCTGTTTCTTCTTCTTATTATTATTGTTAATAGTAGTAGTAACCTTCATTAAATACTTAAAGGGAGCTTATAAAAAAAGATGAAGACCAACTTTTTACATGGTCTGATAGTGATAGGACAAGATAGTTTTAAACTAAAAGAGGGAAAAGTTAAATTAGATGTTAGGAGGAAATTCTTTACTCAGAGGGTGCTGTGGCTGCCCCTCCCTGGAGGCATTCAAGGCCAGGCTGGATGGGGCACTGGGCAATATGACCTGCTGGGTAGCAGCCCCATCCACGATAGGCAGATGGAACTGGGTGAGTTTAAGTTCCTTCTAACCCAGGCCATTTTATGAGTCTACAGTTCTGTGATTCTTGGCTTAGACTTGTGAGGCTTTGCCATGTCCTTAACTACATGGGGCAACACCGGGCCAGACTTCAGTCTGAGTCCTAGTTTCAGGAAGGACCTTTATTTAGAGCTCTTGCAGCTAAAATTGTTACCTGCCACAGATGACTGAACACAGCATCCATGACCGGAATTGGTTTTTACACTGACGTATCACAAAGTAACACAGGAGTGCTACAATTTATTATGATAGGGACAAAGAATACAAGCTTCTATTCTTTTGTCAATTATCCTATTTCATTTCTGTTCTTGAAATTACACCCTCAAGCATTTAAACCCTTGGAAGTCATGCTTAGGTTGAAGCGTTCTGTTTGGGAGTGACAAAAAAGTGGTCTTTTGAATTTTCTACCAGAGGTAATGCTACTTTTCTTAGATAGACAGGCAGGAATGAACATTAAGCATGGATTGTGAGGAAAAATTGAGGTAATAAAACTTACTATGGTAATGCAGGATCTGCCTTTCCACAGACTGAATATTGTATGAATATTGAGTTCAACTCATCCACACTGAACAAATCAAATGGTGTTCATTTTTTATGTTTATTTTTAGTTTTGGTGTTCTTCTGGAATACAAATGTGGATGAGGGGTAGTTCAAGAACTGCAAAGCAATGGAGGAATTTCCTAGAGGAGATATGGTGCTACCCCTGCAGGCACAGAATATACAGGGGAACACAACAAACAATGGATGTCCTTGAATGCTACTCTCAGAGACAGCTGAATTAGTTGTAATTCTTGCTGTGACCAGTAGGACTACTGCATTCACAACAGAGTATAAAACTACTCACATTCATAGTCTTGGCTATACTTTTTGCTTTACATTACTCATTATAAGGAAAAGTCAGAATCTGTGGAGGGTGGTACATTGTACTGGAATGAAGGGGTGAAATGATAGAGAAGTAAAGAGATAGAAGTGCAATTACAAAGCAAATGTAACCACTGGCACATTAATCCAAGGTTATGAAACATCAGTGTGGCATGGCCAAATGATGAGTGAATGCAATTACACAGCATAAGCAGCAGTATAATTCCACTGAAGTCACTGCATGGGAAAACCTTGTCTGTCGGAGGGTAGAGCTTTGGATGCCCATATTCAGGAAGGACTAAATGAGAACAAGTCTAGAGAATAGCATGAGGAGTATGAGTGGAATGTGAACCCTCAAGATGCACAGAGAATGGATTATTTAGGAAAATGAAGGCTTGGAGTAGGTGTGCTTTTTGCATACCTCAGGGAAGTATGTACTCATGAGGGAGAAGAACTGTTCCATCTAAAGAAGTTTGAAAAAGGAACAAAAACGTGTGTTACATGAAGCAGAGTCTTAGTAAAGTACGGGCTAGAGGCACTCAGCCTCTCACTGCAAGGAAAAATGGGCCTTCTTACAGAAGCACACAATATGAGTGTGTGGAAATGGAACCCAAATTCAGATTTTTATTAAAACAATATGAGGAATTTTTGCACAGCTTGTCTCTTTTTATTTATGACAAATATATTTTCCAAGCTTGTATTCAAAGCTTTCTCTTTGAAAAACCCTAGAAACAAAGGATTTTCTGAAAATGGAAGATTTTCCATAGGTATACTAGCTCAAAGACTCAAAGACTGTTTATTCTGCTACAGAATTGAGGTGACACTGAAACCTAATGGAAAAACATTCAATAGCAGAAGTTTATGAGATTCAGAGCTCTGCTTTAGTGGTAAGAAAAGAGACTGAAATGGAAAAATATACAGTGTGAAGCTTCTAAAAAAGAAAGAAGTACTAGAACCTAAACCATAGAAGGGAAATTGGAAGAATTACCCAACTTCTATTGTAAAGCATGAGAGATGAGAATAACTTGCAACTCGAAAAGTGTTTTCCTTTCAGAGCAAGAGAGATATTGGAAAAATAATTGCCTGTCTTTGCGATCCTGTTCTTTCTTTGGCTCCAGTTCATTTTTGGCTGCTGGTAGCCTTGCGCTGGCCATCAAACTTGTTGTAGCAGATACATACTTCCTTGATGAATGTTTGAAAGAGTGAAGGACTGTCCATGTGATTCAAAGGCAGTTTTAATCAGATTTGTAAATCTTGGTATGACACTGAAACAGAGTTGTTTTCTGTCTCCAAAGAGAGGAGAGTAACAATTCCAGCCTGCAGTAGAGAATAAAAAAATAGTAATACTGGTCACTTTGTACTCAATGGACAACTTTTACCAGAATCTACCTGAGGGCAGAATAGCCTGTAGAAATTCTTAACCACAAAGGAATGGGGAAGCTGCATTAGGGTTCCTTTGCATTAACAGTTTTTAAAGTTCAATTGATCAGATTCAACGGACTTTGCAATTCTGAAAAGATCACTTGTGAAGCAATTCCTAGAACAAGAGCATCTATTTTTTTTCTTCTTGGTTTTAGAGCGATTATTGGTCAAGACTGATACTATCATAGAGAAAAAAATATTTCCTTGGAAGCACAAAAGACACTATTCAAAGATGATCAGAAATAAAGTTGTCCTATCTGAAACAGAAATGCTAGGAATATGTCTTTGCTTGTGTGCAGAAGGTATGAACATGTTAGTATATCCAAATATCAGTGAACGTTAAAGTGCTTACAGAAAATTGTTATTCATGTTTTGAGGACTTTACATGAAAGCCATCCTTCCTTATTCTCTTTAGATCAACATTTGTCACAGTAATTAATGAGGAAGTAATTATAATGTAATTTGTCAGAATAATCTGACAGGCAAAGAATTATGTTCTCAATCCTAAAAGAATACGCAGTTCTAGTTTTCCGACTGATTGGGTAGATGTGGGTGGCATAGCAGAAGGTATTTGCCCTTAAGCAGGATAAAAATGTTGGCACTTTCTATTCTCAAGCAAAAATGGGCAGAGTCATTGTCTAACTCTCTTAAATATGTCATAATAATGCATTTCATCTTAACAGATTAGTAAATCTGATATTTGAATCTTCATATAAAAGTTATTTCATGGTATAGTGAAGATTTACAGCTCACTTGCAGTAGTTAGGTAGTCATCGCTATTTATTGTAGCCAGACTCTGCTCCTTTATATGGTGAGTAAACAACTTAGGCATTCAGCCATGTGTACTAAGAGAAAAATACTGTCCTTGAAATAAACACAAGCTGTCAGGTGAGGCTTTAATGGAGGTAAAACCAGTAAAACTAGGTAAAATAAAGATGATGTTCAATGGGATATGAGTAATCACATCATTAACAGCTAGAAAATCCTCAAGTTTGTCTTTGCCTTTTCTGGTCCTTTTAAAGCTGCACCTTTACTCAAATAACAGCATCTGCATCTCTAACAGCACAGAGAATCTGGCCCTCAGTAATCCTTGGAACTTGTTTTCAACAGTGCCAACAATACTCTTCTATAAGGTGATCTTCAGAAGAAAAGTCAGGTACTGCACATTTGCCATTTGTGCATCTTAAGGACCTTCATCTTACTGGTCTGTTTGTACTTCTAAATGGATTTGCTGTTTGTATTCAGCAGACTTCACACTTCTGTACCTGCAGTGTGAAAATATGCCATCAGTTTCAGTGCTATATCCATCTCACCAAATGACAAATGAAGACTTTGTGTTTTTTTTCTGCTTGACTGATGTGATTGTTATCAATAAATACATTAAAAAATAAATAACCAAGAAGTATAGCATCAGATTTTCCTATTGATGGGAAGGGGTGAAACATGACCACATATATTTCCTACATCAGCAGGTTCTACTGAAGATTAAAAAAATAAAAGAAGTCATGTCTAAAAATATTCAAGAACTTATCTTGGCTGCCGGTTATGTGGAATATAAGGAAGTCTTTAACTTTAGAGTATTCCAAATTCTTTTTGGATTAGCAAATTCTGCCTTCAATAATGTGTTGTCATGTATTTCTTGAAGGAGCAGAAACATTCAGCTGCACCTCTCCAGTTTTAGCAGACTTGAAACTGCAAGAACCCTATTATTCACTTTGATATATGTAGGCTGCACCAAAAGTAAAGCTTTCATAATGTAACACAAATCTGATTCTCATTTTGTTTTGTTGAAACTCCAGAGGTCAAGGTGACTGATACCATAGTCCTACATTGTCAGTCAGGTTTGTGGATAGCAATGAGACAGAGGAGCCAACTCAGAGAGGAGAGGCTGTGTGGCAAGGGAAAGGCTCGTGTGAGAGGTGGTCTATATAATAAGTACAGCACGAAATGAAGTGAACATCTTCAGAAGTCTGCTACAGTCCTACGGCTTTTCTCAACTCCCTGTGTAGCATCAAGTGCTGTATATTATGGTCCACTATTTCTACCTTATCTCTGACTTCATGCCCTGTCCTCCTCTGCTTGCTCTCTTCCCTTGCTATCGCCATCCACCTTTGTTTTTCCTCTTACTACCTCTTTTCCCTTAATTAATCAGAGAAAGTAAAAGAGAAGTTGTTCTTGTCAGCTTTGCTTTGCTGTTTAGTGGTAGGAGTTCAAAGAACAAGGTTACCACTGCACCCGCTGCTCTTTCTTTGATTTTTCACTTTTGAGTGGGAGTTTCCTTCAGGAGCTGAACACCACACTAATTAACAAAGGAAAAGACAGGGAGAAACAAGCCAGCGTGTATGGCAGCAATGAGGCAAATGAAACAGAGATGTTAGGGAAACAGAGGGAGGGATAAATGGCAAAGGGGAAAGTGGGAAAGAAGCACAGAACCAGGAGAGGAGCAAGCAGTAAAGAAAGGAGAGGGAAATAAATATATCAGGCAGAAAAAGATGAAGAGAGGGAGCTGGTATAATGAGCTGCCAATAAATAAATAAATAAAGGGGGAAAAAATAGCAGCAACAGTTAAGAAGCCCCTTAGATTGCAGTATGTGGCTCTTACAGGGCAGCTCTTGAGGGCAGTTCGTACTTTGGTCAAACTGATTTGTGTGTGGCACCAGTTCCATCCCACTGAACAGGCAGGTGCAGAAAACAAATTAATGGGGCAGGGAAATCCTGCTTGAAACAACAGCAAAGCACTTCTCAAGTTGAACTTTAAACCCACCATCTTTTATTTAGATATCAAGAGAATAAGTGGCTTAAAAATACAATCAGTACAAGACTGGCAATATTCATATTGTTCCTTGTAAAAGGACAATGCACTGTTGATAGGAGAGGTATCTCACCATTTTGGGCAAGTAAATGTGGTGATAAGGAGGCACAGATGGGCTCTATTCTGGCCGAGCAAGTGTCTCATGGCTGACAGTGAGTGGCTGCCAGGGGTCCAGCAGTGAAGGTGTGACTACTTGTGTGATATCCACTGAAAGACAGGAGAGAGGCCCAACGTAAGTCCTTCTGCAGCATGTGCTGGGACACCAAGATCATGAACCATGGAATCTGCTGCCTCTAAAGGCAGTCCATTACGTGTCTGGGAAAGATTTCTGGCAAATGAGACAAAGAGACATAGCAACCTGGTGGTTAAGGCATAACATTTCTGCCTAACTGCCAAACTTTAGGCTAGCTGTTCCTATGTGAGATGATGGAAAAGTTCCTTAAACCAAACCTTTCAGAGGTGGTTGCTATCTGTATGTACTTTGTGAGATGCTGAAGTAGCTGGTGCTCACTACCCTTTAGTCACACGCTACAGAACGCAGTGTGCTGAAACATCATGGCCATCTCAGCCTAGGAACTTGCTACTACAGTTCAATATTTGTCACAGCTTTTCCTCTGTTCAGGTAACCATAGAAAACAGGTAATGTATACTTCATATGATGAGCAAGTATTCTGGGACTATTTTTTCCTGCTCTTGTCTCAAACCTATTGAGATAGCAAACCAAGCTTGCCACAGTATGCAACACAGGGACTGCAGACCTCAAACAGGACAGCTGGCTTGTGTAGGTCTACTATAAGAACTCATATGTAGTGTTGGTAAATCCACTCCTGAAAAACCATTTCCAGCACGGTGCTGCACTGCATTAACTCCAGTTATCTGGCTGCTACAGTGAAACAGCCATTTGAAAAGAAAAACAAGAAAAAAGAAAAAGAAAACAAGAAAAGTTACCCAATTCATTTGTGGAGTGAACTCGCATATGAAGCTTCACTGAAACCAGTGGGTTTTCACTAGCTTTTGCCAATATGAAACTTGGCCAGTTTTCCCAGTTTTAGGACTGCTAGGTAGAAGCAATTAGTCATCAGTATCACAAACTCCAGTTTCTACGTGCGAGACATACACAAGAACATTCACTAGATAAAAATACAAAACACAAACAACAGAACGACCCACACATAAGGATACTATTATGAAAGCAAGAAATTACTCAGCGGGAAATTTGTGTTATTCTGCAGAATCTTGTTATTTGGTAAGTGAAACCTGTTACAAGTAGGTCATGACATAGAAATACAGTTTTCCAGTGTGACAGTGACAGATAATACATTATTTTTTCCCCTCTGTGGCAAATGTAGAGTTCTCTCTTCACTTAAATAATATAAAACAAACTAAAACCAGGTTCATCCCCTGAAAGTTTCTGAAGAAGTTTTCCATGTCCCCATATCTGTATTATCTACCCATGACCCATGAGTTTCCTGCCCAATACAAATATCTTTCTCCTCATTTAAATATCACGTAGCCAAAAACAACTCAGTGCTGCCTTCCTCTGCCTTCACAGCAGCCAAGAGCTCACCTGCTGTTTGGGCTGTCACAGTCTCACTGGCTTTGCTTTAGGTTTTGAAGTCGGTATAAGGCCTGGTCCTGTTTAATATCTTTATTGGTGGTCTGGATGAGGGGATTGAGTGCACCCTCAGTAGTTTGCAAATAACACCAAGTTGGGAGGAAGTGTGGAACCATCTGAAGGTAGGGAGGTCCTACAGAGTGATCTGTTTAGGCTGGATTGATGGCCTGAGGCCAATTGTATGAGGCTCAGCAAGACCACAGGCCCAGTCCCACATTTAGATTCACAACAGCACCATGCATTGTTTCAGGCTTGGGGCAGAGTGGCTGAAACAATGCATGGAGGAAAAGGATCTAGGGGTGTTAACTGACAGCTGGCTGAACACAAGCCAGCAGTATGCACAACTACCCAAAGAGGCCAATGGCATTCTGGCTTGTATCAGAAATAGTGCAGCCAGCAGGAGAAGAGGGGTGATCATCCCTCTGTACTCTGCACTAGTGAGGCCACACCTTGAGTAGTGTGTTCAGTTTTGAGCTGCTCACTACAGGAAAAACAGGTTCTGGATTGTGTCCAGAGAACAGCAACGAAGCTGTGAAGGGTCTGGAGCAAAAGGGAAAGTTCAGGTTGGACATTAGGAAAGAATTATTCTCAGAAAGAGTGGTTACGCATTGGAATGGGCTGCTCAGGGAGGTCAGGGACTCACCATCCCCAGAGGTGTTCAGGGAATGTGTAGATGTAGCATTTACAGACATGGTTAGTGGGCACAGTGATGATGGGCTGACAGCTGGACCAGATGGTTTTTGAGGTCTTTTCCAACCTTAATAAACTGTGGAATGAGAATCTCAACTCGCTTTCAGGGATTCATGGTTTATTTTAACATGCATTATCCAAAAAGGACCATTCTCCTGCAATCTCTCTGCTTTGCCCTCCACGCACAGAGGACCGGACAGGCTCCCAGAAGGCTGCAGTACTCAGACACACTCACCGCACCAATACGTTTTGGGCTGACAATAGCAGGACACGGGGAAATGGTTTTAAGTTAAAAGAGGGAAGATTTAGGTTGGATGTTAGGGGGAAGTTCTTCACTAGGAGAGTGGTTAGGCCCTGGAACAGGCTGCCCAGGGAGGTTGTGGATGCCCCGTCCTTGGAGGTGTTCAAGACCAGGTTGGATGAGGCCCTGGGCAACCTGATCTAGTAAATGTGGATGTTTGGTGGCCCTGCCAGGCAGGGGGTTGAAACTACATGATCCTTGAGGTCCCTTCCAACCCGGGTCATTCTGTGATTCTGTGATTCTGTTTTGCACATCCCCCATGCGAGCAGCAAAGCAGCCATTGCTGGAGACCACCTTCCTCACAGAGACCTCAGCTAAGCCATTAGTCCCAACAGACACCGGTCGGTTGACAGCAGACCCCCAACCCGCCTCACTACTTCTGCGGACACCCCATAACAGAGCACAGACACACACTTAACACCCACCCAACCCCACTCGGCCGTACCGCCCCCCGTTACCCACCAGCGCAGCGCCCGCCCCCGCCGCCCATGGCGTGTTCCCGTGCGTTGCGGGGCGTGGCGTGCTGCCGGCCGGATGTTGTTGTTGTTGTTCCTGCCCCGCCTCTCGCCCCCTCCCCCCGCGGAGGGTGACGGGCGCTTCCTCGCCCGTAGCCGCGGTCTCGCAGCCGCCGTCTCCCCGCGGGCCTGCGGCCGCCCGCTCCGACCCCGGGACCTGGGGCCTCCCGCGGCCCTCCCCAGCCCGGCCCGCCGCCTCGGCTTCTCGCTTCGACCTTCCCCTCCCGGGCCCGGCCATGGCGGACTTCGACGAGATCTACGAAGAGGAGGAGGACGAGGAACGGGCGCTGGAGGAGCAGCTCCTCAAGTATTCTCCCGACCCGGTGGTGGTGCGCGGATCCGGCCATGTCACCGTGTAAGGGCCGCGCCGGGGCCTGCGCGCTGGGGGCGGGGGGAGGCCGGGGACGGGCGGCGGGCCGAGCTGCGGACGGCAACCGGAGCTGCTGCCGCTGCCTCGGTGCTGCTGCCCCGCTGCCGGCCTGGGCCCCGTGGGGGTCGCTTGGGGCTCGCAGGGAACTGCGGGAGGCGAGGAAGATGCGGGGCTGTGAGTAAGAGAGGAATGCGAAGCACGGGTCCTAAGCGCTGAGGTGTCAGGAAGTCAGGTGCGTGGGGCTGCGTGGGATCAGGAACTCGCTGCCGAGCTGTCTGCCTGCCCGCTGCACACCCGCCGTCCACCCCCGAGGGCTCTCGGGGGGCAGGAGGAGCCCCTGGGACACGCGGGTACGTGTGCGGTCGCGTTGGGTTGCGGTGGGTGCACGTGGTTTCACTTTGTCTGACACGGGAGTCGCTGCGAGTTTTGGTTTGCAAATATCCCCGGCGCTAACGCTGTGAGTTGGTGTGGGGCTCCTCAATAATTAAACAACTGAGGGTGGCTTCCCTCCAGTCGCTTCCATCGGGCTCGCGCTGTTGAGGCATAGGGTTGTCAGCTGTGATGTACAGCTTCAAATACTGAAATAACAACGTAGAGAAAGCACCGTGCGACAGACTTTATGTAGATACTTCTGTTTGTGTGCGTATACATTTAAAAAAGTATATTTTAACTGTTCAACAGGACTAGCCTGGCAGCAGAAGCATCAGAGTTGAAGGTCTTGTGTTCTTCTACTCTGACTCCTGTGACCTCTGCTGATTTCCAGATACTGACTCGTCCAGAAATCTGGGTTTAACTTCAGAATAGTTTGGTGGCGCTTTGATTCATCACTGCTATAATTGATTGATATTATGAAATGCTGACGACGAGGTGGTGCAGATTGTCAGCTGGCTATAAACAGGAAACAAGATGTGATAGACAGAGTGGTTTGGAAGCTTGGGAGGGTGTGGAGTGGGCAGGAGGCTGTGAAGCCCTCTGAAGGAAAACATATCCAAAATATTCAGTGGCTGACTTTGTATTTCAGTTCAGGGTGATCAGGAAGTTTTTGTTATCCAGTGGCTGTTTGCCATCTGTGAAAATAAGCTGGTAGCCTTCATTTTTCTTTCTGGTGAGCGATCAAGGACATTGATGGTTGTCTTATTGACAGATGGAAGTGTATCAAGAGCTGAAATTGAGGCAAACTCTGGTTTCTTCTCCAGTACATGAAGACCAGTTGTGCATGATCTGTTCGTAAAGTCATGAGGAAGCTTGCATACCATGTCTGTGACTGGTATGGACTTTGTGGCTGAAGGATAGCTGCCTCATTAATTGTTTATTAATGGTCACCGGTTCATTATAACTGTAATACCTTCCTCAAAATATTAGTTCTGTAGCTTCTGGATGAGTAAAGAAGTGTGAGCGTGGACCTCCAACATCATGCAATTGGATTTTAATGAACTTTGTTTATTGTACTGGGCACACAAACAGTTCCCTGAATAGTGGTAACCACTTTCACCTTCCTACAGCCTATAACATTTTTCTTAGTGATGGAGAAGCTTATTACTAGTACTTAGATCACTGTCAGGACATTCACTCGTTGAATTTAAGAAACAGGACAAGGTGTACATGTCTAATCAGTTTGTTCTGCCTGGCATAAAAGCATGTATGTGCTTTGAAGGCCTGGCCAAAAAGTAAAATAAAAATCAGTGGTTAAATAAAGTGAATGCTGGGTTGGTCTGTCTCTGACTCTGCTGTTTAAAGAGGTACTGACTGCTTTTGCTGTGTGTGTACTTAAATAGAAGCTCTCTTCTTCATTGACCTTTGTCATATCCTCTGATCTTCTATAGGAGTCATAATGTTTTGTTTGAAATACGTCACTTCTATGACTACAGATTTATGTCAGGAAGGCATTTACTATGACTCGATTTCATCCAACAGACAGTGGAAGTGTGTGAGAGTCCTTTCTAAGCTGAGTAGTTTAAAGAGAGTCAAAAGAATATATTATATTGTATATATAAGTATATGTATCCTGGTACTCAGTAGTAGTATTTGAGGTGGCAAGTTGGACATGTGCCTTCACAGCCCAGAAAGCCAACCTTATCCTAGGCTGCATCAACAGGAGTGCAGCCAGCAGGGGGAAGGAGGGTGATCCTGCCCCTCTGATCTGCACTTGGTGAGGCCTCTTCTGTGGAGTACTGTGTCCACATGTGGAGTTCTCAGTGCAGGAAGGACATGGACCTGGAGTGTGTCTACAGGATGGCCACAAATATGATCCGAGGGATGGAACACCTCCCCTGTGAGGAAAGGCTGAGAGATCTGGAGCTGTTCAGTCTGGAGAAGAGAAGGCTCTGGAGTGACCAGATAGCTGCCTTTCATTCTCTAAAAGGGGGCCATGAGAAAGAAGGGAACATTCTCTAGCAGGGTCTGTTGCGATAGAACAAGGGGAAATGGGTTCAAACTAAAACGGGGGAGATGTAGATTGGTTATAAGGAAGAAGTTTTCTACAATAAGGGTAGTGAAGCACTGGAAAAGGTTTCCCAGAGATTTGGATGCAGTGTCCTTAGACACATTCAAGGTCAGGCTGGATGGGGCTCTGAGCAACCCGATCTAGCTGTGTAGGTGTCCTTGTTCATTGCAGTTGGACTACATGACCTTTAAGGGTCCCTTCCAACTATGATTCTGTGATAGATAAGAAGAATGGAAAAAATGGTTCAGTGTCTCAATAACAGACGACAAAGAGGAGGGAGATAATGGCTATCAATTTTATGTGTTAGGAAGATCAGAGCTGCAGCCTGAGAAAAGGTGTGTTGGCTGAGCCCTATACTGTAGTTTCTGTCCTTTGAAGATTCCGCCTCTCACCATTTCTTTCTCCCCACTGTAAACAAGGGAGGAACTCAGCCGTGCCTTTCAAGCAGAGACATGTTTAAGAAACACTTTTTCAGGTTCCAGGAAGGTTAAAGGAAGTGCTCGTTTGTGAGGTGAGCGTGCATATATTGAAAACATGGAGGTCGTGGTATGAAAAGAGGAAGGGCATAGAGCAGGCAGGGGAATGTATGCTTTACTGAGGATGGAGCATAGTACAAAAGACATGTAGTGCTAAATGAGGACAGCTGTCTGAGAAGTGCAGCTCCAGGATTTTACTTCACATGTTTGATTTTAAGGCAGTTTTTGCTGCTTTTCCCAGAGCTCCTGTATCATTACAGTGAAACTGTAGAAGTGTCATGTGTAGTTCCTAATCTTTTAATTTCCAAATTACAGCGTGCAGTCAACAGTGATAACACTGGGATTGTATCACTTACTTACCAGAGCATTTGAAGTATGGAGTCATCATTTTTTACCACCTACATGTGGCAACTGTAAAATAGAAAGCTCAGAATGCTATTGGTAGCTGGTGAGCTTTGATGTTTCAGTTTGGCTATCCCAACATATATTAAATGTTGCCACAAATCTTGAATAATGAATTTTAGTCTCATTTGCTTGTGGCTTTACCAAAGTGCATCTGTATTGGTCAGAAGTTTCCATGCTGGAAAGCCACTTTTGAAGCAATTTACAATCACACTGAGGCAATGTGACCGTTTCCAAATAGAAGAGTGGGGAAGAATATTTTGTTTACTATAAATACTGATGTTTCATTCTAAAAGACTCCAGTAACTCTGGAGCTTTCGAGTTGGGTTGTCTTTGTCAGGCAGATGTGCTGTAATCTCCATGAATATTGGCTTGTGTTTGAAGCTGTGAGTATTTAAATACTTCTGGATCATACATTTACAAAAAAAACCCCTTGTTTTTATTCTGCTGTTTTCCCAACCAAACTTCAGCATGAGACTGCAGTTATGTTGTTTTGTGATTTCACTGGGAACATGGGAACATAAGCTTTTGCTTTACTTGCTCGTGCCTTGAGGTAAAGACTTCCCTTAGCATTGCAGGTAGAGGAACAGCTGAAATTCTTTCATCTCTTGATGCAAGGCTCAGCCTTACTTCTGTTTGAGGACCAAGAGTTGCTTTGGATGGATTTATCCTTACAGCTGGCCACTCCTTTATTGTATTAGTTCACATTTAATCTTTTCTGGGTGTTGAAGTATCAGGTACATAAGATTGCTTTATGATTCATTCTTTGAAGATGAGATGTTTTAGAGGAAGCATGTCCCTGTTGAGTAGATGAACTTACAATGTAGTAGCGTGGTGTCACCAGGCTCGGCTGCATATGAAATATGTGTGGATATGTGAGGTTTTTTTTTTCAGCACTTAGTTTCGTCTTCAGCCTACTGGCAGTTTAAGTAGCTTAACTAATAAGACATGATGCTTCTGACATAACCTTTGCCTGGGTACTAGGTTTCACTCAAGATTTTGGGGAAATGTAGGAAGGTCTTCCTGCCATGGAATATTCCACAGAACTTTCAGTTGTAAAGTTGTATTTCCAATAAGTGTGTGTGTTATGTCTTGAAATGGTTAACTTGCCTTACATTTTTCTAGCTAAGTTTCTGTTCTTCAGTTTTGAGGGATTTCTACTTAAAATGTTCCACTGTGTTAGATGACTTAGGTGTAAGTTAAGGTACTGTATGCTGTCAGTGGCAGGGGTATGACTTATCTAACTTCTGAAGAACATATGTAGGGGTTACAGAATCACAGAATGACCCAGGTTGGAAGGAACCTCAAGGATCATGTAGTTCCACCCCCCCTGCCTGGCAGGGCCACCAAACATACACCTTTACTAGATCAGGTTGCCCAGGGCCCCGTCCAACCTGGTCTTGTACACCTCCAAGGACGGGGCATCCACAACCTCCCTGGGCAGCCTGTTCCAGGGCCTAACCACTCTCCTAGTGAAGAAAGGGTTACCTATGACATCCAATTGATAAGCCATCTATCCTGGCATGATTTTGCAAACTGTGGCAGTGGACGTTGCTGTTTGAAGGCTGTGTGAAACCCTAGCTTTCCTGGCATCTGTTTGCCCTATAGTCTCTGGCATCTGCAGCTGTGTATGGGTAATATAGACTTTGACATTTTTTTTCCTTTAGTGCTTGTTTGACTGGGAACTTGTCTAATCTGCCTTAAAAATCTGTTGGCACAGTCTGCCTCTATAATCTCAAGTGAAAATAAACCCAGGAATTTGCTACTTGCAGTTTAAAGAAGCTCTTGCCTTATCTGTTTAAAGCCAGTCTCCTGCCAGCTTCATCCCTCTGTTGTGGGATTTGGTGATTAATGGTTGATCATTCACCTTAACCACTCCTTTCTTGAATCTTTGTGCTTCAATCCCATAACCCCTTCAGCCTTCTGTTTTCCAAGTTAATGTCAGCCTCATGGTCTTATAAGGCAGCTGTTCTACTCCCTTAGTTATATCAGTCTTTCTTCTCCCTGCTTTCTCTTAACTCCAAGTTCTCCATGAGATGTGGATGCCAGAAGAGCAACCAGTACTGAACATGTGGGTGTACAAGGGTTTTATGAAGAGTCAACATGATACCCTGTGTTGTGGTCTTAATTGTCTAGCTAATGATTCCTAGTCTTCCCATGCCACTTCTTGTGGCAGCTGCTATTTAATTCATGTTTTAAGAGAATCATGCCTTGAGAGCTCTAGTTGCCAAACTAAGTTGAGCATCATATAAGCATAGTTTAGTTTAGCTTTCCCAAGATTCAGCACCTCTGATTTAAGTTCACGTACCACTTTTTGCCCACTTGGTTTTGTGCAGTCTGTCTGCATTGACCTCTCCATTGGTGAAGCACTGAACTGCTCATTGACCATTTACATACTTGGACACACTTGTCCATTGGCAAGCAGAGCATTCAGTTTAGTAAAAAAAAAAAGATTGTCTGAGGAATACCTTGCTGCTCAATCAGTGTGTTCTCTAATAATTTCTTTAAAATTGTCGTATATCAGCACTTGAGTTACCTTGAGCACAACTGAGCTGTGTAATTGGTCTTGTTGTCAACACTGAAGTCTTGCATAGTTTAATTTCTGATTTGGTGTGTAGTATCTGCTGGTAAGTCTGCATTGGTTTGTATTCAGGGAGTTGGTAATTGCAAATTAAATTTGACCTGAGTGTTGTTTTCCAAATTAGTAACCTGTCATATGGTTTTGTTATCACCTTTTTCAGACTGTATAGTCCCTAAGCTACAACCCAGACTGAATGCCAGAAAGCATTCAAGTTTTCTTTGAGGTGTTTCCATTCATGAACCCTGTCAGCCAACTGTAAGATAGAAAACAAACAGGATTTTCAGTCTTCTTGTTTTTTTGAAGACAAGGTGACACTCATTACTTCCATGACCTAGAACAGCCAGTAATCCTAGTTCATCTAAGACTTTTTCATAGCTTTCAATTCTCAATTGATATGGATGTTTGTTTGTTTCAAGTTAGCACTTAAACCACATTTAGTAAGTTTCAGAACACAAAATACAATCTAACTAGTTATTGTTATTATTTCTGAATAAGCAAGGTGTTACTGAACCCATTTCTATGCTTAGACCAATTTGGTGTTACTCTGCTTAGATCCTGCTAAATGAGCTTCTCTTCAAGATGCGTATGTACTGGGTGGAGTGGGAGGATTTGTACTGTCTTGTTACCTTTCCTCCTTTAAATTCTTCTCCTTTTTCATATTTGATACAGTTGCTTATAAAGATTTTGCTGAGTTTAAGGAAGAGTCTGCAAATGTCAAGGGAACTTTAAAAGAGACTGGAGGCAAGATGAATTCCAGACTGTTTATAATTGCATATTTCTGTCTGGTAGGATGGTAATTACCTTTAGGAAATACTTTTTTTTTTTTTTTTTTTCTTTTTTTTTTTTTTCTTAAATTGATGCTGTTCTTAGGGTTCATATCAGGTATTCATAGCTTTCTGATTCTGGTATGAATATCATTTTGTTTTTTCAGGTTTGGACTAAGCAACAAATTTGAAGCAGAATTTCCTTCATCTTTAACTGGAAAGGTGAGTATCTGAACAGCATCAACAACAAAAAAATAGAATTTGATTTAAGACTTTTGCTATTAAAAAAGCAAAAGCTTAAGTCATGGTCCATTCACAGAGTAATAAATCACACTGTTGTGGTAATAGGTAGTTTGTTTTTTCTTGTAGGTTGCTCCTGAGGAATTTAAAGCCAGCATCAGTAGAGTTAACAGTTGTCTTAAGAAGAACCTTCCAGTTAATGTACGATGGCTACTTTGTGGATGCCTTTGCTGCTGCTGCACTTTAGGTTGTAGTATGTGGCCAGTTATCTGCCTCAGTAAAAGAGTAAGTTGAACTATTCTTATTTTTGTAAGTCAGAATTGTATTGGCTTTGCTCCTTTATTTTTCCTCTTTTTTCTCATATCCTCTTTTTTCTTGGCAGCTTTAATAAAATATACTACTGCTTACGTAGATGAGTTTGATTTCATATGTTTTGATCTCTCTTGTCTGTCATACCACTTAAAATAGGCACCAGTCAGAATGCTGAGCTTACAACTCTGTGACTCGTAGTTTAGCACAGTGTCTCTGCTAGAGCCATGTGCTGTACAGCACTTACTGTTAAAGTAATAACTGTGCATTTTTAATAGCTTCTCTGTGATTCTGTTAGGAATCATCAGAATTGGGCATTGACTGTTGTGAAAGGTATTTATGAGTAGTTTCTAGTTATACTGTGACCTAAGTAGCCATATGCTTGCATTTACAAATGAATTTTTTAAAGATTGTTTTACCTTTCTTCCAAGCTGGAGATGAGTAAGGTATTTTTTTCTTGCACTGACAGCTAGAAATTAGTGTTTTGTCTGAGTCTGCAACACTTGGTGTGTTGTTCATAACAAAAGCTTTTTGCATGTGCCTAATTTTTTACCTCCCTAATCCCATTGCAAGTAATTTTGCAACCCTCCCCATCTCTTCTGTTCTCACATGTGTAAAAATTTTGGCTAATCCCATTTCACTTATTTGCAAGAAGTCTCTGTGCATTGCCATCCTCTTCTTGTATTGGCACTGTAAATCTTTCCAGTTCACGGTGATGCTTGTGTGTAATCCATCTTGTGTAATACCCGTTAATGCTGCAAATCATTGTACTGTACACTGAGCGCTATCGTGCTTTTCTTTACTGAGGACCTCATTTTACACAGTCAGTAAATCAATGCTCTAAAATTGACAGTGATTGTATGCTTCTGCAATGTGAGCTTATAATTTTATTTGCTCATCTTTTCAATACTGATCAAGCATTTGCAGATGAAGGCTTCTGCACAAATGCACACCTGCTTGAGCAAGTGGTGTTGCTAAAACCAGAAGTTGTGCAAGCTCCTTTTGTAGTTTTAGTATTGGTATTACCATTATATGTTATAAAAGCTATGTCTGAACTCCTGAAACTCCCATGTACTGAAAGCAAACAAACAGAAAAGAATAGAGCAGATTTCTTTTGTCCAATTTTTTGTGTAAATCTTAACAAATACTCTCTTGAAGGGATTACTTTAAATTAGTTTTAAATGTATGTAGATTAACCTGCTGGTAATATTGGAGTCCTTGGAAAGATACAGTTGTCAGTTTGAATTATTTCAAGCCCTTGGTTTTGTACCTTTAAGCTGTTACGAACTAGTGAGTTTCCTGTAGGATGACTGTATATCCATATCCTGAAAGTCTACTGCAGGAAATCAGCTGATTCATTCAACAGATAAATTGGTGCCCTAACCAGCTTGCAGAGATAACTATTTTCTGTTCCAGTCTAGCTCTGTTTGTTAAAAACACAAGGGAAACTCACATCTCTACTGTCCCTGTGTAACTTCAAAGCCGAAAGCTTCTGATGTTCTTAAGTTTTGTCCCTCTTCTCAAGTAATGAGCTGTTGTAGCAGAATGTAACATGGTCATAAAAGTAAAGCTGCTTTTGGGAGGACGAGGCTGATGCCCCTTAATCCAGCACTGAAAGTCACTACTAGTAATCAACTTCTTAATTCATTGTTTAATAGTCAGAGAAAAGGTAAGGGCTCATAGTATCTGGAGCCAGGAAACAGAGTTTCAGTCTGAGGAAAGAGGTTCTGTGTATGAACCTAGTGAAGCAACAGAGGAGTGCTTCAGTTGAAGTTAGCTTGGGATGGGAGTTATGGCAAGCTCTCTTCCTGAAGGATAAATCTGGAAACAATGTATGGATGCCCTGTTCAGAAGAAATTACTTAAGGAATTCCATACTTTTTCCTGCACTGAAGATGAGTGATTCATGCTGGATTTACAAGCTTAAACCCCAGTGAAATTAAAGGTAGGACTCAGCTGCCTGAACATTGTGTTGTGCCACTGTGAGTGGTGTAGTGGCACTAGAATTTATGCCTATAGCCTTTTTGATAGCACTGAATACATTTGTTCAGGCTGTTTGATTATTGCTGTGGAATAAAAATCCTTTAAGTCAGATGTTGTGGCAACATCATTTGTCTGTATCAGCAGCACAACATATAGATGTCTGCTTAGAGGATTATTGTCTATCAGGTGAAGACCTGTGAACTCAGTCGGGTGAGCTGATGACTATAATATAGAGGAGAGTTAATTAACTAGCAAGTACAGGAGTGCTTTCCCAAATTGAACTCTTAATCCTGGAACTGGCTGAGGAAGACTTGAAATGAAAACAGCAATTTCAGAGTTTTGAATAATAATAAATAAACAGTAATTCTCTTGTTTTTTTTTTCTTTGCTGCTCACAATGACTTTTTGAATTCTAATATGTGAATGCAGTCACAAATGTAACATATTTTGAAGCTACACACTTCGAATGGTTGCTTATATAACAAGCATATATGCTTATTTTTGTGCATTTATGTGAAAATTAAGTTATGGATTTGTCTTGTTAAATCAAGTCCTTCAAACTAGGCATTTTTTAAATCATAGGCATTTGCAAGCCTGATTGTTAGTTTTATCACTTTAATGTATTTCCATACAGTGAAAGCTTTCCCTTCACTGTGTTTTTCTTCTCATTACTTTGCTCAGCGTAGGCTCTGAAATCTTTGTACAGTATTGTTTCCTTTCTTCTTTTGCAGTGAGATATTAGAGAAAAAGCCTGGTACTCTTCACCAGTAGACTGTTTAATTTGATTTAGTATCTTACTGCCTCTTTCCTTTAATGTGGTCTTGATTGGATTTAGATGAATAAAAGCTGCAAGAAAATTTCAGGAAGTACAGTCCCTTATTTGCAGATCTAGATCATCAGTGATCTTCAGCAGTTGTACATAGATTGTACCATCCTTCCTGGGACAATATCCATGTTATACAGATGGACAATAAGTCACTGAGGTTTTTTTTCTTTGAATCAAAAGAATGACTTAGTGAGCTGTAAGTCAAAAATCCCTACAGGCTGAGATGCCCATTTGAAGCCACTTTTTCAAATTAATTGACAGTTTTCAGTACAAGTGCTGTTGTTCTTGATGTGTAAATGGGGTAAATGTTTTCAACAGAAACAGTAACAGTGAAAACTATTATAAAATACCATATCTCTAGATTTCTTAATAGCTAATATGCTGCATGGAAATTGTGTGCTTCATAAGGTTCATGGGCAGTCTCTCAAAATGAGTAGAATGAGAGATTTAAGAGCAGTCTGCACTAGTACTTTCAAGAGCTGCTTGTTTGTTTTTGAATTCAAACAAAGCTGATGAATGCTGCTTAAACCCTGTTATTAATTGTCACTAACATAGCAATTTACATCTTCAGAGTGCTGTATAAACATAAGCTAATTACAACTTCCAAACTGCTGATTAAATTAAACGTACAGTAGAGACGCAGGATTAAATTTATGGGTGATAGCAATAAAGCGTATCAGTTCTGTTTATTGTTGCTATTAATATATTTCATTTATTTTCAAAATCGAAGGAAAAAAAAAGATTTTCTTCTCTACATACCTGCCAGGAACTTGAGACGGGAGATGCTCTGATATGAGAATAATTTTCCAAATTGTTTCAAGGGACAATCATATAAAACATATTAATAAGTGAAACCTGGGAGTGTTCCTAGGAATTAGAGCTTTATAATTTGTACTTGTAGGAAGGTTCGTGGCAGGCGTTGGTCCTGTATTGTGTAACAATTTCTAGGCATTATCAGGGTGCTCCAGACACTATGGGTGGTTCAGAAAATGAAAACTTACTAATGGAGATGTCAGCTCTTCCCTGCCAGCTGGCTTCAACTGAATGGGAAAGTTTCTGGGCACAGCTTCATTTCCTCATACAGTTGTAACCTGAGATCGTTGAGTTTCTCCACCTACACTGGCTTTGAACTATATTCTGTAGCATGTTACTAGATACTTTGGCAGATTCTGTTCTGTTCTCATCCCTGCTGTGGTCAGTTCTACCTTCCACATTCTGTGCGGCCCTTCTTGTGATGGTGTCATTCAGCAGGTGGGTAAATGCCTTCCTCGTGTCCAGAAATGAATCTATTTGGAGGGATGGAGATTTGTGGGTTTAATGACAGATTCAGAGCTGGAATTTCATCTTGGTATGAAAGAATTAAAAGTCCTTATTTACCAATTCAAGTTTGGGGTAACAATATTAGTTATCATCTTGATGCTTCAGGGATTGAGTCAATATCTGTCTGTCCAGGAAATGTGTTTTTCCATATCAGTTAGGCCTTCTCAGGGGAATACTGCTAGTTTTGCCAAGGTCAAGACTTTTCACTATAAGGCTTCTCCACAGTACGATGTTTCCAGCAGAAATGCTGTGTTTGTTTCCAGGTATTATTCTGTCCATGTAGTATGGGTTTCAGTCACTTTCTTGCACAGATGCTGCAGTGGCTTCTGATATAAGCCTGCTTAAGCTTGTCTTTAGAAAGAATTATCTTAGCTGCTAACAGGAGAGGTGATGCAAGATACACTTACGTGGTCTAACAGACACCTTTTTAAACATCTATAAAGATACTTGTACTTCAGTTATGTATGTATTGATATTTTCATGCCATTAATATAATATTTAAAACTGTTTAGATTTCTTTCACAGTCCACAGTTACAAACTCTACAGAAGGCATTTTAGTACTAGAAGCAACATGCTACTTAGTGATGCTATCTGCAGTATCAAGACCTCCTCCATCTAAGCTCCACCCATAGAATGTTTTTACATTTTTCACACAAAGGTGATTAATCAATATTGATATTGCCTGAGCATAACTATATACTCACACTTTTTTTCAAACTCTTTCTGAAAGTATTGAATCTCTGAAATAATTTGTTTGTGACAGAGGTAGTTCGGGGATGTTCTCTCTTGCTGAAAGCAAGCATATGACTATGTGACTTGGTTAGCTTGGAACTTTATAGGTCCCTATTAGGGGTGATAACAAAATTACTTGAGTGTGAATTTTGCAGACCAGTGTGTCTTTGTCTGGAAAATTAATAGACTCTTACTTCAATCATTGTTTTTTCTTTGAATGAAGGGAGATAGTGGAGTTCAGAGTTCTGATAGGATTCTAAGCTGATTTTCCTTGAGTTGTATTTGAAATTTGGGCTGTATGACCATCAACAAAAAGCTTTTTGAATTGGTCTCCTTGTGTTGTGAAATTTGAGCTTAAAGTATGTTTATTTTTTTCAGTGCAATATTCGTGATTTTTAATACTTGACTGTGTTAAAGTCTTGTATTTGAAAGTCTCCTTGTGCAGCTTATGGGGCTAGCATGTAAAGGGAACTTCTGCTGTTTCCAGACAGCTGTGAATAAAGTTGGTGATGATGAATAGTGTTGTTACTGTTTGCACTGTTTCTCCACTTAAAGCAAAGGAGTTACTCAAACAAGCACAACTTTGGTTATCACATAAGACCTTTTGTTTAGTATTATGCTAGTCATTCACTGGGTTACAGCATGAGATGAGGGAGCTTTGGCTCATTTGCTGGTACTGCTTGATGCAATGTGTATGTTCTGGGTCAGGCACTGCAAGGAGCCTTATATCTGTACAGCCTCACAGTCCATGACTGCATCTGGAACTGCAACCTAACATCACTAGACACAGTGAAGGCATAAGAGGAAGCTCTTGCAGTTGATAGTACAAGTGGTGCTTTGTTTGTAACAATTACTTCCTTTTTGTGTGTGTGTGTGAAGAGTTCATAGTTAGTTTTTCTGATACTTTTCATGTTCCGGGCAAGAGTTTATCTAATTGAGAGCAACACAGATTGGTAAATACTCATTCTGACTTGGGCTTTTTTGGTAGTCTGAATTTCCAAAGAATACAGTCATACATTAACATCTTTAAACATCTTGAAAGTCATTTTATAGAGATTCTTTCATTAAAGGCTGCATCTAGACTGAAGAGCTCTATGTCACAAAAACACTTAGACAACATTAAACGCTGTCTGCTATTTTACAGAATATGTTACAAAGTAAACCTTCACATCATTGCTATTCTAAAAACTATATTTGAATTGCAGTTTAATATTTGATTAGATATTAATGTGTTTTCTAAGAAAAAATGTAAAAGCTGGATAGTGTTAGATCTTTTTAATAAGCAAGTCTCTCTTCCACTTAATTTGTGCTTTTGTTGTGGCTAACAAATAATTTGCTGTATAGGTTTTTCTGTACACCATTGACAGAATATATAAGCTTGTCATCCTAGTGTGTTGGAAATGCTACACTCAAATCAAGTGTTCCTTTCTGGTTTTGTATATCCTCACCTGCTCCTCACTGTAAATCATTGAGATGTCAAGAGCAGTGATTAATTAAGCTGCACGTGCAAGTGCTTTTTTTCACCTGTCAAGTAGGAAGAAAACTTACTATAGTGAATTGTGTGATGCTGCTTAATTCATTTCTTTTTATTCCAAGCACTGAGATTTGCAAAAATAATTTACATTCTAATTTTCATTAACATTCTACTATATGTAATGTGGTGTGATTTGAGACTTGTGTGTCTCCCAGTTTATACTCCAGGATGGTTTGGATGTACATCCTTGGGAACACAAATTATCATGGTCACAAGGCTGCGTGTGTTTTTATCTAATGCTGCTCAAATGACTTTAAACTGGGTTCCTATTTAAGACAACCAATTAATACTACATAACTACCTATCAGTTTCTTATTTATGTGTATGCATTGTAATATATTTGTAATTTTATTGGAGTTTGAAAAGCTTAGATGTTTTTCACACTCTTTTGGGCAAACAATGAAATTAAATTGTATAGTGATCTTAATCTATTATTAAGAGGTCCCGGCGAGGAAGATTACAAGGTAGATTCAGGTTTTGAATCGGTTTTGCCATTGGTTTAGCAGCGGGTGGGCAGGCAGATGCCTGCTCAGAGTAGAACCTATTGCCATTTTTCACCATTGATAGAGTAGCCTTTCAGAGTCAATGAGCTCTGTCAATGTGAGCTTGTCAAGGCTACAACTTCATAGACCTGAGAGGCGGTTTGAGAGGTCAGCCCTTTTCAGGTTTGCTGTGATGCAAATGAACTTTAATGCTTAAACAACTATTGGAATTTTTATGTCTGCTCCTTGTTCTTTTTTCTTCACAAAGTCATTGACGAGACATTCAGTGCTTTTTAAATTGGAAGTTGCATTGTGCTAAAGACCTAGTACAGATTTACGGAGGGCTGAAAGCAGTTAGATCATGTTCTTTTCATGGTGCGATTAGAATCAAATCGATTTCCCTACAGCCTTCAGCATTCAGATGGCAATTTTAACAAAGCTTGGGGGCTAGACAAGGGACAAAACGACTGAACTGAATGTTAATTACACTCTGCAGCCTTATTTTCTTTTGATTTGGAGCTGACTGGCAACTAAATTAACAAAAGTGTGACCATAACTGCTGCCCTATTTTCATTTAAAAGGAGAGCAGACTCTAAAAGGCTATCTTTACAAAGAAACAAGTGAGGTCTACTGATTATTGTTAAAGGGCACTGTCTTTAAAAACATAATAATAACAATAACCCCCAAAACGCTCAATTCCAAACTGAAGTGATAAATTAGTCGCTGGCACCTCCACCTTTGGATAATTCCTTGACTTACGCTTTTTAAAATACAGAATAATAAAAATTCAGTTTAATGAGTATTTATGGATGGCAATGATCTAATTTTTAATCACGTGACCTCAGTCCGTGCTCAGACGTGCTTCCCTGTAGCCACCACAATATTGTGTCGGAGAGTAACTGGAGTTTTTAAAGCAGAAAATGTTGTTATATGATGGGAAATGAATAATTTGTTGTCTGATTTTTAGTTTGCTCAGACATTCTTGTTTGCCAGGACAGCATTTAGCTTGATTTGTTAAGGTTCATTTACAGTACTTGTATTTTGTAGTAATAGCAGCAAGATGCTTTCTCATCCCTTCCCCTCACCCCTCTGTGCCTTGTAAGGAAGCTGCAGCTGCACTAAGTTGTATTTGATCCTTGTCATTGCTCCGTCCTTTTGCACCTGCAGCTCTGTTGGTCTCATCTTAACACCTGGCACCATGAATTATCCTCTATTTATTCATAGTCAGTAGCAAATCCCATTTAGAGCTAAGCAGTATATATTCTGGCAGTCAAATGACCATAAATGTCAGAATGTATTTCTCAAATGTAAATACAACAGAATAATTATATTCAAAATGCCGTGAAACTTTACAGCGCAGAAAGTCCTTTAATGCTCGTGTGTGTGGTTTGAAAAAGCTGCGAAGAAACAGATTTTGGAATTCTCTATCTGAAGTGTCAGCTGTGGAAAAGACAGGCATTCAAACTTGGCTTTAGAATCCTAAATACTGGGTTTGCTCTTTATACAAATCATAGGCTTTCTAACATTCGCTTCTGTTGAGTTACTGAAACTTCTTGCGTTTTGGATTCGCTCCCTAAAATCTGAGTATAAAAGTAACAACTCCTTTTTTGTTTGCTTTAATAGACTACTGCATGTTTGTACTCAACCTATGACACTGTAAAATACTGTTTGCAACTTTAGTCTGCTGAAATGCTGACCTTCTAAGAAGCAGCGTTTAGACCGCTGGTACTTCTGAGCTACGCTCCTGCATTTATACTTAGGTCACGTTAAAGTTTCTGTAACAGGTTTTGAAGCTGTAACTGCTACGAAGGTGAATATATGCGAACAGATTTTGTTCCAAACTGGTTATATCTTTCTACACTGTTTTGTCAATAGTTACTTGTGTGTCAAAAAAAGCAGTTTTCCCCACTGGTTACTTTTTAAAACCAGGGAAGTTTTGGTAGTGCTGCAGACCACCCTGTACTCAGTCACTGTCCTGTACCTCTCTCCTTTTCACACAAAAGCAGCTGCAAAACAAAGTTTTTCTAAAACCACTCAAGAGTAAAATTCTTTCTCATTTGTCTTCCAGACACGAAGATCGATTGAGAAGTTATTAGAATGGGAAAACAATAGGTTATACCACAAGGTGAGTGCCGCAGGGAGCAGCTTCGTACTGTTGGAGTTTGAATTGCACAGTATGGAAACAGATGCTTTTGTTGAACGAAAAATATGAAAGGTGGACAAATGGGCCAGTCTGTGTGCTGCAATAAAATACAGCTCATTTTTCTTCTTTTTCTTTCCTCCTTGTCTAGCTGTGCTTGCATTGGAGACTAAGCAAAAGGAAATGTGAAACGAATAACATGATGGAATATGTAAGTTAAAGGGCTGTTTTGTGAGTTTCTCTATTAAATGATCATTTATTTTGCTTCTGATCTTATTCTTTTCGTGATTATTAATCAGTAAAGGTGTCAGGAGCTTAATCGCCTTGAGTGCAAGGATTTTCTACGGTTCACAGATGCATGGTTTCATGTGCAGGACTGATTTATAAAGTTATGAATGACTTGAAAACAAGGCTTCACTGTGTTCTAAAAAATAATAAATTAATTGCCAAGATAAAATAGCTCAAACATGAGCTGATGGAGTGTGAAATTTTAGATGCTGTATAAAGAATAATCACAACTTTGGTTACGCAGCAAGTCAGATATGGCTGTTTTATATGATGCTAATCAAGTCTAAAAGTATGGAAGAAGACCTTTCAATTAAGCTGTTGGAGCTTAAGAAACCTTTAGCCTTTTTGGGTTTTAACTGCCCCTTATCTCAAATGTCCTGAGAGTGTCTTTATCTCAAATCAACATCACTATAATATTTTTAAGTTTAGCTTTTAATTTAGTTTAATTTTAGCTTTTAAGTTTAGTTTTTAATTTAAAATTAAAACTCCAGTCTTTGGCTGAGACCACGTAAGCCTTTTGAAGATCTGCACAGTGATAAGTTTTATGTATAATGTATCGTGTCCTATGTAGAATTTCAGTTTGTTTAGCTGGCAGTATTCCTGCGAGTTCTTGATGCTGTTAATGTTTCCATTCTAAAAATCTCTTGGAGGTGGACAAAGGGTACTAGATAGGGTGAAATTAAGCTGTTAAAATGTAAGGTTTATCTGAATTTGCACAGTTTTGTTTAACCCTGTAGGTGACAAGAGGAGTTAAATATTTTTTTAAATAAAGAATAATCTTTGAGAAATATCTACTGTATTACTTCTAACTTATCCATGATCTTTCATTGAACTTGCATGTTTTTTGAAACAGCAAAGCTATCAGGCATGTAAAATTGATTTTAAACTTGATTAAATAGTAGGAAATTATATTAGCATTTTCCTTTTAGCCTTTTCTATTTTCCTGTTTCTACATTAGATCTGATTTCTAGCCTGAAACATAAGATTTTCAAGTTCCTTTTTCTTCTGCAGAATTGCTCTACTCAGTTCACTGAATAAGCAGACGCTTTGTATCACCTTTTCTACAAAACTTGTTAATTTAGATATATTTGCATAAAGCAAACTTCACAAAGTAAATTGGAGTTTCTCCTGAATTAAGAATTTTACGTCACTGATTTATTTTTCTAAAGAAAAACTTGGTTCTGTCCAATGTTTTGCAGATTCAATTGAAAAAGAACAACAGCAAAAAAAAATCCCTGACATACACACAGATAGTTTTCAAATACTGCGGCTCAGCAGCATTTTAAATGATCATTTATTATGTTAAATATGTTTTAAAATGATTTGAACTGTTTGCATTAATAATATCTAAGAATGGATGTAGAGCTTTGCAGGGTGATAACCTAAGATTTTATTTTCAGTTTGTGATATGGGACATTGAATATGCAAAATATGAATATGTATAATCAGATTTTTAAAGCTTCCTTATATCGTTCTCTCAGTTTCAGTTAAATAATTTGCTAGTCTCTTAAATAAAGAAACTACCCTTAATGTTGTAGTTCTGATTTAATTTTGAATAGTTTTTTGGTTTTTTTTTTTCAAAATAAGTGATTAAATTATGCTTCTGTACACAAAATCTGCAGCTTTGTTTGCTTCACATTCTGCACCCACTTTTGGAGATGCTAAATTGTTTAAGGTTGTCATACTCCCTTGGCATAAGCACCAGACTTTCAGCTGTTCTTTTTGCTCTCTTTTTAAACCTTACCTGAATTTCAGAAGCCCTGAGAGTTCCCCAGCATCCAGTGGTCAACTCATGTCAGTGGGTTTTGAGCTGTTTGCATTGCCTCAGAATATCAAACCACTTCTGAGTATTTCTAATACTATTTACATACCATTCAATTTTATTCAAAAGACTTGGCCTCAAGTCATATCAGAGACATTTTTTCTTTTGTTGTGTTCAGTATGTAATCAGGCAATCAGATAATTTATTTATACCCTAAGCAGCCAAATTCTATTATTCTTTTGATAAAAAATGTTTAGAAATCCTTTTTTTAACTCGGTAGAAGACCAAGCTCCCCTTTCAAGTAAATGAAATCTTTAGTTATATTACTAAATGTGTTCATTTTTTACTAGTACAACCATTGTGGTATTTGGTAGTCTCATGAAGAATGAAAATGTGCACTTAAACTCTTGGAGCTTTCTATTTAAATATAAAACAAGGTAACTGCTTGAATTGCGTTTCTGACCTTACAGAACTGGGTCTGTATAGTTAAAATTTGAATAGGGACCTGAAGCATAATCATACAGAAACATCAGTTATGTTTCCTGTTAAATACTTGCAGCTTTGTTTGATATGCACATTTTTCAGTGGTCGATATGAATTTCTACATGAGTTTCGAAGTGTAGACTTGCTTTTAGAATCCTATACTGAGTGGAAATTATTTCTAAGAGAATTACATACGTAATTGAAAGTAAATGTTGAACACAGTTTTGGTTCTTTCAGTTTGTTAAAATGTGTTTAGTGTTAGCAGACAGATTTCTGTTTCCTCTTGGTTCTTTACTAGTTAGGATTTTCTTCCTCCAAAACATTGTGTTTAACTTGATTTTCATACCTGGTGGAAGTATTATTACCTAGTTGACTTCAAAATAAAACCAAACACCACCACCAACAGAAAGTGAATTATCGTTGTTATTTATCACAGAGTTGCTACTGTCATTTAATAATTTCTTTTTTCTTTTTGTGCAGGTCATCCTTATAGAATTTTTACCAAAGACACCGATTTTTCGACCAGATTAGCATTCGATTTATTTTTAGAGACTTATTCAAGTATGTTGTCTTTCCAATGGTGCCTTGCTTGGTGCTCTCCTGGTGGTGACATAGCATTGGTTCTACAGACTCTTGTGGTGTTTCCATTCTTTCATTTTTTGTTTTATTTTTGTTTGTCCATTTGTTTTAAGAGCATGTTCAAAGTGCATTTGGTCAAACTCTGCAAAGTCATTTCATGCAAATGTTAACTACTACTTAAGTTATTACTTTTACTACTTCTGTTTGTTAATGTATCTTGATTTTCAGAGAGTCTTTTATGTGTGCGCGCGTGTGTACATATATTACTATAAATACACAGCTGAAAATGTTCTACAAGTGAGCAGGTATTTTTTTTTACCCCAAAATAACAGAACTGTTCGATTGTACATTGTGCAAGTCCTTTTCATTATTAGTTTATGTGCTGAAATACCATCAAAGATCTACCTAAACTTTTGTCAGTGACTAGTCAGTTGTAAATAGTTTTGTTTCTTTTTGGATATTGGCTAGCTTCTTCCAACAAAAGAGGGTAATAAAGTTCCTTTTGAAATTGTGCTTTTTGGAACTCATATGCCATTGCATTAGTAGGAATCTCTGCTTTTCATGAAGAAATCCTGTCAGCTGGTTCTGAAGAAGTTCTAAACTGAGAAGAAAAAAAGCGATATAGATTTACTTTACTCATAATAGAAAATGGTTGAGAGAATTGCATGCATCCAATTAGTAGAATTCAAGATTTCAACAATATATTAGTATATATAAACCAATATTTTACATTGGTTTACAATGTAGCAGTTTTAATTCAGGCTAATGCCATGTATCATTTTCTTTGTGTTGTTTACCAGATACAGTACACAGGGGTGCAGAAGGAATTGTTATACTGATTTTTTTTTTTTCTCCAAGCAGATCTTTCAGGGTTCTTTTTATTTTTTTCATTTTTCATTTTATTTTAAGCCACATAAGCCGAAAAAAAGTTATTGGGCTAATCTTGAATAGGACAATTCTGGACACAAGTGCAGGTGCCACGTATCAGAAGTAATCAAAGCAAGGTATGCTGGTCAGCAGTGTAAATTTATGTTCTATAATCATGTACTGCACCCTTCTGCTCATTGCTTTTGGTTTACAAAGCTTTCTGCACAGTATAAAGACGTTTTTTTGTTTTTTTTTTAAACTGGATGTATGATATATGCTTGGGTCAGGCCAGTTGTATTTTATTTCCTCTGCTTGTATCTTAGTTGTACATATCTTCACACATAGCTTTTCTAAATTGCTACTCAATCATATTTTGAAGTTTCCTTTATGTATCTAAAATTACTGTACATGAACATTAATGTAAGCTATGAATATCTTCCTTGTACAGTTGTGGTAGCAAGCAATAATGTGAATATATGAAAAACAAATATTATACTCTGCTTAATATTTGTATGAATGAGAAGTTGATACCACTACAAGAGTAATTTTCTCTTTTTAATCTTTTAAATACAAGTTTTATTTCAAGGTAATATATTACAGGTACCTTGATGCTGTGAACTATTTTTCTATGTCTTCAAAATATTTATTCTCTGTAAAATATTCTCTAGTGAGTATTATGTTCCTAAATGTTTGATAGTGGGAGTGGTCTAGGAAGTTTTAAGTTTTCTTAAGTTCGTATCCCTGCATCAGCTTTCCCAAACCATCCATTGCTCAGCTTTTGTCTGAATTCCCGCTGTTTACTTTGAAAGTAGCTCAGCTCTGCTTTTCATACAAGCCTACAAATGTTTCTTTGATTTGACTGAAGGTGATTTTGTCATTAACAAGGATCACTTTTGTGCTGTCTAGGTCTTCTGGGGCCCACAGTGGTTTCTCTCCAAAGAAACTAGTTACAATGTTTATTTCTATTTTCATTTTAAATCAGTTACAGCCTCTTCTTTAATACAAATCTGGTCTGCAGCACTCCTCACGCTTAGAAGTATTGTTGTAATCTTGGACCAATTTCAGCCTGTGGAGGAGGACAGAAGCTTAACGTTAATGGCAGCTGAGGCTCTGGAGGTTGGGAATTGCAGGGATGAGGTGGAAAATGAACCAAAATAATAACTAGTGTTAAATATTGGTGACCAGAAATGCATATTGATTTCTTGAA
The DNA here is from genome assembly GCF_054131305.1 of Coturnix japonica. Lineage (NCBI taxonomy): Eukaryota > Metazoa > Chordata > Aves > Galliformes > Phasianidae > Coturnix > Coturnix japonica. The sequence goes on from NC_140666.1 coordinate 67,566,907, forward strand.
GTCTCAGTTTTCAATAAAATGAATATTGAATATGCCATGCCTATACTTTATTATCAGTGTTCTCAGTTGACAGTGCTGGCAGATTTATTGAGTGGATGCAGTTTTTTACTGTTAGTTTTTTAGTTCAGATGTGTAAGTTGGCAATGGCTTGTAATAAGCTCATAGCTGTACTGGGCTGGGTGTCAGCCAATGACCTTAGTTTGTTTCCCAAACTTCCCATACTATATTCTAGAACACTGTGACTGCCTTGCCAAACCTACTGATTTTTCAAGCTAATTTGAGATTGGTATGTGCTGAAACAAGTGCAGTGAATGCAGTCTGACTTAAAGATTAGCAGAGAACATCTTGTCAGTAAAAATACCACATAAGCAGCAGTGCTTTCTAAGAACTCATCTATTTTAGGTGCATCTGCTGTTAGGTATTTCTGTATTTTCCCTATCAGTTACTCTCTGAGAATTCTATTTGTAGAGGGCCCAAAGTAGGGCTTTGAGCAAACAAAAACCTAAATCCCACAGTAAAGGTGATAGACTAGTTGCCTTTTAAAAAATTTCTTATTTATATCTCTGAGCATACTAGACAGAAAACTTGAAAAAGTGCATTAACATATAGGTGAGTTTTGCTCAGAAGCATTACTCCCTGTTGAGGTAGTACCCTTGTCTAGTAAGAATGTTTCCAAGCATTTTAGCACAATTCCTTTCCATTCAGTAATTATAATAACAAAAATTGAACTGAGGAAAAACTTCAGTAAATTTCCTACTTAAAGCCTGCAATCAACAGGATTTTTCTTTTTTTTTTAATGTAAAATATTTAGATTTTATTTTGATGCTGGTAAGAATACATATTTTACCTTATTTTTGTCCAACTGACCAGAGTTGAAATTGTTTGACCAGATCAGCTGTAGTAGAACTTATAAGACATAGGCTGTTCTTTGCTAAAATAATTATTACATTAGACTAACCTATTCAGCTTCTAGTAACTCAGCAATTCCTACAGATCTTATCTATTCCGAATTTCCTTCAATAGTGAAATTTAGATAGCTACTTGATATTAATCATTTAACAAATGATTGTTGCTAATTATGTCTATTTCACCTTTAGCCTGAGTAACTACTGGTAGAAGCATCATTGACTCCCTGTGAAAGCTAATTATTGTTTGTAGGTATAGTGGCCTTCAGCTAGTCATTAAAGAGTTATTCTGTAACATAATAATAATAATATTCTTTTAGTGGTAGCTAGAAATAAATTTGGGGCAGAAGGGATTTCTTTCTGACCATACATAAGAATTCTGTAGAGTTTATCTCTTGATAAATAATTATCATGTGAAGTTTAAACTGGGATTAGCAAATTTCACCAGAAATCAAAATGTTTGGAAATAGGTTATATCGTGTAATAGTTTTAATAGGCTGTGTATGCAAATCCAAAAACAACTGTAGCAAATCTATAATTTCTTACAATATGGAAAACCAGGTGAAGTATATTATAAGAGCTTATTTACAGTACTTGGATGTAAGCTAAAATCTGGAAATTCATTTGTTAAGTGATACTTTCATTTTGTAACTCTCAAGACTGTGTTCTAAAAAAACACATTCTTTCTGAGTAACTTGCTTACTTAAAGTCAGTTTTCATTCAAGTCATTATCTAGCCCCAAAGGTTGTAAGGGAGAACTTTAGAACACAATTTGTAACTGCTTGGAAGGCAGAAGTCAAAGAGAAAGAACTTGTGTTCGTTCCCTCCTCCCAGCCCCCATCCCAGAGTCTTAATTTTAAATGAATCCCCTTGTTTTGGGAGCCCTAGCTTATAGTTTTTGAGCAGCTGGCAATAATGCAAATTGTCCACCAAAAAGCCCACCATTTGAATTCTGAATGATTTAGAGATCACTTTAATTGAAGAGGCAAAAGACTTGTTAAGCAAAGAAAATCCCTGGTTCTTTTAAGTTCTTTAAGCACTGCTGTTGAGTAATTAAAAGAAGGATCATGATGACCCTACATTTGGTCAAAATCTAGATGATTTCATGTAAAGGAAATGCTCAATTAGAGAGGTCTCAGAGCCCCAAATGTCTGTATTCACAGTAGCAATTTATTAATGAAGGGCAAGAGGAGCTGGCTGCTTTGTATTCATGACTAAAATAATTTATGTTATTCTTCAGCTACCTTGCTTACAAAAATAAAGCATTTTAAAAATGCAGTCTGTATTTGTCACCACTAATTTGCTGTTATTTCCGTGCTGCTTCTTCCTAAAGCCACATTGCATTTCCGTTACGAACAACTAAGTGTAATGGTGGTTATAATGCCTTTAATAGCCATATTGTAGGTAGAAATATATTAACTACTCAGGGACTAATAGGAAATAGGAAAATGGAGTTTATAAGCTGAATGCCTATCTGCATGAAGGCTCACTTGCAAGTGGCACCCCGGAAAACTTCTGATTGTATTATGCATGACCATTGTGAATGTTACCAATATATGGCAACGAGAGCTCTATTTACCCTGTATTATTAGGCTGTTGAATGTTATAGTATGTTGAATAAGGATAAATGAACTTTTTTTTTGCTGATTTGGACAGAGTGATTATTTCTAACGGTGCTACCTTCTTCATTACTGTGCTTGTTCTTTCTGTGAAGTTCACTCTTCAGGCTGGATGAATCATGAAGTGCTGGTAATGAGGAAACTGTCATTCATAGGGAAGTAGAAACATTTCAGGGGGGAGAAGTACTCGAAAGCAAACACTTTCAATGCAAACAAAAAGACCACCAACAAAAACCCCAACCAAACCCAGCATCCTGCATTTGTTCTTTGGTTACAGGTATCCATTCAGGCTGTTTTGCTCATAACAGCGTTCGGTAGTTGGTTAATTTCTTAATCTTATATCTCAATGGTGTTTCAGTCAGCGTGGGCTGAATTAGAAATTATTCTTGCACATTGTTAAAGAGGTGTCCCTGTATGAAACTTTGCCTCTTGACACTTGTTCAGATGTGCTTATCTCCACCACGTGGCATTTGGATAATGCGTCTTCTAGTAACGAAATGTTATTGTGCTTATTAGAAATTCTTCTGCTTCAATTAGCTCGTTAATATTTCATTAAGATTTATTGTCTTGAAAGAGATTAATAAATGCTTGACTCTTGAAAACACAACAGACCATTAGGAGAAATTAAATGGAGTGTAGGAGAAGTGACATACGAAAGACTGAACACCAGGTTTAGGTTTGAAATTGTGTGTATTGGAAAACAGTTCTGAACCATATGAAATGACATTAAATAATGAAAGTGAAGTAAAGGCTAGTAGTCCATGTCAATAATTACATGGAGTGTCTTCATTACTATTGTAGCTTTGTTACAACAAGCGTGCTGTTATGCAGATAGGGAAACAAACATACTTTGTAACTCAGCGTCTTTTGATTTAAAATATCCAGACCAAAAAGAAGTTGGTGGTGAGAGCTGCACAGTGAGTCCAGCCCAGTCTTTTCCTGGGTTGGGGCCTGTAATGCACGGCTGATGGCTTCCAAAGAAAATTCTTGACTTGCCCAGACAGCTCCAGTCATGTGACAGTATATCTAAGGGCTGCATCCAGTGAGGGTAGCTTAAGTTCAGGTAAGTAAAAGACACCTTTGTAGTTAGCTTGCTTTTAGTTCTATGCAGAAGGGAACCATTAATAAATGCTCATTTTTGTAGGGCAGATCTTAGAAGATATGCCGAAACAGGCTTTCTCTCCTCATTTACATCACTGATAGTTAATTTGCCTCATGCTGGAAACTAAGTAATTAGCTGATGTTTTTTTTTGTTTGTTTGTTTTTTGTTTTTTTTTCTGTTACAGAGCTTTAGGTTTGTGAATCCATTTTTTTGTGATCACGCTTAGAAATTAAGCGAAACAAAAGTCAGATGCAATATAGCTCTTAGTTTTAATGTCTCTGTTTAAACGAATTTAATTGTACCAGTGCACACGTCTCACTCATTAACTGTAAATATCACTGCTCCTCTGCACTTGCAACAGGCTTTCTAACTTGTTGGGATATTCAGTGTGTTAATTGCGTGGTAATTTTGCCAATGAGTGGCTTGGTTCAGTGAGGTAACAAGGAAATGCAGGGCAGTTAGAGATCTGGAAAGTGTAACCCGATTCTTATTTCTGTAGGAGACTGAATATAGCAAATACTAATTCCAAACATAAAAGGAACAATAAACGTAAAAATGGTGCCTGAACGTTGTGTGCTAAACTAGCCCGACGTAATTCATTTTGTTTTAAAAGGTTGCAGACTGTGCTTGGGAAGAGCTTCTTAAACATGAAAAGCAGTAGCAGAAAGTGAGTCACTTAAGGGGTGGTAGCTTTCAAGGTGGCAGATGTTTAAATAGAAGAGATATTTTGCATCTATGCTAGGTCTATGAAACAGAAAATGCATAAGCAATAATTTAGCACGGAACTGGATGTGAAGAAGCTGCTATTTATACGGACTCAGTGATAATGCCTGCAGAGGGTTCCCTTTAAATGAAGTGTTTAGGAAGTTGGGGTTGCTGTGATTTTTGCTATTGTAACATTCCTCTTCGGATATTTGAAGTCTGGATGAGAGTCTGAAAGCTTAGAGGCCAGCACTGTGCTCACAGGGCTTTGGAGAGAGAAGATAGGAAGAAAGGGACTTCTTTTTAAGGCTGCACAATTGTAAATACACATATTTAAGACTATTTAACCACGAAAATTACTGAAGTTAATCTACTGTCGAATTATAGGATATTATTTAATACATCAACATTGTTTTTCCTGACCTGACCCAGAATTGGAATGGACTCCAATATAATTTTTTAAGTGTTTCTTAAGTTGTCTGTATTACAAACAAATAAAATGTTTGTTAATTTACCTGCTAAGCCTTAACTATTTTTTGCCTGTGTAGTAGTTTGGTTGGGGGGGAAACAAAAAGAAAAGAGAATGTGTACATAAATGTGAGGTATTTCAGTGTTCTCTCCTAATTTCTACTCAGTGTTGGTTGGGTTGGGGTTGGGGGGAGAAGGAAATGGTAATTTAGTGATCTAGCTGTAATCCAAGAGTCACCCAACCCGGAGGAATTGCCTGCCTTAAAACGTTCGGGCTGGCATTAAATCTGCTTTTGGAGTTATTCAAGCTTTTCACACCGTAGTGCCAGTACGAGCAGTTGTGTGTGTTACCGTCGTGGCTGGGTGATTATGGTGAAGCTGTTTGCTCTCTTTTAACGTGCTATTTCTCTCCTCATGTACTTCCCATCTCGTTAAAGCAGACACCCTTGTGAATATAAGGGAATCACTCCATCCATGTAATTCCAATATGTGGAGGGCTCCGACGCAAGCAGACCTGAGCCCAGCAAGCAGAATGTGCATCCCGCGCTCTGGGGCTTGGTGTTGTTTATAAGGAGCTGGCATTTTCTCCTGCATGCAGAACACTTTATAGCTCTTGGGTTATTCGAGTGTAGCGATCTTAGCAGCCTCCTAATACCGTGGATGTATGATATGTGCGTGTATGATTTATGTGCGTGTCTGCGCCAGCGTGCACCAAACCGAGTGCGTGCGGGAGGGTGCTCAGCCAGGGGCTGTGAAGCGTTCCGTGTTGTAATTTGGCCTTGCAAAGCGGTATGATACAATGTTGCTGAGCAGAAAAGCGCACGATAGATTTAATGTAGCCAATTGTGTACTTTTGAAAAAAAGAGTAACTGTTCGGTGTGAGTTAATTTTGGATTTTTTCAGCATCTCTCTTTTAGGCTTTGTGCTGCATTCTTCTAGACAAATGCGTATTCCATGTGGGCCACTGTTCTGCTAAATGCTCTCAGTTCTCCTTTTGCAATCAAGATTATGTTGCTAAGGAGATTTTGCTTTTATTGGTGCCATTGATTTGTGTTAATACGTTTTGAATACCTCTCGGTATTCTTCCGTAGACAAGGCCAAAAGAAAAACTTCCCTGAGTTTCCCGATTTACATTACAAATGGAGCGGTGGTGTAATGAAGCCGATATAAAGTGGGCAGTTGAAAGGGAACTAAAGAAGGGCACTCAAGTGAGAAATGAAGAAATGTGCCGAGAGCGGTCTGCGGCCGCCTTCGGCCCAGCTGCAGGAGCTGGCTCAGGACAGCGGCCGGGCAGCGCGGAGCCCGTGCCTCGTCCCCGCGGACCACCCAGTCGCTGCGGAGGGCTCCCCGGATTACCCTGGAGCTTCCGACCACGGCGGGGCCGGCGGGCGGCCACAAAGCGGGGCCCCCCCGGGCCCCTTCCCAGCGCCCCGCCGATGGGGAGCGGGGCCCCGGCCCTGCGGAAGCGCTGCGGGCTTCTCTCGTTCCGCACCCAGCGCGAGGAGGGGAAGGGGCGGGGGGCGTTCGCACATCGGACGCGTCTCAGCCGGAGCTCAGACAAAAACCGAGTTTCGACAAAAACAAAAGCAAGCCATTCCCCCTTCCCCAACGACAAGCTTCCTTCGTGCTCGGAGGTGGTTCTGTCCGAGAACGGCCCCAGAAGGGCATCGGGCTTACCATCCCTGTGTGCCTGGACAAGGCCTCTTCAGATGCTCTCCTTCCAGGTTACGTGGGAGGACTCAAAGACCTGGTCATTTTGTATATGAGGAGGATGAAGATTCACATCCCAAACACAACGAGAGTGCCCATCCCTTCCAAGCAGAAATCTCCAGCCTGTGGTGACCTCAGGCCCACCCGATGTCAGGTTGATGCAGCTGCGTGAAGGGCCTTGGCTGAGCAATGTCTGTGTTTGCCAAAGCAATAGTGGCCGAGCTGCAGGCATTTAGAGGTAAGATCTGTGCTGCACAGCATCCTGTTGTCACAGGAAGTCCCATCCCATGTACCCAGGCCAGAGCTGGGAAGGTTGCTGGTTTGGACACCTCATTTGGGTTGTACTTCTCCCCTGATTCACTGGCTAGGTGGTGGTAGCAGAAAAGTGCAGCCTCCTGCATTTGACCTTTAGAGAATGTCATGTATGTAATGAGTTTTGCTTGAAGATCTGGATCATAGAATCAGGGAATGGTCTGGGTTGAAAAGGACCTCAAAGATCATCTAGTTTCAGCCCCCTGCTATGTGCAGGGTCACCAACCACCAGACCAGGCTGCCCAGAGCCACATCCAGCCTTGTCTTGAAAGCCTCCAATGATGGGGCATCCACAGCCTCTCTGAACAGTCTTGGATAATTAATGAAATGACACTGAAAGACATAATGGTAGCTACTGTATCCTAATTCTGTAAGTGTTATTTCAGCATAGCATCATACTTGCAATTTTGTGCTGTTCTGTATTAGCATCACAGTTCTAAGTGAAATCCATTGTGGTGTTCCATGAGTCTATCCCTAAAGACATTGTCTTTCATATCCTTTTCCATACCTTTTCCAATAAACTCTATGTAAAAGGCTGGATTTTATATGAGATAATGAGTTTTGAGGTTAATGAGGATAGGGCCCAGCATTCCTACTGTATTGTGTGCCATTGAGTATACAGTAGAAATAAATTAAGAGAGGCAGACAATGTTTTAAAATCCTCTTTCATTTAGGCATTTTGTTTAGCATTCAGAACACAGCCACATTACATGATTAGCTGATTTTAATGAGTGTCCTCTAATCAGTTAAAAGGGTGTGTGGAAAACCTAAAAAGATTACTTTACATTTTCAGAGACAGTCTGTTTACATTGTTATACCTCAGCTAAGAGGATATTTGGCATGTATGATGCATCTAAGAAAAAAAATGTGGAAGGCCAAAGAAACCTTGAAGACAATCGGATCCAGCCCATTCTCCCTTTCCCCATAATGCAAGCTCTGATGACTTAGTATTTTAATTAATGTCAACCCTTACCATCAGTGCTCATGGGAGCAATCATTAAACCAACACAAAAACATTTTAAATGGCTGGCAACCTACCAGATACTGAGCTAAGCATTCCCATGGTAGAGTGGACAGTTTCACAGCCAATTCTGCTCTGGATTAAATACATTCTCCACTAGTACTGCCCTGAAAACCTATTATTTTCATACTAAACAATACAATATGGTTTCTAAGTTCTATTTTAAAGTGTTTTTATATTTACTTCCCAATGCTGGTATCGATGTTATTTATATTGGTGTGGCTGAATTTCACTTTGTTGCTACTAAGACTTGTTTTTCTTTTTCCTCCTTTCCCCCCATTCTGGTTTCCTTGCTGCTAAACCAAAACCATAGTTTTTTTCCCTCCCAGATAATTCACATGATCAGGCACAGCCTAAACCAGCTCTGAAAATCGCTGGCTGAGTCATTTTTTTAAAACAGGATGACTTATTTATGTATGTTTGGTTTTGCAAGGTAGGAAGTTGGGCACATTTCTGTCTATCCCATGGGTACTCTGCCCTCCTTGCAGCTGTGATATTTGTTTACCAAGTATACCAAGCAGTGTGATCTTTCCAGTTCCTCGAAGGCTTTTTCCTCACTCCTATCTTCCGTGTTTCCTGTTTGCTCAAATGGTTTAAACATGCAGCTCAATGACAGGCTGTTAGTGCTGACTGGAGCCACACATAATGCAGCCACATGTTGTGTGAGCTTCACAACTTGTCTGATAATTCGCCTCAGGCCTGACCTGAAATACCCTTGCTATTCTCATTCTTGGCCCTTACTGAGAGGAGGAGACACTCTTGTCTGCTTGGTGAGTGTTGGGGAGGTCCAGATCCCTAGATGTGATGTCAGAGCCCTCAGCGAATCTGCCCAAGGAAGGAAAGAAGATGAAGCCAATGGTGTGGAGTGAGGAAAGGGAGGAGGGCAGTGCTCATCCCTCTTCTGTGCTGTGCATGGGGTGGGAAAACTCACCAATGTGGCATTGGGTGCTGGTGTATATTTTCCATGGAGAGGCTACATGCTGCAAGGAAGGAAGCCCAGGTGGGCAGATGGGGAGGACAGCATTCTCCAGTCTTTTTGTCAAGAGTTGCTGATGGCACTTAAACGGATATGAAAAGGAGGGAGATTTTGGTTGGCGTCAGTTGGCTCAAAAAGGGCCGTGCATCTGAGACCAAACCAAGGATAACAGAAAACACAGTGGAACGTTGCGGCTCTGAGAATTTACTCATTAGAAGAAATGCTTGTTGGACAGCAAATAAATGAGCCTGGAGGAATCCAAAAGACAGAAAGTAACAAGAAGAGTGCAGGTACACTGCTATCCAGCAAAAGGCATTAGTTGGTGAACTGGATTTCAAGTGATGAGGTAATTTGCAATACAAGTACTCACAGTATATTGAGCTGTAGGATTGATGGGTTGACAGGGCTGGTCAGGGAGTGGAAATACAGGAAATCTAAAAGGCCATGGAAGCCCCAGCAAGAAACAGTGCTAAAATAGTCTGTAAGGTCAAGAGCAGACTGGAAAGGGGGAACAAGAAAGTTTTGGGAGGGTGGAATTTAGGGAGAGCATGTAAATTGAAGGGTAGGGAAAAGCAGTGGATTTTGAGCAAGGGGGGACAAATAGCGCACACATGCAAAGAGTAAGTAAAAAAATAAAAAGTAAGGAGGAAATTCCAAAGACCAGAAAGGAAAGGATTTAGAGGTGAAATGGAGAGAGTTATGTGAATTAAAACCATGGGGAGAAAAGTGACGTGGTCACAAAGAAAAGGGCAAAAAAAATGGAGTGTGGTCTCTTGTCATGAGCAACAACGCATAGTTTGTATATGGTCTCTTTGGGAATATTTCAAAGCCTTCAAAACATGGACAGCCTTGGAAACTTGGAAGACCGTGGTCACAATCTGTGTTTCAGTGTATTCATTTTATAGGAAAAATGGGGACAATCGTTACTATTCCCAACTGATGAATAAACTTCATATGCATGTCTTTTGTTGTTGCTTTTTTTAAAATTCCTGGGAATCTTGTCACCATGAAATGCATCAGATATTGTGTCCCGTCTATCTCAGACATCAAGACCCACAACACACTCCTGTGTTGTTTTCAGATCCTTGTCCAGCATTTCTTCATTCACTGTTTGAATTCCCCGATGTGGGGAGATAGAGTGGCAGAAGGGAGGAGAGGCATTTACATTTCCTAAGTTACTGCAAACAGATTTCCCTGTTAAACTGTGTCTTTCCTTGAGGATGAAGGGCTGTTTTCAAACACACTGTAAGGATCTAATCACTTTTGGATTTTTTTTCCTTTCTTTCAGTTTATGACCCATAGTACAAATACATGTTGTAAAATCTGTGGTTACCACAATGTCCAGAAAGTCTCTGGCAAAGTCATCATCTGTTACATGAAGGTGAAATCTGTTGCAGACAGATTTCTCTAGCTGAGGCGTGTAATTACACCAACAGAATTTTCATGCAGATTTCTCCCCCAGGAATAATGAAGAAATATACAGAATTTAGTACGCCACGTCAGACCGCTGGCTCAGGACAGTTGTTCAGAGGATCGAAAAGAACTGGGGCTGGGCAGATAAAGGCAGTTTAAAGTTGATGCACTTACACATGTGACAAAGATCTCGTCTCTTCTTGTAATTCGACTATGAAGCGTCTGGTGCTCTCATTTACATAGCAAATAGAGGTTCTTATTTATAGAGCAAAGCTGAGAAGTTCAAATTAGGCTAGCAAACATTTTTCTGTGTGTTATACAAATACATGTGTTAGGGTTGGACCTTGTTCCAAAGAACGTGCAAGTAGTTAAACAAGAGAGGCAAACAACACCTGATATGAGCATGGTATCCTCTTAGTTCCCTTAGAAATAATGATGCTTCTTCACCATTTACTCCTGCTTGTTTCAAGTGTGCCAAAGCTAGCGCTGCCTGTCACTGCTACTGCATACCAAGCATCTCTGTCACCCTCACAGCAAGGGTTTACTTTGGGATCTGTGTGTTAATCAGCAGGATCTTTCTGCGGTGTTCTTTTCTTTTCTGTTTTTTGTTGATTTTTTTTCCTTCCTTCTAAGAAGCAATTATCTTTCTCAGGTCTAGTATGAATAAAGTGAAAGAGGAAAGAGACAGAACAGCTGACACAAAAAGCTCAGGACAGTTTGTTTTTCTTCTCCGAATGCGAGGCGTCTCACCCCTGAGAAGTTTTGCTTCTTTCTAGCAAAGTACAGATCTCTTGCTTTTCCCCATTCAGGTTAGTTGAATGTTAAAACTGATTTGCAAAGATCCTTTTTTTCTTCTTCTGTGGTCAGCAGAGAACTGACTCAGCATCCCAACAACAATGCATTTAGAGCGGGCATTAGTTTTGAAAATGTTGATTCAACTCCATGAGAGACCATGGCAACAAAGATAGGATGAAGACCTTTGAAGAAACCTTTGAATACTGTTTAGAAGGAGTAGAATGGATAGGAAAACAGAGGGAAGGAGAGTAGGATTCATTTGCTTCTTAGCGATGCTACCGTTTTAAGGGGCAGTACTAATTCCTATAATAGATTTCACTCCTGGGCAAAGAATGCTAGCGAAAAGCCTCAAATGAGCGCCACTTCCCATTGAGATAATGTCTAAGGTTGTAGGGAGGCTTTTTTTCCCCGTGTTTGTTTTGACAAGTAGATTCTTTTGCTTTATCTCTCTTAAACAAGAGAAGTTTTAAGGCTTAAAGATTTGAGCCCTCTGAGAAATCAAAACTTCAGCCTTTGAGATTGCGCTAAGTATATTTACTCAAGATTTATGACAAATCCCACAGAAGGAAGGAGAATGCTTAATACAATTCAAATAGGCTGGAACTTACCATCTAAATAAGGACTAATCTATTGCCCGCCTGTGCTTCCCTAGGAAGAGACAGCACCACTCTTGGTGTAAAACAATAGGGGACTTCAGGGAAATAGAAAGTCTGAGAATCCTCAATATCTATTCAGTGGTTGTCTCCTTTTAACTGACATTTCAAAAGTTATGCCCGCTCATGATAAGTGCAGTTTTGGGGTTTTGCAACTTTCATTCTTTTTATGATTTTCTGTCCGTGCTAAGGAATTTCTATAATACCCTATCTGCTCTAACTATAAAAGTGGAAGAATTTTGATCAAAGGAGGCTATTTTAACAGCTGTCTTTTAAGGCAGCACGCGCAGATCTCTTGGCAGCTTCAGCTATTAGGTTTAGAAGAAAACAGAAGTCTTTGCATGTCTGAGGTGTCAAAAATATTGAATACATTGTCTTTCCTTTGGGATCTCAAAGCCACGGTCAGGCAATAAAAAAGCCCTGCAGCAGGAACCCTTGATTTAGTTCAAAGAGATTGGGATGATTGCTTTTGTGTGGTGTTTTGTTTTCCAAAAGTGTTCGTAACCTGCCCTATCCAGCTCTTTGTTGGCAGAAATAGAATTTTATTTTCTTGGATAAATATGGTCTGGGATTAGTTACAGGAGAAAAGCAGGGCCCGTTGCTCTTTTTGCTGAAGCAGAGAAGAGGGACTCCCCTCCCATTACCTTTTCACAGCCAGGGGAAATGAACACTTCCATTATGCTGGACAATGAGGAGCAGGAGGAGCAGGTGGTGACTGCTACTAATCAGGAAGTTAAGTAATAGCAGTACTTGAGCACTTTCTAAAGAATTACTGTTTATGGGAAGATTTCTCCTCTATCTGGGCACCACTGGAAAGAAAACAGAGAAAGAAAGATGAAAAGGTGCCTATTAGTAAAAGATTTTCCATCCCCTCCCCAGCTCCTCACACACACATACACGCACTGCCCACTGCCCTCCCTCTCCTGCCCCAAATGTTCAAACTACTCCAGCAGACAACTGGTAAACCCGTAAGAACAGATCCTTCACTTAATCCCATCCCTGATCCTTCACAAACTAAAAAGTCCAGCTAGAGTCTAGGCACAACCTGCTGCTTGGCTGACTTGACACACTTAGACATCTAAGCCCTTGACCTGCAACCACGCTTTTTTTGGCTTGAAGGAAAAGAAAGCTATTATTGACATTTTCATATATTACCTGAGAGATACCCATAAGGCCTGAATTTATTGAAGAGAAACAACTGTGCATCCCAACCATTCTCTGTAAGGTATCACAGTGCTAATGTGCCATTATAGAAGTTTTGTCTGGTTGACTGCCAAATCTCATCATCTTCACAGTTGACTTGAGGAGTTTTCCACATCTTCAAATGTGAGCGACACTGTTTCAAACCTTTCCTTTATCTATCTCTTGCAGCTTTTTCTAGTCTCAGGTCAAAAATGACACATCGCTCAGATGCACAAATGTAAAAGTAAATCAGATTTGATACACAAATCAAATACTGAGCTTTAGAACTGCCAAACTCATGAGCTCCATCAGAATCCCAGCATCCCACAGGCTGCCCTGAGATCCCAAGGGGATTCAGAGCCAGGACCCAGCAAGCTGTCCCATGGAATTTGCTGCTTTTTGTGTGGAGAGAAGAGAGAGTAAGTAGTGGACTCACTGTGACTTAGCACTGCCCCACTCCCACTGAGGAGAGGCTAGGGCATGTATTTCATACACCTTCTTGAATTTAACCACAGGTCACAGCTATCTCAAGTATATTAGGAGCTCTTGTTTGAGGTTACCTTTTTAGATGGTACTCCGTGGGGCTGATATTTTTTTTTAATTCTTGAATCAATACAGCACGTGCCAATCCTTCATGTCATGAACCACATTTTTGCAGGTCATGCCTCTGAACTAATGTGATTTCTGCGAATTAATTGTGACCCTGGGCTTTGCTGTGCTGCCAGCATGGCCTGGAAGCAAAAAGGACTGTCCTACAGATCACCAAGCACAAAGCTCTCTACATCTGCCACAACTCCTCCAGGACAAAACCTTCTTTTAAATACTGTTTGCTCCAGCCATTTTAGTGCCACTGTTTGCTTTCTTATGTGTTGACATTATGGCTTAGCTTCCCCCGAACATTTTTGTCTGAAAGATCATTATTTTCTTTTCCAAGAGGCCCATGAACAGACTGATTGTGCTTCATCAATCTTAAATTTTGACTGTCGGCCAATTGCTTCCTAATCTAAAGCCAATCAAAATTTAAGAAGATTCAGAAAACAGTGAAAGAGGAGCACATCCACTTAAAACCCAACCCTTTGTCGTTGTTGTTCCATTTTGTCTCAGATTCTATAATGATGGCTTTCAGCATCTTGGCTCCCCTCACAAGCCCTTGTTTAAAGCACAGTGCTGCACCCACCCTTCCCCAGGACTGGGGCACAAGCACATCGTTGTGCTGCTCAGAGTTTGCATTCCAACCCATGCTGGTTCCTGATTCCCATCTCAGGAACTACTGTCAAGAGAGGTACCTTCTATAGCTCCCTTTAGGAGGGTGACTTCTTACACCGTCTAATAGTGATGGAACAAGGGAGAATGGCTTTAAACTGAAAGAGGGTAAATTTAGGTTAGATGTTAGGAAATAAATTCTCTGCTCAAAGGATGGTGAAGCAGTGGCACAGCTGCCCAGAGAAGCTGTGGATGGCCCATCCCTGGAGGCACTCAAGGCCTGATTGGATGGGGCCTTGGGCAGACTGAGTTGGTGAGTGGCAGTCCTGCCCACAGCAGAGGGTTAGAACTGCTTGGGCTTTAGGGTCCTTTCCAACCCAAGCCATACAATTGAAACATTTTCCAAGCCAAGTTCTATGATATGATTCTGTATGTGTGTGTAAGGACTTCTTTTTCACAGCTACTGATTATCATAGCATGACTTGGAAAAGCTGTAGAAAGGCTGTGTGTTTTGGTAGATGTTTGGTTTTGCTTGTTTTAATGGACTAAAGATAAATCAATTTATTGGTTTCAGATATTTTATGATTAAGACTCACCTAGCTGCATGCCTGGGAGCTAATAAATTCCATTGGTGCACAAAATAACTCAGGTCCAATGCTGCATTGATTCTCGGGACCAAAATTATTCACGCTTTAACAACTTTGACATCAAGATGATACCTCAAGGATGAATTTGATGAAGTTTCCATTAAAAAAAAGGGGGAAGTTCAGCAGAAATCATAAGAAGAAATGTAAAATCCTAGAGATGTATCTCAGATTTTCAGGCTGAGCTGCTTTTCTGATTGTGGGATCTACATCATCTGAACAGGTATAGGTGAGGTTGCTGCTTGCATGAGCTTGCCTCTGTGGTCATCAGGAAACACTGCACATTGGAGGGTGGGCAGGGAAATTCCTGGTTTACAGGGATGCCTCTTCAGGCTCACACTGGCACCTGAAAGATACACTGCAAGTGTTTTTAGTCAATTTTTGTTCCAAACTAAGACAAAAATGATGACAGCTGTGATTCTGTATTTGTGAAGACCTCTTTAAATATCCAGTATTTCCGTGCAGTTCATTTAAGAACAAAAGCTTTGGAAAATATTATTTTTTGACTGTTTAGAGGCTTCTTGTCTTCTCTGTGTCAATGGTTTGGAAGGTATTTTGGCTTCAGAGTTAGAAAAACAAACAGCAAAAGGGAGATTCTGCTCATGTAAATGTATTAGGACTTTCACCATATTCCTTATACATAAGAAAAGAGCTTGGCAACAGGCAGAAGACAAACATTACTAGCAGTTTACCAATTAACAGTGCTAATAATGAATGCTGTTATTACTACAGCCGTTGAAGGTGACAACACATGCTGCTGGGGTTCACTTTGGGGGCCGTAATAGAGGGATCTGTGTTTACTCTGTGCTAAGTGTGTGAATAGAGGCAAGCCAAAAGGGCAGCTAGTAGACAGCTTTGTCTCTGATAAATCAAGCTCTGTACACAGAAGGTGGGCACGCATGCTGAAGCAGTGGACTCAAGGTGGAAAACTACTTTTCAGAAACCAGCTTAAAGCATATGACTGCATCTATGTCCCTTGGGAGAGGAAAGAAGAACTACTTCCCACTGCTTCTTTTCTGCCAAACTCTGAATGAAAAACATTGCCCAGGGCAGGTGCCAGTGTCCAGAGGAGGATTTCCAGACTGTGAGCCTCAGCCTCAGGGAAGGGAGATGACCCAGAGGGGTCTGCATTTCTTCAGTGTTCCAACAGTGCTGCCTTTGGTTTCTCTCTGGTCAGTGCACTGGCAGCTGCAGACTCTGTTCAGGTACTCCTAACTCTCTCTTTACAATGTGTTAGACTATTTTCTGCAGGAAATATGGTGTCTTATTCAGGAATGTAGCTCTGGAAAGCATAAACTAGAAGTTATGAGTGGCAATGAAGAGTATAATCCTTGTGGTTCAGGCCAAAAGCCAAGGGAGATGTACTGTGACTGTGCATGGCTTGTTCTAGGAAATCAGGCTAACCCCTCCTATTTTTTCTTAGTGTTGACAATAGCTAAATGTAGAATAAAAGAAGAGTACAAAATACCAAGAAAAGTAAAAAATGGGTGAACTCAGTTGTAGTTTAATTTTCAGCAAAATGAATATGGATGGCCTCAAAGTATCTCCTAAATAAGTATTATTATTTTTATATATTTAAAATAATAGTTTGTAGAATGCTGTCTAAAAGTGCTAAGCTGAAAAGAGGACTAAATTTATAAAGTACTTAAGACCAAATTATATAGGTCTGAAAAGAACACAGGAAGAGACAGTGTTTGGACTTGATGATCTTGGCGGTCTGTTCCAATCTTAGCGATTTTATGTTCCTCTGATTTTTTCATAGAATTAATCAACCTCAATCAGTGTTAAGGATAACTATTTTTCCAGTAATGGAGCAGTGTGTAACATTATCAGATCTTGTATAGAGAAGTCAGAAAAACTGGAGGCACAGAAAGGCTGGGTTTGTTTTCTTTGGAAGAGTCAGCTTTAGCGTATCTTAGGCAGCAAACAGCGGGGTAGTTGGGCTCTTGTTCACTTCTTTCACTGTGCTCTCACCCTCCTGCAAGAACTCTTTCCTCCTCTTACCTATTGCTGTCTCTCAGGCCGTTGTCATCACCTTTACAAAAGCTTCTTTAAACACAGCAACTTTATTTAGGAAAAAAAACAGCTTTATTTAGTATGAAAAATCTTGGCTTTATTTAGCATTGTGCAAAGAACAAAATATCATTTTAGATGTAGTTTAGGTGGTTATGAGTCTGGCATATCTGATACTGATGTACAATATGATGGGGAGAGTGCTCTCATTAGGATCCAGACATTAAGAAAAATTAATGTGTGAATCATCCACCTACAACCTTAATTGAACTGAAAGGTTACTAGGCTGCACAAACCACCAGCATCGTCTAAAGAAGGGAAAAGAAACAAATGTTTAAGTCATTGAGCATCCCACACACACTCCACTCGTTAGTTCCACTCAGCCTGTACTAACATTGCAGTTGTGCATCAGTGATGTGCTGTGACCATCTGGCTTCCCTTGGAAGGACATGTGGACAGCTTATCTTCAAAGATACAGCACTAACAGCTGTATCAGGCTGAAGAATGGAAAATAGATCTAAGTTCATCTTCTTCCATGAAGGACCAAATGACCTGCATTTGGCAGTGCTGTTTTAAATGAAGGCACTTAGGTTAGATCTTCATATACCTCCCTGTCTCTTTGTAAAATGTGCTATACATCTGATTTTAGTTTAAAAACACCAGTTATAGAGTGCATCCATAGGACATACTGGCAGATGGATATTCTTTCCTTAGCTAATGAAAATGAGGAATACTCTGTAAGATTAAAGTTAGAAAAATTACCCATTATAGACCATATGATCTTTAGCCTTCTCTTCCTAGTAAACACTAAATAATTACTGTGAGATGTTTACGACTGTCCTTTAACTCTTGCAAAGTTACATCCACAGAATTAAAAAAGCAGCTTTGGATAGAAACGTAGAATTTCCTTCTCAAATCAAGGTCATACATCCCATTTAGTTCTGAGAGGTATTGCATTGCTTCCTAAATTACTCAGTGTCTTTACTTCCTGCTTACCTGTTGTGAAACTAATGTGTTCCAGAAAAGTCAGAGTGACTTGAGCATCTGAATTCCTGCAGAGAGTGTGGGGGTGAAGTACTTTTTAATTGTTTTGACTCTGCAAATGATATGAAACCAAGGACATGGTGAAAAGACTCCCTATCAAAATGTGTGCTGCTTCATTCATCACAAGAAGGGATCGTGAATCATACATACAAACTGAGATTTGATTCTTTCTGTCTCTTGACTGTTGTATTATTTTTCCCCATTCATTTTCTGTGAAACAGGAAATTACTTGTCTTCTCCCTTAAGAGAACACCTTCACATAATCTGCTTTGTTAAACGACTCCTAAAGATTAATTCTCTTTGTGAAAGCCTATCCACAGGGAAGATGCTGAGTGTACACTTGCCACTAGTAAAGTACAAGGGACATGCAGAATTGTCCACTAAATATTATAAAATAAAAGCGAGAAATGATTTTCACTTTTTAAAGGGCAGTTCCACTGTTACCTGCATATAAATGAGAGTGGTATACTATGGTACTGAATAGGTCACAGTGCAGGGAGCTTGCAGTGGTTTTACAATTTCTGGTCAGACTTCCTACAGAAATGTGCATGCATCTGTATAAATGTCCTTTGTAAAATGATCTTTCCAGTGTCAAACTTCCAAGGAGACATTATTCAGGCAAGATCACTCCCTGCACCTAACCAAGAGACAGAAAAACGAGGAGATGGGCATTCATAACACTTTGCTAATTGATTCCTTTTATCTTAAGGCATTCTCTTTCTTCTAAGCGCCAGTATGAGCAGCGTGCATGGCAACTACAGATGTATGACAGTGCGCTGGAAAGATAAAGGGCAGGTAGAAAAAATTCCTCTGATCTTTTCTTATCCCTCCATCTGTAGGGTGCCCTGGATAAGCAAATGGAATAAACAAGACATGCAGATCCACATCCAGAGCAGCTTTCTGGAGGCATGGCTGTCACCAGGCCCTGCTGGCACTTCCCAAAGGAACCACCACTAGCTTGCACATCCAAATGCAGTATCTTCTGCTGTGTTGACACACATGGTTTTTTTTGGTTTGTTTTCTTTTTAGAGGACACTATCCTCCAACCCTTCAGCAACTAACCACAGGGCCTTGCAGAGAAACAGATCAAATGTCACATTGGCAGCTTAAACACACACCTTTCTCCCACATCACTTGTCCTCCCACTGCCCCCAAGCCCAATTGGTTATATAAACCCTAAGATCATTCCACTCCTAGTTTACTTCTTAAATCATAGACTAGCTTACTTTGGACAGAACCTAGAAGATTCTTAAAGACCTCCCACCATGTACAGGGTTAACAACCATTAGATCAGTAAAAGCTAACTGGGAACTGAACTCAGCTGCACCTCATTCCTGAGGTAATTGCAGGCATTTCTACAGCTGCTTCAGGGATGTCTGATGCTTCAAATGTGTAGTGGTAGGGTAGTGCTTGTTTTCTAAACTTAGGCTTATTGCTAGCATAACTATGGTTGGTTTTCTTACTGATGCTGACAGGATGAAAATACCTTGGTGCTAAATGCTGTTTCTTTCACAGGAAGAGACTCTTCATGTCTGCAGCAGACACTGAAGGTACAGGTTTTATTTTCAAGTGTGTTGCTAATTTGTAATTAGACACATATGGTACATTCATTAGGAGTTAACTTGAAAATTTTTTTTATCATTTGACTTACTTTTGCAAGCTTTTGATCGTGGTGTAGAGACAGCAAAGAAGAAGAAATTGAACCCTTGCTCTGAATGCTTCTGAAAGTACTTTAAGCTGTTTGGTGTGATGTTTTATTTCATGTCAGTGTTTTAGATTTAGAAGTTATATCTAGCAGTCCAGGCAATATTCAGTAGCTTTGACCATAATGTCAGTAGCTTTTATTTTTCTTCTGTGTAACTCACAACAGTCCCTGATAGTGTGGAGTTCTGCAGCACTGCTACAAACTGTATTTCATGCACTTGGAAGGCCAGGATCTTGGGGACTGAAGGCTGTAAATATAGACGGAATGCAAAAGGCACATTTGAGCTTCTAAGCGGTTCTGCGTGAGAAATGACTCATCCTTTGCTAATTTAGAATATATGTTGTAGGGTTCTATATCTTTGCTCAGCAGAAGTCTTAGCTGTAGACTCCTTAAAGCTGGAAGGGACCTCTGAAGGTCATCTAGTCCAAATTCCCCTGCAATGAACAGGGGTATGCACAGCTAAATCAGGTAGCCCAGGGCCTGGTCCAGATTCAACTTGAAAGTCTCCTGGTATGGGGCATCCATGGCATCCACTGCATCTCTGGGCAACCTCACCATCCCCACTGTAAGAGACTTCTTCCTTATATTCAACTTATATCTACTCTCTTTAATCTTGAAACCATTTTGCCTTGTTCTATCACAATGAATCTGGCTAAAGAGTCTGTCCCCATTTTTCCTTGTAGCTCCCCTTTAGATGCTGAAACACCACTATCAGGTCACTTTGGAGCCTTCTCCAGGCTGAACAGCCCCAGCTATTTCAGCCTGTCCTCATAGCAGAGATGTTCCATCCCTTAGATAATTTTTGTGGCCACCTTCTGGGTGGATTCGAACAGTTCCTTGTTTGTCCTGTACTGAGGACTTCACATCCGGATGCGGTACTCCAGATGAGATCTCACTAGCACAGAGTAGAGGAGCAGGATCACCTCCTTCTACCTACTGGCCACACTTCTTTTGATGAAGCCCAGGATACATCTTTGTCCACCTAGAAATGATTCTGTACATCCCCGAGAGTATGCTTTGTTCTTCCCTCAACAATTGTGAATGCTGTCTGGCAGCATCTTCAGTCACTGTGTGGGAACTTGCTCCTCGTCAGTATTTGTATGCTACTTGAAAAGGTAAAAGAAAATTAATTCTTCAGCAGAGAAATGGTTGTTTTCTATGAAAGAAATGAAAGAAGCACTTTCATTTGAACACAACACACTTGTTTCTTACATGCTGAAGTTGGTGCAAACAGTGGTAATTTCACTGCAATATGTATGTTGCTCACAACATAATTTAGCACTCACATTTCTCTTCTAGTTGATTATATAATTGTATTTAATGTTTAAGGTAATAAAATACATTTTAAAATCTCTTATATGTTTATCCAATGTTTGTCAGTACTGCAAAAAACAGTGATTATATTTTAGTTTTACTATAGTCACAGGGTAAAGTGCTCCATAGGGATAGCTAGAACAACTTATTACTTACTGTCTGCGCATCTGTGTGAGCTGCACATCTTGAAGGAAAAGGCTTCCCTTCCCCAGACACATGGCTCTGTACATGTTAGGCAAATTCACCGCTGGGGAGAAAAGGGAATTCATCTCCAGTATCAAAATGGAAGCAGTCAGGTTCTCAGGCACAGTGTGCATCTGATCAGTGAGTAATTCTTGAGTAAACCTCTACTTGGAAATATTACAGATAAAGCCTTTCAAAAAAAGAAAAAGGAAAAAAAAAAAAAAAAGAGAGTATTCTTTCTTCTATTCTCCTATTTTTGGGATAAAGTACTCTCATGTGTGTCAAGAGATCCATTTCTAGGTGGACCTCCTGAAGTTATTCCAGTATAATTCACTTCCAACTTATATAATACATTAAAATATCTCATCTGCTAGTCTCTGTCCAAACTGACCCAGAGATGCATACTGAGGACTGCTTTATAAGGAAAACTTGGTTGAGCACAGAGAAACAGATGTTTCCTGCCTAGGAGCATGAAGCTTATTAGTGTGTTGGAAAGCCATCTACAGTTGATGGAAGGACATCCAGGATTGCAGTTGCTATGATATTTTTCCCCAAGCAGTTTCAGGACTAAAGATTTTGATTGTTAGCAGCTTTAGAGAGGAACTAGCGTCCATTGTGGATGCGATTGCAAAAGCAGACTGAGAAGGAGAGAGGATGATGGCTGGCTCAGGAAAGGGTAGTGAGTGACTCCAAGATGAGGGCGTTGGTCTCAATTACTGTCAGTCCTGGGGGATGCTGCATGGCATGGCTGCATGAGTGTAGGGCTGCAGAGATGCATTGGTTTCCCTGTCCTGAGGTACTCTGGAAGTCCTTGAAAACCCAGATTTAGGAGTTCAATGGCCACAGAAACAGTTTAAATAAAGAAGAGAGGGGGAACAAAAGGACTACAGTTTTCCAGAATGTGGCACTGCTGTGTGTCGTATTTCCTTCTGCTTAACACAACCTCCATGTGCATAACGAGGGTTAAAAATATGCATATTCCACTCACCCAGGGAGGGCCTTTTTCTATTTGTCCTCCAGCATCTTGGAATGCATGGAAGAATATTCAGTGTTTCTCAGGAAATACAGAAAAAGTTAACAAAGCAAAGAGACATGGAGCTACATGTGGCAAGAGGCTTGTGTTGCGGGTGTGTTTTTGACTATTTCTCAATTTTGTTGCATGAATAACTTCAGAAAGCTGATTGTCTATGTGGTATAGAAACTACAGATTTAATTAGGTTTTTTTTGTTTTGTATTTGTTTTACAGAGACAAATGTTACTTCAGATAACTCCAGTGACAGAACAGGGCAGAAGAGTGATGGGTTCAGGAATGGTAAGTCTCGGGTTCATTAGTACTGTATGCAAACAC
Organism: Coturnix japonica; assembly: GCF_054131305.1. NCBI lineage: Eukaryota > Metazoa > Chordata > Aves > Galliformes > Phasianidae > Coturnix > Coturnix japonica. The sequence continues at coordinate 67,589,219 of NC_140666.1, forward strand.
AGTGACTCATGCAGTCTGCAGCTCTTGCTTAGAGGAATCATACAGGCGGCTGTTGGCTGGAAACTGAAAAATTAATAGAAAGCTAGTGGGCAGATCAGCACCCTGTAATCACTGCTTGAACTGATTTCTAATGAGTTTAGGATTTCTGTCAATCTTCTCTTCCCACAAGGCTTCCTGAAAGAGACTGTGCAAAATGAAACCAAGGAAGGAAAAAGCGTACTGAAAGACTATGAGTGTGCGCAAGGCCTTCTGCATAGTGGTTGGTGATGTGGTGTGTGATGATATTTGGAAAATGCTCAAAAAAGTGTGATAGTGGCTTTAGTGTAGGATCTCCTTTGAGAACAAGAAGTAATTTGAGCATTGTGTATAAATTTAGTCAGGAGAAATACTCTTTCACTTTTTCTAAAACATTCAGGTAATTATTGCTTTCATTGATTTGTGGTCACATTCTTTTAAGAGCTGAGTATTAGATATCTGATGAAACTGCATAACACGCCTGTATTACATAGAAAATAAGTCTGACTTAGGAACGAGGATAGCATTGCTTCATTTTTACCCATGAATGCTGAGGTGTGTATGCTTTAGGTGTGCTACACTGCATGAAGAAGAGGTCACAGTTGGGAAGCTGCTTAGCAGGATTAGGAGACTGGGAAACTGTTGTTTTTAGACTCAAGTTTTCTGTTTTTTCAGTGTTTTGTATGAGGGAGAAAACTGGAAATGAATTGAACGCGAGGGATTCATGAAGAGAGGAGGCTGTTCTTGATATCCTAATGGGGCTGGTGGAGTTTCATGAATTACATGGTTTCACTTGCTAGATTTTCTGGGGAAGGCCAACACAGATGAATGTGCTTTTAATGGGTTGCATCTCTCTGTGATCCTGTGACCCCAAAGCCTCCCAGCTCTGTATGAAGGAGAAGGCTGCCTCTGATTGAGATGATCTGTGCAGCTTCGGAACAGTACTCTCTGCAGATTTGTTCTTTCAGCTATCACATACCAGATGAGAGCAGATGAAGCCTCTTTCATGTTAAGGAATAAGATGAGGTCTGGAGAAGCTAGCAGGTGGCTTGATAAGAGAATACAGACCATTATTTCTAGGCCTGGCTTTTCAGTAGTGTGGTGAGCTACTGGATCCAGTAGATAGCAGTTCTTAATTTAGTACAATAATTGTGAATTTGAAATGATGCAGATATACTTCTTGTTTTTTTGTTTTTTTTTTGTTTTTTTTTTTTGTTTGTTTGTTTTTTTGTTTGTTTTTTTAATGGCTCACAAATCCCTAAAGGAAAATAGGGGAAAGATCACTCTGTTGGCTTCCATTTCCAAACATTAAGATATTGCTGTGATTACACAATGTCTTCTTTTCAAAACAGTCACAGTAGATCTATTACAGACTATTTTCTGCTCCTGGTTTTCTTCAGGTCAGTGACTGAAGGGATATCAGTGGCCTGTGTTGGGGAAGGCTCAAAGGTCTCCTGTATTTGCTTGAAAGTTGCTTTCTACTATTCATAGGGGTTCCCATGGTATGTAATATTAGCATGGACAATGTAGCTGCTGCCTTGAAGATTCAGTGGTGGCTCATTTGTGAAAGTCATCCTTTTCCACCCATGGTCAGGATAATTCCAGTGCTCTCTCTGGGCTTGGCTCTGCTCTCATTTCCCAGGATGGGGCAATTCTTCTTCAGTTACATCAGATCTTGTTTCTGGCTACTGGTTCCTGAAGTTTCTTCAGTATTTGTCATGTTTGCACATAAGACTGCAGATGGGAATAATGTTTTGAATTCTTAAGTTTTCCAGTGATTCTTCTACTAACACATTTGCCTTGGCACAGTGAGCACACACAGATAGAAGGAAAAACTCCCTAAGTTATCTGCCTGAATTCCCAGTGCACACTGAGGTTTGCCTGATTCCGGTTCAGCGTGGTGGCAGAGGTCCCACACTGGGCACTGACAATGGAATGGGTGAGGCTGCTGCCTGGAGCGATGCTCAGCCCTATGTGGTGGCTGACATCCAGCATCTTTGTACCCAGACTGGGTACAGGGGTGGTAGCCAGCACCACCCAGCCCAACATGCACAGCCAAGGGCGGGGAGCTCCTCCAGCAGCTGTGGGAGTGTGCTGTCAAGCACAAAGGCAGTAATGGGAGGAGGTAGGGCTGTCATGCAGAAACTTTACTTTCTGAGTGCTATCAGGGAACAAAGTTAATTTCATATGCTGCATAGAGCATGTGAAATCTGTAGAGCCATCAGAGCTCTGGCCACTTAAAATGATATCAGTTCTGCATTACTTAGGAATAGTTTATGCATGCACCCGGGTGTGTTACACTTATGACAGTTTTATAAGCCTTTCAACAAATTACTGCAATTAAAGGAAAACAACTGCCACTTAATGTAGTATTAAAACTGCAAAATTATTCCAATACTTATCATAATTACGGCGACATGAAATTATTTCTGTTTGGTTTTGTTTCTTTGTAAACGAGATTTAAGTATTGTATCCCATGAAGATGGCATATCTAACTGCGTGACTACCAGGTGCATGGATTCTGTTTGTGTGCTAATCCCTTGCTGGCTCTGAGCTCTTTGGCAGCCAGGCATTTCCTGGGGTGAAGGAAATAACAGGCAGCTGTCTCCTTGGTTCCAATGAAAAATGAGATATGGCAGATAATGTCTGTCTTCTTCAAGACGTGCTTCTTACAGATCTCCCAGCTTACTCAAGTAACTGCTCCCAGCGTATTGCTCATGGAGAACCTGGATGGACTTCAGGAAGTAAATTTGCATGCTGTTCGCTGCAGAAGAGGCATTGTGCAGTACTTTGCACTATAAACACTTTCAAGTACTATTTAAATGGGAAAATGGTGGTTAAGTTGTTGGAGATGGGGCTGTTTATTTCCCATACTGCTGATTTATTTATTTATTTATTTTTCCCACTAAATTTTATCTGTGCAGTAAGAACAGCCCTTTCTGGATTCTGACTTTCCACCTCTAGCCCAGTCATCTTGTCACCTTAGGAACTGAAAATGAAGGGCATATTTAATCATGTGTTGAGTTTTCTGGATGTTTCTTGGCTTATTGACTTGTTGGATTCCATTTATTTGTAATGGAAGTTAATGCTCAGAGTGGTACGAAGCTGTCTGTGCCGGGATGAGTTTTGCCTGTCATTCTTGTTCAAGTTTTCCTCCTCTTGAACCTCCCATGTGAAGTAGGTCACTTCCAGATTTAATTAGTGCAGTTTAAACTTTGAAATCTCTGTATGGATGTTAAGTACTATGAGAAGACAGTATTTCAAATGGTGAAGCATTCTGTAGCAGCCATTGCATAAAGCTTGTCATTTGATGTTGCATGGAATCAATCCTTTGATGTATGGATATTAAGTAGCTAATCCTGATTACAAAACTTCTTTGCAGATAAATCCATTCATTTAGGAAAGAGCAATCTCTGTATCTCCACTTTCCTCCTTAGATGCAGGTCTTGTAAGCCAGAGAAGAATGATTTATTTGCAAAATATGTGTTTCTACATCACAGTTCATTCGACCTTTTTATATCTCTTTAAACTTAACTATATTGTTTAGGTCTGAGATGAACTAGTGATGCCTTGTCACTAGGCTGTAATGTGTGATTTTAGCAAACTTACATCCATATCCAGCTTATTCTTGTATCAGCGCTTCCAGTGTTTGCACTTTTGCCAACTTACAGCCCTTCTCTGTGCAACGTGTAGGGTGGAGCTCACTATCCTTCTGAGCTATAGTGGTGTGATACCTGAAGGCTGAAAAGCTCTCATATTAACAGTGTTGGCTAATTCAGCAGCAAAGCAATTATCCCCTTTGGAGATGAAGACCTGTCTTCAGATGGAATTAACTTATCTTTCCCTAACATGTATTTGATATTGCCCTAGAAAGCTAAGAGAAAAAAAATTAAACAATATGGGGTTGCTTCATCTAAAGTTTTAGGACTATTCCTCTTTACTTAATTTCTTCCAGTGTTGGTTAGCCAATACTTCTTTTTTCCATTCAATCCAAAAAAACCTTGTGAGTATACCTATGGGCAGGATACAAATCAAAAGAGGGAAGGGGTGGGCTTTGAGCCAGATCTGATAAATGAGTGGAGAAGAGAAGCAGGAAGGACTTGCCAGCTACTGAAGTTCTTGGAGCTGATTTAATACTGATGTCAGGCACTCCTTCAAATGTGGGCAAACAGCCCATAATGTAAACTCTGGGGATGGAACTGAAATTGGTGGTCACTTGCATGTCTTGCGGCATAAAAGCAAACTTGTGGTTAAAGCTTCTGTCAGGGGATTAAGAAGGTCTAAAGTTGAAAGCAATGATCTTCTAGGAAAAAATAACAAGCATGCTCTTAGTAGAAAACTTGTATAGCTGTTCTCTTAAACGCTGGCAGTGTGTGCAATCACCTTATAATGAATGGGTCAAACCCATGGGTGGTGTGGGGCCTCTCTCTAGGCTTCAGTGCAGCAATACAGATTTAAGACAGCACAGTCCACTGCATACCCTCCTGACGTGGTCTAGGGAAAACTTAAGCTCTGTAATACTACAGCAGCAATTTGCCTTCTCTGAGAGTATCCTTGTCTGATCAGTGACTGGAAGCCGGAGTCATTTCTGGATAGGGAAGACTTCTGATAGTAGCTGCCTGGTTTCCAATGAGGATGGGAAGGCGACAGTGGTAACTTGCTGCCTCTAAGACTTGAGGTACATTACTTCCTCACACAGTATGGGCAGCCCCTTGAATTCTGTTTCTGCATGTGGCTCAACTGGGAAATTGAAACTGACACATATTAATTTGTTTCCGTTTTGTTTTGCAAAGGAGCTGAGGTGCATCTCTTGGGGGGGAAAAGAAAAAGTATGGAGCTGTCTGATCTTTGATTCATGTATGAAATGGTCATGGAAATCCCAGATACCTCAAACTTGCTTGTCTTACAGCAGTAGAAAAGTTAAATGGAGGTTCTGGTCCTCGGTTCCCCAGCTGAAATTTTCTGGAGTGTTACTAACACTGCTAAATGGGGGGGACAAGCCAGGAGCAGCGCAGATAGACTTCTCAGGCATAGCACTCTCAGAAGAGGAGCTGACATCTATGGTGATGTCAGTTTTGAGACTGAGATACATAGAATGAGTTTTTCCTGGTTTTTAATTTCTCCAAGCCACTCATGCATAGGTGCTTGTCATAGTTTACCTTGCTGAAATGTTTTTTTAGTATCCTATCAAATTAACCAGGAAGGGTGTGTGAGCCTATTGGTTTGTTTATACCATGGTTCTCCAGCTCTTATGAAATAGCCAACACGTCTTAGCTTGTTTGCACAACTTCCAGATGGGAAGAGGAGATTTGAAGAAACTCTAATGTACTAAAATACATGGATGTAGTTTCAAAAATCACAGCCAAGCTTCCACAGAAGCAATTCTCTTTCTTTTAACAGTAGACTTTTCTAGGATATTCATGCAAAACCTGAACAACGTTCTCCCAGTTTCTTTTTCCAAGATCAAATGTTTTGACATCAGCTGAGTCTCACAGCTGTAAGAGGAAGCTGAGATAAAGTCAGATGACTTCACCTACTCTTACGGAAGAGAGCTTTCCATTGTGTATCAGAATATTGCATGTGTGTTGTGAGAAGTTGTGATATTGATGCCATAAAATTTCCAGTGCCAAAGCATGTTCTCAAGGTTGAAATTCAGCCAAAACAGACAGCAGCCTGGTGCCCTAACCAGCAGCATGCCACCCATTGCCTTCACTAGTCAGTGGGTTAAGCTTCAGTCCAAGACTGCACCTGCAAAAGCAGCATCATCTGCCATTGCATCATGTTGCTTGGCAATGTGCAGAGGGCAGAATGCTTATCTGGGGAAACAGCTGTGTTTAGCAATGCCCACAAACCTCTGAGGAGATGCCTGACCCAGCAGCACCTTGTTTAGTTTGCGGGTGCTTAGATCGCTGCATCAACAACCCTGAAGTTCTGGTGAGCAGTGCTCACTTGAATTGACTTGGCTGCCTGTTTCCAGCTGTTGACTGCATTAGAAAAATGGAAAAATTATGGATGCTTTCCAAATATTACTTATCCATGTAAGACATTGTTCTTGTTGCCAAAAAGATGTACTGGGATCATGAATAGAGAGATTATCTGTGTGAATGTGATGGGAGGCCTCCACAAACTAGTGTTTTTTTTAATTAAGATGCTGTCTACACTCTGTAAAATGTTAGCAAATACCCCTATTATAAAATAAACTTGGTTATTAATGTACTGTATTGCAGGGATGCTGATAGATAATACACAGAATTCACTGATAAGACATTGCTGTTTGGTGTTGTTAGGTCTTAGTTTTTCATGATCCTCTCTGTGGACTATCCAGCTATAAGAATATTCATTATGCAGCAGAACTACACAAATGCTCTCTTGACCAGAAATGAAACTTCTATTAATCCCTAATGAATTTAGCATTTTGCCTTCTACAAAGGGATGCTTTCTGTTTGCTTTTGTTTACTGGCATTTGTAGAGACAAAACACATCAACACGTGCAGGAAGTTACAAAATGATCCCATGTTTTGATTCCAACCCACTTTAAAAACAAATTAAAAAACAATCTTGCAGATTCTCGGGAGCATGCAGACCTATGCTTTTCTGTCAAGCAGATTCAGAGGTCTTTTATCTCAGGCCTTAACATATCTGCTTGCTAGGTACTGGAGTCTGGGAGAAAAGGCATCACCTTTGAAGGCTTTTTGAGGGGTTGGTTCTGCTCTGGCCCCCATAGAGTTTTCTAGGAAGATGTCCTTCACCCTTTCAAATACTGTCTTGTTACTTGTTACCCTAAATTGCCACTTTCCAGTTGATGTAAGATAGAAATAGTGCTCATGGGAAATTGTTGGGGTGGTGTTTCACAGAAGTAGTTGTTCCATTTCAGTTCTCCTGTTATTCCTATTCAATTAGCTGGTTTTAGCATCAAAAGTGTCATGAAATCACAAGGACAAATTTATCTGTCCATGTGACTCCTAACACACAGAGCTGTCTGATTTCTGGCAGTGGAACTTCTAGGCTGGCTGATTGTTGCTTAAAAATGTCAGTAACAAAAAGAGGATGTCATGAGAGAAGGGTGGGCCTTCTGACTTCTGGTCCTTCAGCCCCATACCTTTCTTTAAGGGTAAAGTAAAGCAGAATAAGGAAAACTGGGGGGGTTGAGTCTCCATGCAGGATGCAGTGCTTCCCTGGGTCACTCAGTAATTAGCTCACCAGATGCAGAACTACATGGGTTATGTCAGTATAAGATTCTCAGATGTGTTTTTTCCCCCTTTATGTTCACCACATTGAGAATTAACAAGCTAGGTCTATCAATTCTGATGCTGATAAATGTTCAAAATCATTATGATATGTTTTGTACAACCCTGCAGTACTTCAAAGCAAACCAGCTGGGGTGTTTAATCAACAAACTCGCGCATAGATAAAGTCCATGGTCCCTAACTACAGCTTCTGAGAGCTAGTTGTATTCAGTGTGTGCATGACAACTTGGGCTCTGGCTAATGCTGATGGAGCTCTGTGTGGAGAGCTGATATGTCAGTCTTGTGTCCCTGCTTTTCATCTGAGAGCAGGTAGTGAAGAATACTTGTAAGACTATGGAAAGCATTTGATTTTCTCAGATGCTTTGCAGTAAGAGAATAAGGGAGTAGAGTTGTAACCCATCTACTTGATGTTGCTGTTAAAGTTCTCAAGAATTTCTAAACAGGTGGACTCATCCAGACAGGCCTGGAGACAAGCTGCAAGTAACGTTTGATATGGCTGTTCTGTACTGCTGTAGTATTGCTGTGTCCTTTGATTACCTGAGATGACTAACGAGACCATTGAGGAATACAAAAATAGCATGTATAGCTCTATATTACATCACTCCACCAGCAGAGTAGAGGCTGTGATCTGGATCTGAACACAGGATCTGTCATGTCTCTGTTACTTTCATCAACTGCCCCTCAATTAACTGTATGCTATATCCAGCATGTGTGCATATATGTGTCACTGAGCAGAAAGTGGAAAGAATGAATTGCATTTCCACCTCAATTAGTTTTGCCAGTAAGGCTGATATAATCCCCTGAAATTCAGGATCTGAGATACAGTACAGATTGTATCAACTTTAAGTAATTTTGCTGCTATAATGAAATCTGGCTATTGGAATAAAGTCTCAAAGCAGTATTGAACTATTTATTAAATAATATCTATCCCCCAGTGATGAATTCATTTTCAGTTATAACAAGGCTTTGTGAAGTATAATGAAAAATACAGTGCCACGCATAGTAAACTAGCCTCTGTTTTCTTTGACAGCACGCCAGTTCCTCAGCTGCAGTACTACTATGCTATTCATCTCCATAAAGAGCTCTTTCGAAAGTATTATTAAACAGCAGGAAGGAATGGTGTATGACAGCTTCATTAGTCACTACAAGCCAAACCTGGCTGCTTTCTGCTGGGGATTATTAGCACATTCCAAAACATCCCTGGGTTGATGGCATCCAACTTTTTTTCTTTTTCCCTTCAACATTATGGAATGCGGCCAAATCTCAGTTTGAAAATCCTGCTATCAAGTCCTCTCTGGGCTGGGTTAGGCTGTATTTGTGAAGAGAACCTGGACTCCCTCCTTGGTCGTAAGAGTTCAGAAGCAATGAAATAGGTGATTTGAAATATGCAGACACAGGAAATTATTTTGTAGAAGTGCAGAATGTGATCTTCCCAAGATAGCAAATGTCTATCCCATGTTACTACATCCTCTGGGTACCAGATACATAACTTTAAGAACTTTGTGTTTGTGTTCACAAAAGGTGCATCCAGAAGTCAAGATGATTTAAGGATGCTCATGGTCTCGCTGAGATTAGTAAATATGGGGATTTGGGCTAGCATGGCATTTCAGGCTCTGTGTTGCCCTGAGATCAATTCTATTCTAAGTGAGATACTTCTGAATCTTCCTTAATGGGGGCATAAGCTGCAGGATAAGCATGATATGCAGAACTGAGCGCTTGTATAAGTCTGTTGCTTGATTTATTGCTCTTCTGAAATTATCCTAGGCTGTTTATAAAGTGAATAAACTGACTAAAGAAAAGTAAAATTAACAAAATCAGTGAGAATCTGGATGTGGCATGAATGCTTTAGCTAGCTTTGATTCCAAGAAAGCACTGTCTAAAATTGAGCTCCTTGGTACTGAAGCTTCACTGAGCAGCAGAGTCCACGAAGTTGATGGAACTCCTATTAAAAACACTGTATACAAAGAAGTATTTTACTGTCCATGTGTTTCTAATTTCCTGTATATTTGTAAAAATAATCTCTTAATGCATGGTTATTTATGCTTTTCTACCCACATGGAACAAAAAATTTTACAGGTAATACCATTCATAATTAGCAGAGAGCCAACAAATGTGTGGTGCTTGAGTGATGATGACTTAATGTACACTTGTGAGCTCAGCCAAACCCCTGGTTTGACTAAGCCAACTCATGGTGATGAGATGGTAGAGGAGCGTGCTTCTATGTGCTTTTGATAACCCTGACTGTTACTATCTCTCTGGAACCCTCCTGCTACCAGTAACAGCTGAGATCCTTCTAAGTGAATCACAGGAGTCAATTCTCTTCCAACTTTTTTAAAAAAAATTTATATATTTGGTCTGAGAGTCAGCTTTTGTGACTTCTGGGGGGCTCTTCTTTGTTAGTGTTATTACAGCGACAGCCTTGAAGTCAATGTGAACTGGCCTACGTGCCTCATAGAGGGCTTATGGGTAGCAATAGCAGCAAAGCTACAACTGAAAAGCTGTGGGATTACTGTATAGGATTAAGACAAACAAAACGTCCTTGAGCAGGATAGGTTTACAGCTGCCCATTGGGAGCCCTTTTCTCTGAGAACAGGTAACAAAACCCAAAGTGACTGTCAGCAATGGGCTACCAGCTCTCCTAGGTGCTAATCCAAACTAATGGTCCTCCTTTCTGGTAGTGTTTGAGTTTTCATGCATGTGATCCTATGATGAGGATGTGGTTCCTTACTGACCATTTTGCAGTTCTCAACTCAGACAGGGGTCCCATCTTTGCTGAAAGCTGCCTTTCAGGCAGAGCAGGAGGAGCTGCAGTTTCTTAGCTTTCCATCTTCTCTACAGGGCTTTCTCCTTGATCCCTGATAGGGTACAAAGCAGTTGACATGGCCTGGGGAGAGGTGAGCCTTGCAGGTTTAAGAGCAAGGAAGAAAGGGGTGAACACATGATGAAAGCCTCCTGATCTGGCCTGCAGCTCAAAGATATACATTCTAGTTCAATGTGCTGTCAACTGCAAGGTGGTGGAAGTTAAACATTGACTGTGGAATACAAGATACTTTCCCCTATGCACTGGATTTGTTAGTATCTGTTCTGGCTTCCCTGAGTGCATAAAATCCAACACTTGTTGAAAGACAGCATTTACTTCCAGTGAGAATAATACTCAGCTATTGAAGAAGATGCTTCCCACTTTTGAATGACTGCCTGTTACCTCCATCTCTCACGGCAGTTTCCAATTCTACAAGTACTCCAGCAGCAACAACACACTTCTGTACCAAAACTTCATACTCGTTTCTCCCCTTATGACTCTGCAATTAATTTATTCACTGAACTTCCATTTGTAAATCTGTTTTCTATGCCTTGCCCATTTGTTCTTGATGTTGGGCCTCACTAAACATAGCTGGGAAGCCAAGAAAGGGAAGAATGTTTGATATTTTCATACTGTTTTCAGAGCTACCTCTTCCAGCGAGCTCAACTAAAAAACTGATTCAAAAGTATCAGATCCTTTTCTAATCCTCTTTGATAAAGGTATCATCTATTGTTGATATTATTTGTCAAACCCCTGCAGACTCAGAAAATTGTCTTGATTTATGCTTTCAAGTTTGTCTAGGACTAAAAATTCTTCATTTATGAAAAATTAGAAAATTTCTTTTGAGGTAAAAGGGAATCCCTAACATGCATGAAATAAATTAAAATTCTCAAAAAACCCCCAATCATTTTACCAAATGGAGTGTTAATTATGTAACCATTCTTATTCAGTGGGAGGAAATATGCTTATTAATATTTCCTTAGATAGCGTGAGTTCACAGCAGCTTCCCCAGCAAGAACAGAAAAGTCATGTATGCATTAAATGTAATCCTAGTCCAGAAGTTTTAGTGGACTCAGTGCCCTCGTGCCACAGCTTTTGCAGGTGTGATGGTTAAATTAAGATTCCTATCATTCCCTTGTTATGGTGCCATGGGGAAAATCTAGGTTTGGAGCTAAATATTTCTGAATAGTTTTAAGAGGAGATCGATGGGACTCTGGAGAGCAGTGAAATGCAGCAGGGACTGTGCATACCTGTGAGGAGGGGAAGAGCACAGAAGACTGAGATAACAGGTGACTTTAGTGATGTTAGGGAAAAGATTAATTGTTTTCTAGCATTATAAAGGTAGATAGAGGTGTGGCAGTGGGTTTCCACTGGGTATTTTACTCATTTCTGCTTCAGAATCTGCTGGTCTTAGAGATCAGCAGAATCTGTATGGACTTCGAAGGTGTTTCCAGTCTGTCATACTGCAAATCTCTCTCCATCACAGTATTTGCTCTCTATCTGCATCACTTGAGTCTCAGGTTAGCTTGGATGTGGTCTTGGGCAACCTCATCTAGTGGCCACCCTTCCCCACAGCAGGGGGTCAAAACTGGATGAGTTTTAAGGTCCCTTCTAACCTAAGCCATTCTATGATTCTGTGACTTAATAGTAGTGTAATACTGTGCTTGCAAAGAGAACTGTTGAAATCTTTCACTATCAAGATCTCAATCTGCATAGGTGCAATTGTTCTAGACTTGAGTAAGAAGACCATAGACTAGATTACTTTTAAAAATTGACAAGAAACAATGCTAGAAGCCTTGGCTGAGGAGAATCTTGCTTCATTCCAGATACTTGACAACAAAACTGAGCTGGGCTTATAAAGGAAGGAAGTGCTAATTCAATGAAGGATTTTTTTTTCCCCCACTTTCTGAATGTATGTAGGTTGAGTTTGGACTTGAAATAATTTCTTACAAAGATTTTGCCTGTCTTGGTTTTTGTAACATTACCTACCATGCTGGCCTTTTGACTTGCCTATTAGCTGAAGTGCCTTAAATGCATCTGTGTTATCAAATTACAACAGCTATGAACTAATTTTGGAGCAAACTAATTGCTCAAACAAGCAAGTTGTTGCTGAAAAGCAGAATACTTTGAAGATCTGCCATCCCTTCATTTGTATTTTAAGACAATCAGCACTTACATGGCTGAAAGCATTTTATCCAGGTTATGGGGTTAACTGGCTGTATGTGGTTTGGACTTGCTGCATCACATCTTTCAGATCTCCCTCTCATGGTTGAAAAATCTGTTGAGGTGCTGAATTAGTTGGGCATGTGGCCAGCCTGTGACTGCCATAACCGGCCTTATGTTTGGTCTTGTAAGATTATCTGGGCTAACAGAGCCCTGCACAGTCATCTAACAATCTGATCTCCCCTCCAATGTCCATATTACACAGATATTTTCTAGTATATGGAGCAGAAAATCTACACTTCTGCATAATGTAGTTGATAATTTCTGAACAATTTCCTCTCCATCAGTTGTAAAGCTGGCCAAGAATGCAGTGACATCTATTTATTTTGAGATGGCTTAGGATGAGGGTGAGGCCAGAGCAGTAGTGTTCTGTTGACAGTGTAGAAAATGAAGACTTGAGTATAGTGTATTAAAGTCTTTGTTTCTAATAAGTTCTGCCAGTGCTTCATATGATCTTTCTGAGTAGAGAATGATAAATGCAACATTTGAAGTGTAGGCCCAGTATCTATGTAGAAGAATAAGCTCTTCAAGGCAGAAATGGCTTCTTTAGCCAAAGTTACCTCCCAAATGAGACTGCAGGGCTACTGTGCAGAAGGATGCCAGCCATCTGCTCTTCAACTGGCAAGTGCTGACTGTGTTTCAGGAGCTGAAAGTTGCTCCCATGTGGTTCATTTCTTCCCTGGCAAAAAAAGAGGGCTGCTCTACAGTTTGATTCTAAACAATGGGAAGAATAATGGGAACTACAAAACCAACAGTCAGAGGAGCTCTGTTTCCCTCCCTCAGCTCAGTTCCTAGCTTCAGACATTACAATGCAACAAAAAAGCACATCAGAAATGGTGGAGTTCAGGAAATGCACCGCATGGCACTTGTTTGAAGGTACCAAAGGGTAGACCATGACTGCACCAAGTGGGTGCTGTCCCTAAAATGGGTACATGTTGCTTCACTCTTAAGTTTCTTTCAGCCTTGGAATCACTGGTGTAAGGTCAGTGATTGTGAGCATACAAATGGTGAGATCTGTAAGATCAGATTCACTTTGGGGACCTGGGGCAATCTTGTGTAACTCCGGAGTGGCTGAATACGCTACATTTCCCATCGGAGCCTCATATGACAGAGGGAGCCCCATTGCTTGCCCAACATACTGAATCACTAATGTGCTTATGATCTATGCAAGCTCTTCTAAAACTTTTTAAACAAAGATACGTACACCTTTATCTCTTTCTCCTAACTCTTACGCTTTGTATTTTGGCTATTTATTGCACAGTTTAAGTGTTTGCTTTAAAGAAAATGTAATTCTATGTCTCCCCAAAGACTTGCTGTTCCCCATAAACATTGCCTAAAAACATCTGCTTCCCTCATATGGATCTCATAATTTGTGCCTTGGATTTCATCCAGTGCTCTGTGGAAAAGTGATGCCTTCCAGAGACAGAAACCTGATTATGAGAAACCTTGTGGTCAATAGTGAGTGCCTTTGTTGTAACTGATTTTAAAATGAAACAGGGATGGGAGAAGCGGTTTTTATGAAATGTTTCTTGCAGAGATTTGCCACACTCTGTCTTTAGGCAGACACAGAACGGTAGTTTCATGGGACTGTTCTGACTCTGGGGTTCTGACCCTTCCAATTTCAGCAGTGTATGACAAATGCATAGGCCTTGGAGATAACCATGTTCATGAAGTTTCACCAGAGTTGGTGAGTGGGGGAAGAAAAGAACTTTTCCCTCCAGGCTGCCTGACGGAGGTGTGAAGTTGCTCAGCATCAGAAAGTCTATGCAGCAGAGATATCTTGCAAAAAATGAGAATTAAGCATGCTTTAACCTGACACAAAATAGCAAATTACAGGATGATGGGCTTCTTCTGTTCTGGTGTCAATGGAATTAATGGGAAATGTAGAACCTACAGGCTCCAGTGCTAAGTCCTGCACCAGATGGGAGCAGTGCAGCTAGTAGGAGATGGGATGGACCTTTTCCTACTTTCAGTGCACAGGTTCTCTTTCCTCTGCCACTTACATTTGCAAATACAGCCTGGGAAGGAGTGTAATGCTCATTACTGTGTCTGCTAAGGATTAGAGCCTTTGCGCAGAGCTGCATGAAGTGCCTACAGCCCTCTGCCCTAGGACAGAGCTGTAAAGTGTCTGGGTCTGAATGGGATCATTTTATACTACTGTAATTTAAATCTGCACAACAGAAAGTCAAGACTACTTGGCTAAATGTGCAATTACTCAAGGACTTTACTGGCTTCAGCTCTGCTTAGTTTAACTTTGCTTCATGATTGCAGTGGAGCTCAGGACATACAAATGATCTGTGCTCTCTCTATCAACTCCTAAATATGTTGCAAGACTTCAGAGCTGAGCTGGTCAGTTCTGTGGGAGCAGGAACTCCACTCATATTTCATGCAGTACCAAATACATTGAGAAGAAGAAGGGATCCAAGGTCACCATTGTCTGCCCAGAAAACCTACCTTTGCTCGGAATAGTGCTGTCGCTCCACCCAGCTGTATGTTCACTTGTGACATCCTACACTTCTTGGCTTTTGGTAGCTGTCCACACCCTTCCCTTGTGTTTGTTGTAATCTGTTACATATGTCAGTTTGTTTTTGTATGCATCCTGACCTCAAATAGAAACAGGAAAATCTCTCTCTGGGAATAGCTGTGATGAGGTACATATCCTTTATATCAGTGCTCACGTTCCCCGTTTGTTTGGTTTGGGTTCACCTCTGCAAGCATACATTTTGGTCTTGCCAGGCCTTCAAATTTTTCTTCTTGTATTTTGCCCAAACCAAGGGAGGGGCTTCCCTCTTGAGCAGTGTGTTTTGGATGCTCACACACTGATATGTCCTAATAGCACAGACATCTCACAAGTGTGTCTGAATAAGCTGCCCACCTAAAATGCTGGGATTGAGGCCTCAGCGCTGTGCAAACGTGGATGATGGCAAATATTGACATTGCCTCTTGACTGAGTAAAAGTAACATTTTCTTGTCTTCACTGTCTTAAAATGTTTACCGTTATCATAGTTCCTTATTTCTAGTTCTCCATTTTCTCATCTCCTCCAAGAAATACCCCTCAGGAACTACAACGCAAAATACTTTTTACTCTCATTACCTTCATTTTAATAGAGCTGCTGTTCCTTTGTTCCATCCCTCGTAATCAGACCTCCAGGATGCTCCAGAGAAGTTTATCTGGGCAACAGCCATGGAGCACTAACCCCTTCCCAGCTGTCCCCCACCCCAGAACAGCACAGTCCAGAAAGTATGAGAAGTAATGCCTTGCTTTTGGGACCTCCTGGGTCTGTATCTACTCTGCTGGGAATGGAGCTGCCAAGTTCCAGTCATAGAGTGGAGAGAGGTCAATATTTATGGGGTTTGAGTATTGTTTTATGTCACAGGAAGAAAAATAGGATAGATTATGGTCACTTCCACTGCACAAGAAGCACTGTTAATGTTGGAGTCCAGCAAAGATCTGATTTGTTTACAACGAAACTCTCAGACTTTCTTATTTCTAGGGAATAGGTGTCTGCTATTTTTTAGCCACATGCTTACCAAATGGTACGCTTAGGAAAGAAAGAAAAAACAAATGAAGCAAAACAGGAATACGGCTTGTAGTCTGCCTCTTCAAGTTGCACTGAGGTAAAGCTCTCGCTGGGACAGCAGCCATCACTGGGTGGAGATGTTTTGAGGAGGGAGTCGAAGTAGGCATGGATCAGATGAGGCAACTGCTGCAGTTTGCCTGAAATCCAAACAATGTTTTAAAACTCATGTCCTCCCTTGGAAATTGGGATTGTCATCTGTCTCTGCTAAGAAAACAAGTCTAAGCTTAAAATCCAGCCTTAAGTTCATGCCTGAGTGACCTGCTGGATGCAGTGACTGTCAGTCGTACACCAATGTATTTTGATGGGTTCAGACCTTGCACCATCTTTTCAGCAGCCCACTCCTTTCTCTGCTCAAACCCAACCCAAAGTCTGTTGCCAGGAGGGAGCTGGCCCTGGCTCTGGCTTTGCTGTTGGATGCTGTGCCAGCTGCTGGCAGTGTGTCCATCAAGCAGCATGGCCAGACTGGCAAAACCCAGCATGTGCTCTTTGTGTTCTTCTGCTCACTCACCTGCCTTGTTTATTATTCTTTCTTTATTTAATCATTTATTTTTGTTTCTTTTTTCATCCTTTATGACTATATTCCCTTGAACTGAAGATGCACCAGACAGGAAATGTGTGGTATCGCTGCTCCTGAGCTGCCCTCTCTTGAGTAGCAGCGGCAGTGCTGTGTCTTCCCAAAGTCAGCCAGTGACAGACCCATGGCAGGGGAAGCTTCCTCACCAAGGTCTGGCTCAGTAGCAGTGTTGAGCACAGCCTGAGCTCATCCCAACCCTGCTGTGATGCTGCTAAGGCTGGGGCCAGAGCCCAGGTCCTGACTGAACACCTGGGAAGGGAGCACGCTCATTCTCACAGAAGCACTTGTAGTGTATGGAGAATCCCAGGCAAGTGGATGGCTGGCATGCCACTTGTAGTAGGATAAAACAAGGTTGCTCTGGTTTGATCTTTGTAGGTGTCAAAACTTGCTGCCCAGGCAAGGCAAAGCACAGGATGAAGTCATATAATGATGCAGTGAAACAGATATATTTTAGTTGGGCAACCCACTGGGCATTAGGAAAGAGCAGAACCCTGTATATTTCTTTTTTTTTTTTTTTTTGTAATAGAACCTTATAAATGACATTTCTTTCTTTCTTTTTTGCCAGTCTCCACTTTAGAAAGAGGGGGGGACAATCCTCTGGCTCAGAATGAAAAGGTCAACTCAGATTTGTTTGGAAGAGAAGGCAAAGGCGGTTTATTTGCTTGCTTTTGTTATGTGTTTTGTGTTTTGTTTTTTGCTTTTGTGAGAGTATTGCTCAATATCTAATCTTCTGCAGAACACATAACTTCTGCTTCCTGTGTTATGAAATCCTGGAAACAGAGCTGAGTTTTAAGGAAACCAAGCACGCTTCTGCAAAGGAGATACAGCAAAAGAGCTCCCTCTCTTGTCCATTCGGTGTTCTGGCCATTTTGTGAAGTGTAAAAGGATCAGGTTAAAACCAGGGTGAAACTGGCATTAAATTACATTGAATCGGGGGTTTATCTGGAGTATTCTGCTTTATGTCAGTTTAATTCAGATGTTTGGAAAAAGATGAGCAGAAGACATTGGCACGCAACGCCTAGCTGAAAAAAACCCAACTGTTTTTGATAAAGTACTAAAATACTACTCATGAAATAAGTCGTAAAAACACAGAGGGGGAGATATTCTTCGGCAATATCATTAAGAAAAAAGAAAAATCAACAAAATGTGGTTGTGATGATATTTTTCTCATCGACTTTCATTACAAGTAAAACTGAATTACACTGAGTAAATATGAAAAGAAGCATCTCCTTAACCCTCACTTTCAGAATCAGGTTGAGCTGAATTTAGATGGGACCAAAGTCCAAGGAAAAGACGTGTTTGTAGAAGATATTAAGTCCTGCGCATTTCTAACAGTTATGTAGTGTGTAAAGCTAGGAAGAAATCATTTATGAAAAAAATTATGTTTTCAAAATACCTCCAACAATCTGAAATATGCCGTTCTGTGCACAACTGTAATAAGAGTGGCTTGCTCAGTGTTAAGGCTCTGCTTAATTCATGTCATACCTTATAAAGTCAAGTTGCTACGCTTGTGAGCTCAGTTTTCCCATCAGAAGCCTGCATTTAATAGGGAAATGGCTATCCTAAGAGGACAGTTCATGATACAATACTACTTCCAAGCTGTAAACGTTCACTATGTTTGGGATATGTTTTCTCTTGTAAAGTACAGTTTTCCCCTAGATTTAATGTCCTGATTAACTGCATCACCAGCTTTATAACTTCAGTTAAATTCCTTTGTTTTTTTCCCTACTGAAAATAAGTAGATGATTTTCTTAGAACTTGTATTTGAAAGCTCTGCAGAGAGGACTCTCATGTCTTGGGAGCAGCCGGGTGCTTTTTGTTGGCAGTTCATCTGACACGCCAAAGCAATTGCAGCCGTGTGACAGCCTGTGGCTTCTACCCTACAGTGAGACAGAAACTGAGCAGCACGCAGATCCACCCCTGTTTTTTCCTTGAACTCCCACAGTACTACCTCCTATAGGTTTCCCCCCAGTGTCTCTTCAGCCAAGGGCAGGCTGATGCTTGTGGAGACATTTAACAGCTACAGCTCAGACTGAGATCTGCCAGCCTTATCAAGGGTGGGGATGCTGACTTGGTGCTGAATGACTGTGAGCACCAGTAAATGCATCCCCAGTACTCAAGATAAATGATGTTGCTTTAAAACACTGGGCAGAAAGGTCTTCAAAGTCTGAGATGGGATTAATTAAAGAAAGAAAACAGATCTTCCACCCAGCTTGGTTTCTCACTTTTCTTAAAGAAACATCTCTCTTAAATGAAGATCTGATTGCTCCATGAAAAAAACAAACCCAAAAACTAATTTAATTAAGCCATTTGAAAAGAACGTTCAGGTTTCTTGCTACTTCAGTAAGGCCAGGCACAACAGGGTTTTTTTTCCCATATATTATATATTTCATTCAGCCTTTTCATCTTACAAACACAGATGTTTAATATGGTGCTTCTGCAGCATTTTCAGCTGAAGCAGTGAATTCTGTTACCTTGGTTTTAATGTTGTGCAGGCACTTTTATTGATGAGACAGAGGAGTGTGACCTGGGAAACTGCATGCGCATGAGGAAAAAAAAAAAAGGTTACTTCAGCAAATGCAGAGTGTGCAGAGGTAGCAAAATGCAGAACCTTCCTAGACAGGAAAACAAGTCAGCCTTGCAATGAAAGTAGTAGGAGCTCTCTATGCTTTTTGTAAATATATATATATATATATATATTTAAAATGTTTTAGGGTTTTTTTTTTTTCCTTCTGATTTTCTGTTTAGCTGACCTTCATGCAGAAACGCTAATCAGTCAGGCTTACCACTCGGCCTCTGTGGCACAGAATGGTTGTGGTGGCACAGGATGGTTTTGGTGACACTGTGCCCTGTGCTCACACTTCCTTCTTTTCATTTCAACCTGCATGAGCCACTGTGTAAATAAGGAACAGGAGGCCATGCTGTCTCTTTGCAAAGGTGCTGCTGTGCATGGGGTGAACACAGCAGCTACCAATAACTTCTCTAAACAGCTAGCAGCCATCTGACAAAACAGGTTTCCCAGCCTGGCTTTGAACTTAGTGTCAACAGATGGAAAAGTGTGGGAAAGGGGCTTTTTTTGAGAGCCCCAGTGCCTGACAGACTTTGCTGTGTGTGACACACATCTAATGGCACAGGAGCTTTCCAAGAGCATTGCACAGGTTTCAAAGTGTTTTGATGTTGTTTTCCAACTTGATGCTTTTCCATTTTTCCCTATTCATTTGATCTTAAGTAATTTGAGGAGGCTTTCAGAAGCAAACAAATGGCAGGGTGCTCTGACTGGAGCTGTCAGAGGATCGTGCCGGTGGTAGGTCGGCTTGAGAACAGCTCAGACAATCACACTTTGTTGTGTTTTTGTTTTGAAACCTAAAGAAAGGCAGCTTACAACTTGGAAGGCTGTAATCCATATTATAAAACACAGGGTGGGTGAGGCAGATTTGACAGCATCTGATGAAAAGTCCCACACCATCCAGAATGTACAATAATGGATGCTATCAGGCAGTGAACTCTCATTTACAGGGCCATATGCTTTACAAGGAATGTGAATAGGTTCCTCTTATCTCTGTTTGTCATCACTCCTATCCCTCATTTCACTGCTTGCAAAGAAAAACACTCCAAATTGTTGGTGTCCTCCGCTGAGCCACTGCCATTTCTTATTTCTTATGTTATTTCTCCCTCCCTGGTGCTTTCTGCTCCCAGATCTCCATTTTTCTGCATTGTTTTGCAAGTGGAGCAAGATACCCATTTTACACTGCGAGGTGGTAGCCATGCAATTGTCTCTTTATAACTGCCTAACAAACTTGTCACCTGCTGCCAACATCTGAAGACAGGAGCTTAGAAAAGATGGCACAATAAAGACCACAAGCCCATAAAACCACACTTAATGATTTGTCATGCTTTTCTGCATCCTGTTAAAAATGGGCTGTTTTCTCCTTCAGTCTGAGAGCTGCTCCATTTCCTGCATGAATTTCCACAACAGTGTTGCCTTAGTTCCATGGCAGTGCACTGAATGATGCAGAGCTGGGGACAAGGACCTGTGCTACACCTTTACTTGTGAGCCATTTGTGCTTTTAATGCATAAATAGAATACAGTGCTGGTGCTTTCTCCATTCAAGAAGGCCTGCCATTTCCTTCTAGTCTCCCCTGCCAAAATTTGTGCCCATAATTTGTTACACAACAATGAAAGCTATAAGGTCCCACCTAGGAACAACGTGTAGCAAGTGTGTCCTTCCTTTGCTCTCTCCAGTTTGTGATGGCAGGACCTCTTACAGGTCTTAACCTACTTCCCTGTCCCCCCTGCATTCTGACCGCAGTGCCCATCACTGGGCAGACTGTACTGTAGGGAGATTTTCAAGCAATGCAACTGTGGAGCACAGGAGATGATCTGACAGAGGCAAAACAAAGGGCTGACACATTGCAATATGCCACCGCAAGAAGCTTCCCTGCAGTGAGTGCCCTGGCCTGGAACGGCCTCGGCCTCAGGGCTTGCTTCCTCTGTGCTCTGTTGACTTAGATGTGAGAGGAGCCCAACTTGAGCCCATCTGAGCATCCCTGTGGAGCTGTCTTTTGTTAACTGTGTTATCAACTAAAACCTCACTGAAATCCAAAGAACCTTCCTGTCTACCATTCCTGACACACTTTTTATTAGAAATAGCTATTAAACATCCTAGCCTGCTAACTCTGTTCCTGAAAAATATTTCTGGAGCTTGTTTTTCTCTATGTCACAGCCTCTTTCTACCAGTTTCAGGTTTGGAAAGCAGCAGCTTATTCTCAAAGCTGACCAGTGGGGAGGAACAGCTTTGTTGCACCCCTGTCTCGTATAAAACAAAATCCAGTAGATTTGTGCTTTCTCCATGGTGGAATATTTTGGAAGACAGTCAGGGGGAGCCTTTCCCATGTGATGGCATGTAAGAGAGATAAATGGGTTCCTGGTGATTTTAATAGAGCTGCTCTGTTTGGAGAATTCATTGCTATTTTGTTACTTAATTGGATTTATTTGTACTGGGTAAATGTAGTTTTGCTTTACTTCTGTGTTATGTTTGTATGGCCTGATAGAGAAATGTGTTCTGGCTTCTGCGGAAGAAGGATAGCTTCCCCCGTCCTTTGAGAGTCGATGCTCATTCATCTTTGTGCCCTCGGTGCATATTTCTGCTACAGCCCTTGCTCTGTGCTCATTATGCTGCCATCTCCTCTCCCCTCAGGCCCCAGCAAATGCCTCCTACTAGCTGTGGAGCCTGACCCTGGACCTCAGTCCCTTTCCCCATCTGACCCAAGCTGGGAACCTGGCAAGGAGCTGGGAGCTTAGTGATGGGGGGAGATGGCAGGAGTTTGCTTGTTGTGATTCCTACTGTCCCTACAACATGACTGCTGCAGTAAGAGGTCCCCTATGAACACATGGGCTCATGCTTCCTGAAAGAGCAGCCTTTTTGAAAACTTGCCCCAGATCAAGGGCCAAAATTCTTCTGATTTCTGTACCCGTCTGTAACAGCACAGCAACACAATGTCAGGTTTTGGCACAGAACTGAGAAACTATAGAAGGGCAGGGAGGGACAAGGGAGATCAAGGGTTTGGGAAACAAGAGACAACAAGTCTAAGTGCAACTGAGACATTCAATTACGTTTTAACCCAAACCATAGCTTTTACCAGTCACCTTACTGCTTTCAAGTACGCATTTTCATTTCTGACTGTAAATCAGTCCCAATCAATAACTAGCAGTTTCACTCCAGAAGAAGCTGGCCAGCCTGTGGTAGGATGTAAATAGCAGTTGGAGAAGGGGTGATGTTAAAGCACAATAATGCAAGCTGACATGTTTGGGATATCTGGGAACAGTGACCTACTGGTGATCTCTCTCTCCCTCAGTAATTGAAATTGACAGGCTGTTGCATTTGCAGTAATATAGGAATATCAAAGGAAAAGTAATTATGAAAGATATTTTGCAGGAAGGTCTCAGGAAGAATTGCCTCCAAACACTTTCTTCTCAGAGGGATTGAATAAGCAACTATTCCTATTTTTTGTGCAAGTTATACATGTCAAAGGTTAAAGGATCTGTGAGATGTACGATGAAAGGCCAGTGACTGGCTGCAGGGAATAGTATTTTATACTTCTGGAGTATTTTACCCACTCTTCTTGGCCTCTGGCACTAAGAGACTTATTCCTGTTATTAATATATCTTGTTAGCCATCAGTTGCTGAAAAATTTTGGCTTTCTCTTTCCAAAGTAGAAGTAAAAGAATCTTATAAGAAAATGAGCCCTGAATGGGTGAATGGATGCAGTTATCCACCAAGAATGCTCTGAACTCCAGAAATCAGCTTTGGTTACACTAAGCGTTAACATTCAGCAAGGGCACTTGCTGAACAACAGGTCACTACTCACTGTTTCTTCACTGACTTTACAAACAGCTGTTCATTACCTAAAGATTAAGGACAGTTTCATTTCATTAAGTGAGCACAGCCTCTGACTCTGAGCTTTTCCCTTCCTTTTCGCCACGCTGATGCTTCATTCTAGGAAACAATATGAAAGCAAATGTATCTGCTGTAACACTCTTTCTGAGCAGAGGAATATTGGTGCCCTGGTCAGATATAAGAATGAAGCTCACACTGTGGCCATGTCTCTGTGTGCTCTTGACCTATGCAAGTGGCTGATAGCTTTTGCGAGTTGGGTGGCAGGACAGGCCTGTACCTGGTGGTTGCCTCCTTGGTGCTGTCTGCACAGAATGCTGGCAGAATGAATATAGATGAATAAAATAGCTGGGCATGTTCAAGCATATGCTGTTGGTTATACAATACGGGTTTTGAAACACCGACCTACTGCTTTGATGGAACTGGGACAGATAGTCTCCTGAGTGAAGCAGGGCTTTGCCCAAATGCCAGTCCATGTGCCGAAACCTTCTTTGACAGGTTTACTTCAGGTTATCTTTTCTGGGAAAAGGCAGCGTTCCTGTTATGAGAGGTCATTTTCAGTATAGCTCCTGGCACAGCCAGAGGTCATTCCAGTTTCCTACTCTTGTGACCTAAAGTCTCACAACTGTGATTCCTCCAGGGGAAAATCAAGCAGATGGGCTGTCACTCTCCAGACAGCGGCTATGATACGTTGCAATACACTGCTCTAATGTACAACTGAAACTAAACAAGGGAACCCAGATACTCAGCTGGGAGCCTGAGCATACAACGACACCATTTCAGGAAGTCCAGGTGTGCACCTTGCTCACACCAGTAGGAGCCCTGGCACATCCTCTGGGAGAGAGCCAGTCTGGGTACCAGTTCCTCAGATTCTCCTATGAGTCTGGGGATGGGTAAGAGAATTGGATATTTATCAACTGAGAGTTTATTCCTTATCACTTTTCCCCCTGCCTGGAAAGTGACCATTGCATGGGAGCTGGTAAAGTTACTCAACCATGGATGATGCTTCAAAGAACTGCCTTGTGCTACAATTTGTGGATCAGTGCAAGTTGCTTTTAAATATATAACACTGTATATGTGCATCTACAGATGTACATGATCTCTTTTAAATTCCAAGCTCATTCCAAGACAGACTTTGAAAGGGGTTTTATGAAAGAGAAAAGAAGTGAATATACAGCTATCAGTGATACAGCCAAAATTGGTGCTCCTAATAATCATCTTGGCAGAAGAGTTTATTTATGTTCTGTTTAAATATTTTATATCTGGATAGAAGTCATTCTCAAAGAGTGATTCTTTACAACTTCTACTCTGCCCAGAAGCTCTGCAGCAGGTACTTTGTCCAGGATGAAACAACTAATGTCCATAAATCAGCTTGAATTTGGGGGGAACAAATATAGTGGATCTGGCATTAGTTCATCCCCTTACCAAAATTCTACATCCTTTGAAGTTTTCTTGATTGCTTCACACAGCTCAGGTCTGTTTTGCTTAATAACAGTTAAGGATTTCAGCGATGTTGTTTTCTCCCTGCTGTCAGTAAAACAGACAGTTCCAGACTGGGCCCAGCACAGACTCTTTTCACTGGACAGTCTGCCCTTAAGGAAAATATAAGCATTTCATCTGAAGGTCCTAGTGATACTTCCTTCGTGAAGTGTGTATAATGTGGATATTATTTCCCTTCAGGGAACCAGAGAAAATCACTTCTGGTTAATGTTTGGTTTCCCATTGTTTCTGAATGGCAGTTGAACCATTAGGATTTTGCTGCTAGTTTTCTTCCATACTTTTTCTAGCGTCTTTCATAACCCCCCAGTATATCTCCATAGAAATTTTACTTTTCCTTATGAGTTATACAACTTCTCCACCTTTTAGAGGCCAGTTTGGGATTATCATAATAACTTGCTTGCCCCTGTGTGATATGGCACCACTTTGGCAATGATTCCATTGAAGCAGCCTTGAGTATTTTTATGGCGCTGCTTTCTAAGGCATCTTAAATTGCCACTTTGTGTCTATTTACTACTGCAGTTGAATTCTCATTTTATTTTGTTCTTTGAAGCTTTTACACGGAGGAATCACAGAAAAATCCTTTGAAATATAGGCCCTAGTCCTTGGAAGTAAACTGTGGGGAGAAAGGGCAGAAGGGTGAAAAACATCCATTAATTTTAGCTGAGATAAATTAATAGACGTGACTTTAGATCATGCAGTTCTTGTTTGTTTGCCTAAGCTTCATTATATCAAATGGTCCAAAGCTATCTTTCCAGCAGGAAAATGTTGGCAACGTAATTAACTCAAGGCATTTGGCATTTCCTGACAAAATGGCAGGCATTCATCATGCCGTGGGGATCAATGTGTTTCACATCCACTTGGGGCTGATGCCGAGTTAATTTTCCTGGCAAACTTCTGCACATCTCTTTGTTCTGAATTCTCCCTCCACAGCCCACTCCAGTTCCTCACACTGACCTTCAGACTCTCCAAAATTGCCCCATCCAACCCACTGCTGCTTCCCTTCCCTACCATCTTGTGGGACAGTGGTGATTCCTATGGGAGATGGCTCCAGCTCATGTCCCAAGGAGGAGCAGAGAAGATTCTGGGCCACCTCCTCTTCTCGTGGTCACATCTAAGCAGGCTGGGGAGCCTGGAGCGCTGCCACACCATGACCTTGTTGATGTTTATTGCTGGGTCAGCCAGGAAATTGCAGTGAAAGAGGTGTAGGAGCAAGGGGGCAGATAATGAGAAACAGGGAGCTTGGGAGGGTTTAAAGGAACAAAGCCTGTGGCTGCACAGCTGGGTGCAAGCCAGCTCCAGACTTGCAGGCAGATAAGTAGGAGACTGCTAAACAACAATTCAGCAACAACAAAAGAAGCTCTTCTTGGCAGCGGGGCTCTTCAGAGTAGGGTGCTCTGACCCCCAAGAAAAATCCTTGGCAGCTGTCTGCATTGGACTATGGAGATGCACCTAGCAATGGGAAAGGGTCTCAATGTGAATAAAAAACAGTATCTTTAAGTACTTAAGTGATTTGGTAGCGCTGGGATTCCTCCATCAGAGTTTTGTCTGCTCTGGATCTGCTCTCACAGTGCTATCTGGGAGATAGAGGCTCACATTGCTTTTCCTCTGTACTATAGCAGAAACAGAGCAGCTCACTCAGAGTAAATGCCTGTTCACAAATGCTTACGTTTCAGAGATTAGGCACCAGTGAAAGGCTGAAATGGTTTTCTGGTTTGTCAAATGTCCATCAGGTTAGATGTTAACTTAGTGAAAAAATGCTCAAATTAGATGCAACAGAAGCAGAAGAAGCCCATACTATGGCCCTGAGTTGTTGCTTTACTGCAGTAAGGTGAACAAATCTGGTTGATGATGGCTTTAGAAAAGTAAATGCATCATCTAGATTTGACAGCTATGTGGTTGACCTGATAAATATGGTGATTATTGTTGGCACACAGCTGAAAAATAGAATTACATTGTGTTTAATCAAAGGGACCAAGTCTGGGATAAGCCTTGGATCCCTCCTCTACATGAAAAACAACCCTGAGACCAGAGGAAGTTCTGTGTAATGTTATTTAGTCTGCACGGACCAGTAACTGTATTGCAGAGTCCTGATGAAGTCATTGCTCAGAGACCATTAGAAGATAGCACACAATTAATGCGATACTCTTTGCTTTAGTTGGGAGTTGTGCTACTGGCAAGTGGTCAGGCCCAGGGTGCACATAGAGAAATTACCAACAAGCCAAGGTACAGCTGATAAGGAAAAACACGTTTTTTGCCTCCCTAAGTAATAGTTTCCTTTTTTTTTTTTTAGCACGTTAACAACACCCTGTGTTCTCTGTGATCTCTAATGTGTGTTACAATAGCAGATTTGTCTGAAAGGGCAAGTCTCCAAAGATCAGTTTGATAGTAAGGAAAATATGTCCTCTGGTCTCCTATCAAAATTGAATGTGTTGTGTCAGTAACAAGCAAACGCCTCTCTCACTAACACTCGTGGCCAAGGAAGAAGAGGACTGTGTTGCCTGAACAAAAGGAGGGTAGGAAAATAAATGGGTATTCTGAGCCTTAACACATCGCTTACTGGGAGAAACTTTGTAGTATAGTCCCACTGTTTACCCCCACTCAAATTCACTAAAAAAAATAGAAGAACATCAGACTGCTCACAGGTACCCGGCTCTGCAGCTATAAGATCATTAGGGATGTGTGGGGAATGGGAATGTGGTACATGTGCTACTTGTTACCTGTTGTGGAGGACATTTGTACTGCAACTTTTCTTTTGTGTGGTTTGGAGCAGACCTGAACCTTGAGGACAGCAGGTCTGGACCCAAAGGCAAGTCATTCCTTTATCTTACTGTAATTAACTGCAGGTGGTTTCTGCTAACATAGTACAGATTTGACTTCCATTTATCTCTTTTTGGAGGCAGTGTAGCCATCACATTTTTAGGAAAAGCCAGAAGAAAGAAGTAATTGTTTTCTTATTATGGCAGATCACATCTTTCTGCCCAAGTTTTTGGCTGTTTTTCCTTTCCGCTGATAACTGTCTGACAGATGAGCTGAATGTTACATGGAATAAAACTAATCCAGTGGCATCCTGGGCTCACATCAGCAAGAGTATGTTGTGTCTATCAGAGCAGTGATAGAAATAGATGTTTCTACCATTGCATGTTTGTCTCTTTCTCTGCCAGTAAATCAGTCTCTTTGAATGCTCTTACTCAGTCTTACGCTGTGTTTTGATAAGAGAAAGATTTTTCTTTTTCTGAATGATTTCTTTCTTTTTGCTTCTTGGCTGCATCAGCTACAAACACTGCAGCCATGACACATCTCTTTTACATCACCATAAATCAGGATGGCTCACCAGAGAAGGCAATATAAAGCTGTTGGGACAAAGCTGGAGTTATTGTTTCTATTCCACAGTGGCCAAGTGCAGACACCTAACACCGTGTTGCCTGAAAACTGCTTGTAATCATACTTCTCTCTGGAAACTGCATCCTTCTTAAGGGAGCCCTCAGCTCTGGATATTTGGCTCTTTCTTGGTCTCCACAGAGTGAAATGGACTCAAAAACCAGCAGAGAGATCATGAGGGACAATTAGCTGAAGCAGAGTGAGAGCTGTGAAGTTCTGTGTGACCTGGGATGTGAGAGCCTGGCTCTGAGGGGAAGGCTGAGGGGAGACAGTGAGGAGGACCTCACATCAGTGAAGCTTACACCCCTTACAGATTACACTCCTACCCTCTATGCTTCTTTTGGAGGGAGAAGACCACAATGTTATTCTCCACTTGTGCTAGTTTGAATGTCCCATGCCAGTAATGTGCCTTAACGCTGAGCAAACAGCAGCACAAGATGCTAGTAACTCTCTGAATCCTTTCTGCATTGCAAGCAGCCACCACTTGCACGTTTCCATTGCAGCAGCAGAAAAACTGAAATTTGAAACTGCTCCCCTGCCATGGTTTTCAAGAAAGCATCAGCTCTGGCAAGTTTGGACACCTGCAGCAATTGACTTCTTTCCAGAACAAGTTCAACTTCCCAGCAAGTCATTTTCTCCAAGGGAAGAGGCACAAGCAAAAGGGGCAAATGGAGGGAAAGTGAGAGAAGATAATAGAGGGTGAAATTTTTGCAGTGGGAAAATGTAGTGCAAGCTATGGGATGCGAGGAAGAAGGAAAGAAATGGAGTGTGCAGGACAAGTTGAATACTTGAGAGAACTCTACAGCTGAAATTTGAGTTTTAGCCAATATCTTTGAGAACTTAAAGATGAATGGGAAGAGGTGCTCCTGTGTTAGGGACATTAAGATGGAATGGGAATTCTCAGGGATGCAGTTTGTAAATGACTGAGGCCGATCATACCAATTTTTCCTTCATCTCCCCAAAGCAACCAACGAAATGGAGAGAACTGAGCATATCAGTATAAAATCCCATCTCAGCTATTTTGGAGAAGCTCCAGGATAACACTTCTGAAATAACTGGGGTCAGATTTTGGCTGAGGTTTTAGGAGCTGTTAAGGAGCCTGCTGCAGTGCCCTGGTGGGCAGCGGGCTGGCTCATTTAGCAACCAGTGAGAAGTTGTCCCTTGCTTACCATGGCTATAGACTCCCAAAGCTTTTTAGACAAAGCTTTCCTGATGATTTTTGTCTTATTTGAGACCTATATCCTTAAGTTATTTCACTTTTCAAAAGACCATATTCACAGACATTAACCAAAAATGTTGAGTTTGCTTTGAGTCAGTTTCTCTTTAAACAGCTGAACTTTGAGCAATGGCTCTGAGGTGACGCTATTTCATTTTTCTTTTGCTTAAAGCTGAAGCCAAAAAACCCTGTGTTTCTCCAGCACATTGGCCTACAAATCAAGCAAGCAGATGATCCAGTCTCCAGGCAGTATTGTGTTATACTGTATGAATAGGAATGGTACATATACACGTCTAATCACAAAATGCATTATATACACTTAATGTATGGAATACATGTGAATTTATAACTAACAGCTAGCAACAACAAACTAGACACATAAACCTATATCCATTAGAAAGTGAAACTCACAAAAAGAGAATTTAAAAGTGGATAAATATTGCAAAACAGATTTAACTCACAGTATTTGCAGAAAATCTTTAAGCTGTTTGAGGATCGCAATCACACATTTACAATGGACTTGATTTCTTATGAAGTAGACGTTATTCAGCATTACCAACTGCACTAGTTCACACAAATATGATTTGTGCTTGAAATTTGTAGTGTATTAATGGATTTAAAGTGGTTCCAGCAATTCCATTAAAAGAGGATGAAATAAATAAGTGAGCAGTTTGCCAAAGGTGGAGATGCCGCAGTTGTGAAACCAGCTAGTGGTTTATGTCAAACACGGTCGTTTAAAAATATAGTGGTTGAATTAAAGTAAAAGCGACTTAAAGATTAGGTATTCTACAAAGTGTTGCTCTAAATGAAGACAGGGATATGAGCAGTAACATCTGGATGAAATAAAGACTCATTTGAGAACTGAAGTAAAATAACATTGTGTATTTAAACGATATCTGTGTTAGAAAGGAGAACTTAACACCAAGAGCAAGAGTCTCTGGGAGTTTTTGGAAGGGAGACAAAAAGCTGACAATTCGCTACAAAATTTTCAGCAGCTTTAGTGTCCATCTTGAATTAGAAGCTCTTTAGCATTTACTTATGAGACACTCCATTCCTGACCACCCCACCTGCTTTGGGTATCTTGGGGGTATAACGTCAACAGAAGGAAATGCAAAGCTGCTGAAAAGAGTGCAAGGGTGGCAGAGCACTTAACTGCAAATGTATTGCCAGATAATCCCTTCCTTTGTAACTCCTCTGCCTTCTCCTGAAGCCACCTGGGGACAGAATTCCTGTATGTGCTCTTGCTTGTGAGAAAGCATGTAACAGACAAGTCTGGTTTTCCTTTTGTTCAGTGTTCAGCCACTAGTCTGCTGTTGGTCACCATGTAGGTCCCCCATACGGACAGTCTTCTGTCTCCATAAGATCTGTTGTCTTACACATAATCATGTTCATCTTTCAGCCAGCTCATTCCTCATTAACCTACCAGGGAATTATATACACCAGCGTTTATTTAGATGATTTTTCAAGTGTGCTTCCTGTTTATAGAGCAAATTAGCCACATACACCAAACAAACGACCAAGCTGGGGAGCGGAGGACACCATGCTAACAGGAAGCACCTTTCTGTAAATAGCGGGGGTGTTCCAGACATCCACAACTGCATCTTCCCTCAGGATGCGGCTGGCTCTGAAATGCTTGTTTGGAAACAGAAGCAGCTCTTCTGTTAACAGAATTAAGAGAATTCTTAATTCAGAAGAAGAGATGGTCATGTTTGCATTTAGTTAAGTAAAAAGGTGAGTTCTGAAATGGGGTATAGATGCTTTGCTTTGAGTTACTGAAATCATCACGTCTCTGGGAGAAGTGAGCATTTCTTTGTCTGATAGACTGAAATAATTCCCTGTTTATAATATTTACATTGATCACATGAATGTCCTTCAAGAATGCATGGGGGAGAATAATGCAGTTGGTAGAACAGGCTCCTGAGATGCAAAGAACACTTGCTAAGACACACATGATTCTTAAAGCATCTGCTAATGGCGTGAATTCATATGCTGTTATTACAATATTTGCACCATTAATTAAGGATGCACGTGGACACCAGAGCACGGGAACAGACACATCAGCAGAGTGAAGTCTTACTAGACTGCATTATGTAAATAAAAGTGTTTGCATGTGCAAAAAAGCTTGTCAAAAGGAAGTCAAAATTGTTATTTCAAAGGAAATATTTTTCCTTTTATTTCCCCCCCTTTTTTTATTCTTTCTTTCCCCCCCCCCCCCCCAATCCAGCACTAAATATTTATTCAAAATTAAGCTAAAAGTTTCTGGAAAACCTCTTAGATTTTATGGTGCTGCCCAGAGCTGGAGGGTGAAAGCTTTGTTTCTGCCTCTGAAAGGGACCATGGTGGTCCCTCAGTAGGTGACAGCTGCCTGTGACCCCCTGTGGGCCTGGGCCCCACATATGGTGCACTGATCTCACCCGTTCACAAACAGACAACAAAGATGGTCTAGAAGCTCCTCAGTGAACAAAATTAAACACTGCAGGTCAAATGGAAATTAATTACAAGCAGTGCAGGAGACTGTGGAAGTCAACACCATCTCTCACCCATGAACAGGGATGGAGGCAATCAAGCGTTAGGTCAGTCCAGGTCACGCCGTGGCTGTGCTTTCCATTTTTCATTCACTGTAGGGAAGGGAACTCTAAACATCTGAGATAGTGGGGGAGGTTAACAGATGACTTGGTCATACCAGTGGATTCGGTGCTGAACATATCGTGCCAGTACAAATAAAATTATGCCAGAAGAAATCCCATCAATAACTCTTCTCATAGTAAGGACAAGTGTAGTCAAATCCACCTAGAGAAAATTAGCTAATTCTTGCATTTAAGTCTTTGTTTCTGAAGTATGTATGAAATCCATTTATAGTCATCTGTCTAATGTCTAAAGTGTTTTTAGCACAGAGCCTTTCTTAATGTCTTAACAGAGTCATCTTAACATCTAACTGAAAAAAAGAAACTCTTCATAGTGATAATGATTGGGAAGACTATCAAGAAAAATACCTAAGTGGATTAAAATGCCCAAACCCCTTCACTCATCCTCCTATACAACACAGTGCTTTGAAATTGTCTGTGGGATAACTTCAGATGTCATTTAACCCCACTGATCTTTAAAAACAGCCATGAGTCAAGGTGGCCTCAGTTCTTCAACCCAAAATGTGAGTCAGAACACTATGAAATCATTTATCTTACATGCCTACAAAGTGTACAAAATTATCCTGAATGAAATTGTCAGTGTATCTTGTTGTCATTGTTTTCTAGAACTATGGTGAGACTGAATCCATTATAGGTTTACTTTGTATCTTGGCACCATGGAGTTACTCTCAATCCAAGTTGGTAGCAAAAATGCAGAGTATTGTGGGATGGGACAGTTGCACAATGATGATAGTGGACATGGATATCTTTGCTACAGTCCTTTCTATTTCTAGATATGGTCAAGAGTCCTGCAGCTGCATGTGGGATAAAACAGCCCAAACTTGACCAAGTGCCTGACACAAAAACTGGGGCTGGTCCTACCAATGTGTTTTGTGGCTTTGAGTGACTTTAACCTCCTTGTGCTTTCCTTTATACTTTCTGCAACATTTTCTTCTTAGTTTCTCAGAAATCTGCCCCCACACAGAACAAGGCTCAGTGTGGCCCTGTCACACTGCTCATCCTGTTCCTGAGCATCTGTGAGACACGATACCTGCCTCTGGTTGGGGGTAGTGATGCATTCCTGCATCTCTGGTCTTTGCTGTTTGTAGCCAGTAAGGAGGCTGCCTGCCAAACGGGTCAGAGTAGCAGGTGAACCCAGATTATTGTTCTTTTAGTGTGTGTTGTACAGTTGATTATGTACATGAAGTTCTGGACTGCCTTGCTTGGATTGGCTTTTTGGGACAATAATTCTATTTCTTGTGCCTGATAAAGAGTTGAGTACTTAAAGCCTTTAATCAATGGTGATCATTTTGCAAAAGTGAGCTTGCTGGGTTTGCCTGTGAAGTGCTTGGACTGCTGAACATTCTCCAGAAGTATTACAGTGGGTTTCTCTTGTTCATGGAAAACAGGATTTACACAGTAACAAAACATAGTTTCAGTCTGTGCAACGCAAAAAGGAACGGTAGTATTAAGTATGTATATTCATGTGCATACCTATGAAGAAAAAAACTTCTCTTTCCCAAAATTATTGTATGTGCACAAGACAATAGTATTGCACATAAGTCTTCACCTGGCCAGAAGCCCCAGAGGCAAAAAGTTTATCTATATAAAACCAAAATGGTAGAAGAAGGATAAGAGTTTGACAAAGCTTTGTCCCAAGGAGGATCTGGTTCAGAGCATTAAGCATTCTCCCATGACGCCAGGGGCTTGGCTTCATTGCATGCTGGGATCTGTAGTCTCCCTCAATAGTGACTGCAGCTGCCTCCAAGGAGTCTCAAATGTGGAATTTTATGGCCTGCATCTGGCTTACAGCTCATACTGTAAGCATCCTCCAGAGGGCTGATAATCTCATTTTTTGTTCTTAACACATAAAAACAAAATTAAAATGAAAATCTAAAATTCTAACCTTTTTCTTAAACCATGTGAAGGTCAAGAAAATAATATCTTCTGTAACAATGTCAGGAAAAGACATACAGAAAAGCAATGATGGCAAATAAAAGCAAACAGCTATAGTAACACCACTCACAATTGCCTTTTTAGACTGACTAGTGAACATGGAAAAGCTGAAAATGTGTTTCCAAATGAATTCTAACAGCAAAGAATGGGATATTGCATGGGGCAGGATATACTAGCAGGTAGGTCCTACTGCCTTCTGCTTACATGTGTTTTCCATAAGATGTCAATGCAATGAGTTGCTCTCCACATCTCTTTTTAAGAACGAACTGCAGCCTCCAGCCTCTCCCCCAATCCCACTCTTCTGCTGATGCTGAGATATAATGATATTTTCATTACACACAGCTGGGTGACTTGAAAACCCAAGTCTGAGTTGCAGCATTTGGTGCTGTGTTTTGAAGATGCATACGTAGACTGTAGATCAAAAGCAATTCATAGGTCACATTGCCTATAAGATTATTGAGGTTTCCTGCAAAATCTCTGAGAACAGTGAAAATTTCCAGTGTTTTTATTAAACTTTTATAGTCAGCACCAAGCAAAATTAGAAGGCATGTCCACTGTGGCTTGAGAGCCTCAAAGAAACCAAAATGCTTAAAAAACAAACAGTTAAACAAAAGTAAACTTATAAATCTCTTGAGAAGTCCCAGAGACCTTCCAATCTGTCTGCTGACACCTCTCCCTGTCTCTGACCTTCCTAAATTGAAGCATTTATCTCAAGTACAAACGCTGACAGTTTGCATTTAACAAAAGTTGCTCTTCTTGTCCGTCTGCAGAAGTCTTGTTCCTGCTGGTCACTTCCCTGATGATGTGTTACAGCAAAGTGATGGCCAACAGCACTTACAGAAATAGATGCAAAGAGTGGCCTGATTCATTTTAAATATGTTCATTCCTGAACAGAAAATGCAGATTATAGAAAAAAAGAGGGGAGTGTTGCTAGGAGACAATCAGTTAACAGGAGTTACATTTTAAGGGAGTAATTGTTACTACTGATAACACACTGTAATACCAAATAACAACAAAAAAGGCTACAATAATTCTGTAACAGTTTCCAATTCCCAGCCTTAAATAAAAATATCTGTGAGTCACTTGGAAACATCAGAAAAAAACCCAAACATAATTAAGTGTTGCGTTTGCTCGTCAGAAGTTTTGCAGACCCGGGTTTCTGTCCTGTGTATCAGTACATGGGCCTTTACTTTACCTGTATGCTTTAAGAGAACCATTTGCCACATTTTCTACAATGCAGGTTGTCATCAAATGGCAGTTTTGAGAAATGTATGTTTGCTTATATGTCATGTACAACATCCTCATCATAAGGTGATATGAACTGAGGGGTCAGTATCCAGCACAAAGCATCGTGTTGTGTTTTAAGGCAATTGAAATTATCTGGTTATACTTATTTTTCCTCTTGTTTAGAAAAAGATATCTTTTCTGGTGCACTATAGGGTACACATGAGATGGAGAGAGTTGAAGTTAGTGCTAAACTATTGGCTTGTTTACAAGCATTTGCTATTCCCTAGACTGGGAAGGGTCTGTGGAGCCTTCCTGGTGACCACCAGGGGTTTCATCTGAAACAGCCCCTGAAATTTTAGGTACTTCAGGAAGGCAGATCCTACTCTATACATCAGGGAGTAAACTAAGTGTGAAGATTGGTTTAAGCACCCAGCAAGGTCAGCTGGCATGTGATGAGCAGCAGGCCCAGTACTCGTGGGACCTGGAGCATTCTAGGCCAACAGTGAGAACGGATGCACAAGAGAGTCAGGGAGTTTTTGAATGTGGATGGAAACATGGCATGGGAAACTTGCACAGGGTGAGACAGCAAGGAGTGAAACTGGATGGTGGTTGGGGGCATTTGTTTGGTTCATGTATGCAATTTCTGGGTTCATTTATACCAGCACTGTTCACTAGCTCTTCTGGAAATATCCTCATAAAACCTCAGTCTGGCTCTAAAGAAGCACTACGGCGTGCCCACTTGAGACCTGATGAGCATCTCCGTTTGTCCAGCCCTCTGGTAGCTTTCAGATGGCAACAGAGCTGATAATCCTTGATTGTTCCAGGCTCAGTAGCTTTAGATCTACGTACTGGGAATCTCAATCATGTATTTTTCTTTAGTATAAACTTGATCTATCTTCTTGATCAGAAGCAATGCATCTTAAATACTGATTTTCTCCATTTTATGGTCTATTCTCTTCAAAACAAATGCTTCTTGGGAAACTATAAGGAGGCAGAATCCAGTATTTTAAACATTTGTCTTACTATTACTTTGAAAGAATGGCAGTAATATGTATGACTTAAATATATATATATATATGTTTCTGAAGTGGGGTTCATGTCTGAAAGTCTGAGATTAGGTTCAGAAAATTGTGCTGGAAGCATGTAGAAAAGACTTGTAGTATTTTAAAGAAGCTTATGATTTAAAATAGAAACAAGCTTTGTACTGAAAAACTGACTGTACAGACCATGGCATGAGGCTGAGGAAAACACAGCTGAGCTTCTGTTGACATAAGTGGAAGGTGGCTTACCTAACGTTGCTCCCCCCAGGGATGCTTGTGGGAGGCCTGTCTCATGAATCTCCTTAGACAATGCTGAATCCTGTTCTGTGTATGGTTGCAGTGATCCTCTGATCAGCTTGGAAATGCACAACTCTTTGTTTGCAGAAGACATTTTTTAATAGTGGCATTTTGGACTCCACAGCTGATCTGTGCTTCAGTGTAGAAAAGCATTTCTAAAAGCATTTCTTTTGTTCATTTTTCTCTTATGAGACTCCTTCCCAAGCCAACAATATCATCTTCTGGTACTAGTTAAAGCATCAGGCAAGGGAGTCAGGCTTTTACCGTCAAGCTTATGCAAACATGCATACTCCTACGCACCTTGTTTGCTTTTTGACAAGGCAAATGAGGGTCACCCAAAGCTTTAGCGGGGAAGTTCAGAGCTTTATTCCTGGCACTGACTGTGATTTAAATAAGAGCAGTGCAACAAAGTTGTGATTTAGCTGCCTGAGGCATTAGTAATTTATTAGGTGTATTTGTGGAGCAAATGAGAGCTTGGGCTTTTCTGGTACTTGGTCTGGCATGTGAGATGGTTTCCTTGGACAGTAGCCCAGTTTGTGCAGATCCAGGTCAGTGCCTGCTTGAGATAGCAGGTGCTGACTTTAAAGCATTTGGAGAAGCCACGTTGTGAGATACCATGCTTCACCTGTATGTCCTAAATCCAGCAGTGCTAGTGAAACTAAGGATGGCAGTAGCCTGGGTGAGGGCATCCAGCAGAGCTCTATCCCAGAGGAGGTGTGTCCCTCAGCCCCAGCCACAACTGTTTTCCGCTCCAAGGCGGCTTTCTGAACCCAGCTTCATTGCACTGCTGCCTGGCCTGAATACATAAACCCCACAGCTTTAACCAGAGGGAAATCGGGGGTTTCCACTGACAACAGGAAGCTGCGTTAGCAATCTCTGTGCCAGGCTGTGGTGTGGTGGGAGTCTGTGAAAAGGTCTATGCTTAATGAGGCAGTTCCCATCAAAAGAACTGCCCTGTCAGGAGGTCAGATTTCTGTTTGCGGTTTACCTGTGATAGCCAAAACTGTTCAGCCATGGAATGCTGATTGGATCAACCTTTCTTTCAGCTTTATTTCCAAAGCACCCAAATCCCTTAGATATACATGTGTGTGTGTGTTTATGCCTGTATAACATATGTGTGCTATATAATGTATATAATGTACATTCTGTATATGTACAATATTTGTTTATATAGAGAGAGTATGTTATTTACATGAATGATCTCACTGAACAGTCAGTAATAACCTCCCATGGTGTGTGATGGTATTCAGAATACTGCTGGGAAAGGCAGTGAGCCGGGTTGATTTTAAAATCAGATTCCTCACTGACAATTACTGGCACTGATAGCATTAGACTCTGCAGTGTCTGCTCAAAGCGTGTTGCCCTGATTGCTTGTCAAACTGCTGAACTTATGTCTTCTCTTGTATCTCTTCATCAATTTCTTGTGCAGTATTCAACTCCAAAGCAAAAACTTATAACAGGACACAGATATTGCTATTCTTTTTGCTTCCTTCCATAACTCCAACAGTGATATATATTATTTAGTTCACCGTAGTTACTTCCTTGCTAAGTGACCATTTATAATTCATGGGAACCATAACAATGACCTGTGCGTTCAAATAGGAGTAATAGAGTATCCCCCTGACAAGGAGTCAGCCCACCTTGAAAGCTCTGCCATTACCATACCCCACTGGATTAGTGGAGATGTGGTTTATATTAGTGACCTGAAGAAGGTTCATGCCCTCTGGGAAAAGACTGTTCCATGCAATGGCAGTGTGATTAATGGTTTATTTACAGCACTGACATCAAGGCTGTCAGGACTCTTCATCAGTCTTTGATGTAAAACATACTCAGAGGCCCTAGGTCAGTCTTATCTGCTCAGAAGAAATCAGAAGTGAGGGATGGTTCAGTGTGGCCACAGCTCTTGTACCAATATTTTCCACAGTGGCAACAACAGAAGAAAACGACAAGGTTCCTTCTACCTCACTGGCCTTCCTGCTGAGATGGGGTGGTGACAAAGACAGTGGCTGCCCTTGTTTTGGCTGGGGGAGAGCAGTACAGTGACAAAGAGTGCAAGAGTGCTGGTGACAGGCATGCGGTGAGAACTCACAGATGCCTACATCATATCCTCTGGACACCATGAGGAGTGAGTGCTTCAGTTCTGCACAGAGCACAAAACAGGCTAGATTTTCATGTCTTGGGAGAGTTTGAGCTTAGACAGATATTTTTAGTAATTACTGTTTAGTACTCAGCACTACCGTGTAGTCACATTTCCATTTTTTAATACTCTGCTATTTTAGATTAAGCTTCCCACTCCTGAAAACTTCCTGCATTTTCCTGCTGACTTGACTGAGCACAGTCTGACTTTTCCGAAGGCCTCCCCAGATCCACATGCTAGCAAAATCCCACGCAGCCTGCAGCTCTCACAGCCAGCTGATCAGCGAGATAACGCTGAGGCAGCATCAGCCCTTTCCCAGCCATGTGACGAAACTGTCTTGCTAACACTCAGTATGCTGGCATGTTTGACTTGACATCCTTCTCCCTCCTATCCAGGACCCGGGGTGTGGGGGTCTTTCAGCATAGGTACTGAAATCAGGGCATTACACAGTATTAGGATTGTGGTACATCAGTTCTGCGTTGCCTTTACAAAGGACTTAAAAATGACTAAGATTCCTGAGGAATTCTCCAGGACCCAATTGAATCAATAACTGGATGATAACCAGCTACTGATTCTGAGCCAGATAAGGCAGACAGTACCACTAGGGGGGAAGGAAAACTATTTTGGAGAGCCTCGGCTTCCCCAGAATTTCCCACTGTGAAGAGCTTTGGTGCTGGTGTTACCAGTGTGCTCCAACCCACTTGGCATTGCGTGGGCTCCTCATTACTTCCTGGTGCTTGAGCAGCACAGTGCCAAGAGATAGCTCTTCTGTGCAGAACAGCCTGGCAGGCTGTGCTCCTCCTGACTTGAGTAAGATCCACTGATAGCAATCTATGACTTGCAGGAATACACATAGGAATATGTCAGTGAGTCAAACTGTTGATGTCAGCAGAGTTCTGGTTTGCTCAAAACCCTGTAGCAGACTTCCTTGGCAGAGTTGGCTTCTGAAAGCGTGTTTTAGTGAGGTCTGCTCTCTCCTTGGCTTCTTATAGAGTGCTGGATGGAAATTTGTGTACGCAGTGAGACCACCCAGAGCAGATGAATTCCATTAGAACTAAAAGAGCCCTCAAATGCAGAAGTGTAGGATGTATGTGCAATGGGACCCAGAGGTTTCTCAAAAGCAGGTGTTACTCACAGAAAGCAAAAAGGCCCAGGATGTGGTAGTAATGTATCACCGAAAGAAAGATATCAAAAAAAAAAAGAAGGAGAAATAAATTAAAGTTTGTACACAATGAAAACAGAACTAAGCAAAGCTGTGCTGTCCTACCTATAATCCTCTAAAAGTCCTTTAGAAATTGCTGTAGATGGCTGCTGGCCCACATGTGAACATCTTGACAAAAGTTAGGTACATTATTGTAATTAGCAATCTGGTTGGTTTTGTTTTCTGGAAGTGTAAATTGAAAGCACTTTGCATATTAATTAGTTGACATTTCTCCCAAGTTTCTTAGGGGAATAATTGTCAGCCCTGGACCATTTTGCAAATATTTAATTTTTGACATTTTACTGTTTTTTGCTATTGGCAACTGAAGTAGAATTTTCTTTCTTGGTTGGGTGCCCGTTGGCCAAAATTGTGAAGCTGAAGTCTGAGTGTAAGCTCTTAGATGCCCACCTCTGGCTAATTAGGCAAACTGAGCAATGTTTAAACCTCTGCTAGAAAACCGCTAAGGAATATGTGCACACACTCACGCACATATCCTAGTGCCAAAAAACACCCCATAACTTTTCCTGTGAAAGTTGCACAAACATAAAATCACATCAGATTTTGTAGGGAGGTGGAACATTCTTTGCCAGCTGTAGCCCTAAGCTGTAGTATTTCTCTTGCAGTTATTTCTAGTTGATTAGTATGGTGGTGTACATGGAACCCAAACCAAAAAGATATGAGAATAAGAAATAATACAGAAACAAGGCTTTGTTGATTACTTTCCCTGTTTCTTTCTACCCCGTTCCATGGAAGATTCTAGGTAATAGAAGCTTATGTGGCTGATGAGTCACAACCAAGAATCATATTCAATACACAGTATACATATATTTTGGTATTTTCCAGCTCCCAGGAAAAGTTGCATCATTTTCTCATTCTAAAACTTTCCCATGCCACTCCCTCTGTAAAATCTGCTGAAGGGCTATTAGGCATTTTGTGGTCAAGGCTCTGTCCACTATGCAGCATGCTAATTCTAAAACATGTTCC
This sequence comes from Coturnix japonica, assembly GCF_054131305.1. Lineage (NCBI taxonomy): Eukaryota > Metazoa > Chordata > Aves > Galliformes > Phasianidae > Coturnix > Coturnix japonica. The sequence goes on from NC_140666.1 coordinate 67,629,614, forward strand.
AGTAAACTTGGAAGAAAGATGGATTATCCTCAAAAGCTCCTATCCCTTTCTTCTCTCTCGCTCTTGCATCCATCAGGGAATTCAAGAGCTGCAGGGTTTGTTGTTTGTGATGAGTTGCAGTGTAGAAATCAGGAAAGGAAACCTGGAGTTTCTGGCAGTCATCTTGGGAAACACCCATTCTTGCAGCCTGGTCCTCTTCCACCGCTCCTGTCTGGCTGGTGCTGTCAGAGGCTCATCCCTGGCCACACACGTCACTTCTGCCAGACCCTTTCCTGCCTGCAGGACTGTGGTAGGAGACAGTCTGTCCTCCCAGGACAAGGCTTCTCCTGGGGAGAATCAGGTGATGAACTGGCATGCCAAAGTGGGCAGCCAAAGTGTTAAAACGCAACTTTGCCACAAGCTCTGTTTTAGGCAAAACTCAAGAAATCATTAGCAGCTGAATCATGTCTGCTTCCTGGATCCCCTCCTTGAGGGGCCCTGCCAGCTCCCTGCCTGACACAGCAGAGGACCTACCGGTGTGCTGGTCCCTCTTGTGCTGGGGCCAGCTCCCCACCCACCCTGCTGGTGTGGAGGTCCAGGGCCTTTACCTGCAGGACCAGTGGGATGGAGACCATTTCACCCATTGGCAGAGGTTAGCAGGGCAGACCATGGCTTGCTTCCAAGGCCTAACTTTTGCAGCAGAAATCACTGCAAGTTCCTTAGCCTGCGTTCTCCTTCAGGCAGCATGCAGAATTTATGCTCTGTGTGCTGTGTCCAGAGTCTAATATTGCTCCTTGAGTCTGATTTATCCTGCTTTGTATCGCAGAGAGTTCTTGCTGTGGGATATATTACATGGCCTGACAGTCGTTACATTGTATGTAACAGTTCTTCAGGTGCCAATTTTTTCCAGTTTAACACACAGCAGATGTGCTCACAGTCTTTATGGAGCTGTTTTAAAGAACAGCTACAGCCGATCTGTTTTCATAGCTGGCTGGTTAACTAATAGGTCCTTCCTTCAGGGTGAGTGTTTTCATAACTTGTCCCGGGAATGGCTCATCATATTTTCAGTGTTCCGTCTATGCGGCGTGTTGTTAATAGCTGTTAAGATCCATCGCCAGCTTAATTTGTCCTTTAGAAGTTTCTGCATCCGACTGGACGGGTTCATTTTTGCAAGAAACTGCAAATTTTAAATTCTGGAGGCTTTTCAGTGATCAAATTCCAATGTGTTTGGATGAGGTGTCTGAAACATAGCTGAACTAAACCTGAATGGATATATAACGCTGACAAACTGAGAGGCAGGGCAGCTGCAATACTTGAGGCACAATATCCTGTAAGAGTCATAATAGTCTCCTCCTGAAGAGTGTGAGTGTATAGTGGGTAGAATGTTCATGGAATTGTGGAATATCTTGAGTTGGAAGGGACCCATAAAGATTGTTGAGCCCATGTTGCTCCAGCTAAAAACAGAACTTCCATTGACTTAATCAGGAACAGCATTAAAGCCAAGCAATAACTTCTGATAATAAAGCAAATGGGAACCTTTTTGCAAGTGGGAGCAAAAAGAAATGGCAACATACTGTGTTACTGTGCACGCAGATTTGATTCACAAGAATGGAGTGTGAGGTGTTTGAATTTGTTCTTCATTCACAGAACGCAGAAGTGTTGACACGAGTCTGTACCATTCTTAGGAGCTGTATCTTCTGCTATTCTTCTGTGGAAACATAACACTTTTAGCTAAATCAATGTCTTTTTTTACGCACATCAGATTGCAGAAGTGACTGTTTACAATGAGGGTCTGTGCTGCTGTCAAGATACAGTAATGCTGCTCAGCTAGGAGGTGATAATGTTTGTCCCCATTGGCTCACTTGGACGTTGTTGCCTTAGAGCTGGATCTGGAGGTCTCAGACAGCTTTTGGCTCCACGGTGTGGTGTTGGTTGTTGTGTGATCCTTCCTGTAGGGCTGTGTGCTTCTTGCATAAGAAATTTGTTTCTCATCCCAAAGAAGCAGAACAGACTGCTATGCTAGTGTGCAGCTCTAACAGACAAGGCAACAGCTCCTTGAAGAAGCCATTAAGGACCACACTCAACAACCACCTATTAGGTACCTAACTCATTACTGGGTCCTGCTCTTTGTCTTCTCACGCTTTCATTCTTGTCAGTTTGTGTCACAGGATTTAATTTAAAATCAATGTTGCTAGTGCAAGGCACCAAAATGCCAATATTGCTCAAGGGAACAGGGATTACTGGCAATGGGTGAAGTGTAAAGTACAGCTGAAGGAAAAACATCTCAGCAAAACATGTCCTGAGTCAGCACTGATGCAACACCATAATCAAGAACACTGCACACTTACTTCACTGTGATTAATATCAATCATCTGTTCTTGGTTAAATAGCCAGGTCCTTGGTAATGGGAAATTTCCTGAAGTTATATTGGGAAATGCCATCCATCTCCCAAGAATTTACCTGCTAGCTCTTTACCTTGTGAGGCAACAGCAGTGGCTTTTGCACTGGGGTGACTTGTGAGGAGGCTGATCCAGACTGCTGGGCACTCAGGAAAACTCAGAGGGAAGTCAGAGATGAAAATCAATTGCTTTATAATTTAGCTCAGATCTGCAGACTATGTGTGAGATAAAATAATGATTAAGATATTAACAGTGCTCCCAGTTATGCTGAACATTAAAAGGAACCTCTTAGCCGTATGACGATTGGGCCTTGGTCTTTGACATGGAAGCAATTACTGCCTGAATGTGGTCTCTTTTTCACTGTCATCCTGAATTGGCCTTGCCTCTTAGCAAACTAATGCATGTCGAAAAGATTAATGGATTAAACATGGCCAAGGATAAGCCTATTACACAAAAGCCCTTTAAAATCAATCCATAGCTTGTAAAGGAAGAGATCACCTGAAACACAAGCCCCAGGGAATAGCTGCATGGAGCTGTGTCCATACCAACCCAGAGACTGCTCTTGTAGGCACCATCAGACCAGATGTGCCAGCCCCAAGCAAAAGCTGAGTGCTCGGGCCAGGATGACATCTTGCCACAGCCCTATCCCTCTTTTCATTCAGTATTCCAAGCAGCAGCAAACTGCCTAACAGGATGTCTCTAAACTTCTGCATTTAAATCTTATCAGGAGGGTTTCCTCTTGTATGGCTTTACTAGGCTGTGTTTCCCTGTGATTCTCAGAGGTTTCGTGTGCAATTTGTGGTCTGGGCTCAAGCCCTGAATTGGCTGCCCCGGAGGATCTCACCGGTGTTGTCTTCCACCCTGCCTGCCCCATGGAGCCTGACACTTCTCTGCAGATCCAGGATGTCTTTTTCAGCATTTTCTCAAGAGGTTTTGAAGAATGTTTCACAAACAATTGGCCTAACGCGCCAAAAACAGGGGGGAAAAAATAGCCATCTTGTTTATCTACACTCCAAAATATTTACTACAACTGGTCATTCTAAAATATGGTTTACACAGTGTTAGGAGAGTTTATTCCATAATGTAAAGGTTATCACCAGAATTTTTGAAACTTTCTTTAAACTTTTCTTTATAGATAAGTATCTTATGTAATTACCTCATATGATTATCTATTAAATGGAGAGAGGGATAGGAGATCCCAACACTCGCAGTATGGCCTTTAGTGAGGAGCAGGAAACTCAAATTGAGAAAACCTGAGCATCTGTCATGCTCAGTTAATTCCCAGATTCCCCAGTCATGTCCCCCCAGCAGTTACCTGGCTGCAGAATACAGTTATTTATCTATAGCAGGATGACTTTATTCAGGCTGTTGGTCTTTTGGTCCTGGGAATCCAGATGAGCAGATTAGCTGCAAATAAGATGCAGACCAAGATGAAATCTTTTTAGGAATATCAGTTCAACGTCAAAGGGAAACTAAAAGAGCCCAACAAGCATGCCCAGTAAAACAGAGAAACACTGATGCTAGCACAAATATATGGCATTTTTAAAAGTACAGAGGACCTTGTAGCCTTGTGACAATAGTTAATTAAAGTGATGAATTATTTTGACCATCTCTGACCTTATGTTTTCAGATGGGGTAATTTTTAGAGGTGTTGTTTCACCCTTTTCAGAAAAACTGTATCTCCTGAAGTCATCAGGTAAAAAAACCCACAACTGAAAAAAATGGAAGTATTTCCAATATAGGAACTGCAACTATTTAAATAAATAATGCCACAATTTATATTAAAAAAATGAAAGAACCTTGTTCTTTTAGACAGTATTTACATTGCAGGGATTTGACTGATGAACTACAGTCTGATTGATGGTCCAAAAATGCTCACCATATGTCCTTTCTCTGTATACCAGGAGACTAGATAAACATACAATGCTTTCTTGAAATGAAAAACAAAATATCTGTGAAAGAGTGGTACATATCACTTCATGATCATAAAAGGTTTGAACTCTGTATATATACTCTTTAAAAGCACAAACTTATTTCATGTAGTTAGGCACATACAGAAAAATTTGTTCTGCTTGAGCCACGTTTGTCTTTAGGTTCTTAAGGAAAATCGGAGGTTTCTTCTGGCCTGAGAATGTTTTTCTTTCTTCCCTTTTTCCTTACATTTTTCAGGATGAACTTCATGATGTAAATCATACTGACAGTCTTAAATCACTGCAAATACAACTACACAAGTGCTTTGTTTAACTGCAAAAGCAGTGTAAAAATTGAGACACTGGGAGGAACACACAGGACAATGAAGGGTGTAAGGTCATCTGTTAGGTTTTCTAAAATCCATTCTCTCTTCATTTCAGATAACCACTGGAATGTCATGAGCATTTGGCAATCACTGCTTTTGCCTTGAAGGTACATTGGATCTTTGCTGTGGAGAATGACCATAGTGCTTTAAAATCTAACTGACCGTCAGCATTCCCAGATGTGTGAACAGGACTTGACTTCTTTCTCAAAGCTCCTTTTCAGCACACAGTCAGCCAGCAGCGCAGTTCAGAACATATGGAAAAGGCACCAAGTGTCTGACCTTCTGCTGGAAGAGACCTTTACTTGAGATTTGTCCAGTGTGTATCTTACATAGAAACTAGCGTTAAGTATACAAAGCAAAACCACATTTTTGGCTTTAGTGAAACAAATTACAGCCCCTGACACTCCAAAAGAATGCAAGCTACAGAAAAAAAAAAAAAAAAAAAGGAAGAAAAAAATAAATGCACCCAAAGTTAAAGAAATCCAACATGCTTAAATATAAACTATCCGAAAGCACTGGATTTAAATTCAAATAGTGAGGGAAAGATTTACCTGGGTGGGCACAGTATTTTTCTTTATAAGGTCCTGTGCAAGGCATGGAACAATTTTCTTGTTGCATGTACATCTACAGTAATGCTGAATTTTGAGATTTTTCATTAGTGTTGATAGGATAGAAACCAAAAGGGAATATTATTTATTTAGTCAATTAAAAACCTTCACACAAATTCAATTAAGCATTTGAAGTGCTACGTGTTACATATAGTTATTGTATTAGGCGTGTAATGCAAGTGCTAATACCATATTTCCTCCTTCAAAACAAAAGTCTTTTGTTCTCTTTGTTTTCTTCCCCCTCTTCATGTAACGGAGCAATATACCTTTAAATGAGGAAAATTCCCAAAGTAACAAGCAAACAAAAACCCTAAAGCTTGATTTAGTGTTGTAGTGCTGCAGCAGTAAATGAAAACTCAGGAAATGCCCTACTCCAAGTGCATAGCTAATAACAGAGACTAAAGGCACTGTTATAAAATATAAACTATTCACCAATTCTTCCCTGGGCTGTATTCCAGGGAAACTGTATTCGGCTTTGCTGAATCCTCGGGCTGACAGAAACATAAACAAAGTAGATGTCTATATTGGAAGAAAAATTTGCTTTTCCACATTGAAAACATCTCAGAGAATCTGTCAAACCCCAGGTATGAAACTTGTATCCTCTCAGAAGAGCATTTTAGCCTTTTATGTTCTGAAGCAGCAGTAGCAGAACCGGTAATTGTAAGAATTACATTTTATGAACAATACAGGATGCTTAACTAGTTAAGCTGCTTTCATCTTCTTGCCAAATACAATCTCTGTATCACTCCAAGTGTTACTCATTTCTCCAGTGTGTAACATGCCATTTCACTTCATTCTGAGGCATAGCCCAGATCCAGAGCTCAGGAAGTACAAGGAGGTTGCAGTTATCCACTCTCCGCTCTCTTGCTGCCAGTAAAATACTGTGGATCCTGCCATAGGCTCAGTTTTTTGGAGATATTTGGAACAAATGTATTTAAAACTATAAGAAGCTATTTTTACATTGGTAAAGGAGTGTAAGAAGAATCTTTTATGTTAGTTTAACTGGATCAGCTCATAGGACATGACATTTGGCAACTACATCATCTTCTATTCAATCCTCGACTCATTGTTAGGCTTCATTAAAATGTATTCTCTCTTTCAACCATAGAAGTTATTCTTGTATATTTTTGTCTCATATTGAGAAATTCATCATCTGATGGATGAAAATGTGAAATTATCCGAGCACAGTGACTGAAAGATGGATCATCCAAAGTGCATATGTTGCTCCAAAAGTAATTCCTCCAATTAATTTCTGTGGAAATTATAACAGATATAAAGAGAATAATAACACCATCTGATAAAGCAATTTTTCATCTATAAAACACTATTTTTCAGCGTCGTCACCACTGTTAGTTCACCTACCAGTAAACAAGAAGCTGCATGTTGTGCTTGTAAAAATCAGCACCAGTGGAGATAACCTGCTGTCGACACTACTGAAACGCACTACCCACTGTCTCACTGTGCTGACATCCAGTGTTTAGTCTCCATAAATGTTCAGTAAGTGTCAATGAGTGTCAATGGGTGTAATCTTTTCTGCCTGGAGGAATTTGGTGACAGATCTTTGCTTCATACGCACAGCCATGTCAGATGCCATCCTGTCAAACTGCCCCTCTGCTCCCATCTGTCATACAGCAACAAAATGCAGTGGTAGGAAGGTCCAATATGTACTGCCATATGAATGTCATCTGCCCCAGTGTCATGTACTAGCAGAACATAATTGGAGACATTACTTTTGGAGCAGTAACCACTTTGCCATTTTAATATGTGAGCCATTTTAAATTCCAACACATCTTATAAAATCCACTCAGATGCTTAAAGTCTTCAGCAGATAGATGTATGGAGAAGTCTTTTAGCAGAAGCACTCCCTTTATCTTCCAGACACCAGCTCGGGTAAGAGTTATCCTCATCTGTCTTGTCCTGTTCAGTACAGGACTTGTCCTCAAAGAACAGCCCCTTGTCCTGGGATCGGTGAACAAATGATAATAGCTGTATCCTGAGGGCACTTGGCAGGGGTGACACAGGAGGATGCAACTGTAGCCCTGGGGTCTTTGCGAGAAGCACTCATGCATGAAGAGTGAAGAGCAGACAAGAAAGCATAAAAGGGCCAGACAAAACCCAGGGGGACTTCATCTGTCAGGAGCAGCAAAACAAGGATGGGTTGGGATGCATTCAGAGAAGCCAGAAGTGAGAGGTAGAGAGAAATTCCTCTATTATATGGGCTCATGGGTCCACTGACAGCTAGAGAAATGATCCAGTAAGAGTTGTTCCAGGAAGCCTTTAACTGTATGATAAAAAGTTACAAAACATTTTAGGAAAAAGTGTTGCCCAGGGGTGTTTGTAAATGATTCTTGAGGGGGATGGCAGGATATAATGCCAGGTCTTCATACAGATACATCTCATGCTGCAAAAATCTGTCTGAAATTGATCCTTTCATCACACTTCACTGGTTACTTGGATGAGTTCTCTCTACACTTGAAAAATGAAGAGGATGTAAAAATAGCAATATGCCATGGAAATCATTAGGGACTACTTATATGTATCCAAGAGAAAATATAGGGCCTCTGGAACCATTTTGTGTCTGCTGAAGTCATTAGGGTGGTGGAGGGAGAGTGATTGGAGAAGGTAGTGTTTGAGTCTTTGGCCATGAAGGCCAGCACTGGCTAGAAGAATTGCTGACTGAAGGGCTCCAAAGTGTTCCCCGCCAGTCCTTGTGCTTGGAAGGATCGTGGCTCTGACATGAGTCCCAGCTGGGATCACGACACATAGGCATGTTCCATAGTAGTGTTTGTAGGAATTCAGCTCCTGGCTAAATAGTGAAAGAGCCTGATATCGAAAGGAAGCCTGTAATAAAAAAAGCCCATGGGTATACATGCATCCTTGGCAGGACTAGTTATTATTGAAATCTCCTATCTTTTCTCCTGCTGCAGGGTTGTTTATGTCTACCAGCAAGAGGATATTTGACAGGTAGAAGGACTAGAACTTCTTTGGTTTGGACCTGACAATCTATGGAGTACTTTACTGTTATTACTACCTTTACACATGTGCAGGAATTTGTCCAGGGGAACAAGCAAGTCCTATGCCTGTACCATGTCATAAAACACTCATGTGGTATTTTGCTTTGACCTGTCCTGACAACCAGATTATGCACCCAGACTTACAGGGATGAGACTGAAGTGAGGTTTCCCTCAAACCAGACAGTTGCTTCACGTCTTCAGTTTCACTTGTGCTCATGGATTGTGGATCATAAAGGCATCCTGGGCTCCCTTGGGCTGTTGAGGGGGAACTGCAGTTACTTCTCAACTGCAGTTTTTCAGTGCACAGATAAATAGAAACAAAAAGTTGTATTTTTTTTCCTGCCTCTCTCATGATGCTGAGTTGAATGAGTAGGATCAAGGAGAAATCAGTTCGTTTCACTGCACTTAGCTTTGATTAGATGTTATCCCTAATTAGTTCAAACACCAATGAATTAGCTGGCTTCATTTGTATTTTTGACTCAATGGCTTCAAAATTCCATTTATCTTAAATAAGGCCTGAATCTTGTTTTTCTGAATGCACTAAGCCACTTCCTCCAGTCATACTCCACATCTCCGACAACATTTTCCTCCCTTGGCCTGGAGTGATGTATCTCAGTGGGACAGCTGTGTGCGCTCCTGTTCAGAGCTTTGCCTTCAGCTGTGCCTCTGGATTGTTAGGTAGCCATCACTTCTGCCGTGGTGTCCACATCTGGAAATGGAAAGAATGGAAGTGGCCTCCACTTATAAAGCATTTTGAGCTCTCTGATGTCTCTCTGCAAAAGAATGGCCTCTAAGCTCTAATTTCCACTCCTCGAAACAGATGTTAATAATCCTAATGTTTGCAAAATTCTTTCCATTTTTACAACAAACAAACACATTTATTGTAACTGTTTGCTAGGATGCTGCTGCAGGAGAGTATCTTCTCTTAAATTCTGTGCTAAGACCATCAAAAACTCTGCACATTCCTTCTGATTATTCATTTTGCTTCACATTCCCTTTGTTTTTTCTTCTTGAGAAGATGAAAAGAAGTCAATGAGTGACTGCCTGCAAGAGGGATTAGGGACTGTGAACTGCTGGGTCCAGGCCTAAGCAAGCAGAGAAAGAGGAGGACCATCTGTTGACCTACATACAGACCAGTTGGTTCTCATGGAAAACAGTGGTGATGGTGATGTGGGCTTGGAGAAGGGGTTCCAGAAGCATGTTTTGCTAGCCAGGACTATCACACCTTTTTGCAGTAGAGCTCTGGTCCCCACCTCACAGAACTCCTAGTGGGATGCAATGAGCATAATTAATTCTTTATATCAACAAAGTTGTATTATACGTGAATTAATCCTCCTACCAAGGCACATTGAAGTCCCTCAGCATTCTGCTTGCCTTCTTGAAGGTGATAATAATGAAGATTAGATTTCTGCTTCACTAAAAAAAGCAACACCGTGATTCTAAGGTTTAATAACACTTACTAGCAATTTAGTAGAACAGTCTAGACACTTCATATTGAGACTATGATTTTATCTTTTTGTAATTCATATTAAGAAACCGAAATATTAATTTGAATCTTTATTTTCACTACCAGGGATTTAAAATAATGCTCCTGTGTTTCCATGTATGTTGATCTCTGGATCATTTCAAAAACACGTTCTTTACATCCCAAAAATGTCAATGTGCACTTTCTGTGCAATCACAGGATACATCATCCATCATGGAAACAGGGTTTGCAGTTACTCAGAAAGAAAGGCGCTTATGTACCCATGGCACATGACTTCTAAAGAGGTTTTAATATAATCAAGAGCTAAATGTGGGAAAAGTCCTGCCTTTAACTTGCTATTTAAATAGGCAGGTAATTCACAAGTAACACACAATGCATACTTAGTAAATTGCAGGTTTCTGCCATCGTGTTAAACCTTTATATAACACGCCCTTCACTGTCTGAGTAATACATTTCCAGACGATAAAAGAAGTAATCTAAACAAAGCAAAGATAAAATAAAATAAAATAAAATAAAATAAAATAAAATAAAATAAAACAAAATAAAATAAAATGAATAATAATAAGATCTCTTTTCAGAACTGTGGTGTGTTTTGGTTTGGAGCTCTTTCAAGCACAATGGTCCATCACGTAGGAACAACACATGTTTACACAACTTTGTATATCACGGGTTGGGTCCCTACAAAAAAACCAAAACAAAACAAAAAAAGGAAACCAACCCATAACAAAAACAACCAACCAACCCAACAACAACAACAACAAAAGCAAATGTTAAATAATCTGCTTTACTTAAAAGTTTTCTTTGTGAAAGTCAGACCTGCTTCAGGAAAAGTCCTTTTGCACCGCCACAGTGGGATCCGAGGATCTAATGGCAGTGTGCATCTCATGTAAGGAGAATGTCAGCTAATGCTTTAATTTGCCACAGAAAAATTGTCGTTGAGTTTACAGAATTCACCATTTTTAGGTGCTGCTGCTATGAGGGAAACAAAGGCAGAATAGCATGTTGAAAGCAGCAGTATCAGCAGTGTCCTGTTAATTTCCTTCCCAGTTGTTTTCTGTTGTAATTATTGTGGCAGCTCAGCAGGGTGGGAGGGGTGTTCGAAATATTTTGAAAGGACTGGTTAAATTTTAAAAGAGCAATTTATTGCACAATAAAGGAGATCTTCATTTATCTCCAGAATTTCACTTATTTTTTTCTTCCCCCCCCCCCTTTTTTTTTGCTGTCAGCAAGTGCCTTTTATATTCCTCACTCTCCCAAAGCCTCATCACGACTCACTAAGGAATTTTGTTACAACAAACTGCCTGATATTGTTCCTATTCGGGGTCAAGTTTTCTGGGGCACCTCAGAGTAAATGCACAAAGGACAGTGGCTCTGTGGAGATGGCCTTTATGGTGTCTCCCCAGCTCTCCACGATGCCAGCTGGGTACTGGGCTGCCTGTATACTGCATGGGAAAGCTGGCGCTTATATGGAGGGACCAAGAGTGGTGAGTACCAGGCAGTGTGGAGGAGAGGAGCAGGGCTAAAACTTTGAGTTCTCAGTAAGTCAGGTGTTTCCCTCTTCTTAAAATCAGTTGGTCCCAAACCCTCCTCAGGAGTTAAACAGCAGGAGATGCTTAAAGACAGCCAGGTTACAAATTAATTTTAAAGTTGGACAGAAGAGTACTAAGAAAATATCTTTGTCCAGGATCAGTGATGATGATTAAATTGTTAATGATACAAAAAAAAAAAAAAAAAGAAAAGAAAAAAGGATTCAGTAAGTCTTCAGCTTCTTTTAAAGGCACTGGCAGACTGTTTTTTTAATCTCCTGAGGACAATGATGTGCTTTTTAGTTTGTCTGTAACCAAGGTGAAGCAAAAAGCATGTTTAAGAAGAGTTTTCAGCTCTGTTTCCTACAGAAACAAGGCAAAGAGGATTTCAATTTGCTAGATCCTATCCCAGTAAGTGTCAGCTTATTGTGAATGAAATGTGTTCTGTGAAAATCAATAGCCATGCAGAGGTAAAAACAAAACAAAACAAAACAAAAAACCAAACCAACAATAAGTGCATCATTTCATTAAGGAAAATTCAGCCTCTGTCTACTCAGTTTGGCAGCGAATAGCTGCTGCAAAATCTGCATGTGTGTCTGAGATCTGGACAGCTCTGGGTTTCCAAATAGCTCGCCATGTTCAAGCACTTGTACACAAGAGAGAGGAGACTGGAAAATAGATGTGGGATGAGGAAGCAGGTCAAAGATCTGGCCTCCCCCGTTCCACTGCTATGGTCCTGGTTTATCTGCAGTAGATAGAGGCTTTCGAACAGCTGTCTGTAGGTATCAGATCATCACTGCCTATAATTTCTATGTTTTGGAAACATAGTAAAGTTGTGCCACAATTTAGAAAAGCGTGGCAAGTGTTTATAAACTGGTTAATTTGATGGTCATTGTGCCAATTGAGTATTCAGGTGCTTAAGTCTGAAACAACAAAAGGACTGTAGTTACAGCTAGTCAACACACTTTCAGAAAATCCAATTAAACACTCATAATGTCAGAGCTCAAGAGCAAAGACTTGGTCCAGGCAGACAGCTGATATTGCTGCCTTCTGTGATGCATTAATACCACATAGAGTTCTGATGACAAAGCAGTGCTATAGCATATCTAGCTTTAACAAGTGACATAAGAAATGGCTATCTGTCATATCTCAAAATGTAGTAAACAAAAGAGAATTGTAACTAACTAGACTGGAGATTGTTGTGTGGAGCCACAGAGATGAGTGTTAAACACCCTGTCACCTAATGAGGTCATTAATGATCTTCAAGAAAGTATTAAATTTCTGCTGACAGAAGTTTTGAAAAGATTAGAGTATTTAGTCTCACAACATAATTGTAAGTGGAGAACAGCCACTTTCATTGGAGGCTTTTAAGGGCAGGTTAGACTAGATCTACTGGAGATGGCTATGCAGTCCTTACACAGTTTGCAGTATGGGGGGATAGACTAGAAAAGCTTTTGAAATCTGTGCAAAGGTTACATGTCTGTTGACTTGTAGGTCTGGACTCTACAGTTATATTCAACTTACGATCTATCAGCTTGGTAGCTGAAGAGGTGCACACATCTACATACATGATAAATGTAGAGGCCATCTTTCATGCTTAGTCTTTGTTGCCATAAAGATCTGAATTCTTTATAACCAAAGGGTATTTCTACTAAAATATGGCTTTCCATAAACTGTTAATGGAAAATTATCCAAAGAACTGAAGATGAATACAAATATTCTTTCATTTTGTATTTTTAAGCAATACTCTTTATTAAACTGTTGCCAAATTAGTTCGTTATTTCATAGATACGAAATGTATACAACCTAGTAAAAGGAATTCTGTCAAATCTGCCAATTCCTTAACATACAAACCACCATTAGGCAGTGTTTGGAAGCTGTGTGGTCTCGCATGAGGCAAGAAATGAGCTCTGCCCTCCCAACCTGACTCCAAAGTGTTGTGTTTACCCTCATGTTGTTTTGTAGTAGGGCAGTGTGGCTGAACAGCACAGTTTACAAATCCTTACAGACAGTGTTGGATACATTTGTTCAGAAGGACAAGGTCTGGGCATTTCCATTGCTTGGATCACCATTGCTAAACTTGCATCTGGTGGAATCCTAGTCCCTGGTACAGAGAGTTCCGTTTCTTGGCCACCCATAAAGGGAAGAAGGCATTTTGCCAGTTATGAGTGTTCACCATTCAGTTCCACTGCTGAGTCAGAAAGCCTGTGGGCTGCTCTTATGGTCCAGATAGGGATTCTCTGAGTAGGTGGTGGAGATCTGGGTTTTGCTAACAGGCAGAAATCATCTGTCTCCTCTGAGGCAAGCAGTGGGAAGGAACATGCCCCCAGTGTGGAAAGAGAAGATCTTTAGGTGGCTCCAGCCCTGGGGCTCGTCTCCTATCTCAAGGCAGAACATGCGCATGGGGAAGGTGGGCTCCCAGTTTGGGGCCAACATGGCCTGATGCAAGAGAAGCAACTGAGAATCAGCCTGTTCTCAGCAATGAAATTTACAGGGAAATCAAGAATGGGCATAAGCTGGTTTGTCTAGTTGGATACACATGGCTGAGAGTCTGCTGCATGTGGGAATCACTTTTCAACAGCTTTGACTCATCGCTAACACCTTCTTGGAGTCAGTCACGCACACTGAGGTGGATAGGATGTCTGCAGAAAATAGGAGAAACAAAACCAGTTCAGCAATGAGCTGCGAGCATGGATGAGCTCAGGGTGCAGGAGGGAGGTTTATCCCTTGAACCAGGGGTCCAAAGAGAAATGAATGACTGTTCCCTCGCCTCCAGAGCATGGGTTGTAGAATCTCCTATCTCTGCACTGTACAACAACCAGATGACACTACAAGATAGAAAGCATGAATCACCAAGCCCTAGTGAAATGCATATGTTACACAGCTGTGCTCTGAGCCAGCCACATTCTTATCAGCATGTCTCGAGGCTGGCTCAGATGCTCTGGATGCATGAAGAAGCAGCTGTTTGTTCCCCCTGCCTAAGTGGGTGCATTTCCCCATATGGGGTGCAGGACTAAGTGTCTTGTCATGTCCAGACAGGCATGGTGGCCAGACTATTTGAGAAGGTATCAGGGGAGGGTTGGAGCAATGTGTTCTCCAGTGTTAAAATAAGAAACCCACTGAACTGGTGCAGGGAATGACTTCAGAACTCTAGTGGTTTTATTTCAAAACCAGCTGCTCAGCAAGCAGTGGGTTATTGTTATTGTTGTTATTTTTTATTATCTCCTAACAGCAAAGAATTTTCTTGTTTGTTGTTAGTTGCTGAGGGTTTTTTGTTTGTTTATTTTAAAAGGCATGATATTTATATCAAATGCTTAAGCAGGAGAAATTTTAGAAGAATGTCATTAAGCCTGTAAAATAAAGCACTCAAGAAATACCAGGAGCCAAAAAATACCAGGAGCCAAACTGCAGCGTGCTCTTAATTCATCTCCATTGAGAGTGTGCTTAAATGGTAGTGCTTAACCACATGAATGTAAAAGCTTTTCCCCTCCTTGTTTGGAGTGAATGGTTCTTTCTCCAGGAATGTTATAGCTTCTTCTCATTCAGTACACATCTCTCAGTCTCATTTGCAGCATGATATTTAAGGTCTGCTTTGAAGATAATACTTATTTTTTTCCTGACTTACTCAGGTGCTTTTCATTAGTGCCACTTGGTATTTCAAATATTACCAAAGTTATTATTGTGATGCTCTGCTGACATGAACGTTCATTACGATGACCTTGTGCAAGTCAGCTCAAGGAAAGCAAAAGCCAAAAAACTGGGAAAGAATCTTCAGGCATAGGGGTCTTCTCCATGAGTGCTCACACAGTTTGGTAGCCCAAAGCAACTTTGATCTCATCTTCTGAAGTGAATAATTTTTTGCAGAACCTGTCTTATCTAGATGGTTTTATTCCTATCTGTCTGTTGTCTTTCTACAGATGTTCTTTTGTTTGCACTGGTTGTGGTAAGGAATTGTATGATGAAAAAATACTATATATCCACATAAATGCAAACTGGTATCTTGACAAACAAGCATAAAAGGAACTGCTTTAGGCTTGTAGAGAGAACCTCACTTAAGGCATTTGCTGACTTTGCCAAACTTAAAGAACTGAGCCTTACAAGTACTGGTCTTCAAATTCTGGCCTTCTTTCTGCACATAAACTCCCAGCTTGTTTTAAGGAGTGTAGTTCTGTCCCCAGAGATTTTGTAACATAGCATCATGTTTGCATTTATGTGGTACCTACAACATGCCTGGGGCCTTAAAAACTATTTTACAGCTCACTGTCACTTTAAATAACTTAGTGACCACTAGTAATTTCTGGCCTCCACAGGAACCTGGGTGAGAGAAGAGGGAGAGGAATCTGTCACCAGCTGGTGCAGTGGAGGGATGGAGAAGCCCAGGTGAGCTGGGCTCTGCCTGGCCACAGGACAGGGAGATGATCTGGTAAGCAGTGCTTCATTTACCTCACTGTTTCTCATGCTGGTTTCTTTGTTCTTTCTGTGCTTTCGACATCTTGTGTGCTTCTGGTCCAGTGTGGTCTCCAGAGCAGGGATGTTCTCCAGGCAAATCTCACTTGGTGCACACAACATCTCTGGGGGCTTGGTGATTCCTGCTGTGAAATGTAGCTGACCTGCTGAGCGTGTCTTAAAGGTGACTGCTCTGAGGATCCTAAATCAGCCAGCTCATGAGGCCAGCAAACAGACAGAAAAGCTATTTCCCTACACTCAAATTCAGGTCTCTCCTTCAAAGCAAGAAACTTGAGTGTTTTTCCATGGAAATGTCACTGGTGCATAGTATTTCTTTTAATGTGGGTTAAAAAATGCCTTTTCCTTTAGGATTTGTTCTCAGAAGGGACTGGAATATTTGGGTCCGAACCTTTCAAAACTGCATTTGAAGCAGATTTTGGGCTTGGTTTCCCTGTCCCACTGCTGGTTTCTCTTGCTACTTTCTTAAAGTTGAAAATAGGCAACTGCAGTAGGATTGGGAAAGGATTGGAAAATGTTAGACAGGTCAGGCTAATCGTACTGTCTGTCTTCTATATACACAAAGAACTTAAGGTGTTTATATTTCCCAAAACAGTGCTTGACAGCATAAAGCATTTTCATGCAATCCCGTATCTGTGAAATCTACCATAAGTGCTTTTATAGAATGATTTAATGTCAATAACAGTTCCATTTAGTGGCAAAAATATTTATGTGTTGTGATTGTAAGAAGCTATGTATTATTGGAAATAGCTGAGAAGCAAGATCAGTTTTTGCCCTGTTAGATTAGCAGGGACAATGGTCTGCCATTAGACCCCTGCATCTGAGGAGAGGGACCTTTTTTCCAGCCTAGCAAGGCAGTTTGTGCAAAGGGGAGAATCTGATGGAGTAACCCAAGGGGTGGAAGCTTCAGCTCCGTGAGGTGCACTCATTATCCAAAAGTGGCACTGCACGCAAGTCAAACCATGCAGCAGTTCCACTGACTCATGGCTCAGAACCTAAAAGGCTGGAGGCTTGGACTAGGAGCACTGTCTTAAATTGAAAGGAAGGTGCCTTCTAATTTGAAGTGATGTCAAGCATCATCATTTTTTTTCAAGGACGATGTAATGAAGATGCTAAGGCTGTATTGCTACATAGATACTCTACTCCTCTGCAGTGATGTTTTCCTCATTCTGTCAACAGGATGCATTCTGTGGCTGCTCTTCGTTTACAAATCCAAAAGGGCAGTTTATATTCTCAACATAGGACTGTTCCTACTTGATAGTGCCTGCTACTTGAAAAAAAGATTTGGATAATAAATAGTGAAATAACTTCATATTAGGTAGAAAAGGGTATACATAAAATGTATTTTTTCCCCACTGTCTTTAATTTTGTTGATGACAGTGCCACAGGGGATTGATCTTGCCATTTTCTGGAGGTGAGGTTGAATTATCACTGTGTGTATCACTCCGGTTTTATCGATCAAGTATGGCATTGCATCATGTAACACAAAGTGATGTGATTAGTAAGGTCTGGCTGCATGCTCTGGGAGATCCCCTGTGCTGAGATGTCATCTTCAATGCATCTACAATGGGTTTTGGAGTGTATTAAGTCCATCTTTCCTTTTCCCCATATACAGCATATTGGGGAGATCCTGTTCTCATTGTGATTGATCTGGAAAATAGGTCATTCATTTGCTGCCCATGATGTGGCATGAGTTGTCATGTCCAGCAGGAAAAACACCCTCTAGTTAGTATCTTCTTAAAGTGAGCAAAGAGATATACTGAACCTCTTTTTTGGATTGTCTTTTCTTTTGTCCTTTAAGCACAGTTTTAAGCATTTAAGTCCTTCTGACTTTTGATACACGGCCAGTGTCAACTTTGTCTGCAGAAGTTCCTTCCTGGGGATCCCTGCTTCTGCAGGATAGGAGGCTGGAGTGCCTGAGCTTCCATGCCAGCTGTGCATCTCCTGTGGTGCTGATGGGGAGGGCTAATGTTAACCAGGAATGTCTGAGCAGATCCCTCCTGAGCCATGGCCAGAGGTCCATGATCAAAGACATAACAGGCAGCAAGCCGGCTGAAGCTGCCAACAAGGCTCCCGATCAGGAAGAAAACACTTAGAGCTGTCAAAGTGCTTAGAGGTGTGATCCTGCTCTGGGGATACTGCTCCTTCTTCTTCTTCTTTTTTTTTTTTTCCCTGACTTTTTATTTCACCTAATTTAAAGGAATTCATGCCGCCAACAATAGGATCCTAAGGGAGATGTTCCTAATCTGAGCAGCAGCTGGGATTTTTAAAGGATGGGGCTGTAATATGACTGAGAAATGATGGCAGCAGGATGGTGCTGGGCTCTCAGCTCCAGGGCTGACTCTTTGCTCCTGAGCTGGGCAAGTCACTTGAACCACGTGCAGCCTCACAGCACTGTGACTGAGAGCTTTTCCATATTGAGAGTCTACCAAGCTAAGACTGAAATTTCTAAAAGCCTGGAACTATGACTTTTTAGAGTTAATGACTGGAGAAAATTAAACATGTTATAATTTCTATACCTGTTGATTTTTAAGAGATGTGGACTTGGCACTGAGGGCCGTGGCTTAGTGATGGGAGTCTTGTTCATACGTTGAACTAGGCCTTGTTCATACGTTGAACTTCATGATCTTGAAGGCCTCTTCCAACCTGGGTTATTCTATGATTCTTTCTTTCCTTTTCTATATTTGATTTAATTTAATGCATTTAAATTGCTGCAGGGGAAATCTTGGCTCAGCTGATTTTTAAGCACCGTCCTCTGCAGTAATACGCAGATATTACCCTTTGGATATAGATGTTAAAAAATTCTGTCCAGATAATCATTGTGTTACTAACTTTTCCTGTTTTTTTTTTTCATGTCTTAACACAGGAAGAAAGGAAACATTTACACTTTCTTTTCTTTTTTCTTTTCTTTCTTTCTTTTTAAGTAGGAAAAAATGATGGCAAAACCAAAATCTTGGCAGAGAAAGTAGGGATAGGTGTGTGAGCTAAAATTTCTTTTACTTCTCTTTGGCTGCTTGTCAAGTTGACTTGTTTCCATTTGCTGTTGAGTCTGGTACTGGAAATGTATATGTATATTTATGTTTATATGTACACAGACAGATATTTTTGCACAAACATTATGCTGTTACTCTGAAGATATCCTTGGCAGAAAATAAAAAGGCAGCTTCAGCATACTGCATATAGTTGAGGATAGTTGTTTTGTCTTTGTCCAGCAAAACATTGGATAGTACCTCTGAGTGGTAGAATGGTCTTTTTAGGTCCATTTGTATTTATTCATTTTTGTATTTGCTGTATACTGAGGGAACTGTAAAAGGACAAGATAAGCATTCAATAGAGAAGGAAAAATAAAAACAAAAATACATTTTCTTGCCAGTGTCCGGCTTCACCTCTTCACATACTTCACATGGAGCCACATATCTAAGAGCACCTCCTGCAGCAAGGAGGCCCTGGCTCACCTCTTGCTCTCCTGATGTTTTCCTAAAAGCTGAGCACCACAGCCTTGTTGTTCCAAGGATGTGGGCAAACAAAGCAGATGTTCATATCCTTCAGAGAACTGTTTTGGTGTGAGCTCAGCCATTCAACCTGTTATGTGGGTACTTCATTGATTCTCCCAGGTCAAATTCCTCACCAAGCCCTTTCTTGCCTGATAAGTCAGTTAAATTAGTTTGAAGTTTAGGCAAAAACTGTAATATTTCAGTGGAAAGCTGAAGAGTGTCACTGTTCTCATACTCCATGCTTTGCCACTGTCCTGCTGAGCCAGGTTAGAAGTCAGTCTCTTTTTGGTCTCAGTTCCCCTGCCTCTATGGTAGAAACATCACCTGTAACCCTTATGGTATGCTGAGATTTTTGCATCAGAAGTTCTTTGTCAGTGGAGGAGTTTGTGCAGATGTAGCTCTCCTGCCTGCACAGGATATAACTGCTGCTATCCAGTCACATTTCCAATACTTTGCACGCACACTTATGGATCCTTGTATTTTGCCAAGTCCTCTAAAGTGAGCAATTTGAAGTTTAGAAGCCTTAAGTGTTTCCTGAAATGGAAGACTGAACTGTGCAGACTGCAGTGTTTGAAATTCAAATTCACCTCTTGCTCTGGCCAAGAAAACCCTCCAGCTGAAGTATTACCAGGATATCATGGCACGGATCAGCAAAAAGACACACTGTGGAAACGTCTACTGATGAAAAGCATAGCAGATTAGCAGATTTTCCAAGCTGTCCAGGAACTGTTCAGAAATAATTGTCCTTAGGGGTAAGGCTTTCAGTTTAGTTTTTTTGCCTGGGACATTGGATGGCCCCAGCAGCAAAGCATTCTGCACACTGGTAGTGACACAAAGGCACCATCTGTGAGTGGATGAACCGGAGAGTGAAGAAGCATACAGACAGCATTTGTTAGGGCTGTGCAAAGTCTGGTGTTTATAACACACATGATGGATATGAAGCATCTTGCATACTTGTTTCTCTACCATAAACGACTCCCACTTAGCCTCAGCCTATTAGTCTAACACAGATACCTTAATGACTTTTTCAGCCCTGGTTCTGTTGTGATTGTGTTGGCAAGGCCCACTGTGATGTGTACCTGACCTCTCCAGGCTCCTTGCTGTCTCTGGGTATTCACGCAACTCCTTAAGGCTGCTAGATGCGAGTTTCTGTTCCCCACTGTTGCATGTTGGGCTGGCCAATATGATCCACATCTGCAGTTCTGAGCTGGACAGTAGGCACTTCAGACAATGAGGAATGCTTCTTCCAGACCTAAAATAGGTCCAGGTTCGTGTTTGGCCTACTTCATTTTGCAGAGATGAAATTAGCCCAGCTCTGTGCTTCAAAGCCATGGATGAAACAGGTTTTGCTTTGATTCCTTGTGGTGGGGCAGCCTAGAAGCCCCTGCTCTTAGAAGCCATCCCTGACAAAAGGGTTTCTCCAGCATCTTGTGTAAGGGTCTGGGAGATGAGAGGAGAACAAGGTGCTCCTAAAAGCCCTGCTGGTGCAAGCAGCTGCATCTTTGAGTCTAGCTAGGGTATAGGCCATTAAAACTGCACAGTGTCCTTTCTTATCTGCCAAATAATTTGTAAAAGCACACCAAGAAATAAGCTCATTCGACACACAGAGGTTTTCAGCAGTTAGCCTTGAAAGGTTTATGATTCTTTGGCTTGATTTTCAGCCTTCCATCTGTGTACATCGAACCACCAACATAATCTGTGTCCTGGTGTCCTTTTGTGAATGGGAAGAAGCCAAAGAACACATTTATCAGGAGGGAGAGATAAGCCCTATTGTAAATGCAGTTGTTTATTTCTGTCCTAGTAAAGGTGTGTGAGACTCTCAAGGGTAACTGACTCATCATGAGAGCTCAGCAGCTTGTGGTTCATGCCCACCTCTGAACTGAGATCCAAGGCACTGTGGGAATGGTTGCTTAAATCAAGAGCTGCATCTCTATGTGTATAGCAGCAGTCTGTCTCACTCTAACTGAAATCTGTTCTATGAAACTAGAGGGCTCTTCTATTAAATTCTAAGTTAGCCCACTAAAAAATAAAGTCCCTTACTATGCCTGCATATTAAGTGCTGTTAGGTGGTGATGGAGAGAGGAAAAAAGGAGAGAATGAGCTTATCTCATCTCTACAGAGCATGAACAAAATCTCTATGTTGTTGGCTGCGCCTCTGAGCCACTGCTTTGCCTGAGGCCATGGCCAGCTCAGCTCAGCCAAAAGGCAACATTTATTCAGGTATCTTTGAGTTTGTGAGTAGCTGCAGCTCCCATTCAACCTATATCTTGCCCTGGTGTCTACAGCATATGGTATGGCACCACAATGGATGCTTAATTCAGCTTTAATGTGACTTAACTGGAAGGTCGGGGATCTATTTTTGAACATCCTGCTAAATCACACTACACTGAAAATTGGACTGTGTGCAGAGGCACAGACACAGATAATCATAGCAAGGCTCTGAGTGTTCCTCTGATGTTCCTTAGATTAGGTTACATCAAATTTGGCTTAGCTTGTTGGAAAATTTTTGGCATTCATGTAACTTAAGTTTCCTGTAACTTCTCTTAAACTTGCTTCAGTCTCAAAATCCTCTCAAGTATGTATTTTTTCCCTCTTATTTTATGGTATTATGGTGCTATGTAGATAAATGCACCAAAAAAAAAAGAAGAAAAATAGAAGGTATCAGAGTATAAAACTAGAATTCAATGGACTTTATTTCTCTATCCAGTGCTTTATACTTGTGAGTTATACTTGAAGAAGCAGAGTGCTGTGAACTCTTTGTTCTAAATATTTACTAATTAGATAAACTGAAGTGTACTGACTACTACACAGTGTACCTCACCTACATAAGCAGTGGTACAAAAACTAATGCTGATCTGGAAAGGAATCCACCTGGACTAGAAAAATGACATGCATCTAGATGTGTTGGTCATCTAGAAAGCATTCTCTCCTTCCTGTTTTGCAATAGTCTCATAGTTCCAACAAGTAACTGAGTTGTTATTCTTATTTGTAGTTGAGATAGAAAATTGCTTTCCCTCAGTACTCTGAAAGTTAAACATCTGCTTTGGTAAATTAGAACAGGTGATAATTCATTTTCTAGGCTGGTACTAATGCATTGGTATGAGAGAAAAGTAAATGGTGTAGCTATAGCAGATCTGACACCTCTGCTTTGGACAACATAAAGACAGAGCCATTTTTTTTTTAGTCTCTTTTGGAAACTGCTGCATCTTTGATAATTATTCAAAAATGTGGAAACCTTTCCTGTGTGTCTGTGAGCAAGAATGTGCAATCTCCTCTTTCAATTCAGACCAGATTTTGTACAGTTCAGTTGGGAGAACAGTTAGATGACATGAGCTGAACTGCTGGAACAAATGGAAGAGGTATCATCATCTGAGACCAAGACCTGGCTTTTGCTCTGGAGATGTTCCCAAAATGCTAAGCTATCCCTTGGAGAACTGTGGCTGGAATGCTAACTGTGAATACAAGCCTCTGAGGGACAGCTCTGTGCTATGAGTGATAGGACTGAGCCTGCCTGCAGCCAGCCGCCTGGTCTCGGTCTGAGATTGTAGAAGCACTTGCAGAACGATCTCAGTGGAAGGATTGCTTGTTGAGGAGACTTCCAAGTTGGAGTAAAAACACTATTTCCATTTCCTGATCTTCTGAAATGGATTCTGATCTAGTCCTGCTCGTGCTCATCAATTTTTCTTTGGCCAGGACCTCTCCAGGAATCAGGTCAAGCTGCTCAGAGCACCAGCTCTGTACTTGAATAAGGTAACTGACAGCCAGTACTCGAGCCTCTGAAGGTGGACTATTTCCTGCAAATCCATTAATCCCCCAGATTTATGCTGAGAATTTATGGCTCCAGACTGTAATCTTGCAAGATTTAACTTATGACTGTTGTTTCTTAACTGCGAGATTTGCATTACTGGCAGTCAGAGGCTGAAACAGATTTTCTGAACTTCACGTGCTTAGAAACCATGGGCTTTGTGCACATCAGTGAGCAGTCCCATCCCGCTGTTGAGTGTCCTGGTCAATTGTACATTTTCCCTTTACCTTGCTGCCTCTCTGAGGCTGGGACAGTCTGGTTTCTGTGCCAGGCCCCATCCGTGCCTCCAAGGATTTCTACGCAGAAAGGCCACCAGGATCACAGATGGTGCAGATGGCGGCGCTCCAAGGTGCACATTTCCTGCAAGAGCACTCAGCTGGGAATGCTGAAAACCAGCTGGAAAACCAGGTTCATGTTTGGATTATGCAGCAGATCCCGACACGAGGCTTCTTCACCGAGGCCTGAGCTGAAAAAAGGAGTTGAGAGGAGTGTAAGCAGAGCATCCCTCTGCCCCGTCAAACTGTTCCTTTGCAGAAGTATTTTGCCTGAGGTTGGAAGGGGCCTCTGGAGGTCACTTGGTCCTATCTGGTTGTCTCAGCAGAGCCACCCTGATCAGGGTGGCGAGTGAAAGCAGGATGGGGTAAGTGTTCAGCACTGCTGTTTGGCTGCAGAGCAGAAGGCAAATGCTGGGCTTAACACAATGCACATTGCTGTGTGAGAGGCTTCCCTGTTCTGGCTGCTAAGAGAGAGGCTTTCTGTCCAGCTCTTGAGGCAGCACAGCTGTGGCACTTTCCTGTCTCAGCCGTTCCTCTCTGGTGCCTGCTCTGCATGACACTTACTTCTGCCTTGCACAAAGCAAGAGGAGGTTGCAGATGTTGAAAACATGACGGTGAAATACGACCTGTCAAGTTCAAGCTATGAATAGCTTGGCTTCAATGCCATGCTGCTCTAACTCCATAGCTGTTTGCTGTTTAAAACAAATTCTTAATTGAACTGGAAAATTAAATAAAATAGGACAGAATGGATAAGAGATGTTGATCTGTATGCAAGGGACTGTGTAAAATTTTCCCGAAATCAGCTCTTCACAGGTACGAGGGACAAAAATTATCTCAGCTTTTTCAGTCTCTTAAATTTAACCATCAATTCTGCCTGACCAAAAGCTCTGTTCTGACATTTGGGTTTCACAAATGGAATTTACGGATGAACAGAGCTATTTTCTATTGTCTTCCTGCATACTGAAAGCAGGCTGAGACACTGGGAGCGCTGACAGCAGTACCCTCCCCGAGTAGGCTGCCAAGGGGTGGCCCAGGTGCTGTGCTGCAGTGTTATGCTCCTGTCCTGGCCCTTCTGCTCTCCTTCTCTCCTGGGTGCAGGAAGGCAGCGTCAGCATCAGTTATTCATTCAGGATTGTGGAATAAAAATGCAGCGAAAAAAGGAGAGAATCATAAAATCACTGAGGTTGGAAAAGACCACTAAAGTAATCTAGTCTAACCACCAACCCATCACCACCACGCCCACTAACCTTGTCACTTAATGCCACATCTACATGTTTCTTGAACACCTCCAGGGATGGTGACTCCACCACCTCCTCGGGCAGCCTGTGCCACTGCCTCACCACTCCTTTTGAGGTAAATTTTTCCTATTATCCAACATCCCCAATTCTGTGACCCCTTCCCAGTGCAGTGTATGGCAATCGAGCCTTCTCTTGCTTAGCAGACCTCTGCACTGATAACTCTCCTGCAATAGCCAACATAAGTATAAATATCTCTGACAGCTCTGAAAGAGAGAGATCATCCTTCTTAGGTAACCGGAAACAACAGCTTAGGTCATAAAGTCTTTTCATTTTAAACAACATCATTTCGTCAAGGTGAGATGTTTGCTTGCAGGGAGGATACTTCAGTACCTCCTGTAATTTGTGGTTAGAATATTCTCCTAAGACTACCTTTTCCACTCATATAGCTTAAATAAATATTTGACTTGAACAGATACCACTATTAATCTGTTTAGAATGTTGCTATACTGTTTACACAGAGAGGAAAGCTGTAAGCCTGCTTGTCCAAATAGTTTTAAGCAAGGGCAATGCTGCTTTTTAGCACCTGGCATAAATATTTGGAAAAATGTATAAATCCCAGATAACCTTGCCTCTCTCTTAGATATATTTACTGCTTCCTAAAACCTTTTCCCCAAAGATCCTCTCATTTTTGTTGCTCTTTTGCAAAGAGCTTGATTTTTCTCTGCGAGTTACATTTGCACATCCCGCGTGATCCTAACCAAAGCTGTGATTTTGTGAATTAAAATGTTTGTCTACTCAGATTTGTATGGATACAATGATCTAGAATACAGACCTGAGGGAGTCTGCGATATGTGCTATAACATACATATTTGAACAGGCCATTTCAGAATAACGCAGTAAGCTCTCTCATGTTCTGTATGTCCTGGCTTTCCTCTTATATCAAACTGAATTACCTTACTATTCCTTCAAAGGTTTCCTGTGAGAGAGGTTGCATTTAAATAATAATGAAACCTAGCACTGCTGCAGTGTGCTGGAATCTTGTTTTGAAACTGTCTATTATTTAGCTGAGATGAGTCTAAGACTGTTTTTTCATTTTTTCTTAGTATTTTATACATTATCAGTGGCTCACTGGCACTAAAGTAGAAAGCATTTTGTTGGCTAGACTTCTCAAGTAAAAGACATGTACATTGCATTTGGTGGGGTGCCTCCTTCTTCCATGTAATCTGATTGTAGCTATCCAGCAAAAGTGGAGTTTTAGCTCAGATATAACTTTTAAAATCCCGCTGATCTTTTGTTTCAAAGGAAGGGCTAGAAGGACTTGACGTGCAAATGATTCCATATGGCTCTTGTGAGGGGAGCACCAAGCAGGGTTTCGCAGGAGATGGCATGTGCCAAGCAAGCCTCCAGTTTCATAGAGGCTGGAGGTGAAACTGTGGCTCCATTGGGTTTGCCACTCTTTCCCTTGCTGTGGATTGCTTTTAGAGGGTAGCACTTTCAAACAGGAGACGCATATGGAGCAAGACGGAGCCGAGTGCCTTCAGGGCAGGACTGCGCTTTGTGCATGGAGACCTGTATACAAAATACTGACAACTTATATAAGACAAAAAAAAAACCAAAAACCAAAAACATTAATGAAGTGTTTTCCCAGCTTCATTTGAAGTTTCTGTGATCTGCTCTTTTTCTGCAATTTTAAGGAAGGAACCAGTTGAGGTATTTTCAGTAGAGACCTGTGGAAGTGAGCGTGACCTCTTGTACTAGTTGTTCAGCCTTTCAGAAAACATTAGCTGCCTGCTTTTAAAAATCTGGGTCTGTTGAATCACAATAATATAACCGCAAATTGATGGGGACTAAACTAGGAGGCAATATGTATTACAGATAAAGATGGAACTGACAAGGGTGAGCTCACCTTACAAACAGTGACCTACATTTTGATTTGGAAAATCTAGTTTCTTTTTAAAAATGGGAATTTGGAATTTCTTAGCAAATTGTCCACCTACCTGTGTGTGGAAGGACTTGGCACAAAGGAGGGCTGGGCATGATGGGATCTGCCTTTTGGGTGCTTCAAAGGTACTGAAGGGGAAAAGAAAACAGCTCAGTGAGGGAGAAGAGGAAGTCAGGGTGAGCTGTGGGTGGGGGAGCTGGAGACGTCTTAAGATGGAAGCTCAAAAGACAGTACACTGTAGAGAGGCCTGAAGGCAGGTTGGGGACCAAAGACTGCAATAAAGCAGGAAAGCTTCAAATATGTTCAGGTGGTTGTGACTATGAGTGGACATAGAAGCCAGATTATTCCTTTTGGTTGGGAAGTTAGACCAGATCTACTCATAGCAATGTGCACAAATATCACCCGGAAATTCCAGTCTCTTGTCTCTAGAATCCATGGACCTGGGGAAACGCTGGGAATTGTCCCAAGTACCATGTGTGCAGGAAATGAATCTTCATACGCAAGGGAAAAGGAAGAAGGGGCATATCTTTCCTAACGTAGTCAGAGGTACTTCAATATACTGAAAGTAATGTGTGCTCATACTTACATACTGTGCTCATACTGTTGTGCTTTCAGTTCTTTTTAGCTCACAGAAATCTGATTTCTCCCTACTCAGCTTTCTCTATGCATAAACTCCAGTAAGTTGTGTTTAATTACAGCACAGAGATTAGAAAATGATTTGTTCTTTTTGAACTGGTGCTCTGTAAATGTTCAAAGTGCCTGTAACCCCTACTGTAAATTGCAGAGCAAAGAAAGAGCATCCCATCTCCAGGAAGCTTGCCAGAACACTCTTTTCTGCATTGTCTCCGAGTCAAGAAATCTAAACATGTATTCCAGTTTGTCAAACTTCCCCAAGTGCTGCTATGTATTTTGGGGCATGGTGAGACTCTGTTTATACCTCTTTCAGCCATGAGCGTGAGAGCATTGAAAGAAGAAAGGAAAAATAATAATGGGAAGAAGAACAGAAGTAAGATGTTTCCCACTGAAAACTGCAAGTATTAGTGCACAGGCTGTCTGATTTCAGAGCTGGGGGCCCATCTTCAGCTATTACATCTAGCCAAATGCCTAAAAAACTGGCAGTGCAATGGTATGGTCAAACCTTTTTGGAGGATTGAAAAGGCAAGGAGAAAGGCATAGAAGAAGAGGTGGTAGGTGCAAACTGTGAGTCTCTATTCACTGGGAGAAATAGAATGTATCTGTTTTGGTGTTAACAAGCTCAGCTTGGAGAATGTAAGTGCAAGTGCAGACATACAGAATACAGTGCTCTTTGCAAGAGGCAACGAAAGCCTCTGAGGGTCAGACTCCAGACATCAAGCCCCCACTACACCTTGGAACAGGATAGTTACCATGGGACCTGCTTTCTACTGTCCTCCAGATAATTCCACCTATGCTTTGAGTTGATCTTAGACTCCTGTTGTGCTAAAGGAGAAGACAAGGGAAATAGTGGCCAGCAAAAGATTTTAAGGAAACGTGGATCAGGAAATGCACGGCATGGGGCTCTTCTTGGCACAGTCTTCAAGCCACCAGCAGTGTGTGTTCACACACACAGTATGTGTTGTGACTCAGGATTTACAGTTTGGTAAAGAAATACATGCATCACCAACAAGGGCTGGGACTTTGCTTCTGCTCCTTTCCCATTGTAGATCTCTGCAAACGGAGAGGAGACAAAAATAAGTTCATGCTTGGAAGTCCAGGCTGTAGAGTTACCACAAGAAAGCTCTTATAAAATGCATGGTCTGAGTCTTACATGATGCAGAATAAACCTGGCTCTACTGCATTTGCTAAAGGAGTTTCCTTCCTGACCTAAAGTGCCTGTACTTCCAGGGCAGGCTCTGACTTTTGTTGCTCCAGATGGAACAGCAAATAATTGTGTTTGGATTCAAGTCATCAAAACCACAAACAGAAACACTACAATAATATGCAGCAATCAACTCTTTCCAGGAGGAGGTGAGAGAATGCAAACGCTTAGATATCCTGTGGTAGTGTACAGTGTAGTATACAATGCTGCCCTGAATGTGTGTATATAACAGAAGTCATCTAGAGACTATAGGACAAAATTTAGTACAGTGTCTACAAAGTAACCTCCTATTGCAATTTTGGAAAGAAGGAAAGAAGAGAAAGTGACTTGTTTCTTACTGCCTATTAACACATCCATTTCTGGTTGGGTTTTTATTCTTTTGTTAACAGAAAAAAAATCTCCTGAAAGGAGGGAGAATGACAGGAAGACTAAATGACTGGGGACTGGGGGAATGGATGAATGCTGTGGAGCTGGAGTTTCTCCAGGTCTCTTGAGCTATTTCTGGTTTTGCAACACTGGGTAGTTTGGAAAGCATTTTTGCTGTAATTTAAACCTATGTGTTTTCACGGATGACTCATTTTAGGAAATGGTGTTCTGGCTAAAGGCAAATCTGTGCTATGTGCTTAGAGTAGGAATGTCTTTCTCACCACAGAAAGCAAGATATTTAGAAGAACTTAGAATCCATCCTGTGCTGTCTTGTCAAATATTTCGTCTGAGATGGTCACGGTTCCTCTAGTATTTCTATTACAACTTAAGTCTCAAACCCAGTTAGTCTGAACAGATTTGTGCTGGGTAACTAAAGTAAGAGTGTGACAGTGTCTACCAAGAACACGAACGAGCCATTGGTGGGGGTGGGGGTGTTTGTGAAAACCCATAAAACAAAAACATGTGACAGACTGGGAAACAAACGACACCAAGCACTGATAGGAAGCTTTGAAATAAAATGTATATTTGGAAAGCATTGTTCTTGGAACGAGCTTCTCACACAAAACCTGAAGTCTGCTGCTTGGATTTAAAAAGAACACACTGGAACTAAAGGAACTTAAAGGTCCTTCCAACTCAAACCATTCTGTGGTTCTGTGATTCTGTGATTCCATGATCCTGTGTTCCAACCTTGCTCAGAGAAGCGGTATAAGAGTCAGCAAAGTAATGTGTCAGCATTACACAAAGCTGTAACTGCTGCTTTATCAAACTCTTACTACACCAGAATACAGAGATTACCTTGTGAACTGTCCTTGTTTTACACACGATAGTTAACAATATTTTTTGCAAAGTGGTAGTTCTCCATGAATACCTTAGAAATGTTATATTGAAATGTTCATAGGTCTGTAAATTAACTGTGTTTTTGTATTGACAAAACCATTCTAATATTGCTGACATTCCTGCTTTCTGATGAAATAGGATTTCGATTTCCACAGAAACAGAGCAGTTATCTGGTTGATAAAAGAAGTTCAAATGTCCAGCATCATTGGCACGAAGAAAAAAAAAACACCAACAAAACAGCCATCTGCAAATGGTCTGCAATCAGCTTGTAAGGAAGTTGGCCCAGAGTGGCTGGTCTTACAGATCATGTCATTCATCACAGTGGAGGCAAAAATGGTGAGAATGCTAAAGAGGAGGTAAAAATAAGAACAACATAGCTAATGAGAAACCATGGCTTGAATCTGCTCAGCCTCTGATTGCTGGGACAGCAAGAACTTCTAACTTGATTTCAGTGAAACGGGTTTGTTTCATTTCTCAGGGTGATTTTTTTTTCTGCTGTTTCATTCTTACCTTATGAACAAAATTCCTTGCTACCTGCTTGCTGGCTTCCTCTGCTTCATCTTTGTGAAGTGGTAGGCAGCCTTTATCTTTAGATGACCTACATACTTCTACATGTGAAATCTTAGTAGTTGACTCTTCATTTAGTAACTAAATCTACACTTACTAAAGGGTAAGCGAGAAATACCCCCATGTTATTACAGTGTTTCCAGTGGACCTGAACATATGAGAGATGACACTTGTATAAAGATTTGAGCAACAGTAAATGCCGATGGCTTTTCAGATATAGTTTTAAATGTTCTAAGTTCATGGAAGTGCAGAAATTTTGTAGTTTTAAGTTGATCATTTTTTTTCTTGTTGGGATTGCCAGAGTAGAGGTTGTCATGTATAGCTTTTATGCACCCAAAGACTGCCAGTCTGTGTAACAGCCCTGCTGTGGCCAAAGGGACCAAGAGCACAATGTGCAGTTTTTCCAACCACAGCTCTGTTAGGTGGCGGCTGGCCAGCTTTGGGGTCGCTGTATCTAGATAGGAAACTGACTACATCTTGGTGGTTGCTGCCAGTTAAATATCCCTACAGTCCATCACTGGGACCTGATATGAGTGAAATTGCAGTGAGTGTAATGCTAATGGACGGAGAAAATACTGACCTTGTGACATGACACTGCACTTTGAAACCCTGATCCAGACATTGTGCTTATGCCAGAAAACAAAAAACTTCAGTTTCCCTGCCAGCATTCCTGGCTGTAAGATACTTCAGACAGCAGGAGTCTGCAGCCCCATTTTGTATGTGCTTTATATTTCCTGCAAGGCTTGAGGTACAGTGAAGGGATTCACACCTTTTCACTTCATGCCTTGGCTGTCCATTATTTTATTTGCTTCACTTCGCATGTGCAGATGTGTATTCCCTCATTGAGAGTAATACTGCTTTCAGTGCCCCATTTCTTTGAATTGATGATCCAAGTGCATGGTTTCTTTATCAAGAAGGATGCCATATCTGGTTCATGAACCACAGATAGTGGGGGGAGGATAGCAAGAAAGCATCTCTCTGTGGGTGTTTTCGTGCTTCTCCCTACTTGTTTCCCAAGGTGCAGGAGCAGGGCACTGAGCAGGATCCTCAGCCTGACCCCATTTGGCTGCCTTTGTTTATGACTTGGGGGTTAGTCATTTCATTTCCAGTCAAAGCTCATGTAAGAGCCAGCTTATTTCTTGCTGATGTGTCATTTTGCCATAACGGAATACAACAAGCAGCACTGCTGTGTATCTGCAGGACCTTCAGAAGAGGGTCAGAGATTTCCAGCTTATGAAGAGTGTTGAATTTCCCTGCCCATCACATCAAAGATATGATTTGGTTAGGCATTCAAGACTTCATTTTTGGTTCCACTTTTTCCAGCAGGAACATTATTTTTGCTGATAACCTCTCAGCTGGGCAGAACCTCACTGTGGCTCTCCCTGGGCTGATGGATGACTTCCTGAGGCTGGTGTTGCAAGGCAGGCTGCTGAGCTCTGCTTCCTCCAGGGACACGGCCAAAGCCATTTGAGTCACAAATGGACTGCACACACAGGCAGCTCAGGAGCTGTTCGATGCTAACATTTTATGACTGTTTTCTTTCTCATTATGCCTAGTTCTAGTTATCCAGGTGCTGTGGGCTTTCCCTCTCCAGGTCACACTGGTCACATGGACTTGCTAGGAACCACTTATCTGATATCTGTATTTCCAGGATAAAAAATTGCTACACTGGTATTTTTTGTATTTCAATGTGGTTGCACCCCTCCAGAGGCATTAGCAACTGTACTGCTGCAGACGCATTTGTTTCCATCTTTAATTTGGCTGATGTCCATGTTGCATCTGCTCTCTGCTTTTAGAATGATGGTAGAGTTGGAAGTTCACATGTGTGATAAAGATCTGTATGAACAGTCCTAATCAGGATTTCTGCTAGAACAAACTGGGGATGGAGATTGTGCTGACCTATCCGACCAGTCATCCAAAAACTATGTCCATGAATTCAAGCCATTTGTTAGTCTTGGCTTTTAGTTTATTTTATCTTTTTTTGTGCTGCTCACCATGAAGTTTTCTCTTGCTACACATGAGATCCTGCTGGGGATTTTGGTAGCTCTGCCCCACTTGTGTTCCTGTCTGACTGAAATATACTCTTGTTTCTGTTCCATGAATGAATCCCTTTTGGCTGGCAGAAGTTTTCGCAGTGCACAGATTGCTGCATTCAGCATCTTAGTCTGGATCCTGGGTTCTTGCTCATCCCAGCCTGTTAGTGTTATCTCTTGCTTTTTAGAAGAAAAAATAAATTAGCTTTTATTTCCTGTCAGATCAACTTCCAGCCCAACTTCCAGCCTCCACTGAAAGTCTGTAAGATGCTGCTATCTAAATGTCTCGAGCTGTAGTATAAATAGATCTTGCGAGTTGTTTATAAGTGCTCCTTTTTGCACAGACCATGTGCAAGACAAAACAAAACAAAACAAAAAACCCCAACAAAAACAACAAAGCCAGAAAGGCATTTTGGAAAAGCAGTCCCATTTAGGCCACCACATGGTTATTCTATAGTCTCCTTCTGAAGTGTATGATAAATATGTACGTGGTGCAATCAGATTTGCTGCTTTTTTCCCTTGAGCTGAGAAAGATTGCAGGCTGCCAGCCCTGGGGTGCTCGCAGGGATAGTGGGTGTGCATGTGCTTATGTGTGTGTGTGTGCGAGTGTGCAACACTCCCCCAGGCTAAATTCCCTCCTCCCCCTGCACAGGGCATGCATTTCATCACAGACTTAGATTGCTTCCAGATGAGTGGAGACCACTACAGAGGGATGTCTGTTTGCAAAGGTGGTTGTGTTAGGAAAGGGCTTTCTGCAGGGCCCCGTTTGGTTGCAGGAAGACAGGGGGAGTCAGGGGCCAGAGAGCCACCCACACAGCCCTTTGCCCACAGCCTGCACGGGCAGTACCGTGCCACTGAGGTGCCCGCCCTCCCTTTCTGCTTTGGTAGGGCGGAGAACGAATCCAGAGGTGGTTTCTGGGTGGGCCTGTGTTTTTATTACCACCAGGGGGCTGCCATCTGCTGGTAATTATTTCTGCTGTTTAGATTTATTTACTGAAGTGCAGCTCAACAGCCTTCCGGGATAACCTGAGCTCCTTTCATTCCATGTAATTCCACTGAGAAAGGAGAGCTGCCTGTGGCAGTGCTGGAAGGATGAGTGCACCAAGCCATGGGGCAAGAGGCTGAGGAGGTGGATCTTCCCCGACTGCAGCTCTGGAGGCTACAGTGTCACAAGTCAGTGAGTCAGTGAAGTCGTGTTGCTGCAAAAAAAGCAAACATCCCAGTGGCTTGTATAAACAGGCATGCAGCCTGCGAGAAATGTGAAGTAATCCTTCCGTCCTGCTCGGCATCGATAATGCTCAGCTGGACTACAGCAGATGATGCATCTTGACAGAGTCCACAGGAACATCAGTGAGGCTGGGGGACATCAGCAGGAGAGGCTGTGCACTGCACAGATGGAGGCTGGGTGAATGGAGCCTTGTTACCTGAGAAGGGTGGTGATGTGGGACCAGGCTGTGGTTCTAAGGGGTGCAAAAAGGCTGCTGGGGCCAGTGAGTGCTCCTTGACATCAGTAGAGAGGATACAAATAAAAGGAGTTTGAGTTCAGCCAAGCAAATGCTGGTTAAGCACTTAGAGGAGCTTCCTCTCTGGTGAGGAGGGAAATGTCTCTCTGTGATAAACACTCTGATAAATCACTGGCCCAGTGCTGACCATGGTCAAGAGCAGCATGGGGATGCCTACCCTGCCTTTGGGCCAGGGGAGAGGAGGAAGGCATTTGTTTAGGGATGTCTCCAGCTGTGTAAGCCCCTTCTGCAGGTATATCTCCATACAAAGGTGCTGTGCGCGGGAAGATGGCAGGACTCGATCGAAGGGGACACTGCGGTTTCTTATGTCTGAAGGGCACTGCCATGGGGATGAATCAGTGCACAGCCTCTGCAGTCATCTTCTGCTTCCACTCCTTTTTCTGTGGGCATGTGATGCTCCTGCAAAACCTGTCACTGTCCCCACTCTCCTAAGACATCCTCATTATCACTGCTGGCCCCATGGAAGGGAAACAGCAGCCCCCTGCTTGTAAATTGTTTAATGTCCCTTCAACATTTAGCTGTACTGAGCTCAACTTTTCAACACAGAGTTTGGTCTTTTTAAGTAAATTGATGTATTGCATTACATATAAAAATGAAACTATGCTGCTTATAGTTTTGTTGCAGATGTGTACTTGGACAACACTACATTACAGAAAGTTCAAAACAAATGAAGTGAGGTCAGTGCTGCAATTCCAAATTGTTTCTTTTTCTCCTTCGAGAAGTATTATGCATGGCATTTTAATGACTCTGGTCCCGTTTTTGCCGTGTGTTTTGTTTTAATTTAGAAATAGAAAAATATTAAAATCTTTCATTTAAAGGAGTTTTGTAGAAGTATAAACCGTGTCCATCTACTTTAGAGCTTCGGAAGTTAAGAACTTCCATATGTCATGTCTGAAGTCCTGAGTTGGAGTATGATGTATGTGTTTGCAGCTTATAGAAATGCTAAGGCTCTAATGTCGGCAAGAATTCAGTATATGATTCAGGTGGATTGCTCAGTCAGAATCTGAAAATAGTCTTGGCAGGGCTCTGGTAAGTGTGGAGGCTTCAGGTTAGAATTGCTGCAGGTGACAGAAAACTGCACATTACATTCATTATTCTTGAGGATCCTGGAAGGAGTGTAGGCTCAGGATTTATTATTATTATTATTATTATTATTATTTCAATTGTATTTGGTGATTCCATTTAAGCTGACTGTGGGACTCAATAACTGGTTGTGGGAATTCCAGAAAAAAGAAGTTTTACATGGAAGATTTAGATGACTGTCTATAGTGGTTATTGAATAGTAGCTGCAGTAACTCATGACATCTAAATTAATGAATTTGTATTAAAAAACCCCACAATCCTTAAGGGTTAAATAATGGGGAAAAATTATCTTTCAGAAAGGAAGCACGAGCTGCTATCTGTTCCTTTCAGCAAAGGGGATTTGCTGAATTCATGCACCAGTTTGCTGAGGCTCCCTCTGAGGAAGTTTCTCTCAGCAAAAGAAAAGTTAATTTACTGTATGGCATTCAGAGATAACATTCAAAATCAGAGCATCACTTCTAAGCTCAGTCCCATGTACATTGAGCTATATTTTGGAAGAAACAGGTCTGCTGCTCGGATGTGTGTTTTCCCGTAAAAAGTATTTTCACACAAACACTTCTTCTTTGATAAATATACTGTCAAGACTGTTGGTTTAAGTGTTTGTTTACC
Source organism: Coturnix japonica (assembly GCF_054131305.1). NCBI lineage: Eukaryota > Metazoa > Chordata > Aves > Galliformes > Phasianidae > Coturnix > Coturnix japonica. The sequence continues at coordinate 67,665,055 of NC_140666.1, forward strand.
TTTTAAAAGTATGTAATTTGTGTGGAAACTCTTTTTGAAAAAAATCCAACAACATTAATCTTACATCCAGAATCCCTATTTATTTTTTCATCTGGCCAAGGCCTAAAGCATTTGACCCAAGCATAAACACTTTGGTTGCAGTGATGCCACCACTGCTCACAGGAATTTTCATCTGGGTACCTGGGACTTGTGTTTCCCTGGGAAAGATGTTCGTCAGAGCCCTTTGGTTCATATGGTACATCGTGAACTTGTGATGGACGCAAGGAGTTGCCTTCCTTCAAAAAGAGAAGGAAATGTCTTGTAGCAAGAGAGGCCTGGCTTGATTAGGCCGTATTGATTATATTGTGACCCATCTGTATTCATTGTGAATATGAGAAGTGCTTGCAAACATGGGTTAATACAAAAATTTTGTTTAGATTTGACAGAAAGGCCCTCCCACAGTATATATGTGAATACATGGATTAAGCCTCTGTGGTGAGCCAGGACTGTGGGAGAGCAAATTATAACTCTGCAGATGGTTCGGCATAGCTAGAAAATATTTATGTAAATATTCCAAATTTCAAATAGGAGCACCAGAAATCAGCATTTCCTAGAAAGCTGAGCCCTGATTTGGTACACTGTCATCCCTGACACTCCATCACTGTGAACTATCACTACAGAGGACCATGCTGTCAGTGACCTGTTTAGACCTGGCAATGGAACCAGCACATCAGCAACACTGTGCAAGTTTTACCTTTCATGCAAACACTTTCTTAGCTGGATTTGTCCACACTTGACAACCAAACTTTGATTTTTAAAATTATTTTAATATTTTTGTGAAAATATTATCTTCATGAAAGATCCACATATTGCTCTGCTAAAATATAAAGGCTTTTAGAAATGTGAGGCTTGTTTGCAAGGCCAGGCTCGGAGTCTGCAAGCTTGTACTGCTCTTAGCTCACATCCTCAGCTTGCTCGGGAACCCGTCACCCACACACAGGAGGCTTTTCTCTGAACTTCAGAGCCATCCCTGTCCTTTCACTGCTGTTTATCTTCAGTGCTGGATAAGGAGCAACGGAAATAAATCACCAAAATCACTGGTATTTCGTAATTATATAAAGGCATCCTCACTGCAGTATGCACTTATGTCTTGTGAATAGCTAATGGCTGCTCAAACTGACAGCAGGTCAAAAGTGCACAGCAGCCATCTCAGGGTCTTAAAAATAAATAAATAGCTGATTCTGTTGATTCTAGTGTGGAGAAATGCACATCTGAACTCCCTGTTGTGTGCAGGAGGTGTTTCCTCATTTACCAGAAGGAAAAATTTGGATGAACTTCCTGTGGTGACGCATCTCTTGGTAGAGCTTAGCAGATAATAACAGGGAAGGAGGCTGTGATTTGGGATTAGTGCCATACATGCAGGATCCTGTCTCAGTGGAACATGTTGCACCGGTGATGCTACAAATACTTCGGCAGCCCAGGGCAAAAAACACTGCCATATGCAAACATCAGTGAGAAGAAAAAGAGGAAAACTTGAGGAAAGCAGCTTTTTATGTTGGATATTTCTTTTCTTGGGTGGTTGGCTGTCATGCAACACTCAGAGCAGAAAGGTGCAAGCAAGCACTAAACTGGTAGGAGGCTGCAGTGCAGGAGTGGGGAGGAGAGGAGGCATTATCTGCTGGAAATGCTGTGGCAGAAAACAATGAAATGCAATAACAGTAAGCAGCAAAAAACTCCCAGAAGGTAGGAGCACAGTGAAAAATGTGGATGTTGCCTCTACAGAAAAGCAGTGAAAGGCTCACTGCCTCCAGTAGGAAGGAGAAGATGCTTCACTTAGGTGGTGGTTGGGTCACGTAGCAGGCTTCTCCTCCTCTGATTCCTGAGAATGTACAGCCAGGCATGCTGAATGTAATTAAGCCTCCCAGCAGGCACCATTTACCCAGGGGTGTGCCTTGGCTGCTCTGCTCTTACCAGCGTGATGCAATTGCCTCCATTAGGCACAGTTCTCTGAGCATAAGCACCAGTGACTCATTGACGGCTGCCTACCTGTCCAACCGCTCTCGGGCTCAATTAAACGCAGTCACGGAGCACAATGTGGTGCCCATTTGTGCTGTGGCAGCCTGACACAGGGAGCTGCCTTCAATAAGCTAGTATAAAGGTGCCACAAGGTGTATGGCAGCCTCCTGTGTGTACATGGGTTGCTGGTAATAGGGGTTGCTCCAGCACTGTGCTGCCTAAACAAGGTTTAGTGTGAATCTTGTTTTCCCTAAAAATAATAGTAATTAGAAAAGAGAGGGAGAATGGAAGTAGTGATGTGTGCTAAATTCTGTCCCTTTTGAAGTCTGATCTCTGCTTTCTCTGAATTCAGTGTTATTCTTTATCAGCTTTGCTGCTGTACACTTGGCCTGCTGTATGGCAGATCCCCAGCACAGCACAGAGGCTGGTGCTAAGTCTTGCCTAATGCTTGCAGTGCCTTGGTTTTATTCCCTGCTCTGATGGTCTAATCCCAGATTCATCCCAGCTAAATTTAGGCACTTAGCAGCTCTGCCTGAGGTAGCAGCTTTGCATCCTCTCCAGAGGAGGCAGGGATGATGCCGGGCCATGGTCTTCCTGTTCTTTTGGGGAAAGGGCTGACACGGCCAGGGAAGCACTGGGAAAATACGAAGGGACGGGAGAAGAAAAGGCTTTGCTCCCTGGCACTGAGGTGGAGGACTAACTGCCAGGTAAAGGACATCGGTTTTCATCTCTGGAGTAGGAGAAATAGGCTTTATGTTAGAAGAAAAGTGGTAAAGGTTTTGGGGCATGGTGATGCCACAGAAATGGGGAGCAGGGCAGGGAACATCTATTTAGAGACCAACCCCAGCCTCTTTGCTGATGTGTCAGTTCTGTGTACCAGGTAACTTTGTGAACAAAGATAGGTTTTCCTTATGGGCTTGTCAGGCCAAGGTCTGCTTTCTCTTGGATCGTTTGAAAGCAAGGAGACAGGCCAGCTGTGCTATCTTTCTGTAGGCCTCTGTGAGAAACTGGGAGCATGAGGTGAGCCCTGAGAGGGAAAAGTATTGCTTACAGAGATCCCAGCAAGAGCACTATACATTAGTATACACTTGCACGTTCTCTTGTGAAAGAGAATCAATGGTAGACTGGCAGATGTATTGGCAATTGCTTTTCACAGTTTCATGTAGGGATTGGAGCAGATGTGGGATTTCAGGCACTGTCAGTGTTGCTGCATGTCATCATCTGAATATGTAGAGGAGAAATCTCTGCATTCCTGTAAGCAGATCCTAAAGTGCTGCAACCGGCTTCCCTTTTTTCATCCTGTAGTGCACGTTAAATGTGTTATTACATGACTGTGGTAAGGAGCAGTAGATTCTAATGACTATAATAAATTAATCCTTATAAAAGCTCTATGAGTAGTAGCGTCACTATTAATGTTGGCAAAAGTCTTCAAAGGCAAAGCATGAAGTAAATGCAAGGCGTTTACATTAGCATTCCAGGCATTTGGTAATGAACAACTCCACGGGGTCACGCTCACTCCCACCACCTCCTCTGGAGCATGTCACAGCACAGATGAGAACAGACAGTGTCCTATTGATCCTCAGGGTGGATTTTGGGAGATGCCATCCCAGAACTGCAGCTTTGTTGTGGCTGTTGGTGCTGCTGGATGCCTCTGTTTCTGCACTAGAAAGCCTGGGGGTATGTGTGTAATGTGCACGGTAGCATTTGTCTCTTGGTGAACTTACATTTACTATGCAAAAAGTTATATATAAAATGAATTACAGTAAAGTGTCTCTTTCCAGAATATGCTGTCAGTCTGAACAGTAAATACAAGAGAAAAGATGTGTAAAAGAGTGGAAAAAGTAAGCATGCCTGGCACCTTCCTTGTGACAGAGCTGGAATCCAGAGGCATTGCCAGAAGGCTGGCTGTCTTCCTCCAGCACTGTCACCCTTCTGCTTCTCCACACTTCTTACATCTATTTTTTTTACCACTTGGTAATTTCCTTTCCATTTCAAGACTAAGTAGCCTGGAAGTCTTCCTGTTGGTTTGAGAGTAAAACCAGATTCAGAAGAAAGTTTCTTCTTAGTGACACAGTGTGTGAAACTTGCCACTAGCCTTTTCCCTGTGACACTTCTTGATGGAGTTTCCATTCCAGGGTAGAGCTGAGCTTCAAGCAGCCACAGGAGGTCTTGCCTCAATCCTGAATTTCTGCATTTTCCCCCGAAGGGCAAACCAGCAGCAGTTTCTTTCAGGCTGACAGGTAAAGCAGGCATCCTGCTAGTCAGTGACAGCTCTGTCCAGTCACCCTGCTTGGCAGCCGCATCCTGAATGCTTCATGGGGTTTTAACTTGATCACTTAATTAGCAAGAGATGTGGCTTAAAATTAACCCTGACATTCCTCAGCCTGCCTGCATTCTGTGGTACAAAGGTGGTTTGGGGAGCTCTGAGTTGTGGATGTTGGGTGTGCAAAGTGGAACAAGGGAAGCAGGGTGGAGGTAAACACCTAAAAAATCCCTCTTTATGAGTCTGCCTGGCCAAGCAAGGTGGGAGCAGAGATCTTCTTTTCTCAGGGCATGTGCTGCCCTGCATGTGTTCATCCTGCAGCATAACACTGAATGCTGCTTTGCCACTGTGCAGGAAACACTGGGCCCTATAGAAAGAGATGTTAACAGGCAGCGGGGATACTTCCGCATGATTTATTTACTCAGGAGCACCCAGGGCAGAAATGCTGATGTGGGTGTTTGGATGTGGATCCTGGCAGGAGCATGAGGAGTTTCAGTCTTGGGGGGGAATGGAATCAGAGAAAGAAGCAGTTCAGCCTGCAAGCAAAGGTGTGTGCTGGAAATGCTGAGCAAGATGATCAGCTTTCAAAAAATGAAGGGAACCTGAGGATTATGTTTTCCTGGGAAACAATGCCCTCCAGCTCTGACACAGGCTGTGTGACATGGAATGGCTGTTAACCAGGTGGCTTACCAAGCTCCACGGTATGTTCTCCATCTCTGGGTGCTTAAGTAAGCAGGAGCTGATTTTTCTCTTGAAAGAGATGTGTGTAGTTCAAACAGGCATTAACTCGGCGCAGTCCTCTCAGCTGTATCATAAAGGATATCAGGCTAGATGGTTGTGCTTAGTCCTTCTTTCAATTCACGAATACATTAACATTTTCTCCAAATAGCATGTTCACTGGGTGTTTTATGCAGATCACAAAAGATGTTCTGTTTGGTTTCAAGGATTTGTTGCAGTGATCATATAGTACAGCAACTTATACAGATTCCTGAAAGGGGAATGCATTTTTTGCTGTGAAATGCAGTTAACACCCTCCCCCTCCTCTCCAATTTGTGAATTGTTTTAATTTGAAGTTCTTAATAGAAGCAATATTTGGTGGATTATATTTCATAGATTCATAGATTGCAAACTTCATTTTATTGCAGCAAGATTCTTTCCAGAAACATTATACTCTGTGTTGCTGTTTTGTGAGTGGGACGTGTGGTAACTCCAAGAACGAATCAGTGCCAGATTCCACAATACATTTCTACGTTGTCATCCGTACAAAGGAAAATCAGAAACATCTGCCCTCCTTCCTTTATTCATTGAAAAGAAATGTTACAAACACAAACTCGTATAGGTAGTAGAGGTTTGTGCATGAGTAGAAAAAAAAGAGCCACGTGGAAATGTATCCTTGGGCTTATTAGTCAAAATGACAAGTCACTGGCTATTATTCACTAGTAATAGACATTGATGTTTATTACTCTGCAGTTCTCTAGGAGTAGTCTCTGCTCATCTTGTGACCATGTACCTATGTGGAAGGAAGGTTATAATTATCTTCTAATCTTTGAAATCAGCTGCAACTTGAACCAAAGGAAGAGGAAATATTTCATCCTTCAAGAAGTTTGAAGCTGTGTTTTTAAGTATTCACTCAAATTGCAGATTTTAGGAGTTATTTTATGTTTGTATGCATTACAGTGCCATTTTTTAGCATCTCCATGGGCCAGGTATCTGTTTGCCAGGACACATACTTCCCTCCCATCCTTAATTTGTCATGTCATAGTCAGTTGCAGCCAGTCAGAGCATTAGTGTGGAGAAAATTGCTCCAGGGTCTAAAAGCTAAAATTGGAAAGATATTAACATTTGATTAACATAGGGAAAATGTAATGCATTTTGTTTGATGAAGAACATACAGTCCAAACTGCTTCTTATACCACGTTCGATAGAGGTTTTTTTATGAGCTCGGAAGCATTCCTCTCAGTGACACTGTTGTCACTTTTATCGTGCTGGGTTATATCAGCTCCATGGGATAAGCTTAGCAGTGTTCTTGTTATGAGAACTTGGAAAGCATCCTTTTGTGTATCAGTTTTCAACATTCCTGTAGATTAGGAATAATCTCTCCCTCTCTCTTTTCTTCACCCTCCATAATTCATAAATACAGAAAGATCTCTTTCCCTGAGTGCTTACTGCAGTTCTTCTTTTTGGAAAACAGCATGCATTTTTCCAGATGATGTTGGCTGAAAATATAGCTGGAATATACCAGTGCTATTCCTTTCAATTAAAGAACCTCGGCACTGAGAGAGTTAGGGTTGAGTGAAATGTTTTGTTCACATTTCTTACATGAACGTAGGCAGCTATTGAATATACTTTGGTACTTTTTAAAGTTTTTACTCTGTTCTTTTCTCCGTGGTGTCTGGAAACCTTCCAAGCTGGCATGACATTTCCTTTGTTCTTATGGCAATTTTGGTTGTCACTGATCATAAGAAGAACAGACAAATTGGAACTGAGCAGTTTGAAGAGTTTCATCAAGATTTGACAAAACAGGAATGTCAAGAGTAAATGAGCCTTATTTTTTCATCACCGTGTTATTTATCGTGTGGAAGCAGTTGTGCTTTTATTCTGGTGGTGTTGCTTTTTGGAAGATGAGTGACTAAGAGACCACTATTTTTATTTAATTTTTTCTTTCCCCTCCAATCTCAGATGTGTTATTTGCCTGGCATGTCTATCTTTGGAGCATAAAAACAGTGCACTGCTTCACTTTTTACATATTAGGGGAACTAAAAGAGTTCAGAGGAAATAGTTGGAGAAGTACTGCTAGATTTATCCTGAAACTCAGCATTGGAGGCTATCCCTGAGCAGTGCTCAGCACTCAGTTCCCAAGCCTCTGACCAGCAGGCACATATTAATGAAAGATAAGGCACTTTCCAGATGATGGGTCACAACTGCCATGAAAGAAATGGTAACGGGAATGCTGGTGGTGGGAGCAGTCTTTGCAGAGGCTGATACCACCATTGTGTTTGGTAGACATCTGCAATAGATCCCAAGGAGAGAAAGAGAAAGGGAGGTAAAGCAGTGAATGACAAACACTCTACTCGACTAGATAATGCTTTATATTCCTTTCAGTAACAACAGCTCAGACTCTGCAAGATAGATCACTGATTATTTCTGTCTTGTAAGCCACTATGAGACTTCTGAGTTGAATACACAGCTTGATTTTCAGGAAGCACATTGTGGAATCTGGACTCAGGTGGTGAAGGACTTGGGTTCTGAATCACATAGACTGTAGAGAAGAAGAAGGCAGTGAGGCTTGACTTGTAGCCTAATTGGATTTTTCTTTTAAGAGCAAGCAGAAACTGTTACGTATTCTCAATGAAAATGTGAATGATATATATGACCATGAATTAGCACATAGAGAAAGAGATAGACAGCTTTTAATATACTGTTGCAAATTTTGTAGCACTCAAAAATATTCTTGCTGCCTCTATTAGGCAATCACCTAACATGCCCTTTGATTTTAGTCTAGGATTTAGAAAATAAAATGACTTCTGAATACTGCCAATATTTATACGTAAAAAAACTTTGTATGTGTTAAAGTATTATTTTGAAGCCATGAAAAAAAAAAGGCAGAAAATCTCCCTTAGAAAAAGTCTATCTCAGTTTTATATGGACAAACAGTGAGAAGAAACACAGCATCTCTGGAGAGATCATTATTGCAACTTATCCTTCTGTAGGTAGTAAGGAAGCTAAGAGAATTTAGTTGGATTTTTCAAGCAGGATTTATTTGAGCAGTTGTTACAAAACTGTATGTGAATATAAACATGTAATCGTTATGAAAACTGAAAAAAAAAAAGAAAAAAGATGAAAGTACATTTCATCCTGCATATTGGTCAGAATCTTGCCTAAAGCCCCAGCAGCAGGCGGTTGGCCAGACCATCAGAGGCTCTAGAATGCAGGGTCAGCAAAGGTGTGCTGGATTAGGAGTGGTTCTTTTAAATCATTGAGTATGGAGTGTGGAAGTTTCTTTCAGAATTCTTTATACGTATTGTGAGAACATAGTTTGATTCTGTTTGTTTCATTCTCAGCATAATGCTTTACTGGATGTGTACTTTAAAGCACAGACAGTGGTTTAATTCATCACATGAAAGCTGATTAATCTTTATGTATCTTTGTGTATATTGCAGCAAGCATAAAATAATATTGTTCTTAATAACAAGCTATTCCTTTATTTGTTTTATTTAAAGAGAAAATGAAACTTGGAGGCCAGGTTTGAGTAACAATAGATGGGGCTGCAGTTCTCATGCATATCCAGTGTCCTACTGAAACACTGAAAAGGTACAGGTTGACAGAGACACTGCCCTGAAAGAGCTCAGAGCTGGACTCCAAGGAATGTAAAACTGGACGATGCAAGTTGCTTCTGAAAGTAAGGCTGCTTGTTTCCTCTCCAAAATCAATCGACAGCTTCAGTCCTTCCACAGTAGCTGAAGTCCTGCTGCCCCCAGAGCCCACGGGGCACTGCTGTGAGTCAGCTGGGGCCAGATTTGCATGCACATGCTGATGCTAGGAGTGCTTCTGAAAATAAGACGACACTACATCCCCTGTCATGCTCTGGCTTGGTGTCAGCCTGCTGGCCTTGACCCCTGAGTGCTGTAGGGTCCTTTGATCTTTTCTGTTTTGTTGTCAAGAGACATCTCCCAGTGAACCTGTTTTTCTTTTCTTCATCTTATTTTTCTTTAATGATTACTGTATCAGCTTCCCAAAATTTGAATGAAATAAGAAGGGCTTTGGTGATCAAATCTGGCTCAGCCTCCATATTGCCTATTCAAATGTGGTCAGAGGAGGGAAGGCAGCAGGATTTGCATTCAGCAAATTAGCTCCTGCTCACATACTCTTGTTTTACTCATTTTTTACTCAGGGCTGCATAAGAAAGATGATTTATTTGAAAATGAATTACTTTAATAATAGATTTTGAGTTGCACAGAACATAGACCTGACCCAATCTCTGCAGCTGTAAAAGTAGGAGCGTGGGTGTGGTTGCCTGGTAGTAGGCCAGGATGATACAGTTCAAGGGGGTGGATAAAATAACATTTACACTTACAGTAACTGTTTAAAAATGTAATTGAGTTCTGCCAAATCCTTCAAGTTCGTTTGGGGAATCCAACTTGCGAGGGTTGCCAGCACTCAGTTCTTCTCACCCTCATTTGCAACAAGTACCTCCTCCTGCCAGATGCATTTTGCCGCAATAGTCTCACTGTGGAGTGTGAGGTTCCACCAGCTTGTCTCTGCAAACAGTAAGATGCTCCCAGCCTGAGCAAGCAGGGACTTGGCCTGGCCCATAAATCTGGCAGGGAGGAAAAACAAAATCCCAGAGGAAGTGTTCCACTTACAGCTCTATTTGTGTAGCAGCAAAGGCTCCAAGCCCAGCAAAGTCCAGCTTCTGCTGGATCTTTGAGGAAGAGTGTGGAGAAGAAGGCAATAACTTGGAAGCTGGCTCTTTTCCTTCAGAGCTGGAATAGCACAAGTGAGAACTGTGTGTAACAGGCTTCTTATCTAAAAGAAATGTAAGATGAGGTCTTGACTGCTTTTCAGTCTTGCAGCTGCCTTGTAAGAGTGGCCAAATGTTGACTGATGTAGCTTGGTCATTCCAGCAGGGATGAGCACTCTTACTTTCCTAGCATCCCTCCTGTGGCAGGGCCTGGTTTGAGAACACAGGATGACTAGTTCACAGGGACCACTGAGCCTGTCTTCCCTGTTTATTCTGGGACATTAGGCTTAATCCCCTTTGGCTATAATATGTATTTTCAGATCAGCATGTAGTGTTGAATATATAAGAGATGCAACATCAGTTCTTTAGTGCCTTGTTCACATGCCTAATTGCCTTAACTCAGTGACTCAAGATTTCTACCTTGAGTCTGGCACGTTTGTTTATGATTGAAAATCTGGTGGAACCTCACTGCAATAGTAAGATTTCTGAACTTCCACATCACTCTGTATCACCACCATGGTCTTCTCAGTTAGTTTTGAAGCAAACTGTCAGTCATTTACAGGATCAACTGATAGTTATTTTGTATTTGCTTCTACCAAGGTAGAGTACCATTGTACATCTTTTCAGAAGAGCACGAAACACCCTGACACACAAAGAGCTTTTTCCCTTTAGGAAGTGAAAAACAGGCACTGGGTCATGTTGGAAAGATGCCAGTTATGTCACCGATGAACTGCTTATAAGATAGCACTGCTGGCAGAGCAATAATATTTGGAAGAAATCTGTTCAGTTTCCATAATCCACTGATCTTTAGTAATTCTGCAGCAGGCAAGAAGGTTGCCTGAGGTCCTGCATAGATGATGCTGCCATATGGTCATCTCTGTCCTCAGAAACATTGTATGTAGACTTTACAATCATATAAGTTTGCATTTAATTTCGTTTTGAATTACATTTACATTATAGGGAGAATATTCTTAACAAATGTAGGTTCAATAAAAGCCATTGAGCATATCACTGTGTAGTTAAGAATATCCTCTTGGAACAGACCTATACTGTTTTGCCTTTAAAAATCCTCAGACTTTCTATTTCTTATAGAGAACTCAGGCATTCATTTTTAAAGGAAATTCATCATTTAAAAAATCTTCAACACTTATACATGGCGTGTGAATATTTTTTCTATATTTTTGTTAAAACCTTGGCCAACTCAAAGTGATGCAGACACTGAAACTCCATTCAGAATCAGCTCGGTTTTTATAGAATAATGCAGCCAAAAATCTGGAAGAGATTGAATAAACTATGCCCCAGCCTTTAGTATCTGTATGTCTATTTGATCACACTGTTGAAGGAAACATGATGCTATAACATTGTTTAGATGTTCACTGCAGTGAAAATTAATTGTGAGGAAATTTTCCTGTACCCCCCTTAATTAAACAAAGTTTGTACACAAAATTTGCCTGAGTATCGTATGAAGCGAGCATTCAGCAATGTATTGTTTTAATTAGAAGGTGGTCTTTTCAAATACAACTTTTGAATCCAATCCAAAACTTTCAGTGTACACAAAATATTTCCAAAATGGACTTTGAAATATCTGAGCTTTAAATCCGGTTTTTAAGTACTGCAATTTATGAGCTGTTCTAGTCTGGGGCTAGTAAACAAGTCTATAACTTGCTGGATTTCTCCCAGCAGATAAATTGTCATCCACTTTTAGCGCTGTCTGGATCTATCAGTCTGTCCTGCAATCTTTGTCTCCACGACAGAACAAAACACAGTCATTTCACATGGACACAGGAGGATTTTGAGTCGTAAAAATAACGTTTAAGTGATATTTTTATGAAAAAAATCCTCCTTTTGCCTATAAAAGGATCCAGCTTCCCTGAAGATACATTTTCACAGCAGTATGAAAGATTTTTTGATGTATCACCTCTGTTGAATTTTAATAGGGATGGAGTGCCTGGTTTTGCTTGTAGTAAAGATGTTTGATCTACATCCAGAACATGGATCTGTTTTTCTAGCTTCCCAAAATACAACAGCTGTGTAGGTAGGAATGAAATAATGTGGATATGAATGCAAGACAGTCTGGAAATGCCACCTTTTTTGATTATGTTGCCCATGGATTTCACTGGTCAAAATAGAACTTTTCCTCCAGATGAAACGTTCCAGTTGTTAAGAGGATGTGTGGACAACTGAACACAAACTTATTCCTTGATGTGTTAAGGCTGAAACAATTTGTGCTGTATAGAGAGAAAGAGGATTTTGACTTCTTGTAGCTGTAGCAAAGTCCTTTCATCCCACAGAGGAAATGTAAGATTTACTCTCTGGTGAGCTGGGTCTCTGTTCTTGCTTTGCTTTGTGTAAAAGTCAGAAAGATCTGCAGATCTGCTTCAGTTTTCATTGCAGAGCTGCTAGCCCAATTGTTACATGACACTTTTTAAGAGCTATTTAAAATCTCATCTGACTAAAAAGGGGATAAAAAATAAACCGTTTCATATTTCAGCGCACAAAATATTATGTTTATGGGTTAAAAATAATAATAATAAAAAATCTTTGTTCTAATGTGGGATGATTCTAACAGGGGAATTGTTCAGATTTCCAGATTTACAGTGTTCTTCCTGCGTGGTCAACTGTTCCCATATTTGCAAAAAGGAGGGGAGAGGAAATTACCAAAGAGGTTTTGGAAATTACCCTTGACATTAATGGTTGTTTTCTGTTTGTGTTTTCTTCTCATAAAGGTTTCTGAAGTCACACTGCTGTGCTGCGCTCTTCTAAATGTCTGCTTTGGAAATAAGAACAATGTTGGGAACAGTTGCATGGTGTTGGTCTGTTTTGCATTACAAAGTGTTTTTGTATCATAAAGTTCTGGACCAGGTCATTACCTCCATCTTTAAACATGAAGGAACAGAAACTCAGCTGGCCTAATTTGGCTTAGCTCCATGGATTTCACTGCTGTGAACAAGCTAAAGATTTCATCCTTTGCAGTAAGATTCCTCCGTATAAAATTTATTTTCTTTTGGTTATGTAAATAATTTGTTAAATATGAAAAAATAGTTGTATTGATTCAGCCTCTGTTAACTCACAGGAGAAATCCTGCACAAGGCCATCTGTAGCTGGATGAGAGTGGCAGGGCAGCACCGTGCCGCGTGGCTGGGATGACTGCAAGCTATTGCCAGCTCCTGCTTTAGGAATGCACAGGCACGGGGCTCAGCTCTAAGCTCCTGGTCAGGCCAGCAGAGCCAGTCCCACTGGCTGGGCATGGTGGGGACCTGTGAGATGACCACAGTGGTGACAGTGCCTGGATCTGTCCAAAGAGTGCTGGTGCAGCAGCAGCAGGGTCACATCCTGCATGGCCATAAAGGCAAGGCAGCTCACTCCTAGGAACACTCTGCTAGGAAAACCTGCTGATTTATTTATAACATTATATCCACCAACCATGCAGTGCTGGCTAAAAATAACCAAAGGACCAGCCTTGCAGGCTGGTGGCAGCCATCCTTTTCATCTTGTCAGAATAGAGCTTCATTCTGATTCCTTGTCTGCTGAAGGACTGCCATACATTTAAAGACATAGAGACAACACAGACAGCAACAATAAGTTTCTGGTATTCAGCTTGACATTTACTTGTACCATTAGTTTCCTTCAGAAATCTTCCCCCAGCTTTTTCATGCACTTACCTACAAAGGAAACTGGAGTGCTCCTCTTTGTAGGACCCTTTCCTTACGTGACCTAATAATTTACTGCCAGCTTCTGCAGGATTTGTTGGTGGTGGTGATGCTATTCTATCTTTCTTTGAAACCTAGCCCAGGTGAATTTTGGTAGCACAGAGTCCCAGTAGAGTGCTGTAGATCAGTCCTGTGGAACTGGGGTCTCTACCACATGCCTAGAGGGGTGTAGGCATGAAGTCCTGGACTGAAGCGGATGGGTGCTCAACCTTCAAGAAAAGAAAAGGAGAAAAAGGGAAGAATCTTTGTTTGGGGTGCCTGGCAGACCTACTGTGAAACTGTTTGGAAGGGATGATGTGGTGGCCTTCTAGGCTGTTATTCCATGAGCTAAACCAAGGAGCCAGGAAGCTCCCATCAAACTAATTTGTAGTGGAGTCCTCAAAGTAAGTTTCTACCTCATCCTGTCCTCTCTTAGCAAAGAAGAAAAATGTGCATCTTTTGATGTGGTAATTTGGAAAAAACATAAGCAAAGTCTATGTAAGCAAGTGGTGGAGAAGTGTTGCCTCTTTTCAGCTCAGTGTGTCATTTTCTGTTCATGGGCTTCTGTACTGTCACCAAGAACAGCACACCCTACTGAGGCCAAAATCCAGCCTGGAGTTAGTAGGAGGAAGGCAGTTAAAGGAATAAAGTACCCATAAATCTCAATGGCGTGGCCATTCTACTGGTTGCTATGGGGATTTTGTAATACTTGGTGTAAGTAATTTGGGCCCAAAAGCAAATGGTGGTTCCAGCCACCAGCCAAGGACTTCTGCTTCCTCGGTAAATACCGTCTTTACCCAAGATGCAGAAATATTGTTTGTTTTTGTTTGTTGTTTGTTTCTTTCACAGTTATGTACAGAAAATAATAACTGGAACTTAGGCCTGCAGAGCCCAGGCCTTATTCTGCACCCTATGGCACTGCTTGTGCAGCTCTTGGGTGCACAAAATTTTGCAGTGCTGTTTGCTTTCTCCTAACCTCCTAAATGAGGAAACCTGTGGAATTATGAAAGCTGGCAGGGAAAAAAGCAGGGCAGCACTGACACTGATGGGTATGGATGCCTGTGAGCAGGGGCTCTGGCTGCTGATTTCCTTACTGTGCCTGGCAGCACTTGGACAACTTTGCTTTTATATTGCACTCTGGAGATTAACCAACACTGTGTAAGTGCTCTGTGCAGACTAAAAGAACTGTACCATATGGTACATGACAGTGTTTAGCACTCAAGGGCTGCTTACCTTGCTCCTGAGATACTTTTTAAATGGTACGTTGATTTTTTTATTATTATTATTATTTTTTACATTTCAGCACTGGGTCTTACAGACCAAATGTGGAATCCATTGACTAGATAAGCTGCAATCTGTTTGCAGTTGATGGAAGGAGTCAGTTAAAAGGACTGGGTTTTCTTCCTTTCATTACCAAGCTCTTTCAGATAAGGCAGTATCTTCTTAAAAGCTCTTTAAGTAAACAACAAAATAAGACATTTTAAATGAAGGACTTCCTAGAAAGTCTTGAGTGAAGCTCAGCCTTTCTACTTTCAATTAATTCTAAAGAGTTCACCACAAAAGCCACCTGGTTAGTTCTAATCTTTTGGAGAATGAGGTACACATGTGCAAGCACAGCCACTTCTCTCTTGTGCAGACTTCTCTCGTAGCACAAGGATTCTGCAGGCAAAAACAGGCTGTTATGGTAGTGTAGGAGCAAACGTGTTTGATTCCTATGTGACTGCTTCTGCGGTTTGGGGAACGTGTTTCATGGCTTATTTATATAAAGGACTTCAGTAAGAGCTCACAAAATTAATTCAGATAATTTACTGCTGTTGTCTGTAGAACAAATGGACTGAATGGATTCTTATGTGAGCTCGAGCTCTTTTTCAAGTCTGATCAAATAGTTAGGGAATGATGAGTTCCACATATGAAATCTTATTTGTGACCACTTAGAAATGTATAATACTGTTTCTGTTCTTATTTTGGATGAACTCACTTATAAGGCAAGGACAAGCTTGTGGGTCAAGTCTCTTCTGAATATATGGATGCCAGCTTACATTAGCTGGTAGTTTTTTCACATCACCATGACCATGGAAACATGGACTAAGTCTATGCTATAAAATTATTTCCCCAACATTGTTATGTGAGGAATAGTTCTACTGGAGATGCATCTGTGAGGTGTCCATATTATCTTGGCTTCATTTCCTTCTCCAGACACGGGTAAGTTCTACTGCTAAAGCCTTTACTTATAACTGTGCCTACATCAGAGTTGTCACTGCTAAAATATCTTCATAATAGTCCATATAGCCTGGAACTGCATGTTCAGATATGGGCAGTAACAGAAAGCGTTGGAAGGGATAAAAGCAATAGTGCATAGAGTACCTGAAGGCACTTCAGGCTTGGAAAACCTGGGCTGCAAATTGCATATAATCTGTTCTGTTTAAATAAAATAGAAGATTGAATGATTATTTAATTTTTTTAATCAAGGTGGGTTCTAGACCATTCAGAGGGGTTGGAAATGTATTTCCTTGTGTTGAATTTAAGCCTGCCGCTTGGTAACTTCATTGATTAATGACTACTTCCTCTGTGCTAAGGAAAAGGGGATAATCATTCCCTGTTTGCTTTCCCTATATCTTTCATGATTTGATAAATCTTCATCGCAATCTCCTGGTGTCTCTTGTAGTTCTGCTATCTCCTTTAGAAATAAAAGGAAAAAATACTAAATACCTGATTATATCCCTAGATGAATATTTTCTTCTTTAAATAACTGCTAATATTTCATGACACCACTGCAGAGCCATTAGCTGACATTTTCTTTGTGACCTCAGCATCTCTCTTCTGAGAGGTAATGACTACTTTAGAGACTGATACAAGCAAAATCAGAGTGATTTTTTTCCCCTCTGATTACTATTATTATTATTTTTTGTGAGAATTTCCTGTCAGTGACTTAATAAATATATTTGAGAAGTTTTTGGTCTTCATTAAGAAATTATTGGTCTACAGATCATTACAACTTTATGAGCAAAGATAAAATTTAGAACATGTGTTGGATTAGTTATGCAAACTACCCAAGCAAGCTACAAATTGACACGCTATTTAGGACTGACTCAATCACAATAGATTGCTACTTGCATAATTCTGATGCTGGTTGAATTGGTTAGTGCAGATACAAGCCATGTAGGAGTCATAGCTTATGTTTTTTGTCTGACAAACCCGTGTGCAACAGGGAGAAGTGCAAAAGATATTAACCTGAAATATCTGAATGTTTGTAGAAAGAAATCCCACAGAGCATGGCTGTGTTGCTGAACAGTGATTGGTTTCAAATGCATAAATATGGGGGGAAAATATAGGCTCCTAATTATCAGCAAAAATCAATATTTCTCTCCCTCCATCCTACCTGTTTTCACCCCAAAGTTCAAACCCTAAATACAAAGCATTTTAAATGAATATTGTCTGTTGAGCCGTGCGGCTCAACATGTGTAATTCAGTGTGTAGTTCTGTAGAGAGAGAATATGAGGAGCTGCACGAAAGAGCTGAAGCTGTGCACTTCACTGCAGTTAGGTTCATTCACACAGGGCCATGTGCAAGAATTCACCAGGCTTTGTTACCAAAGTTATTGCAGCCACCTTGCAAGTTGCCAATTAACTCTATTTAGCTCCTTACTAATGGGCAGAGAACAAGCAAAGTGCAAACTAGAGCTAAACCCTTAAATGCTGTTTTGCCAATAATTAGTCTGAGGGCTTGCAGTCACTGACCTGCTGTTACAGTTTGCCCAAAAACCCTGACATTTTCTCCCTGACAAAGGTCCTTTTGAATGTGAAGCTGCCATGACAGAACTGCAGTTGCATTCATTGACAGCATTGCCTGGGGGTAAGAGTACACTGCATACATACAAGGTGTAGAAAATACTTAATTTACTTGTTAAATCAGTTCCCTGTGCTGTTTCACATTAGCACAAGTCTTTGCCAGCTGCAACTATAGATCCTGCTAAGGCTTCAGGGAAATGATGGTGTTTTGCTCCTGTTTTTACTGGTTGAGTGTTAATCTTTGGTGTATTTCTGAGATACTTCAGGAAGCGATTCCTGGATCTCTATCTATTGCAGGAGGAGCCTGTGTGAGCAGAGCTGGCAGGTCAGCACAAGTTGCTCTTCTAGGGGTAAAAGCAAACCAATGCTGCTTTCATTTATGTCTGAAATCAGTCTTGGAAGGAGAAAAAAAAAAAACAACAACAAAAATGTTTAAGTGTTTTACATCTTCCTCTGGGACGAAGTGTGTTACCAGGCTTTCTGATTCAATATAGCATAGTAGGAGCTGGCTGTGTGCAACACCTATCTTTTTTAAAGTTGTACAACCTGCTTTCCAGGCTGTCTGTTTTCTTTGTGTCTATGACACAAAGTGAAGGCAGTGCACATGAAACCATTCCTGAATGGAGATACATTTATTTTCAAAGCCAATAGAGAGAGCAGAGAGCACTACAGTACAGTTAGTCTGTATACGCATACATGTATCCATACAAAGACACAACTATGGATAAAAGCTTACACAAAGACCTGGTTGAGTGACTATTAGTTAAAGATTCAGATGTTTGGCTTAGAGATCTGTGTGATACCAGCTTTCTTTTTGTAGGCAAGCAGTATGCTTTCCATGTAAGGAGTATCTTCTTTGTCGAGAAGGGCTTTTCTTTGCTACCTTTTCTGTTTTTTCTTTCACTGCCCATCATCTGCCCATTGTTTGCATATTGTGAATGCTTAGGATGAATATATTTTATGTCAACATGAACTTGTTCTTGATCATATAAATATAATCTGGTTGCCAAACTATGAAGAGCTTCCAGAAAAATGAGATCCTAACACCAATTTAAATAACCGTAAATTCTCAAACTGCATATTGTTTCTAGTTCTTCCTTACTTCACACCTATGTGACCACTTGATTTGCGAAGTACCAGTTAAGTAGCTCAAAAATTGGACAATAATGCTATCCTCCTTGGTACTTACAGGCAAAAGTAATTTCAGACAGTCAATCATGCTGTGATTCTGTGATTCTGTGATTCACCTATCTTATCTCACTGTAAAGATAGGCCCATCTTTTAAGCTTAGATTTAGTAGTGGATCCAAGTTATTCTGGAAAGTCTTTACAAGGTTGTTTTCATCATAAGTTCATCCACAGCTCGTGCTCCAGGAGAGCAACACATGACAGCTTAGCACCAGTCAAATATACAGGAGGTCTACTGAAAGGGTTTTTCTTCCCTAAAAGATAGGATGAAAAAATATATATAGGGTACCATTACCCAAGGCAACACTCTGTCCTTGTACTTTTACAAACAAAAAGAACATTTATAATGAGGCTGCAGTAGAATCAGTTCAGCAGTTAGAAAAATAATTTGCAGATAAATGTTTGTTTATGTTAAAAGTATAAGGTTAGATTTCCATTCAGGTCATTGTTCTAGGAAGAATTAAGAATAAATAAAACCGTTGAGCACTTTCCCCTATCTTTCAGTTCGTAAACATAACCTTCTAAGAGAGTCTTCTGGCCGATGTTTCTGAAACCTATAAAGCAATAATAAAATGTATTTGAAAATGTTAAGGCAGATTTTTTGCTTGATTACAATTAACATTTAATTTAAATTTTATTGCATTTTATTATAATTAATTACAATTCATTAATTCAGATCATTAATTTTTTTATTACATGAATTAATACTTTGAATGTATCATAAGAGATACTTAGCATTACAAAGTGATTATCACCCAGGTGTGTTGAAACAGCTCTGCAAGTGTAAATACAAACAGGTCAGGTCTATGCCTAGTGTGCTGACACAGAGCCCTCAATTGTTTGACTTCTGGGAATTATGTTTCAGCTGTTTCCCTGGCTGCGCGCATGTTCTGCAATGTGCGAGTATCTTTCTGGGCCTGATCCACACCCTTCCTGCATAAGGGAGGTGATTGGCTTGGGTGGCTATGCATGAGAGGGAAGTGGAGTAAATGGAGATGTCAGATACATGAGCAAAGATGGTAAATGAGAGACAGAGAGCGTTTAGAAGGAGAGAGTGCATGCACTAAGATGAAGAAGAAATGGACATATCCAACAGGGAGAAGGAGATAGGGGGATAGCTATGTCCCATGGAGAGGCCCATATACCCAAGGCAGCTACCTTACGCAGTGCAGCTGCCCGTCTGCCCCCTGCAGCTGTGGGGTCGTTTCGGGAGCAGTCCTGGTGGGCTCCAGAGGAAGTACTGCCAGCTGTGCTTGGCTTAGGGATGAGCGTTGCGACATGATGTAAGAACCCTGAAGATGAGTGGTAACCAGCAAGCATGGAAGATTCCTCGGGGCTCCTGCTGTTGACAGGTCTAGCTAAAGCACAAGGGAATACGTTGTTATTCCAGGAAGCCTTAATGATTTTAGCAGTCAGCTTACAAAGAACCTGGACTTTTTTATTTTTCCACGTAGTAATTGCAGCTTTCCTCAGAGGCCATGAATAAATTAGATGTACTTTGATAGGTTGTTTAGGGTTTGTTTTGAGTATTCTGTTTTTATACAAGTGTGACCCATTACTTAATTGCAAATATTCTACTTTCCTTTAACAGTAAGAAGATTTTTTTTTTAATGTAGCATCTGTGTAATTTTACACAAGTGCCTGAGACACAGCCAGACTGCTAAGTCTGCTCCATTTCCTCTAAACAAAGGTCTCTTGCTTTGGAGAAAAGAGCTGCTTTTGCTTTCACTGTAGAAGAGAAAGATGGGAGAAGATGTCAATATGTATATACCCCATATGTACATGCACTATTTGTGTTCCTGTATGTACAATAGTAGACTATGTTCATTGATGGATATTCGGAGTCTGTATATAACTTCTGTTTTCTTTCATGTGTTTTGGTGCTGTTCAGTATGTGTCTGAAGTAGACGCAGTCACAAAATTGGCTCAGCCTGTACTTCTTGGTGTTGTCAGACTGGTGTTTTCTCAGCAGTTCTTGCAAATGTTCCAATCTAGTTCTGAAATCTGGGAAAATTCATTACAGTAGTTTTCTCTTAGTGCAAGAAGTTTTGGTCCCAAACAAACTTCAGCAGCATGTTCTGGATCATCAGGAAACACTGTGGGGGTGACAGAGCACTGGCACAAGTTGTTTAGAGGCTGTGGGGTCTCCTTCTTGGAGATACCCAAAGGCCATGGGCATGGTACCTGCTCTGAGTGTCCCTGTATGAGCACAAGTTGGGGCAGATGAACACAGAGTTCCTTACCATACTTCTGTTGTTATATCTCCTGTGCTGTTGCTGCCTGGGTTTGACTTGCTCAGGACTAATGGAGGCCTTCCAGCACAGTGATTTGTGTGGAAATTGCTGCTGCTTTCAGTCTAGCAGAGCTGTGCTGGTCAATTCGTAGGGCCTGGTGTAAGCTTCTTTCTACTAATTTTTTAATTATCTTAGGAAGGCATGTTGTGCATTTAATCTAGCTCAGCCATCCATTTGGATGACTCACAATGTTGAATTTGCTGAACTGGAAAGGAATGTGAAGCACCCAGATGACATTGGTACTGTGTGGTGTGGGGAGAAGAGCTCCAATACAGCAGGAAACCAGTCCATCTGGTGCTTTTCATCTCGGTCTGCAAATAATCTGCATGGTCTTGTTGCCAGTGCCTGTTCCTATGTACCTGCAACCTTCAAGTCAGTATCTAGGCTATGTCAGTGCAAGCCTGTCCCTCTCATGTGCCTATATAATTCTTTGCACAGCAGGTGGGAATGGTCAAGTGCAGAGTGGTTTCCTAAGGGCCAGAGACTTTGGGGTCACCCTATGTGCTGGAAGCCAAGTCTCACAGGAGCAGCAACAGTGGTCCCCATTTCTTGGGTCCACGTCTTCCCCTCCTGGGGCTGTCAACTTTATTTCCTTCTCAACTCCCTGCTCTGTTCTTTTTAAATAGAGTTTAATCAAAGCATGCTTGATATCTGTGGAGTTCATGGCCGTAGCAAGTCTTGATAGAGGTGGCTGACAGTCATGGGGAGCTGCTTTAAGCAGCATTTGTACAAATCACATCCCTGCCATGTTGTATATAGTCAGTTAGTAGTGTTACAAGTGAGAACATACGTGTTCTTGCAGGTATGGGGCAGCAGTTGGGGACCACAGGGAGAGCTGGAGCTGGAAAGGGCTTCTTTCCCTGGTTCAGTGCTGGGGCTGCTTTGCAGCTGGAAAGAAACCAAAGTCCAAGCTGGAGAGCACTGAGAAGGATTCAGTCTTCTAGACTTTTCTAACAACAACAACAACAACAACAAAATCTTCTTGGAGAACTTTAAAGAAAAATGAAGGAAGAGGTATGTGAGTGTGTAGTCTGCAGTGAGTGATGGAGCAGCTGAGGAACTTCCCTGGGTCTCCTGTCACTACTTCACCCACAGAGACAATCAGGAGGCCCTCAGTCACTCCTCTTGAAGTTGCTCAACTGTATAAACAATTAACATTTACTAGAAGAGAGATTGGTGCTCAGGAACTGTCGTCTATCAGAAGAAGACCCGCCAGGCTACTGATTCATAGACACATGTGTGTTCTCAATGAATAGTTAATGTTTTATTAAAAGTGGAATAGATCCAAGGGGATGATTCAAATCTCCTTTCTGGATCCAGTGCTTGGCTTTCAGCAAATATGCTTTTTGTTCCACCAGAAATGCCATTGCTTTTACACAGCTCCTTCTTCTTTCCCTCATCTAAATGCCCTTCTTTGTTCCAGTTGATTTTTGTTTTGTTACTCTCGCAGACTCTGCCCTCTCCTTTGCTCCTTGACCCTGTGAGCAGGAGATCTGTGGCTCCATTATATTTGAGATAAGCTGAATCTGTGGAAGAGTAGAAGGTAGGCTTTTATCTGCGCTGAGCTGGGTAGGGCTCCATCATTCCCATCTTCACATTGCCTCCTTACTTATTCAGGGTAGTCCCCCACTCTCTGACTGTGGTACCTGGCATGTCCCAGCAGTCTACTATGACAGTCAGAAGAAATTGCAGGGTGCCTTCATCCCAGCAGGGCAATTTTCAGCACTGCCTGTTGCTACCTTCTGCCTCTCTCTGGGTGGTTTTGCAGCTGGGGATAGCAGTTTCCTGGAGAGAAATACAGTCTGAAGTCCCATAAATAATGTCTTCCCTGCAGAACAAGCCAGCACCTGACCTACCCCTAGAAAGTGACTGAAACACGCCTGAAAACTGCTAGCAATTTCCAACTACTTTTAGAGTGCAAGCTGTAATTGAGGAGGCAGTGCTTTCACCTGGGGTTTGGAGCTGTGATATGGACACATTTCTCTGACCACATACTGACTTGAAGATGCATGCTCTTACGTAATATAGCTGAATTTCCTGGGGGTGGAGTTGGATGGAGAAAGTGGACCCAGCACTGAAAAAGCTGAAGGAGAAGGAGTGCTTGTCCCTGCTTGACTGGAAGGGTCAGCCACAGCCTGGTGGAGATTTAGTGGCCACCCTTGGCTGATAGCAAGAGCAGTGGCTTAGCAGCGCTTACAGGCTGGTCATTAACAGAAATGCAAATGCAGCCATGAAGGTTATTCATTAAAAGTCTGCTCTTACTTAATTGTTCTTTCTTTCAGCCAGCACATCCATCCTAGCCAGCCTCTCCATCCCTGAAGATTTCTCATCTGCTTTACCTCCACGTGGTGATAGGAGAGCTGCATAAAACAATTGTAAAAACACCCACGATAACTGGCTCCTTGTCTAACCAAGCCCCATCTGTTGCAGCCCCTAGTGATTGCATTGATATCCTAGAGCCATTAAACCGTTCCATATGGGGAGCCTTGCCAAGAACATAACCTTGCCCACAACAAAGCCTAGTGAGGGATCGGAGATGTTAGGAAAAACAATACAAATCAAGACAACGGTTAACAGATTGGGAGAACATGTAAGCAGTCTGCCAGTTGTAAATTGTAAATTCCAATTGCCCACTGTGTGGTGGGGAGAGAAGAATGTGAGCAGTGTCAGCGTGTGCTCACGTCTCTGACCATTTGCACTGCTTCGTCACACCTCAGTAAAGTGTTGTATGCAGGCTACTTGCTGTTCTTTGGGTGAAGTGAGCTGATTTTCATGATCCAGAATAATGTGAGGCTAGACATTTCTTACCTATTTTGCAAACCTGGGCTGTTGGCAACCTCCTGTGCAGCCTTTGCAAATCAATTTCAAGGCAAGACTGCATGTAGATTATCTGTATTCTTAGAGCACACTCATCAGCTCCTTAAAGTGCTTTCCCTGTTTTGTTGCTGTTTCCCTATATGTACATACATGGTCTGAGCTCTGTTTCTTGGCTCTGTGAATGAACTCCCGCTTCCAGAAAAATCTCTAATGCACACTACTATGTTTTCCACTATTACATATGGCTTTCTTCTATCCCATGTAGAATTCAGACTAACTTGGGCAATGAAACATAAATTCAGGTAATGCTATCCAAGCTAATTTAAGCTAAGTTTTGCCATGGTAGAGAGAAAAAAAAGAAGTATGCAATTACATTGAGATTTGTGCTTGGTTAAGGAGCAGGATCTCACAGGAAATGCAGTGAGAAGGAAAAGTCATTCCTCTTCTGAAAACTGTAGCCAACGTTTCCTACAAACCTTGTGGCTGCCATTTGCCTTCTGTTTTGCCAGTGCTTTTATTAGTTACTTTGTAAAGGTGCCAAAGACACCAAAGAATCTGGGATGCTTTATACAAAACGTGGCTTAAGTCATTTCTAGGTGTGCTGGTCATGTAAAACGTATTCTGTATGAGAAGTCAAGCAATGCCACACCTCAAAGTCTCCTTTGGGGTGGGGAAATTACAGTCTTATATCCGTAAGGCAAGAGACGCCTGAGCTGTATCACCCTTGGCTGAAAGGTGACACTTTTGCTCTCTGAGGAAGCATGAACAAGAAACCAGACTGAAAGAAGCTGGGATGATTTTCTAGTGTATGTTTGTGCTGTACCACCTTGCTGGCACTGTGCTACACAGTTGACATTTTCCATGCATAGGCCAAACACTATTTTTCCCCTTCAGTAACTGAAATGCAGTACAGCTGTGACTCACTTGTACTCCCTAATGATGGGTGAGGTTGGGCTGAAGAGGAGGATGTCCTCTGTACCAGCTATTGTGGAAGTATAACCTGCAGCTGATCCCAGAATGCTTCCTATTCCCAGGAATCTCTTCTGTTCTTCCTTAAGTTAGAGACTTTTCAACTAACAGATATTTGGGGATTTTTTTCTACAGAAAGTTGAAAAAAGTATCATTCGTGGTCTTTCCGCTCTTATGGTTTTTCCTTAAGATCTGAGCTACTCTTGGCACTTTTTTCTTATTGTAAATGTCACACTTTAGCTTTTTCTCTTTTTAAATCTTTGTTAATGACTACATTTTCTATGAGCCTGTAGGATGTGTTCCATGACAGCTTTACTTTTCCTCCTGAACATGTGGTAGCTTAGTTCAAAAGACTGTCTTTAGCAAGCCAAGGCAGTCTGAAGTGGATTTTTCTTGTGTCTCATGATAGCAGTGAACAGGTAGATAATAAACAAACAAACAAAAGCAAACAGCTGCTGTGTTTGAAGCTAATCAGCACTTTTCAAAGAAAAAGTTTCTCAATACACTTTTTCCTCTGAAACAAGGAAACAACAGAGAGGTTTTGTCAGCTGAATTTTCCCTAGATGATGAAAGAAATTCTAATAGCTACCATTGTCCTCATTCTGCATGGGTTTACTTCTACAGAGAGTAGAGGGAGCTTGGAAGTCTGTCCATATCAACGGTGGTATAAGCAGCTCCTGTAGAGCTGAAGATTTGTGTTTGGTCTGATTTTCTCTCCAGTACCTGAAAGAGACATCTAGAGCAATGTGAGACATCACTGACTTCACAGCCAGCATTATGTCTGCAATTTGTGCCTCTGTGCCTCCTTCAGCATGAATTTCCCCCATCTCTACAAGCAGCCAGCAGCGGGGACGGGAGCCTCTGGCACTGGCTCAACTAAGACAACATCAAAGTTTCACCACTTGGAGGGGAGGAAGGACAGCAAGATTGTTGTTGGTCTCCTCTATTCTCAGAAAGGTGTCATCGCATCTTCTGTAGGATAACACTCACCAGTGGCTTTGGTTCATCACTTCCAGGCCCTTACCCAGAATGTGGGGACTCATCCAGGGTGTAGAACTTGTTCCTCATACTGTAGCCACAGCTGACTGCTCAGTGCACACCATGGGATGAGGAAGCGTAGGCTGGGCAGGAGTTGTTTACTTAAAGCCAATTGTTTCACGCATCAAAACAGAACAAATCTTCCTGTAATCAGAGAGAGAAAGGCAAAAAATTAACCCAAAAGGATTATTAAAGCAATCACTACTTAGTACAGCCTGGTAATCTGTCTTTTTGGCTGGCGGATCAGCCAAAAAAGCAGCCTGTTACTATCTTCAGCTAGCATTTGAGTTAGAAAAGGATTTTTTTTTTTTTTTGGATAGACTCTCAAAGGGACTATTTTAAAAAGGCTTTTGGCAATACTGATGATAAAATGCCAGAAATCATCTTCACTTGAATTACCTTTTGTTGACGTTGAACTAGCATTCTCTCAAAAACTTATTTAAAATCAGTGGACAAAGGAAGATGAAATAAGTATAGACAGAAAAAAAAACACCAAAAAGCACTACAAAATGTAAAACACTTAGAGAACCAAGTGTGCCCTTGAAAAATAGCAACAGAAAGTACATTAAGAAGAGAGCTAACATACATTGTTGTATTTTTAATATGTGAGTCTCAATAGTTTTTATAATGATGCTTCAATTAACTATGATTTATGTAGAGCTGTTATGCACTTTATCTTTCCATGATTGTTGTGCTATATCCTATTATTGCATTCTAATGATATTTCAGCCCAGATTCTGAGTGAGTTTGTGGATCTGTTGCAACCTCCCATCTGGTTGGATGCTGAGATCTTTTTTCAGCAAGTAAAATTGGCCTTGAGGAAGTGTTTGTGAACAGAAGTTAAGGAGAGAGGCTCTCATTCATAAGACCTCCTTTGCTTTTCAAATAAGACTTTTACTGCCATTTTCCCCCTTGTTTCCTACCAACATTTTTTTACATGAAGAAGCTAAATGGGTGTGTTGCCCAGCATTCTCCCCTCCAAACTCTTCCAAATGAGTAGGAACAGGCACTGTAGCTCCATCTGGCCAGTAAATGGAGTGTGAAAAGAAGTTTTACCTTTCAATTTTAAAACAGACCAGAGCTCTAAATTGCTATACGCAGAGAGATTACAGACTTAAAAGGAGTAAAATAACATATATCCTGTGTAGCAGATGGTGGGAGATGAATATTTCAGTCTTTCACAATTTTTGCTCCATTTTCCTCAAGCGTTTCAAAGAGCTCCATCGAGGCACCTTAATTGCTATAGGATACCCTCTCTCAGCAAAGATTTCCAAGAGCTTTGCCAGCTTGCAATGTTAGGAAGGACAATACTTAAGCAAAATGAAAACAACATCCTTAACATAAAACACTTTTTTAAATTCTAAGACTTTTTGTAGAAAAATCTAATTGTGCTGCAGCAAATGAATTAAACTAGGGTAAAGTGTGACAACTCTAGAACTGTATCATCACGGGTATGAGGAATACCACAGATCTGTGTCATGTAACCATTATAGTCTCAACTGAAAATACTTACCGGTTTAAATTGCCTGGAGAAGTTCCAGCTGAGCAAGTGAAAAGGCAGAGGAAGGTGGTGGGGATTGGGAAGCAGAAGCAGCAGTATTCAGAGTACCTAGTTCTAAATACACTGGGACTGGAACACCAGCATCCCCCTTCCCATCCTTGTTGAACATACAGCTGGTAGGCTTGTGGTAAAACCATGCTCACAGAGAAAGTCATTGTTGCATGTCTCTAATAAGATGAAGGAGAGGGAAGATGAAAATTTATTAGTGACCCAAATATGGAGGACACATGTTTCAGCAGGGTTTTCATTCATGCTCTATAAATGTTGTAATATTCAGTCTTAATTTTCTCCACAGATAAGGGTAGGAAACTCAAAAATATAGAAAGAAAACTACTCCTTCCTTTTACAAACATGTGAAAGATTGTCAGATTCCTGACGTTACTTTTCCAGCAGTGATACTGAGACAGGTAGCTTCTGCTCCAGATGTGGCTAAATGAGCATAGGGGGACATCATCTGGTTTTGGTAGCCCTCACAAACTCCTGAGATAGAACATAAAGGCTTCTTTAGGATGGGTGGTCCAGAGCTTTTCTGCTTCTGTTGAGTAGAAAGCATTGTAAACATTTGATGTGCAGATCTCTCACCTGACAATTTTATAAAGGACAGTTCTGGCCAAGAGTCAAGTCAGCCAATCCTCACTGAAATCACAACAAAGTCTTGGGTAGACCCTAAATGAAAGTGGAAAAAAAGTTTGTTTTTTTTTTTTTTTTAAATTAAAGTAAGGAAATATAAGCACGACAACAGCAACAACAAACAACACAGAAATAACCACCAAAACTCAGCAATTCCACCACGTTACCAGCAAGCATCCATTTGCTCTCACTCTCTGAGTGAAACCTACCTAATGCCACCAGGAACTCAGTCTGCCAGTAGGGTGAGTAATTACGTAGTTGTGACATACAGAAAGGATTTAGTGAAGAGGTGTACCTGGCATGTGTGTGCAAAAGGAAATGATAATCTGGAACTGGCTGCTATCAGTAAAGCCCTGAATTTCCAACACATCTGTCCTCTTAGGAGAGGTTTTCTGGCTGTAACATGGAGCTGCACATCCAGCTCTCCATCTGGAATGAGGATGCTGCTGTAACAGCTCATACCATGAGGATGCATGTTGCAAGGGAAGACAAAGTCTGCACATGAAATGATCAAAATACCGAAATGAATCTGTGAAATGAACCATTTCCTGAAACATAAAGCTAATTAAATACCAACATCACGGCAGCTCCTAGTTTCAGCTTGAAGTCTGTTACTAGTTATATTTGTTTCTTTCATATCTAACCTCCCTAAAAATCTGGTGCCATTACAAGTCACAGATTAACATTATTTATCACAGTCTTCTTGACCTAAGTCATAATCAAGTTTTCTAAAGTGTTTTTAAGTATTAGAGATAAAATGATCTCATTGTTCATTGCATCTTTACTGTCTTCTTCAGTGTAAGAGTTTTGTACTGCTTACATTTCTGGTTTCACAGGAGATTATGTTCTCTCTCCCCCTCCCTCCTGGATGTGCACTTGCTTGAGGTAACGTGAGCACATGATTTTTCTATATGCTGTCCTTAAACTTATGTAGATCCAACTCTTGCTGTAAAACCGGTCTCACAATACTTGGCACAAGTGTGCCATTTCCTCCTTTCAGACCATGAAATGAGTGTGACTTTCATATGCTACAAGTAGAGATGTTTGGGAGTTTCAATAGGAGAATTTTTAATGAAGCAATATGTCCACTGCAGGTGGCACTGCTATAGCACAAGGAACTTACTCTTTCCCTTTCCTCTCGTGTGAAGGCCATGCAAGGCTGTTCCCTAGTGTAATCCTGAATGTGAAGAAAGACACCCGATTAATGCATACGCACATGCATTGCTCCACAGAGATGTGCCTGCTTAACATTCATGTAGCTGCCAGCAACGAGCCTTCTGGAGGAGAGGATGCATAGACATGCTCCAGCAAAGCACAAACCAAGCCTGGGGACATGCCTGTGGCATTCAGCCCTAAGGCAGGCAAGCAAACAGCATCTGCCTTTCTTTCTGTGCTGACATTGTTTTATGGAAGCTGACCTAAGTATAATTCATGAATGTGAATGTTTTGCTTGCTAGTACAATTGTATTGGCAGCTGAGAAGACATCCACGTGCTTTTGTTGTAGGTAGCACCTGGGGAGTACAAGCAGATAGATAGACACGGATTACATGAGAATGACAGAACACAGATGATGGCCACTAGCTAAGACATCCCAGAATATCCAAGCCATCTGCACAGAGCTGGCAGTAGCAGCACAGGAGCTGCAAGGGGTCCGTGTCACAATGGACAACAGGCACCTCAAAATGCCTGGATGTCTGCAGAGATGTGGGAAGGTAGCAGCTGAGCTGCATCCCTCAGCTGGGACGCTACGACCAGGATGGCCAGTACTTGGCAAGTTGTTGGTTGTAGATAAACAGTCTTTTTTAATGGGAACACAAATCAGCTTGAATTGGGTAATATTTCATAATTTTTGGTTGTCCCTCTGCCTTTATTTGGGGACAGAAATCACTTTGTTCTTCAGTTACTAAGTCATCTACTGTGAGAGGATATTTGAGCTCCCTCAGACTACCTTACTGCCTCCATAATGACACAGATGTTGCAAAAAGTGGCTTCCCCGATAGCTTAAAGTCTCTCTGTGTACCCTCATGTATGGCCATTTGGTGTCTGCATGGGAGCACATATGGATGGCCCTGGATCTTTCTCAAGCACGTGGAAAAAGACCTTTTGGAGGTGACTCATAGTGTGTGGATACAGGCTGCTGTTTGTGGCCTCTCTTGCCCCATCTCCTTGTCCCCATAAGCGTGATGGACAGCACTGCACAGGCTGCATTGCCACATGGAAACATCTGCAGCCAGGATGCTCCCGCAGAAATGTCACTGGAAGGGATTGAGCTCCGCCTTGCAGAAGCCTCTTTCAGGCCCTCAGAGGGGCCAGGGGAGGGAGGGGACACTCAGTTTGACACTAGTTCTATGTTGTTTTTCAGAGATTTGGAGGAAGAATGTTGTGTCTGATTTTATGGATTGTCAAAATGAAGCCAGATGGCAAGGGATTAAGTGTAATACTGCTTTGTTGTTCTTGGGTTCACGACTCTGCTTCCCCTGGAGCAAGGAGCCTTCCCATTCTGCAGCCCCAGCCACACACATCCCCTGCCACTGAGTGCCCTTCCCATGGGCTCCCCCAAACCCTGCCCTAAAGAGGGGGAAGAGATCAAGCTTTGCTTTGGTGAGGACTGCTAATTGGAAACTGCTTACTTCACATGTTTCGTGACTAGTTTTCTCACCAAGAGTCTGCTTGCTCTGCTCTCCATCCGATGAAATACTTGTATTTTGCAATTGGAGTGATTGGTTTGCTTGCCTGAGGGAAGTCGCTGGGTGAGCAGCTGGGCCAGTGAAGCCTGGTTTCTTACAGATTTGTGTCTGGTAGCTGGATTTTCTGATGTTTAGAAAGGCGTGAGTTCAATGGAAGTGTTTCCCATGAGGCATGAAAGTATTTCAAGCCTTTTGTTGATCCTTTGGTGTCTAATAAGGGATGTATTTATGCCTCAGCTTCCCTCTCCATGTGAACACTTAAAAGGGTCTCCCTCCTTTACCGCTCCACCTTATTTTCTTAATTCTGATATGTATATGATATCTTTGAAACCATTATGCTTTGTCAAAGGTAGGGTACTGAACACAGCCACAGGGCTCTGAATATGCACAGGGAGGCAGTCAGGCTAAAAAGGAAATATGTGATTGCCTTAACTTTGTTTTCCCATAAAACTGAGTTATTAATTAGATAGAAGGTGAGTTTAATATTGTGATGCTAAATATCATCCAATTTCTTAATTAAAACTAAACAGACAGATAAAGCACCTACAGACTGGTGACATTCCACCAACAAAATGGGCTGTAGCTCTTCTCAGACTGCATCGTCATTTCAAATGTAAGCTTATACTTCCAATTTAATTTACTCCTCCACAATATTTCATTGCAATTTCACATTGAAACAGTGAATTTTAATTCACTGTAGGAAATCTGCACTTCTTCATGTAGATCAGCAAGTGCCTGCTCCAGGTTTGTGATACAGTCCTTGGGCTCAGGAAGGATTCTGACAAAAGCCTGCTGCCTCCATAATGGGTGAGAATCCACAAGCCAAGTCGCATCTGCTGTTTTCCTGTGCTCTGTCCTGTTCTTCCCTAGGATCATTTCTCTGCTGTTGAGAGGTTTGTTTGAAACCATTGTCTGAGCCTTCTTTAACAAATCTTCAAGAGTCACCCTCTCCAGGATGACTTATAAGGAGCTGGTACTGATCCATGTCAGGGGGAGCTTTTCTGCATTTGCTTTGAGAGTGGATTTGCATCAGTTGCTCAGCTTGCAGATTTCTTGATGTGAAGACTGTATGCATAGTTCACACAGCCCAGCATATCCTGACAGCATTTAGCAAAAGAAATGGGGGAGAAGGCTGGAATTAGGATAACATTTAGAGGTTTTTATTATTGCACGTTGTTATAGTGTAGAATACAGATGGCAATAAGCTGGTCACTGTCTCCAAAATTTAATGTCATGACAATTTTATAGTGACTGGCTGTTACCAAGGCGCTCACAAAGATTGGGATTTCCTGACCTTCATTTCAGTGACTTGGGAGATGAGTTTTTCTGGATTCTTGATGAGATACCCTAGTGTATAAAGCAGACTGTTCAAAGAGCTGAAGCCCTCATACTCAGCTTGTAACCTCTGCATTTCACCTTCTGCCTTGGTGGTCCAGCAGAAGCGACCCAAACATCAACTCATGGTGTGCTTTCATGTCCCCTGTACTACGTGCACATTCAGAAGTTATAAATTAGATATGTCCAAGTATTTCACTAACATGCTTTGGCTATTTTAAGAAGAAAACTCACTAATGATAGATTTTCTGCTAAGTTTGGATGTGCTCATGTTTTTGTTTATTCTCAGAAGTATTTCACATTTACGGTGTGAGCTTCTCCCCCTCAAATTCTTCTCCTGTTTTGCTTTACTGTATCCTGTTGCAATATTCCCTTTGGAAGGTCTTTTATAGAGTACTTTTTTTTTTTACAGATTCTAAAAACTTCCTTCCTGGCATTTGCATTCTCTCTTCAGATGTCAGAATCAAAGATAATGACCCATTGCTGGTGTGTTGGGAAGGGAGGGGTGTGCAAAGGAATTTGCAGTCCCCGCACACTCGGGAAACTGACACACTTCACATGTGGTGTGAGGCACTCAGTGTGTCCCAACAGTAGTGCACTGTTAGCCAAGACAAGGAGGAGACATTGAAATTCAGGGCAAGCATTCTGAAAATTGACAGTATTTTCTGATCCATTTCCCCACACACAAATGCAACAGATCTCCCAAGGAACTTTGTGAAGATGTTACAAATCTCAATACGAATGCCAGTTCTGTCCATAGGAATGAATATAGACTTGTTCTGTTGGGAACAGGAATACATGTCAGCGATGCTCTGAACAAGTGCTTCAGCCTGAAGCTTTGGATAGATAAAAACAACCCCTTTCATACAGACTTAGTAAGTTCCTCCTAAAGTGTGAGCACCTGCACCTGGCAAAACAACAGGTTGGTAGAGTTAAGCACCGGTACACCCACATTTAACCCCTGGAGATTTGGGTCTAACTCCTGCCATCTTATCATAAAAAAACTTTGTATCTTGGTGCCTTCCATGGTTCACATTCTGGATGTTTTGGCAAATGTGGCCCATACAGGCTTGAAACTACAGCATCAGAATGTTATGTCGGTGTTATCAGCTGAGATCCAAGGAGACAAGTGGTAGTTGTATCAAAAAAGCTTCTGCATTATATTCCTGGATCTGAGTTTCCTTTTTACCATTTCAGCAGTTAAACATATTCAGTACAGATTCTTAAGGTACAACTATGCAGGAATAAGCACACACAGTATTTGCTGAAGATGCTTTAGGCACTGAAAGCTGAGCTAAAAGCTTTTCAATGTCAAATAAATCTGATCTATCCCTTGCTGAAGAGCTTTTTGTGTCTCTCCTACACAGAAAGGGAAAGCACGCTGTGACATTGAACCAATAATATGAGATTTGTAAGACAGCTGAAAGCACATTTCTTATTTCTTTTCAGCAGTTTTGATGGATTTGCCACTTCTAAGGCATTTCATGGTACAGTGTTTGAAAAGCAAATGGTTCTCTGAAGGAGTTCTTATTTGAAATGATACTTAACCATTCACACTGTGGGCTGCAGACAAAATTATTATTATTATTAATAATAACAACAATAATAATAATAACAACAATAATAATAATTTCCATTAGAAAATAATCAAATTTTATTTGACTTTTGTTTGAATTTTATATATGCATCATCATTATATCTATTATATATTATAGAGTTATATATCTATTTGTTACAGTTTTTGAAAGCATAGAATTTCTTTAGTGTTGAAAAATACATCTTCTGTGCCACAGAGCAATGGCAGAAGCCATGGCTAAGGCTTGGGCAACATGCAGAATATTCTCTCCCATCCTCAGTTTTTCAACAGATCACTTTAAAGTAGAATTTGAGCTTTACGTTACATCTCTGAGCTAAACGTCCTTCATCACTTACCTCCCAGTTTGCAATGGACATTGCTCAGACAGTTATCTGTGTGTATGTGTAGCACATTATATAGTTCATTTGTCCACGTGTAAATATGATGTTGTTTCCTTGCAACTTTTTATTCTTATCCAACCTACAATCAATGCATTGCATCTTCCCATGGATAAATGAATTACCAATTTATGCAGTTTTCATGTAAATAGAATTGTGCTGAGATCAGTGCTTAGCACATTTATCAAAACAAAGGTTATTTGAGAGATATATGCTATCCCCTGTTTGCTGAGCTCACCAGGCCAGAAACTCCCTAAGCAATGATGGGCTTATCATCATGTGATGGGGCTCCCCCATCACATCCTCATCTCCAAATTGGAGGGAGGTGGATTTGATGGGTGGACAACTAGATGGATAAGCAATTGGTTGAAAGGCCGCAGACAGAGGGTGGTGGTCAATGGCTCTATGTCCAGGTGGAGGCCGGTAACGAGCGGCGTCCCTCAAGGGTCTGTCTTGGGACCGGTGCTCTTTAACATCTTTATTAATGACATCGATGAGGGAATGGAGTGCACCCTCAGCAAGTTTGCTGATGACACCAAGCTGAGTGGTGCAGTTGATACGGTGGAGGGAACGGATGCCATTCAGAGGGACCTTGACAGGCTGGAAAGCTGGGCTCGGGTGAACCTAATGAGGTTCAACACGGCAAAGTGCAAGGTTTTGCACTTGGGCCGGAAGAACCCCAGGCACCTGTACAGGCTGGGAGGAGTTGTCCTTGAGAGCAGCTCGGCTGAAAAAGACCTAGGGGTCCTGATAGATGAGAAACTTAACATGAGCCAGCAGTGCGCTCTGGCAGCCCGGAAAGCAAATGGGATCCTGGGCTCCATCAGGAGAGGGGTGGTCAGCAGGGATAGGGAGGTGATCGTCCCTCTCAACTCTGCTTTTGTGAGGCCCCATCTGGAGTACTGTGTCCAGGTGTGGAGCCCTCAGTACAAAAAAGATATGGAGATTTTGGAAAGGGTCCAGAGGAGGGCCACAAAGATGATCAGGGGGCTGGAGCACCTCCCCTATGAGGACAGGCTGAGGGAGTTGGGTTTGTTCAGCCTGGAGAAGAGAAGGTTGCGGGGTGACCTCATTGCAGCCTTTCAGTACCTGAAGGGAACTTACTCCCAGGAAGGGAGTAAACTCTTCGAAAGGGCTGATAATAGCAGGACTAGGGGAAATGGTTTTAAGTTGAAGGAGGGAAGATTTAGGTTGGATGTTAGGGGAAAGTTCTTTACTAGAAGGGTGGTTAGGTCCTGGAACAGGCTGCCCAGTGAGGTTGTGGATGCCCCGTCCTTGGAGGTGTTCAAGGCCAGGTTGGACGGGGCCCTGGGCAACCTGATCTAGTAAAGGTGTATGTTTGGTGGCCCTGCTAGGCAGGGGGGTTGGAACTACATGATCCTTGAGGTCCCTTCCAACCCGGGTAATTCTGTGATTCTGTGATTCTGTGATTCTTATCAGCTGGGCTGGTCAGCAATCCCTGTACTGAAAATATCTCATGTTCTTCAAAGTGACTCCTTCCTTCCTGCATGCTCTGTTCCCCCAGCTGATGCATTTATTGGTAGTTTGGTGTGGATATGCTGTAACTAACAGTGAATATGACCAAAGGGATGTTTGTTTATCTGAAATCACTTCATTTTTCCAGTTAGAGCAATGCTTCCCCAAAGAGCTTTTCCCTCGTGCTCTTACAGAAGACAGAGAGCAGCATGGCTGAGTGGCCGTGGGCACTGCTGCATCCCGTCTATTCCCAGAAGGGCTCTGCAGAGCTTCACCATCTGTACTGTGTGAGAAAAGCAGCTGTCAGCCGTGTGCAGATGTTAATGCATTTTTTTTTTCCCGCATGAGATACATCTGTGGCTCTTCAGAGTTCCATCACTGGCAAAGACCAGAGATGTGTCCTGTGACTACAAGGTACTGCAAGTTTCTGCTGACCACAACCCAGTGATCATTCATGCCTGTGTGTTTTGAGTGA
Source organism: Coturnix japonica (assembly GCF_054131305.1). Taxonomy (NCBI): domain Eukaryota; kingdom Metazoa; phylum Chordata; class Aves; order Galliformes; family Phasianidae; genus Coturnix; species Coturnix japonica. Next base: position 67,700,695 of record NC_140666.1, read on the forward strand.
AGTCCTTGCACTGACATTTAAAACTGCATTTGCTGAATTACGCTGCAAAGCCACCTGCAAAAACAGAACTTCCCTACTCAGAAAGGGGGATGCTGAATGCTGTTATTTAAACAGCAGTGTGGATATCATATCCCAGCCAGCCTGTGTCAGCATCCCACTGGTCAATGCAAAATATCACTGTTGGTTCTGGACTGACTACTTACCACAGAGCAAAAACTGTGCTTTTAATTTGGCTTCTAATTTGTCCAGTCCTAAATGATGGAGAGATTGAATAGGTGTGGCAGAGGACAGAAATCTTGACTACTGTGAACTGCCACAGCTGCATCTAAAGCAACAACGCACAGAAGGGGACCAAGGAAGAAAATGTGGTTCAGATTCACCATGTCAGGAACAAATTAAATCACTGTGGTGAAGGATCCAAAGAAAAATGTGCTTGGAATCACTTATATGCTGAAGCTAGGATTTGGGGTAATAAGTAAGAGGTACTGGAATTCCTCAATAATCAAGATAAATTCAACATAATTATCTCATCAGATTTCGGGACTAGAGGGATCAGAATGCTGGAATATTGAATAAGCTGTTTAAGAAGGCAAAGGGAGATAAAAGAAATAGTGAGAGAGGGGTGAATTTGTGTGTGACCCAGAGGCTTATATACGCATAACTTAAAATCAGAAAGTGCAGGATCTTAAAAATTCAGTGCAATACACTGATAATCACAGCCCAGGAACAAGTAGGGGTGGGCAGAGTTGGTATTATAAATAACTGTTTTGACCCAGAAGACAGGATTATCTACTACTGCTTGTGAGGGGGAAAAAACTGTGTAATTACAACAAACGTTGTTCTTTCAGAGATTTTTGCTAGATTTTATTTGTCTACATGCAAAACATTACTAGGATGGCATTAAATAACAGATGATAGTTCTATAAAACAAATGGCATCAAACTTAGCATGGATGAATTCTGCTGCTGATAGTTAAAACTGAATTTATCCGCCAGATTGGAAAATGTGTTGTGAAAGAGTTCTTAAGTTGCATGAGGAATAAAAGGTAGTAAGGGTGTGGGCTCAGAAGGAGTTGAAGGTGTTAAAACTGTAGCATAGTCTTGGATTGCTGAAATGTTCATTACATATTTCTGGTTTATGTTTGGAAAGAAACAGGATAATGTTACATACATCACGTGAGGATGATGTGTTATTTTCCAGCCCATCAGCAACTCAGAGAATGCTGGACAACACCTACTTTGGGCTAGCAGATTTAAACCAGCAGATCATATATAACCTTCAGCTATGCAGCATTAAAATAACAGTAATTTAAAAAAAGAATGAGGAATTATCAGACCTACCCATGTTCATTTTTAAAAAATTTTGGGATATTTGAGGAATTTGCTAGGACTGAAAACATGCTCAAGTTCCGCCAATGTTCTAACAGAACAAACAGGGTAATTGTGATAACATCAGTATAGCTATCCTGGCCTCACTTCCAGGAAAGCAATAGACAAGCTGATATGGGAATTCAAGTAAGAAAAAACAGGAATATTATTAATGGCAGCCAATGATGTTTTTATGGGACATAGATTTTGACAGGTAAACATGGTTTATCTTTTTTAAGTAAAGTCACCTGCTTGTTTGATTAAAAAAAAACTCGATGGGCACAATAAATCTTGAAAGGTGTTCAAGTCAATATCCCAGAATATTTTGCTCAGTAAATTAGCCATTTTGCACTCTTGCATATGCATGTCATGTGGGTGAGAACAGCTGTGTCAAAAGTGATTAAAAAAAAGGAGGGTGGTGGGGGGAAAGAGGGTTTATAGCAAGCATAATACATGCACTGGTATGAGATGCAAATACTGGATGGAAAGGGATCATTCAGCCAGCAAGGAAATGTATAATATGGATTGATGATGATAATGTTAGCAGTGTCATCAGATTAGCAATGAACTGTCCATGTGCTTTCACAAGCACAAATGTTTAATTCCTAGAACAAGAGACAAGTGAACTCCTCACCTTTTTGATTCCCCAAAACAGGACAAGGTGCTCTTCCATAAAAACTCCCAATAGGACTAAACCCAAGGCAGCAAGGTCCACACAGGTGCAGAGCTGGGGACATGGCAGCTTGTGACATGCAAGAAGTTGGGTCAGATAACTGGTCCAAAACTATTCCAAAAGTACTGTGCAAATGCTTTCTTCCAAAAAAACCCCAAACATGCAGGTAATTAAAAAAACAGGGGACGGCACAGGACTGATGTTTCTAATGCTTCCATCTTGCAGAAAGCATTCACATTGTCCTGGTCAGAAATCAACCCGTACTGTGAACTCTGATAAGATAAATATAATTGTCCTGGGATTGGTTATGCAACAAGCTTTCTTTGCAATTTATCTAATGAATGTGCTGAGAGCCCAGATTAATCTTTTAACTTGAACGATTTCTCCCAAGGAAGAACATACACAGCCTGGCTCTCTGTAATATTATCCCCACACAATGGCCCGAGTGACTTTGCCACTTGAATGTTTGTTTTGCTTATGTGTGTATAGCTCATGTTTTCACAGATTTTTTTTTGGAGGAGGAAATAGGACTGGAGGCTTCACTTGAGACTGTACAGCTGGATCTGCAGGATTTCACAATCAGAGCTCCTGCTGATGGATGTTATGAGAGCTCTTTGGTGTGATTATTTTAGCTGCAGGTATGGCTAAGCTTTATCCAGTCAGCCTATATTCAGTTCTGTGCTCTCACAGCCCAGCTGTTCATTTCAGAAAGCGATAGTTCTGATACTGCTACTAGTTCATTAACTGAGAACAAAAGATTATTTTAATCTCGTGGCTTTAATTTCTTTATTATTTTCATAATCTCCTTCTAGAAGATGTAATGGTGCAGAATACAGAAAAGACAGTGAATTCTAATGACTAGAGAAAATTCACTTCCCAGAGTAACATGCACTGTGTAAGAATCTCGCTGTCTGTTAATTGCACCAAGTAGGCCAACTTTGGAAGACAACATCGTATTTAAATTGTCACACTGTAGAGAACTGCAGCTTACTGTTGCTGATTAATGACTGCAAAGTCCATAGTCCCATTTCCAAGCAAACTGTCAATGGCACTCAGTCATCCCAAGAGAGCTCATAGTAGAAGCATTTGGTAATGTTTCCCCTCATGGTTTGCGATCCAATTCACAATGCTGATTTTCTGGAAAGGGGAAACAAGAAGAGGGACTAGACATGACAATACTGGCCTTCATTTTGGAGTTGTTTCTAAACCACATTTTTTACCTCAGTGTTGGTTCCTATTCTCTGGTTTGCCTCTTCAAACCAAGGCATAGATTTGGAGCAATCCCACATGACCACAATGGATCAGATACTGTTCCATGTGTCTATGCCAGGTGTGGGTGTGACCTCCCACCATCTACTGGAGGGAAGCCAGCTTCATCCCAAGGGACTCATCTCCTGCCAGCTGGTCTGTCCACACTACACCAAGCTCCTGATACCCTTTCCAATGAACTCCTCCCAATCCCACCGCCATGATCCATACATGGCAGACAGGGTGAGGGTTTATTTTGTCATTGCAGGGACATTGCAGAAACACTCAACAGCACTGGAGGTTTCTTATGTGCTAGAAAGAGATTGTGCAGCTCAGCCCTCCTGTGGGGTCAGAAGCATAACACGTGCTGAAGATTGGTCTAGTATTTCCTATTTGCAAACCATCTGCTGGCTGGCCCAGGGGAAGGGCTGGAAGAGGAGTGAGCAGCAGCCCGCATGCCCCATTTGCTCTTACCTCACGGAGCTCCAGAAGGCAATATCAGTGAAGGACAGTACGTCTGGAGGAAACAGTGATCTTTTCAGAGCCTTACACAGACGGTATCCATTACAATATTATCATCTAACATTTGATTATTACAATTTTCCAATGCATGCTTGCACAGCATGTACTGCCAGTAGATGCAGCATATGCTGAAATCACTTAGCTGACATAAATAAACATAAATAAGGCCTAATACAACAGAGTTAATGGCATGTTTTCCTCCTGGAAATATTTTCAGTAGTAAAGCATAGAATATCTGCAAATTAAAAGGCCTGTTCTTACACCCATTTTGCATAGGCTGAGACAAGCTGTTCAGTTTGGTTTTAAAATTAAACTAAGCCTAACAGTTGACTTCTGCAGCAGCATATAAAGCTTCACCAGGAAACCAGAAATTAATGAATCCAGTCAGATCTACAAGATATTACTATCATTTGAAAAAAATAATAATAATAAAAAATAATTAATGGAGTCTTTAGAGTTTTTAGCCAGCTTTAGGAGAATGAGGGAATCTGTAAACAATGGAGTAAATGAGCTGCAGGTGAAAGATGCCCTCTAGGTGTTCCACCTTAGAGGCTGAAAGAGTTTTAGCAGGGGATGTTCCATTGAAGGGTGTAGCTCCTCAGGTGTTAGGTTCAGAACCAATAAAGTCACTTTCTGGGGAAGCAGTTTGCCTGGCAGGTAGAAGGAAGTACTAAGATAGATAAAATTCTGGAGTATGGGCTTTGGAGAGGAATGGGTGCCTAAAATGTCTGTCTGAGTGAGTGAGAGAGTAGTGAGCCATTCTTCTGAGCAGAGTCTTAGAGTTTGAGAATCGAATAGGAATATGTGTTGTGAGATGAGAAAGGCTATTTGAGCTATCCAACAGTGCTGGCATGAGAACAAATGAGTTTGAACTGGCCCTTAGTCTGGAAACTTACAAAAGCATCCCAGTGGTGGAAAGGGGGTGAAAACTTGGCTAGTTTTTAAATAGGAATGAAGTCTGCAACTGAGAGCGACTGATGTGGTCACCTGCAACAGCAGGACTCTGAGCTTCCTGATTGAGGCGATCAGCCTGGAAGAGACCTCCCCTTGTGAGGAAGGATTTTAGCTCATGCTCTGCTCTGTGGGGATATACTTGTTAATGTTTCAGCTTCTACAGCTTAAGTGTGTTCTTTAAAAGTACATTACATGTGCGTAGCTCAATATTACAGAAAGCCCATGCTGGGGCTTGCATATCTGGCCTTGTGACTTCTGTGGGAATCTAGATCCTGTGCATACAGTCTCTCTCCAAACTGTACCCATTGCAGGGGCAGAGCAGTGCCTAGACTCCAGCATGGGCTTTGGGTGGTAATGTACCAAGCACCGTGGGATGGCTTGATACACCCCTTCTGCATCTCCATGAGCAGCCTGGAGCAGAGGTGCTGTGATGGGCAAGAAAGCAAAGGCTGAGAGCATGACTATCTTGTGAAGTCCTACCAGCATGCAATTCTTGATGATTTCCTAAGTATTTAGTAAGGGATGTTGTAATCACAATTAGCAAGTATGCTCTTAACATTCTTGAAGGGAAACAAATTTTGCATAGAATGAGTTGAAGACCTGGTAGCTGTAGATGTTTATATGGGAGGCTGGAGGTTTTCTTCTGGCTGTCTTAAGTGTACTCTGTGGTTGCCTCCAAGTCTGTCTCCAAAGTTGTCTTGCTTCCTTCCTTAAGAGAAAATGCTCATGATTGCTTAAGTCATTGTGTTTATTTGTGATTCATGTAGCTGGAGCATTAGGGTTTATTTTCCTCCACTGGAGTTACTTTTTGAACTGAAGAGCACTTTGATGATGCTGCTGCCATCATAACTGTCATTCACAGGCAGCTCAGGTATCTGCACATCTTATCCCTTTCTTCATTGTTATTTTCCTTGGAAATCACTGGTTAAGAGGACTTAAAGTAGTCTTTGTTTCCTGATGTTCAGATAATTACCACAGCTTGTATTTCTAGCAGCTGATTTCCTAGTTCTCAAATTGCTCTGATATGGTTCCCTGCTCCTCAGCTGACCACCCCAGGTGTATGGGAACAAGGTGGAGTTGCAGCTGGTAAAACACTGGGATGGGCCCTGCCTCAGAGCTCACAAGCCTCATCCTCCTGCTCTGGGGGAAAGCCAAGTCTTCTGTTTTAAACAACTTTTTAAGAGAGTTTACTGGTCCAAGTTCAATCTGATTGTAAAGCTGAAAGAAGAAAGGAAACACAAAGCAAAGCCAAACTGAAAATGGACTTTGGCGTATGCCGGAAGTAAAAGCCAAAGCTTCAAGTTACGTTGTTGTCTGAGCAGCCTGCACATGCTCATGTTGCCTGCAGGAGAAATAACTGGAAGGGTGTGGTTCTCTAAACCTTGAATTGCTCAGGTGTGTGCACTTCAACTTTTATTTTGCCTCCTGACATGCTGTGGGCTGCTCTGTGTGACACAGCTGGTGGCTGCTCTGCTGTAGGGATGGGGCCCTATTGCCAAAATACAGTGACAGTGCATCAGTGGGACTCTGCCAGCAGCCAGCACAAGGCACAGCCAGGCCAGACACGTGAGTTTCAAGGTTTGCATTTCTTTTTAACTGATATTCTCACTTACAACCTACCAGAGAAGCAAACGGGTAAGGACATACTTGGGCAAAACAAACTTTATTTGGTATCTTCTGTTCACCTTCTCCTCTACTTATTTATACTCAGTTCTTAATGAGTTCTGTTTTCATTCAGTACTGGTATGTGCAGTGGTTGCAAAACTGAGTATGTGTGAGTATATGTCATCTCACAAAAGTTTCATCTGTACGGATGAGCCTGATCCTTTTTGTCAAAACAAGGTCCATGTACAGACATGGCAACACAGAGGTCAGGACTGCTGTGAAGATGCACAGACATCCTCGCACCCTGAAGGAGATACTTAAAGTACTTCACAGGTTTAAAGCGAAGCACATTTTGAGTGTTTTTAATTAATAGCTGCTGGGTACTTAAACATCTACCAAACAAAAACACAACTCGGGGAAAGTGTTCACATTGGATTGGTAATTCACACTTTTCCCATATGCCTGACACAAGAACAGGGCTCGACCAACAGCAGGAAAGGCAGGAGCAGGTGAATGTTCTGGTCAATATATAATGCGGATGTTTCTTCACAGTCTGCTACTGAAATAGATTAGAGCACACAATCTCTGTTTGTTACACCCCCCTCTCCCCTCCCCAACCAGACTTGTTTTCATTTGTTCATTCAGTGGGACACAAAACAAAAGCAAGGTATCTTTGCCACTTTATCAAAGCAGCATGATCTATTGTCTCCTGTTGCTAGGAAAGAACAGAAATTATCTTTAACTAAATTTGCCATCAGGCATTTTGAAAGATGCTGCCTCGCAAGGACTGGTATCCTCAGTTCTTCAATCCAGTTTTCTGAGACTGAGAGCTTCCTCTCAAGGAAGCAATCTGTTACTAATTTACTATTTTATACTCTTCCACCCAGACCTCAGAGGCTGTGTGTATTTTCCAAAAGTATAAATTGAATCAGTCTGGGGAATCTTGACTCTTCAGTATCCTTTTCTTGCCACCTGAAAATACTCTTCCTTCTGCTTCTAATTAATGTTACTTTTCTGTAGTCCTGTACAAGTGTCCCCCAGTCCCTCACGAGAGCTCTGCTTTTTGGAAGGAGGTTCCAAGCCTGTGTGTCTGAGTATTAACTGCATCAGGACTTCACTGTAGCACAGACTTGGAAGGCAGAATGTCACTGGCTCCAAACTGCGATTGTCTATCACAAGAAGAAATTGATTTGTCTTTTGGAAGAGGTTTGAAGGGGCTGGCATCTTACCCCTGAATAACTTTTCTTGTGCAAAATGCAAATAAATCTTGCATGCAGAATGAGATGACAGATTAGCCTCATTTTGCTGCAGACTAGGAAATCAGGCAGTATTGTTTCCAGCAGGAAGGTAAATCTCTGAAGGCTTTCCAGATGCTGGCTGCTGAAGGGCTGCAGCCAGTTATTTCTGAAGCCCTCAACTCTGCAAGCTGGCCTGGGGCAGGCAGAGGCTGCAGCTCTTTTTGAGGGGCTGTCTCTGCAGCCAAAGCTTGTGAGATGTATTCCCTCTCGAGTTAAAATGGACAGACACTTGTGTCAAGTGAGATTGCTGGTTTTGCAGTTGTTTGAGATGCAAATCCACCTCTTCCACTGGTATTTTTGCTCCTAGAACCTGGGAGGTGCGACAACTGACTTTCCCCAGGCTTTCCCTAAAGCCTTCAGCTGTGTGTTTAAGGAAGGTCATTGCACAAATCCTATGATTTGAGGGAACCAAGCTTGGAAGCAGAAAGTTTCTCTTTTGGTAAACATTCAGGGAATGGTTCATAGGCAGCTTAGGTCAGGTGCAGCTGCCTCTGGCTGCACGCTGCTGCCGTTCCTCTCAATAAACATCAGTTACTGCTTGACAAGGAAATCGATGAACTAAATACCCTGAAATTTCCTACCCATTTAGCAGTCCCTGGCAACACTCTCCTCCGTCCTTTGGTTTCACTTTAACGTACCTTTACCATTCTTCTTAAAACAAAGAGAATTAATAAAACAATAGTTTGCATGCACCAACAACTCCTTACTAAGAGGTGACAGCTACTTCTCTGCCTGGATTAATGCATTTTTTTTTTCAGAAAATGCAGCCGCTTAAAGGAAGAAATTCAAATCAGACAAAATTCCCCTGTCTGTGTGCACATAGCAGATCACATCTGAGCATGTGGTGCACACTGGCAGGAAGCAGGACAGCTTGAGCATGTAATGCCTAATGGGTTTCTCATCACAGGAGTAAGCAGCACACAATCTCACACCCATCAGACTGGTTCTGGATGCGGATGATAATTTGGCTGCATAATTAATGATCTTCTGCAGCTAGTGCCGCTCTCCTGTCCTGGCTGATAAAACCTTTGTGAGCCTCTTCGTTTCAAGGAGAATGTTAAAAGACCATCAGCAGTATGTTTGTTAATTAGTGTGGACTTTAGGTCAAAGTTTTCACAAAGCTCCAATTAAAGCAGCAATGACTCGAAACCAGTGAGCAGTACCGTACACAGGGTTGCTGCTTCCCAGCACTGAGCAGATGAGGCAGAAGCAGGCTCCAGAGGATGTGATGGTAACCGAGAGCCCAGACACTGTCATAAACAAACTTTATTCACTGATACTTTTGTTGAACAGAGATCTTAGTCATTGTCCTGACTCATGAGAGCTGGACAGAGCTGCTCCTATTGCCCGAATACTTCTTGTTCCCCCAGTCCTTCCCACATGGGTGTCAGCTATAAGCTGTAGTACATAGCTTGCTCCCAGAGGAGGAGCAGGCTCTGTTGTCAGATATGAATGGGCATTGTCGGCACTATGTAATAGGAGAGATAACTGACTGAAAGACAATATGCTATTTGTTCAAGACCCAAAAAGCAAACAGTGTTAGGACTAGACAGCAGACCACTGTCACCAGGCGTTGGGTTCTGCCTCCTCACTGTGCGATACGTTTTCCCCCTTTCAAGCAGTGTATTGTTATTAAATGTGAGATTCAACACTGCAAGAGCTCACAAGCTCATCTGAACTTCTTCCCCTCAGTCCCTGAAATTCCTTTTCCCAGCTGCATATCACATGCCTGCTCGTTATTTAGGAGGCTTTCTGTGGGCTGTGTTACTCCAAAGCTGCTGAAATAGGCTTGCTGACCAACCTGACTGATGTGCCCACCCTTTTGCAAGTCCCTGCATGTGACTGGGCCCTGGAGTGGCCGTGCCAGAAGTGGGTGGCAGAGACTGCTTTTGGATTGAGTTACTACAAAGGGCAGAGTGTCATTGATTTACACAGCCGCTTTTTTAATAAGAACAATTTTTCTACTTAGATTTTTTGTTTTGGTGTGTGTGTGTGTGTGAAAAGATGAAAAACCAGTAAGATACATTGTCTAAGTTACAGAAATTTACCAACTTGTAACTTGAATTATAAACATAAATAGACGTAGTTATATGCAATGTAAGCAGAATTAAGATACAGAAGATTAAATCCTTCCAGGTGCATATTCACAAAGTAGAGGGTGCAGCCCACTGACAAACCTGAGGGTTGTTCCATCAGATCACAACTCAGACCATCCATGGCCCCCCTCATGAAGTTGGGCATCAGCCCCACAGGGACACAACCCTGCAATGTGGGAGCAGCCAGCTGTCCCTGCTCTGCTCACCCAGCCACGCTGTGGGCTAGTGCTAAAAAAGGTTCCCACAGGGTGTTGTGAGAACTCATTAAGTAGTTTGTAAAGTATTAAGAGACTCCTGGATAAGAGGAGCAGCTCTAAAGGCATAGCGTAATTAAAGCAGTGCTTACTTTATAATAAGCTAATAGTAGGGTTATCCATCATCTGTTCAGCACTTTATTGTTATTAAATGTTATTTCATGGTCACACGTGAGGAGATGCTGCTTAGTCTGAGGGTGCTGTGGCTGTGTGGGAGGAAGGGCCGGGGGAAGTCCTCCCAGGAAAACTTGCTGGATGGTTTGGAGATGGGGCTAAGCCACACTGGCTTTTGAAGGAGTCACCCTCTCTGGCATGCATAGACGTGTTCACTCCATTTAGAATCTTCCCTGATGAGTGCTTCAAGTGAGATAGCATCAATGTAGGAAGATGTCCCCCTGTTCTGATTCTCTAGCTTTCATTGAGTTTTGGATGAGCTTTTCCCATATCACAAAGCCATGAGTGAGCCTGGCTGATTATTCTTCATTGTTAACCAACGTAAATATCACTGCAAAAATGCAATAAATTTGGTGCCACAAAAGAGATAAAAGCTACTTCAAAGCCTTTTATGGGGTGCCATGTTTGACTTTATATTTTTCATAACTGCTTTCGGTCTTGCAGATTGAGAATTAAAGTACAAAGCTTACCTGGTGTCTAAAGACCCATCATTTTCAGTGTGGGAAGCCAGCAAGCAAGTTTTCTTGAAATGGCTTTAGATTAAAAGAGGAGAAATGTAGTATATATATTAATATGTATATTATGTATAATTCCCTTGTTCTTCTTGTCTTCTCTGATATCGAATATGATTTAAGTTCATTATGCAGCCTTTCACTTTGTTGGAATGTTACTATTTTTCTCTTTGCTACCCTGCAACTTCACTAGTCTTTTGGCAATGGTGATAATTTATTGTGTATGGTGGCTCCTGCCATTCTCTCAGAATTCTGGTGTAGATGGAAAAATAGATCCAAAAGATACTGTGGAGCTAAAGAGAAAGGTTAAACAAGGAGACTCACAGAGAGAGAACAAGTACAAAACCACTCTATTTCTTTAGGAAACAGAGTAGCAGTGTAATTCCCCATGGAGTTAACATCAGTTGACATCATGGCCTTAACACCAAATTCATGAAGAAGTTACAGAAATACAAAAGAAACTTGGAATAAAACACATTTTGCACTTTACTCTGCATTTGCAAGACTTTTTGTCTCCCTGTCATGATGTACCCTGCATGGGTCCATATGCCAGGGACGGGGCTGTCTGGATTGAGGGTCTCCAGTATAGAGCCCCCTGTAGCTGCAGAGTGGTCTGTGGATCAGCATTTCCTTGACCTGATGCAAAGGAGGAATATGGACAGCTGTGTGTCCCTATTGCATCTCTGTCCCCAGCAGCAGATGCATCTGGAGCAGGGACTAGGAATGAGCACCTTCCTGCAGTTTACATGAATCCTTGTAACAACTGCTTGCTACCAGCACCTTCAAAGACAGCTGGGGTATGTGATTTTTCAGTCACAAAATGCACTTCTGTCATGAGGTCAAATGTCTAACAGCAGGCCTCTGAGGCTGTCTGTCTTGTCACAGTCAGCTGGAGCAATCAGCCAAATCAGAGAGGTAATGCACCTTTTGTTACATAACTAGCCATACAATTTTATAATTCAGTATGTGAAATGCCGATGGCATTTATTATGTCAATTAGGATGAGCACATGTTTAGGAAGCATTTAAGAGTCAATCATAATTGCTTGCACTGTCTTGCTTTGGCCAGATGATTGACTTCCTCTGAGGAGGTAGAACGTGCGTGCTGGAGAAGCAGTTACCCACTGCCTGTCTGTTTTGTTGCAGCTCTCTCTTTTGTGCATAGAGTCTGAGCCTGTGGTTCTGCTATAAAGGGTTGGTCCAAGCCTGAGTTTATCAAGCTTCAGATAAAGCAAGAAACTGGAATTATTACCTCCACCAGCGCAGTGCTTGACTGCTTGAGGCATGCTAGCAACAAGACTTCTCTTTGGTACTACCTTCTGCTAAGGTAAGCTCACTCATAGGATGTGCTACTTGTAAGTGTGGGACGGTTAGCCTGCCAACATGTACTGCCTCATTCAAAAGTTCTTTTTGGTCAAATCTCATCCAGCTGTTCTTAATATCCTTAAACTACTTCTGGGCTGGAATTTCTCATTTCAACATGCTGAGTAAAGTTTTGTATCCACGAAATCGTCAGAGAGAGCAATTAATGTTTGTGTGGGCGTGCGAGAGACAGACAGATGAAAAGGCAGGACGTATTTCCATACATTCCAAACAGAAGTTTCAGATACATAATTCCACAACAAAAAAACCCCTTTTTTTCCAGCACTGGTTGATTCTGTAAATTCCAGCATGAGCCACAGAGAAAACTGTCTTTTCAAACAATCTGGTTCTAGTTTTTAAAGTTATTGTGCGTGCAGCACAGTATGACATTTCTGTTAGGTTTCACAGCTTGAGCCATAACTTGAAAAGTTGGGGTTATTCACCTACTGCACTGTACTGTCGGATTTCTGTATTCAGTTGGAAACGTCTTTCATCACTAAAGGCTGCAAAGTGCTTTGATTCTTCTAAGTTCTGAGAAGGAATTTTTGACTAACAATAACTTGGAAAAATCAACAGTCTGAGAGCTGGGGCCAGGCAGAAGAGAGGTTTTGTATCTCCTGTTGCTTGTCCTAGAGGCGGTCTGTGCTGATATGCTGAACTTTTAATTACAAATATTCTCCTCTAAGAGCCAGCTCTGATAATAGAATAGTAGAATTCTATAACAGTTCTCTAAGTCTTGCTTAGAATCCTAAATTCTTATCTGCTAAATCAATATTTTCAAGATCTCTGACTTATCTCTAGCTACTGACATTTTACCTGGAGGTATGCAGGTTGTCTGACCACTGCAGATCTCCACTAGAGATGGTCTGCTATTGATTACATGTGAATCAGAGGGGAAAATGCTGTGACTTTGCTGTTGGTAGAACAGATTTTAAAATAAGGAACTGGGGGGGGGAGAGGGGAGGGAAGAGAGAGAGAGATAAATACACGTGGGACAAAAGCTGGTCCTAAGACATTAAGATAAGCTTTTTATGTACCTAAATGGTTTATAGCCTTCCTATGACAAAGTCTAGAATCCAGGAGGGCTGTTTTGTCCAATTTGCCCAAGGTTAGGGCCAATTATTATATGATATTCTTTATCCAGATCTCTGGAATGTGAATTGTTGTGTCTTTGCATGGATGATGCTATGCAGTATGTATTACCACAGAGTGGGTCATTGTGTGATGTCTTCTGAAACCATTTTCTAGTATTTTGAAACAAAAGGCTGCCCAGTGGCCTCCAACATAAGTACTGCCTTTAACAGGAAAGTCAGTGTAGCCCATAAAGAGCTTCAGTCAAGTGGATGCAAATAGTAGCACAAAACACAGTGACTAGGAGGCCTGCTAGCAAGAAGGATGTCTTGATGAAAGATGATGAATTGAACCAGCATTACAATTTCCTTTATTAAAGGCAAAGGGTTTTATATGAACATTCAGACTTGGGGCCTCATTTCAGGACTCTGAATATTGAATGATTTTGCAACCTGGGTTCTCACTGGGGCAGCTGGGGCTCGGCTCTCCTGAGCCAACTGCTCTCAGCCTGGGACCTTCTGCTGGAGTGTGATGGAATCTTTCAGCTCCCTCCTGACTGACATCCTGGTGTGGGTGAGCCACTAGATGGGGACAATGCCCACAGCTCCCATCCTGCTCACACTCAACTTCTGGGCTGAGGAGTCATGAAGGAGTTAACTCTATGCAGGCTAAAGTGCAAAGTCTCCCAGTAATTTCATGTGGCTCCTTTGCAACACTGGGAAGCAAGAAGTCCATCTCCTGGCTCTCAGCAGTAATGTCATGGAGCAGTGTCCCTGTAAGAGTACAGAGCAGCCCCATGGCCAGACTGCACCCTTCCTGTAGCAGGCATCGCCTTGTTCACCTTGACCCTGTTCACTGCTTTGCCTTTCACCACTGCAGATGTGAGCTGGTTGCTGCCGTTCCAGGCTCTGCCTTAGTGTTTGGTCTTCAGGTACCTGTTGATTCCTCCTGCTGTTATCTGCTTTCCTGCTGCCTTTCACCACCCAGTTCTTTCAGCCCTGGCTGCTCATTCTGCTGAAGCATTTTCTTCCTCTTACATACTGTTCACCTGCAGCCCCTCCAGTACCTAGTTAATGTTTGACGAGGTGGCCAGCCAGGTGATGAAGGTGCTCTGATTCAAGCTCTAGCTTGTTTACTTTTATCATGGGGACGTGGACCACCTGTGTAGCCCCAGCACACACAGCTCTCTATGAGTTGAGGTGATGCCTTTGCCTTGCTGAGGCCAAAGGTGTGGACACCAACTGCAGATGGAAGCAGGACTGCTTCCCCCCTTCCCTTCTCCTCCTTCCCCAAGCATGGGCCTCGAAGAGGACACTTTCAGCCAGGTAACAATTGCCTTTATTCCCTCTGCTGTGATGCACAATCTGCCTGTACAGTGTTTCTTGATTGAAGTGTGCTTGGTTACTGATGTTAATGCAAGATCAGCAGATCAAATTTACATCCCCTTTTCCCTCTCTTTTATGCTGCCCAATAAGAACTGCTGAACACCAAAGCTTAAAGCTTCCTAAAAGGACATGAAATTAATTATGTAACTGTGTTATGACAGTGCATAAATGATAAAAATAGAAATGACTGCAAATACTGCAAAGAACTTCTGCCTCTGGTCAAATCTGTGTCACAACTCAATTCAGCACCCTCTGTGCTAACTCTTTTGGTGGTATAATTACCTCCCAAAGACTTCTTGTGGTTATTTCATTGCTTGTGTCCAGTAACTTTAAAAGGTTTATAGTGAGTGATCCCTGACCAGATAAGCCAGAAAACTTTGATGGATTTATATATTTTTTTCAGATAGGGAAATAAGTTATATTATTGTCTACTCTAAGTTTTCTAAATCATGAAGGCTAGAAGACTTGAGCGCTCCTCAAAGTTCAGTGTCTGCTATTAGTTAACATGGATGGTTCTGATTCTCTGCACTGCAGCAAGTATTAGTAATTTATGTTGACATTGTAAATTCAGATAGAGTTCCCCCCACACACTCTTTCTTATTAGCAACACATTATTAGCATATTGGGCCCATAAAGAATGTCTGTAATGTGATCAGGAGAGTCTGGAAACTTTTAGGGCATAGCACAGGGCAGAACTTGTGCAGCCGTGTTCTTATCCTTATTTCTTTAATAGTTACAGTATCCTTCTCTAACTATTAAAATTTTTAAGGTTGGGAAAGACCTCTAAGATCATGTTATTAACTGTCCACCTGCTACCAGTACTGACACTAAACCATGTCTCTAAGTACTGTATCTACCTTTCCTTAAACACCTCCAGGGACAGTGACTCCACAACCTGGGCAGCCTGTTCCAATGCATCATCAGTCTTTCCAAGAAGAATTTTTTCCTACTATCCAACCTTTCTTATAGTGAGGGACACCAAACTAAATGCAGCACTTGAAGTGTGGCTTCACCAGTGAGATGCTCAGGTCAAGAGACAGTGTGTTTGCCACTGCTTCCAGAGTGAACGCACTAGGCCTGTTATAAGGTAGCTTACATATATTTCAAATTGTGTGTTTTAGCTTAATAAGATTTATTCCAGCTTGTTACATGCCCTCAGTACCTGAATATTTCAAAGATGGCTTCGTCACTCAAGATCACTAGATGAAAAGTGGCAGTGACCAGATCCCCTACTTCTCCTTAAGCAGTAGACTCCTGCCCGACTTCACAGCCATTTTAACTACAGGATTGCTAGTAATACACACAGTGTATGTCTGATTCCATATCTGTTCAGACCATCCCAAACCTCTACACAAGTGAGGGATGCTGACATCAGTGAATACTCCCCCCTCATTCTGTGAAATGCAGCTGCTAGCAGATCAAAGCTGTGCAGACCAGCATGCAGTCACCCCACTCTGCAGAGAAGCTGGCTGAGACCTGCCTAACAGGAGTCACTTGGTGGACCCAAACTGCCCCCAGCTCATCAGCAGCAGCTGGATGTAGCCCCCAGGACCTGAGTGTGATCAATGCAAAAACTGGTGTGCTCAGCCTGTGTCTGCTTTCAGAGATTCCTTAAACTATCACTATAAAATGTTCCATTCAGCACTTGTACAAGGTATATTCTAAGGGAAAAGTATCTTTGAATGTTCCTAGCAAGACTGGAATAAAAACAACAGTTATCTATTGTTCAAGTTACTGTGATGTACTCGTTATTTCTTTGCTATTATTATTCATATTCTTGTTGGTGTGTGTGTGCTACAAGTCCTTCAGTGGATTTTTTTTTGCGACCGCTTTGCTACTTCTGGAGCATCTCAGTGTCTTCTTTCTTAGTTAGGGTTGTCAGCACTCTAGAATGATATCTCCTGTCTTTTTCTTGTTTCGTTTTGCTGTGTGCCACTTACATAGAGCCAACTAGTACTGTTTATAATTCCTAGTTTCAGACAGTGGGTGGGTTTTTTCTGCAGAATTCATCTCAAAGACATGTACACAAGGTTGTGATAAATATCTTTGCAGAGGGGAACATTTGCTGCTGTACAGAGTACTTTAAATATTCTATTAAAAAATTCATGTAGGGGATAATTTTAATTCAAATGAATTCACCACTAATCAGGAGGCAGAGCGTATGCAAAGTGTATGCAGAGCTTAGTCTTGCAAGCAAAAAATGTTATTATACACTCAGCATAATAGCTGCATAAGAATAGGATCTAACAAAGCACTGAAGTGAATGTTTGACATTCAAGCATCTGGATAGAGTTAGTAGGGCTATAATTTTACCTTTATGTCAGAAAACGCCTGCCATGTTGAAGCCTAATTTCTCAGGTTTAGAGCCCAAGAGCTTTACATAAAAATATGGTTTGTTTTTATTTTAAATGAAAATGTGCTCTGTCATAGTCACATCTTTTTTTATATATATTCTTTTCCTTGTTTGCCCTCAGACGTGGGTGTCTGAAGCTGACAAGTTGTCTCAGCAAATTAAGTCAAGCTGGAAGCAAGAGCACAGTGCTATGGTGGAGCAGCAAATAAGATTTACATTTTCAAGCAGGAATAGTAATTAGGCCATTGCATATTTTATATCTTCATGTTTATTTTCAAAAAGATGGATCAAAATAAGCATAGATGTAATGAGACGTAAGTGCTCCAACAAGCAGTCAGGGTTCATCAAGTACATCAAGCTACAAATTACTGTACAGTTTTGCTGCCACCCACTGTGTTTGCATCCCTGAAATATCAGCAGGCAGGTGCTTTGGTCAGAGTTGTAATTAGATTTGGGATTATAACACTAACTATTAAGGGAATAGGCTTAATTTTTGTTCATCGGTTTTGAAAATTGGATGGATGAACCACTGCTATGGCAGAGAATGGTCTAGAGAGGACCCAGACCCTAAGCCTCAGGCAGCCCTCTGTGTGGCTGTATACATGGTGTGGGCTCAACTCACTGCCTTCCAGCACCATACAGGTGACTCAAGCAGCGACCATTCTCCTTACCTGTGTCTCTGCACACATACTGCAAGGTTCGCCTATGCATGGTGCTGCTTTTCCAACAGAAGTAATGTGATCACTATTAAAAAAGTCAGATGACTCAGGCTGTAGTCGTATGCTGATCTAAGGTCGTTGACCATTAAAGGTCTGTAGTATTTTGTCTATTTTGACAGTGAGAGTAATGTGTCAGCTGAGCTAGACTTAAGAGCAAAAAAGTCACCGGAGTTCAAATATGCTTTTTCTTCTCTGTTTTATCCTCCCATCACAAAGATGCCTTCCCTAAAAAATGCTGAGTACTTTATATCCAGGTATGTACCATAAATAAGTTCAGAGAAAACAATACAGAAGGTAATTTTGTTTTTCTTTCTTCCCCACAGATCTGATGGCACGCAAGCCTTGCTGCTCTCGCAAATAGAAACCGGGTTGGGTGCTTTTATCTGCCCTCTTTTGAATTGCATCAATTCCAAGTAGAAGCCAGAAAGAAGAAGAAGAAATGGAGAACTCCCCACCACTCTGTGTCACCTGTGGCCAGGCACATTTACCAGAGGAAAACCATTTGTACAGCTACACTGAAGAAGTAGATGATGATCTGATCTGCCACATTTGCCTGCAACCTTTGCTTCAGCCATTAGACACGCTCTGCGGTCACACCTTCTGCACTGCCTGCCTTACGAACTTCCTCTTGGAAAAAGACTTCTGCCCCATGGACCGCAAGCTGGTGGCTCTCCAGAATTGCAGGAAGTCCAGCATACTGGTGAATAACCTCCTGGACAAGCTAATGGTTAGCTGTCCTTTTACAGAACACTGCTCAGAGGTTGTGCAACGCGGTCACCTCGAACAGCATTTCCAAACCCAGTAAGTTTTTGTTGAGATGGTGGGGCTTTTTCATTGCACTGCCTTGTTCTTAAGGAGATGGAGAAGTATCAGCAATTAACACTGATTTAAATGGACTGTTAATGTAAAGAGAGATTCATCAGTTTCAGTCCCTGGGAGCACCTATGCTATCAGGTTGGAACTGAGTTAGTACTTTATGATGTCTCATGGACATTTAGAGTCTAATCCACCTAAGGTACTTCATGCTGTCATTAGCCATTCTGGGCAGATACCTTTGTGCTAAGCTGCATGATGGAAGCGTGTATTTAGCCATCCAGAGAGATCTGTGAGTTTTAGGAAGCTGAACTATCATAAATATTTCAGTCGTACTACAGCTTTTGTAATTGCCCTTTCTTCAATCCATTTTTGAATCACAAATGACCTACATGTGAAGTAGAGCAGAAAACGTCCCAGTTTGGTGCTGGCCTTTAGAGCTGAGGCCTCCTTTATTCCAGGTGCATACTGGCCCCTTGATGGTACACAGGGGCTCACAGAGGGCAGCCCAGCCGCCATGGCCTTGCTCATAGCCACCATGACAGTGACCAGCTCACTCAGGGGAAGCATCCCCAGGGAGCAGTTAGTTCCTTTGCAGGGGGAGAACCAAGGGTCAGTGGCCCTCAGCACTTCCATCTGCCCAGGAACATGCAGATTTCTTCCTCTGCAAACACACACAGCTTCTGTTGGCCAGCGTGCTCCTGGGTGGGCATGGCAGTGCTGATGGTCAGAGCATCTCTTTCCAAACCTGAGCTGTACTGCAGGTTATTGGTGCCAGCAGTATCTCAGAACATACACAGTGTGCTAGGGAACCCCATAGCTGGCAGTGGCACTGTGACCTAACATGCAAATACAACCCCATTCCCTAAGGCACTTGGATTCCTAAGAGGAATTTATTCAAGATTCTTATTGTGGAACTGGCTGATGGTGCAAGAGGTGCTGCCAGCCATGCTCCACAAGGTGAGCTTTTGCTGCTAGAGAGAGAAATTAGCAGGATTATCTGCTGTTTTCTGCCTCTGGTTAGTAATTCTCTGACGTACCACAAATATAGATTTCAGCAGTGATGCAGGTAAAGGGACTGACAGGCTGCTGTGAGCTGCTGTCATAGAGATTATGTTGCTCTACAGATTGCAGCTATAAAATTTTCAGCCCCTAGTGCAAATACCCTTTCCTTTTGCTATATGCAAGAGCTGCTCTGAAAGTAATGCCTTCTATTTTGTTAAGTTGGCCCATGACATTAGAGGCAGATGTTGGTGGTATGGCAGTAGAAGCTGAACCTTCCCACCAATATTCCATTGCATTTTGTTGCCATGTGACAGATGGGAGCAGAGGGGCAGTTTGACAAAGTGGCATCTGTTCTGGAAATGTGTATGGAGAAAAAGTGTGCCACTGAATTCCTCCGTGAGGGAAAAATTGCACCCATGGACATTTCATCAACACTTGCTGAATGTTATAGAGACCAAACAGTGCATGTGAGCACAGTGAGTAGGTGGGTGGTGTGTTTCAGCAATGACACTACCATAGCAGCTGAGAAGCAACAAATCTGCAGATTTTTACCAGTGACTTGCAGGTTTTTCTTCATCACAGATGAAAATTCATAGCTAATCATGGTGACCATGTTGAAAAATAGTGTTTTCTAGCTGAGAACTTCCTCTATCAAACTGTATTATTGCGCTCTTTGAGTCTATTGTAGTTCCTCACTTGACCTGAATCCAGTAAGACTAAGAGAAGCTGGTCAGTGACACATGCCCACAGCCTTTCTGCAGCTCCTCCCCCACGCCAGGCTTTCCCAGCCAACTCTCAGCTTCAAAAGCCCATGGAGGGACTGGAGAGGAAGAGCAGTGGTCTCCCTGCCTTCCACATCCTAGTGTGCATCCCAGAACAATACAAGGTCATGCTACACAAGCTGTGGCTTCTTTGCTGCCACTAATGACTGTATTTTCCATTTGCTTCCTTATGGAATGGTTAAATTTTCTTAAGGCCAGAGAGCAGAGGTATTTAAAAGATAGAGAGTACTTTTGCTGTTGGGTGTTTCAGTAAAACCCATGGGTTTTTACAGTGTAAGCCAATTGAAGCCTCCCTAGGGGCATGCCCTCAATGGCTTTCCCACCCATGAGAAGATTTAAGAGGAAACTGTGTGACCCATAAAGGAGACTTTTGAAACGTTGTGTTTGCAGAGCTTATGTGGTACATTTATTGTTTTCCACATGCAGCTTTTGTTAATAATCACTGAAGGCATTTCATGACTCTGCAGAGATGCAGAACCCACCCTTGCCACCCCACTCCCAACTCATCACGGTGCCAGAGAGAAAGGCACCATGCTCTTCAGCCACAGCTCCAGCATGCCCAGGCAGATGGATGCTGTTCTCTTTAACACTGATGAATCAGTAGAAAAGACATCTCATTTTGTTGATTTTGATAATAACATAAATAACAATAACAGTGATAATACTCACACAATCTGGTTCCTGTGAACAGAATGACTCAGGTGCTAGTGAAAAAATCTCGACTAAACATGCTCTATGTTCCCAGGGAATAAATCAGGCTCTATGAGAGTCACCAGGGCAGTCGTCAGCCCTTGTGTTTCTTGTACAAATCGGTCTCGGACCAATCTGAGCTTGCCCTGCTCGGAGATGGGGTCACTGATGGGACAAGGTGAGCTTGTTGTGTTTTATGCTTTGTAATTGAAAAGAGAACTTGATTTTTTTAAAACACCGGTTAGCACAGAGTCTACCTATACAGCCTTATTTAAAACGTTTGCTCTTTGATTCCTTGGAAGAAAAAAAAAGGGAGGGAGAGAGAGAGAAAGAGAAGAGAAATGTCCTTGGTTTACTACATGATTTATGTTTGCACAGAGACATCCGACTGGATTTTGGGAATTCAGACAGCGATGCAGACAGGCAGCAGTTGGCTGCAATCCTTTGCAGTGTTTTACTTTAAAAAGGTGTGGTCTTCTGCTGTCGCCTGCTTCCCAACTCCACGGGGGGCACGTTCCCCCCTTGTCAGATGGCTACACCCTTCCGTGATGCAGCTCGCTCGTAACCCATCTGCTGGTGGGCAGTGATGTAAACCTACCAGCTGCCTGCGAAGAACCACTCTGAATCGTGCAGGAGGCAGGTTTCTTCCCTGAGCATCGCTCTGCTCTGCAGCATAAGTCACTGTCTCGCCAAGCACGCTGTGCTGTCCCTAAACCCTCACAACTCCCCGTCTGAGAGTCAGATCAAGTAATCCTCTTACAGGTCAATGATTTTGCAGTGTAGCCTCGTTTATGGGATTTAAGCTCAATTCGTAATGTGCTACCGTTGCGTTGAAATGGGAAGGCTGGCTTAGAAGGGGCTTGGCCGGCACGAAGCTTCACGTTGGGTGTCCCACCCGCACAGAGCGAGCGGGAAGGAGGAAACCTGGCAGCGGTGCCGTCAGCGCTGGGAATGAAGGCTCTCCTGCTACTGGTCCTCCCCTGGTTAAGTCCTGCAAACTACATAGACAATGTGGGCAACCTGCACCTCCTGTACTCCGAGCTGTGAGTACGCGTGGTCCTCGTGTTCTGTCTGTCTGTCTCACCATAGTGGTGGGGAGGTTCTGGCCATGAGTGTTGTGGAGTCTGTCTGTCTGTCTGTCTGTGCCTGAGTGTTTGCATGAAGAAAATCAAGCAACATCTTGCCTGAAAGAAGGCTGCAAACCGGCTGCTTTGCATCTCACAGGCTAATAATAGCAATACGTCCCCGCTGCTTTCTGCTCCCTGAGCATGGAAGCAGCCAGGGCGTACAGAGGTTTTTTCCTTATTGACTTGCTCTGTTGTGCCAGCCTTTCCAGTGGTTGTTGGGTTTGGTTGTTTTTCCATTTCTAAATTTCAGACTCTTCTGTACATGCGATGTATAGCTTTGCTTGGGAACTGGGCGCAGAGGAGGACATCGTGATTGGCACCCTGGTAGAGCGCTCGCCATGTGTACAGGCATAATGCTCTGTGTGTAAATCTGCATGCCTGGAGCAAAATGCTGAGAAGCCTTTCACCAGAAATAATTCACTTGAGACAGGAAAGAAATTTCCAGTATTTGGTTTTTTGCCCACAGCAGAATGTTATTTTCTCTAGAATGCAAATTTAAATGTTGTTATCCGTGCATACATCTTCATGCCTTAAAAAGGAATCCCAGGCAACCCCATAGCTAATCTTTCCAACCCATAAGGCAAATACTACGTGGTATCATCTGTAAATGATGCTAGTTTGATTGTGCTTGAATGCTTTTTCATTGGTTAATAGGGCCTTTAAGAGTAAAAATAGGTATGTGCTTCAGTATGTTGATGTTTCGTTTGTGATTTAGCAAATTATATATTCTAGAGATGATGAGTGAAATGGCTAATTCTGCTTAAAAATCAGAAATGCCTGTATTGTGCCTGCAGTGGAAATGATTCATTAACAGTTATGATTAGTACCAACGAGACAAATTTCCGAATATTTTGGTCTCTGCTGTCACACAAAAATAGCAATGTTTTTCTGAAGCAGAAAGTCCCCACTTGAAATGCTTGTCTCATATGCACTGTACCTATTAATAATTTATTCATTCTTTGTACAACTGCTCAGGATTTCTGTATGCCTTGAGTGCTTTTAAATGTTCGACAGACTTGGTTCTGAGGGTTGCAGCTATGCCCTCATTTCAATTAATTGGCATTTTGTTAGAAATATTAATTAAAAAAAATAAAAGAAACCAATGAAGCTAAGCAGGCTACAGGGGCAATCAAGCTCAAAACAGAGCAGATGAACATTCATAATGGAAACAATGGCATCTGGGATGTCTAGTTTCCAGGAAAACAAACTGATGAGATTAATCAGAGCACAGGCGCTCACAGCATCCTTGCTTTTCTTGGGGAATTCAGGTTCACTGCCTCTCCCAGGACAAAGGGCTGTGATGCACAGTAGCTGTACAGCGCTTGTTTATTTAGCCTTCTAACCCACAGGGGTGCTGGGCTCGTGGATGTAGGCAGTCAGTCTTAATGGAGCAAGTGTGGGCTTGGACATGCATCTTGGGGTGTCAGCAATGGGAAGTGGCACATCCTCTGAGCAGTACCCAGCCTTGGATTTGCCCCATGCCCAGGGCTGTGCTTGCTGCAATGTTGCTGGGGCTGACATAGCCCAAAAGGGTGCTGGGTGCTTTGAGCTCCTTTTGGTAATTTCCCCTTTTCCACATGGACCCAGTGTCTGGATGCTGCCCAAGGCACTGATATACTATTCTGTGGGGCAGGCACAGGGTCCTTATGAATAGCAGTGTAATAACACGACACAGACCCATTTAATCAGTATGTATAGATGTTATGATCTAAAGGCTGTTGCTTTGGATGATCAGGCAGTTGCATGCAGGATGCATTCCATGCAAAGTTTTATGAGTGGTACAGTGTGGGCACCGGTGCCCAGGACAGCCTGGTGCTTGCAGGATGCTGCTTTGCTGCCCCAGTCCTTTTAATATGCCCTCAGTCCCATAGGGGCAGCTCTGTAAATCCTTCCTCACAGGCAGTCAGAAGCCACAGCCATGTATGTGTAGCCTATCTAACAGCTTTCCACATGTCTCAAAACCAGACCATAGTAAGCAGAAAGCCTTTTTTTCATTATCCCGCTCTCTTTGGTTTCTGGCCAGTACAAATACTGGCCTTGGTCAAGACTCATTACTTGGCTGGCTAGCAGCCATCAGAGATACCAGCCAGGGGAGATGGCGGCAGAGCTGTGAGAGGAGATGGGGAAGGTGAGGACATGGCTATTGTCACCGACATCTATGTGAGAGGCAGAGTAAAGTTGCTGAGATTTGCACTACCCCCCATTCATGCAGCCCTCTTCTACCTAGTTCTAACAAAGGGTAGGTTATTTGTGTTTTGCTGCCGGGGTTTACTTTGGTTTGAGGGCATTTTTCTTCCCAAAGTGCAGAATGAGTGGTTTGGGGGATAGGGACTACAATATAGCCCACAGCCTGTCTGGAAACGAAGACTTTGGAATATATTCAAGAAACAGAAGGCAGTTTGGGGAGAGTTGAGTAGGAGAAATGAAGCTGGGAAAAATCTGTGTCAGACCTTTGCTTTTTTCTACAACAGTGGGAAAGAGAGGAGACTGCATGTGTTGCAGTGGCACTTTGTATGACAGGTGTGGAGTGCTGCTAATTTTAGCTTTCTCTGTTACATGTATGCTTATCTTCTGACACTCTTGCAAGCACTAAAATCCCTTCCTTGGCCATTGCCTTCTATACCTCCCTTGTGCCTATGATGTATCCAAGCACAGATGATGTTCTGGTCCTTCTTGCTCTTTGCCAAGTGGTTATCAGCAGCTTTGGGTGAGCCAGTGTGCTCCTGCCAAAGGGGAAACCCATGGCAACATCTGGCAGAAAGTCAGGAGAAACTTGTTTGTTTTCTTCTCCCACTGAAGCATCCAGTCTGGGGTGGAATGCAGCCACACCAGCTCTTTGCATCCTTGGGGCCTGCAAGGTCCTCCAGATCCACTGTACAGCTCAGAGTCCACACATCTCATTTATGTCCCTGTCAAGGAGCCACAGGAGACACCTGGTCTTCTTTCTTATCTTCAGAAAGCAAATACTTGTCCAGGAATTCTTTGGAATTGGGATGCGTTGCTCCTCCAATTTAAAAGCAGTATATGAGGATGAAGAGGCAGCTGCAGGAGGTTCTTCTGCAGGTGAGGACCTGGTAGCACCACTCATATCAAGGGGCATCATCCTCTATTTTTACCCTTGTGACTTCAAAGCAGGACCTGTGCAGGAGGCTATTCCTCAATAGTAGGATCTTCTAAACTTTGACCTCAACAGCTCACTTAGAAATAAAATGGAGGGAGAGGAGGATGTGAGAGCAAATAGTGAGTAACTTCACCTTCTCCCTGAGGACACACGGGGAGCATGTTGTGGTGCCCAGCCTAATCCCCTCAGGCACGTGGCCCTGCTGACTGAGGTCCACTGGGCAGCATGCATGCTCAGCACCAGTCCTGTGCCAGGGAGCCCTGGCAGCTGCGCTGGCCTTCCTCCAGGGATTAAACAGCCCTGGCTTGAGGCAGGCATGTTAATCCACCACTGAGTGTACCCCACTAATTTAAATCAAGGCTTCTATTTTAAATCTATTGTTTGTTAGAGCAAAGGGCACACCTGAACTGCTAGTCCTGCAAGCAAAGAATTCCTCCTTTGTGTCTTGCTACTCTGTGGTTTTATGTGCAGCAGCCAAAGGAATCCCACCAAATTAATGTGATCAAGTTTCCCCATATAACTTTTATACGATAACGGCTCTCTTAGATTTCAAAACAGCACATCAGCTGGAATAGCCAGTAAAAATGAGTTGTTCTGTTTGTTCAGTTTAAGAAGGAGAGACACAAGCACCAGCTGTTTTCTGGTGTCCTTGGGCATGTTTGGCTTTTGGTAAGCACAATTTAGTTCAAGCTATTAGATGAAGGAGGAATTTTGTACAAAAAGACAAGAGCGGAAAATTATAGTATCTTTTAGAGGGTTGTTTTCAATTCAGCTAATCCCCTCAAGGATCCTCAGGTTTGATGTCAGAGCAGCTCTTCATTTACAGAAATGGCCAGAGCAGTGTATAAGGGCTGACTTTAGAAAATCCTCCTGCACATGGCAGCTCTACAAAGTTTGATGAGGAGCAGTGGGTCTGGCTTCTAGCCTGTGCTGGGAAGTGAAGGAGAGCAGGGCATTCTGGCTGGCTGGGCAGTGTGTGACGTGCGAGATATCTGGGGCAAAATTGGAAAGCCTGGAGCGCTTGTGTGTTAGTCCACTGCAGAAGTCACGTGCTGACCTCCTTACTCGATGCAAAACTGTGTGTATAGAAATCTGTGTCAGAGTTAAGCTGTGAGGTTAATTAAAACTGAAAGTGTTGGTATGGAAGACTTAAAATGAGTGGAAAGATTCTTGAATGAAAATACAAATGAAATGTCTGGAATATCTGCATTAAACAGGCAGAACAAAGCACACATGGATGAAACGTGAAGAATCCTTTCCAGTGTAGTAGATCTGGGTGCCTCTGAGGAAAAGCTGAACTAAGATGAATTAAAGCAGAAAGATGCGCAGTTATGGAGGTCTGCCCGTCACCTTCCTTTCAGTGTTGCAACCTCACAGAGGAAGCTGGATGGAGGCATAACAACATTGGACATCTTGACCAGCCCCCTCAGTTTCCACCTCTGATACAGTCTTTGGGAAGGCTCTTAACCCTGATGTTACTTTTCATTGATGCATTTAGCTCCCCTTGAGCCCCAGCATGTAGCACAGTGCAGGTGAGCAGCAGGCACCAAGCTTTCTCAGCCCCCCTTTTCCCTTCTCCTCTGTCTCTCTGCAAGGATAGCAGATCCACCCATTGTACTGATGACCTTCAAAGGGGTAAGCAGTGGCAAAGGTTTAAGGAGTGAGTTGCAAACTATCATGCATTTTGACTTTGACTATAATTGCCAGACAGTCAGGGGAGTTCTTAAAAATATGGAAGGAACTGTGTCCAGACTCATGGTGTTGAGGTATCCAGTATGAATTTGTCCGACTACATCAGGTGCTGCATCCTTATGAGTTTGATACAGACTGCAGTGCTGGCCTAGGGGATGCACTGCCCGTGACCACCTGAGTTCAGCCTTTGACCAAGGACTGACTGCCCTCTGTGAAACATGTGGCAAGGTGGGGTCTGGGTCTCTCCCCCACCTCCTTCCTGTTTCACCTTTCTCCCTTTCCCCACAAGTTTTATATCCTGAGTCACAGAGGGCTGTCCATCCATGGCACGAGTAATACTTCTGGTTGGCAATGTCTTCCTCAGTGCTGGAATCCTAGGTGCAAGGAACAAATTTGACTGAAACAGCTCCAGAGAACATAACTCCTTTGAGAGCTTTAAGAATTTGTTGTCCCTGCCTGGGAATTTTATGTAAAATGAAAGTCAGTGTTCCAGCCACGCTTTGAGAAAGATCTCGCTTTATTCCTTACACACAGTTGTGAAGTCTGCCTTTATTCTATTTGTAATTGCCTATACACATGAGATCAGAGCTGCTGGCACATTTTCTTATGGCTGGAGCCTTCTCAAAACTTTGGGAAAGCCCAATGCTGGCCAGTCTCAACCCCAACAAATGAATTCCATTGCCAAAAATAAAACCCATACCAGCCGATACAGTGAAACCATGCCAAGCTGAAAAGGCAGTACACTAATTATGGTTGGCAGTAAGGTTTCTTTTTTGTGAATGAGTTATGCCTCAGTTATGTCTGAACCTTGTGTAGGCTGCTTAAAAAAGGTGTACTTATGCTTTTTCCCTATGTAATGAGGGAACAAATGGAACAATCCTTCTCCTCCTCAGAGGCTGGTTCGCAATAGGCTTCCCACTTTGGGATGGGGACCAGAACGGGAAAAGCTCTGGGGGAGGAAGGAATGGGGTGGAGGAAGATGCAAGAGGTTGGTGGTTGCACACAAGCAGCAAATACTCATTTCTTGTCTGTCATTAAGCTACTCTGGTCGTATGCTGCAAGTTTGGCCGACCTCCGTATCTCTCTGACAATTAACCTAGTTTAGCACTGGCACTGGCAGCATGACAAGGATATTTTTCCTTAAGCTATTTCTCTGACAAATCTGGCAGAACTGGGCTGCTGTGTAACATGAGGATAAATTCTGCTTTTGCAGAGCTCGTGTCCACTGAATTCTGGTTCTGAGAACAGCTACAGCACAGTAGGGAAGCAGACTTGGAGGTCTGAGAGTTATCTTCATTTTGTTTTGTTTTGTTCTTAATGCTCTGGACAGTTGGGTGGAATCTGCCTTCAAGGTTTCTGACTAGAGAAGCACTTTGGGACCTTGTCTATGAGCAGAGCCATTGTTTAGGATCTGGAACTGATTTCCTGCATCTTGGCATGTGATTACATGTCCAAAGATACCCCCTGAGCCATGTAGTGGCTGACTGGACAAGGATGCCAACAGCATGGGGCACGTAGGCAGAGATACTGGCAGTGCTGGGCTAGCAGTGCAGACTGTGGGTGTCAGCATGGATGGCTGCTTGGGGCTTCATATTTCACAAGGAGGGCCTAGCCTGGCTCCTCAACGTTGGACTGGTACCTCAGGGGAGGTATCTGTTAGTAAATGACATTTCATATCATTACTAAAACCCTGCTGTCACTGAAGGATTCCTGGCTTGGAGCTGGATCCTCTTTGGGGATTAAGAACTTGAATTTGTTTTTACATCACCCTTAGGCCTTGGCAAAGCTGCAGTTGATGAAGACTGAATTTATACAGTGAATCCTTGGTCTGTCTCTAGAATGTGTTTTATGTATTCATATAATTTATTAATTGACAGCAGATTCTGAATATAGATTGAGGCAAGTTCAGGAGCAGCATAGTGAAATGGCTGGAGACTTTTAACAGACGCCGTGAAACTTTTACACACACAAAAAAAATGAACTGTGAATTGTCTGTAAGTGCTACATATTCTACAATATATCCTCCTGATATGAGATAAAAGTGCTTGACTGTAACAGTGAGCAAGTCAAGCTGGTTTTCCAGACAGTTTCTCTCTTCTTTCCTTGGACTTGGCAGCACTATCGAACATTATTGATAAAGTCTTGCATTTCTCACCACAGTAGACAGATGATCAGATTTGTAAGGATCGCGTACAGCACTGACCCTATCTCCCTGCTATTCATTCTCTCTCTTTTCTGTCAAGATCTTGGACACCTGGGTGAGGAGGAAATAATCACTATTGATTCCTCTGCCCTTGAGGAGTTGCCTCGCTTTGTGGCATGGCTCGTGGCACATGGCACAAAGACAGGTGGGCTAAGACAAGAACTCTGCAGTTGCTAGAGCTGTGCTGGTTTTCTTAATTGCTCTCCCACTAACTCATTGCTTACTACTTACCTGGATAATGTAAAATACATCAATTAAAATGTCTTTAGCGGTATAAATTTCAGCTATAAAATTGGATCATCAATGCATTTCTGTAAGATTTGCTTTTCTTTTTTACTGCATTGAAGTCACTCTGGCAGGAAGCAAATGTTTTAGGCCAGCAAGTCATTTTATGTGCACGTACTGAGAAACTTACACCTCTCCATATATTGCGCATTGCAGTCCTATCATTCACTAGACAGTGTGTAATATATTCTTAATGTGGAATCTCAATAATTCAGCAGCCTCTTAAATAGAGGAAGAGGGGAGTCTGACCTGCTTTAAGGATCGTGATTTCCTGTCTCCTCTGCAGACCTTAGAGAACTGATAAGATTAGGAGATTGATGGCTTCGTTGTGTGTAGAGTTTTAGAACAGACAGTACTAATTTTGAAAGCGTAATTCAGGATATTTTTTTTTCTCCTCCCATTTGTGATAAGCATTGCTATTGTATATTATTCATAACATTCAGTTTGTACTGGTAAACCCCACTGTCTTTTACCTTCCTGCCCATGTAAAATTATTAGTGGAATGGTTTCAAAGGAGTGTCTACAGAGCCTCTTTCACTTGTGGATTTTATAACAATACAAAAGGCCAAAAAATATCCCATGTGGAACAGACTTTTATGGAGAGGAGATGGGTGTGATTAACCAAATCTGTCCTGGAAGGCACTAGAAGTGAAGTATGCTGTGCTGCTGCTACTATATGAGAATGTGTAGGTTGATATGGATGAGCAAGGTTGATTTACTTGATGTGTAGGAGCATCTCCTGCCAAGAGGCTGAGTTACAGCCAGAGAAAAAAAAATAGAAAGTGCTTTATATGAAAATCACATGTTGCAATACAATCCTTAGCCTAACAGGTTTTGCAGTGGGAGCAGGAATCTCAGTAGGCAGTAATGACTTACCTGCACCAGATCCTGAAGGATCCTTCCCACTGGTTCTGGGCTGAGTGTTTGATACATTGCTCCCAGTTTGTCTTTACAGCAGGAAAGTGGTACTGCTAGAGAAAGATTAAATTCTGACCCACAGTGTGTATGTTCTGGTATGTTTTATTTTCACCCTTGGCACCGCTGGGTTTGCTTTTGATACTGGGATCTGTTGTGAGGATGTGCATGACGGAAAGCACCTGTTGCTGCTATGTTGCCCCAATCCAGACAGTAATTGAAATATTTATACTGGTAGAGTTAGCTGAACCAAGGTAGAAATAAAGAGATCCTGCCCCTTGTGGGCAGAACTACTGCAAACCATGCTGTCCAGTGTCCCCTGAGCCTTAGTGCAGGACTGGCAGGGCACTGCACATCCTGCACAGCCCTCAGTGCCAGGGATGTGCTGTGCTCTCAATGTTTGCTTTCCAGCTGCTTTATGTTGTTGTGAGTCAAAGGTTTGGCCATACAAATATGCTTTCCTTGGAGTCACGTCTGTGAACTTTTCTTGGTGCTCATTTTTATAACTCCTGCATTTAAATTTTAGCAAATCTTGATGACTATTAGTGGGCTGCATGTGCACTGTTTCTAGCAAGCATGCTGCTTCCAGTTTCTTCCCTCAGAGAGGACTGAATTCCAGCACATTCCTGTTCTGTCCTTCCAAGGCATGAGTGTAATGAAGTTGGACAGTAATGGTTACAGCATTTCAGTTTTTCTGCTCTGTCCCAGTGGTCTGAGCATCCGTAGGTTTGAAGACACAGTTATGGTCTTCAAGTTCATAATAAATCAGAAGAGAACAGATCAAAACAGTACAGAGCATTTAATAAGATGTATAATGTACATACAAACTTGGATTTAATATGTTGTGCGGACAAAGCAAATATAAACACAGAGTCTTGCAGACCTACCTATATTATGGTCTGGGCTTGAATAACAGTAACGTGACCCAGGAGAACAGAAGGAATTTATAATGGGAGGCCAAGACCAAGTAACCCTCTTCTAGAGCTGATGAGCTGTAATCCACACCAGAGATTTCCAAAATGCATTTGTTCCCCTTCCACCTATCTCCCACCAGAATCAGCTTATCTTCCTTCTTCCTCTCCTTCCCTTTCTTCAGCAGATGCTTAGTTACATCCCTCGTACTTCTGCTGAGTAGTGCAGAGAGGTTAATAGCCACATTCTTAGAAAGAAAATGCATTTCACAGACTTGTGATACTCTACTTGCTTTTTGTTAAGGTCTGCTAATTATTGTCCAGATCTTCCTGTGCTTCGTGTCCCATTTTTTGGTTCCTAGCAAATAGAAGTTGACAACCAAAGCAAAAAATACTATAGTGAATTTGTGCCTTGTGGTGCTTCACAACAGCAAGAGAACTCACAACTGACAGCATGAGGGGTTTTTGTCTGTGATGAGAGCTTGATCTGCTTGCATGTTAGGTAAAAATAACAGTTTGCTCTTAAATAGGTACTTATCTCTTTGCATTGTTGCATAAGCTCTCTTGACACTACCTGTCAAGCGTGAATTGACTGCTTCTGCCCTATATATGTTTTGAGAGAAGACTTAATTTTGAAACTCCTTATTCATGAGCGTCTCTTTTCATCCCCTTGACACGAATTGTAATGCTCGTCAGCCTCCATCATGATGAGTGCCACACTGTGTTTTGGTTTCTTTAACTGTTTTCCGCCTTGCTGCTCCTGTCTGTCCTAAATCTTCATCTTTCCTTGGCTGTCTCTAAAGTTTTGTTTTCTTTACACCTCCATCCTTGGCTCTCCCACAACTTTGCAGTGAACTGCTTGGTACAGCAGTGAGCAGGGATCAAGGTCAGAGGGAAATGTGGCTTCAAAACACTATCCGAGGTGACAGTAGCATGTTTCTCCTGCTTGGAGGAGGGAAGAGGAGCAGGCACTATGAGCAAGCAGTTGTACTGCTTAAAACTGTAAGACTGTCTTGGACACGGGCTCCCCTGTAACCACTGTGATAAATACACAGACACAAGATCAAATAAGGGGGCTTTGCTGGTCCTGGATTTAACCATGGCGGCTGAATGGAGACAACCCATCCATAACCTCAAAGTCGCTTGAACTTGGTAAGCTCAGGGTTTCAGTCCATGGAGAGATACTTCTGCTTGAGTTGCCCCAGCCCTGACCTTGTAGCAGTTGTGAGGCCCCATCTATTCCTTTCTGTCATTTTCAAGCTTCCAGTGCCTGTGAAAAAGCTGTTCCTTAGAATTTGTTGTCTTGTTCAAGGAGAGAGAGGAGGAAAGAGAGAAAGAAATGGGCCAACTTGATCTGCCAAGGACCTGTGTGGCCAACTACAACAGTGCTCAGCATGCTGAGCCATGTGTCTTCTGTCTCCTTGCACTATTTCAGTGCTGCAAAACTCTGTGCTAATTATGCTTCTTATTTTGAATTTATGGATTAAATTATGAGTACATTGTGGATTCAAGCCATGGAGCTTAATTTCAGCGAAACATGTGGAGGTGAAGACAAAAAAAAAACAACAAAGGAATATTTATGGATTGGCCAGGTTAGATTGGACTTGTTTTTTGTATTAACTTCACTTCAGCAGATGTGATGAACTTATTTACCTGTCAGAGTAAATATAGGTTAATCTGGGCCATCAAATATCGCTGCTACAGAGCTGCCATCTAATTAAAATCCTGTAGAGCTGACATTTAATTAAAATCTTACCTACTTATCTTCCCATTTACTTACAAGAATTGCAGCCTTTCCTACAAAACCCACCACAAACCATGAAAATAAAGTAATACAAGGAAAATAGGGATTGTAAAAAAGTCCAATTCCTCTTACCTAGCTGAATTGTTTGGTTTAAGGATGTCTCTTGCTGTTACACTATTTACTACTGCAGCACTCTGATAGAGGAAGTTATAGAAGATGGAAGGATTTTAGATTAATTCCTTACAGATATTATTCCTCTGGCTTCATCAAATGACTCTGGATTTTCATTGTAATGAACCATGAAGAATGAGGACTTGTGTACATGGGCAAACATCTAGATTTGATGTGCGTAGGGAGAGATACATTAGCAGAGATCCAACTAATATTTTGGGGGGGAGAGGGGAAGGAATTTCTAACCACGCTGATTCACTTCATACTGTTTTTAGCAAAACAGCAATCTTAATAAAACAGAACATCCCTTGAGAATTTGTGGGTGAATGGGTTGAAACAATTGCCTTGCAATCTCTGTGACAAAAACCTCCTCAAAAAAAATCACTCTGTGTGGGAGCTTCGTCAAACCTCAGACTCCGCTTTTCTGTCCCTTACAATAGTGGCAGATGCATGAGAACAGATCTTACAAAATTATGACTTTTCTCCTGTTTTTTGTTGCTGCTGTTGAAATTTATTTTCCAAGATTGTCAGACAGAAACTCTGTGACTTTAGCAGCAACCAGAAGGTCCCAGCTAAAGGGGATGTTTTCAGGAGACCAGCAGGATTTATGATAATATAGAGACCTGTATGACTGCTCTGTGGTCAGT
Source organism: Coturnix japonica (assembly GCF_054131305.1). Taxonomy (NCBI): domain Eukaryota; kingdom Metazoa; phylum Chordata; class Aves; order Galliformes; family Phasianidae; genus Coturnix; species Coturnix japonica. The sequence continues at coordinate 67,734,393 of NC_140666.1, forward strand.
CCGCAGTTAAAGGTCAAGAGTGAGGAAAGTCTCTCTGTTTTACAGTCATCTATGTCGTCAGAGAAGTTTAGAGGCGAAGGAACTTTAACAAAATGCTTCTGAAGGAGTGGAAATACGTAGCTAAATGCTAGGGATGGATCCTCTCCCCACTCCTCTGGCTGACCGTAGAGATGAGGTGAAGTCCAAGTTCTTCTGCCATCCTTGTTCTCCTTGATGTCCCAGGCAAAGGGATGAATTCTTCTGCTTATCACAGGAAAATTGAGATCTTATGGTTTTGCTCTTTCTCATTCTAAAAGTTTTTGTGCGTTTTTTTTCCCCTTTATCGTTCTGGCAGTGCTGGAGAATGGGATTTGTCTGGCACTGTATCAGACTGTCATGTCTCCAAACTGCCATAATGAAAAGAGCGGAAGAAAGAATAACAGCAATTCCTGGAGGGAGCACTCTGCTAAGGAGGCTGAGGAGAGGGGAGGGTGACAGCCACAGGCACTTCCTGGCAGGGGAACCATAGGCAACATGCTGTTCTTATTGGAAATGCCAGAGAAGTAGAAGAAAGTACTGAGGGAGTTGCTCTCAGTGGACAGCACCATAGGTGTCTCCAAAACAGCTCTTCACACCATCATCTTCTCTTGTCAGTGTTGCTCAGGAAGCATGGATCTGACTAACTCTACAAATAATGAACACCGCTTTAAAAACAGGGTTATAAATCAGAAGATCGCTTAGGATCAGGTTTCCATTTTTCTCTATTGAGTGCAAGCACAAGCGTGACTGTAGAAAGACACACCTTCATAGCGCAAAGGTGACCTCAAGGACGTTTTGAAATCCTGCTCCTGTATGCACATGTAGTGGGTTACACTGTCTTATTTCAAGCAGATTTTACCTCCTTGCTGGTCTGGAACCTCCACTAGACACAGCTGGTCAAGTGAATCACCTTTCACAGCCTTGGGTGCATTTATTAAGGATGCTTGCCAAGAGCATCTGCCTACTGAATTGGGGGACCATTTTTTTCCCCTTCCAGTTTATCACAACAGTGTTGTTTAAGGTATAGTTTAAATACGTTGATTAACAGAAAACAAGTTATCAGAGTTAAGGGGAAAAGGATCTGTTTTTCCTGTAGTGGCAAAAGGATATCTTGTTTCATTTCCTTGTGTTATTTATGAATGTGTGTTCCTCAATATAACACATTCTTTGTGGACTAAAGAAAGGGCAGGTATGTTTGCAGACTTGAAAACAAGCCATAACCGTGATATTACCATGACTATGCTTAACCTCTACCTAGTGTGAAGAAAGGAGCTCTGGGTGCAGAGCCCGAAGTTACAGATGACGTTGGGAAGTGAACCCCTATACCTGGCACTAAGACCTCCCTCAGATCTGGTGCCCAGAAAATGGGGACAGGAAAGATAGGGCAGATGTTCTCCCAAAGAGACGGCTGGAGCACACAGGAAAGTAATGCATAGTGAAGTTCTTAAATTGAAGTTGATCTGTGATAAAATCATCATGCAGTTCTTACCTAGGGAAGCTCCTCTTACTCTGGAAGAGGGATGTCTCTGGGGAGGCTGTTCTGGGATGTGTGTTTTTACATAGAGTGGCTACAGTATTATTCCACAACCACTACAGAAACCATCTATTTCCCTCCTGCAGACAACCCCTAGGCAAAGCAGCACCATCTCTGGAGGCCATGTGGTTAACCTTTGTGGAACAGTTTGTGCTCAGTTTTGGAAGGTTTCCTTAATGCCTGTACTTGTCAAACCCTCCTACTCAAGGCTGTAACATCTTCATTAGCTTTTCAAGACAGAAGAAAATGATTTATTGCGAGGCTGTTGTTTTGTTTACAGTCACTAAATTGTTAGCTATTTCTTAACTTTTTTAACCCTTATAAACACTTAGTGCCAAGTGCTAAGCATCTGGCTTTGCCCTTCCAGCAACTGACCTTGTTTCACAGACGTGTAAGGAAATCTTCAGCCTTCAGAAGGTACAACCAGCTGACAATGGTAAATTGCCAAATACTGATCTGAGGAACAATAAAAAATACTGAATAATAGAATGATGTCTCACTTGCTAGTATAAACATTTAAATGCATTGCTGGTTTTGTTTAGTCTGTCTAGGTAAAAAAGAAAGTGTTATCTTTTATGTCTGTATCTGGGAGGGGCAGATATTTTGGAACCAGACTAAATTTTCTTATTGTAGCTGTAAGGTTATTCTGTGCTATAAAGCTGGTCAGTCTGGCTGGATTAGCCATCTGCATTGACAGGCTGTCAAGGTTATATTTGCATGAAGCGAGTAGAATTTGGTTTATATATGTCTAGATCTGGGTCGCCAACAAGCCCAATGGCACCAGCTGCCATCCATAGGGCACCAACACAGATGTCCAGCTGGAGATCCTGACAGGGAGTGACAGCTTGGGTCACCTTGAACCATGACATGGGTCATATCACTGCTGTGAAAATGAGCAGGCAGTGAGGCACAGTGTGAGCACCCTGCTGGCATTCAGATTGCCAGCTCCCTTCAGAAGCGACAGGGTCACCTCAGTTTGAAGAAGACAGACTGTAATTCTCCCCTTTAAGAGCCAATAACAAGCCAACATCATTTCCTATGCCACCTTGGCTTTCCTTCAGGAGGCCATCATCAGAGCTAACAAGACCCAAGCCTACTTAAACTGTGACGTTAATGAAATCGCAGCCTGCACTGGAACAGCCTCAGGCTCAGAGGCTGGCTGAGTCACTGAGAATGCCATAACCTGTCACAGAGTATTCACAGCTCAGATTCATTTCAAGTCTTTCACATGGCAGCCTGGACCCATTTTGAAGGAATACCAAGGTCAAGTAGGTAGTGCCCTCTTCTAGGACAGTAGGAGCAATACTGCAGGTCCTATGCAACCTGAAGGACTATGACTGCAGCTCGTGCCCTGCATTTGATTCTACAAACCTGCTTCCCAGGACTGTCTGTGAGGTTCTAATTGCCCCAGTGCATGCATGAACCTTATATTTTAATTTCCAAAGTGAAAATATTAGGACTTGAATGCTGGACCCATTGCTGCAATGATCATAACAGTGATTGCTGCAGTGGCATAACAGGGAGAATGAAAAAGCAACTTCCTAAAGAATGCTTTTGGATTATTTTTTCTCTGTACTGTATTTTAACAGGATGAGTAGGTAGGTTAATACATTTTGTAATGGGACTGTATGAAATAGCTACATCTTACTATGAATATTTATTGAATTAATTGAAAAATAATAACAAAAAGAGTGAAACCCCTATATTTACTAGTCCATGCATGAGGATAATATGAAGAAACCCATGGAATCTAAAAGCTAATGAATACAAAGGAGCAACATTCTGATCAATTTGGGCTAACAGTAAGATATGGTGCAGAAGTTATTTCTGCTTCTCCTATTTGCCTTTGTCAGGGAAATACATTCTGTGTTGTTGACAGTACAGTACCCACTAATGAAAGTATCTTTTTTATCTGAGGAAGTCCAGGGTTGGATTCCTGCTTCCACCACAGTTTATCCTTTATCTCCATTCATTCACCAGTTGTATCCTGGTGGTCTAAGAAAATAAGACAGAAGGTTTGTAGTTTTGGCTTCAAACTAAGAAGGACTCTTTTGCATGGATGATATCGTCAGTTTCCCCCAAGTTATTGGCTGGACTAACAGAGGACAATGACTTTTCTTACAGTTCTCCCAGCTTCAATCAAGAAAGCCACAGCAGCCTTTGAAGCAGGATTTCCCCTCCCCAGGCACCATTTTTCACTTGGTGATAGGATCACCAAATGCCTCTTGCTCAATCCATCTCTCCAAATCTGTACTTGTAGCATCAGGGCTAAGCTTCAAGTGGAGAACCAGGGATCAAAACTTGTATTTTAGTGCTTAAAACACTCCTGAAAACTGAGGTGTGAGGGCATAACCTCTCTTAGCTTCCCTTGCCAAGCCAGTGCTAATAGTGGTCCCTGAACAACAGGTGTGAAACCACATTGCTGTGTTGTTGAATGGTGATTTTTTTGGTAGCGAGCACAGCACAGCCTGTGCATGTGGAGAGAGAAGGCTGTGTGGATTGGGCTTTTTGGAGATCTAGCTAAAGGAATTAAGGTTTAAAGTATTTCTGATAGTTCTACTAAAAAGTGATGACTTGAGAAAAGTATTTTTTTTTCTTATGTTTTACAGCATCATACAGTGAGTACTTCCTACCGCGTGATCTTTCAGAACTCCGTAAACAACATTCCAGCCATGCTTGTGCTGTGGCTGGATATGGACTTTCTGGAGTCTTTAAATGTTTTTATAGTATGTGTTTATTTTAATGGAAGGGTGAAGTATCTCACTGAAACATCTTGTATTCAACTGGGTGGAACCCGTAAAACCGCCATCAGTGAGGATACTCAATGGGTTTTGAAAGTTTTGTTCAGAAAACTGGCTCATAACCTCCCCCTGGTCCATTTTCCTCAGGCTATGCACACAAGGAGAGGACTGCAGAGGCAGGGTCACTTTTTTACTTAGTCAACAGTGTGGCTTCTGTACTTCTTATGCCCATGTCAAAACTTGTTCAGGCTGAAATCTTGGAAATTAAACTCTGTGATACAGTGGGAAATGTTTTCCCCTCTCTTACAAGGAGCCCATATTTTTTTAGGGTTTTATGTAAGATGCAGTGATTCATGGGTCACATACAGTTCACTTCTTACAGGACTGACATCAGACGTTGAATGTGACAAGATAGGAGAACTGCTTTTTAAAATAAGGAACATCTGTGTTGCCTTAAGAACGCTTCTTACTTATGATGGCAGAGGTGTTTGTTCAGCACTCATATGGGCACCTGAATGGCACCTCTGTGCTTTTTCAGCTTCTGAGAAGGCATGTTATGACCTCGCTTTTCTGACCTTACCCACAAGGAAGCAAATTTCAGAGCACAGTGTTTACCAAGATGTGTCAATGACGTAATTTAGATATCCATGCTGACCCAAAAGGGACCTTATGTGATTTTTGAGTCACTGAGGTCAGAGGCAAGTGCCTCTGTGACAGCTAGACCTGTGGGTGGCCCTTCATGGGTATAAACGCAGTATTCATTATTTACTGGCCACAGCCCTACTGTTCCTTGCAATTTCTAATTCCAGTGAAGAGCATATTAGTAAATCCAAGTCTTGGGCTGACAAAAACCTTGAAATTGAATAATTCTGCAACTAAAATCTTGTGTGCATGTATCACTGCTTTGTAGCTACAGAAGCCTCAAACCTGCTCACTTGCTGAGTTTGTGCCATAGCAGATACTGTAATTCTGTATTATGGTAAATGCAATTATATATCAAGTAATTTAAAAATGAAATGTGTACTAAGTATGTGTAAATACAAATATCTGTCTAGCAGGCTCTTTTATCTATAACTGAAAGAATCAACCTACACTGATAATGTCATTTCCTATTGTCACTCTTGTTAATGAACCAAAATTCCTCATTCCATTGCAAACATATTTTACAGACTGCATCATAAACTTTTTATAGTATAGGTGGGGATAATAGGAGGGGAAGAGAATGCTGAGATACTAAGTTCCGTGAGACTGGTTGTACCTGTTGAATATAATCCAGTGATCAAAACACTGAATAAACTTAAAAAGCATATGAATCAACAGGTTTGGTATATGTTCTTGATATTAATTATATTTATAACCATATAAATGTGTAGAGGATTGAATTGTGTTATGTGTGTTAGTATCTTAATGCCTTAAGAATCTCTTCGTTTTTCTAATTGTCATTTCTGCCACAGATAACTTGATTTTAACAACGTTTAATATTTCTAAAGCTTTTTACAAACAACCTGATTTCCCCGGGTTCCGTTTTTAGTTAAGATTCTAAATAAGGTGAACACTTGGTAATCTTGCTGCATTCTCATTGTATACGGTCTCATTTCCTACTGCAAAAATATGTTATTGCTTTATTAGTAGGAAGCAAAAGCAGTGGTCAAGGTAGCCTGCAGAATATCCACAGTGCTCTTTGTGCCAACTTGGTCAGACTTAAAATCAGATGTGAAGCTGATAGCTGCTGATGACAAGTATCGTGTTACTTTCCAAATACCCAGCTAACATCTGGTGTATGCTATTGCTCCCTCATGTATGCTGTCTGTATATTAAAGGATGGAAAAATATTACTAGACACCTATGTTTTCCATGAAGAAGCCCTCCTGGGTGTATTTCTAGTTCTCATTTTGTCACTTTCTTTTGAGGCAGTGTTGCAGTTTTACCCTCTGAGAGCAGAGAAAGGCTAAAGCTTTTAAAGTGTTTTGCATAGAAAATGATGCAGTTCTGCAAAATGATGATCATGGCCTCAAGTTGAGCCAAGGAAAGTTTAGGTTGGATGTTAGGAAACACTTCTTTACAGAAAGGGTAATTAAGTACTGGAATAGGCTCCCCAGGGAGGTGGTTGAATCGCCATCCCTGGATGTGTTTAAGAGCTGTTTGGATGTGGTGCTCAGGGATAAGATTTAGCAGAGGGTTGTTAGAGTTAGGGTACTGGTTAGGCTGTGGTTGGACTTGATGATCTTCAAGGTCTTTTCCAACCTGGGTAATTCTATGATTCTATGATGGAAGCACCTAATACAATTTTAATCAAGCTTCAGTGTTGCTGTTGTCTAGAGGAGTTTTTGGTACTTTAGGGCTTCCATATATCACTTCAATCAGACTGATGTTGCACTGGAAGCTGTTGAATGCTAATAGCACTGGAAGCCATTGACAACGTTTGCAGGCTCTTACCATCTCAAAAATGCTGTTTCCATGTGTCTTTTTTTCCCTCTTTCATTTTGCTCTGAATATCCTACAAACATACTTGTGGGTTCCTTGCTATAGTGGTACTGAAGCACCTGAGAAAATCTAGCCATATGTGCTGCTACTCTGTTTTTCTTCCTCATGTCAACTAGTGTGAGTGGAGTACATGAGATATGCTTAGTGTTATTAGATTTCTCTTCAGGAACTCTGGTATTTAATTGAGGAAGTTCCACATAAATAAATATTGCTGCTGTTTTGTATCACAAAAGGCCATTCCGGTTGTGTGCTGGTAGCCAGTAACATCCCTGCGACAAAAAAAGTGTTTGTTTATAGCAATCTAGAATCAAATAATAACTAATAGGCTGACTGCACTCTTTTGCTCTGAGTAATTTGTCATTTATGTTGCTTGAGATTTCCTTGTGTTCTACAGGTGTTAGGTGTAAGAGCTGCACTGGGGAAGGTATGCCAGCAGGAAGCAGGCTGCCCGTGCTGTTGGGAGCTCTCAGAGCACTCCTAGCCTGGGCATGGACAGGGAGGAGCAATAGAGGGCAAAGCCACAGGTGAACGTATTATTTTCTGTAAAACAGTGGTAGTGTCAGGCAAGATGCAGGAGCTGTGCTAATCAATAAAAGGAGCCAGCATCTCCAGACTAGATGCTGACATGCCCATCCAAGCTAACCCTACTGTTTTACAGCTTCACTTCCCTACAACTAACACAGCTGCAGTTTAGTGAAAAGGCTTAATACTAGAAGTTGAAATAGCGCTTGAATCTTGAAGAGAAATCAGTACAGCTGTAGCTTCAAAATCATCAGTGACAGAGCAATGGTCTGCAAGAGGTTTCAGGGGAAGGAGAGAATGCAATCTAGACCAAAAATTTGTACATGCTCTCAACAACTGGGATCATTGCACAACAATCCCAGCCATGGTTTTTGCCCACAATTGCAGGCAACTTGTCTTGTTTACCTATTCTGTCCAATTCTCAGTTCCCATGATGGAGGGTAATGGGCGTTTTTACTTATTTCATAATGGAATCTAATGCTGGTTGTTGAAAGGCAACTTCGTGCTTTTTCAAGTTAAGGGGAAAAGAAGCTTAAACATGACCACATGTTACATGACACTTTGGTAGCATGTACATGAAATTCAATCTTTACAATTCATTTAAGAACAAAAATGAGTTCCAAGTTCTTTCAACTGTCCTGAAAGCTTATAGGAAATCTGGAGGCTCATCCCACAGTATAAACAATCAAATTTAAAATGGGGATTTGGTTTCTGTTGCAAAGAGCAGAGTACTTGTTTAATTTGTGTCTAGCTTTGGCTCTCTGTTCTCTTTGTAGCTTTGGGAACTGTGGGGACTCGACTCTCATTTTTTCTTCCATTCTTCAGCAGTGCAGGACACATTAAAGGGACTGTGCCAGAATCTCTGGCCTTCTTTGCTCCTAGTCCTGAGCAACCAAACCACAGGAAGGAAAGTACATAATTGTAGCTGATAACAAACACGGTCAATATAAACAACGCTCAATATGCATATTCCTCATATGCTTAGAAAGCCTTTTATTTTCAATCAATAGGAGCTATAGGTAAGGAACAATTTTTCTGATGGTGCTCCCAGATTCATACAGAATAGATGACATGGAAGAGTAAATACATGGATCTGCCTGCACACGTTCCTTATATAATACACAAATATATTTTATATGACAGTTTCATAGTGCAAGAGTGTTGTGAAAATGACAGCCCTTCCCTGGGGTCAGATCTTTACAGATAGGACACAGCACAACCTTAGGCTTCACTAGTAAGGTAGTTCCAGAGTTTGCTGAATTATGATGGCTTCAATGAAACAAAAAGTAGAAGGAAAAAAAAGAGAAACAAACAAACAACAACAAATTACAAGGGATGTGCAAAGTTAAATTGGAATAATAGATATTTAAGAGGTTTTTCCTTTCTTGTGGGAAAGTAGTTAAGCTAAATAGCTTTAGCTTAAAGAAATAAATGTTATGAGGATCTTTATAAATATTTAGAGAGCAGTAATGCAGAAATACAGACCACTAAATCTGCTATGTGTTTATACTTCAGTGACGGTCTCTGGTTAACGGTAGAGGGAGAATAGTATGAGAACATCTCTGTGACAGCTAGACAGAGAAGCCTCATCTGAACTTCTGTCTTGGCTATCCCTGTGCTGACAGGGGGAAGAACATCTTTCATGGGAGCATAGGATAGAATTGCTCATCCTCAACCTGACGCAGTCTGTGGGGCTCAAACCTCCAACACACACCTCCTTCCCAGCCAGCCCTGACCTACTGTGCAAGTCCCACAGGTGTCAGGAATTTGTCTCCAAAAGGCTTTTGTTCATGTGGTTATTGAGACATTGAAGTGAAAGATTTCTCACTCAAACTGAGATTTCTCAACAAAATGAGAAATCAAAGAAACAGAACAAAATTTCTCTGGCACTGTGATACAGGTGGCCATCAGAAAGAGGACAGCCAAGTGCATAAGGAGTGCACAGCACAGCAGTGGTGAGCATCTGGAAATGTTGCTGGCATTACTATGAAATTTGGGTGCTGTTGTAGAAAAGAGCCTGTTTCTAGTTTCATAATAAGATGCAGCTTTTACAGATCTCTGAGCAAGGACAATACAGCACCATTGGGTGCACAGAGCAGCAGGTATTGGTCACCTTCACTGTTCAGTGTTTTGATTTTTCTGGCCTGATGTTCTTGGGCTGGAATTGAGATACGCATTTGCTACCTTTTCATTTAGATGTGTATGTAACTCCAGACTCAGCTGGAGTTCATGTTTTTCACTCCTCTTTCATTTTTGGCTCTGGTTTCTGGTGTGCTATTGTCACAAGTAAGATGAGGAGAGTCGGAGTGAGCTCTGCCTGGGGTCCAACCAAGTCACTTGCTTAGGATGGAGTTTTGGACGGCTTTAGAGTTTAGGCTTTGGGCCTGAAGCCCATGTGGTTGGTGTTTGGGTTATGTTTGAGCTGCAGTCTTTCAATGTGTGAACAAGTCCTTGTGGGGCAGGAACTGCCAGCACCTCTTTGTGAGGCAGCCACAGTGTTTCAGATCCCTTCTGCCTTACAGGTAAGGTATGGACCTCTCAGCAGGTTCACATCAGGAAGCCTCACAAGGAGGGTTATGGGGATGTTGGTGGCCTTCAGTGTCTCCATCAGCCTTTCTGACAGATCCATGTGGGAGTAGTAGCAGTCAGGGGGCTGTATGATGCAGTCAGGGTATGATGCACGTTGTTGGTACCCCGATCCTGGCTTGTATGGAGCCCAAATTACACAAGGATGAGACTGCTTGCAGCGAGGGCATAGCCGAAACATACTTGCCTGCCCTAATCAGGGCCAAGCTTGGGATCAGCGATGACAGCCCATTATGCTGTATTTTCGTGAGTACTTTGTATACATTATTCTTAATTGCACTCAGACAATGTGTCCGCCGCAGCTGCGTTGAAACAAAACAGTACCAAAACAAGACAACGACGGGAGTGAGGTCAGGAAAGAGCGGTGCGACATGGGCGGGTACCGCCGCTGCTCCGTTTGCTTGTAGCACAGCATGGCTGAGCGCTGCTGCTGCTGCTCCAGAGCCATTGCCAGCCCCTGTCTGGACAGTCAGCTGTGAGCTGGGGAGGGCTGGCCTGAGAGGTGGCACAGACGGAAGGCAGAGTGTTTATCGGAGAGAAAAGGTGTTATATTTTTATCACTAGATGTGCATTTTCATCACTAGAATTGAAATGTCTGTCAGGTTTCCCTTGTTTGTCTTAATGTTTCACTCCTGCATCCACCAGGGTGATGGAAGTCCTTCACTTTGCATCTCTTCTTGCTCCACAATGTGAGTTAGGGATTTTGCAGGGGAAATGCATCCTTGTTTTAAAACTGCTTCTTTCACTTGAATTTGCAATAACTTGGAAATGTTTCTGTTGGCTGTGGGTTTGGCAGAAGTTTGTTTTGATAAGCAGTAAGACCAAGTTAAGGCAGACATGTGGTTCTGGATCCCTCAGTCCTCACTTGGGACGTGCTGCCCCTGGGGATGGGACCACAGGACCCCTCGCATGCAGAGCCAGGCACAGCCATGGTAAACCCGCAGCTAAGTCTACTGCACCGGGTGAAGGTTCAACAGCCACTATGGCCTTCCAAGATCAGTTTGTGGGAGGCTTTTTGCAACGTAAGATCAGAAGGGAGCTATTATACTGAAGCTGTTTTGGCCTGGGTTTTATCAGAGGCCATGGAGTAAGTGATCAGAGCTGTGGCTCCAGTCCCTCCTGGACTTGCTGCCACAGCAGGAGGGAGCAATTCTTCCCTAAGCAGAGGATAACCATCATGCAGCCAGTATTTCAGATGGCATGTTGCTGCTTGACAAAAGAGGTTGTGCAAACAGAAGAAACCATTTTCCAGATTTCTCATGCACACCTAGAGACGCTACTTGGATGTCACGGGCTGTACTCTGCATTTTTCATGTCTGTTTTTATCTCCCACTTTTGGCCTTCAAATCATTTTGATATCAGGCAGCTGCGTGGAATTATGCTCTGTCCAGAGCAACTGAGAAGGAACATAAATCTGCAGTTCACCTTGGCCACCAGACAGCACTGGGCTCACTCTAGGGCTGCCCCCCGTTAGTCAGGTATCCTGCTGGGATTTCCATCCCTCTCTTCCAGCTGTAAATCAGGCAGCTGATTAATAATCACAGTGAGGGAGATAATTAGTAGTGGCATGTAGCTGTTTTATGGATCTTTCTTTTCTGGGAGCCAAACCCAACCATATGGAAAAATGTAGCTGAGACACTATAAATATGATTCCACTTAGACAGTTGTCTCTTTCTGTTTTCTGTTATCACAGCAGTGTCAGCACAAGGAAAACAATGAAAGTGAAGAGATGCTGTTGCAGATTTTATTACAAGTTTGAGGACTTTTTTCATTCTTCAAGGACATTGTGTTAATCTGAAGAAAGAAGGCTTGTCTTGTGTTCATTTATTCCTGCCACAGTTATTTAAGAAATAGATTCAGTGCTTATGCTTGAAGAGCTTTGCTTCTCTTTTAACTATTTCTGGCAGAATTAGAAAGATATGCTTTGTGTTTTGTGTCATGATAAGTTGTCTTCTCCAATAAGCCACATCTTAAACTCCATCAGTCCTCTCTGCATTCAAAGGCTTCTCCTGCAGTTGGACAGATGCTGGTGACCAGGTGTCTGTAGCACCAGCAGCAGCAAGGGAATATTTGCATGGAAAAGTGAAGTCAGCCGCACTGAGCAGATGGGCACCCATAGCAGCTGGACCCTCCAGCTGTATGGAGAAATCTTTGCACGAAGCCCCTTCTGATCATAGAGCCATAGAATTATCAAGGCTAGAAAAGACCTCCAAGACCATCTATTCCAACCATTCCTCTACCACCAGTATTCCTCAATTATACCTCATCACTTAGTACAACATCTAAATGTTTCTTGAACATCTCTGGAGGCAGTGACTCAGCCACCTCCCTGGGCAGCACATTCCAGCACCTGACCACTCTTTCAGAGAAGAGAATTTTCCTAATATCCAACTGAACCTCCCTTGGTGCAACTTAAGGCCTACTCTAGTCTTGTCACTAGTTACACAGGAGATGCTTCATGCTCATCTTCATGCAACCCAATGAAAATAATAAAGCATCTGCCTTTTAGGATTCATTCACAGGAATGACTCCCCAGCAACAAGGTTCTGGTGAACATACAGCTTGACAGAGCTCAAGCAAGTGGTGAATTTATACCGTGTTTATGGGAGAAGGAACTGCAATGGGGGCAGGAGGGCTCCTCCCTTCCTTCTCACAGCCTTGTCTTGGAACAGATCTTGTTGATCTTTTGAAATAGTCAAGCAACTCTCTTTTCCACAAGGGAGTATTTTCTTTTGAGATGTATCTTTTTGCTTATGAAAGGGTTTAGAAATAGCTTCTGCCACAGGCATTCCCATCCAAAGCTTAAAGCATGTACAAAGCTCCCACACAGCTGCATCAGTGTGATACAGCTTGGTTTTTTTTCCTCTGTGAGAGGGAAGTTATCCAAAGTGGTATGAGGTAAGTGATGGTAAATCATAATTCGGTGCTTTAAAAAGTTAATTTAATTCCCTCTTAAAAAGCAAATACTGCAAGAGAATTTAAGTCACTGCTCCTAAGCTGACACAGAGAGCTCTGCGATTCATCCTCGTCTCATCTTTCTGTCCCAGGCACTGCTTCCATAAATCATTTCTCTCCTAAGACCTCTACTCAGCATACTACTTTTTCTCTGACACTTAACCCATTAGCACTGTGTACGGTATGTATTATGCATTGCCTTTTGTGCATGCCATATATTACGAAGAGCTTTCTATCCCTAAGGATTTCTGCAGCTATTTCTGTGAGTTTGTCCTGCAGGGTATTTTTATGAAAGTCATCAGTTAGCTTCTGCTATGAAAAAAGAGAGAACTGTAGCAGCAAATAGTAGGCCGAGCTCATTAGGTCACGATTCAAAGGTGGATTCTGTTCTAATGTTGTAAATGAGGTTCTAGGGGGTTCACAGGGCTGGAGGAGAAGTCACAGGTGCTGTCTCCTTGGGCCACTCTGTCTCTTTGGTTGTTTTATAGCCTTAATTAAATATTGAACCAAGAAGAGCACTGCGATCTTTAATTTACTTGGAGTGATGGTCTTTAGGAAGTCTGAGAAGGAAATGCCGTGCATTGTCCCATTCTTGCTGTCTGGGATGAGCCCAGAGCAGACAGCTGGGGTCACAAGTTGGTTATATCTGGGAGTACACTCCTCTCCATCAGAAATGGAGGATTTTATCATTACTAAAGCCAGGTCAGAATTTAGGAGCTGGATTTTTCCCTGGAATTGTTTTAGAACCAGCCTTGAGATTGGAGAGGACGAAAGAGTGTGGTACCAGGCTCCTGGTGTCACTGCATGGTGACCAGGCAGGCTGACCAGAGCTGAGATCAGGGTGACAGTCACATTTTGCATTCTGAGTAATTCCTCAGAACTGGCCAATCTCCATAATTAGGCAACATTTCAGTACAGTCTGTAATCACATCTCCTTTCCTTACCTTCTCCACAGATGCAAAGGAGCATCCCACTATGGCCTTACCAAGGAACGGAAGCGGCGTTCCCAGGACTGCTCCCCAGACCGCAGCTCCAGCCTGGCAGTAGCTGCTCTGAGCCCTGAGCTCTCTGCAGCTGCAGCCATCGCCTTAATGACCGATGAGCCGGGGCTGGTGAACCCAGCCTTCAGCCCCACCTCGGAGGACAGCCAGTCGGGTAGTGGCCCCAGGGACCTGCACAGCAGCAACCACAGCAGAAGTAAGGACCCAAATGGTTGGTTTTGGAGCCTGGTGGACTCTTCCAGCATCTGTTTTCTGTGAAATGTGTGTTGGTGGATGATGTTGTTTTAAATGGTTTTTCCAAATGGGCCTTCATTGACCCAATATATTTCAGGTGAAAAACAAATTTTCTTACCCAGGGGCAACATTAATCTGAAGGCTTGCACACAGGCAAATTGGAGGTCTCAAGAAAGATTATTAGGCAAGTTAGCTCCTTTGGGGTTTGTGAAGTGCCAGGGAGATGGTGCAGCAGTGTCTTCAACAAAACATGATGGCCGAAGTAGACTCTACAGACTATGTGATGGGCACCTATGCAGAAATCTTATGGGTACCATGTTTGGCTGTTGACAAGTATTTACAGTAAAACAGATGATAAGAGGTTTCTGGGAGCTTGGGGAGTGTTTGCCAGACTCCCAGAGAGGTGCACTTTAGAACTGTTGTTCCTGCTGAAATAACAACAGTTATTTCAATATGCTCCTCACCTTGTTTCTTCACCCTGTGGCATAGTATATCAGCTGGCTCTGATGAGCATTGTGACTGAAAAATATGGTTGACACAGAAGTATTAACAATGAGGTGAAATCTTGTATTTGTGTTCTCTGAAGCCAAAACTGTATTTCACAAGCTTCGTGTTGCACCAGCTCTGTGCTGGGAGAATGGATGAAGGGCTGAAGGAAGATTAAACAAAATGCAGCTCTATTCCCTTCCATGCATACAGCAACAGAGAGATGGAAAGGGGGCGAGCAAGAACATCAGGATGAAATTAAATCCCACCAGAGTTTAGAAGCTGCAGTCTGGTTTGGGGGGATGTTGTATTATTAGATTACAATGTTTGACGAGCATGAAGAGCTCAAAGAGAGAGCAGCAACAGCCGTGACGATATCTTCAGTAGGATGGAGAGTGAAATGTTTTGAAACTATTATGATTTTTCTTGTATTGTCTTACCCAAGTTAGAAGATGTAACTTAGTAGATCCCTCCCACCTGACAACCCCGGAATTTTTGTCATCAAACTGCTGGCTATTGTTGGCAGATTGGAAGCACTGCAGGGTTTTGAAGCAGTAGTGGATTATTTTCTCCCACACTGCCACGCTTGCAGGTACAGATATCTGCATGTAGCTGGCAGAATAGACAGGAGAGGTGTTAGTGCCAGGGTGTGGGACAGAGGTGCGATAATTGTACCTCTATACAGGTGGGTGTTGTCTTGTAGTCACAACACCAAAGTGTTGCTGTTTGGCTCTGTTATCTGTCAGAGGATGTAGAAATGATGCTGGTCTGGAGCTGTTGAAACATATTGATTTTTTTTTCCTGCTATTGCAGCTCGACACTTTGAACGCTCCACTATAAGAAGCAGATCTTTTAAAAAGATAAACAAGGCATTCAGTGTTCTTCGAAGGACAAAAAGTGGAAGTGCTGTTTCCAACCAGGCTGACCAGGAAAGGGAGGCTGTTGGAAACTCTGCTGCTGGAGAAGGTAATGCTTTGTTCTGCTTGTGTACTCACTTAAATGGGGAAGGGGACCCTATGCACTTTGGAGCTGGCTGTCCGCAGTTGACATGTATTTCATTT
The DNA here is from genome assembly GCF_054131305.1 of Coturnix japonica. Classification (NCBI taxonomy): domain Eukaryota; kingdom Metazoa; phylum Chordata; class Aves; order Galliformes; family Phasianidae; genus Coturnix; species Coturnix japonica. The sequence goes on from NC_140666.1 coordinate 67,750,015, forward strand.
TGTGGCTGCACATGATTAAAAGGAAACTGAGAACTCAACTTTTCCTTATTTTAAAAAAGCTTTTAGTGATTGCAGGGAAGAGGAAAATGGAGGTGTGTGGGACCTCACATAGGGTTGTGCTGGTAACTATCCGTGTGTGACAGTTGATCCAGTATCTAAAGCACAGGATGTGGGATTGAGCATCTGGGACTTGTTACTGGAGCTGCTGCTGATTTGCTCTTTTGGGTCATTTGGTCATTTAGTTCAAGAGATTTTGCCAGCATGCGCGTGTTTTCCCCCTAAAGCAAACATCACAGCGATCACACATTATGGAAATCTCCTAAGTTCCTGCCAGCAGTTGTGAACCACTAGAAATTACCAGTGGAATGACAGTAGGAAAGAGTAAAGCACTGAAGTTATCCCAGAATTTTTGTAGGGTCCTTGGTGATAGATTTGTGTTGCCTCAACCAGGCAAGTGATGAGGTAAGAATGCTCTGCTCAGCTGGGGGAAAAGGCAAGTTGCCCTGGCGTCTGTCAAGGATGAGGGGTCAGGCAGGCAGTAACACAACATTTGGCATTCTCAAATTAACAAGCAAATGTTACTAATTGCTTTGGATTGTAATTACGAAGCCAACATTAGCATCTGTGCATCAAGAGGAAGTGATGATAGAGTGGGAAACATCATCTTAAGCAAGGCCCTAATTGAGTTCGTTATTCCTTTGTCTGATGCCTCAGCACCTCAGCTCTCTTCCCAGATAAAAAATCCAGGGTAAAGGCTTTAAGAAGGCAACAGAGTCAACTTTGGTTTGCTCTATATGTCATGCTGTCATTGAAACCCGTTGAAAATAAGGACAAAATGATGCCAAACGCTGTGCTTAGGCAGGATTATTCTAAAGTCAGAGACCAGTGTTTGATATCTCTTCTGCTTTCCTTTCTTGTTGCTTCAGAGGAGTTCCACAGAGTTCTTGTGTTCCCAGTCACTGTGATCCTTGTCCAGATTTTTGTTGATGTAACCAAAACAAAGCCAGATAATTCAAAACTGTGAAACTTTTCCATAAAAACAATGTGATCCTGCTTCTTGACCTGGAAATGTAGTTAATAATTTTACCAACTATTTTTTAAAGATTCCCTGGTAAAACTTCGTAATTAAGTTGCCTGCTGCCATCTTTGATGAAACAGGTATTTTTCACATTTGCTAGCAACAGTTCATCCACTATAATCAAATCTTGCCCTTCTTCAGATACAGTAAAGTCCTGAATTTCTCAGGCTCACGCTTTACAAAAAACAATGTTCAGGCTCAGGAATGGAAAGTTTTCCACCTAGGCTTATACAGGACATTGCTAATAGTCTCACTGAAAGCTTGGTTTCATGTCCAGAGATCATGAGGGGATCTGGATGCCAGCAATACCTGGGCCAGTAACCCAGTGGTAACAGAAGTAGATGTGAAGGCGACGCTGGTCTTTGTATTTCCAGTAGAATGAAAAACACTGTCTTCTTTTTAAGGGATATATAATGGTCCCCTGGAGGGGCACTCTCAGTCATCCCATACCTGATTCTGCTCATGATGTCATTATTCAGCACCAAGTATGGCTGTAAAATTCCAGATATATTCTACTGCACTGGAAAAACCAGGTAGACATGTAATTGCTTAATAAGCAGTTACTCTCATGCATGAGCTCATAAAAGCTGAGTACTCAAATGATGGTATTAATTACATATGCAAATAATGCATTTTGATTAGGCTGTTTTGGAATTTGGTCTTCAAAAAAACACAAGCAAGTAACTCCCAGCAACACAAATATAACTTTAACAAGGATCTCTGTTTAGGCCTTTGCAGCAGGTGCTTTGTGCATCTCAAAGGCACTCTCTGTTTCTGCTTGTTGGAAGAAGAAATGAATATACTTCTTTCTGTAGCAGTTATCATCATCCTGCCAGCTGGGTGCTTGCTTTCTCCTCCAGTTCTGTATGTTTTATTCTATTCCTGGATTTTTAAAACCCTCTCATTCCAGGCAGTCTGCAGTCGGACTCCTGGTCAGAGCTGTTTACCAGTAAAGGACAGCTGCAGTCTGCTCTGCAGTTATTTAATACAAGTCTGCCTGACCCCCATTTTTAGACTTTCCTCATCTCGGTTCAGGTATCTCTGCTTATTGCGTTTTGCCTCTATTTTGTTCAAAAGAACTCTGAAAGCAAAAACTGTAATGTGTACCTGTGTATTGTCCTCAAAAGCAGCAGCAGCCTTGGATTTCTGCTGCCACATCGATTTTTTTGCCCGCTGCAGCATGTGGAAGCACCTCTAATATGAAGCTGATGTCTCCACTGGGGCCGTGCTCAACTGCAGTATCCCTGCAGGGATGCAAGGCAAAAGTCATTCCTGATGGGGAAGGGACAGCGTCCAAATAACCATGACTGAACTTAACCTAAAAGCTGAATGTAGTACGGGATTTGAAAAACTCCTTTGCTAGCCCAGGACACTTTAAAATATGATATCTATACTGTGTTTCTAATGTAATTACAGCAGGAGAATAGGTACAGTCTAGTGCTGTCTTACACCTGCAGCTGGTATGAGTCCTTTGCTGTGAAAATGACTTCATGATTTCCATTTGCTAATTTGATTTTTTATAGACACCTTTTGGATTTAAGTCATCCAGACTTGCTTTTTCTCTGCCTATGGTGATATTTTCAGTAGAAAAGTGTTCACTGTCCAAACAAAAGAGCATGTTAAAAGTGCGAGCAGCGAAAAGAAAATGTTTAGTTGGAGAAGGGCTTAAGATTTTCTCATTTTTAATAACCTGTTCATTTGTACATAGCCAGAGAATAATGGCATTCATGGTGTTAGTGCTGTGCATGGCTTCCCAGGTTAGGGAAGTTTAAAAGAGATTGTTTCATTCTAAGAAGTGAGGGACAGTGACAGGGACACCCTTCCGGCAGTGATGCATTTAAGATGTGATATCTTCTGACTTGATCTAGTAGTGTAAATGACCTTGACAATCTAGTTAAATGATAAAATATCTCCGAGCAAAGACTGCTCTGGTTTTGCCATGCTTATTTGTATCACTGTTCTCCTTGTCTGGCATCACATTTTAAATTCACTTCCAAGAAAGATTATATATATACACTCTTTACTCACGCTGATCTACAAATACAAGTTGTAAACCAGCTAACTCTTTAGGAGGAAAGAATTGGAGAATGCAATTGCAAAACCCTCTTTAGTGTAAAAGGGAGCCATACTGCTGGTTTTCAAAATCAATCATCAGTTCCATTTTGCAGTCAAGTCATTGTAAAATAAATTGAATTTATGATTGCTTGAGGACATCAAATGCCGTTCAAAGTCAGCCTAATTCTTCTTAGTCCCAGGGCTGGTGCAGTGCTACATCTGTTATTGCTTTGCAGCAGTCAAGACCAAGGCAGCCCTGGCAGCCCTGGCAGGCTCACAGAGCAGACTGCTGTTGTGTGGGTGTACCTCCCTCCTGCTGTTCAGTTGGAGCCCAGCTGTGTTTTCTATGTGTGTATGTCTACATATATATGCATATGCATGTGCAAGATAGATATTATAAATACTTTGGTGTTTTGGAAAGGCACGTGAAGAAAAAGGAGGTAAGTAAAATGCAGAATGCTCTGGGTGCCAGGTCTTCTTCAACTGTTCCGTGGCAGTAAGACTTGTTAAGTGAAGAGAACAAAGTGACTTTACTAGCCCCAGGACAAGACAGCATCAGCTCAACTTTCTCTCTAGGAAGGCTACATTAGCACTGTTCCTTTTTGCCCATATTTGATTCAATTGCAGTTCCAGTTTCCTCAAATGGCTGCTAGGAATATTACACAACTGGTTGAAGGCACTCTGCCCCCAGGATGGTGAGCTGGACAGTTTTCTAATGGCTGAGATTGGCTCTGTAGTGTTTTCTCCATTGCAGATAGGTAAACTGATAAACTTTTCCTGCTGTAAATAAGAGAGTCACAATTCTTGAGACAACTCTGTGACAATTTCATTTTAGTTCTTTCAGTAAGAGGAATATGCAGAAAAAATGAAAGACACTGCAGTTGGCATTGCTTTCTACCTGCCCCCTGTATCAGACCAGCATCCCTGGAGAATTAATGGAATGAATAACACTGCTGTTCTCAGAATGATGGCAAGCCATTGGTAGAATAAAATGCTAACTGGAAATTTATTGGAAAGGAAGAGTTGTGGAAGAAAGCCCCACACTGATTCAAGTGATGTTCACAGACACACATATTTTCCAAGAACAGTTCACACCTTTTCCATTTAAATTGTGATGACCAGGTGTCTGAACGCTTGCTATCCCTGCAGATAGATGGATTCATGGAGGTGGGCTGTAGGCACACAAAGCTCTGACTCCAGCCAGCACTTCCCATCAGCCAGACCTTCTGGTCTGGGCAAGGACTGGCAAAGTGAGGCAGAAATTCTGCTCACAGTGACCTTGTATTGTTCTGGAGCCAAGTGTCATAGCAGACACACTGAGCAGAGCTGTAGGGATGGAGGCAGCTGTTGTTCTGATGGCACTTCCAGAAGGAGCTCAGTACATGTAGAAATCAGCTGAAACCCAAGACCTGGAGGAACACTTAACATTAAGAACTTTAAACTGTGGGGCTAAAATATTAAGTGTACTTAAAAGTGCCTATTACAGTCTCACTGCTAATGTACTAATAATTGTGTGGTGTCCTGTGTTGTATCAGACAAGTGGAATTTAATGGGTAAAGCTGGCCTCTCATGTTATTTGTTACTCTGATGGAAATACAGATAAAATTTCACTCTAATATAAGGAAAATATTGCCTGTGGAAAAAGCACAGAGAATACTTCTGAATGCAGATGACATTTTGTTATTATTGACAGATTCAGAATGCTCCATACCAATCCCTGCAACAAAAACACAACACTCGGTGGAAAGACCTGCAAGAGTCACCAAAAACAAGACAGAAAATTTACTTCTTTCTAGATTCAGCAGCGCTTCATTATTTAAGGACTGGAAAAATAAAATGGTAAAGAAAGGTATGCAATACTCCAGGGTTTTCCTGCTCTGGAAAACCTGGTCAAAGGGAACTAAGAACTTTAATTAAGAGCTAGAAAGAAAGGGTTTGAAAATGGGGTCCAGCCCCACAGTAGGATGCATGCATGTGAGTGGTGCAAGCTCTAAACCCAGACAGATCCCTCACATTTGGTGAGACCTGCTGAGTTCCCATTTGCTGTGGATAACCAGGTGCTGGAGCAGGGCTCACCTCTTTTAGGACAGTGCATGCATTACAAAATGTCAGGTCAAAGACTTTGTTTCCAAGCGCAGCATTTTCTTAAAACAGGCAAGGTAGGTTTTAATGAGCTTCCACGCAATATATGCAGAGTGTTTGATGGAACACCTATCTCAAATTTCATTATCCAAAACATATGTATGTGTGTATTTTATACGTTCAGTTTTTCAAACATAGTTTTTAAAATAGTAAGTTGCCTTTTTCTCATGGTAATCTAAACTGTTGATTCTGCAAACATCCATCTGTGTGTCTGGGTGGAAAATAAGAGGCAAATCTTAAAAGAAGATATCAGAAATTAAGTGGCCATCCAGTTATTTTGATGTTTGACTCATCTGAGAAGAAAAAGGTACAATTTACTAATTATATTCAATAAAGAAAACAAATAAATCAAACCTGGGAGGTGAAGCAGTATATCCTATGAAAAGAAAAACCTGGTGACTTGCAAAGTGGCAAGAAAAAAGCTGTGGGAGGATTTGTTTTGTCAAAGACTGCAAGCTTGAGAAGGGAATCAGTTTTTAGAAATTCTTTCAAAGGGTCTACATAAAGTCATATTGAAAATAAGCCAAATGCCACGGCAGTATTTACTAAACCAGTTAAAGCATTGCTCAAGAAACATAGAATCATAGAATTACCCAGGTTGGAAAAGACCTCGAAGATCATCAAGTCCAACCACAGCCTAACCATAGTACCCTAACTCTAACAACCCTCTGCTAAATCATAGCTCTGAGCAAAAGAAGCGAAAGAACTTATGTAAGTTTTTATCTTACATATGTGATGGGTCCTGTGCACTGCCACATTGTTAGAGACTGATATAACAGGAGTGTATCAGCAGCTTGTTCAATCTGCTCTCTACAGTCAAGAAATACCTAATTCCTTTATAAAAAAAAGATTGAAGTATAGGAGAATGAGTGCCTTAAGCCAAAAAGTGCTATTTGTTACAACCTGAACTAACTCATCATGCAGAGGAAATTAGGAGCAGTTCTGCTAAAGGACTGTTTCGATAAGAGCAGAGAAGAGAAGAGCAGACAGGGATTACAATCACAGAATTGTAGGGGTTGGAAGGGACCTCCAGAGATCATCAAGTCCAACCCCCCTGCCAGAGCAGGTTCCCTACACCAGGTAAGCTTGCAAAATATATAGAAATATTTACTTCTTCCATTTTCAAACAGAGAAGAATACTTGAGGGGCTAGATTATTATTTGTAGTTTACTTATGTAAACACTTAGAGCTACCCTGAGAGTACAAAACATGCATGGGGACAAAGCCTTCACTGATTTTTGAGGAGTACTTGTGTCATCTGGCCTTAAGCACCTCACTGAGCGATCACTTAATTGGGTTTGTCTTATATAGCAGTGAAGGGAGTTCAGCAGCTCCTTTGGGTGCTCATACAATGCATAGAAAATTAGGCGTTTGGGATAGAGGCCTGCCTTTCGATGGTATGAGTCCACCTTCAGACGAGGAGGAATCAAACGAACTCCAAACTGGGCAGATGATAATGTTCAGAAAGTATAGGAGTATGGGGGAACAATGCACCTTCCTGTTCTGAGACTTTAAAGTTGTGTGCAACTCTGAAGCAAATCAGTACAGCTGCAGAAATCACTACAAGAGTGTAATTGATTCTTGGATATTAGGTTGAGTACGGCTGTGTAATTATCTAGATAGATTTTCACTGCCTGTCAACTCTGTATAAAACCACAAAGTCAAAGTCTGTGCAACCAGTAGGTGCTTTTTACAGACGTGGAGGAAGACAGCTTCCCATTCTGAAGAGCATATGATCAAGAAGTGGTAAGGGATTCATCGTGGTATTTACTAATGGTTTTATTTTCCTGCTTTTTCCTTCCCCTGAATCTCTCCTAGGAACTTTCGGTGCCTTTCTGGTTTGTTGTCTGATAATTCTCTAGTAGGAAATACTTATTCTATGACTGATACTGCTCTATTAATTTTCATTTAACTGTTTTCTGCTATTCAGTTGCAATTGCTGTAATTTCATTTCTGAAATAGACTATTGAAAAAACATTAGCATTACAGGTTTTCACATAGATATGAACTCTTATACTATAAATTCAAAAGCTTTCTGTCACGTATGGGGGGCACAAGACACTTAAGGACTGATGTGCCTATAGTAGACAGCTCAGTAGTGCTTTTACTTGAACTTTACTCAATGTTGAGTTTCTAATTGCCCAAGACAAGACAAATATGAAAAGTGGGGCTTGGAATAGGACACAGTTCTCCAGTACATTCTAAATGAAAAACAGGATCCCTGCATACAGTTGGTCCTTCATCCTCACACTCAGACTGCCAGTGCCAGCAAAGATCTTCCCTTGCAGCTAAGCAGTCAGCATCATTCCTTTCTACCACACAGGTTCATAAAATGTGAGAAATCTTGGGAAAATGGATTCATGCAGGGGAGCTGACTGAAATGTCACCTCCTGCATCAATGGCAGCAGATGTGTGCTCATTTGAACTCACATTTCTAAAGAAGGTTTAGGATAAATCTGTGTTAGATCCAATAGGGTTGCCTGGTAAGCAGCAGTACTTTTGCTTGTGTACCTCACTGAAGATCTATCAGATCACCTGAATGGAAATTCCCCTTTCTGAACGTACACTGATTTTCATACAGACCCTTTGCAGTAATAGCCAGATATTCCTTCCTAGTCTTCAGGGGTGATGTAAAGAGGATGATCTGGTAGGGAAACTGCTGTTTGCTTTGGATTGACAAAGAAATTTTGCCTTTCTGAAAGCTCAAGATAAAAAAAAAGAAATGCTTCCATGGCTGTTACAAGCCAAGTCTTGGATGCAAACAGTGAGGAAAGTCAGCAGCACAGACCACCAAGTTTTGTTGGCTTGTCTATGCCCATATTCTCTGGTTCAGAGGGGTCTCTGGTCACTAAAAACTTATTTTGTTCCCTTAAATTATTAGCACACATAACTGTGTTTTTTTTCTTAAGCTCATTTCATCTGGATTCTATCAAGTGTTTGAGGCTGTGTTTTGAGGGGGAAAAAAGTAGAAAGGAAGCTTGAATATATTCATTAAAAACGATCCCTTCAAGTTCACTAAAGCAAACACACATTTCCTTTGCTCCACACATAGTATATATCACATCAATGCATAAAACCCAGTTTGGGTAACTAACAGGTACATGAAGTGGTATGGCGCATGATTTAATGAAGCAAAGCCAAGATGTCATATAAACACATTACGATGTACCTTTCCAGGTTTTCCCAGACTGTATCACCTGATTCCAGACGGTGAAATCACCTGCATTAAGATCAACCGAACTGATCCCCATGAGAACCTGGCCATTAGGATTGTGGGAGGCAGCGAGACTCCTTTGGTTCACATTATTATACAGCATATTTATAGAGACGGAGTAATTGCCAGAGATGGAAGATTGCTGCCTGGAGACATGATACTAAAGGTACAGTACAGTGGGAGTACGAGATAAAATTATATCCTAACAAAGAGTAAGTATAAATTGATTGTGAGATTTGCAATGCTGCCTCTGTGTGTGGATGGAATAATAGGTGCAAGAAGAAGTCTGGTTCCTCTGCATGCTGTGATGATTTCATTCATCTCAGTTGTTTTCATAACTCATATTTGTTTGCATTTCCCACTCAGTGATCAGGCTTCTCTGCTTTCTAGCCAAGCATGGTAGATCCAAAATGCATTGCAGGATGAAGTTGGCATGTCTGACCCACCAGAATAAATGTTTCCTTCTGAAAGTAGGGGCAGGGCTTTTTTGACCTGCTTTTGTTTGTTTGTTGTTGCGTTGGTTTTTTTTTCTACTCAGCTGTGAATTTGAATCTCTTAGTGCCGTTTCCATTGTCTCAAATCCTACTTACACCAGAGGAGGTGACAGGGGCCTGGTCAGCTTATGTCCTGTGTGCATCAGCACTGTACAGCATGAAGCACTGTCTGCTCTGATCTGTGAGAGCTGCCCCATCAGCAGCCATGGGTGAAATCTCTAGGAACAAACAAATGAACAGCATTCAGGTGTTAGCTGTTGGCTGCTACTTCTGCTTCTAGAGAAATGTGTAACAGATGAGCAAGAATTAGAACAGATGGTTAAAAATCATGTATCTTGTGAGCAGTGGCTCCAGCAACGAACAAGAACAGCTCTCTCAGCTGCCCCATTGACTTGGAGCTCTGAAAGGGTGCTAAGTTACATGAATGTTTCAGTAGTTGGAAGAAAGGCAAATCTCTGGTAAATCCTACCTGGAAAACAAAACACAAAAAGCCCAATATTCCATTGTTGTTTCTAAACGTGAATCCCTGCTAAACACCCAGCACTTCTGACCTTCTGCTGGAGGCTCTTTTCTCCATTTTAATTAGAGGTTCATTAGTGGGGCACTTCTTTTTTTATTTCTGTTACTATAACAGCTGAGAGATAATGAAGAGAAACAACTGGAAAGTGGTGGGAGTGGAAGGAAGGGTTGGCAAGGTGATCTGAAATCAGAAGCTAGTGGAATAAAACCAAGATATATGAAAGGATATTGGAGCTTGGGGGAGAGCAATAATAAAGTTGAGAAATAACAGTTCTGTCTGGAGACTATCCGAGCTGAGAGAAGGGGGGGGAAAGGCAGAATGTGTCTGTACAGAGCATCCTTTCCTTGGAGGAAGGACTTTTGCGCACAGATTTGGCCTGCTGCACCATGCTGTTAGGAGCAGTGCATGCCACCTCATGTGAAGACATCTGTGTAAACAGAGCAGCCGCCTCCACGTCAATGCAAACTGAATTGCCTTTCTGCCACTGATTACAGCTCTCTCTTCCAGGTGAACGGCATGGACATCAAAAACGTGCCTCACCACTACGCCCTGTCCATCCTGAAGCAGCCCTGCCACGTGCTGCGGCTCACGGTGCTCAGGGAGCAGCGGTACCGGTGCCGAAGCAGCGGGCTCAGCCTCGACACTCACTGCAGCAGGGACGACAGCTTCCATGTCATTCTGAATAAAAGCAGCCCCGATGAGCAGCTAGGGATAAAGCTGGTCCGCAGGGCCGACGAACCCGGCGTGTTCATCTTCAACCTGCTGGATGGAGGAGTGGCCGCCCGTGATGGCCAGCTGCAAGAGAACGACCGGGTTCTGGCCATTAATGGGCATGACCATCGGTACGGCAGCCCGGAGAGTGCAGCCCAGCTGATCCAGGTCTGTCACCATGGCTTTGGGCACTGTTTCTGCGCTTGGCAAAAGCCAAGTGATGCAATTTCACCATCCGTAGTAATGGTGCTGGGCACAAGATTAATATATGTGCACTAAGGGGAGGGAATATGTGGCAAGTTTCCTTTCCCATCAAGGGTGGGAACTGGTACCTCTGAAATCTCCCTGGCGTCACTGTGGGCACAAGGGTGAATATGTGCATGTACCTCCTCATGATGCCTCCTGCAGTCAGCTCACTTCAGGGCTTTGTTACAAAAAACAGGTGAACGTAAATCTCCATATCCTTTACTCAGAGGGTGGTGAGGCAGACAGGCTGCTCAGAAACACTGTGGATGCTCCATCTCTAGAGGCCTTCAAGGCCAGGTTGGATGGGGCCCTGTACAGTCTGATCTGGTGGGTGGCAGCCCTACCGATGACAAGGGATTGGAATTGGGTGGGCTTTAAGGTCCCTACCAATTCAAACCATTCTATGATTACATGAATCTATGATATACTCTGTATCTGTCAAAGTGTAAACCAGCCTGTACCTCAATGTCACAGAGTCCAGAAGGGTCCTGACTCCCTCCAGGAAAGATGGGAACAAACTAGAGAAGTCTAAGGCAGCCACTGACATGTTTTGGGATGAGCATCCCAGCATAGGAGATTTCCTGCAGGCATGTCTTACAACTGAAGGGACTCCATATTCCTTGTGGATATTTCTTGCCTAAATCCAGCATTAATTCAGATATTTTGGGAATGAAAAATAAGGATCTTGTTCTGCATTTCTTATAAAGCTCAATTTAGACTTATGGTGAACCAAAGGTGTGTCTCTCTGGTGTACTTAACAGCCTTGCCACAGAAGTGTCACTGTCTTTCTCAGCTACGGAATCAGTGAACTTCTGCCTAATTTCCCCTCCAGAACCATTTTCACTGAATTTATTTCTTTACAGACTACCTTTTAGAAAACCTCAACATAAAAAGCAAAGCCAAGGATCTTTTGTTGCTTTTCTTTCTTATTTATAGTAGTCATTGTACTTGCACTTTACATTTCATTTAAAGGGATGCACAATGTTCTCATATTGAAGAATTTCACATACCTGAATATGAAGATCTTGAATCAGGCTGGATGCTCCACATTTCAGGGGGGTATAATCAGAGTAACGCAAGTCTGGCTGAAAGAATCTTTAACTGCAATGCATTTTGCGGCAAGTATTCCCCCTTTAGCATAGATTCACAGATGGCTGTGGCGGACGTTCATTGAAAAGCTTATGGCATAGGTAAAGATAAAGCCATTAGCTTGTCTTCATGCTGAGAGCAGGGCCTCCCACTCATCCAAACAGGCATGTCCTGCCTGGGAAGCAAAACCGCATCCTTTTGCATAACGCCAGTTGTTGAAATTCTGGTCCAGCATCTTTCTGGATTACGTTATGTAGATCACTAACTGGGAGCAGAAGGCAGCAGTTGGGGGATGTTAAATCCTCCAAGGGGAACAAAGTCGGGAATGAAAACCTTTCTAAAAATTGGTATTCTTGGAACAGTTCTTTATGGCTACAAAACAAGGCAACAGTGCCTCATAAGCAAAAAACACATGTAGTCTTGAGATGAAATGGAAAAAATGACTCAATGAGACCATTCACACACAAGTGTTTGAAAACACTACCAAAGTTCTTATTGGGTTCCAAAGAGTGGATGTTATTTATAATAATGCTTGAAATGCATACCAGTCTCTGGGAATTTAAACAACATGCCCATCAAAGGGGAGACTCAGGTTTCCAAACAGCCAGGATTGCGCTGATGTGAGCTCTATGAATCACATTTGTCTAACACAAAATTCCTGGATCCTTTGTCTTTTTTTTGCCATGTTTATTCATCAATTATCATTTGCCTTTCCTGTTTCCATGCTATGCCAGAGAAAAACCATTATACTGAGGCCACAAATGTTTTACATTTGCTTCTTTCACGGCATGTTTTACCTCATCCTCCCATTTCTCGACAGAACCCTGTCAGTTGAGATCTCAGAGTGTGTCACTCTGCACATTAAGGTCTTCAAATTAACAGTGCTACATGCTTCTAAGATGTGATTGGCTCCTTTGAAATCAGAATGAACGTTCACTGATATGATAAAAGATGGTAGTGGTTTATTATGCCAAGTACAGCTGGGAGAACTTCTGGGTTCTGCAGAGTCTGATTAGTTTTGACTGCTAAATAATGAATAATTGGGAAAAATCTGATTCTTCAGGCCTGTAGTGATTATACATCAGCATATGCAAAGCGGTTGTTAATCAGGAGATTAGGTGTCAGCCTGTTTAGAAGGTCAGTCACGAGAACTGAAATGAAGATAACATGTACCTGCTAATTAAGAATGTACGCACATCGTAACTCTTGGGATCTTGCTGCTCTCTGTTTACCACATCATCTTTAGTCACAGTCTTGTGTCAGATGTGGCACTTTTTGATCTAAATAACGTGATGTCCCACATCTGTTTCATGTGGGTGCGACATGAAAATGACCAAGGTGCCAGAAGAGTGGGCAGTTGTGTGAGGACATCAGCCCTATCTGCTCGGTTGGGCCAGGCTGCATGGCTGCCTTGTTTCCAAGTGACTGCTTGGAAGTTGTCACTGCGTCCCTGCCTCCCTGCCAGCTTGGATGCAGCCATCTTTGTGCAGAGGTGTTTCTTTGCAGCCCCTTTTGGCTGCTGTTGTGTTTGAACACTGCACCTCCAGCAGCACTGGGTGTCACACAGCACAGGTAACTGGAGGTGTTTCAGGCTGCTTTCCCTATCCCAGGGAAATACCTGCCAAAAGCAGAAGCAGAATCAACCCAACACAGAAGTGACCCTTAGAGGATTATAGGCCAAAGCTTTGCAGAGCATTCCCCAGTCTGTCTTTGATTTGCTTTGACCATAACGCAGATTTTAATTCTAGTAGATTATTTCCATTGTTACTTGTATTCAGACTCAAAGCAAACCTTATTACTTTAATTCTTGCTTTAGTGTGAAGAGCAGAGAAGGAACTGGGTAAACCAAGCAGTAAAGGGGAAGGAGGGAGGGAGAGATCAAGATGAAACAGCAATTAATATTCTGATCAGTAGAAACGGTTCTGGGTTTGTGTATGGAAGTATGTAAATACAAAAGCTAATCATCTTGTTTGGATAACTCTTCAGAACACTCTGGTCTGGACTTCTGAGAAATTACTCATCTTGACTGACCTGGAGACAAACGTGACATTGCAATACTCTTGTTGAACTTCTGTCAGTTGGTCCTCAGAGAATTAGTCACGTTTACAACCTTCCTCTAAATAACCAACTTTGAGACGAACCATGTGGCAGCAGATGAGCTTTAAACAGAAGCTGCATAAACTGAAGTTGTTTGTTTTAAAGAAAACAGTATTTTTGTGGGGTCATATGCCCATAGGAGATTTGGTAGCATGATGTTCAGCTACAATTGGAGCATCCTACAAACTAGAGGTCTTGGGGTGCTTTCCTTTCTCCCAAGAGACAGAAGCCTACTTCTGGGTGCTCCACCCCAAGAGCAGGAGGTAGCAAGCACTGGAAATGTGGCACCCCGGGAGCTCCAGAGATGCTTGATGGGGTTTCCAAATTAGATCCTTCATAATGACCCACACACAAGCAGATAGGACTCCCTCTAGAACCAGCTTCTAAGACCTGCTCCTACAGGTCTTTAATCTAGAGAGAGGACAGATTTCTTTTGTATTCTGGGTATATTCCTATAGCTTTCAGGCTATTCCTATGCTTCCCTTCAGCTGGGTCAATGATAGAAAAGAATCACCTGTACACAGAATCAGTAAAGCCAATACCAGGTAAACATGGAGCACCTGAAAACAATGAGACTCTGCAGGGAACATGACTGTTGTGCAGAAGCGTTCTGAGCTTATTTTGGGTTAATTGCTTTTATACCTCCTGTTCCTAGAGTGAGAGTTTGAGCTGGTTTCCCAACCCAAGTGCTGTTACTCTATGTACTTGCTTGTGCCTTTTTATTCTCTGTGTACCGGCACACTAGGATTTTATCTCTCCAAGTGGTGACTCATCCCTTTTTTCAAGCTACCTTACGTCTGCTGTGTTTGTTATACACAGGTGGGCTCTGTAATGCTGTTATTCTCCACCCTCACCAGCCTGAGCTGCAGTATACTCCTTGTTACAGCACTAATTGTGGTGTGTCTCTCTTGCAGCAGGCACATTGCTGGTCTGCTCTGCTGCGTGCAGGAGAACGCAAGAAGTGAACAGCGATTGCATTACCATAGGTCAGGTCATTACTTGCGGCCAGATTTAGGGCAGACAGAAAGATTTTTTTGAGCATTAACACTAAATTTTCAAGTTTTAGGTAGTTGGCAGTAAGCTTGTATGACCTGAACTGGTACTACTTCTTCGTGTTAATGCAACTGCTGTGGAGGGAAATCCAAACTGAGCTTAAACGGGATCTATGTTTGGTGACTCCTCCCTGCTCAGCTTCTTCTGAGTCATTGCAGCAGAGTGATGGGATTCACCCTGTGCTTTCTCTTAGGCCAGTGAGCGGCATGTCCACTTTGTGGTATCACGGCAGACCAGGCAGCAGCCCCCTGACATCTTGCAGGAGACAGGATGGAGTTACAACAGCAGCAGCCCCCAGCCCTGTCCTGCTGAGAGGATCAATGCCAGTAAGGTGAGCCCATATCTGCTCTGCTGTCCTTGGGAAAAGGGACCTCAGGGTGGCTGACATCTGGGGGTCTTGTGGTAGCCTTTCTGGATCCTGTCACCAGTAGTGTCATGTCTAACTCTGCAATTGAAATGTAAAACTGTGCTCCTTATCATTTGTGCTCTAGGAAGTGTGTTTTTGCTCACTTGGTTTGGGGTGAGAAGGGGAAGAGAAGGTGAAGGGGGTTGGTGAGGCAGCAGTGTGATGGGCATGGAGCTGGTTTTGTTGTTAGTTTCATTTTCTGTGAAGTCTCAATCCCAGCTCTTGGTAAGGATCAACAGGAGTTAATCATGGAGCAGTCAATTCCTGGTAGCCACTAGCCAGAGGTAGTAGTGCCCAACTAATCATGTGTCTGCAAAACATTACTAATGAAGTAATGCTTTCCTTAAGGAGATATGAGTAAGACAGCAATTATCTCATGTTGCTGGTATATGATTTTTAGTGATGCTCAGAGCACCTGCTAGCTCTACCATGGAGATCTGATTAATTGGTACCATGTGAGACTGTGCTGTTTGTTTTTCATACACTGCCCTTAGATCCCCATTTTCTCTTCCTATACCGAGGTATTAGACAAAAACTGGTACATTTGACATTATGTATTAGACAAAAACTGGTAAATTCAACATTATGTGGGGGATCTATGAACTCAGCAGGCCAGCGCTGACCTTGCATCTGTCCTTCTAAGGCTAAAAATATCATCTTTTGTTGAACAGACCATAGCTTGTGAGTGGATTTCCAGTTGGCCCCAAGAGATGCGTGCTCCACTGGGGCATGAGTGGGCTGCTGTGGGCTTCTGCCTGGTGCTGCTGCTGGGGCGCTGTCCAGGGAATATCAGAGCCAGGAAACAAAACCTTGAGCTACTACCACCTCCCTTCATCTCTGTGCTGGCAGTGGAGAGCTTGTCTCAGAGAAGATGCTCTGGCAATAGATCTGTAGATCAGTACAGCCAGTGAACACAATTATCTTCAGACACTGCAGGCTTTTGGAATTATAAAATCACTACTGGAGTGTTATTTGCCCTTTTATAGAGCATGAGCATGTCAGTTTGAATTTCTCCTGCTCTTTTGCTGAAGGTTCAACTGAGCATCATTTTGCAATTCAAGATCTTTAAACTATAAGCTTTGGCAGGCTTAAAATGTTATTTTTTTTTAAAGAGACGTTAGTGCAGGCCTAATGCTTGCAGGCCTGGGGTCTGCAGAGTGTCCAAGTGCAGTGTGTGCTCCTGCTGACACACAAGGCAGTGCAGTGCATATTGGCTGCAGTTTACTGTCAAGGGAGTTTGCTACGTGTGTGTGGTTTGGTGGATCTGCTACCTGCTGCCATCAGTGGGATTGCTTTGATAGATAGAAGGATTGCTAACTGACCTGAATTTTGATGAATTTTAGCTGTTTATTTTTTTGCCCTGGGCTTAACTTAGCAGGCGGTATTAGCAGGCCAGGAACACCTTCTTTGAGGGAAGCAGCTCTCATGTACATAAACATGGGCTGCAAGCACTTGTAAGCCTTGCATTTGGTGCCAAGAGTGAACTCCAGCTTCCAGCAGCCACCTTGTTTATACAAGGGCTGAGAAATCACTGTGGGCCGAGCTGTTGTCCTCCCATCAGCTTGCATCCATCTGGAAAGAGTGAGAAGGCAGCTCACTCACAATTTGTGTTGATACTGATGGCAATTGGCCACCAGAAAGGGGAGGATGGCATGTAGTGCCATGTCCTTTTGCAGTGGTAGCAGTGGGCTGTGTGTAGTGTGCTGGGAGACTTGGGGCCTTGTAAGCTGTTTTCTGGTCTGCAGGGTGTGTGTGTGTGTGGGGGGGGTGCCCAACCCAAACAGTTGTGGCTTCTGCCTGGATTCAGAAAACAGAAGATGTCAGGAACACTTTCTTGTGCAGCAGAGGCTGTTGAGCAGGGCTGTAATGCAGAAATAGGCCAGATTTGATTTCTTTGAAGTCAGTGGGAGCTTTGCCATTAATTAAATAACACTTGTTTTTAATTGGAACTGAACTCTGGCTCCTCTCTCACTAAACGCCCAGCATTTAAGTCTCCCCATTGCTTGAGCAGGAGACATTCTGTGGAGTTACAGTCAGGTTAGCCTTCAGGTGAAGTGCATCTTCCATCCTCAGCTATGTACTTTGCCTTCAAGGCATGCATCATGGCTTTGATGTTGTGATAATCTGCTGTAAATATTTATTGTACAGTAAACATACCCCCAAATATTTTTTAGAAAGGAGAAAATGAACTGTTATATTTTTCTTCTGACCTCTGAGGTCGCTTCAAAATGACAGAGGAGGACAATTGTTTGGAAGAGAATGCATTGAAATGCAGTCACTGATAAACACCTCCTTTCAACTGGTTTACTCATTATCAGTGGTCCTTCCAGGAAAGCTCTGTGTGTGTTTACTAAAAAAGGCTTTGCTTCACTTTCATCACTGCCTTGGTCTCAACTGAGCCACCCTAATTCCTCTCTATCTGCAGCCATGTAAAAGGACATGTGGATAGAGCAGCTTCAAAGGAAAACTGATCCTATGTGCTTGAGTATACAACTACCACTGCTTTTATGATTCTGCACTGAAATGTAACAGGACAATTTGTTTGCCAGCACTGCTTAGAAAGCACTGACTCTTCAAAAATAGAGCCCTATCTGCCTTATCAGCCATAAACCCAATGACTGACACGGTGCCTGTGTGCTGCACGCAGAGGTGGTGTGTCCAAATAGCTGCCTCAGATTGCTGTTACTTGCAGCATCGAACAGATCTTTTTCACCAAAGTCTTTGCCTTTTTGTTCCCAAAGGTCTGCAGCTTCCCCAGTGATGAAGCACTGTGTATAAACAAGCGCTCCACGTAGCTGTCTTTACACCACAGAATTCCCACCCATGCTGTCCCCTTTTTCCTCCCTATTCCCATATAACCCTGTTGCTGCTGTCTCTCTTCCTCCATTGCAGTGGTGGCAGGAGCAGCCGTAGGCCTGCCTGCTTCTCTTTCTGCTCTGCTGGCCCAAGAATGGAGGTGGGATGTCCTTGTGGGATCTGAAATTGATTGGAGGAGATTAATGTGGCTTTAAAACGAGATTTATAGATTATTTTTGCATATTATGTATGTGAGGTCACGCTTGTGAATGAGAAGGGGGCGGGGGTTACATGTGAAATACATTTAGCAGCTATTCTAGCTCCAAGAGGGCTCCTGCAAGAGGGGCAGGGCTTTTCATAGCCTGATTGTTACAGAAGTGAGGAGCATTGGTGGTCCTAGCTGATTTTAGCAGCAAGAACTTTTCTTTCTTTTATTTTCTTTTTAGTTGTACTCCATATTTACATGTCAAAGACCTACCCCTCATGGCTTCATGGCTTCTCAGTTCAGTGGGGGCTGTGTCTGACTTTAAGGTGTGGGTTGTTTTGGCTGTACCTCTTTTTGCCTATTCCCCAGTGTGGCAGGCAGCTGTTGAGTGCTTTGGTATTCCCTAAGTGCTTCCTAGTGAATACTTGCTTCAGTAGAAAATGCTTAAGCTGTCAGGGGGTCTCCATGCCCACCGTGTTTGCTGTTTTTCCCCATCACAGAGCACTCTTCATACTGTCACTTGTCATGAGAAGGTGGTGGCTGTCCGGAAAGATCACACGGAATCACTGGGAATGACGGTGGCAGGTGGAGCAACGAACCGAGAATGGGATTTGCCTATCTACGTGATAAGCGTTGAACCGGGAGGAGTTATCAGCAGAGACAGCAGGATAAAAACGGGTAAAAAGATGGGGATCTTGGCAGCCTGCTTTAATTCAAAGAGTTCCTTTGAAAAGCAGGAATAGGGCAAAAGCATCACGCCCTGACACTGTCTGCTCTCACAGAGGCTTCTGTTGGGAGGTGGCAGATGAGAGGGTCTCAAGTCAGCCCTCAAAAATGGAATAATTCACAGCAGCAGCCACCTCTGTGAAGGGGAAATGTAGGTGTATTGTGGTACGCAACAATCATTTTTCACACAAAAAAATGAGCCTGCACCACTATTTCCTAATTGCCGAAATCTTCATTATGCAACATTCATGAGTTCTGGTTGTTTTTTTCTTTAACGTACATTTTTGAGCTTGTTTGTCATGTAATTTATGAGCTCTAAGAGAGATAGCTGAGCAGAATTCCCATCATACGTGAAGCAACATTAATGCCTTGTGGCTCAATACCTTGCCTAAAATCACTGACTTTGTACCTCCATTTGGCTCTTGGTGCAACCGGAGGCGTTAGTGGATCCTCCCTCTCCATGAGCACAAGCCATCAGAACAAGGTGAGGAGTATTTTTACAGTCTTTTCTGCAGGAACTGGTAGGGAGCAGAGGAATGGTGACAGATCCCACTGTTCTGGGGATGCTGTGTCTTCTCAGCTTCACCTGGGTCACACTGTCCCAAAGCTGCAGAGAACCTCTGACTGCACAGAAGAGATTACCCCGCTCCCCACAGTACCAGGGCACTCAGAACAGTTAGATAATGGGTCTTTTTGAGCCCCGGAGCCCACCCCAGCCTATGTGGGGATCTATGTGGGGAACTGTAGCTTCTCCTCATAATGTGTGTGACAACAACGGGAGCAAACAGGCAGCTTTTCTCCTCCCCTCCTGCTGGGAAATAACTGCCTCCCAGTGGGGTGCATTTTCAAAAATAAGAAAAAACAAATGAAACGAGATAGATTCATGGTGAAGCAGACAACCCAGCATGGAAAATTCAGCCTGCTTAATTCGATAAAATTAGAAACAAATGAATATGTGATGTTACAACAGTACCATAAGCTTCCAAGGTTTTGAGCAGCCTTCAGTGACAGCAACACCACAAAACCATGACAGGCTGCCAGCATGGGGGATGCAGATGGGGTGCAGCAGGAGCACCCCAGATTTGGAAAGAGGTGTCCCTCTGCAAGGACAACCACAGCGCTTATGGGAAGTGGGTTAGGTGGTGCCACCAACAGCTCCATTAGACAGCAAGCTCTTGGCTCTGGATTTTGCTTGTTATCGATGGGGATGTATCTTAGCAACATCTGCAGTGTCTTTTCAACCATCCCTTTTTATCACAGGTGACATCCTCTTGAATGTGAACGGGATCGACCTGACTGGTGTTAGCCGGAATGAGGCTGTGGCCTTGCTGAAAAACACCAGCTCTTCAGTGGTGCTCAAGGCCCTGGAGATGAGGACGTGTGATGGCCGGGAGCGCAGCGAGGCCACCGAGCACAGCGAGTGGTTGCCGTCCTGGGTGACGTGGCTGGGGCTGCCCCGGTGAGTCCAGCAGCGGCCACCTCCCGCTGAAGGGGAGTGGGAGGAAAGATTTGTGTTCTCTGGCAGTTCTCTCTTTTGGCTTGATTCATTGCACTGACATGTTAATTAAATCCAGGCTCTGTCACAGACTTTCCTCTAAATACCTCCCTTTTGTCAGTGGGTATGTGTACATGGAAAAATAGACACGCAGACCCCTTCGCAAGGGAGGGAAGTATCCTGAGTTGTTCCAGTCCTGAAAATGTATCTGGCACTTAGGGAATGAGAGGAAGGACTTGTATGGAGGCCTTGGATCGACCACCCTGCAGAAGGCAGAGCTGCCCCTCCTGCTGTTCCCAAGCTGCACAGCCTTCATTCTCCCTTGCCAAAGGCAGCTGGATTGTTTGGCTTTGCCCAGATGTTGCACAGTGCATACAGTTGGCCAGCATCTCTCGATCACCTCTCTTCACCCCACCCCCGACTGGAAGAAGCACATTTGTCACACACAGGAAGCAGCTGTGTTGTCCTTTCAGTGAGGATAATGAAAGCCACGTCACATGCCGTGAAGTTCTCTCCCAGTTGGTGCACACAGCGTATACCTGCAGCTTCAGAGACGTTTTGTCAAGTACAGACTGAAAGCGTGCTGCGAGTCTGTGGGTGCACAAAGCCAGCATCACACTGCTGGTGACCCTCCTTCCCCTGCCTCAAAGAATGAAGAATTCAGCCTACTAGCAACTTCCACCCATATGCAGGTCAGAAAGTCTCTTTCTCTTGTGAGAAGAGACAGTCTGTGGGCAGGTGAGCCTTGCCCAAATTCAGGACATGACCCCACCTTCGCACCTGCCTGGAGATTTGATGCTGTTCTTCCTCCTGCACTGTGTCATGTTGAGCTCCTTCACCTTGCAGCAAGCTCTGCTGTGATGGCCATGTGATGCCTTGTGTGGATGTGCTCTGTGACCCCATCTGAAGCAACACTTTGTTTAGAACAGGATGGTTGTGTGCCTGTCACCCATGGATGGCAGGTTCCTCCTACAGTGGAGAGGACTGAACTCTTACTCCTGTGAAGGAAAAACAGTAACAAGAAAAAGCAGAAAACCAGCTGGCTCCCTCAGGAATGGTGAACTCCTTTCTCCCAGTTGTACTGCAGGCAGGTGGATATAGTGAGGTTCTCACTCCTGCTCCACTCTCTGAGTGCGACCACTGCATTCTACAGGTGATAACATACAGCACTGGAACATGAGTAATGTTCCCTGTAATGAAGAGGCAAGCAGAGCAACTCTTGTGGTGCTGAGTCTTGCCTTCAAGTCCATAGCTAAATGGGCACAGATGATGCACCCTGCCTGCTTCTGGTGTCAGCACACCTTTGCTCTGTTGCATAGACAGCCTGAACTGCCTGCTCACAGCTGCCCAAAGTTCCCACGTCCTCATTGAGGTGACTGAGGTGAAGGACAGAGCTCCACAGTGCTGCAGACTCGCACCTGGTATTCCCACTCATCAGTACTGCTTTGAAGTGTGTGAGGGAAAAGGAGGGTTTTTTTCCTCCATGTAAAAGCAGTATCTAAGCTCCCTCTCTCCCCCCTTCCAAAGGCTGCGTGTGTGAAGCCATTCCCATCCATTCAGTCTGAAGGAAAATTAGCCCCAGTGTCAGCAAGCTTGCAAACAGGAAGCTCATTGTGCTCGCATCCCAGCTGCAATGGCAAGCACAGTGTGGCCTTTCTCTGCCAACCTGGGGCAGGGCATTAGTATGCTGGGCCAGCACGCTGGTCCCACCACCAGGCTAAGATAGGGGCCAGGATTGTGCAGAAACAATGGTAACAAAGGTGTACTTCATCCTCAGAAGGAGTTGGTTGGTGCATGTGGGGCACGAGGATCAGATCTGGATTTGCTCATTAGGTCACTAGGTACAGTCGGAGTCTTCGCTTCCCCCACAGTGCATGCTCGTATGAATGTATTATATGATCTTGTTTCCCTCCAGTCTGAGTATTCAGCCTTTCCCTACCTGCCCTTCAGTGTGCCTTTGGCAAGGATCACAGCCCAGCTGATCTCAAGGTATTTCCAGAAGCCCCATGGATTTCCAAGCTGCTATAGAAAACAATTCTCTGTCCACACACTTCAGATGTGCCCATGTGGGTAAAGGTGCCTTGTGTGCAACCATGGAGCAAGGAGCGTGAAGTAAAACCATACCATTTACCAGAGGGACTGATCCAAGGTGTCTGCATCTGAGAACAACTGGAACAGCTAGTGGAAAGGTAGCAGTGTTAAAATCATCACTGTATGAGGTCATGTGAGGTACTCGGGAAGATGGACACCACGTACCTACATAAGAAAAACTTCTGGATTGAGTCGGTAGCAGCAGAATCAGACAGACGCAGGTTATCTGTCCTCACTGAAGCTCACGGCCTTAGAAAAGCTGTCCTGCACAATTCAACGTTTGCGGAAACTCTCTTGAATTTTGGCAGTCTTAACATTGGCCTCAGTCACTTTTCTGTGATTTGCTAGTAGGTAAACAATTTCTCTGTTCTTTTTGTAGCACTGTCCAGGATGGGGTGGTTATAAAATAGACACACATGTGAATCTGACATCTGTCAAAACTTGGACTGCACGGGCGCAGGGGCTGCAGGCTGTAGGAAACAGTGATGCAGAAACTAAGCATTCCAGCCTGGAGACTTATTTCAGGGTAGCTAATTTAATTTGTTGTTGTTGAGGAAGACAGGTCACGTTTATTGTTGGAGGGAAATGTTGTTAAGAATGCACAGAGCAAATAATGTGCAGCAGCTGGTGAAAAGCATTTCCCCAGCCCTGTGACGTTTCTTCTGCTCCGGCTTGTGTTCCTGCTCTCCTTTCTTTTCTCTCTTTACGTTTCCTTCCCCCAGCTAGCACTTAAAAATACTTTATAGATCATCCTGTCATAACATTTACAAGCGTTAGTACTTCACATGAGTGCTTTTGTTCATCTGCAAAGTGAGACGAGAAAGACAGGAGTTGGCCAAAGTCATTCTGTGAACCAGGGGTAGCACTGGGCCTAAAACGTGGAGCTGGGAGGGAGACTCTTCCAAATCAACTCCTTCCAGGCTCTGATGGGTGCACTTCTCACACATTGCTCCGTTCAGGTGCCAGACGCTCCCCTGTTGCAGGGCGGGGGGAAGTGCCCTGTTTTTCCAACCTTATTGCTGCCATCCCATCCTTCTGCTGCCAGGTTGGCTTTGACTCCCCGATCATGGGGCTACCTATGCTTTGTAGCAGGAGGGAACTGTACATTGCTGTTGAAAACAGGCAGTTTAAAACTCCTTGTGCAGCAGTAACTGATGCTTGGATGTGGCATTTCTTATGATAAGACTGTGTCAAGGCTGTTTATCCTCAAGGCTCGAATCTGAGGCAGCTCACACATAAATTACTCCTTGTCCTCAGCTTTTTGACCACTGGTGCGCTTACAGATAGCAGCACAAGACTGCGAGCAGCTTTGCTCCCAGACAGAGGGTAGTTCATTTTGGACTACTTGCCGTTTAGTGGGTTATGGCAGCTTAACTGGGTCAGTCACTTGGGCTGCGGGTCACCACCACAGAAAACTAATCTACTCAGGCACACTAAGCATCTTCAGCTGACGCAAGTAGTGTTTCATTTTCTCTCTGTGGCACTTCTTAGCTTGCCTTAATTACTACACAGCTGGAAAGAACCAAATGAAATACCTCCCTTCAGGCTCAGGACACTGCAGGAACAGCTTGGGATGTACTTTGGTATCCTGTGTGCTGGGCTTCTGGCATCACTTTCACGTTCCCAGCAGCACTGATGAATGGCTGCTGTGTGGCACATCACTGTGTTTGTGTCCTGTAACCTGTAGGATGGAGATGCTGAAACTCCGCTTTAAAGGGGCAGGTTGCAGCCCCTTTGTCAACAGTAGGTGGCATGGGGTGTTGGGGCAGGACATAGGGGTCCACGTCCCAAATGAAATAGCTATGCTGAGGTCTTTACCTGCTTGTCAGATTTTTATAGCATCAGGATTTAACCTTCCAGTTTCCTTAGGTGAAGAAAGACCCTCAAACCAACACAAGGTAATAGCACTACCGGCTGGGCCCTGGCACTGCTTGGTCATGACCTTGATAAGTACCATCAAACACAGAGGTCCTGAGTGATTTCGCACATTTAAGTCCCCAGATGGTAAAGTAATAATGCCTGGCTGCTGAGGAAAGAAAAACTCGTCACCTGTTTCTTACATTAGCAGCCAGTGAATGCCTGCACAAACATTATATACCTACCATCCTGGCAGCAGGTGAATATTTGTAGGCCCTGGGGGACTAATTGATTACTACTATAAAATCGTGCTGTGAAACACAGCAAAAGCATTATTTGGTAAAATTTAAAGCACTGGATGTAGTGGTCTCAGAGATGAGGTTATTCATCTTTCTATGGTCAGCTGTTTCTTAGAAACCTGAAGTGTTTCTGAATAGAGCTTGCTGCAGTTCTTGCTGTAGGCCAGTCTGTCAGTTTGGATTCAGAATAGCAAAAGGTTTTTCAGGCTTTCAGTCATTCCTGGGCAAACTGATAATGGTGAGTGGATTAAGAATTAAGGACAGAAGTCTCTGTTGTTCTGTTTTTTGTTGGTTTTTTTTGTTGTTGTTGTTTGTTTGTTTCTAATTGGTTAAAATGAAAAGAACTAAACAGGCATTCTAAGTAATGTGCTCATGAGCCATATGCAAAACATCTAATCCTCACGCAGCTCTTACTTCCCCCTATTCTTTGTTTCAGCTAAGCTTTGAATAAGCATAACCTGGTTGATGCCCCTTCCCTGGAGACTTTCAAGGCAAGGCTGGATAAGGCCCTGGGCAACCTGATCTAGCTGTGGTGTCTCTGTTCATTGCAGGGGCTTTGGACTAGAGCACACTCAGAGGTCCCTTCCAGCTCTAAGGACTCAATGATTCTACAGTACCCTAAAATACATTTAAAGACAAGAGGCAGGAGAGGCAGACTAAACTGCAGCTCACTTAGCAAAAATATGGATAGTTGTTAGAGTCAGGACAAGCTGTTTCCAACAGCAGACTCAGTACTCCGGTGCACTGACTGAAATGAATGGGATCTGCTCATCCTCCATGCTCCAACTCACCATGTTGCTTGGCAAGAAAAGCTCAGGATTCCTTCTTCCCATCCTTCTTTGTGTGATCTCTGCCACTGCTGTAATTCTGGCTCAATGCATTGGCCTTGGATTTTTCCTTCTCAATGCCTGGCTACTTTTGACACAATTAATCACACACAGAAGATAAAAGCAGTCACTGGATTGTATGAGGCAAATGAAATACAGTTTCTGGAATTACAGCTTACAAATATTAAATCCAGTCTGAGAGCGTTTTCATCACTTTCAGTCACAACTAGAACATTTCCATTAAATCCTACCACGTGAACCAACTGATTTATTATTAAATTCAACATTAGTTGCTATTTCACTGCTAGGATAACGAGTGGTGGAAAGCAGCACTGAAGTAAAGAAGGAAACAGCAAGTGTTTAATACAGGGGAACTTCGCTGTCATTTCACATCTTCAAAACGCTTTGTGAGCACAATGAAGTGGCAGATGCCTCATTAATCCAGAGTTAGCCATGAGACATTTAATCAGACTGCTTTGTTTCAGGTATTTGTACAGCTGCAAAGAAATCGTTTTACGAAGAAACACATCTGGAAGCCTCGGCTTCAGCATTGTAGGAGGCTACGAAGAGCACACTGGGAACAAACCTTTCTTTATCAAATCCATTGTTGGGGGAACACCAGCATACAACGACGGAAGAATCAGGTAATGAGAAATGCTACTTCTCTTTCATCCTGATATTTTATTTTTTAAACAAGCTTTGCTTGAATGCTGTAAATGGGGAAATAAAAGGAATCCCCTGACAGGTAGGAAGACGAGCATACTTAGTATTAACAAACTAAAAATTCACCTTCTCACTGGTGACAAGTGACAGGAAGAGGGCAAATGGCCTCAAGTTGCGCCAGGGCAAGTTTAGGTTGGATATGAGAAAGAACTTTACAGAAAGGGTAGTTAGGTACTGGAATAGGCTCCCCAGGGAGGTGGTTGAATTGCCATCCCTGGATGTGTTTAAGAGCCGTTTGGATGTGGTGCTCAGGGATATGATTTAGTGGAGGGTTGTTAGAGTTAGGGTACTGGTTAGGCTGTGGTTGGACTTGATGATCTTCAAGGTCTTTTCCAACCTGGGTAATCCTATGATTCTATGATTCCCAGTGAGCTCAATGGAATACAGAAGCTCTGAAAACAGGACACGAGTCCTAAACATATTTACTGTCATTGTAGAGTATTACTGGATGGCCTTCTTAGCAGTCTCCAGTATAAGTAAGTAAAAGATGCATCAGTTTGATTTCTAGGGCACTAAAAAGAATGCCAGCAGAGAAGCTTTTCTACACCCCCAGCTCAAATGAAAGCCAAATCAATACTGCACTATATTTAAAAGGGGATTACAAGAAGGAGTGGAATCAACTTCTTCTTTGGGTAGACAGTGATGGGACACTCCTCTGTGTTGCTCTGTTCCCTTATTCATGGACAGTGGTGAACCTAAGAAGGAATGGTGACACTTCTACCCAATGAATGGCCATCCTGTGGCATTTCCCAAGGAGAAGTGCCCTCATTTAAGATTCCCTTGTTTTGCCTTTTCTTTTCTCAGATGCGGCGATATCCTCCTTGCTGTCAATGGCAGAAACACATCAGGAATGATGCACGCCTGCTTGGCAAGGATGCTCAAAGAACTGAAAGGAAAAATTACTCTCACGATTGTCTCCTGGCCTGGCACTTTTTTATAAAACAAATCTTGATGGAGATTACAAGAAGGAATTTAACACAGAAGAAAGGCAAACAAAAACAAGAAACACAACAGATGTCGCCCATCTTTGCTTTTTGGGAGGCCAAATATGTGTTTATAAAGAAACGGTTTGTGAAATTTCAACCTGCATGTCAAGAAAAGCCAAGTTTAGACAAAGCAAGGACACACGTCAAAGAATCACTTCAGAGTGATTTAAGCTACAGACTTAAGTCATTCCTTCCCCACGTTCTCAAGCTTTTTTTTTGTTTGTTTGTTTTTTATATATCTATTTAATGCGTTATAATAATAATGAAATTTAAGGAGCACCACCTCCTGCTCACCCACTTTATTTTGATTTAGGAAAAGAAATCCTTGAATAATCTATGGAAAAAAAATCCTTGCAATTTTTGTAATTGCAAAAAAATCAGGTGAAGGTTTTTATCCACCACGTGAATAGCACTTTGGTTCTGTGTACCTTTTCGGGTCAGCATGAAGCTGATATTTTCAAGACTTTCAAGTACCGTTTGTTAGTCTGTAAAACTGTGAATTAAATTTCTAAAGTTATTAAAAATAACCATTCTTGTGTGCTTGTACAAATATTATTTTCACCCAAAAGAAAATGAAACGGTACCCTGACAACAAGGTTCAACTTCTGCCGTGCTGCCATAGCACTCTCACGTGTCACAGTGCTAGAAGGTAACCTGAAAGCAATGATGGCCTTGTTTTCTTACAGCATTCTTTGCCTTTCTCTGCAAGATACTCATTTTTCAAACTCTTATTTTCTTTTCCTCCTAAAAGCCAGCAATGCAGAGAGGCGGCGTTTGTTCATCTTTTTCATGTTAAGCACAGCTGTCCCCTAGAACAGAGACTAAAATGAACTTTCTCTTAAGCCACTGAAAGGCAGCAGAAATGATTATCCAGTTTAATTCTTCCTTATGCGCCCACACAAACCAGATGTAATTACCAAGTGTATGATCACCGCACTCACCCAGTGTTCCATCAGACTGAGAACAGTCAGCACCTTTCCCCTTCCCCTCTTGTTTTCATTACGCTTCACTATAAAGTTGTTGAAGATTCTGCAATTTCTTCCTGTCCCTGCAGTAAAGGATGATCTTTTCAAATGTGACCTCCAAAAGCAATACTGAACTCACACTGTTCCAGATGTTGGTGTATAATAAAGTGAGCGCACACTGCTTCTAAAGCCAGCAGAAGAATGACCTTCCCCACCGGCTTATGAAAAAAAGGAGACGATCTAATACAAAGAATTTAATCCCTACGTATGTTGAAAGAGCATCATTCTTTAGCTGTAAGAGGTTTTCTCATTGCTTCTTAGAAGGGAAAGTCAGCTCAGGAATCTTAATGTGAAAAATTTATTCTTTTATTTTCAAAAAAAAACAAACAAAAAAACAAAAAATAACCCAAACAAAACCAAAACAAAAAACCCAACAGAAAAAAAAACAAAAAAACAAATGAAACCAAAACAAAACCCAAGTAACTTCCGCTTTTGTACTAACAGAACAAGATTAAGAACAAATTACTTTAATAACCAGAAAAATAACAAGATTTATAGTAATCTATTTCTGGCACTAATATAGATGCAAATAGGCAAAAATCACACAAGCCTATTCCACGGGGGCAGCTTCAGTGTTTTCTTGCTCAGGAGCAGGTTCACTGCTGGCTTCTTTTCCTTCTTTGCTTCGTTTGGATTTTTTGTGTTTGTGCCTTCTGTGGCTGTCTCCTTCTTCACTGTCGTGGCGGCGTCTGCTGTTACTAAAGAGAAAGAGGGAAAATACACCTCAAGTCATTGCATGACACTTCAGGCCCCCCTTCATGAGAGTACTGAAAACTACAGCCTTTGTGTTCATTCTTGAAAACTGGCTCCTGCTCTGTCTCGTATGGTAGCTGGATATCAAAATCAAGCTGAACTGTTTAAGTAGTGGTATGTACATTCACACACCCTGTGATTCTTTACTGCGATATCTGAATAACTTTTAGATTTGCAGCCCATATTCTAATAGTAATAATTCTAGTTATGTCACATCCCTAATAGTATCCTTAGAACATTCTTATATTCATCCCCTTCCCCTGAATTTCTAATTCAAAAAGGATCAAGATGAACAATTCCTATGGAGTGAAAATAAGATCTACTTCACAAAGTTCATGTGTTAATGCTGATGAATGTCAGCTTCACTCTACCTCTTTCTGACCCATCATTTTACACTTTTTCCCCCAAATTCATAATTTCTGTTCACTACCTAAGGCAGTCACATGCATCAATATGAAGTTACCCTGCACCAACACTGTTTATTGTCTGTCCACATTTTATATTGCATACTTGTTTCAAGTAGTACATTTAAGTGTTTTCCACAGAACTCCAGTTTGTTTGGGGCTCTTTTAAGAAATTATTTTTTTAAGCTGGTAAAGTCTTTAGTATCCTATTAAAAAACTCAAACCTTCGAGATGATTTGTGTCTTGTATCTTCTTTCTCTCTGTGTCTCCTCTCTCTGTGTCGGTCATCTTTCTCTCTGCTTGTCCTATGGCGGTCGTAGCCTCTTTCTGCATAGTCTCTGTATCTGTACCGTTCTTCATCACTGGTTAAAAGAAGATCTTTTCAGGGCAGTAACACTAAGAAGTACATATATATACATAAACGTTCATACACTTTTGAGAAGAGTGACAAAAACAAATAATCTTCATGTTGCTTCTGTGTTTCTAAACCAAATCCACACCCTATATTAAAGGATATTAAAGCACTTTGCCTCATACTCCAGACTTACCAAGTCTTACAGGAAGATACAACATAACCAGGCTTATTTTGATACTATTAAGCTGACAAAAGCCAAGTGTTTCAAGCTTTCCTTACGTTTCTTTGCTAACATTTACCATAAAAAAGCAAGTCTTTTCCAGCAGCTTTGACAGCAGCAGATCAGACAGACTACGCAAAGAGAACAGCTCACCTCGAGAGCTTCATCATTCACTGCAGCAGTGAGAATTTAAATCAAAACAATTTTATCTGCTATAACTTGGATCTAGAGGCCATTTCCCAAATGAGGACATTACATCAGTGTTCATTACAGCTATGCGTAAAAACTCAGAGAAGGGGCAGATGTCTGAAGCAAAAGCACTGGTCCTTCTGTGAAGTTTTATATGATTGTATCATAGAGCAAATTAAAAAAATTAAATATCTGCAATTTAGGGTAGCATAGAGAAGCATCAAACAGAATTCTAAGAAACATTACAAATATTCATACACTGAAATCAGGAAAACTACAGTTATTTGTAAGGAGCTCAAAGTTATGACTTATGATTAAGTAATACAGCTGCACTGATCAACGACTACATTAATATAAATTCTGCACTCACAACCACACATCTCAGAGTAAGTTGATCTAAACTGCTGTGGCAGATCACAGGATGGCTGAGGTGGACAGGGACCTCTGGGTCCATCTTGTCCCTGCTTGAACAGGGATGGGACATCTGGAGCAGGTGGGTGCCCATGTCCTCCAAGAGGAGACTCCGCAGACTCTGGGCAGTCTATGCCAGTGCTTGGTCACTTGCATATGGTCATACAGTTGCTCCACTCTTGGCATCATCCAATTATCACTTCTGTGATAGTGACACAGGTGTGAATATCATTTCTTAAAGATCTCATTAAGGAATACAGCTCACTGCATTTTGAACTTTATCACACAGACAGTTCAGTCCTGCTCAATCTATCATCCACCTGGACACCAAGTCCTTTCCTGTAAAGCTGCTTTCCAGCCAAAAAGATCCTAGTCTGCTCTGCTACACTGGATTACTGGTTCCCATGACCTCAGAAATATAGGTGGGGATTTTGTTTAAATTACTAAGGAACATCCATGAGACAGGTAAGGTACCAATCAGACAGAGGTCCGCACATTTCAGAAGCAACTAGCTGTTGCAAAACTATCAGAACAGAACCCACACCACACTCTTTGCAGAAGAAATCAGTCTTAAAAAACCACTGTGTTTTCTCAAGGGGTACAACCATAAAAACGCTGAGAGGGCAGCAGGGCAAAGAAGGAATAAAACACAGACAACTGAAGGCTTATTTATAAAGCACATTCTGATTGTACTAATAGAGTAAAAAATAAATAAATCCAATATTCTTACAATTCTAAGAAATATATATTTTTTAAATTGAGAAAAGAACTGCCAAAAACATATAAAAAAGTAATTTCAGAGAAGTAAAAAGGTCAAGATGATCCTTACCCCAAATCTCACCATAGTATTGCTTAAGTTTAAACAAAGGGAATTCAAATAAAAGCAATGCATCTGTGTTGTGTCTAGAATAGTTCACATTCTCTTTCTTATAGCTCAATTTTCTGAGTGCACAAAATTGAAATAAACCTTCTTAAAATATGTATTTATGTATAAACAACACATACAGAAATATTATGCCTGCATGTTCTGTCTTTCTTAAATCACTTCCACCTTCTCCGTGATTCCCAAACCAACTCATATGAGCTAAGGGCCTCCCATTTTCTTAACACAGCCATGTGGCAACAGCTTTGCTGCAGATGGTGGATAATTTAGTCGCATAAAAAAAACTTGAGGCCTGCTCTTCCCCCTTCTTTGCAGATAACTCTGGCAGCAGCACAGAGATTTCTCTGGGCCTGGAAGCTATTAAGGTTCATTTCAAGCACCCTTGAATGACCAGGCTCCTTTCTGGCCTTCAATCAAGCTGTCTGAGAAACAGATGTTTAGATTGGGCTGAGTTCTTAGAAACTGACCCTGTAATGCAGCACATGCGCACAGGAGAGGCCATCGCTGCAATAATCTTGGCATCTGTATACATGGGGGAAAAGCAGCTTTCCTGCATCTAGTTTGGGTCTTTAGCTAACAAACAACTGTGCAAAAAAAAAAAATCTCATCTCTCAGTTGAAGTCATCTGTGTTGACTCTGGGTGTTCTCATTTCCCCCAGTGTAAAACCATTAGCGAAAACAATCAGCTCAATAGCTCATGTATATTTTTCTGCAAAATTGAAATTTAACAATAAAAACTGAGAAAAGCAGTCTAGACGTCCACCCCCAAATATTTAGCAAATATCGAACAAAATAAATATGGATAAATCTGGCGAGCCAACGCGACTCTATGGAGTCACAGAAAGTTCAGCACTAAACGCCTTCTGCTTGGGTGCATCAATCACAGAATGGCTGCACCTTTTTTTTAAAGCAATTGGGTTTGAAAGCCTGAAGAATATCAATTATCCATCTGAAAATAAAAAAAGAAAAAAATGTTGTGGCTTAAAGTAAGTTTTTAAAAGGTTGTTTGGACAGACTGGTATCCAGATTGGTATCCAGCCCGCGTGAATGACTGAAGTACCCATCTCTGCAGCTCACTGCACCATTAATAAAGGTCAAAGGTTGTTCTGTATTGCTCGTGGCATTGAGATGGCAACTAAAGTTCATTAAATACTTCTGCAGGTACAACTCAGGTGAAAGAGAACAGAGTATTCTCACACACCGCGCTTAAATCTCACCTTTAATCTGTATTAAAGCACTATGAACAGCTTGGACATACACTGTAGCTTTTCCATTTCTGTTTCACATTTAGAAATAGAATTTCAGTTTCCAACTGCAAAGGGGGCAGGGGAAGAGGCCACACCCTCCATCTCTTGGAATACACAGATGAACATTGGACTTTAAAGCCGAAATACACGACATAGCACAGACACAGGGCTCAAAGCAGAGCTGCAGCATGTTTGAGTAGTTGCACTAACCTGTTGAACGTGCTTGAAGATGGGCTGTGATCTCGGTCCCTTTCCCTGTCTCTGGTACGTTCTCGATCTCTGTCTCGGTCCCGGTCCCGATCTCGATCCCGAGATCGATCTCTGTCCCGTTCCCTATCCTTCTCTCGCCGTGCATAGTAATCCCACTGTTTGCTGCTGTCCATAAGACTAGACCATGAAGGAGCAGAACCTGCAAGGTGCGGAAAGGTGACTAAAGAAAGAGACGCCGGTATTAGAAAGAACAAAAGCAGATACCATAAGAAAACTGTAGCACTTCTGTGTGAAAGCAGACGTTCGATAGCCTCCTTCAGTGACATTCTCCAATCTGTCCCTTTCATGCGGAAGTTATTTTTGCACAAACTGCATTTTTTTCATTATGTTAATAAAGGCCTCAGCGCTCCTTTAAAAACTCCTTGTGAAGATGTACAGAAGTGGGTAATATAGTCCAAAAAAACACGAGGGAAAGGATACATCCAACTTTCTATTTAGATGTTATTAGGTTTTGTTACTGTATTTCAAATATTGCATGTTTGTTACTCTCAGTGTTCTCTTCACCAGGCTTTTTCCATCACAAAATGTAATGGTAACTTTAGAGGTTTGTCCACAAACTCACTCTGGAGAGAAGAAACAATGCTCCTAATTATATCCTGTAAGATGCTACTTCTAACAAAGACTCATCACGACCACTATTACTGCTAAACCATTGCAGCTTCAGAAAATGAAGCATACTGTTCAAAGCCTACACGCTGAAGAAGTTAAGAAGGAAGCCACAGCACAACACAGTCTCACAACCTCTCTAGGTAACCAGCAATGGCAGAATGGATGTGCTCCTCCTTTGCTTCTCACCAGCTCAGATGTAATAAATAGCTCTAATCTTAATGCCCCAATTGTTTTCTGCTGCTTTCCCTCTCCAGAAGCCCCAGGGATGCATCCTATTACTGAAAAATAAGGGCTGAAGTATTTAACTGGAAACAGCACTCTCTAGTGGGCTTAGAGAGGTCACAAATTCCAACTTTCTGCTTATCTGATTTCCTACCAAGTGATAATATACCGTTCAACAAAAGCTTGGGTTCCCTTTCATTATCTATAATACAAGAATAATATTCACTCGATTCCACAGCATTGTGAATTGACATCAATCATGTAATTAGTAGAAACACCTACTCAGTAACATTGAGTGTATTAGTAATGCTGAATTCAGTACTCCCCAGCTCTCTCTCAGCTACATTCAGACTGCCCTGCCTATCACATCTGGAGCATGCCTGCCCCAGAAACCCTTGGCAGGCAGAAGCTCCCATCAGCAGTTTGCCAAATGTCCAAAGGAGTAATACAAAAGACCTTTTGAGCAGGCAACACAGCAGGAAAAAAACACCTCATTGTGAAAACGTATCTCCAATGAAAAGCATTGTAATTTCTTTAAAAGGCATTTCTATGAAGGTTCGCTTCTAACAAAATGCTTGATGCTGCTTCACTTCAGGGCTACAGAGAAAATAAGGAGTTAACAGAAAATAAAGTACCCTAACACAACAGTTATGTTGTTCATCATACTGCCAAAACTGACATTCTTCTAAGGAAAGGAGCCAGAAATAGCAAAAAAACAGCTGGACTTTAAAGACTGCTAATTTCCTTGACTTGCCACTAAGTCAACAATATACGTATGGTCTACAAGGCTTGAACACACTGGCTGACACAATATTCTGATCTGAAGTGTGAAATTCAGTTTGACTCTAATTGCACACCACCAAACAATTACTTTTTTTATTAAGGGTATTATAAACTGCTCTGATGAATTCTGGTTATTCCCTCGCACCTGCAATAATTCTCATCACTGTCACTCCAACAACATGAGACAAACCAGTTATCTGTTACTCTGAAAATACAGCATATGTTCTATCTGGGTTTTCACCAGTAGTAATTCACAATGCACAAAGATTTTAAGGGAGTGCGTTTTCTAAACTAAACTGGTGTTCCATTATGGCTTTCAGTATGCTTCCATTCAGAAAATCATGTATTACCATTTTTATCATTTGACCTGGATGCTGGAGTGGAATGTATCCTTAGTAAGTTCACTAATGGCATTGAAGTGGGAGGTGCTGACTCCTTGTAGGGATGGATGAGCCAGCACTGTGCCCTGGTAGCCAAGATGGCAAGGTGTATTTTGGGGTGCATCATGCACCGCTTAGCTAGCTGGTGAAAAGATGTGATTCTCCTGTTATATACAGCATTGGTGCATCCTCACCTCAAATAGTGTATGAAGTTCTGGTCTCCATAATAAATTTGCCTAGAGGGCGGCAACAAAGGTGGTAGGACATGTCCTATGTCCTGTGAAGAGAGGTTGTGGACACTTGGGCTGTCTGGTCTGGAGAAAAGGAGGCTGGCTGAGAACTCCCTGATGGGGAAGCAGAGGGAGGTGCTGAGCTCCACTCCTGAGAACCAATGTCAGAACATGCAAGAGTGGTGCAAAGCTGTTCCAAGAGAGGTTTAAATTGGGCACTGGGAAACATTCCTTTACTGTGAAGATGGTTGAACACTGGAACAGGCTTCCTAGAAAGGTGGCTGATGCACCAAACCTCTTGAATGATGACGGACATTTAATTCTATTTAATAGTAATAGTCTTGTGAGGGTTAGAAGGGACCTTAGAGATCATCAAGTCCAACCCCCGGGATTTGAGCCTCTGTGCTGCAGTCCCTAATAACACAAACCATGCTGTGATTCTGTAAGAACTTGTAAAGTGGGCCCACAAGAACCTAATGAGATTCAACAAGACCCAGAATAAGATGCTGCAGTTGGGTCAGGGCAATCCCAGACACGTCTGCAGAAATGAGAAGAACTCAGTAAGAGCAACCATGTGAAGAAGGCATTGTGAATTCTGGAACAGAACTCACTAAAAACCTCACAAAAAAACTGGACAAAAAGCTGGACATAAGCCAGCAGTGTGCACTTGCAGCCCAGATGCCAATCATATCCTGAGCTGCATCAAAAGGAGAGGTGGGCAGTAGATAGAGGGAGATGATTGTTCCCCTCTAATCAACTCTCATAAGGCGCTACCTGGAGAGCTGCATCCAGGCCATAGGCCCCTGGCACTAGAAAGAGAAGATGATCAGAGGGCTGGAGCACCCCTCCTGAGAAGAAAGGCTGAGGGAGTTGGGCTTGTTCAGCTTGGAGAAGGATCCAGGGAAACCTCACTGCAGCATTCCACTACTTTAAGGGAACTTACAAACAGAAGAGGACCAACTTTTTACATGGGCAGATAGGACAGGACAAGAGGGAATGGTTTAAAACTAAAAGAGAAGAAATTTAGATTAGATGTTAGGGGAAAAATCTTTATTCAAGAGGGTGCATGTTACAGGAACTGACTGCCCAGAAAAGCTGTAGATGCTCCATCCTTGGAGACATTCCAGTTTGGATGGGACCCTGGCCCTGGGCAGTCTGATCTGATCTGTGGCAAACCTGCCCATAGCAGGAGGCTGGAATTCAATGGACTTTAAAGCCCCTTCCAAACTAAGCCACTCTATGATTCTATACAATAATGTCCTCATTAATATGCTTTAACTTTTAGCTAGCCCTGAAGAGGTCAGACAGTTGGAAGAGACTACTCTTGTAGATCCCCTCCAGTTGAACTACTTTACTGTTCTCTAATTTTGAAGTTTAATTCTGAATTTTAAACCAAGAAGAGAAGGAACTTGAAACAGACAGCCAATAGTTTTGCACATGCATAGTGTCACAACAAGGCAAAGCATTAATACATCTTCTATGATTCTATGATCTTCCTTGTGCCTCAACAAATACTGTCTCTGGAACTGCTTCTGCACTGCTATAATCATTGCATGTACATGTTTTACAAAGAAAAACATTCAGAGCACTGAATAAAAAAATGCTTCAGGAAACAGCAGCTATCAAGTTGCTATATCAGCAAACCAAATGCAGTTGTATATACTGAGAGATGGCAAAGATAGCAATGACTCACGAAAGGATTTAAAAACAAACTGAAGAAATTGCATTTGATGCAGCAGAAGAGCATAAAGATAGGATGTTTTTGCAGCTATAGTGTGGCTACTATGCCACATTCATATCGAAATTGCAGTGGGAAAAATGGCAAAGACACCAAAGCATAAGATTAGTAATTTTAATAGGCCGAAGAAAAGCTTGTGCCTTAATCGGGGCCTGTATTTTCATACACCATCTTTCCGTGCCATCAAACACACTGACTGGTAAAGAAGGTAACAGGTTGGAGATTCAGTGATATCAACTAGTAAATAAACACCTGTATTAACTCTTAGTAAAACAATCGTCTGCACTATACTGCACCACTAAGTTCTCAATTTACCTAAGTCCCAACATACTGAGTGCATTGATAAAATATATGGCAAAATTCAAACAGGGTAAGGATCACGTTGTGAGATAAGAATGGCAAGGGTAAGATCTTCATCTTTCACTGGAAGGACACCCACAACAGCAACTACCTGCCACTGAGCCTCTACAGATCCCAAAACCCATATGAAGTCCCACCTCAGAGACAGACAATTGCTTTGTACAGCACATATGAAAGCTTTGGCTACAATAGAGATGCTAGATACACTGGGAAAGAGGAGGCACTCATTTTCTCTTAATTTGTGCAAGATTATCAGCTGAAAAGGATTTAAAGCTGGTCTAAATACAGTATTTTATTAAGTATTCTGAAGTAGCCACCCCAGACTATTATACAAGAACAAGAGCTCCACACTCATAGCCAGAATAGGTGATTTTCCCTCCACAGAATTAGCTTAAACTACTATTACTAAGATACTGCTATTTCACTAACATAAGAAGTATAACACACAATTTTCTGCAAGAGACTCTACTGTATAAACGTATTACAGATACGTGGTGACATCGCCTGTATGGTTCCACAGGAGCACTTATCCACTCATCTCCACCAAAAGATATATTGAGGTCTTTTTGAGGGATGGTCCTAACAAAAACTGAGTATTATTTCCACAAAGATGAATTCCAGAAAGATGTGGCAAAGAAAGCAATTAGGCTGGATCACGCAGTAAGTGCTGACTTAGTTAAGCTAACATATTTCTTGTTATGATAAGGACCTTCCCGTAAGAAAGATGCAACAAAATTCTTCAGGACTTTGCTCCTTTCATCTCATTTAAACTTCTGCGTTTTAAGGAACCAGTTTCTCCAGAAAACAAGGAGCACTGTGAAGTCAGTTTTCACTTTAATTAACCTCTTACACAGAATGACTTCTTATATCTGCACAGGGGGATTTCAGGTTCGCATTCCAGCTTGAAGATGAAACAGCATGTTACATGACTCACTTCTAAAAACTTCTGCTTCTTCTGTCAATTTTCATGTCTTTATGAGAAGAGAGATGAAGAAAGCAGAGATGAGAAAAGGAATGAAACTCACCTGATAAGCAAAGTAGGTAAAAGCTTAAGACCCAAACATCCAGATGTTTCATCTTTAGATATTCATCTTTAGATATTCATCTAAAGAATACTAGATGATATTTTGTAGCTGGAAAT
This sequence comes from Coturnix japonica, assembly GCF_054131305.1. Taxonomy (NCBI): domain Eukaryota; kingdom Metazoa; phylum Chordata; class Aves; order Galliformes; family Phasianidae; genus Coturnix; species Coturnix japonica. Next base: position 67,788,345 of record NC_140666.1, read on the forward strand.
TAACTCAAGTAAACCAGGTTCCCCTGTTTGCTCATACATTCTCCAGGAGCTCAGAAAACTGCAAGTGCTGAGCAGACAGAAATTTTAAGACCAAATGACTGTACTATATCAGGAAACACATAGGAAAATAAATTCAGATGAAATGCAAAACTATCACGTGGGAAACACTGTTTAAAGCACACTTGGAGAAGAACAGAAATTGTAGCAGCAGGAGCATTTTCTTCTTTGTCAACTAGAATGCACTAATTAAAACATGTTATATCTGTCTTTTTTTCAACAACTAAGATCAGCTCAGAAATTCATTAACAGTCACTATATGAACATTAGGAAACTAGGGATTGCGTGCTCCTATAACCAACCAATGGGAAAAAATTGCAGCAGTGTGATAAGGATTATGAATCATCAAAATTGTAAATCAAACTTGGGGTGTTCCTTAACTTAAACGTTTTTTACTAGCAGATCTAATCTCTGATGGGAAAAAAAAAATCTTCAAGTAACTGCAATAACTTGAGCAAGAATCTGAACAAGAAAGACCACAATGCAAACTACTCCTTAACTACCTTGTCTACGTACCACTAAGTATGCACACCCCTCAACCAGGAAACATACCTAACCTGTCACACTGGACAACTCATAAATATATCATTTCCTTCTTCAGAAGAAATAGAAGGAAGAAATACCCAAGCCCTAACCCTAGCAAAGTTAGTGACTGGCAACGTGTTCAACTTACATTCTCCCATTTGGGCCAAATCAGGAAGATGACAACATTTCAGCATTTCTATTACCCTTTTGTCTCAAGGAGCAGAGCTGTGTGCTAGATAACAGTTCTCAACTCACTGCTAAGTTCTGTGGACTTCCATTTGAGTCCACATAACAGAATTTCTACTCCAGTTCATCCTCATAAAACGGGCATCAGATTTTTTCCAATTGCATTCACCAAAACAGAAAAAAAAATCAGCTTCTGGAACAGGCTACATAACAATCATAATATCTCAGACAAACAATTTGTTAAGCAAAAGAACCGAGCTTAGGAACAGCTGGTACATCTGCAACACTGTCTACCGGTCACAATGGCAGGTAATGAGATTTCATAATGAAAGGACCTGTACAGATTCACAGCTAAAATGGTAGTAAGCATTTAAAACAATTTGACAGCGCACTAATAATCATTTTTCAAAGCCAGCAAACTCACCACTGCCGTATGAAAATGCACGAACAGAACGACTGTCATAGCCAGAGGAATGTCCACTGTTAAGAAGAAAATATACATAAAATTGGTGGAATTAGCTTTAATGGTAATACTGAAAAGATACACTCCTAGTACTATTACACAGAATTGTTACCATCTTACACAATACAAGAAAATATCTAAGTTAAGTATTCCATTTTGAGCATTAGTAATTAAGAAAGCAATCCAACATTACTTCAGTTTAACAAAGAAGATGACAACAGCATTCTCTAACATCTTCTTAAAATTAAAAAAACAACAAAACACCATATATAGGAATATTCCATTTCAAATACTGATTATACCATGTTATTGCAAAAATACTGAACTTAATGTACAATTGCTTGGAAGTGCTTCTTTTGTGAATGAAACCATTCCCATTCTTTCTGTTAACAAGTAGGTATGTGAGCATATCTAAGAACAGAACAGGTGGACTTCAAATGTGCAGTTCTATAAATATAGTATTAAATGAACTACATATTTTCAATCCTGACTCCTTTCAGAGGTAGCCAACTCAAGTAGGTGAAACTAGTAAGATTAAAATGGATGATATGTGCGTAAGACATAATTCAAACACAAAATTCTTTCATGATTTTTACCACTTCCTAAATAGCTTGAATGAATTATCTATGCCATATTTAAATTGAATGCTATTTCTTTTCCTGAAGGCAATGTAGCATTAAAACAAACAAAAACACAAGTTTGGGGTTAGTTTAGTTTAAAACAAACAAACAAACAAAGATAGCAAAAAAACCACCAAACAACAAAGCTAGAGAAAGGCCAATGCAATATTGTAACATGTAAGAGTATACAATCTGGTTTATAATAAACTATAATAAACTAGATTTTTTTCAAATTGTATTTCAGTACCTCTGTAAATATTTACTCAAAGTAAATAAGTGACTACTGCTTAACAGAAGATACAGTCACATTAACTGTCAGTATGAAATGACAGATTTACTTTCATGCACAGTGAATGCATCCAGCTATTTTTTTTCTGAATTAAATCAGAAGTGGATTTTGTCTGATATCTGCCCTCATCATCCTGCAGCACAAACATTAACAATATTTTCAGTTTCAAAGGAACAGACGTGTACCTTTTTCCACTGAAATCCAACAGACTGAAAAAAGGTTTGCACAGTATTAAGTGAACTTCGTATATGACCTGGTTTGGGCTCCACAGCATAATATAAATGCCTTTCAAGAGCTGTGCTCACCACTTCCCCACCCTCCCCTTTTAAATTTTTTTTTAAGGTATATACATACATACACACATACATAAATGGTCCCCAAAAAATACCATTAAGCCTATGAAATCTGGACATTTACAAACTGCATAAATACAAATTGGGATTCTGACAAACTCCTGCATTTCCTGTAGCTTATGAGGGCTTGGGTCTGTGGCCAAATTGTTTAATTATGTTCATTAATTATGTTCAGAGGATTTAGTGCATGTGAGGTGAACTAAGAGGTTAACCTAATTCAGCCATCAGACTGCTAAAGAACACTTTAACAAGTATTACCTTAACTTTCCTCTTAAGTCTTGACAATGATACATCATCATAACAAAACTAGCTAAGTGGTCACACAAGCTACTCAAAAGAATATTAAGCGTGAAAGATATGAGCCTAGTAACATTTCTGGACAAATAGTGTAAAAAATAAAAACTGCTTCTCCACTGTTAGATAAAACCCACTGAGTAGTCTAAGAGTCATCAGTGACATCTGATTTATTAGTTACAAAATACTGATACATTGCTTTATAAGATTTCCAAGAGATAATCACCTTTCTATGGTGGGTATGAGGGAAGGTGGAGGACCGCCAGGTGGTGGTGGAAAGCCTGTAATCATTTATTGGGGGGAGAAGAAAACAAGAGAACCGAGTCAGGCATTTCAGAGAGCACAGTGCAACGAACTGTTTATCAGTAACTGTAAATAAGTTTATTTGGTAACATGGAGAACTACCTTCCAGATTAACAAAGGCAAGGTGATAAAATATCAGTACTTTAAATCAGACAGTGTATCTGAGTGTATCAGCCTTAAAAAATACAAAATGTGGGGGAAAAAAATCTAAGCAACTTTACCTGGTGGTGGTACTGTGATTGGTATACCTAAAATGATAACAAATAACGTATCAGTTACAGTAACAGTGCTTATCACTTGTAGACCTAATATCACACTAAATGGCTGATTATCTACGCATCTAAAATCAGACTGAGCTATTACAACATGCATTATCAAGAGGAATAACTTATTTTCTATGTGTTCAGATTAAGATCTGATATTAATACCTACCATTAAGCTTTTATGTAAGCTATGCACAATTTAATCTGGCTTCTTGCTTAAATTCCTACTTTTCACAATTTTATTTAAATATAAACAAAAATAACGTAGAATGAATCTGTGTCTCAAGATTAGAAGTCCATCCATAACCCTACAATGTTAAGTATCCAGAAGGAAAGTAATGTCCTAGAGAACTTATTTGCTTTGATTTATATTCCATAACTAGATGAAAGGAAATGCAATTGGCCCCTGACCCTTATAAGCTTAGCATGGGAAATACTATGTCCACACGGACAAAATATTCTAGCAACAAGAATTACTGACTTTTCAGTCAATGCTGTGCCACTCTGCAATTAATCATTCGGATGCTACTTGAAGGGGAAAAAAATGCTTAGTCATCCATTTTCTTAAAAATATCTGGGAAGAGAGAATCCTCTGACATAAGCATATGTAAAAATGTTGCAACTCTGTTGGCTTTCTTGCTTGCTTGTTTTGTAGGTAGATGTACAAAGAAACTTCACTTTAAATGCAGCAGTAGTTTAATTAAGGCAGTGGAAGTTTTAGTTCACTATGGAAACACCCCCCCAAACTCCATAAAACATGCTTACTATATCAGACTTCTGTGTGAGTTCTGAACTGAAATGTACAGAAACAAACAAGAACACTTCCATGGGGCTCAGGATCACATTTGCAATCACAACACGCAAATCTACTCCATTTCCTTAACTTCTCATACATTTTACACCTTTCAGGCATCTGAACAGAAGAGCCTGAAAGCCTCCACAGAGCTTGACCACTATGCTCATTAACCCTGCAGTTTATTTTCCCTCAAAAACTTAAGTTATGAATGCATTCCCACTCTTGAACAACAAAATCATTTTGCAGGTTATAAAATCAATTAGCATTAAAACCAAGATATTCATGCTCAAATGCCCAAAATTCAACCTTTCAATGAGAGCACAATTCCAACTTCTTTGAGGAAACTAAATAGACAAAGAAAACAACCATATCTTAAGGCCAAGATACTTTTTCCTGGCATAAATCTGTGGATATAAATGTTTAACGATTGTGCAGTCAGCTTCAATACAATCATTTGAGAATCCATGAAAAAAATGTACCTACTACCATACACAGTAATGCAATACTGAGCTATTTCTTGGGATGCGGGGACTAAACCTGAATATCAGCCCAAGGAAAAGTCAAGCAGAGGCCACGTCCCTAAGAGAAACTGCATGGCAGCACCACAGAGATACAACATGACAAAACCTAAATATTCCTCTTTGTGTCAAAAGCAATCCAAATGGCAGCAATAATAGAATTTTACTTAATATACTTAGAATTGCTGTCAGGATACTCTACACCAACCTACTAACTCAAGGCTGGTAAATGTTTACAGAACACTAAGTAGGTTTCACTAAAGGAAAGCAACTCCACAAGTGCTAAGGTGCAGAGTATTATCATACTTGATACCACACTCAAAGTTAGCTAAACTGTGTAGTAGCCCACAACACTGCAATACATCCTGATCTGGAGTAAAAACTTCTTTCACCACTCTAAACTAAGACAAATTCTCTAACTTAAGTGAAAAAATGTACGGTTAATTGGTAAACCCCAGTAAAAATCTAAGTAGTCAAACTGCCCAAAGTTATGCAGCATAAATTTCGTACTTCAGTAGATTGTTTTTTCCTAATCCCACAAATACAGACTGTACTTTAAATACATTCTTAAAACTACAGCATGTAGAACAACATTTTGACCCACTAAATTGTGTTCAACAGAAGCATCCACTTTCTTCTTTAAATATGAATTAATCCAACACAGCAATAAACCAAGAAAATAAAAACCCGTATTTCTGCTACAGACTGCGGTTTCTTTGGAGAATCTGAGAATCTTCTGTGTTTGGCAATTTGAATTCCAGAACTCCTTTCTCAAAAAAGATGTGAATCACAATAGTGAATGAATTCAGAACAAGAGACCAAACTTCAAAGCAGGATCCTTTTTCAAAGGGGCTTTTAGAGGATGTTTTATATTTGGAATACTTAAATTTCTGGCAAGTAGTCTCAGTTTAATATTGGGTAAGAGCGCGTTTTTTTTCCACTCTCCCTTCACTGAACCTAGGAGGGATGGCAGATTCTATTTTGGGAACAACTTTGAAGATAAAGAGCTGGCAACAGCACAATTAAAACAGAGGCCTGAAGAAACCAAATCCACTGCTCTTAATCGTTATTTTCGAATCCACTTGAAGCATGGAAGGCTGTTGAAAGAGACTTTCTGAAAAAGTGCACATCATAAACCTGTCCACAAACCAAAAGCCTAAAGCCAAACCTGGTTGCTAGATCTGTAGCACGCATGTATTTCTTTCACCTTTAAAAAGCTAGACAAGTGAGGGGTTTCATAAGAACAACACAGCACACCTATGCAGAAAGTTGGATAAGAATATCAGGTGCTAACTAGAACTGTAACTGAAAGAATACAACACCTAATACCTTGAAGGCATGTCTAAGGAAAGAGTAGAACACAACCTTATGAAATTCTGCACATACATTCAAATCAGCATGGAATGCACTGCCTTTAACTCATTATCATCAGCCTCTTATTTTCCAATGACTATGTGGGACTGAATATTTACCTGGTGGGGGAATCAGAGGCGGAGCAGTACTGACAGTTGGAGGGGGTGGGAGGAAAGGAGGTGGTGGAAGGTGAGTAGGTGGAGCTCCTGGAGGGAAAAATGGAGGTGGCTTGGTAAAATTGTCTACTTCAGGATTAGATCGTTCTGAAAGAACCTGTAAAATATCAAACTGTAGTTACAATTGCTACGTAAAAAGCGTAGAAGATAGTTTTGTTCTTCTTCCAGTTATTATATCAGGGAAGTATTATTATGCACCTAAATAGCCATATTCAGATAGTTTAAGTTCTACTTCAATACCTATGCTCAGTGTCCCATACTTTCTGAGAACCTCTGAGAAGATTAGAAAGGCCAACAGGGAACAATAAACATTGGATTTTAGAGAATATAGGCCATCTGAATATGGCCTTAACATCACCTTTCATTTCTATTTAAAAGGAAATATTTCTTTAAAACACTATCAACATTAAAAGGATGGAAAAAAAACCCACAACACAAAAACAAACCCAAGACTTTAAATTACTTAAACACTGTGAGAAGTTCAGCTGAAAAACACAACTAAGTGTTTTCAACAGAAGTACCACAATCCATTTTCATTGTTCAAAATTAAACGAGATGGGTATGGAATGCAGCTAGAGCGCCAAGCAAACTTGATTCTTCTCTACGCTTTAGTCAGGAGAGGATATTGTATGTTCAACCTTAGTGCATTCACTTATTGCCTAAAGATAACCCAAGCCCATGAAGACTAAAATCATAATAACTACTATAATTTGTGGTAAAATAGTGTATATATATATATACACACACACAGAGATATATATACGTATATATATATATACACACACACACAAATATACACATTTATATATATATATATATACACTATACATATATATATTTAATGTACAATCAACTATTTTCTCATAAACAACATATTTTAGAAGACTATTTCTCAAACTATGTATGAAGAGAATTTCACTTTCATCATAAATCCGGCTGGATTTATGGAATCATAAATGGAATAGGAGAAGAATACATAGTTGAAGTATTTATTGTTGTCACATAGTAAAAAGACCTACTATAGACCACCTAGTCTCCTGAATTGTAGACCTGTAATATTGCTCATTTCCTTTCGGGAAGCCAAACTTCCAAAACACTCAAGTTTTTATCTTTTTATATATATCAAATATTTCATATCAGTATATTTCAATTGCCACAATTTTCTTCTTGAAAATAAAAGTACTTCTCTATTTCTTATTCATACAAATTGGAGTATTTTAATCAGATGCCAAGGTGAAAGCAAAAATGTTTTTTAGCTGAAGATAGGGTAAATCTGCAGTATAAAACCTGTATGTTGCTGTTTTCATTAGCACGTCGTCGTCCTTCTACCCTGCTGATAGTGATGGTCTGTCCAATCACATCTATTGCTCCAGATAATCGCCTGCAACACAGGGCAAACCAGAATTACACCACATATTGAACAACATCACTCATCATCCTTCTCAGAACACACAGTCTTTATACCAAAAAGGAAGTAGTTTGAAATTTATTCTTAAAATAAATCTTGCTTCAAACTCAAAATTTTCTTAAAACATACACATTGTCCTCTGTTAAAAAAATATTCTTACTAAAATATAATTACATAAATTGATGCATATAACACTGCAGTTCTATAACAGTATGAATTCTTTAATAGGTTACAACGACTCTTCTCTCCTTGTGTTTCACAAGAGTTTTGTGTCAGAGTAGACTGCCTCGTCCCTATCAAATTGACTTTAGCATTGTTGCTCCACAGGTAATGGTGTAAGCAAACAGAAGAACAGTAAGACAATACAACTTCTCTTTCCATTTACTTGATCCTGTTAGGTCACAGATGAGGGGACAACATCAATGATGAAATCTATTATTCATTCTGTAAATGAATCTGTAGCCTTGAATAAAATATTCTTTACCCTGGAAGAGATCTATCTTTGGTGTCTAATTTCTTCAGGCTACCTCACACTTGAATGACATACAGTATTCTTTACTTATAACCCCTGAGAAAACTTGTTAAGGGAGGCAGCATGTGTGAGCTGTAAATATGACTGAGAACTGGTCTTTGTGATCAAACTGTCAGAAAAGAACAAGCTTGAGAGACAAAGAAGAAAAAAGGATTAACAGCCTCAGTACATCAGGAAATCTACAGACATAAAATCACAGATTCTCAACTGGACCCTCTTGTTGGGATGGTTATATATGAAAGCCCATATAGAATCCTTCAGTTAATTTTTATCTGAAGAAGTGCATCTTTTTTGGAAGAAAGAAAAAAAACACATAGAATTTCAGATCTTAGTGAGTGACAAAATTTCACAATCCCTGGTGAGTTATTTCAGTGCACACTGGTGTTATAATATGTGAATTTTAAATGCAATGTATCTTGCTTTACTTTCCAAACCAGTGAACCTATTAAGTGTACATTTATTAAGACTGAAGCTGCTCCTACTGCAGCACTGTTAACACTCATGTATATAATCACAATCAGTTAAGAGAGGTATTTTTAAGCCCCAGAGAGCATCCAAGTTCTTCACAACACACCAGTTGACTGGATTTTCTTATTTTTCTACTTGTTAACCTTTTGAAGCAGAATAAACAGGCTAAACTGATGGTAAAGACAAGATGGCATTCAACAGGGTACAAGCACTAACATTTAAAGCATAGTCAAGTCTGTCAAAATCTTCAGTAAATCAGCCATGTTGGAACATACTGTAGCATTGTAAGTGCCAGATCAGAAAACTGCATGACAAAGATCTCAGCGTCATCTCTTACAACTAAAACCTGCTATCTGTGACAATGTGGAATTATTACTTTGAAGACAGGAAGAATCCAACATGTTTGCAGCCTCAATCAATCAACATCCAGAAGTGCAGCTTTAGAACTAACTTTAAAACTAACAGGGATGGCAATTCCACCAACGGACAAGCCATTTCAGTGCATAATCAACATCTGCTTCCCCAATCCTCCCCATCAGTCCTGCACGGCTGTACTATATTAATGAGGTTCAACACGGCAAAGTGCAAGGTTTTGCACTTGGGCCGGAAGAACCCCAGGCACCTGTACAGGCTGGGAGGAGTTGTCTTTGAGAGCAGCTCAGCAGAAAAAGACCTAGGGGTCCTGATAGATGAGAAACTTAACATGAGCCAGCAGTGCGCTCTGGCAGCCCAGAAAGCAAATGGGATCCTGGGCTCCATCAGGAGAGGGGTGGTCAGCAGGGATAGGGAGGTGATTGTCCCTCTCTACTCTGCTCTTGTGAGGCCCCATCTGGAGTACTGTGTCCAGGTGTGGAGCCCTCAGTACAAAAAAGATATGGAGATTTTAGAAAGGATGATCAGGGGGCTGGAGCACCTCCCCTATGAGGACAGGCTGAGGGAGTTGGGTTTGTTCAGCCTGGAGAAGAGAAGGTTGCAGGCTGACCTCATTGCAGCCTTTCAGTACCTGAAGGGAACTTACTCCCAGGAGGGGAGTAAACTCTTCGAAAGGGCTGACAATAGCAGGACTAGGGGAAATGGTTTTAAGTTAAAAGAGGGAAGATTTAGGTTGGACGTTAGGGGAAAGTTCTTTACTAGGAGAGTGGTTAGGTCCTGGAACAGGCTGCCCAGGGAGGTTGTGGATGCCCCGTCCTTGGAGGTGTTCAAGACCAGGTTGGACGGGGCCCTGGGCAACCTGATCTAGTAAAGGTGTATGTTTGGTGGCCCTGCTAGGCAGGGGGGTTGGAACTACATGATCCTTGAGGTCCCTTCCAACCCGGGCCATTTTGTGATTCTGTGAGATCTAATGAAAGAAGGTATGTATTAATTTGCAAATGAAGCAGTGGATGACACCTATATCAAAAACTTCACTGAAGTAAGAGAGGCATCTGATGTGCCCAGCACGTAACAGTTGAGGGGCTTTTTAAGAGAGGCAAATTTGAAGCCTTGGATTTTGAGTAAATAATAGCAAGCTGGTAAATGCAGGAAATTTCAAAGATCTCCTCAACCAACCATTATCTGGCTTAATGATAAGAAGTTAAGCAGTTTCTGGCTCAGTGTTGCATGCAAAGAAAGAATGGATTCTCCCTTTTTTTTGTTATACAGTCAGGGCACCTGGGATACAGATGCAATTCCAGTCAATACACCCAAACATAAAAAGACAATCCACACGTGTGGGAAGCACATGAACCCACAGCAGAGTTCACACAAAGTACAGCTTAAAAGGAACATTCCAGCCACTCAGTGAGTGATTTCACTCTAATTTGCAAACAGTTATTTATGAGCTATTCATATATGAATAATACCCTCCATGGAGGCTTAATTCATAAAACCATCTCAACCTCAGATGGCAAGCAGAGGTTTTACACTGCAAAAAGAAATAGGAAAAAGACAAAACTTTAAAAATATATGATTTTAGAAATCACTTCTCATCTCCATCACAGCTAACATACATAGCAAACTGCTTTTTGAATTATTACTTCTCAGAATTCTGACGTGGCCAAACTACTGGATGCCACTTTTATTCACTAGACTGCAGAAATAAGATTTATACTATACTTCACAAATCTGTGTTTAGCATGTTCTTGTGTTCCTTCTTATCCTATTCACGCTTTTTATCATATTCCTCCTCTTCAGGATGTTCTCATTTTTTCCGAGCTCACTTACTGCTGGTGGATATAGTTAAGATGCAAAAGATTCAATAGAAAAGGTAAGATTTTGATTTTATATAGAGGACATTTCTTAAAAATAACTCAAAAACTTTCATAATTTAGTCATGTAAGGACAGCTCACAAAAGAAACTCTTTTTTTCAGAGTAATGACATATCACAAATCCATTTTATACAAAATGGATGTATGGAGAAAGGCCCAAGCACACAGAATGCTGAGGAATAGCCCATCACATCAACATGCTAATTTTTCTCAAGGTAAAATCCAACTATATGCACTTTATGACTTTAGTAATAACAACAACAAAAAAAGCATGAAAGGAAGCTAAAGAAATGAGAGCTTCTAATAGAACAGTTAAGTGATAGAGAGCCATTCTAGGTATTACTGGGTTGATAAAACACTGGTTTTCATATCCAAATATAAATTCTTTTAATGAAACTTCAACTTTTTCTTCTGCTACTGAAGAAATACTATCTTGCAAACCTTGAAATATGATGTAAGGGAAAGGACTACTACAAAATGGTACAGAATGGTTAGGACAGTTCCAAAACAAGTCAAATTCTCTCCATGATCTAGAACACTTCACAGTCAGAAGAGATTCCTTCATTATTTAACCCTGATTTTAACTACACATAAAATGATTCTTAATAACTACTTAAAGCGAACAAACATTCTATTATATACACACTGTTATATGTATATGATGCGCATTTACTAAACCACTTCTGTTACATTCTATGTCCTTCTTTGGGGTTACATGATACCTTAATCTACTCAGCAGCTCCAAATACCAGTGAATCATGACAAGAGCTAATAGCTCAGACTAATATGGCGACTGACTACTTACAAATTCAAGGAAACCTTCCCCAATGTTCACATATGCAAAAGCATTTAATTTTTCTTTGAAATATTTAGAATGCAGCTTCAATGAAGTACTATTTTTTATTAGCTGATGGGCAACTGATTCTGTTTTGCAAACTGCAGCTTCTGTACTGCTCCTGAGTCATCTTCCTGATTGACCTTGGAGAATTAGAGGGTAGATTTAGGTTGGATGTTCGGGGGAAGTTCTTTACTAGGAGAGTGGTGAAGACCTGGAACAGGCTGCCAAGGGAGGCTGTGGATGCCCCGTCCTTGGAGGTGTTCAAGGCCAGGTTGGACGGGGCCCTGGGCAACCTGATCTAGTAAATGTGTATGTTTGGTGGCCCTGCCAGGCAGGGGGGTTGGAACTACATGATCCTTGAGGTCCCTTCCAACCCGGGTCATTCTGTGATTCTGTGAATTCTTCTGGGGGATGGGAGCTCAATTTAAACCACTATCACACCTACCACATAAAAAAAAAAGTGAACACATAACTATATTAATGTTTGTTTATAAACAAACAAAAAAGCATAGCCCACTATTTGTGCTCTGACTTCCCAGTGGAGGGAAATATGTGATGCAATATCTCTGCATAAAATTATCCATGAAGTGATGACGCTGCAGCCCTGACTAGTAAATGGGGAATTAAAGCGCTAAATAAGGATCATGCCCTGATCCATTGTTTTCTTACTTGAATTTGGGTGACCTGGCCCTCATGTTTTATTCCTGAGACTTTCTGATGCCTGAACTGGCATTTCTGGAGGCAGTACTCATCTCTGAGGAGAGGCACTCTTTCTGGTGAGATAAATTGCCTCTTTCTGTGTCTCTAATAAGTTGTTTGTATTCCTCCTCTAGTTTCTAGCTCCTTACCAATTCCTACACCAACGTGACAGTTGCACCAGTTTTCCCTCTTTTACCAAATACATCAATTAGTACTAGAAGCAGAGTGACATTTTACTGCTACATGGGAAATGCTTCCAGCAATTTCATAACGATTTGCTATTGCAAATGCTTTATAGCATACAAGCAATTATTTTAAATTATCACAGAGCTGAACTGTTGAAAATACTTTAACTACCAAAAATAAAACTCTTCACTGAGGGAAAAAAATAACCTAATCCCATAAAACTCCACCTGGTTGTAAAGAGTAATATCATTTTTATAGAGAATAGTAACTGCTTTCTGGAGAATTCACTGAAGTAGAAGTATATAATACATGCAGTCAAGACACACTCAATACTGAGCTAGTTTCAGACTTCTGAGCAGATCATGTTCTTTCAAAATCTCTTCTGACCAGATGGTAGAAATCCTTTCTCTATGAAAGAATATATTTCGAGCCAACATATCCAAATGAGCAGATATTAAAAAAAAAAAAAAAAAAAAGGTAAAGAATTTAGCATTGCCATAGTAATAACTTAAACTGACAGTACTCAGCCTAAACATGTACACAATTGTCTAACAATTGGAATGCACAAGTGATATAATTGAAAAAATTCATTTTGTTTCCTCTTGAGCTACTTACTAAAAGTAAGTCAGTAGGCACTAATCTTTAACTGTTGCATACAAACTGTTCAACTTCCCTTGCCAATGACTTAATTTGCACAAAAACAGAACTCCCAAATCAGATCAGTCCACAACTAAAGCACAAGAATGGATTAATTCTCAGCCAAGTGCGAGGTAACAAAAAGCCATAGCTTTCAATTATGGACAACACTTTCTAAAGCCTGGGGCTGGAAAAGAAACTCTAGTAAGGAAATTATTCTCCCATTTCAAAGGAAAGGTAGTAAAATATTCAAATATGAAGAACCTAAAGCTATTTCACAGGAAGGCGGCAGGGTTACAGGAATCCTTCCAGGTCTTGAAGTCGTTGTTGCCCAATTCAGTTTTGGTTATCTAAAAAGGTGCGTTAGCTAGTACTCAATTAAAAACACTATCTACAGACATTTTGTTGGCAAATCTAATTCTACACAAACCATAGTGTCAATACATCAACATCTGGATTTTTCTACCTCCCCTGTTGCTTGGTCCTACTGATTTTTCCTCATACCTTCTACTTTCTCCATTCTGAAGCAACAAGAAGGTAATACAGCTTTCTTGCATAAAGGTGATTGAAAGCAAAAAGGGATTAGGATCATTTTTCCTATCACTTTAACCTATTACAGAAAAATACTCTGCTTTTTTTCTACAAAAATTGTGAACTTGAAGCACAGAGAGGTAACAGTGCAAAAAAGTTGTTTGGTCTTGAGTTACAACCATCTCACTGACCTGTTTGTTGGAATTCCTGATTTGAATAAGGCAGGAGGAGATGTGAAATCAGCTTTGGTCGACTGCACTGCCAACTCTTTCTCCAGATTTCCAGTTCTGCCCTGTTGTACCTTCAAAATAACATTTTACCATTAGTTTGTTTTACCATTAGATTAACCACAGAAATATAGTAACCCCAAAAGTCACAACACAGCACATAACCAACACAAAAATAAAGTCCAACTTTAATCTGATTTAAAAAGAACAACCACCACTACACAGCTAATGAAATTCTATATTCCATAAGAGTATACTATGTAAGCACTGTACTTAAAAATATAAGAAGGAAAGTGCCAGAGAACCATTTATTAGAAAAAAAAATAGTTGTAATATTTATTTTCAAAGTATTTGCTTTGGACATGAACAACAGATTCAACTGATTTTCCTGAAGAGTTTCATGTACAAACAAAATAATATCTGAATTTTTAAAGAAACTAAACGATTTAAACCAACAGCATCATAATCATAATAATAGAACTATCTTACACATTCGGCACCCAACAATAAACTACAAGACAATAAAGTGAATCTGTTGTGCGTCTTTTTTACTGAACTCAAGATCTAGTAACTACCCAATTTCCAAATCATACCAGGAACAGGCACCTGATAATACATGCTACGCAAACTTCACAAGAACAACGATGACAACAAATGCCAATTACAACATGGAGATCTAGCTAGTTAACTCATGGTATAACATCATATAGACTCCGTTCTCACAGCTTTTGTATGCAAGTGAAATACCAAGCTTTGGCAGAACCTCGTTTCTGATCATAGACATCTGTGTTCCAAACCCAGAAAAATGCATATAAGTATTTAAGGTTCCTTACAAACAGAATCAACTGTGTTATCTACAAATATGAAACCCTTATAATACCAAACAGAATATGCTGCATTTAAGTACTTAGCTGAAAAATTTACAAGACTTCTACTAATTAATGAGTAATTTGAAGATGTAGGAGACCCTTATCAGTTATAAAAGACTCAAACATTCCATGGAAACTAAGTGAGATTTTGTATTTCAGATAGGCTGAACGAATTATTAATATCACTGTTAAATAGTTATGGTTATTCCTTGTAAAATGTATGACAAACTCTCTCTTCAACTCTTACAACTCAGTTATTATCTCTACTGTTTGATGACTGGACCTCCAGAAACTCCAGAGATAGAAAAGGGTGAGTTTTGGCTTGGAATACTTCTCACTCTTCTTTGAAGGTAACAGTTCGAAAGTGTTTGACAGTATTATCAGTCACCAGCTACAACGGCAAACCATAACCCCCGCTGTCCTGCATTTCCACTACTCCATAGGACTATAATTCTGACAAATGAGGAGGGCAAGAAGCCCCAGGAGCTCCTGATTTGTTCTTGCTAAGATCATGTTAAAATGACTGGAAATCTGACGTAGCCTATGAGGGGAAACAAAAGATACCAAAAACACCTGTTGCTTCAGGTAAGTGTTACAGAATACAAATAAAAAGCTACAGAGCTACAAAAAAAACAAATAGGTCATAATTTACAAAAGCTCCTCAGCATATCTGCACACATTCTTCAATCTGCTAAATAAATGCATTACAACTGAAAATACATCATCACAAGAAATAAATGACAATTTGTTAGTATACCAGGCCACTAACTTACATGACTGCAAGGATGATGAACAAAGCAACACTTTTTAATTACTATTTTGCGGCATATGCAGGAAGTCATTGATGTAAGATGAAAGTTTGAAATAATGGTGGAGACTTTTCCAGTTGTCCTTCTACCAGTCTGTGTTGGCATGAGTAGCAATACTCAACACAAAATGAGAGCAACCAACCAAAGTTGACTAAAATTCACTTTAAAAAGATGGCCATTGAGAATCCCTGATGTTACTTTCATACCATTGTCTTCAACTTAAGTTAAGTAACACATTGCCCATTAAGATACCATGCAACTTTTAAAACATGGGCCACATGCTGAGTGATGGTACAGATGTCATTTATCTCTAGCCAGGCTGCGACGCTATCCACACAAAATGACAAAAAAACAACACAAGAACATTCTAGGTTCAGGAGTGGGCACTCAAGTGCAGACTATCAACAAATCCATTGACTGGGAAAAAACAAGCTTATGACACACAAGCAGCTTTACAGGGAGAATAGCATGTGGAACACCACAAAAGCAGTAATTACCGTTATTTTATTTGTGGCTGAGGTAACTGGTAAAATTTCAAGACCCATTCGTATTCTCTTCTGTTTTTCACAGTATGCTTTCCACGTATCTTCATTGAACCCATAGTTGAAATAATCAGATAGATCAGCCCCTATAAATAAAAAAGTGAAAGTTTTTAGGACACTGCAAAATTTACATTTTCTTCTTCACTGAACAGTTATCTCTATTTACAGCATCAGAATAGATTAGGTGCTGATCCAAAGCCACACTATTGACATCTACAAAGTCCTACATCTGAAAAGACAGAGGGCATGCATGGCTAAGATTGTAAGAATGTTAACACTGATACAGAAAGAGTATCTTGCCCAGCATCCTGCCTCGAGGATCAAGAATGGATACCTGCAGAATATCGTATTATAATCCCTGTATTTTTGTAATAGGATAAATGTTAAGATTTATCATTTTGCTGTATGTCCAAGGAAGAATTACTCTCCACCACATGCTCTGCTTTGACTCTTTGTTTTACCAACTCCTAGTTTATTGATGCCATTAAGTACTTATGTTGTAAGAGAGACTGGACGTACTCAAATGTTCAAACATCAGAATGTTACCAATCTATTTTTTCCACTTTTTAATGCTACTTGCACTACCAAAGCAGTATACAAACACTCAAATAAACTGCCAATAAAAAAATGAACCACCACAAAACCATCAGTATTAGATAAGTCTGACCAAATAACTCAAACCACACATACAGAAGATTGACAGAAAGCCCACATGGTACTGGCATCTTCAAGGCTCAAAATAGTCTGCATGAACATAAATAAGCACAAGCAATTACATTTCCCTGCACTTCTTCCTTGAACCTGATAGAAATATTTTACTTCCTGCTTCACCTTCTATAATATGGTGCAGACCAAGGGCAGTAACCTCCCTAGACACAGTTTTCCAAGGAGATTTCAGGATATACATTATTATTATTATTACTTTTAAAATACCAGTGTCTTTTTTCTGATACATGTGTGGGATGCAGACTAAGAAACAGGGCACATCCTGCTTCATGGGACAACAGAAAGGCAACAAGTAACTTACCTCCATACTGTACAGTACCTTCTAGCTATTAGGGTAGAAAAATGTCTACTTGCAGTAAATAGGAATCACTATTAAAATAATCTCCTAAATACCTACATACTAGTTAATGAAAATCAAAAAATTACCTGGTTTTCTCCAAGGTTTATCTTCAAAAGAATCTAGATCTACTTCCAGAAGTGGCACACCATTAATACTTCCTGGCGCATCCAAATCCACCCCTTTAACTTTTACACCTGCTAAGAAAAGTCAGAAAAATTGAGCTTTTTCTCTCTGCTAAGGAGAGTTTCAATAGTTGTGACATACTTAATAAATAAATAAATAAAAATTAAACAAACAAAACAGATTTGTTTTAAGCACGAACTTTTGGAAAATTCACCCAAGAGAACTATATGCTTTTAGGACCTCCAATGTCCCTTATGCATCAAAATCCCTTTCCATGTAAAGCCATATCACAGAATCACAGAATTGTAGGGGTTGGAAGGGACCTCTAGAGATCATCGAGTCCAACCCCCCTGCCAAAGCAGGTTCCCTACACCATGTCGCACAGGTAGGTGTCCAGTCGGGTCTTGAATATCTCCAGAGATATGGATAGATATGGACAAACGTATTTCAACAAGAAAACAAGAATGAAATAGATGACTATTCAAACAACCCATTCATTTTTCTAATTAACTGACATTAGACTGGAACTTTTTGCAAGAGCTCTCTATCTGAAAATGCAGGCTAAAGAAGCATACACAAGCACATGCTATACACTGTTATGGAAATTTTTGCAATTTTATTAAAGCTATTTAGTAAACTTCCTTACCAGAAGATCCATAAACTCGTCCTCCTGTCTTAATATTGAGGTTCACAGGTGCTGCTCCATAACTTAAAGAAATTTTAAAAAGTGAGTTAGACAGAAAAAAACTCTAAAATGGAAGAAAACACAAAACAACAGATAGCTAGATCCAGAAACAAACTGGACCCAGGCTCAATCGCCATCCTGAATCTCTAGCTTTCCAAGCTGGCAACTGTAAAAATAGAGAGATCAGCCTAGGAGCAAGAGAGAGTACCTTTCTATGCTCAGTAGCAACTCCTCCAACTAATAAACAGTTGTGAAGCAAGTTCCAGTCACTCTTCCTGAGTTGAAAGGTTAAAGACCTTGATAGAAAGAAAAATGAACAGGACCAGAAGGAGAGAAAAAGGAAAAACAAAATTCATTTAGGGATACAGAAGACACTCTGGGGATGAGGGCAAAAGCAAGATAAAGGAAAGAGGTTTTAGACATATCCTTTTGCTGCTTTTATTATAATTCCATTTATTCTCTGTACAGAAATGGAAAATAGAAGCGTTTCTTTGAAATGACTGAAAGGCTGTTTCAGTGCGCTTTTAGCAATTACCTATCCTTGTGACCAGCAGAAAAATACACGCAATTTCATCTTCTAAAATACCTAAGAGCTTTGATCATAAAAATGCATTCTGACATTTAGACAGTGAATTAACAGCTTTAGAATTACAGTATTATTTACCTGGAACAGTAAGAGCTAACTTTCACAAACACTTGTGTGCAAAGTAGCTTATCCTCATAGGTGGTATCAGCGCACAAACATATTAAACTATGTACTATTTTCTACTTATATGTTAAAGTACTGGTTCCATGTCATTTCTTCATACAAAATCATGCAGCAGAGTAGAAAACTGACACAGAGCATTCATCCTTATCTCCCATGCTGTATTTGTGCATGACTTTCTCAAATCTTTTCATTTATTTACTTTTTTACTCTCTTCAAAACTGTGATAAACAACTATAAGAAAATAGGTTATATGTATGAAGGAACTTGCTATGAAGTTAAAATGAACAGTGCTGAGCTTGGTTTAGAAGATTGCCCTTCCATGAACTTTCTGCCCAACTTGCCCAGAAGTGATTTTACACAGAACAGTTACTTTTATATAAAACTTTCTACTCTAATTAGATTTAGAAGCATTTGCTTATTGTT
Organism: Coturnix japonica; assembly: GCF_054131305.1. Classification (NCBI taxonomy): domain Eukaryota; kingdom Metazoa; phylum Chordata; class Aves; order Galliformes; family Phasianidae; genus Coturnix; species Coturnix japonica. The sequence goes on from NC_140666.1 coordinate 67,807,539, forward strand.
TCTGCATTCATCGAATGAGCATCAGTAAATTCACCAAGAATATAAATCCAGCTTTGCTTTATTCTCACAGAATTTGAGGTCAGTGTCCATACCACAGGCATACTGCAAGTTATTGAAAACATATGAAGTACTAAAAGAATTGCTATTTTTGACATTACTTTGACTTGCGTAGATACTTTAGGATATAAAGTGCTGGAAAGGATATTTTGTTTAAAAAACTTACAAATTCTAAAGCTAGGGATATAACAACATACGTGAGTCAGACCTATTTGCATGCCTACTGGAATTCTAACTTAAAAGACAAGCTAATAACTTGTAATGAGCATAAGAACGCTAGGATTGCCAATACAAACAAAGCATACAACTTCCCTCAGAAAAACTCTATGTAACAAAATATACTATTTCATTATTTTGGATAAAATTAAAACTTTTCAAAAGCATTCAATGAAAAAATAAACCCTTTATGAGCAGAAAAAAACAACACGAGGTAACAGCAGTTACTGTATGGTACAAATCTCTAAACCGTGATCAAAAGAAATCATCCCCAGAGATTGGCTGCTGCATCCTAAAGTACATTAAAATCTTTAAGAGCATCAGTAGAAATTGAAACTACAGAGTTCTTATTTGAAGTGTTTCCATGACAAATAATACCCGGGACAAATGTATCTACTGTTCTCTGTGCTTACATCGTTCACAACAAAAATAAAAACGTCACAAATATGAGCCAAAAAACATCATGTAATATAGCTCTTCCATAACACAGAACTCTTTAATTTACAAACATTCAGTGCAATTATTTCTCAAAATCTGAAAAAACCAACCTCATAAAGTGGCTCTTCCTTTATATTTCATTTATTTCACTTTTTTCTTATTCCAAGTCATTACATCACTAGAAACATTTTATTAAAGAAGAAAAAACAAAATAAGGCCACCTATGCATACAATCTGATATTGACAGGTATTAAAACTTGAATTAATAACAAAATGCAATCTTAAAACTTTCTCCCAGTTAGTATTTTTAGATAACTTACCTAAACTGTGGAGCTCCTGTTTTAATATCTCCTATGGTGACTTGAACATCATCTTCATCATCATCGCTATCACTATCGCTGTCATCCTCAGCCTCAGTCGCCTTCTACAAAAGAAAAGGTCACAATCTACAATGAAAAAATAATCCAGACAAAAGTACCTATTCTGGATATCTTTAACAAAAGAAAATTGTTTCTCAGATGTCAGAATTGAGTAGCAAGAACTGAATATGTTCTTCAGTTTCAGTGTTATCAATCTTGGAATAATATTGAAAATACCTGGATCAAAATAGAGAAGTATTTTTAGTATTAAGTTTCTGTCTCTGAAACATGACATTTCCAAGATAGGCATAAAACATTTTCCACTATCCAGTATTTTCTTCTCCCTCCCTATCTCATTTATACCAGTTCTGCTGCAGTCACTCAGGAAAGAGCCAGAAGATACATGACACCAGCTTCTTGCCATCTCAGTTATATACCCAGAGCAACTCAAAACACTTTTTCAATCATAGATGAACACTGCTCTTCAGGTAAAGTTATTCAATTCATAAACTAGTAAACCTCAAATAAATCAAATACTTGAGACTTTTATTGAACAGGCTGGAAAAAAGCAACACCACAAAACAGCTACAAGAGTACACTGCATTCTGTTCTGTCCCATGGCTTTCAAGCTTGCTGGTAAATAAAAACAGTCATACCAGTTCATACCGACAGTTCATCCAGCCCCACGTTTTGATGTGGGTTTGTTTTTGTTTTTTCAGAAAAAAGGGACTGTAAGAACTCAATTCCTACTTACAGCCATTATACGTGATTTGCTAACTTCTATTCTGCCTTACATATGCCTTCCTCCCAGGCTGAGAAGCCCTTGCCTACTCAGTTATTTGTTACTGGAAGCAACCTGCATTGCTCTTGTTGTGCTTCTCTCAACTTTCTTCAGTGGAAGTAAAGCCTTCAAGGTGCGAGAGGAATAGAACTGCACACAGAATTTGAGGTCTAACAGAAACAAACTAACACAGTGGCAAAATAGCCTTCTGTTTGGTCTGCTAATCACTATCTGCTACATTCCCAAATTTGACTGCTTTCTAGACTCCAGCGAAGTGTTAAAATTACATTTTCATGGACCTTTCAACATAGCTGAGCAGCTTCCTCGTAAGTGGTAATGATCAGCTCAGAAACCATCATTTATTTGCAAGCTGTTTTTCACCCATGAACATTTCTTCTACACAGAATTTCATCAACCATTTATCAACCACACAGTCCCCTGTAGAAAGTCGTATATTTAATAACTCTGTAACTTGCACAACTTAACCACTTTTCCAGGTAATTTATAACCATACTGAATAGCACAGGCTCTGTACAACACTCTAGAGAAACACCAATGGAGGTGATCTTCAACCACCACCATGAAAACGGAACCTTTACTTCTGCACTGTTTTCTCTCTTCTGCACATTGATTATCCATGCCATTCCTTTGCTTTCTAAATATCCTTTAATGAAGAACTTCTTCCAGACTTTTCTGATTAACCAGACTATGCCACTCTGCATACTTGCAGAATCCTTCAGCAAGACACTAAACGTACTGAAACCAAGTTGGTTAGCCTGCAGTTATCCAAGTGCAGTCGAGCTCTGGTCCTTATCTAACTTGCCTGGTACATTAACTAGACCAAAATTAGCAGCTGCATGGAAGATAAGAGGTTAGAGTGCAGTTCATTCTTGCTGTACAGCATTAACATAATGTATTTAATAACTAAGAGTCAAATCAAGGCAGAAAAACCCTCAATTATTTTAATCAAAATAGAACTTCTGCAAATGACAGCTGATGATGGAAGACAGTCTTTCAGTGCCCCACTGTCAAGAGAAACAAGTTCACCAATTACTACTTCTCCATAGAAAAGCCACAAACCATTCCCATTCATGGTAAACTGCAGCCATCCATCAGCACTGCAACTGTAAACCTCATTTATAAGTACTATTTATTTATTGTCTGTAAGTTAGTTTTAAGAAGTGGAATGCAGCTGGAAATAGAGTTTCCTAGTCTTTATTGTTAATGCAGATATCATCAAACACCATCTGCAAAAGTCAAAGGTGTACAATTATGGATGAGTTCATTTGATTTTAATTCCAAGCTAAATTACAATTAGTCAATAAATCAAAACAAATTAAAGCAGTATTTCAAAAGCACATTTAAAAGTACCGTTTTCACAACGCCATTTTCTGCAGCCTCCTCTTCGTTTCCAGGTGGGGGTGGAGCACTTAAGCAAAAACAAATAGGGAGAAAAATGAAACTAGTTATTTAGGCACATGTTATCCCAGACATCAGCTAATGCTGAATAAAGCACCAATATATCATTCCAGAGAGCAGAAAAAGTCTGACTTACCTTGTACATGAAATTGGGAAAAAAAAATAATAACTTTCTGACTTTACAGAATAGAAACTGGAAGGCAGAATGATTTCCATTTGCTTGCAAAACACCCACTAGTGAGTACTGCACCAAAGCCCAACCCAGTGCAAGTCTGGCCCTGGGATTCAAGCTTTACTATTTAACTGCACGACCCAGTAAAATGATATAACATCTACAGAATCTGGATAAAACTTCACTGGTAAGAATGACAAAACTGAAAGCTGAGGGAACAAAACTTTAACAGGAAAACTGTTGCCGTGTCTCCAGACACAACCCATAAGAAACGCAAGCAACTATTTGTTCCTCTTTTCAGTCCCAAGCTACATACTGAGGCAGCTAACAGCCAAGTCAAGGTCCAAATAACCAGAATTTAGAATAAGACACCACTATAGATCATTTTGTTTGCCATACAATTAATTTTCTTAATCAACAGTCCTACTGACAAAAGGTGTTAGATCAAGAAAAGATAACCAAGCACAAAGAACCAATTGATATGGGATAGGTTCCAAATAGAACCAAATAATTCTGGGATAGACATGATCCAGGGCAGATATAATGGAGGTAAACAAACAGATAATAACTCTTTATTTCTTATACAACAGTAATCAATGGGAATCAAACAACTCTATCTACTTGCAGCTTCAAAATGGTCTTGCATGCAGTCTGCTAGTAGGAGGCATTACTGCTATAAGGTAAGTGCCTGTCAACGTTTTCCTTCGGTTCAAAAACAAGCAACTGAGCAAACCTGTGGATACAAAGTCCACCAAGGATGACTAAACTTGACAGTTCTCTGTTGATTACTAAACTCAACAGTCCTCTATTGCGAAAAATTTCTGGAGACTACAAGAGGCATTCATGGAAAATAACAATGCGCACACTCTTCCACCAGCTTCCCCTTTATTTACCTAATTTTAACTTCACAATCAATAGTTTCCATCATTTATCAACTGTGAAATTGATAAATTTAGTGTGAAATGCTAACTTCATTTCAGTGGGTTCTTGCTACCAACTGCTGCCAACATAGACAAGTTTTCAAGGAAACTTTGTGCTTTCGCTTACACAGTTCCTCATAAGTCATTTGGGCTTCCAAATCTTTCTCAAGCAAAGACTTGCCTACCAATCAAAAACATGTTATAGAATTAGCACATCTAACTGGATGGTCTTTCAATACCTGAAGGGAACTTACTCCCAGGAGGGGAGTAAACTCTTCAAAAGGGCTGACAATAGCAGGACATGGGGAAATGGTTTTAAGTTGAAAGAGGGAAGATTTAGGTTGGATGTTAGGGGGAAGTTCTTTACTAGGAGAGTGGTTAGGCCCTGGAACAGGCTGCCCAGGGAGGCTGTGGATGCCCCGTCCTTGGAGGTGTTCAAGACCAGGTTGGACGGGGCCCTGGGCAACCTGATCTAGTAAAGGTGTATGTTTGGTGGCCCTGCCAGGCAGGGGGGTTGGAACTTCAAGATCCTTGAGGTCCCTTCAAACCCGGGTCATTCTGTGATTCTGTGATGGTAAATCTCACTGCTTCCTTGTATTCCTTTCTGTCTACACTAAAACCTTTTTGGAGCAGACTGAGGGCATTTTATTCTGAAACATTTAGAAATGGGCAATGATAACCAAACCAAAAGATCTGCTGGCATTTCACAAAGAGGTATGGAACTCCACACAACTTTCATATTCAAACATCACAGTTTCCCAGGTAAAATGTTCTATGCCACGTCATTCTAGCAGGTAAACACTGTCTATGCTCAGGGTATTTTCAAAGACACCACTGTGAGTGTTCATATATTATGGAGCAGCAGCTGGGAATACAAATATTGTGGATATAATTCACATACAGTCTCACTGCAGGACTCCCAGCAGCCAACACACTCACCTAGTTTTTTCTTCTTCTGGCCTCTCTGCTTCATTTTCATCTGCAAGAAACGAGACACGCAGCAGATATGAATAATACCCCCTGACTTACACCTGCTGCCAGAGAACTCTGCAGTTTGCCATCCGCAACACAAAATCTTTTCATGACGTTACACAAGCAGCTGAACAGAACTCTGAACCACGCAGCGCTCCGCACTGACAGCTCCACCACAGCGTCAGGGTTTAGTTTCTGGGTTTTACGAGAGTTTGAACACAAAGTCCTTGAAGTTGCAAACAAAGTTACAGAGCAGAGTTCGGGCCTACTCGGCACGTGACGCTGGGCCACGTTGGGGCACCGGGCCGTGCGAGGAAAGACCGGGCTCCAGGTGCGCGGGGCCAGGAAGCACGCGGCGTGGCCCAGCACGGCCCAGCCTACGGGACACGGGGTCGAAAGGCCTCGGAGCCGGGATCCGCCGGGGGAGGTGGCCCCGGAACCGCCACCACGTCGGCGAGGAGGGGGCCGCGCGACTCGTGGCGGCGGAGGGCCGGCCCAGAGGAGGGGACTGAACGGCGGCGGGGGTGGCGGGGCCGCGGGGACCCTTTAAACGGGCGGCGGGTAGAAGCGGGCCGCGCCCAGCGGCCTGGTGGGGTGAGGCGGAGCACGCCGCGGCCTACCCCTTCCCGTACCCCTCGGGGCGGCGGGGCAGAGCCGGGCTGGCGCCGGGCTGCGGGAAGGGGGCTGGGGACGGGGTTCCGGGGTGCGCGTACCGCCATAGAGCCACTCTTCTTCCTCGTCCCCGGCGGCCCCGCCGAGGTCCGCCGACAGCCGCTCCACCTCGCCGGTAGACATGGCCGCCTCCTGCGGGACGCCGGCGGCCGGGCCGGGCTCCGCGGCCTCTTTCCCGTTCGGCGGCCCCACCTCTCCGGGCCTCCGCGGGTACCTCGGGCGGCAGACGGGCAGCGCGATCACCGCCGGGCCCTGCCCCGCCGACCCGCTCTCCGAGGAACCGCCGCCGCCTGCTCGGCGCTTCCCCTCCCCCGCCGAGTGAGTGACACGCACAGGAAGCGGGCCCGGCCCGGCCCCGCGGCGCCCTGGGCACGGGCACGCGGGGGGCGGCCCGGCGGCACCCGGACGGAACGGGGCGGCACAGCGCGCAGCACGGGGACCGCGGTGCGAGTCGTGCCCGGCCGCTCCCCTCCAGTCCCCGGCTCACCTGGATTCTGCCGGCCCGACGGCCGCCCTCCGTGCTGCGGGCTGCCCCTCGCTTCTCGGTGTCCGTGCGCCTCTGCAGCCCCAGGTGCCCGGCTGTCCCACCGGGACGCAGCGTGCCAGCTTCAGCGACACCATCAGAAGGACTCGGCCGAGCATCCATGCAGCCCAGCATCCCGCTTCTACTGGCGGCTGATGGCAGCTGCCAGGGGGAACGCAACCGCAGGATCAACGCAGCGCTGCCTGTGCTGTGCTGTGCTGTGCTGTGCTGTGCTGTGCTGTGCTGTGCTGTGCTGTGCTGTGCTGTGCTGTGCTGCCTCCACGCTCGGCTCAGGGGCTCTCTCAGCTGGAGGCAGTGTTTTAGGCTCAGCAGCGGGAAGCAGCGAGTCATTTTTATTGATGTTCTCGCTTCTCGGCCGTGAACGCTGCTTAACGACAGCATGTTTCCTTATCAAATTGAAGTACCAACATCTGTGAAAACAAGTTTTGACCACTCGTGTGTACACACGGAGCGTTCAGCACCTTGAGGTGGCTGTGAAGCCTGAAAAAAAGTCCCTTTTCATGGTGAAAAAATAGAAGAGAGGGCTCAACTGTGTCATAAGCATTGCACAGCTCGGGGTGGTGCAGCCTGTTCTTCAAGTTGCACTGAGACAACAGAGAAACGTTTGGAAGTTGTATTATCCCAAGCAGCTTGACTAGTGAAGCTGCACTACAAGCCCAAGTCCTGACAACTGCTCCAGTCCTCTTCCACTACCAGGCATTTCCTTTGCCACTTTTGGCCATGGTTGAACAAAGGGGATCGCTGCCGGGCTGGATGTCCTTCTAACTTCTGCCCTATGTGGTAAAATCTCCCATCAGTCCCAGACTTTGGAAGGAACCTTGCTGATTCTCCTTACTGCTGCACGGGACAACAGCAGCTGGGGCCTAAAACAAGGCTTAACCCAAGGACCCACATAGTTTGAGGACAATTTGAGGAAAGAAGAAAGCCTCTGAGCTGCACAGACATCTTGACTCACTGGTTACATACCAGAAACTCATAACAAGACTTCAGGTTCACAGGAAGACGTTAAAACAGATTTATTTATTTTTTTCTATTACAGGTGTAAATTTAAACATGTGATAAAATAAGCCATTAAACTATTAAACATGTATTTGTTTTGTAGCATAACCGCTATGCTTTATGCTTCATTTTGTCTTCTGGGCAGTAATCTTTCTCTTGACACTGGCACATGTAGAACTTGTTGCAATCTATAGGCTACATTTAAAGTAAAAAAAGCAAAATATTGAGCTTTCATCTGTAGCACTCAGGCATGAAGTGAGTGCTTAGAGATGCATCATCTCCAGGATCATTCAGTCTGGGAGGAGGGTGCTTCTGCCTGTCTAGAAACCCAGGGGCACAGTGGTTATCCATCCACAATCCCTTCTTAGCAATCATTTTTCAAATCAAAATGGTCCAGAAATCTATTAGATTACATATTTTTACCATAATAAAGTTGTATGGCCTAAGTGGGTTTGGAACAGTACATAGGTAAGTCTTATGATTTTACCTGAGCTGTGATGCTCAGTGTTATGAAGTCAGCTGATCTAGCTAGAGACTTAAGACCAGTTAAGACAGTGAGTGAACTAACAGCAGGGAGAGGGAGGTGATCGTCCCCTTCTACTTGGCTCTTGTGAGGCCCCATCTGGATCCAGGCCTGGGGCCCCCAGCATAGGAAGGACATGGAGCTCTTGGAGGAGGGCTGCTAAGATGATCAGAGGGCTGGAGCACCTCTCCTATAAGGAAAGGTTGAGGGAACTGGGATTGTTTAGCTTAGAGAAGGCTCTGGGGAGACCTCATTGTGGCCTTCCAGTACTTGAAGGGAGCACATAAACAGGAGGGGGAAATGGCTGTTTACAAGGGTGGATTGTGATAAGACAAGGGGGAATGGTTTAAAAGTGAGACAGAGGAGGTTTAGGTTAGATATTAGGAGGCAGTTTTTCACACAGAGGGTGGTGACACACTGGAACAGGTTGCCCAAGGAGGTTGTGGATGCCCCATCCCTGGAGGCATTCAAGGCCAGGCTGGATGTGGCTCTGGGCAGCTTGGGCTGCTGGTTGATGACTCTGCACATAGCAGGGGGTTGAAACTCGATGATCACCGTGGTCCTTTTCAACCCTGGCCATTCAGCCACACGCTGAATTGCTTTAATATTCACCAGCAGCAAGACTTGAGGCAGCTCCCAGCCTTGGCAGTAAAGCACATCGGACAAAACGTGTGTTGTCCCTGCTGGTTCTGGCTGGGCTGTAGACTGCGGAGCAGCTCACAACAAACTGCAGACGCCAGAAAGCGGCCACGCTACATCTTGTGCTGTGACAGCACGGCCAGCCCTGCCGCAGTTACTCAGCACAGCCTCACCGCGCAGCTGCCACAGTCCGGGAGCGAGCCCCAGCGCACGGTAACGCTGTAGGAAAGCACACGGAGCAGCGGCAGGGCTACCAGGGGCACCAAGAGAGATCACCGGGCCGCTTCTCCCCATCTCCGCTTCAAACCGCTCCCCGTCCCGCCCTCCGTCGCGCAGCCCATGGCCGTCCTGCACGTCAGCTCACGGCGCCGGCGGCGCGCGGGGCACGTGTCGGTGTTGTGGCTGTGGGTGTCCCCGCCGTCATGGCGGCTCCCGGTGCGGTGCCGGCGTTGCCGCGCGTGTCCCGCCAGGCCTGGGAGCCCGTGTTGGCCCGAGCGCGCCGTGCCGTCGTTTTCCTGGACGCGGCGGCGGCCGAGGCGCTGCACTGGGCTGCCGGCGGTGCGGGCGAGCTGCTGGCGGCGGGGGCTCTGGCCGTCAGGCCGCTGCTCGCTGACCATGTTCCGGCGGGGGCCGAGCGCGCCGTGTTCGTGCTGAGCGGGCCGCTGCGGGGCGGGGCGGCCGCCGCCGTGCGCGCCGTGCTGGGAGCGGGCGGAGTGCGGAGCTGCGCGCTGCTGTGCGGGGAGCCGGAGGGCGGCGGGCACGGAGAGACGGAGGAAACGCTGCGCCGCTGGATGGGCGAGAGCGGCCGGGCCGAGGTGCTGCCGCGGGGGCCGCCGCTCCTCGCCCCGCTGTCGGCCGAGCTCGGCCTCCTGCCCGCCCTGGCCGGCCTCGTCCCGCCCCCCGGCTGCCCTCGGCCCGGCGGCCCCGCGGAACCGGGGCTGGGCGCGCTGCCCGCCGCGCTGCGGGACGCCGTGCGGGGCGTGGTGGCTGAACTCGACGCCCTGTTCGGCGCCATGGGGCTGCGCGAGGAATGCTTCGCCGTGGGTCCCTTCAGCAGGGTGCTGGCCGCAGAGCTGGCCGCTTTCACCCCGGCCAGGAACAGGAGGAGGGCGGCTGCCAACAGGGCCTCCGTCGTGTTCGTGGACAGAACGCTGGACCTCGCCGGTAAGAAGGCACTGCTGTCATCTCATGGGCCCGGCTCACCCCACGGAAAGGCTTTAAGGAGTTGCAGCGGGCCTCGTGATGCCCGTGGCATCGTGGCATTGGCTGCTACAGCAGGTTGTGTAAAACAAGAGCGAAGCAGAAAGCACTGTTGGTGTACACGTGGCTTTAATTCTGGCCCTTCCCCTCTGCTGCAAACAAGCAACATACACCTGTACATACACTTAGCTATACTTCATATACCTCAAAGTGTTTCTGTATTTGTTTGTATATATACAAAATACTTTGCATCAATCAGTGATGCATTGATACAGAAATATTTTGCATCACTCAATGAGGCAGTATAGCATAAAGGCACGTGGCTGGCATCTTTGAGTTGGAAAACGTTTTAGTACAGAACAGTTTGTACAACATTTTCTAAAGAGCAAATGAGCACAAGGATGAAACATACAATGAATTTAATACTTGCACATAATGCAGAGCTAATGCAAAACTTAAGAAGTGTAGAGTGACGTAAGAAGCTGCTGAGGAGCTGCTGGGAAGATAATGTCTGCCTAGTCCTGAAACTAGGCTGAGCCTGGTGAATAAATTAGTCCTTCATACTGGTGAGATGTGATATCAAAAGGGCAGAAAGGTGAAGCATGCAGTTCTAGCAAGGTGTAGGGTCAGTGACTTGGGAGAAACTTGTATCACGCTCTTGCTTGTGAAATAGTCATGTTTCAGAGGAAACAGTGAGCCCATAGAATAGTTGATGTAGAAGCAGCAGCATTCACTTCCAGCATCACACTGCTGATGGACCTGCTGATGCTGCAGTGTGTGGGGACTAGTCCCATTTGCATTGTCTGTAGTCAATAATGCAGGTCATGATATTGGTACCTGGCTTCTAGCAAGCCCATGGCATGTTGGATCTGCAGCACACCTATTCTTGAAATGTCTTTTCTCCCATATTGTTTTTCTGTGACCTTGTGCTGTGGTGGGTTCACAGTTATTGGCTGTATGCTGAAGAGCAGTTATGGCGCTGGGTGTTTGATGCTTTGTAGTGCTTGGGAAGTTTGCTGGGAAGACTGCAGGGCAGTAAACATATGTAGAGTCTTGCAATGAAATTGTTATAAGTGTTTCACTGCTTCCCACCTCAAACCTGAACAAGGTTTGGAACTGGGACTAATATTATGTGCAGCAGTTAAAACAGTGAGTGTTAAGAAGGCTTGGTAGTAGGCACAAGGGCTGCCTTGCTTACTGTTCTGGTTCATTCTGCTGTGTATTTAAACTTTGATTGAAGGAAAAGCCCATGGCTTTGAATGAACCATAGAAGTTAGCTGCATGAATTGTAGACTAGAGAACAGTGCATTTGTAGGAGAACTACTCATGTGTGGTGACTGATTTCAGTTTTCCCATGGTTGTTCCCGTGATGTAAAGGAGCAGCAATTGCACCTTGAATCTGCTCCTTTTGTATGCCGCTCCAACACTGGCTCATGGAATTCAATCTGTCAGCTGCCATGAGCATGTTTTACAGCATGGATACCTGGCTCCTGCCTTTCAGGGGTGGGTTCAGAAGTCCCTCTTCCTATTTCTCTGGATAAAGCCAGAAGGAAAGTATTGCCCTCAACACTGATGTCCAGCCCAGTGAGAGTCAGTGGGCCATGGCTAGATAAAGTTGCAGAGTACAAGTTCTTGTACTTGCTCCTGACTTAAAGGCAGTGAAGTTCCTGGTTTCCTTCTCCATCTTCTTCATCTTTAGTGTGCATTATGTTTTTCTCTTTGGGCTTGACAAGAGTTCGGAGTTGGTGAACAGAAAGTAGAACATGTTTATTCAGGAGAATTGAAGAAAAGGTGACAACTGGAACTGACAGTATGTAATGTAGCCAGATTGATATACACTGTGTAACTTGGTCTGTCTTAGTTGTTTCATATTGTCTTTACCTAAGCTGCCTTCAATCCACATAGGAGAGAGGACCATGTTGTTGATACTTGCTTTAATATTATGTCAGCCTGCCTGTATAGCTTCATATACAACTTGCACTCAATTCCTTCTGTTGTTGTTTTTGGTTTTTCTTCTTTGTTTCTAGTTGTGTCATTTTGGGGGGCTCTTTTTCTTCACAGGAGCAGTTGGTCATCATGGTGACAGTCTTGCAGAGAAGATACTTGCTGTGCTTCCCAAGCTTCCTGGCCACAAGACGGATGTGATGGTTAATATGGTGGAACTTACTGCGCTGCAGACTCCAGACGACGCTTGCAGTATTATAGCACCTGGCTGCTTAGCACAACCAAAGTAAACATGCTTTTTTTTTCCCCCCCTTTCTTTCTTTAGTTTTAAGATGTTGAGTATGTTTGCTATTTAAACAAATGAAAAACAACTTCATAGCAGAAACCCATCTGGTCCTAATTCTGCAGGAATATAACCTGTTTCTATGTGTGCATTATGTGAGTGGGCAAGATAAGACTCTCAAACATGTGAGATTTTTCTGGGCATGTTTAGACTTTGGTTGTTTAAACTGCTATGATTGCTATGGTAGATTAAACTAGAAATTCATCCCTGTGACTTTTATTTTTCTGCTTAAGTAACAGGCCATATGAATGGGTAGGTCTTAAGCGTGGCTGACTCTTCCCATAAGCATCTTTATATACAAATTATATGTGTGTACACACACATATATATATATATAATATACAAGTATATATGTGTGTATACATATACGTATGTGAGCTGCCTGCTGAACTCCTATTAGAACACCTCTTGGTTTAAAGTTTTGTTCCCATTTTCAAACACCGTACCTGTGGAGAAAGGTAATTAAAAACAAACTAAGGTTTACAGACAGTTTCATAGGGGTTTTTTGCTTAAACAAGGGCAGCCTAGAAGGAGCAGCTTTGAACAGCTAGTCTTTACTGTATATCATTTGTAGCTAAGACTTTGTGATGTACATTGGGTATGATGTTTCACTTACTAATTTTATTTGTCCAGATTGAAACTTTGCTGCAGCTTCTGTTACTGTGCATAAACCAGAAAGTACAGCAGGTGTTGGTTTCATTGAGCAAGACAAATATTGCTTAGCAGTGCTCTAAAAGTTCATATAGTGCAAAGGAGATGAAATGCTCTCCTGCTATACTGTTTCCCCTTTGTCATCTTCTGTCTCCCACACACATTGTAACTGGGTCCAGTTTCTAAGTTTCACATTGCGTAACTGTCTTTTTCCTCAGGAAGCAGAGGGGAATCGTTTCCTCGTAGAGGTGGATTCAGTCGTAAGTTTCTGCTGGGGTGATTAATTTCAATAAAATTTGTTCTGGTTTTCTTTTCATTGGCTGCTTTCCAGCTGCTCTCTGAAGGAGAAGTGAGATGTCTTTAAGGTCTGTCTACACAGCAAAATAAAGAGGTCGTTGTCCATGGCAGACATGCTGTGAAAGCTGTTATCTGTGCTAACTTTGATTAGCTACCAGAAATAGAGATGATTTCTGGCAATAACAACAAGGAAAAAAAACACAGATATTTATTGCCTTAGGATTGTTGTACTATGCTATTACTCTGTTATTTCTAACGTTATTTACATTCAGCTAGTGCTTGAATGCCTTCTCCTGCTGAAATTATGACTTCAGTCTTCTCAGTAGTCAAGTTGTTGGATCAATCTGCAAATTTTTATTGTGTTTAAATTAACTAATAGTCTGCATGCTGAGATTTATTTGCCTATTTGCAAGCTAGTGAATGATGCCTCTGTTAACAGTATGGTCAGATTTACTTTGCAAAATCTGCTCTGGATGCAGGTGGTTGAAGAACAAAAGAATTTTCATACAAGTAGCTCAGCTGCTGCTTTGCAAGTGAAGCAAAGTTAAATGTTACCAACTGATACCTGGTACCAAGACAGTAGTGTCATTGCTACACTAGTCTGCATGATGTACAGAGAATGATTCTGTTACAGAATCTGTTGCATTGAAAATACTTAAGAGCAGGCTAGACAAGTAGGGATTTAAATAGCATGTATGTTGCCTTGGAACAGAGTAAAAGGAGTAGATGATCTCTCAGAATCTCTACTGTGATTGTTTGTAACCAAAGCGTTGGATTCATCAGGGTAGTCTCTGAAGCAGAACATGGCTCTGTGCTCTTCAGTTCTATCTTTCAGTTTTTTCAAACCATTTAGTGATTAGGAGTAGTTTCCAATTCAAAACAGGCATTTCCAAGTCAGTGTAAGTTAGTTGCTAAAGAGTACTGGAAACAGCATCTAAATGGATGGCTTTCATTCTGTTTAACAAGGATGTGCTCTATTGATGGGCTTTAAATTTCAGCATTGATCATCTTTGCTAGTGTTAAACTGATGAAGTTCTTCTGGAGCATGAGATTTAAAGTTCCCACCAATAAGTTCCTCTGTTGATTCTATAAGAAATTCCATAGGATGTGCTCAGTTTTTCATTAACACGGTTATTGCCATTGGTAGCAGGCTGGCAAGTGTTTCTTGTATTTGAGAACTTAATGATTTCTACCTGTAGATGGCGTGTGTCAAGGTGTATTGCTCTGCTTATAAATATCCTGTTTACTCTGGTGAGTGAAAGTGAGGGCACTTTTCTAGGAAAAGATAATATAATCTGCACCCAAGTGGAATGCACCCAGATTCCTTTATGTGAGATGTTGTGCTCATACCGGCCTCATGTTATGGCATTTCACAGACTTGCATACTCAGAGTATTTTTCAAATGTGTTCATTATTTTCTTTCAAGTTAATATTTAAGCATGTTGTGGTTGGGAGAGAGAGCTCTGCTCGCTCCCCACAGCTTTCTATATTTAACTTTTCCTATTGGAATGCTGCTCCAGCAGAAACATCTGGGCTCAGTTACAAAGTTAGCAAACAGAATTAATGAATAATTTATGGCTGGTGTGCTGAAATGAAGCAGGATTCTTCTTTTCAAATCTAAGGAAATAACGGGCTTCTTTAAAGACTCAGATGAAAATGTGAATTCCATGTAGTGCTGAAGTTACTGTACTTTGGAGGTGTTCTCTTTGTAAGGAACAGAATCTCTTTTTTAAAGACCTGTTTTAGATTTCTTATTTTTATTAGTAACCTCAAAAATCTTGTGGAGTAATTGTTTGCATTACTGTAATTGCTGCTATGTTACAGCTCCATTGTGAAAGTCCACTGAAAGTTATGCAGTTTGGGAATTCTCAAACTAAATACTTTATTCATTTCTACTTGCAGATGTATGTATATAAAGAACTGAACAGTTTATAGGCTAAAGACAGTCAATCCGGATCAGAACTGCTGGGTTCTGACTAAAAAGTGGTAGCTGGCCTGTCCTTTCAATCATATAACATGCAATGGAGGTAAGGAATAGCAGTGAAATCTCAATGGCAGAGGTAGCTTCTTTAGCACATATGCAGCAGCAGCTACGAACTGTCTGCTTGGATACACATCAAACTTTTCACGCTTATACACTGTGTTGCCATTTTCTAACAGGCCAGGCCACTTGTTCCTCGTTCCAGCTATTTTGCCTTTTTAAGATTCATATTTTTCCATGGGAAGCACTCTACTGTCAGTTAGTACTGCACTGTGGTGAAAGCCTGCATGGTGCCCTTTTCCACTTCTTGCAAGCCTGAAGCCAGGCCCTTGGAGGCTCCGTGGCTCCCTGAAGCAGCAAGCAAAGGTTGAGATCTTTGTGTTCTGGCCACAGGTCTGTGGCATGAGAGAGAGATCAAGAAGTGAGGAGCTGTGTGATGCTGATGTGTACACAACTGAAGGAATAAGTATGCATGCTGGTTTTTGGCTCTTTTATTACCCAGGGACACTTCTGATGTGCTCTCATATTCTGCTGAATAAACTGAGTACTGAATTTGATTATACACATTACAAGGACTTGCTAAGTAGTGATTTCTCATTTGTTTTTCTACTTCTGTTTCTTTTTCTCAACTCTTTGTAGTTTGTAATCTTCTCAGAATTCAGTATGGTATTAAAATCTCAGAAAAAGACTATATATATTTTTTTTCCATTTAAAATCTGCATGTAATGTAATATCCAAAAAAACATTGGGCTCTTAGATCAAACATTATTCAGTAGAAATGTAAGGCTATAGCAGACCATATTTCCATTGGGGCTGCTGCACCTGAGGCAATTCAATGGGCAGTATAGTTGAGGTGCGTAGGCAGCAGGCTTCTACAAAGCAGTAGGAGCCATTAATTCATCTGAGCTTGCACTGGGGGAAAATAACATGTTCAGAATGACGTGATCCTTGTGGATGAGTGTGATTCAGGAGACACTGGTATGCAGGCCAAATGTTTGCAGCGTGGCACATGCAAAAGCTTTCTCTTGCAAGGAGAGGTGCAATTAGAGTTGTGCTGAGTGGGGAAGGAAATTGGATAAAAATTAGAACACGGTAAAACTTCAGTGTCTAACATTAATGGAAGGTGAAAAAGCATGCTTGTGATCCTCCTCAGTTTTGAGGTATCCTGAGGTATTTTGGACCAAACAGTACTTTGGTTAACAAGTACTAAAGCTGTTACAGTGCCAGCAGAGAAGAAAGTCCCTCTCTAGCCTTGTCTTTACTCTTATGCCTGATAGAACAAAGCAAGACTCCATTTGTCCTTTCTTTGTCTGTACCACTCTTAATTGCAGTGCACAGTTGGGGAGAAGTGGCTGTTCTGAGCTGCCTGTTTCCTTGCTCTCCTTTTTCCTGGGCAGTTGGAAAAGCAGTTCTGATGTCCTCTGTAAAACATGCAGTATTCATTGGAATAATCGTATATGATGTGAATTTGACATGAAAGATTATCTATGCTGGTACAGGAATGAAATGAGCAGTAAAAATGAAAACTGAAAAGGTGATAAGCAGGAAAATAGGGTTTATTTTCTTTTTCTTTTATTTTTAATAATTGATTCTATTATCTTCTTGTTTTTACTTGTGGCCAAGCATCTAAAGGACATCTAACAGTGCAGTTTTTCTTAATGCTGAATTAATTACGCACTAAGCTTTTGGACAGATGGTTCTTAGATCTTTGTAGTATTTGGAATTTTGTTTTTTAAGTCTTTTCTTTCATGGAAGCTGCAGATTCTAATTTGGAAAAAAAAAATGTTTTGCATGCAGAAGTTTTAAAAAGCTTATAATAAGATAATTTAGGACTGTGTTATTCTCAAATGAGCTTAGAGGTTATGGCATAAGTTAGAGTAGCTTTCCTTTTTGGAATGTTAACATTAAAGGAGCGGAGTTAACTGCATACAGTAAGAAGATCCAGATGATGTGTGTGTTGCTCTGCATTCATTAAGAAGCTTGCAGAAGAGGAAGAATAAACCAAAACAGTGGATGGCAGAGTTCTGGTAAGCTGCCTCCTGCCCTGCCTGGCAGGCTTGCAGAGCTCTGTGGCACAGTGCCCATGGGGCCAGTGTGGGATGCTGCCCAGTTCTGCTCTGAGGGGCTTTTGGCTTCTCTGCTTCTGGCTGTTTCTCCCTACTTGGAGGCTGTCTGCTCCTGTGGAGCTGTGCTTGGCTTTGGTGGATGGATTTGGAATCCAGCTTACCAAATAAAGCCCCAAATCAGCCAACCAAAAAACCCCACAGCAATCCATGCATGTACAGACTTTTCCTATCTGTGTTTCTGACTAAGATGAACAGAGCTGTTATGGAGAAACAGAGGTCTTAAATGCAGGAGTTACAGCAGAGAATTGCCTTAATAATAAAAATCTTTAAAAGTTTCCTTTTTGGATAGGACAAGAGAATTTACAGCCTAACCATGTGCTTCTGGAACTCCTGCTGCACCACTGAGTCCCATTTCCAGGGAGACAAACTGGCTTTACAGAGTTTTTCTGGTTACACCTTTTGCCTTTTCACAAATCCAGCTGTGAGTTGCTTCTCTAAATGGTGGATTGAGGTTGCCCCGTGACCCACCCCACCACCGTGTTCCTGAACTGGCAACCTTCCTGCTAACATTTTACTTTACTCGTACAGTTTCAGAGCGCGATGTAAAACAAAGACTATTCAGAGTTTCCCTTTTGTTTGAAATTTCTCAAGGCATCTTCTCTTTGGGAGTAAAAGCCCTGCTGCATCAGCTTCTGGGCTTTGTCAGTCAAGACAAGCATTCCACGAGGTGCTTTCTGCTCTGTTTCAAACCAGTTTGAGTCAAATGAACATAATTGACTGTTACCACAGGATAAGATGAACAGGCTGATAAGATTTATTATATCTTGCAATAAATGTGTATATTTGCCTAGATCCTTTCAACACAGGACCTCCTTGAAATGGAAAAAAGAAATAGAAAAAAAAAAGCAGGGATAGCGAGTGTGGGGGGGGAGGGGTGGAGGGTGGAAAATTCTAGGAAGAGGTCAAAATCTGCTTTGTCTGTGCTGTGTAATGTGCAGCATTGCTTGAAGGCCAGACTGCCATTCTGCAAAATCCCAGTTGCTACAGTAGCTGGATGGTTGAAGTAGTCAGTGAAAGAATGATGTGAGGAGATTTTGGATCCAAGCAAGATCCTGACTAAAAGGTGCCACATTTTTTAATTGCCTTCTGTGACAGGCCTCTGGAGCCTTAGAAGTTATCTTCTAGATAAGAGGAAGATCGAGGCTTATTTGCCTTGAGATAAAGAGTGATTTGGGCTGACAAGGTCTTGGCATTAGCTAGGCACTTCTTCCTTACCTGTGCCTCTGAGCTCACAAGAAGGAGTTCCAGGGGTGTCTGGCAATCTCCAAAGTGGGCTCCAGTCTTTCTTGTTTTATAGTATGATCCTCCTGGCAACTGTTTCTTTGACTGACATTGTGAGATTTTTCTAAGACTAGCTCTCATTTGCCTTCGCCATCTGCCTTTTCCACTTAAATGACCTCAACAACGAGGTTTCAAAGTGCAGTGATATGCACTGACCTTTTTGTGTGCCTTGTTCAAATCATACCATCAGAACAGAGAATAACTGAGTGACCCAGAAGGGTGTTTTAGCTTACTATTGGCATACTATAATGCAAACTTGCTGTATCTTACAGAGGGGAAAAATGTGACAAAATAGACGAATGAACAAATAAAAGCTGTTCATTCTGATGGGGACCCAATGCTGGGGTAGGTAACAGTATTTCCTGTTGGCAGCAGGTTTGGTTGCAAGTTTTGAATATGTAGTTGGGATTCTTTCAGAATTCCAAACTTAACATGAAACAGGAATCAAATCTTACGCAGGCTAAAATACGGCTGAAGTGAACTGCTTACTTGGCAGAGCTTGAAGATGCTTTTTCTTTGTAAAGAAGACAGGATTGAGCACAGAGAAATAATTACTTCTTTTTATACAAATAAATACTTATAAAACTATTGATCTTGAGGTTTTTTTTCTAATAACTGATTCGAAAATCCAGTCTCCTGTACTGTTGCATAGTGCAGTTATTTGAGATTCTTCCCTTTAGCCTCCTCAGTTCCTGGATTCTAGCAGAACATTTTAGCTTATTTCTTTGTCCCCATTCTTTTTACTCCTTTTCCTCTTCTTCTGTTTCTTCTCTGAGATCATTCTGTCCCAAAGGTACATTCACTTTATAGGGAACTTATGCAAACTGAAATGCTTAGCACTTACAGGAATAACGCAGTCAAATCAGTTTCTGTCTGAGTTTTCCATCCAGCCTTTATCCTTTGCATTTATTTTGATAGACGCCTGTCTTAATTCCACCTTAAAAAAAAATAATCATTATTTCAGACGACATTTTCCAGGTGTTCTCTCAAGAACTATGACATTTTCTTTTTGGGATATTGCTTTTTCTGCTCTCCTTCTAACTTCCGGAAACGAGCTGCCTTCTCACCTCATTGCAAAGGAGAGGTTTTTTAGTTTAAGATTTACCACTATCTTTGACTAGTAGTTTTTTATTTCACTTGTCACTCTGGCAACTATGAAGTAGAAGGAGTGATTGTAGCTACTTGCTGTTTCACAGGTGTCCCAGATGCTATTGCTTGAGTAAATTAGTTTTCCACTGATCTCAGGTCTTTGGATTGTAATTCATAATCTGGAGATCCCATACACACTTTTCTCTAAGCATCTTGTAAAAGTGTAGCACTTGATGTGGGTTTAGCTGAGTTTTAACTCCTCAGAAGCAATAGGGACGACTGACCAAACCTGGCCAGTTTTAATGGCCTGATTAACAGTGGCCCAATAGTGAGCTTTAGCAGACTCTGGAAGACCATACTAAATGGAACACCATCTAATTTCCGCAGACTGTGAATGTACTTTCTAAAAGGATCTTCAACTAGGAAAGGCCACTATTCACTGTGGGAGAGAAAAATTTTACAATCTTACCTAAATCTCTCCATGAATAAACTCAGTTAACTAAGTAACCAGAAAAAGAAATCCATTTTGAGCCATTTTCAGTAACTGGAAACAGCCACAGAACATACACTGAATATGTATGTATGCTTTATGTGGATGCTTGAGCTCCAGTTACCCCTTAGGAAAAGGAAACAGTCTGACAGAAGAAGCTTAGGGTTTTATTAATGACACGGCAGTACGCCACGGCTTCAAACATTCTTTGCATGGATTGGGAAATAGCATGAATGATATGGTTGGGTTTGATTGAGATGGACAACACAGGGGGAGGAAGGGAATTAGTCAGCACCCAACATACTTAAACAAGCCCTTTTTAGGAGGAGGATGCAGCATGGGTAATAAATGACTACAAAAAGCCACTTAAAATGCAGAGATTTTGGATTAGGACAAAATTCTGCTCTCCTTACTCATTCTGTGGTAGGCAGAAGTGTGTCAGGGAGGAGTGTGAGAAGATATCCAGAACACTGGGTGGATGTATGCAATGTAGACAGAAGTCCTTATCTCTTTCTCTGTGACGGATCAGCCTGAGTGTGGAAATGGTTATAAAAATGAAAGACAAAGTCTGGAGCTTTATTCTTTCTGAATAGCTGTCAGTTTGGTTTTTGAGAACTAGAATTGGCCATATTAGGTTTGCGTGAGATCTGAAGAAACCAGGGCCATAGGTTTTCATTGAAAGTATGACAAATATGCTACTTCTAAGAAAGAGATGGGGGTAAGGGAGACACAGAGGGCCAGGCCCTCAGCTGATTTAAATTTGCTTCACCAACATAGCTAGCAGAGAATCAGACCATGCGTGTTAAAATCCCACATATTTAAGATTTAAAGTCTGTTTCAGATTATTTTTTTACTATTGATTTTGAGTCTCAAAGCGTCTGCTTGAATACCTGTTCTCAGCTCATACAGAACATATCTGTGAATGTTTTAACAAATCTGTCATGTGATTTCACAGTAAACTGTTTATGCGGTAACCGAGTCACTTCAGAAAGGATTGTCTTCTCTGATGAAGACATATTCCTATACATTTAGCCTTCAAAATGGTGTTGAAACTCACAGCCCAGTGAATTCCTATTCAAAAAATTGCTCATGTAAATGTGGGTTTTAGGCCAGCAAATGAGGGAGGGAGGTCAAAGGAGACTACCAAAAAGTGGCCTGGTAAATTAAGAGCATTGAAGAGAGGGAATTCCTAGCATTCCATGGTATCTGGGCATATTTTCTTACATTTCCCTAATAAGAAAAACACACTTCATATATGTTCTTGGTAAGTGTTTTCACTTGTATCATCCATCTCTGCTGCAAAAAAGTGACCCAAAATATATTGGCTTTACATGCCTCGAGGACATCCATTGAATACCTAACCAGTGCATCTGTAAAAGTAGACTTGGCGCTCTCATGCAGTCCCTGGATGTAGATTCAATTGTCAGCACCTCGTTACAAACCGCTCTTTCATTGGAATCATTTTTATTAAAATAACCTTATGCAATAGCTTTAGAACATGGAACAGAATGCTCTAAAGTAACCTATTTTGTTACATGTACTATTCCCAAGTAATACATATGTTGTAAGGATCAGACTTTATTTTTAGCATAATTCATTTGCTTGTCCAAAAACTAAATTAAAATCCATGACAAGTAACTCTTTAATATACACATTTTTAAAGAGTTGCTTGGCAAGAGTTTTGAAATACCTTGTATTGTACAAAATCCTACTCAGAAGCTTTCAATTAACTTGATTCATGCACTAACCTAGTTTGGCATTCTGCATAAGCTGTCCTGCAGCTTGTAGGAATGAAACATTTTACAGAACCAGTTCTCTGGAATAAAAGGCAGCCAGCTGAAGCTCAGACAGGAACGATGCTTATGAACATTAGGAAGTTTTAAGAAGTTTCCTGCATGTTTTTCCCTCGCCCCTGCAGACACTGGTGGGCAAGTTAGAGGAAAAAGAATGAATTTGGGAGTAATACTGGAATGATTAAAGTCTGCTTTATTCCAGTGACCAAGAGGACTAAAATGTATCTGGGAAGCCTCCAACAGCTCTCCAACAGTGATGTTGTGGAAGTGTACCCACAACCATCCTTCATTAGGTAGCAATTATTCTCCCTTAAGGTTCTTCAGGGTTATTTTAACTCCAGGTAGACAGTGGTGGCACTATTTTGTCTATTGCTATTGGCCTTTAAAAATCGTTATATGATTCCTTTAGCTCCCGTCGCTTTTTCTATAGATCTTGTTCCTTCATTGGCCACTCCGGACTTCCCTGTTGCTGCAGCAGAGCAGCAGTCACACTGGGTAGCTCTTTCTTCACCGTGGAAGGTCTGCTACCCATGGTTCTGCGTGGTGCGACTGGAAACAAGTTCTTGCTGCTTTGCTTTGGTAGCTTCATGGCTTAAATTTCAAGGCTCAGTGAGATGCTATCGCAGTCTTCTCTGTCTTCAGCATCTGTGACTGATTCTTTGGCTGTTTCATAATACAATGCATGAAATGGCAGCTTCCTTCCTTCTTGGTTTAAATACATTAGAGTAACTCTAGCTTCACTTTACCTTGTGAAGTGTTCTATCTGACAAACTGGAAAACAGAGTTGGTTAGATCATAATAAGTAATTCCCCTTCCAACGGAAAGAATTTCACTTTTCAGCAGTTGTCAGTGATTATTCTTCTCTTTATCTTGAAGGAAGCAAACAGGCTTCAGTGTTCATCTTAATGTTTAGTTGCTTTGTGTTAGGCACTGCTCTTTTTTCTCTGGTGTGTTTGCTTGCTTGTTTGGATCAGCTTGTCTGTAACTGTTGCTCTGGGGTTTAAAGATCAGGTGCTGCTTCTGCTTGTGAGTGATGGTGTACAAGCAGTGTAACCCATTTCTTAATGATGATATTACCAGCTATCACAGTCAGTCCAGCTTACCCTCCTGCATGAGACTGAGAAATCTTCAAAGCCTTCCAAAGAACATGTCACTGAGTGGAGAAGAAAAAGGATCATTCCCAAACCTAGTCCCATGTTGAGTCAAAGCAGAAGAGCTTAGTCCAGAATAGTTGGCAAGAAATGAAAATACTGCCAACTATCTGGAGCGGGAAACCTTGTTTTGCAAATCCAAGTGGAATGCACAGCTATGTACTGAGTGCCCCAGTAATTAAGAGCTATTTAGTACTACTCTTTGAACAACAGGAAATCTTTATGATGGTCAAGTACTTTATGTTCTGTCATTACCACCCTTCTGTTGAAGTGGCTGGTCAGAAGCTGCTGTGGAAGGGAGAGAAGCCTACTGGCTGATTAATGCATTAAAATGATAACAGTGTGTTTTGTGTTGCTAAATAACACAATTAAAACAAAGAACAGATGGGGTTAGAGGAAGGATAGAGTTAAAATGTTTTGAACTGTACTGACCACATCTTAGAGCTAGGACTCTTTGCTTAGTTGATGGTTAATCTGCTTTTGACTTTGCACAGAGCATGTTCAAAATCATGTCTGTGCTCAAGATGGAGCTTATTGCAGTTTAATACTACTAGGATTAGTAAGGCCTGAACATCAGTCAGCCTCTGTCAAAACCAGTCCTACTGTTTGGAGAAGCATCATGCTTGTTGAAGAAATCTGCCAGCTTCCTTTGCTTAGAGTGGCAGTAGAAACAGTTAAAATGATCAAACCTAATGTTTGGTAACTACACATGGAGTAGATAAAGAAGAAAAATCCTTAGATTATTACAACCTCAGTTTTATCGGTACACCTGACTTTCAATCAAGTTTTTGAGATAATCCAAGTTTTGAAAAACATCCATTTAAATTCACATTTTAAGAAAACCTGAAGCTTTTAGTTTCAAGATAATAATTATGCAAACTTAGGGACTTCGGATGTTCTTGAAACAGAAATAACTGTCATAACAAGACTTCAAGCAAAGATGGCGTTCTATTTCTTGTTGGTGCAATAGCCACGTACAACTTTGCTTCAGGACTGCTCATGCAACTGATTCTTCCCTCTGTCTCATGCTTCAGCCTGGTGAACAGCAGCAAATCTGTGTGGGTTTACGTCTGGACCTGCCTTTATTTCCTAGGATCCTGCCTCAGCATAGTGACTTTCAGCAATGGCAGTGTGTCAAAAGCATGCTACAGTTTGCACAGTAGTTTCATTCTGGTGTTAAACAGCTAGCTTTGTGTAAGGCATCTTTAGCAATCAGTTTGTTAGAATGTGAATAGAGCTGACTTCCAAAATGGGTTTAGGAGAGGCTGGTTTTGTTCCAGCCATTTCACATCAGTGCTGCTCCTTCTTCCAGTAGCTCAGTAGGAACAGCTTTGCTTGTTTGCAGGAACTCTACCCCAGAAAACATTTAAGAGATGTTCTTGTAGCAATATCAGCAAACATATGAAACAGCAAAGCTAAGACCTAAGTCCGTTTGCTTGCATGGCTCCTAGTATGTGTACAATACGGTGTTATATTTAAATGAAAGACTGCCAAAGAGAAAGGAAGCTTTGTTGTTCTGGTCAGTACGGGGTTTATTAATTCAATTCAGGTTTCTCTTAATTACATAATATGCAGACAACAGAGCATTATGGAATTATGCATCAGTTCTCATCTTCAGAATGTTGGCATGGGAGGACTGTAGAAGGATTAGTGTTTGAGAAGTAAGTTAGTCCAGGAGTTGCAGAGTTGTTGCATGATGCTTGGTCCACAAGGAGACCCGTCATCATCTTAAGACCTGTTGTATTTATAAGGCTTTCCTTGGTTCTTAGTTCTCCTTGTCATAAGTTTATGTGTATTACACATCACTGCTGTGTGTTAGGTTTATGTGACTTAGGTTTATGTTGCTTGCAGCAGGGTATTTGTACAATATTACAATTTTAGGGTATATTTTTATCCCACCTATAGAATATTTGAGTAATGACTAGGTTTTTTTCTACTCACTTTGTTGATTATACATAGCATTTTCTAGAAAGTTAGTAAATTTTAAAATGACTTTATACAGTGAATTACTACCCATTCTGTAAATCCTCTAATGAAGAATTCTGGCTCAGTAGTTACATGGAGCTAAGAAAGAAGAAAAGAAAGTGTAGTTTAGGGAAACAACCGTGATGTTTTGCAGCATATAGTCCAGTTGAATGCTTCATATTATATTGCTTCCTTATGTTTCACCTTTGGTTGACCTCTAAGTTTACAGGTTCAAGTGGATATTAATGATCCTGAGAATAGCTAAAATAAACAGAACACAAAGGTAATGAGAAGCCATAGCTTCCCAAACTGTTTGTTGGATTGTGTCATCTTATTTTTAACACAGGAAAGTGCTGCATTGTCTGTCTCTGATTAGGTGAAACATTGTAGAAATGCCATCTGTCTAAAAGTTTATTAAAATACAGCCATATCAGTTCAAATACATACAGTAAATTGTATTGCAAAAGGAGTTGTAAATGTTTTCTAGGAAATTTTTCAAGAATCTGTTGTGATTTATACTGCTACTCTTTGATACTAGAAGATGCAAAGAGCAGCACTGTTTTACTTTTCTATACCATAATTCCATGGGCAGCTGCATTGTCTCATGTATGTGGTTATTAGCAGGAAAACTTGTTCTACGTCATGGCTGCTCAAATATGTTGAACTTTTTGGCTTTCTGAGGCAAAAAAACCTTCTTGTATGTGTATTGAGATCAACATGAAACAGGACTGTGGTTAAGATGCTTGTCCCTACAAGTTTACGTGATGCTTGGGTCGAGGAAATATTTGATAAAACTCAAGACTGTCTTTATTGCTGGGTTTGGCACGATATGAACTTGCTTCAGATAGTGGTTGACCACAGCTGTCAGACTTGTGTACATTCTATTTTGTAAGTATATCCATCTGTAAAGTAGGTATGTGAATGAGCCAGAGACATTAGGCTTCTGTCTCTCCTCCCTCCGCTTTTTTTTCTTTAAAAAGGCAAAACTTAGAATACCGCATTACCATTCACTTTGAGGGGATTATTTCCCCCCTGTTTTTAAGCAATTCCCAATTGGAACGGAATCCTTGCCAATGTTTTAAATAACAAATTCTCAAATTGTATTGTAATACAGCTCACCTGTGGAACCAGAACACGTCGGATTTTAAGAGTCTGATTTAGTGTCCATTATCTAAGAAGCAAGGAGGGGAGGCATTCAGCCTTGAACAAAAAGTTTCTGCAGCAATTTGGGACTGCTGAGCTCAATGTGTTTCTAAGAACCTTCTGAACTGTTTGTTTTTTAAGTTCTCCCATGCTCTGCTGATAACACAGAGCATATTTGTCTCTGCTTTGGGGTGCGGTTGTCAAGGTTTTATTAGAACACAATGGCTTACAGGAAACATAGCGGTTTTGCAACTTAAATTATAATGTTGTTTTAAAAGCTGTTTGGGGATTATTCTTTCACAGTCTTTGTCAGCTTCAAGCAAGCTTGTGATTTATTTATTTATTTTTAATCTTAAATAAATAATAAGTAAATAACTTTGGCTACTGCATCTGCAGAATGTCCCATGCCTTCCTTCATAAGCTTCATTGTGAAATGAATCAGCATTATGCTCTCACGATGTCCAATGGTAATTACTAATTTATTCTCTCCCTCCCCTTCTTTTGTTTTTTGATCATTTGCTTGTTTGTTTTAAAACTGGGTCAGTCATTCCCTTCACATCTTAAATACTTCTGTTTAGACATGGAGGTCATTCCTCATTTTCTTTGCCACAACTGCTGTACTGTGGAAGAGCTGAGAGAAGAAGTGCTAAAATCTGCATGAGTTTTGTGTCATTGCCCACGATTGCCTGATCCAGCAGCAAGTCAGTTTATCCCAACTCTTAGTTATTCCTGCAAGTGGAATCTATGGCATTTCTCTTGCACAGTAAAAATAAGCTAGGCACATTTAATTAAAATAAAATAATAGGTCAAATGAGTAGAAATTTAATTAAAGCCACAATTTTTTATATGTAAAATGTATTTTTCCACACATTTCCTGTTAACATCTTCCTAACGAGTTGCTTTAAGAAGCTCTTCTAGTTGGTTACTGTATTAATTCCCACTGTATGTAATCCGCATATGATATAATTTAGATAATCGTTTTGATCTAATTTTTCTGACTGGTCTTGCCTTCAAATAGATTGGTCTCCAACAGTTTGGAATATACTAGTGCATAGAGATAGCAGTACAAAAATTAAAATCTATCATTAAGTAAATGATATCCTGCCTTTTAGAAATACTAAAGAGAAATGTTTCTCTTGTTATGAAAGTAAAAAATGTAGTTTTGCCTGCTGAGTATATCTGAGATTTGCTTTTAATTATTTGAAATCTGTGGCTAGAATTAGTTTGAACAAACAAGTTACTGGCTTGTTTGGGGCAGCACTGAAATGCTGCATAGCCCCTCTCAGTTCAGTCAGCAAATAATGAGCTGATGCAGGTGGTCTTGGTTGTCTGTCTCATGGATACTAAAGCTAGAAAAGAGGCATAAGTAAATGCTGATGGAATGAGCTGCGTGGATTTGCTCGTTTGCTCAAGTCTTCATTTTTACACCTACAGATAAAAGATTTTTAGGTAAAATTTCCTCTGTAAAGGCTTGGTGTCACCTCTTCAGTTAAGACCTGCTCTAGTAAGATAATGCTAAAGACAAGGTTGGCTTAAAGCGCCTATGGTAATTTATCTGTGTGTGTGTGATTCTATTTTAAAACAATTATCAGTCAAGGCTCATTACTTTTATTCCTGTGCTTCTCTGACAGACTCTTGTCTGTTTGTTGTTGTTGTTGTTTGTTTTGTTGGTGTGATTATTACTTTAAAATTGCTGTTGGCGAGGTAGAAAAAAATGCCAATTTCGAATGAAACCTTATTCATTGTTGAGGCAGAAAAGTTGGTGCTTTAGCACCATTCCCTGGCCTTTACTGAATCAATTGTTTTATCAATCAAATTATGCTCATATAACTTAACTAATTAACTTAATCTTGATGTGACACAGCCTTCCTTGAGTATATGCAGAAAAGAGAGTGAGGAATGAAGGGTCTGTATAAACACCACATGCAAAGGCTGAAGTTATCAGCCTACCATTAGCCCTTTATCTAAGAGGCTCTTGGCGTATAAATCAAACAATAACTTCTTAGTTTTGAGTTGGTGCCAAAGTACACATCCACAGTTGAGTCTACAGCAGATTACACCCACCAAGTGGCTTGAGGGCTCAAAGTGAAACTGGGAAATAATCTTTAAATTATTCAAATACACATTTATGCTTTTAAATGTCGGCCAGCAGACATTTTCTTATGACCATTTTCAAGTTCTAAGCCTAAAAATCAGTGTACAGAACAAATTTTAACAAACTTCAAAGTGAAGTTTTGAGCATGATATTTTAAGCTTGAATGGCTCCGAAGAGCCATTTAAAAGCAGTTTTCTGTATGTTGCTATGTAGCAATATAACTACTCATCTGTGGTGAGGGTGGTAATTTCCAATGATCCTTCTGCAGTTTTCTGCAAGTACAGTGCCAAGATTGCATTATCTTTCCCTTTATCTTATTTTTTTGGTGCATTGGAAAATAGCTCCAGCACTGTCTGTGAGATGCTGAGCAGTTCTGCCAAATATATGAATGATCAATAGCAGATCTACAATCAAATGTTAAGAGCCATTTTGAAACTTCAACAACTTTTCATCTAAGAGTACTCTTAGAAATATGAAGTACTGATCCATTCTGGTGTGACAAACCCAGCATGTATAATTTACCTTGATCTGGAAAAAAACATTTTGTGTTTTTTTGTTTTTACATTTTTCTTAGAAGAAGGCATTGCTGTGTGTTCTGTTGAACATTCGTTGTTTAGAAAATCAAATGCATTTGCTCTGGATGTGCATAAATACAAAGTAATGCTACAGACTTGAGTCCTGAAAATACCGACAGCTGTCTCTATATAGAACACTGTAGATAAGTTATATTAGATCTGATTGGTTGCTTCCAAAACAGAGAGGAAGAGCTCCTTCTTGCCCTTAACACATCTGTGTCAGCTCAAAACCCACAGCCTCATGGCACCTACCCACAGCACAGGGATTGTTCAGGGCTGGAGCCGTGAGTGCGGCCTAGGGTGTGATACAGCTGAAACTTGGCTGTGCCTCCTTGTGTCGTCCTGCTGGCTTGCATGCTTAGGAATGCGCAGCATATTCAGCAGGGTCTTGGCATAGCTATTGGAAGCAGCAGAGGAATTGGAGGAGAGATGGTGTCTCCTGATGCGTGGTCTCTTGCTCCAGACTCATGGCCAAACTGTGTCTTATCATACTCCCATCCTTCACTTTAACAGAATTTGAAGGACATGTTGCCAACAGATGGGTTGCTCTTTGTCGTAGCTACAACTGTGGTGGTGGCTTTTGATGCATCGCACACGAGTGTACACACTACATTTCCTTAAATCTAATGTGAGTTATTGTAGGGGATATGTTGGCAGAGCACTTACTTCTTTTAGCAGCAGTTTGGCTTTGGGCAGCTTTGTGGTATTAATGAAGCTCTAATTTAATCTTTACTGACCTTTTCCCTCCTTTCTTCTTGTGAAAATATACAAAGATAGCTGAGTTGTAAAGCTCTGTAGGTATAGAGTGAAAGTTTTGCTGATACGGTAACCACAGAATCTATCCCTTGGTTGGACTACTGCAATTATCCTTGATTTTCTTTTAAATGCTTTATTTTTAACTGTAAAAAATGAAAACACGGCTACTTTGTTATGCTGAAATGCTTACTGGTTAATTTTTGAAGCCCACTCAATGTTATTTTTTATCACCTACTCAAAACCAGCATCAGCAAGTTGCTCTTTGAAATCCTGTCTCCAGGTGCAGAAATAACCACATTTGGTTGGACAAGAATGTCTGACTTCTTTTCATTTGGTTAAATATACGTGCTGACTGAAGAAACATGTCACAAAATGAATTTTATACATACTGTCTGTCCTGTATTTATTATTGGTAGATCGGAAAACAAAGTGTCCTGTTCATTCCATCCTTGCTTTTAGATTTGCATCTGCTATTTGAGAGTTTGTTCTCCACTGACCACTGCTTGGTTTTACCAATTTCCAGACTACTGCTTCCATCTTACTGATAGTACATCCCAGTGTCACTGGCCTCCCTCTGCTGAGGCTGAGGTCACAGAATTACAGAATTATCAAGGTTGGAAAAGACCTAGAAGATCATCTAGTCCAACCATTACCAATACTTCCCGTCTAAATTATATTCCTCAACACCACATCCAAACATTTCTTGAACACTCCCATGGTCGGTGACTCCACCACCTCCCTGGGCAGTGCATTCCAATGCCTGACTACCCTTTCCGAGAAGTAATACTTCCTAATGTCCATGGCTGACAGATGGCTGACTGTTGAAGTTATTATGACCATAATGGTAGAAAAAATGGAGAGGGTATCAAACCCTTTGAGTGAAACTGAAAGTTTCTTGGTGAAACTGATTAATAGCTGAAGTCCCAAAATTTTAGTACTCTTTTCTCATTGTCAGGCTTGGAAAACATTTTTATAATAGAGATTCACTTAAGTGTTTGTTGTCATACTTACCTTTTGTTGTGAAGATACTTTGAAGTGTGATTTAGAATTCCTGATTGTATTGCAGTGTAAATGTAAATAATTTACTTTCTCAAGCAAGGCAGTATGATTCAGACAAAGGTTTTGTAATGTGTAATGCACACACACACACGCACACACACACACATATATATAAAAATCAACTTAGTTTGAAAAAACTACTTCCAGTGTACAATGGTTCAGTAGATAACACATAAAAACAATAAGTAACAATGCTTGGGAAGTAAAGGAATGCAATGGGAAAGAGGAATTTGAATTGGGGTTCTGGGTCCCATAGAAATCACTGATTACAGCATCAGTGCTGTCGGATTTGGACTAAAGCACAGGAACTGCAGATGGGAAAAAGAGGAAAGGACACTATGACAAGAGCTGGAAGGCGGTAACAGGCAAATGTCTCACCAAAAGGAGAAGATAAGATAATGTTGTTTCCGAGGAAAATTCTGTGGTTACTCCTCAGACCAAGCAAGCAACAATCCCACTGTGTACTTGTAACCCATTCCCAGCAGTCATTCATTTCTGGTCGCTAATGAAATTAAAGATTGGACAAAGCAAAAGATCCTTCTGTGAAGGTGTAAGAGAGGGGAACTGGGAAAAGTGTTCTCAGTAGCAGACATAAAACTGAATTTTTGAGAGCATCAGTGCTGATTCATATTTGTTCCCTTTGAAAATGCAGTTTGCTAGTTTTCACTGCTATAAGGCAACTGATGTAAACAAGTAGCTTCTTTGCTTATGCAAAAACTGCTACTTATTGTATGACTGATGACAAGAATAGTACTTTGACAATTCTAGGGGCAGGCACAGGGTGAATTCTTCAGTTGGTGGTGGAATTATTTTCCTAAGTGTGGATTTTTTATCATTAGTGGAATTTGCTATTCTGAAAGACTTGTAGTTTACTTTTTAGATGTAAAAAGTGAATATATATATTTAAAAAAAAAAAAGTGAATATATATATATATATTTTTTTTGAAGGTACCAGATTTCAAATGCACTTGGTCTACATTTTTAGTGCATCAGAGTGACACGTTCTTACCTTTTATAACTTAAAATATTTAGTTCATTATTTTGATTTTTATTATTGTTTATACTAGTAGCACACGGAGCCGCCAAAAGAGTGTCTTGTAGTAGGGATTATACACGGATGTACACGCTTCTTTCAGCACCCTTGTAGTCTAAATAAATGGGGCTCACCAGCCCCTGGCAAGGAAAGGAGTGCAGCAGACAAGGACAGACAGAGAAGTGGTGCATCCTCACTGTGTGAGTTCCTGGCTTACTGATCTCATTCAAAATTAGGGAGACTTTTGTTTCACTTTCCTTTCTGTTGTTTGTTTTAAAGTCAGCCCACGGTGGCTGTGCTTATGTGGGACTCTACTTGTATTTGTGGTGATGAAGAGGACTAGGGAAAGAATGGGCTGAAAGGCTGGAGAACAGAAAGTGACATTTCTTTCAAATGGGAAAAAAGTATTTAGAAAATGAGATTCCTGCTGTTTTAGGCCTGATTCTTGATCTGTGTAATCTCTGACTTTGGAACTGCTTGTTCAGGAGGGGATTAGTTAATGGGCAAAGGGACGTCCTCTTGCAATCTAAACTTCAGGCATGCTTGTAAATGACAGTGGGGCATGCCCTGTAGGTGCAATGTGAACAGGGTCAGCAGGCTGAGATAGCAGTGATGCTGGGTGAGTAGGATTCAGTCAGGATAACTGGGTATACAGAGTCTGTAAAAACAACATACACAAGGATCCATTACTTTAAAGAGTCTGTACTGAAGAAATGTAACACTAGGTTAGGTCATCTGATTCCCTGGTCGTCTCTTTCAGGATTCTGCTGCACAGGGTGCTTTCCTGCTTTACTAAATTCACTTCTTAAAGGTTTTGTGTGATTGGTATTGTTCACATCGCTAAACACAGCTATGCATTACAACCATGTTATTGCAATGCAGCATGCATACAGCTGCTCTGTAACAGGTAGCAAATGAGATGGGGGGGGGGAGGGGTCCTGTGGAACAGATCCTGTTTTGGCATGTTTATAAGCGTGTTATGAATTACATAAGAAATGTATTCAGGAGTTAAATGTGTCCTGGGATGAAAACAAAGGAGGTTTTCCTAAGGGTAAAAAAAATCCAACACAGTTAATCCCAATTAACTGTAGCTTTAGGCAAGGGTTTTTCCTCCCTTCTCCTCTCCCTTCCAGAGGAAACACTGAATTCATTCAGAAAACAACAAATGCAGTGTCCTGGATGAAACAGAATGCTAACAGAGTAATGAGTGCAGATGAGCCTTGCAAATTGATGTGTGTCTGTCTTAAGATTAGCAACAGCAGCAATAAAAAGGAAATCTGTAAATACAGAAACTGTGACAACAGTTGCATTCTCGTGTGGATTATTCACTTCACATAAGGAGAATCCATGAAACCCAAAGTGGTGGTGGTTCATCAAATCATACCAATGGCCTTCAGCTCTGGACGTGTTGCTCTGGGGCTTTAAACTCTCACAGGGATGTCACAGCCCATCTGTAGACTGTCCTTTGCATTTACATTTTTTGACTACTGAAGACCTTTGGACTGTTTCTGATATACCCATGGTTGAACAGTAGTGCTTACACAGGGGCTAACGTGCTTATTTTGGTTTATTACATGTGGATTCTTATGCTTTAAAATTAGTAGCAAGAAATTCTATGTGTTTTCTTGTAAAACGATAGCGGCTGTTTTGCTAAGAAAAAACAAGCCTTTATATTGCATTACTTTTGCTTGTATCTTGCCCACCTCAGAAGAGTTGCTAAGTAGAAGCACTCATGTTAAAATATAAATGTTGTCTTAAGCTTATTCCATTATTCCAGCCGTGTTTAGTGTAACCCTGTCATTTTCTAATAGCAGTCCAGCTGCCAAAGCTCTCTGGGAGTCCTTCATGAACCTCAAACAGAAGGAAGCTGTGATGGAGGCCAGGAGACACCTGGTGGAGGCCGCAAGCAGAGAAAATTTACCCATTAAAATGAGCATGGGTGAGTAGCGTGGCGTACCTTTCCCTGCACAGTAGTAACACCACAGAAGGTGACAGCTGCTCTTCTTCCATTTAACCCTTTTGGGGAAAGCCTATGCCCACCCTCAGATTTGGGGTGTGTACTGTGATACTACAAAATCTTCCTGATATGGAAACAAGAAGCAAATGTTTGCTAGAGCTCACGTGTCATGTTTTAAATGCAATGACAATGAAAAGATTAACAGTTACAAAGCAATGGAGTTCTATGATGAAGGATTTCAAAGGGTTGCAATTGTTTAGCACTGTTGCTTCTCTTTGTTCTGTGAAGAATGAGAATTTGGGTATTCTTAAGAAGTCAGCAGGATATGTGTCTGTGGTGAGCAGAAGTTTTAAGTAGATACTGGCCTGATGAAATCTGTACAGATCTTGTATTTGATTATGTTATCTTGGTAGTGAGGCTAATGTGAAATAAGGCTGCCTGGATCAAGAGAGTTTAAGCTGAAAACCATGTCTGGGCACTTTTTAAACCTGATAAAACTAAATTCTTCAAAATATTAGAGATATAGAATATAAATAATTACTTTCAATAAGTTTTTTAGTGTATTGTTCTAACTGTATGCTATATTTAGTTAAAATTGCAAGAATGACTGCAAAGTTAGGCTTATTAAAACAATTATATGGCTCTATACCTTATTTTTATTCCTTATGGAATAAGAGTAATAGGCATTTATCTCAAACTCAAACTAGAGTCTTCCGCCAAGATCCTGTGGAGAAATTAGATGTACAGCCAACTTGTGAACTCTTAACAGCTATAACATTTCATATATTGCAAATACCTAGAGCATACATTTATTAGATTATTAATCAGAAATACTAGATGTGTGCAACAGTAATTCTGTAAACTGTTTTAAAGAAATGGAAAAGGAGCAGCTGTGAGAGGGTTATTGCAAATTAACCTAAGGGAGAAGAGGCACAGTGAATAATAAAACTGCCTTTAAACTTTTTCTAATAAAGTATTTGATTATTCACCATAGTAACATTTAATGTCTTTACATTTCATATGCCTCTGAAAAAAAAAGTTATGTTGTTGAAATTCAACTTCTTCTTAAAAGTGATTGCTTCTGATCCTTGTGACATAATGATCTGTCTACCACCTTCAGTTCTCTGCGTGAATGACTAGATCAGACACCCTTTCCATGTGGACTCTCTGTATGGTATCCATTCATGGCTAATAACCTCGGTTCTTAATCATGTTAGCTGGTACTCATCTAATGGTGGCCTAGATGTCTGATACTCTATGTAGTGCTGTGTAGAAACATCTTATGGGTGGTGGTGAAACAAAATTCTGATGCTATCATTTTTGAGATGTAATTTTGTTCAGAGGATGCAATATAGGTTAAAGTAAAGATATTGGTTATTATTAATATCAGTATTTATTAACTTAGTAATCACTATAGAAATTTTGCTTAGTGAATTGCTTATTTTATATTGGAATCATAATTCATTCTAAAATAGTTAATTTTTTTAGCTGAAATTCACATCATGTTGTCACTTTGTCCAGTGACATGTTTAAGTATGATGTATTAGAACAGATCTGCACCATTAATGTTCATTTATCATCTGTCGTGCTACAGAACATCTTAAATCTGTCAGAAAAGCTGGAAATGAAGTTATTTATCAGTGATTTCTTTTGCTGACAAGGAAGACTGTTCTGTGGACTGCTCTGGTTCTGGCTGTTGCGTTTAGTTGAAAGTCACTGCTTGCTTCTGCAGTGACTGTGTTATGAGGCAGCTCTGGCTGAAAAGAGGGGAAATGCTTTCAGTGTTTCTACTCTGTGCTTTTATTTGAGTTATTACGAGTTTACCTCAGGTTTTGCATAACCTTGATGGCACACTGGTTTTCCCGGTGCTTGGAGTGTTTTCTGAATTATGTATGGCCCTAATATGAAGTGTCACAAAGATTTGCTATGCTTTCCCTGCAAATAATGGGTGTACATTTCAGATTTGCTCTGTCTATACTTTGCTACACATGGTAGGAGATTAATGAATTGTAGGAGGAACCACAGCTTAAGCATTTGCTTTCTTGAAGAGACCTGTTGCTGAAGAGGGCACATCATCTTCTCCCACTTCCCACAGATATCTCTTCTAGGCTATGGAGAATTCCTCTGTCTTCCCTTAAAGGCAGCAGACATGGACAGATAAGTTCTGAGGAAGGAAATCAACAATTTTGGCTATATTTTTTTTAATCTTATATATATATTTTTCTTTTACAAGGGGAAATGGCCTCAAGTTGTGCCAGGGCAAGTTTAGGTTGGATGTTAGGAGACACTTCTTTACAGAAAGGGTTGTTAAGTACTGGAATAGGCTCCCCAGAGAGGCGGTTGAATCACCATCCCTGGATGTGTTTAAGAGCTGTTTGGATGTGGTGCTCAGATATATGATTTAGCAGAGGGTTGTTAGAGTTAGGGTACTATGGTTAGGCTGTGGTTGGACTTGATGATCTTCAAGGTCTTTTCCAATCTGGGTGATTCTATGATTCTATGATCTGAGTAGATTGGATTGCTGGTTTCGGGTGTTCTTGATTCACGTATCCCTTATATTAGTTGTATCTACCAAAGCAGTAGTGGGGAAAGTCTGGAAGTCCTGTCAACTATTTCAAATTAGTTTAGTGTAGAAAGAAAGTCAGCTGAAGATATGAAGTGCAGAGTTGGCAGCATTTTGTGGAAAATTCTGTGGATGGACTCTTGGAGCAGATTCAAATGTAAGACCATCTCTGTGGCATTTGTAAATAAACGGCAATTTTTCTTATGCTGAAACAGTCTTATACTCAGGTTATCAAGTGGGACAAGTGTTCTTCTATCACCTTCAAGAAAGGTAGATTATCTAATGCTGTCAGTATTGACTTTTGTGCAGTGTTTGCTTGGTGTTGCTTACTGTGGGCATGTTTTTGATAAATCTAAGTCTTGGGAACATCCTTAACCCTTTCAGCAATCTGTAGTTCCCAAAACAGTGTGTTTATATGTAAACAGTAGGTGGAGCTGTCCTGTGCTAGAAGTCTACTTACATAAAGTCAAAATACTTCCGCATAATGAAAACTCTGGCATTTTATTTTATTGAAAGAATTGTTTTTGTAAGGCTTGTTGGAAGACATTACAGAAGATCATTTTAATGGCATTCTGTTGAGTTTTATAGTGATTCAAGTGAGACAGTAAAGAGATTGCTTGTACTTGGCTCTTAAATTAAGTGACTGCAAGGAGTTTCACTCTGAGGCAGCAGCCTGATTAGCAGTGCAGCAGAAAGATGCTATTTTTTCTACTCCTCTATTTCCAGTTCCATTCTTTATAGTTTTAATGCGTATCTTAATTGTCTTCTGAATGTGATCATCCATGAATCTCCTCTTGAAAGCTTTGCTATTAGTGTAGTCTTTTGGCAGTAATAAAAAACTTGCTACAGATGCTCTGTGGTTTTAGAAACACCTTTGCTCTTCTGCTTGGAAAAAGCATGGTAAATTTCAGTCAAGCCTGAAGTCTTTTATTGTGTCTCTTTACTGATATGGAGACTGAAAGATGAAACACCGGTATAGCAACAGAAGTTAGGTGCTTTGTGCTGTGACATGAGACCTTGATAACAGAATAAAGGCCTTCTGGTTTCTTTCTATTTAAATTGTAGAAATAGAGTTTCAAAAATCAGGCTCACTATACAAGTAGCTCAGAATGTGTGAGATAAAGAAGGGTCCTTAGCTCTCAAACGGCCAAATGTGTGTGGGGTGAACTGCATGGTAAAACTTTTGGGTAGAAATAGGGAGATCCTTAAATTTCAATGGAGATAAGAAATAGCATTTTGATGTGAAAAGATAAATGGAAGAGAATATCTTATCTAGAAATATAAAGCATGTGAAGAATACAAAATGTACAATTCTTAAAAAAAAGAAATTGCACTGGACTGTAGTGGCATTTAACATACTATTTATTCATGACAAGATCAGTGTAAAAATATTCAAGATTCAGTGCCATTCAGTTCCTGGAATAAACTCTAGGGATAAAAGCTACCAGCAAAGAAAATGAGTCACGGTGAAGTAGATAGGTGCACTGATATCTCCCCAGATAATTAGGCCAATTCCGTGCAAAAGACAACTAGTGAGACAATGGCAGGCTGTATTTAAGGCCTTTATGAAGGAGGAGAAGGTGGGTGAGCATTATAGGCCTCAAAGCAGTCTGTGCAGCATTCAGATCCCTTTGCAGCACACATTAGGGTAAGTTATAGGTACCTGGGTAACAGCTGGTCTTCTCAGTATGTGGGTGGCCCGAGATGCAGAGGGATCAAGTTGTAGACTGGTTCTGGAGTTGTTTGTGCACATTCCTCTGTCTTTTGTTTAACTCATCTTCAAGCATGTTGGGACAACAAGCTGCAGAAGGCAAAGCCTTTCTGAAGGCGGTCTCATGGGACAGGAGGGTTCCTGCACCAACTTGATTGAGATGGGCCTGGTTTAGTTTGCAGAGTCCTAAATTCTTGATGGTGAGTCTCTCTGTGCTCCTCCAGTAGCTCACTGGTGCTCTTCAGGTCAATAACACAGGAAAAGATGGGA
Organism: Coturnix japonica; assembly: GCF_054131305.1. NCBI lineage: Eukaryota > Metazoa > Chordata > Aves > Galliformes > Phasianidae > Coturnix > Coturnix japonica. The sequence continues at coordinate 67,845,723 of NC_140666.1, forward strand.
CTGCTCCTCTGGAGTCCTTTTGTTGGACTCCAGGACTCCCCTGGAGTCCTTTTGTTGCACAGTGTGAATCATGAATAATTTTTTCCCTTTTTTTCCCCTCATCCAAAGCAACAGAAGTTCTGCAGTGTGGGAGCTATCTAGCCAAGCAGATTTGATTTTACAGCCTGTTACAGTACTGAGTTCTTGACTTCTCCTTGTAGTGCAGCTGTAAGTGTGGTCTTGACCTGTAGTAATTGTTTCTAGTTTCAGTGGTGGTCAATACAGCAGATGTGCTGTTGCATCACTCACCCCTGGAGGCAGGAAGGCTTTTTTTGGTCTTAGACTGCAAATGTTTCATTGAAGAGTTTCAAGTGTTTCTAAAAGCTTTGGACTCTTTGTGGGGGCTTCCTTATAGACCATTGCATTCACAGTGGATGACCACTCTTTGATTTTGATTTTAGAGGGGGTAAGCTCTCCCTGATAACACTTAATAAAGGTAGTCATTCTGAATAGTCACCACCAGATACAAATGTGGAAATAGACTGATGTTATGGATGTTTCACCTTGCACTAGGATGAAGTTCACAGTTTCATCAGAGTAATCAGTGTTCACTGAACTAAAAAGTTCCATCTTCTGACAGTCATTTGGCTTTTGCCAGTCTACAGTAATGATGTTGCTCCAAGCCCTGGATGTGCAAAGAATATGTAGCAACCTGGTTGTGTGGGTTTTTTTTTTCTTCTGTGTTTTTTTTAAGTAACTGAACTTTTCATGTAGTCTCTGTAACTAGATGTAACAGAATGGATTAAGATATTCCTGCCAAGGGAGTTCTCTGTTTTTGAGGATATGTGATAAAATAGCTGAGATGAAGAGATTCAGAAGCGGAGCAGATTGCTTTTCGTCAGTAAGTGATGCTGCATTGGTGCATAGTGTTGTTTAGAAGGATCACCAGCTGAGGAACACTCTTTGCACTAAACATAATGCTCCTTTCACAGCTAAATGCTTCATTAAGGAAAGTGGTATGCCAGTTCTTTTTTTCAGTCTTACCTTTCAATACACAGGATAGGATCCTTGACAGCACTAAACAAGAAAACAAACATACCATAAAATAGCTGCAACTGTGAGGTGTGATGTCCTTCTCCCTGTTGTGCTGGTGCCTCCTGGGTTTGCTTCTGCTGCCACGAGGGCCTGACTGCTGCTTCATATTCAACCTGCCAGACTCTCACATTCTGAACTTCAGAGGGATTTAGGTTGCAGAATCAGTATCAGTCTGTTGCAAATAGAAGAAACACAGGGAAACTTTAAATAAAGGGTTTTAAACAGTTTACTTTAAAGTTAGTGCAAAATGGCATCCTGAATGTGACAAAAGGCTTGCTGGTATCTAGCATCCATGACACGTGTTCTTAGTGAGTGCTGCCATCTCTGTATTTAAAGAAAGAACTGGAAAATCCTCTGTCCCAAATGTTAAGGTACTGTGCTAACAAATGATAATTTTCTTTTTTTAAATTTATTTATTTTTTTTTTTTACTTTGAGCAAATATTGGAAATAGATAGAGATGAGAGGCTATCCTATGGGCAGTTACGTAAGTTTAATGCTAAGAAAAAGAAAAAAATGATAAAACACTTGTGTAATTCACACTTCCTAGTTGAAAATGTACCTTGAAAAACCGTATTTTCCTTTTAATTGTTGATATGAAGGGAATGATAGGGAATGTGGAACCCTCCTGGGTTCTCCAAATACAACAGTTACTCCTTATGGAAATGGTTTTGTTGTGGGTCTTGGTGTCGTTAAATCTTGCCTCTTAGTTAAGGGAAACATCTCTAGTGAAGGAGACTGAGTGATAATAACAAACAGAAATATTCAGGTAGTACGTTATCTTTGATTCAGTTACACTTGGCACATGGATGGAGAACTATTTGGCTGACCTTAGTATTATATATATATATATATATATATATATATACACATAATATATATACATGTATATGTATATATATATGTAGGGATTGTGGTCACAATGTACTTTCTATGTGTCTGGAATTTTTGAATAAAGTCTCTTTTTGGTTTGTTTTCTTTCATTTTGGTTTTTGGTGTAGATAGTCAACTCAAATGCTTAAGTTTAACTTGTGGCCAGGTCTCCTTCTGTGTCTGATTGTGATTAAAATTGGAGATAATCATGAAAAATTTTGAAGAAAACAGAAATGTGTTACTCTTGCAAATATATCATTTCATTGTTTATGTTCTTTGCTAATGTAATACTGCAAGGCATATATCAACTTTGTGAAACCTTTTTGACTTTATATAAGTGTTGTGAAAAGTTACTTCAGTCTGGTCTTACTGTAGAGAATTGATAAGATGTGTGCAGCAGAAGGAAACATTAATGTATGGATAAACTTTTTTGAAGTTTTGGCACAAGGCTTTAACGTAAGAAATCAATAACAATGTTCATTTACAAGATATATACCCTTAAGTGAAAAGGAAATTACTTGTAAGTATTGTAAGTAACAATACTTAATTGTCTGGAATCATAGAATCATAGAATCACCAAGGTTGGAAAAGACCTACAAGATCATCCAGTCCAGCCGTTCACCTATTACCAATAGCTCCCACTAAACCACGTCCCTCAACACAACATCCAGTCGTTCCTTGAACACCCCCAGGGTTGGTGACTCCACCACCTTCCTGGGTAGTCCATTCCACTGCCTGACCACCCTTTCTGAGAAGTAAATCTCTATTAAGTCATGGTGTTTCTAACATTTGTCTAAATGAACAACTTTTACATTGAACAAACCAAATTGTTCAGGAAAAGCTGAAATGCTTCTCTGAGTTTTTGACTGCTTGTTAGTCAGCAGTAGGTATACAGTTAGATCCTGCTATGGAGAAACAAGCTGATTATATATATGTATATACATATATACACACATATGTAAAGATAAAACTTTTGAAGTTACTGAATAGTGATGCAGCCCCCTGAAAAGAAGCAGTTAAACTGATGTCTTCTGTTCTCTGCTAAGATTTATTCCATTGCTTTTTGGGTTGTTTTTTTCTCAGATCAACCATAATGACTGTTTTAGCTAAGCAAGAGAGCTCCTGGATATATGGGGTGGGGAAACACCAGTTCCAGTGTGTGCTTGGCATGCAACAAAGCCATGTGGCACCAAGGTTTTGCTGAATCTCTGTGGCAGTTGTGGGTTCTGCACTGTGTTTTGTGCGTCCTACAAGATGACAGAAAGGACTTCAGAATTAATGTTAAAAAAGAGCTGACAAGTGAAAAAGAAAGGAATAAAAGAGAACAAACTTGAAGTAGCTGGAAGAGGTCTAGAACTAAAGGAACAAACTATCACTGAGAGCAGCACATGGCAAAGGATATGAATATATATTATATGCTAGTGTGCTTGCAAATACCATTGAGCATTACACTTTAAGTGGGACATGGCTGTACAGTAAAACTGGGTGGCTTGCTCATTGCTGTTTTTCCATCATAACTGTAAACTTGATGATTCAGTCTTGCAAAGAAGAACTATTTACATGAAGACAAGTTGAGTTACATATGTATGTACTCATACATCATCATGTTTTCCATCTATTTTTATTTGCTTCCCACCCAAAGTGATCGTTAGGGTATTCTCAGCTATTCAAGTCTTTCAGAGGTCATAAGAGAAATAATCAGTCCTTTTGAATAACCTACCAATGAACAACAACCTCCCTTTGTCTGGGACAACAAGCCAAGAACACAGTGAAGTATTCAGTGTCTGAAAACATATGTCTTAGTGCTAAATGAGGACGTGTACAAGCCACCTGGAATCCTTTGGGCATATAATTTTAGGACACATAAGCCAGTTCTTTATTTGTGAGAGGTTTAGAGCATCCAGGAGATGATGCAACCAAATCTGCAGATTTAAAGTTACTTTATGATTGCAGTGAACTACTGTTTTCAAGGGTTACTGTTTCTCAGAGCTGGTGACTCTCTTGCTGGGGCACGACCTAGTGTTCTGTGTTTATTAATGCAGTAAAAGAGGTGAAAAATGAGGCAACATTTATGATCATGATACATATTTAGTCAAGAGTAAGCTAATTTGAGTACTGTGTATGTATGTGTGGAAGGAAGGAGGTTTCTAGTTCCATCCATCCTTCAGCATAGTGATACAAAAAATGTTAGATCTTCCATTGTGCTGCTGCTCTTGCAACTAAGGAGGGGAGGAGGCTTACAGGTGACTGTCAAACCAAGAGCAGATTGGTTTGTTTTCTTGGGAGATGAGCATATGCTGCTAGAAATAAACCTGTCACATCTGCTTTCAGTCTGCTACAAGGTTGAGTGCTCTTAGTGTCCAGAGCTTTACTCTGAAGAAGTCAGCCAAGCAGTATCCCCCTTTTCATCTCTCCAAAAAGCTAGGGAGTAGTTGGTGTTCTTCTCTTCTTTATTAGTAATGTAAGAACTGGGTGACTTTTGAAATTAATAACTAACCAAAAACTAAGATTGAATTGTTTTTATGGTACTTAATCTTAAAGAGTGTTACCGAAACTTCCTAAGAAGTACAAAAACATGTTGATTTAATAAGAATAACATCTGGAAATTACACCAACACGGAGACTTAAGGGGCGTCATCTGTCCTACTAAATTGCTCTCACTTAGTTTGCAAAATATCCAACTCCCTTGGCAGTACTGTTGCCTCATGGATTTCACGATATTATTACATTCCTTAGAAGTATCTGGCATTGGATGTGATTAGAGGAAAGCTACTGGGAGAGACAGGTCTATATTTCTAAGATTATGGATGAGGAAAACAATTTATCTGGATTTTTTCAGCTAGTCTGTGAATTCCAAGTTATTTTCTTATTCATCGTGGTTCTGTCAAGTGAAAAATGGACCTCAGCAAAGTGCTCCAGCCAGTGAAAGTCAGACTGTGTTCTTGCATTAGATTGAACTAAGTTTAAAGCTATGTGTATTTGGCGATTCCTGTAGTCTTGGAAAAGCATCCACTTATTTATTCAATTGGTCACAAAATGTACTTTCATCTTTACTTGTCCCAATGGAGATAATTAACGAAGTGCTAGATGAAAAAATAAGGACTGTATGTTTGCAAGAGTGCATTGATATTTTTGACCTTTGCTCTTTAGACACCTTGTAATCCATAAATCTTGTTTAAAAAAAACCCACCGCTTTGGGATTCTGAATTTTAAAAATCTACTGGTAAATCTGTCTTGAAAAATAATTATTTTCTTGAAGTGATGCCTGCATTACAGTATATAGACTGCAGTGTTAATTTAAGATGGAAAAAAGTCATACTGTGGAATTGTCTTCATGTCTACATATGTGGCTTGTCTAGTTAACTTTCTGTTTAACTTCTGAGGTTAAAGTCTTTCCATTCCGCTCAAGCTACTCCAGCTACTCAGAAACAGACTTCAGTCAGATCCTGGTCTTTCTCCCATTAAACATGTTTGTGTCCTCAAACCTGTAAGGCAGCTATTTTTCACCATTCCTTAAATATAAATATGACTTTTATTGTTTCTGGTCTAGTTGTTGTGGTGGACTTATTACCAGTCTTATCAATGGCCATTTGTTCTATGTGCAGCTTGTTTCAAAACTTGCTTCAGTTCACCTGCTTATTTTTTCAGTTCTAATATGGCAACTTTGTTGAAACTATCTCATAGTTGTGGGTCATTTTCCCACTGTGTTTGGCACTGTGGTATGAAAACCAGGGCAGAATAGCTAACTTACTTATTGCTCATATCTTGATCATTGCATAATGCCACAGGAAGCCAACTCCTTATTTTCTTTATTATTCAAATAATAAAGTCTTTCTATGTAAAATTTTTTGGTCTATCTGATTTCATGTACATGTTCTAAATGAGCTCAATTTCTTTCCCTGTTTCCTAGTGCCTAATCCTACTTTCTGGGGGGAGGTTTCCTTTTTTATTATTCAATTTAAGCCAAGTTAGCTCAAATTAAAACTCAGTTAAAATCATACAATAATTGTCTATCTTTCAGCTTATCTGAGTGCTGTCTTCATATTACTAACTTTTCCAGTCTCTATCAGTAAATCTAAAACAATCTCAGTTACTATATATATATATATTTCTTCTATTTTATGCACAGTTTATCAAACTGCTTAAGTACAGAGCTGCTTCCATATGCTCATTCTCAGTGTTTCTTGGGCAGAACTGGCTCTTCAGTAGTGAGCCTGGTACGTAGCCCACTGTGTTGGGTTATTTTGACTTCCAGACATCCAGATGACTGCTTATAGCGTCCAGTTTCATTTCCTATGCTATTCTAATGGTAAAGGTTACTTCCTAGACAGTGTGGAATTCTTGGTGTTTGTGCAAGGAAGATTATCAGCACTCCTATATCCCTGGGGGAAGCTGAGGTCATACTTCTCTTTCTTCCTGCAAGAAGGAGGTAAAAAATGAGCAACTGCTTTGCCACGTAAAGTAGTACTCATGAGTGAAACCTCTACACAGACTTGACCTCTGCATAGGTGTAGTACTGTGGAGCAGAGCATGACCATGACAGAGTGTGAAGGAGAGTATGGTGCAAGGCAAGATAATGCTGTTGTCACTCTTTCTGATAGTTGCCATCTTCTTTATGTGAATCTCTGGATTCGCTTTAGAAAAACAAAAGAACACTCGATATACAAATATGTAGTTGTCATCTATCTCCTTGTGAATTTATAGGAGTTTTCTGCTATGCTGTAAGACAAAAGGACTTGAAAGAGCAGAGGGGCTTTAAAAAATAAATAAAAGTCTGATTGGGTTGGGATTAGATTTAACTTTGTTGTTGGCCTTGTGCTGAAATCTCCCTCTGTGAGCAAGCAGTGGGGAAGGTGATGAGGATTTAGGCCCCAGGAAAACTCATTTATTTGTTGAGTACCACCAATAACTTTTCTAAATTCCTGTTCTACTGGAATAGTTATATGCAACAGGCATATAGCTGTCCAGGGAAACTGCTGTGCAGAAATTGGCTGGAGCTCTTGAACCAAGGATCTGAGTCCTTCCATTAATATTTTACATGTTACAGATGAGATGTTGGACTCCTCAATGCCATTATGTTTTGTTAATGACTTACTAAGGTCAGGGTTTCACTTATGTTTACATTTGTTTTGGACTTTCTTTTGGTGATACTCCTAGGGTGGGAAGGTTTTTCATTGTTTTTCTAAAATGATGCTGATCCAGTGGTGCATCTGGATTCACTTTCACGAGGGAACTATACAGACCAAAATTGTTACAAAAAGAATTAATAATAAAAAATGAAATCAAACTCAAAAGCCCTCCTGTTTTACTGTTTTATATGAGGACACTTCATGTTTTCCCAGTTGAAGCAAGCTATCATTTTTACATTTCTTGAATCTGCCACTATATATCATGACTGCTAAAGGTAACAGTGCAGTCATTATCAAAGGTATGCTGCAAGGCACCATGGGCTGACATTTTCAAATCACCATGTAAATCTGCCTGACACAGCTTTACAAGAAATAAAACACGTCTGAAAGCTCCGATGTTTAGTCTAAAAACACACATGGCTGCGGTTGCTGTTTTAGCCTATGTGGACTAACTGTAGAAGCCTTTTGTCAGCTCTCAGGCCTACTGAGTGGTGTCAGTTTGATTTGTGTCTTAATTTGCTGACTTTTTGGTTTGATGCTCTCCATTAAAATTCACATAAATACTCTGTGTGTTTTTGTTTTATTTAGCAGCTTTCCCTAATCTAAATGTTCCTCAAAAGGCTGCCAGTGGTATCTCTGGAGCTAAGAGAAAGCACTTTCAACACTGATGCACTGGTGGAGTCATTTTTCTTTTTCCACTGTGTGTCTGATACAGAAAAGATGGAGGCAAATGAAAAATTTTGTAAACTGATGATATAACCAAATGCAGAGACGAAACACAGTGTTAGTCTTACCAGATCGTTCCTTTATGGAAAAATACCAAATAAAATGATGAGACTAGCGCAAGCCAATGAAACACTTCAGCCTATGGCCTTCCTGGCGCTCAAGCTCATTCTGCTAAGTTAACGGATTCTCCTTGCTCCATGTTGCTTGCCTCTTCTCTTTAGTTCTGCTTTGTTTGACAGTGATGACTCTTTATTGGCAGTGGCTACGAGAAACCAGGAAGCAGCCCAGGACTGGTCTGTGGTCCAGACTTGCAATTAGGATGGTGCTTTAACACCATTTTTCCTTGCGTATTGAAGGCACATGTGATTGTCTGTGATAATTTTCCTAAGGACACACCACAGACTTTCCTCCCACAGCCTAAGTTAGCAGACTAGAATCAGTGTCCCTTTATCCTTGGAGCAGGCATGATGTTACTTCTAATGCAAAATTCCAATTATTTGCAATTTGCCTGATATTTTAATGTTAGATGGTAAAACTGTTGATTGTATGTTGTTTGTGTAGCCAGAATGACCCCCTTTATGTCCTTCTGTCCTTTAATTTAATTTAATTTAATTTTTATTTATTTTTGAAGACAAATTGACGAATTCTCTTTGGACTTGTGATAAAAAATAGAGATATTGTAGAAATATTAGCCGTTATTTAGAAGTAGTGGTCAGGTCATTGCCCTTGCTTAAATGAGTCTTCTTATATGTTTGAAAACAGAGGATGGTATTACATCTATTATATATTGCTAAATACCTGCCATATCATGTATCTTAACCCGTAATTCATGTATGAAGTATCCTAACATATTTCTGCTCCCTAAAGCTCCCAGCGACTGCAATAGAGCTAGGATCTTGACTATAACACAGAAAGATTTTACTTCTCTATAACTGATAAACTATAATTGTAAAAAATCTAGGTTCACATGTGGTGCTGTCAGTATTTGTCGCTGCTAAATGCTATGTCCTATTTTGCTTTCCACAGGTAGAGTCACCCCAGAACAGCTCAGCTCCTATGTACAACTTTTCAAAAATAATTTCAAAGCTTTGGAGAATCATTGTGGTCTTCTACAGCTTGTCCTGGCTGCAGTTCAGACTTTGAAACACCCTCAGATTTCCAAATGGGACAACTTCCTAGCCTTTGAGAGATTACTTCTGCAGGTACATACCGTGTTATTGTTATTTATTTATTTATTTATTTTACTTAAGTAAAAATGTTTTAATTATATATACATATATATATATATTAGTTTCCTCTTAGTGCCATCATTTCTCTGTGGCAGCAAATTCTGCTTTTAGTTCTGTCACCTGATACTGCGTGGCATCCAAGGATCTTTTATGTCTTTTCCTCAAGTAATATATATAAATTCCTATTGAATTTTGTAGCTTGTTTTTTTTTTTTTTTTAATGGGCTTTGCAGGATGCATCATTAAAAAGCTGTCCTTTGTTGTTAACATAGAAAAAGAACAGGAACGTACATAGTTAATCTTTTATAGTCTTGTCTAGGAGTAATTTTGGAAATGAAAAGTCAAACCCTTGAATAATCCAAATTGGATGATTGTTTTGTATGTATTTGAAATACCACATGTAAAGGAAACTGTTGATCACAGCCTGAACCTCTGATTAACCATCTGAGGCATGTGATGGGTCAGCTGTGGTTGCACAGGTGAAGGTAATTCAGCTGTGCTCCCGGAAGGGGTGGAGCTTGACCAAGCAGGTAAAAACTTAGTAGGAAATTCCCTACACAAGAAAGTAAGGATACTTTCACTCACAAACATCTGCTCTCTGCTTCTCCCGCAGACATCTTTTTAAGGCATCCTGTTGGTAGTGACAGTACTGTTGACATACCCTTTTCTTTTACATGTGGATTTCTCTCAGGAAGTTAAGAGCTAGTGGTATTTCAAACTCTATGCTACTAACTTTTGGAAACATCTGGGAAAAAAGGAGGATTTTTTTCCAAGAACATAGGTGTTAATTTTTACTGAGACCAGAAGCTCAGTGCTTTCCTCACTGTGCTTTTTTTCTTCTGCGCTTATGTTGGTTTTAGAGGAACCATTTCCTTAAATCTTAGTGGAAGATAATTCCTCATGAGGTAGATTTTAGTGAAGTTGGAATCAGCCTTAAGTGAAATGTATGGTTTGGACTTCAACAAAAAATATTTGTATAAATTTATTACCCCTTTTTCTTGACATTTGAAACAACTGACAGCTCAACCTGCTGCATGATCTCTGTCAGAAGGAAGTAATCCCTGGTTTGTTTGGAAGTCCCAGCCTGTGCTTTATAGCCTTCTGATCAATGAATGTTTATGGCATTTAGTGGAGTGGGAGGGAGGCAAAAGATACAAAACTTTTAATAGCAAGCTCCTGTCTACCTTAATAACAAAAATATTTTGTAAAAAGACAAACAAAAATTAACAAACCACAAATGTTTTTCTTTGCTATGACTGAATTATTTTGAGTAACATGTGCAACACTGTATAGTGAAGAAATGATTGCTGCCATTCTTTGTTTTTTTTTTTTCTGGGTGGTGGAGCATGAGATTTCATAGCCCATAGTCCCTTTCCTTCTCTTGCAATGAATTGTGTTGCATAGCTCTTCTCAGAAGATAAGTTCCATCTTAAAACCAGTCCAGTGTTAAAATCAAAATAAAGCTGCAAGCTCAGCGTTGTTTTCACAACAGGCAACTGCCTGTAAAAAATAAGATAAAAAATAAAAACATGCCTTAAATCATCAGGGAGTGGAAGAACAGAGAGGTAAGAAACAACCAAGCTATATATTTCATAAAAGAAGAAATGTATAACAAGCACTCTCAAAATCATACACGGCCTTGGATTATAGCCCCAGCCTTCCACACATCATATTAAGGTAAAATACGTTAGCCAAAGCAAACTGTCTGAGCAAACGTAATTGTTGCTTAAGACATACTCATTTTCAGTAGTTCAAACAGCAATTACTTTGAATTACACAATCTGTACAGCATGTATTTGGGTCTATTTTGAAGATGAAGTCTGAGATGTATGATTTGTTTTTGAGCATGTGGCCTGTCTCTGATCTGTTGACAGGCTCTTGTAGAAAGAACAGAATACTGAGAGACCCAGAAGATTGCAGAGAAAGTTTTATTTAAAAAACCAAACTGTAATGTTATGTTGTGAATGGTTGGCTTGAGCGCTCTGCTCTACATTTGGTGCTATGGCAGTGTACTCCAACAGGACTGCTGAGAAATTCTTTAGTGGAATTGTTATATCTCAGACAGCATAAAATAATAAACCTTAAAAGAATCCTTAGTATGAAGGAATTGTTTCAACATGACTGTAGTACTGTTGCTATCCTGTATTGGAACTGCATAGAAGATGTGAAAGGTCTACTGGGAAAAATATTATTAGACTTTGGGCAATGTAGAGATTCTAGACTTTTCCCTTATGGATGCATGCCAGACTTCAGCTGATGCCAGAGAAGACAGCCCATTGTAAACAGCCAGTTAGGATTCTCAGATTCCCTAGAAAAATAGATTTACGTCTTTTTGGCATTTCTCTCATTATTGAACCGTTCTGAGTGGCCTTCTGATTCTCTGCTTAATCCACACTGTGCTTTTCAGAAAACCCACATCGCTGTGTTAATGCTTTAATCTCTTGCATTGAATAACCTCTTCCATTTTCCTTCTCATGTGAACATCTTTGCTTTCTGTGAATGTTGCAGGTACTCAGTTCTAAAAATGGCCTGGTAGAGGCAAGAAGCAGCCTGTTTCCAGTATTTTATCATAATATAAGGTCTGTAACTACAGTTTTAGACCCATGATTTATTTATACGTGTCCCAACAAGAAAGTTTGGTTTTGACTAGAAATCCACTGAAAGTTGGTGCATCTACTTACTTGATATAGATTTGTTTTCTACTTAAATGGAATGGATAAATGGTCGGAGAGTGGAATTGGATTTAAATGGGATTATGGCCTTGATCTCAAGGGGAAGTGATTCCTGTGCTGGGTTAGCAGAATTGTATCAGGATGTTCCATCTTTTCTCTTAGTTTTCACTGTTTTAGTGTTCTACCTCTGCGCGATGCAGCTTTTCTTACACAGAAGTTTTAAATGTTCTGTGAATTAAAACAGAATGCCCTTATTATCAAGAAGGTATCCTACCTCATAGTATTTTCCTTCTCTTAAGGTTTTCTTTCCATTTGTCCATATATTTTCTTTGGGAGGAAAATACAGTTCTCTAAGCAGTTTGAAATTCTGCTACTGTACTCTGCAGTGAGACAGGGAGAATTTAATTTGATTACAAAATTTTGTAGGTTGCCATGAGCAAAGATATTCGTTCACAGTGAAGTTTCCTCTTAGTGCCATCATTTCTCTGTGGCAGCAAATTCTGCTTTTAGTTCTGTCACCTGATACTGCATGCCATCCAAGGATCTTTTATGTCTTCTCCTCAAGTAATTGCCTGCTGTGCATTTTAAATACAAACCTTTCTATTAAGCTGAATAGATTTAAACTGCCAGTTCTTGTGAGTGTTGTTTAGATCCCATAATAGAAAGTTCTAGTGTAAATGCCTATTTAATGATTTGCAAACAATGATTACAAGATGAGCTGCCATGTATTTTGGTATCAAATTCTTTCTTAAATATGAATTCAATATAGAATATGTGGAATATCTATCAAAGATATTGCCTTCTACAGTTAATTTAATTATTTTTAATAGAAGAATTAGTGACTTCTTAAAAAAATAAATTACAGCTTCTTTTCTTTTCTGATTGATTTGTGTTTTTTTGTTTTTCAAAGCCACAATATTTCAAGAAAGAGGACACTGTAAAACTTTAGCAAAAGGTCTCTGGAGTTTTTATTGGCACCTTGTTATAATTTAAGTAGGTCAAATACTATGATAGTGGAAGCTGTGTACACATGCTTACGTGGATAGCTCCTGGAGATACATGGACATCCTACTTTCGTGTTTAAATTTTCAAATACAAGAGGTTTAGTATTGTTCTGTTTGCTGTTTTTGATAGTGTAAAATTTGTTAGAAGACTTTTATGTGTCTGTAGTGAGATGAGAAACAGAAGATACAGGCTTGTTTTTAAGAGAAACAGAAACTTCATGCCAGCTGGTCATTCCAATGTTTTTATTTTTCTGTTGGCTTAAAGTGGTTATGAGGTTAATAAAATGACATCATTTCTTTTCCCATGAATATTAGAGTGCAAACTCAGAAGAGAAGTGGAAAAAAAAAGATGCAATACAGCTGAGTATGTTAAATTGCTATTAGTGTTTCAGTAGCAAGATGTAACTGCATGGGTGTTGATAACCATTATATCCTGTGCTATGATTTCTTTTACTATCTCTTATAAATGCAGGGTAGGCATGAAGTGTTATTTAACCAAGGTGACATTACTATTTACTTGCACTTTTGGATATTTCACAATATGTTAAGTGTTGTTCATATAAGCATGCATGTGCAGGATGCTGCCAAGAGGTTTGGAAGCTGTAAGGCACCATCTTGCAGATCTTCTCTGTCCAGAACTCACTGTAAGTTTAAGACCTCTAGATTTTTCTAGAGGATGGTTTATTAACTCTAAACTGGTATAAGCTAAAAGCTGAAGAATAGGCTTCAGGGCTGTTGAATCAAGCAGCTTGATACAGAGCAGAGGGGAAATACAAAAGCTTTTGGATTAATTGCTCTTGCCCTGCAAAAGTAATTCATAGCTCAGCTGTAGTGGGAGCTTCGTTTTTGCATTGTATAGATTAAGATCAGTGACATTCCTTGTTATTATTACTTACATTGCTTTAGTTGATGTGTAATTTATAACTACGTAGCTCAATTCAGTTCAATGAATTGTCTCTCTGGTGGCCTACAATGTTGGTCAATAAATCTTTTTAGAAGAGATATTTAACAGCATTTGACAAGAAGATCTATGATATTAATGGTCTGTAATTAGAGATACTATTTAGAGGGGGGGAAAAACACCTTTAAGTTAGATCAGTCACTTCTTAACATAAAGCTACATATGGAATGAATTGCCCTGGTGGGAGTCTTGCATAGCACCATGTCGACAGCAAAGGTCGTCCTCTGGAATTTGGTATTTTATGTTGAGTGTGCAGTTTGGACTCTGATACCCATCCTGTCTTACACAACTAGAGGATCAAGTATAATTTGTTGATGGCTTCTGAAGAAGACAACTGTCCTCAAGCAAGTGTCTGCTTAAGCCTCCAAATTATTTACAGTAAGTTCTTATGGTTTGATAGGTTCCCGTTTAAACTGGGAGTAATTTCCAGAACATGTGAACTTGTATATGCCTCATATGTCTTAGTTCATTTCTTTTGCTTGTTCAATGCCAATAGTATTCATGATACCATGGGAAGTTTTTAAAACTAATTCAGTTGTTTGTGTTTTCTATACATTTCTGTAAGGCAGAGTCCTAAGCTGCTGGAAACACCTCAGTGCTGTAGCAACATGGGTAAATCAGTGGTCTGAAATAGTGGTAATAATGAGCAGTTTTGAGTATACCTGGATTTGTGCATTGCACTTGGTATTTCGTAGTGGAGGAACTTACTGGTTCTAAGTTCGCAGGGAGGTCAGTTATGGAGCATTTCTCAGGCGTGGCGTGCCAGAATTAAGACATTCCATATACTTTTTCCCAGAAAGGTACATTGATGTATTAATATGTATATTTATACATACCTAATAATTATGTTGTGTTATATGGAATTATATATATATATATATATATAATATACTGCTAGTCCGACTAACTTTCTGCCAGTGGAATGTTCTTCTCAGCCTACTTTGCAAACAGTAAAATACGGGTAGGAGTTGTGTTAATGTTATTTTAGCATTAAATAAATTCTTCTAGAGTGAACAAAAGTTATTTCTACTGGCACCATTGATTAATCTACTAAATGAAAACTGTTTCAAGTTTTTCAAACCCTGGCTGACAACGGGTTAGCATATCTTTAGTGGGGTTAGCATATCACATGAGAACTAAGAATATCCTTTTTTATTCTTGTCAAATAAATGTGTTTGTGTTTGGTCTGAAAAATTGTGAAGTCTTGCAATTGTGGCTCTCATTTAAAAACAAAAAACCTCCTTTCCTCATCTTCTTAAAGATCAAATATTTTGTATCCAGATAAGAGGTGCACAAAGTCTCTGAAATGGGCTTTTAATTAGAAGATGGCTTCCTTAAGTGAACAAATGTTCACATCAGTAAAATTGAAAAAGCGTATTTGGGAGGAGAGGCTAAACATAAAAGGAAACTGTTTAATTAATGTTCTGTGTACGAAGCACAAAATACTTGCCATAAAATAATGGAATGGGAGCTGCCTCATGGGGAAACAACAACAACAGCAAGAAACAAACTAGTACCCCATCCATGCACATGCACACATAAACACAATTTTGTTAGGAATTTAAACAATTCAGGTTTTTTTCTTGCTGTGCTCTAGAAATGCAGGATGATGCTCAGCTTGGTGCAAACACTTGGCACTGGAGACAGCCACAGCTCTTCCTGTTACTTGCCATTCTTTCTCTCCTGCAATTTTTCTTCTGAAAATGCGCTATGAACTGTTTGCTTGCAGTAAATAATGACATTAATCAGGCCAAAGAGTGGATCCCCTCAGTATACCTGCAGGCATTGCAGAGAGGCAGATTAGCAACATGTTGAAAGAATCACTGTTTGCTGTTACTCGGTTGTGCTCCAGGAGGCAAAGTTTTTGTAGTGTACTTGCTGTAAGTCTTTGCTCTGTCATTTTGTTCATTATGATACCCATGTTTTTGGATAAAAAGACCTGTTTTATGTATTCTTCTTTTCACTCAGCTTGTTATAGATGAGAAAAGTGTGGTTTTTGAAGATCGTTTGTTGGCTTAGCTAAGAATCTTAACTGGATTTGGCCTCTTCTGTTGGTTCAGAGCAGAACTGCATTTACCTTTCGAATTTTGTCTACCCTCCCTGATTATATTTAGTCCTTAAGGAAATAAGCATTGCCTTACTTTTACAGTCTGGCGAAAATCAAGACCTCAGTGCATAGCATCCTGTGGGTACTTTTACTCATAGGCGCTGCTTATCAGCGTGGTCATTATCTCAAAGGCAATAATGCAATCTATCAAATCTCTTACCTGCAAACTAGTTTGATAATGCTAGCACTACATCTCTGGGTTTGAGTGTGGTTATGTTGGTATGTTAGCTTAGTTTTCCTTATTTTTTGGAGCATATACTTGATCATTTCCGATGGCCTGTCATGCAGAAAGTAGAGGAACAACACAAATTAAAAACTAATGCAAACTTTACAGTGGGCAATATCCAAGATTAACAGTGGGGCTGCCATGTCACATTCCCCCTGTGTTTACACATTAATGAGCTGCGTGTTTCCCCTTCCACTGGTGTATATGCTTCCTTGGATCACAGACATCTCTGGACACATTGTACACGTGCACTAGGCTGCTTTTCCCACAGTCTGGGCTGTCTGAGTGCAAGTCAGTTCCAGTCTGGAAAGCAAGTAGTGCTTTTAGCACAGTGCTGAACCTCAAGTGTAAGTTTTACCTCTTTGTTTGTCTTGTGTTCCACAGAATATGAGATTTCTCATGCAGAAAAAAATAATAAAATTTGGTGAGGTTTGACATGCCTCTGCAAGCATGCTGTTATGACTGTTACCTTCAAATTACAGCCCTTACCCCACCTGCATCATCTGTTCTTGCTCATGAAGCTATATCCATCACCCCCAAAAAGCAGAAGTAAATACTTGCTCTCTTTCTGAACCGACCTGTGCTTACCTGGCCTGAAGCTTCTTTGGTGCTGCTTTCTCTGTGGTTACTCTTTTACGTGATAGTGCTTTGTTAATAAAAGAAGGCAGTAGACGTAGACAAAGGAGAAAAAAGTTGCATCTCACTGGGTGTTTCCTCCATCCCATAGCATTTGCCTTTGAGCACTTTTAAAATGAATTGTTTTGCAAGTATTCTGGTACTGTGAAGTAGTCATGTTGGCTGCAGAAACAAAGAATGTTCTAATGAAGTCCAACAGCCCATTTGTGTAGCTGTGTCTAGTAAGGCATGAATACTATTAACTGTACTGACATCCTTGCACTCTGGAATACAGAAATACTGTACATTCACGAAGATGATTTGGTATAGAAATTTAACTTTATTTAAATGGCTGAGGTGTTATGGTGGTCATACTCTTTGTCTTGATTTGTATTATTTCTCTGTGTTTTGGATCCGTGACTTAAAAATTATTCTTATCTGTCTACTTGCATAATAATATTTCTAAAAAATTGAAACACTAAAGTTTGCTATTTTTAAGAACAGTAGACTTGACTGGTTCATCTGTGGCAACAAATGTGCATATTATAAAGCCACTGTGCCATTTGGGGGACATAGCAGCTGAGAGGTATGTGGGCAAAATTGTGCTCATGTACATCAATATTTTACTTCAGATTCTGATTTCATGCCATTTTTGCAGTTATGCTGATGAAACTTCCCTGCTTCTGTTAGGTTATCAGTTGTCTTTCCAAATGTATTTGGAACTGCAAATGGATGGTCGTCTTTGTGAAATTGTTTCCTAGCATATCACTGTGTGCGTTTGATATGTAGCCTGAGCAAGGTCTGTTGGAAGTTATCACTAGTGGAAATTGAATGCTTTATCTAGTATCAGATAGGTATATGTGGAGAAGTAAAGATGAACATGGAGAAGTATGCCCTTTCCCATGCTGTTTCCATTCTGTAAGTCAAAGAGGGGACGTGCTTCAAGATACTGTAATGCGTTCTTGCTGAGCACTAGTTACATTGTCCTTTTTCTGCGTGTGCAGTTCATGGGAATTTTATATTTGAGGTACATACAGACAGATGATGCCTTTAAAAGTATTAAAGAGTGAAAGATTTTAGGAGGTAGTGGGATAGGAACTGCATTTCATAGTTTCATAGTTTCGTGCGGGTTGGAAGGGACCTTAGAGATCATCGAGTCCAGCCCCCGGGATTCGAGCCTCTGTGTAGCAGAGCGGCACTTCTACCACTTGCGCCACAGGGGGGATTCGAACTCCGGGCCCCAGTGTTGCAAGGTGGCGTCTTTAACCACTGCGCCACCGGGGCACACACACATTTCATATATAAAAACACAAAACCTAGATTGCTGTCTCACAGAGGGTGTAACATTTCTCGCAGAAGGGCTCTTGAACAACAGTGAAAACAGCATCCCATGGATTCCCAGGTGACCTGTTCTTCTGTCATGAAAAACTAAAAATAATTTGCATATCTTTGTTTTTCAGACATTTGCGTGTCATCTTGGTGTGATTAGTGGCACACGTTGTATTGATTAAACTTTATTGTCACATTATTCTCGCTTGTTCAAGGGCTGCATGTGCTTCACATCTGGTGAACATTCAAGGGCCTTTTGAAAAACATCCTCACATTTTTGTTCTGGAAAATGCTTATGACAAATATCACACTCCTCTGCTTTTGCTTGCAAACAGGATGCACTAATCTGTACCTACTGTCCAGTTGCAAAACCACCACAGTTAACGTAATACATTTCCTGTTAGCCAGTGTGACTGATGGCTTGATTATTGGTCTCAACTTCTTGCACTGGAATAACCATGTGTCTTTGCTACACTGAAATCCCAGCACGCTGTGCTGCACGCACATGTTTTTATGGCTACTCTCATTAGACTAGGCGATGTGGGGAGAAAAGACCTTTATTCTTAGGAATAAATAGGAACCATTTTATTTATGTTAAAATATAGTCTTGCTTCAGAGTATGCCTTAAAAACTGCTGGCATAGTATTCATTGTAAAAAATCTCATGCTACTTAAAGCTCCTTGGAAGAAGTTGGATGTTTCCCTACAGCTCCATCAGTCCTGTTCTGGTGTGGTATGTTGCTCAGTGCTTTTTTTAATGTGACTGTATGACTGCTTACCACATCTCATCACAATGATGTTGCATTTAGCATGAATGCAAATAGGAGAATGCACCAATTCTGAGCACCATCTGTTTAGAATATTTGGTTCTCCATACCAAATCAGTTGCATGCGAAAGAGATTGCAATCTGTTTTTCACACGTTAGTTCTACTCTACATAATAAATAAAAATTGTGATTAGCATCTCCTTACATTTCACCCTTAGGTGCATATAAAATAAAATCTCATTTGGAGGCACCGAAAGCGAAACTCAAACCCGAAACATGTTTAGTTGGACTTAAAATGAAAGAGAAAATATTCTCTGGGCTCAATAATGAACTTCATTTCTCTTTTGGGACTTGACTTTTGACACAGAGAGAAGGCCAAAATAAAAACCAGAATGAGTGAGTGCCCTGTTTTAAACCTGCTTTTAATTAAGCCTTGTAAAGAAGCTTTTCTGCTAAAACTCTCAGGTTGAAGAGTTCATACAACAAAACCTCCCCATGGCATATGTACAGACAGAGTGGGGGCATTCAAACACACATTTTTGAACAGTTTAAACCAGAAAAAAAAGTGCAAGTGAGAGAGTCTATATCTGCATAATCTAGTTTTTAGCAGGCCACTCCCTTTCTAGTTCCCTTCTTTCTCCTATTAAAGCGTAATGCCATTCTAAGATGTTTTGATGTTAGCAAACATGAAAACTAAACTGGTTTTGTTTCCTTTTTTCCTGTGCATAAATCTGACCTAGTTCAGCTGGATTGAAGTGGGGGGTGGTTAGAGCTAGCAATGCAATGGACATTTCAAATCAGAATGCTTGTGCCAAGGCAAAGGTCAAAGTCATTTTCTTGTTTGTTTGTTTTTAAAAGGATTAAATAAATGTAGCTCTACCACAAGGCAAGCAATAGTGCACATGGCTCAAATATGGCACATTTGAATGGAGTGGATGATCCTGCATGGAGCGGTGGCAGGGATAATTACAGAAGAAATGTTTGCATGGTTTCTGTGCAGAGTGATGTTTGTTGTGCGAGAGTTCTGCAAGGCCACTTATGCTGCCAGCTCCAGACAAGCACTTATAGCACAACATTGTAAAGCTGTGGCTTCAGTGGCAGGCTGTAAACAAAAAGGGGCAGGGTACAGTTAATGGCTGCACTGCAGCACCAAGGAAAAATAAATATCTCCCTTTTACTTGCAACTGGCCAAGCCCCAAATCCTGAAACACCATCAATCATCATTGATGACTCGATGAGATCAGAAACCCAACGGAGAAAAATAAATGTGACTTTAACTTAAATAGTGATTGGCACAGCAGAAACTAACTTGCATCCAAAAAGATGTTCTCTTCTTCCAAAACATTTCTAATTGCTGCCCTTCCCAACTTTTCTCCACCCACTGCAGAACTTCCAAGTGCTGTTCACTGATGGTAGATGTCATCCTCTATCCCTCCGCATCTGTTCCAGAATGTGCTTTCAGGTTTTCTTTTTGAGAAGCAAACTACTTTTGCATCTCTTCCAAAAAAAATTTTAAGTGCAGTCTTCATGTTATAAATACCAAACATCACGTTATTTGTAATCTCATAATTCACCAGTCTACCAGCTGAATAATGTAGCAGGCATGAAAGGCTGAGAAGCAAAGGACATTACACAGACCAGGAGAGCCAGTGTAGAAAAAAATCTGTGGGGGAAAGACTTCCTGAGAAATAGAAGTGAAGTTTATTTTTCAGTTCTTTCTACATCTACAACTTATTATGAACAAAATGCATGCTTTACTGAACAGTTATGTGCTGGCAGGAAAATTGATATCTTAATTTTTGCAGCTGTTTATATTTTGCATTATGATTTTTCACCAAGTCCCTTGAGTAAAAGGTGTTGTTAGATCCTAGCTGTTTAGTGACACGTATGAAATAAGCTGAGAATATCTGTCTGGTTCTAAGGGTCTAATTGATGCCAAATTGGCAGAGATTGAGTAGGAAGGGACCTTGGGCTATCCTTTAACCCTCCTGAGCTTTTGCATACTTAGTTTATCAGTAGTGGAGATAATGGATTTTGCTTCACCATACTGTCAATCTGGTCCTTTCCCAAAGATAAAAACACTGAATTTCATTCTCTAGCTGTGGGCCTGGCTTCCACCATTCCCTGTGATATCAGGTGTATAAAGGGAGGCTTTGATGAAAATTAGCATCTATTACTGCCGAGTGTTGGGAGCAAACTATGTGCAAAATGTACTTAGGTACGGTCATAGAATCATAGAATTACCCAGGTTAGAAAAGACCTTGAAGATCATCAAGTCCAACCACAGCCTAACCAGTACCCTAACTCTAACAACCCTCTGCTAAATCACATCCCTGAGCACCACATCCAGTCATGAGATATTTTTCCTTATTAAGAAAAGGCATAAATGCCAACCTAAAATCAGTGTAGTTATTTAGCACCAAAATGGCTGGTCACGTTATTCTATTTATTTATTTACAGTATAATGCTTTAGGGGAAAGCTATCATAGAAAGCAATGACAATACCATGTTTTATGTGGAAAGAAGTTTTTAAGCTGAGAACTTATTTTGGGAGGAATATCTTTAGAAAGCTTGCTGTTGATTGCTTCAGTAACAGTATGCAGCCAAATGATACTGAAATTTCTTCAATTGTACATGTTAATTTTTCTTTCCCTGTTAGCAGGAGGCTCAGCATGTGGATAGATGTTGATCTTTTTATACATGTGATTATTCTTGCCTGGAAGGGATGGTTGTTTGTGAGACCCATGGCAGTGGTGTTTGGATGCGACAGCTACGGGCTTTGCAGCAGTGCCTTTCTATTTTCAGAGGAGAGGAATATTGCTGCCGTGTATTAGGACTGTACAGCTCTTCTGAGGCCACAGTGTTCCTCTAATGGACGGATAAAAAAAGATGAGATGTAATATGTCATTCTGGGCTATGGTTCAGTTCAGTTTGCCTGAAGTTACCATGTAAATTTCTTGAGTGTATTTCTCAAGACTTGCATTCTAATTTCTTGGAATTTTTGAATTACATTGGTAGCCAAATGTGTTAAGTAGGAGAGCTAGCCCAGTGTTTCTTTGGGATCTGTTCTTGGCTTTTCATTACACTCGGCATTTGCTAGTTTGCACTATAAAGAAGGGCTGATGAAATTAAAAGGCTGTATTGTTTCAGAAGAGAGCTATTCACTGCTTGCTGATAATATCCATCTCAGGGTCTGGGGATACAGGGTGAGTCTGGACATTCCAGTAGTCCCAAAGGCCTCATGTGAAGACATGACTCTTAGTTTTGTTCTGGCATTGCTGTAGTTGAAGTTGCCTTTAAGCCTGTTGAGTCCAAATTTTACAGCTCTCTCTTTTTTTTCCCCTCAAAGTTTTAATTATTATTGGTTGTTTGGTTAATGTTCAGTTATTTGCTAATTATTCTAAGGCTGAACATTTTGCTTTTACTGCATGTTTCTCATTGCTCTGTATGATTTAAAGTGAGGATTTGCCTTTCTTACCAGGATTTTGATAGCTCTCTGCCAAAAGTTAATTGATCCATCTATTTGAATAGGTGTGGCAGACTATGTTTTACTCTGGAAAATGAGGGGAATAATGAGTATAATTTCCAGGCATCTTCCATGAGTTTGTTTTTTAGATTATATGTAATATTCTATCATTTCTAGAGAAGTCTAGAGATTTAACAAGCTGAGGTTTTTTGCTTTGGGGGTTTTTATTTCATAAAAGCAGTAAGAATTAGGGATAACAAAGAGATTTTAGAAAACCCTTTTGGTTTTTGTTTCATCTTTTGCTAGTGGCAAATACATATTCTCCATGTCCTTCAGTTTGTGTATTGAATGATTGCAGGCCTTAATGGTCACTAAAGCAGTGAAATTATGAACCAGTCTTCCCCTTGTTTGTCTCGTGGTCCTGAAGAAATCAGGTGCTGGGAAAAAGGCATCAGGAGCAAATTCTGCTGGGGGAAGGAGGAGGTACAAATTGCTCTTCTTGAGAGTATTTGTCCTCTCAGCCTAAGTGTCAAGATCTAGCGAAGAAGCTGAGTTGGCTTACCCAAAGAGAATGAAGCCACTGAAGGCAATGAATATGGAGCTTCCTATCTAAGGAGCTTCATTTTCCTTTTCTTGGGCTTCTGTCAAGGATCACCTAAGCTTCAATAAGGTTCTGCTAAATAGAAGAAAGCTGTTGCGCTTAGTGTGTTTGCCTTCAGCAGCTAATGGAACATTCACGCAGCATCTTTGTATCATCTTTCATTTCAGACATGAGATACGTAGCAACTTCGTTTTTCTTAAGGAATTTGGTTTGTCAGAGAAACATCTGGCCTATGTAAATGAGTGAGGAATTCAGTGGGCTGGGAGACTATTGCAAAATAGTTTCTTTGGCCTCTGCATCAGCAATTCAGCTATGCTTTATAAAAATTAACATTTATACGTCGACTAATGTTGCTTCTTTTTCAGGTTTTTGGTCTTAATGAGCATGTTTTCCTCCTGCGAGTTAAAAAAGAAGGAGAAGGGGAGAAAGAAACACACTTTATGGTCATTTCGCTGGCTGCCCGTGCCGGTCGGGTCAGTCCCTCGGGATGCTGGCGGTCAGGGCAGGCCCCGCTGCGGCGGCTTTCCCCAGCGGAACAACGCTGCCACCTGCAGGGGTGCCTCGTTTCAATGCACGCAGTTTGCATTTGCAGGAGGAGCTGTAGCGATGTTACGATCCTGTGTTGTATTTGCATTTCTGATAGTAAATACAAATCCCGTCAGCTGATCTATTGGTGTAATGGAATGCCTGCTGGCCTCCTTCCAAACCAATTGTAGAGATACACAGATGCATGTTGTTTTCCTTTGAATAAAGAAAACTGGTAATTTGAGTGAACAAATTTCAGAATTGCCACAGATTCTGTGTTAAACTTTAACTTTTTCTTTGTCTACTCGATCTCGTTCTGTTGAGGTGGTTTTTGTGGCGATTCCGTTGCATGTTTTCTGATGTGGAAGAAAGCAAATCAAAACCCACTTATCACATGAATCATTGTTAAAGTCAGCAGCGGGTCCTCTGTGTAAAATCTCCCAGTAAAAGCTGGGAGGATGGGGATTAAACCTGGAGCACATTAAATTAGTTCCAGTCGATCCCAAGCAGGCCCGGCGCTGCTCGCTTAGGCAGGCAAAGCGGAAACAGGCAGTTTATAACAAGGCTGGTTTTAAATGGTGAGGTTCATTTGAAGAAGATTTATATCCCCCACTTATATAAACATTACAAACGTGGGCTGCGAGCAGGAGGCAAATCTTTATCAAAATCTCTTTAAGAGCTTTTTCACTGTGAGTAGAATGGACAGCGTGTACTCTTGTTTGAAGATTCGCCAGTGTTTGTACAATCATCTTTCCTCAGTGCTCCAGCTAATTAAAATACATCTCGGGGTGGAACAGGAAGACCACCACCCAGTGATTTGTTTGGAGCCAGCAAAAGTGACGACGGCTGAAGTAACAGAGGG
Source organism: Coturnix japonica (assembly GCF_054131305.1). Classification (NCBI taxonomy): domain Eukaryota; kingdom Metazoa; phylum Chordata; class Aves; order Galliformes; family Phasianidae; genus Coturnix; species Coturnix japonica. The sequence continues at coordinate 67,869,885 of NC_140666.1, forward strand.
AAATTATTTGGAAACAGGAGAAAAGATTGTCCCCAGTCTGGTTTAGTTTTTCTGTTGTGATCACTCCCATCAAAAAAGAAGAAAAGAGGAACTGCTGTATCTTGATTTATTTTCTTTCCCCCAGTGGATGCTGCAGTTCTGAAACAGTAGCATGGAATTCTGTGGGTTTTGTAGCCATTGTGAGGTTCTGCTGAACTTTAGGGTCCAGGTTTTGCTCCAGGAACACTGAGAAAACAGCTTTGGATGTGAGGGTCCCAATTGATGGCTGGAGCAGCCGCTTGTGTTGTAATATTTGGGAGCAGCTTAGCCTGACAGCATCGTTTTTGAAAGTTTATTTTTAGAAGAATTAAACATACATACATTAGTGCAGTAAATATCTATTTCCATTTTTAATAATAGTGCACAGTTTTATGACTTGCTCTTCTAATACCATTTTACTTTGTTTATTTAGGGTACATATCGTAAGAGTTGTCCAGATCTGGATTTAACAAAGTGCTTTTCATATTTCATTTTATTGTTAATAAACAGTGTCTAAAAGAGCTTTGTGATACCATTCCGCCTTCCAAAAGAGGATCCAAGTCTCAGACAAATGACTTAAAGTATTTTGTGAGTTTCAGTATATAGCTAAGACCCTCTGGATTCTCTCATTCGGACAATAGTTTCTCATGTCTCTTCATTTTTGCTGCTGTGCACCACCATATGGGATATCACTTATATCCTGAATGTCTGATTCTCTTGTCCCACAAGTAGACTGAAAGAGGGCCTGTTAGAGAACCAGGAGTATTCTGTACTGTGAGGGGGGAGAATTTTCTAGCAGTTGCCGAAAAAACAGATTTGTATTTTTCTGCTGTGCATCAGGAGGAGCTGCATGCAGTGAAGCTTGGAAGTGCTCCAAACTGAGGTGTGGGCCTCCAGGTAGGAGCAATAGAAATTACATCAAAGTGCTTTGTTTTCTCTCTTGCAAGACATTTGTGCAACAGAGGCAGTGAGGTAGACAGATCTACCTGTATTGCTTGTTGATAAGTATCCTGAGTGCTGTGGATACTCGGGCTAAATGGTGTACAGTAACTCATAGTATTCATGGGAGTCATTTAATGCACTGAGTGTTATTGCTTGTCCCCAGCCCATACATGTGAGGAAGCAGCTACTGCTGGTCATAGGTGGAGAACAAACAAGAGGCTAGCAGTTGTACATAGAGGTGAGCGTTGCTCTCCTGAAGGCGTTTTGGTTTTTGACATTGCATATATGTTCCACTTACTGATACTTTTGTTGTGTTTCAGCTCGGCAGATCCTGATATTCATCTGAAATAACTGAACAAAAAGCAGTTAATATAACAATAGTTTAGGACACGTGCAGACTTCATCCTTATGGCTGTTTTCTTCCTTGTTGAAATGACACGGAATGTGCATTTCCCTGGATCTTCTGAGTGAAACTTAAGAAATAATTCCTGCATGAAACAACTAGAAAAAATACATACAAAAGTAACTGAAAACTTCTAAAGTCCTTAAATGTTTGGAATGACATGCATGATTTAAGTGTTTTTGAATATTGGGACCAGATGTCTTGAGCTCCAGTCGGCTCCCTTTGCACAAATGTGCTATCAGGAGGGAGTTGCACTGACTCAGGCGCTTGGCTGAGTGGGAGGGAGATCCCACAGAGGACAGAGCAGGGTTCACTTTTCTGCTCACAGCTGGTGCTGGAGGGGTAGACTGGGAGGAGTTGTGGCAGGAGCCAGCCCTGCAGCCAGAACTCTGCTCATGCAGCTCTTGTAGCTGGCAGTGGGGAACATCCCAATGCCTTCTCACAGAGCAATGAACTGGGGAGAGAGCACTTGGGCCACGTGGATGGAGCATCTTGACAGAACAACAAATGCCAGGCATGCTTTCTAATAGCCAGAAGGTCATATATACCCATGCATAGCCATATCTAACTGCAGGCGTGAGATCAGTGTGAATATCAGCCTTGAGGATTCCTGTTTGGTTAAGGAACTGACAGTATAGCTTATGTGTAGTTCAGTTAAACTTTGCTTGGAAAGACAGAACTGTTAGCCATTTTGTCTGTGCCTGTATTTCTCTTGATGCTTCATATTTGGCATATAATCCACAGTTTTTATGGCTGCTGTTCTTGCACATGTGCAAGGAAAGAAAACGTATGCCCTTACTGAGATGTGTCACTGTTGTTTCTGCCATCCACTGCTCTCCAAATGATGATAGCCTGATAATTAATAGTAGTGGAAAACTGGACAGAATTAGGGCTTTCACTTGATACATTTCGTAGGATGAAGAGATGCAGCTGTGTACTCTAAGCTTGTTTCATTTTTCCCAGTCTGTGAAAGGGAAAGAAAATGTTCTTCCTTGCACAAAGCTTACCATAATGAGCATCCTCCAGTGAAGATGTCCTGTTAGTGAAAGATTCCTTCCACGCACAAAAATGGATTGGGGGACACGTCAGTTATGAACCTAGTCATGCGCGTGACATCTGCCTTTAATCACTGTGAAAGCCTGTGTTCTGTTTAAAGCATAGCAGGCCTTGTACAAGGGCTAGAAAAGTCAGTACTCTATTGTGATAACGTTTGCTGTACTGATTAACAGCCTCGGTGCTCTGCAGTGGACTGATAATCTGCCTTTGTATCTGCGTGTTGCTGTTCTGTCTCCTTCCTGTGCAATGAGTGGGGTGTATTGGCAGAGCACTGGAGTTGTCTCATGCAAAATCTTCCGTGTTTATGTACTTTGCTTTGTGGTTTATGCCATGTATTTTTTGTCTATCTGCATACCGAGGTGTCAAATATTGTGAAGACAGTATAAACCTGTGAATTTAGCTGAAACTGAAATTCCTGTCTGCAAAATGCAATAGTTTGTGATGCAGCTTATGAACTCATATGATCATCTGATGCAAGTTAGTGTTTTATGTGACCGTCAAGTTTCTTGACTTATGATGAGTTTCAGTTCTAACATTTTGGAATTCTAATAAATTCCAACAGTTTCTGGCAGGTATTTTTATTTTGGTGATAGATTTTTACTATGTTTCTTGGTGTATTTATTAAGAAAATGGACAGAATAAAGGGGATGGAGAGGAAGAAGCCAAATCACCTTCAAATGAACCTAAGCAGTAATATGGACTCCAAAATCCTCATCCATTTGGAGTAGATTCATTCTCCCATATTACCTTTGTCCCAGGCAGTCTCATTTTCTCCCTTCTGCTACTAGTGCCCACCACAGGCAGGCCATCACCAGAAGTCTGAGGCTTCCCTGAGGAGTGCCTGGAATGTCTGGAGTTAGACCGAGTAGGAGTGAAAGATGATGTAAAGAACAAAGGGCTGAGAGAGAAGAGGTGCCTCAGAAGGCAAGGATGTGGCATAAGATGGGGTTATTTTGACTGTCAAGCGGTCTCCTTTTATAATTTACTGCCTTGACAACCTTCACAGCATGTCCAGTATTTTAGTATGTATTACCTGATCCTTCCTGCTATTTCAAACTGATTTTTCTCTCACAGCCAACAATTCTTTTCACTGCTATTAAGCGCTGTGCTGAGGAGTTCATGCTTTATTCACCAGATGCATTTAATGCATGTGTTTTATTGTGGTTTCTGCTTGTCTTCTGTTATTTGACCCTACAAAGTCTTTCTGAAATATGGATGCCTTTAGATGATCTCCACAAATTTAAGAACTGAAAAGTCATAGTTTCAGTTTTTTGTTGTTTCTGTTGAACATAGAGAAAAGAGAGCAGGGTTATATGATACTTTCCAAGGCTCAACCATTTTGAGTTTGGAACAGGTGTGTGTTTCTGTATATTTATTAATATTTGATAGAAGTGGTTTTTTTTCCCTCTACACATTTTCCCATATTCCACCTGAACCAGCATAAGAGTTTAGCGGCACAATAACCTTTGGCAGGGAGAACTGTATTTCAGCATGTTGCACAAAGAACTATCTCAGATTAAGTTATTTATTTGGACTGGTTCTTACCAGCTTTGTTTATTGACCCTTGGTACCTCTTCTGGGACAGTGGTCAGTCCCTACCTGCCATCTCAAGTCCACTCATGATTTTTCAGATCTGCTGGATCACCTTCTATTTATTTACTTTTTCCTAGACCAAAGTGATCTGAGGTAGGGGTTCATGTTCTTTTCTTTGTCCAAAGCATCTCTCAAATCCTTTTCAGTAACCATTTTCCAGGAATGAAGCCTCTTCTGCAGATATGTTTTTCAATGATGAACAAGCCGATGCACCCTATCCCCATTTATTTGTTTTCAGGCCTTGTGTATTCTTATCCTTTGTTTTGTACTGGCTGGATGTCTTCTTATTGTTCTCCTTCAAGGTGATGTGTGCTTTAACCTCCTAGAATGTTATGTCGTCCTCATGTCCTTTTCTCAGCATTGAACCCCTACTATCTTCTGACATTTTCCCTGGTATACCAAGGCTATTAAAAACAGGCAATACCAAAAATATGCACGTACACCTGACATGCGTAACACAAAAATCTTTATCTGAAGCATATTTTGTCTTGAGTAGACACATACTGCTTTTTTATTCTTCTGACACAGTTTTTACTGTGCTGATTCATGATTCAATGTTTATACTGAGCCTATCTGTTGAAGCCACCATGGCTAAAAGCTTTTGACTGAGTAGGTTGGAAGCTTTCCATTTCAAGTTTTTGATGAGTCTCTTATGTCAGACATGCAGTGATTTGAGTAAAATTGTCCTTATGCTTGCAGAGTTTTGTCTAATAAAATCCAGACTTATTAAATATCATGGTTTTTTTTCAGCATCCTGTTGCTGCTGAGCCCCCATGAACCCATTAAAATATCTTAACACAGCTGTAGACTATTGGTTTCCAAAGAGAGGCAGGAAAACTGGACTTTATGGTGTAGTGATACATCTCCAGACAGCATAACTCCCTGGGATGAGGTGATTTCTGTGCTGTGGGAGATTAGATATCAGCGTGTTTACCTGAAGCTTTTGTGGTGGCATTTGATTTTTCTTAAAATGTAAAATCTCTGACCAGAAGACCTTGTAAACGTAGTGCTTTCTAAAAGCCTTATGTCGTAAGTTATTATTTTTCTCATCTTTGACTCATCACTGTTTTGTAGTAAATACTCGCATCATAGATAGTTACTCAACAGGTACAAATTGGCCAAGAACGGTTGATATCTATAGTTGTAACTGATAAATGCCAAGTAAGAGTCTGGCAGTATGACAGTGCATTGAAGAAGTCATCCAAAGAGCAGGTGATTATTTATATAATTTTCTTTTATATCTCTTGGCAGACTGAAACTAGTTCATTAAGGCTTTGAGCCAGCGCTGTTGCATGAGGAAGCAATCCAGCCCTTAGGTTTCGTGGCTGGTGTAGCTGTTTCTGTGGCCAAACAACAAACCAAATCTTTTTTAACACAGTCACAGAAACACTTCAGCTGGCAAAAATGGAACAGAATGCTGTGGGCAGAAGACAAGAATGAAAGAGAATTGGGAGAGCATGCAAATTGGATGAATCTGAATCTATGTATTTGGCAGTATGTGCCAGGTTAAAAATAGCTTCTCAAAAGCTTGCTGGTATTATTTTATTTGCTTTTTACTTGTTTACATTACAATTTAAGGCTCTGTCTGCAAGAACTGCCTGGAAATTGTCTCTGCAGTTTTGAGAACATGGGTCCTGAAGCAGTCCATAGGGTGGATGGTAAGGGCAAGAGAGGGGACAGGAAATGGAATTGGCTCTATAGAAACATTTCATTAAGGAACAGAGAAGTCTCTAAGAGAAGTGATAGAGGAGACAAGTTCTTGATGCTTTTTTACTGTACTTCAGAGACCTTAATTCTTTGTGTTACATTGTGGGTTGACTATTCTTAGATCATGCAATAGGAATAAATAAAGAGAAGACAAAGGAAAGACACATTTTTATCAAAACCTATTTAAGTCAAAACAGTATTTGCATGCTAAGATCATATTTACTGATTTATAGTGTCAAATCACCAGTCAGCCATTGGTCATTTTATGAAAGAGAAATAAATGAAAAGGCTGTTTATATGGGATTGGAGAATACGGACATCTTCTCATCAGTATAAGGAATTGTGTGTAATCAAATCTGAACATAATGTGCTCAAACAGCGCACAGTAGTGAGCAGCAGAACATCAGCTTCTGACTTAAGGCCAGCGAGGCACTGAAGGCAATGACTCTTCCTCCTTTGCTTGGCAGCCTCTCTGTTTTTTACTAAGATGATTACTGCTGCAGAGAGCTCTTCCCATTGAAGGATCTGAGCTGTTTTTGCATACCCATGTGATCACTCGATATTGATAGCACTTTTTGCAGCCGGAATATTCACTCCAGTTTGCCTTCATCTGGATGGTAGGGCAGCATGAGCTGCACACCAAAATCCCGAAATATGGGAAGTCAAACCCAGATTAAACATTATGAGTCAGGCACAGCAACATTAGAAAGTTGCTTACCCCACAAATTATGAGCCCTCTTTTCTTAACTAAGTTATCAATACAAGCAGCTTTTACTGAACAGGTCAGACATTTGCGTGAGATCTCAGTGGACTTGTAGGGATGTGAGGTTGAATGGTCTAAGCTTTCCCTCAAAAAACTGTTTTTGAGTGTCAGTTGTATGTGTGGCAAAGCTGGAATATGATGCTAAAGGCTGACTTTGAGGAGCATGGGGCAGTCAGTGAGCCAAGGGCTGAAGAGTTTCCACTGATTCTTCTTCAGGTTTTAACTACATCTGGGCTTTGTTGTTCCTTTTTACTCCAATAAATCCCTTGCTGTTGTGAAGTCCCCCAGTTCACATTCCAAAACGTTCTGTTAACTCATGCGACCTCTAAAGGAATTAAAAATGTTTTGCTTCCTAAAATGATAGCCACTAGAATATTTACATAATGAAGTAGTCTCTGAAGATTTATCTCCTCCTTCCTCTTGGATTTTAAAAGAAAATAAATTCCACTTGCTTGAAGTTGATTTTCGCTTTAATATTTTTAATGATGTGTTGGGGACAGTGGGCTGGATGGGAGGGGATTAGGGTGCCTTGGTTCTCCTCTCAATTCTGTCAGGAATGTGTGTTAATTCATATAAACTCTGACCCTATTCTTCTATTCCTCCTGTTTTCTATTGTGTAAAAGATGTCTAACGATATGTACTGGTTTACATACTTAGGGTTTACTTAATACCTTTCACAGAAATGCAGAGCTGAGTTTATTACGCTTCCTTTTAATTCCTGTTGATCCTTTAAATCGCATTTTAAATGTCAATTTGGAAGCGCAATATCATGTTCACTGTTTAAAACTGAAAAAGAGACTATTATTATTTTTTTTAACTTCACTGTTTTCCTGTCTGCCAAAACTTGAGCCTTTTGCAAAAATCAGCAGATTGACGTCAGTTCATTTACCCTTAGGGACAGTAAATTATTACACGGCTTAAGTTAAAAAATAAATAAGTGAGAAGGGTGGAGGATGGACATGGAAAACAACAGAAATCTATCACAGACTCTCCCTGGATTTTGAAGAGTGTGTGATTATAGCATTAAAATGTCCAAACAATGCAACTGAGCAGAAAGCATTAGAGCTTGGGCCTTAGCTGGCTCTGAATTAAGCAGCATTATTGTTTTTATGCAGCCCTTAGAAAGCTCAGAATTGACCTGTTTTTATTATTTTTATTGGCTCCCTTGATGATAGACAAATGGGGCTAACCTGAGGCCAACATAACCAGCAGGAAATTTGGGTCATGGGTAGTTACATTTTTAAAAGTTGTGTTTCGGGGTTGTTCAATCAGGGTAATTGATTGATTGTTCCATGGTGCAGGGAGCTCCTAAATCATCAGAGGTGGCCAGATAATGACAGTCTGCTGGTGGGTTTTGTTTGAGGCACATTTCTCAGCTCCCTGTGGAGCTGTGCTCTGTGGCGAAGTTGTACGTCCCTTTATTCATATGTGCTCCAATCCAACTGGCCAGTTCATACAAAACAGCCTCTAAACTTGGCAGTTGTATTTGAAGTTCTTTGCAGCACCATTTCCCAGGAGATAAGGGAAAAACATTCCAGAGAAGTTCATACCCCAGAAAGACCCTTATGTACATTCTAAAGTTAACGGCTTATTATAGCTTTTTAATTTCTTTTTCTTTCATTTTTACTTTGAAGATAAAAGGTGGCAATTTTTGCTTTAAGTTGTTGAGTTTTAGCCTTTACTTCAGTAAATCATCCTGAAAGTTTAGACAGAAATCTTTTTTTTTATCATGTATGTTTGAAAGTTTTCCTGAGATGCTGAACACGTGCACTTGCAGGAGCTACCAGGCCCTGAAGCAGGAGCTGTTGATGTCTGGTTTGTGTGGCCATGTACATTCTCAGCGCTCCAAGCATTTGGATTATTACTGCATTGAAGACAACATATCCTTTACAAGAACTTACCTTTAGTATTGTGGTATGCTCTAAGATGGGGTACAGTAGAGGGCTTGTGTGTTGAGGAGGGAGAAAGGGAGCAGATGATGTGCTAACTGATGGCGTTCAGTGCTATGTGTCATAGGGCTCACTGCTACTTAAAAGGTGAATATAGATTATTGTAGATTAAAGGTCGCTGTCTGTTCCAGAGTAATTCCAGATGCAGATTAATCTTCAGTTCTTGAATTTTTAGGAGTGTCACTTCTGAAAAAGAGTGCAGGTAATACTGATTTGAAACATGACTCAACTGAAACGTTGGGACGTTCCTTGCCTTGACTTTAGGGTGAATTTATTTGAATATTATTGGCTGTGGTGCCTACTGTCACGACCAAAGTGTCTAACGTTACTGCAGTAACAACCAAAAATGTTTGTAGACTAGATTCTGTGTGCTATAGGATATTCAGCATTTCCCTTTAAGCTTGAATTGACCCACGTATTTTCTATGGAGCTGTTTGCTGGCTACAGGGTAAAGGGCACAGTGTGGAGGGTGGTGTTGCAGACCTCTGGGATGGGTCTCACTGCTCACTGCTGCTGTGTGGGGACCATGCTGCTCTCTTCCCACATCTCCCTTCCCAAGCAACTGCAGTGTGCTCCTCCTGCTCACCGTGCACTGACCCCACTTCTTATCTCATCCCACTGACAAGCTTCAAGCCATCTCATAGCAGAAACTGAGTGTGTGGACGTTTTATGTGTTGTTGTGTGTGTGCAGTGAGGATGGCAGGTTGTTGATAGTATGCACTGCATAGCTGTGAATGGCAGGGACCTGCACAGTGTGTGTAAACTCCAGCCCTGTCTTATGTATTGTGGGTCATGGGATTCATATCCAAAGTCTCCATTTTACAGACACAGAAAAGCTCTATAAATGCTTCTTCCTCCTCCCACAGAGCAGGGAAGAGGCAAGAGAAAATTTCAGTTCCTGAGGAAATACCAACATACTCACATTTTCATCCTTTTCTCTGCCAGCCTTTGTTTCCTCACAATCACTTTATGACAATCTCTTAGCCTCCTGCTCTCCCTTTCCACGAGACCTTTACCTTTTTGGCTTCACAGCATGAAAGTGCTGTGGGAATTAATCTGACTTACATTGCAAAGAGTGTTTTTTCAGTGGGAATGACCCCTGGAACAGCAGAAGAAACTGTCAAGGGTGCTGTGAAGGAGGAATGAGCACACACAAGGCAGGTGATCACTGCCCTGGAGAAAGACACCCTGTCCTCACTCCTGTCATAAGAAGCCACACTGGTCACTCAAACCACACGCTTCACAGGTGGTTTCTTCTGTTTCTAATTTTCTGGGTTTCTGACCTGAAAGCACAGGGTCAGATTTGCAGATGTGCTGAGAGTTCCCGCTAGCCATTGAAGTCAATGGGAGCTGGGCTTTGAACTCCCTGTTCCAGTACAAAGTCAGGGCCAAGGAGGAGGCCCAGGATTTGGAAGAAGTGTTCAACCTTGGGCTTGTGCCAGTTTAATCCGTTCTGAAAAGACTGTGTTCCAGTTCTCTCAGCTTACCGGTACACGGAGGAGATCTAATCTTTAAAGGCTTTTAAAGTGCTAAGATGCAGCAATTGTGAGTGACAAGGAAAAAACTTGTAGGAAACTAATCAATTTTCTGCCTGAGCAGTGATAAGTCAGCGGGCCATATGGTGACAAGTGAGAGTGCAAATATTGAACAATGTTTCATTAAATAAACACTGCCTATTCTATGTACTGAATGAGACAGGAGTCCACTGGGGAAAAAAAGCTGTGGAACATGCTTAGGGACTTCCTGAAAATATATTAAGGGCACAGATTACTGCTGCACAGGTGGGCCTAATCCTGGATTGCTGTTGATATCAGCTCTATGTCTAAGCAGCATTCCCTCTTGTCGTTGAAATAATGTTATTTCTGTGTATACAGTAAAAATCATCTGCTAAAGCAATCCTCCTTGAAATAGCAGATAGTTTGGGCTGTGTTGCAGACTAAGCTTTGGGGTCTTGTTCTGCCATCCTCTGTCTGCAAGGCACCACAGAAATAGCAGCAGTTCCGAGTGAGCTGGATCCTTTATACAGTGTTCTTCTGTGTCTCTTCCTCTGAATGTTAGTGGTCCTTCTAGACAAACGATCTAATGGCAGCAATATCCAATGCTGTATAGGGAATACAGAGAAATCTGGGCTCTTCCTGCTGACTATTCTCGTACTTTCCCAGAACCCACATCTCTTACACTAGGGATGTTGGAGGATGCATCCCTCACCAGTCCTTTCAATGTACATCTTTAGGCCAATCATTTGAGAATTTCTCCAGTCCCTTTTCGAACGTGTTGACTTGGTCTCCTCAACGTCCTCTATTCGTTCTGTAGTGCAGTGCATGTTGAGCAATAGTTCTACAGTGAGCTTATTCACCATGTCTGTCATTTTGTAAGCATTAGTCATATCCCCTGTTCACTTCTCTCCTTGCCACACTGAGGACTCCTAATGTTTTTAGACTCTCCTTCTAACCCAAATCACTGCAGAAATAATAACTCTTGCAAATGCAGGTACTGGTATGTCCAGTGCTAACTGGTAAGCCCTGTAGGGTCAATTTGACATCATCTCCCTTCTGTTTTGCAGACTATTGGAGAGTCAGAAATGCCCAGCGTGTTGAACCAGTTACTGCCAATGATCAAGTCTTACAGTGAGAGGACGAAAGATGATTATACCTGTGAGGACTTCTTGATCTTGTTGGTGTACATGTATTCTGTGGTTGGAGAGATCAAAAATGGAGAAGAGCTGGACAAAGCTGAGGAAGAAGTGAAGAAGGCTCTAGTCAAGGCAATTTGTGATGAACCAGAGCTGTCTCCCTTGTTGCAGAAAATAACAGGTAAGATTCTGCTTATGTGGTGAAGATTTGGATGGTGTTGGACGTGGGAACTAGGAGGAGCATATAAAAGCAACTCGACTTGCCTGTGGTGCAGAGTATGTGAGTCAGCATGAAGATTTCCTGTAGATTTTTTCCATCTCCGATGTTCATATATGCCAAATACTGACAAGCGGTGCCTGAATAGTGCTGAGTCTGATGAAAGCTCTACAAGTTATTCTTTTTATTTGAGATTGGCTAAGTTTGTATGTTTTTCTAAGGTAATCTTTTCCACAGTTTCTTTCATTGATCAGTGTAAAGTTGACCCTGGGAAGTCAAAATTAATTCTGGAAACGTATTCAGTGAACCACAGTTGTTTTGTGAATGCTAGGAGCTGGTCTGTCTGGCATAAAAGAAGAAATGTGTCTAAAACCAACATTAAGCTTTTTGCTGAAACAACATGAACATTAGCCTTTAAAAATAGCACACTAAGCCTTTTTTTAGGTGAGTGCTCACAGGATAGAAAAGCCCTGGCCTCTTGCTGCCAATGTCATGTGTTAAAAAGAAAAATTGGAAAAAATGTTAAAAAAAAATCATTTAAACGAGTGACCTATGGTTTGAACAAGGCATATCTGAGTAGCGGATGAAATCTCGACTTCCTGCTGTCACTTCTCTCGGTGTTTACTAATAGTGAGCTGGTCATTGACCAGGTCACCTTTGAGATAGGGAGCATACAAATGTAAATCAAAATGTTGTAAGGAGCTTATAATAGAAAGCCATTGCCAAGAATTTGTTCAAGCGAGGAATCTCAAGGGTGTTGGGATTATTTTGCTGTTCGTTATTCTGCTGATATTCCCAGTGGATGCTTCTGCTTCAGAGTGCAGATGTGTTCTGACTGGTCTGTTGTTGCTTTGTTTATAAAATACTGTAAATATTAGAAGATTCTCACTGTAGAATGGGCATTTCAGCCATATTTATATTGTTCTAATGTTTTAATACTCCTCACCACAGTGCCTGCGGTCTATAGCTTTATGTGTTTGGCGGTATTTCATGCTTTTTGTTGACTTTCATTCTCCTGGTTTTCAATATGGACTGCACACCTTATCCACTACGTGGTGTTTCAGTTGCAACTTAATGGTGTTTTCTCAGGTGCGGTCCAACCCCTCCTTCTGAAAAGTTTCTGTTCATATTTTACCCTTCTCCCTGTAATCCTCTGTGTTTTTGATCACCATCTGTCAGTTTCTGTTTGTTGTGCCTAAGAAAAGTGGGAGAATATTTGAAATTCAGAAAACTTCTGTCAAGTGCCAAGGTGAAGCCACATCTCTGTCTATATAGAGGCTTCCCTTGTTGCTTTCCCTGGTGGTCCCAGTTTATGTAGTTGAAAGCACAGAAGGGAATAAAAATACACGCTGTGCTTGTGTTATGTTGCATAATCTATTAATAATTCTATTATTTTATGAATATACTTTTGTGCTTGATTTCCAGTGCGATTATTTCCTGAGTAAAAATTTGAACATCTAAGTGCTCTTGCTCAGCTTCCAAGAAAAGGAACATGGGAATGAATGTTTCAGCACAAAAGTTCTTTGTTTGATGGAATAAAATTAAATGTCTGTTTTTACATAATTGTCTAACTGTTAGAAATGCGTTGTGTGAGGCAAAGCAGTTATCTCCTTTTGTCTTAGTGTTTGTTTTGTTATTTGGGGCATTTGACTATGAACTTCTGAGTTATCACATCTATGATTTGTATGGACTGCTCTGGAAAGTTTAAACATTGGAAGTTATATATTGTAAGTATTCATGGAAAGCTGACCCCAGCCAGCAATCATGCACCCACCTGACCTCTCACTCTTTCTTGGCTTCCCCTCATGCTGTATGGCAAGAGAAAACAGGAAGAACAAAACCATGAAAACTTGTAGGTCAAGGTAAAGACAGTTCAGTAGGTGAAGGAAAGAAAGGAAAAGCAACAAATGAAGCAAAGGCTTCACTTCCCACAGGCAGACTGATGCCCACTCAGTTTCCAAACTGTGGCCAAAACCCTGTCGTCATCTTCTTTCCCCTGTTTTTATTGCTTAACGTGATATTATGTGGTATGAAATATCCCTTTGGCCATCTCAGGCCACCTGAGACAGCTGCATTACTTCTCAGCCTTTTGCTTACTCCATTCTACTTGCTGGGGAGGAAGAGTGGGGAAAGAAGAGAAAGCCTTGACACTGTGCAAACACTGTTCAGCAGCAGCCAAAACATTCATGTGTTATCAATACTGTTTCAGCCATGAATCCAAAACATGGCAGTGTAGGGGCTGCTGAGAAGAAATTTAACTCCATTTCAACCAGACTTACTATGGAATCTTAGTTTGTGGATGGTTTGTTCCAAAGTTAACTTAATAACACAGAGCTAGGTCCTTTCAGTCTTCCATTACTTACGATTTCTGTGTTTAGGAAAACCACATCTGTGCTTTTTGTACAAGTGGGTGATGGTATTACTCGTGCTTGCACAGTTCCTTTGTTTCATCAGCATAAATCTTTTGACTTATGCATAAAAGAAAATAATAATAATAATAATAATTAAAACTTGTTTCTGTGACCAAAATAAGGATTGTCTTGATAGGGAGCTATGAAATGGAATTTCCAGGAATATGCCTTCAGGAGTTTTCAAGCCTTTTCTCATCCAATAGCTTGTTTTCTCAGTAGTGGTGGAATTTGCTGAATTTGTAAATTGCTGTATTTGCTGAACAGAGTAATTGAGAAGACTGACCAAGGAAACATGAGCAGTCTTAGATGTGCTATGAACTACACACCCGAATGTTCCTGTTAGCAGCCACAAGCTGGGCCATTTTCATTAATTCAGTCCAGCTCTGCAAGTCAGCAGCAGTTGCAGATCTGGATTGTTCGTGTTCTGGACATACAGTGTTCTCCCAGCATTTTACTTAGTCAGAAACAAAAGTAAACCTTTGTTGCTCTTAAAATGGTCACTAAAATGAATGGGTGAATTGAACCAAAATCAATTCTAATAACTCTTGCAGTCTCTCATTCATAAGTAGAACTCAGCAAAATGTTCACAGTCTTTTATTTTGAGAGTTCCATCAAGATAAATAAGGGAATAATGTTAAATAGGACTTGACGGGCCAGAAAATGAAGCCAGGGTACTGGGTAGATACAAGATGTGTGCAGTTGGATTGCTTCTCAGCTTCAGGCTCCCAAGTGAGCCTGCAGTTCCTCAGCATTGGCTCTGCTCTCTGCAGCACAGCTGCTCTCACTGAGTAGCTCAAAGGAAAGCAGAGCTGCAGGTTTAAGTTTCAAGCAGCACTAATGATGTATGATTGGATAGTTTTTGTTGTAGCGACAGATAGCAAAAATCATTTTTGCCTTTAGAAAGGCTTACAAAAGTAGTGCTATTTAGGCTGCAAAGCCAAGCACTTCAGAGTTGAGAAATACCAGTAACTCCATTTCCCATGCAACCATAATTTGACTCCTGTGTGTTGTTCACAGTTTCATGATTACATAGTGTATTTTCTATGAGCCATTGCTGCTCCTATTGTATGGACTGAATGCCATGGAGAACCAGAAAGATACAGCTCCAGTTATTCTTCCACATTCAGTGTAAACATTAATGAGTAAGTGACATTCTCCATGAGATATTCAGCAAATGTCCTTCACTGAGTCTAAGTTTGCAATCCATGAAGTTGGCACCCTCAGCTTTTTCTGGCTCATTTTGGAACATAAAGAATGAAAGTGTTACATATGTTTTTAGATACTAGTGTTTACGTTTCCGTGACCAGAGAGGACTTTGTTCTCCGCTTCCTTGTACACCTTCTGCCTGATGTCTCAGCTTCATTTTGGACCTAATGCTCTATTAAAACTGCTTTTTGATACTTGGTCAATTTGAGCTGAAATTAAAAGCCACATCTCAGCTGTGGCTCTGCACTGCTGCCTTTTGCTTTCCTTTTCTTTGCAAAGCATGGGAGGCGTGCAATCTTGACATATACATGTTTGTATCTTCTTTGTGGGTTTTTTTTCTTCTTTATTAAGGTTTTGAGGTCAAGCCATCAGTCAAAATAATAGCTGGGTGTACTTGAGGCATCTTCTATTTCTGTTATACTTGCTAAGTATAAACTTGCTCAACTTGCCTCAGCTTATGCCCCCAGGAAGCGCTCAGTGATGTGGCTGCCTTGCAGAAGAGCTAGTGCCACTGCCCCGAAAGATGCTCAGCAATGCACATAGGCCTGTTTGTACTGTGTCTGTGTTCATGTGACTGGGTTAATATCTGCAGCAGTGGGAAAGAAAGGAATTCTCAGAGAAGTCTGTCTATACGGATAGCTGGACACAACAGATTTCCCTGAGGGAGCCCAGGTTATTGCAGCGCTCCCGAGAACACGCAAAGATGCTGCATTTGCGTGAGCTTCTATTGTGCAAGATGCATAAGCACTTGCCATTTCCTGGCTTTTGAGTGTTAGACTTTTCAGCCTTACTATTGCCCGAACATATGTTTTCTAAAATATAAGCACTGCAACAACGTTTTGCATTTATGTAACACCTTATTTCTTTGAAGCACTAAGAGTATCTTGAAACTGTTAACTAAAATCAAAACACAACACATTAGTGACCCAACCAGACTTAAGAAGACAATTTTTGCATGCATAATAACATAAAAATATGTTTGTGTTGTTGTGTTTGACAGAGCTGTTAAATAATACGTCTTGTGACAGACTATCTTACTGCCTTGGGTAATAACACTGAATGTAACAGTTCCAAGATTTCTCATGGGTGCAATTTACCACAGACATATGTTCTTCATCACTGTTTCTAGCAGAATGTTCCAAATCGGAGGGGAAAAAGAATAGACCAAAACAGAATGGAATAATGATGCTTCTCAACAGAAGGGGTGTTTTGGGGGGGGTAGGAGGGGGTGTCTTATTAGCAGTCATTAAAAACAAACAAAAAAAAAAAAGCAAGTTGTAAAATATCCTATTTATTTTATCATCTAATCCATTCGTGTGGTCATGTAAATATCCACGTAGAGCTTTGTGCCCACATATGTACGAAACACATACAGAAGTCACGCTAACAGAGCCATGACACTATCGAAAATGTATGTTTTCAGCTGGTCCAATCCATCTAGAGTATTCTGCTTCTGTATGTATGAGTCTACCTGCCTCATACTCCAAGCAGATCCTAAAATCAATACCTGTTTTGCAGCAAGCATGTTCATTACTAGATAAGGAGAAAACAAATGCTTGCTTTTGTTCAGCCACATCCTTGGTTTTGCTGCCGTTTTGAAACAACAGTTTCCCAAACCTGGTTCTCTGATAGGCAGGCAGCTACAAAAGCATTTCTTTTGTTGAACTTACAATGTAGCCTTTCCAGCTGTGATTGAATCCCCCTCTGGAGGGACACAGCAAGCCTTTCTCTTTTTCATATTAGAGATGCGTCTCAATTATTGCTAATTGATCCCTTGCAGTTCAGGAAAATATGCTGAAACTACCACTACAGTCAGATCCAAGAGCAGCATCTGTATGATTTGAATTTCTACTTGATTTCAAAATAATGGCTTTTATCAAGAGTACTTTGTGACATGGATAAAGTGTCTGCTAAATAGTTCAGTGAAGGGCTAGTCCTATGGCAGCCTTGTCTTATAGCTTATTTCTGAATTAACCATGGGTTCCACAACAGAATCAGTAAAAGAGGCAGTGATTATGAAATAAAAATAGTAATAATAAATCTTTTTTGTTTGTTTGTTTGTTTTGCCCTTAATTGAGAATTTAACTCATCTTACTGACATTCTTCACGTTCTTAAAATCTGAACACATTCTTAAGAGCAACATGCAGACAAATTAGAGGAGAATTAATCCCATATTTCTATGTAGGAAAGGTATTTATGGAGAAATATCACTGGTCTCTGTTCATCCAAAGCAAAATAAAGTTGCAAACAAATTTTTGTTGTGACTTCATGAAAAGAAAGAAAGATCTAAATGAAAAACTGTCCCTTCTGAGTTTGCAAAGGAGCATAATGCAAGAAATTCGAAGTTATTTAGCTCTTTATGTTGAAGATTTATGGGAGTCTTAAGCTGTGCTGTCTTCTAGGCCTCCCCATGCTCTCATTTTGTATGTTCATACTTCAGGTTCTCTGTTTTTCTGCCGACTGTGCGGAAGATAGGAGTAAGGTGCTAATGCTGAGTCCTTCAGGGCAGCCCTGCAGCCTATGTGGGCACAGGGTTGGTGCCAGGACGGCTCCTGCTTCCTTGTGTGGGGGAGGCTGCCTGCAGCAGGGTCAGCAGATAGGGATCAGCTCCCCACCACAGCTAGGGGCTATAAACTAAACTGTTTATGTTAGAAGTTCATAGAGGGGGTTACAGAGGATGGGTTGGATACCTCGACAACATTGAATCGCTGAACATTTTGAATGGATCGACAAGATACTCTTTGAAATACTTATTAGCTTCTTCTTGTCCCTGACACTAAAAGGCCATTTTCCTGCATAATATTAGCAAGGAAGCTTTGTTCTCCACTTAAATGGCAAAGAACCCTTCCTGCAGGTTAGGCTGCTGCTGTATGGAATACAAGCTGTGTTCTTCAGGGTCTGCCTCTATCCCTCCAGGGAAGGATGGCATGTCCCAGACCAGGCGTGTCCCAGACCAGGCACTCCTGGAGAAGCATTTCCTTCTGGCATTACTGTATGACCTCATGTATGCTCTGCTGCTGTAGCTATATAGTTTTATCCTGCCATAGAGATTATAACTACAGCCAAATGCATCCTAAACCATTTTCACCCCACTTTGAAAATGAGAGTTTGTTGCTCAGGATGTTTTTTTTTTCCTGTTGCCCCAGCTGATTCTTTAGACAGCACAAACAGCCCTCCCTCTGGCTGGAAGGGGCTCTGTGTAACACTAAGCATGAAGACAGCCTCCTAGTATCTGCGTTATTTTCTTGGCGCCTTTTGGCCACGATCCAGTGGAAAGTATTTGCAAAGCACAAGCCCTGGAGGACGACTAATGTTTGTCCTGCCAGGAGCACAAGAAAAACATGAGGAATGCTGCTGCCTGCCTGCATCACCAGAGCTGCATGAGAGCTCGTGCAGTCTAACCTACAGATGTTTCCACTGCTTGGGCATCTTGGTTCTTTGCTTCGTGATAACAGAGCAAAGGGAAAAAAATGTTATCTTACATATGCGATGTGGTACCTCATTTATGCAAACAGCAAAATCGTTTCCTGCTGAAGACCCTTGAACTCTCTAAGACCTCTGTAACTTATTGCTGCGACCTTTTTATAGGCTTTTTTCCGTTTCTGCACAAAACCCCAAGGTGACGAGCCAGCCATGTCAGCTGGTGCAGACTTTAGGCTTTGCAATGCTGGTGCCATGCTCAGAGGCCTGTGCTGTCTCTGGAACTGAGGGAGGAGATGACACAGCCTTGGTGCTGGAGCATTTCCCATTGAGTAAGCAAGTGACGCAGAGGGTTTCTGGTAAGCTGTTTGGGAGAAAAACTGTTTTCCAGATAGAATCTTAACTTACATATATATGTATTGTGCATGTCTTAAAAATAAAGTCAGGCCTGTCCTAAAAATCAGCGTTACAAATATGTACTAAGTAGTTGTTACGATATCAGGCTGCTTTGTACACATGCAGGGATATTTCGGTTGTGTTTCAGAGTGTACATTGAAATGCATGGTAGACCATCCCAATGGAAGCTCCAGTGGCTGAGCTTCTTTACTTTTGTTTTCCTTTTTTTCCCTTTTTTCTTTTTTTTTTCCATTTTATTCTCTTCCATTTTGCATTTTCTCCCTTTTTTCTTCTTCTTTTTCTTCTTTTTTCTCATTTTCTTTTTTTTTTTCTCTCTCTCTCTTTTGTTTCTTTTTTTTTCTCTTCTTAAGCTTTCATATGTTGCCTGTTTATTTTGTCTTCAGCACCTGGCTCAGTTGGCTCCAAACTGGATAGTAATTTTCATTGAAGTGTTTATAACATGAAGTCTTTTTTTTCCCCTTTTTTTAACATGAGACATATGCCTGCAGCTCTGCAGGCCTCTGACTTCTTGCCAACTTAGCAAGACAGCCAGATGAAACAGGAAACTGATATGGTGCAATTTTCATTAATGATTTGTGGTATTTTTCAGCATGCAAATCCAACAGTATTGAGAGGATGCTCCTAACGTTGAATGTCCCTTTGCTTTAAGCATAAAACAAAAACAGAAACTGCTTTGGAATCAGGGAACTTTTTAAAAGGTGCCCTTCTGTGTGTTGAAATGAAATTATTTCATCTTTCCATGCAAGTCACTTCATTGCAAAACATTGAAGTTTTGGCATATTGTAAAATTATGTGCAAATTCCTGCTGTTTTGCAGAGCACACCCAAGCCTGGCAAACAAGAAATGGTGAAGTATTAAATAACCATCAGATTACATTTTTAAAAGAAAATAACAAAGAAAAGTCTTGTCTGTGGTCACCACCCCTATGACACAAAGTGCACAGACACAAATGTTTGGCTGGCGGACACAAATGTTGAAGTGCTTACTGTAGATTGTAACGTTTTACTTTGTTAACTCGTGGCGCTTTCTTGTGGTGCTCTCTAAGTATCCTGTTATAGTTTTTGTGCGTTTGGCATTTATTTTAAACGCCATATTATGTGCTCAATCTGACACACCCATTCTGAGCAATTCATTGGTTGGTGATTCCTTGAAACTGCCCCTTTGGCAACACACGAGGACAGGCAGCATTGCTTCTGCTGGGACAAGGAGGAGTAACGTTCAGCTTTAGTTATTTGTAGTTGTTTTTGCCAGCTCAACGGTGCCTGTTATTCTCTCATGCTTTCCATGATGTTTTATTGGGTTGAATTCTGTCCTTATACTAAGGACAAATAAAAATCACATTTAAATAAAGTTATAGAGTTATAAAGTTATATTTCCTTGCTTCATCTCCACCTTTTGGCTCTGGAGGTTGTATTTTCATTTTCCCAGTATAATCAAGATAATTTGCTTTCTTATGTACTGTAATTAAAGGTCAGGCTCTTCATCTACATAAATCAGCGTGAAAGCAGCGACTGCTCCTCCCACTTAGAGCAGTGCTGAGGTGAAGCTTAAGGAACAGATCAAGCTATTGTGATCTATAGATCAAGGCAGATGTGAGAGGATAGACAGGATTAAATGCTTTCACTGATCTGCTAACCTTACTAATAGAGCTTTGCCATTTAAAACTGTCCTTAGAGGAATCGTTAGTGCTCTGCTGTTTTGGTTTCAGTAGCATCTAAATATTGCCGTGCGCTGTAGAAGTTTAAAAGTGTGATCTTGTTTAAATGAAAGCTTTTTCACAAATCTCTTCTTAGGTACTCAGCCCTTGCTACAAACCTTACAGACAGATCTGTCGTGGTCTTATACTTTAAATCAACACACGGAATGTGCTCTCGTGTTCCCTTTCTCCCTATTTGTTCTTGTTAGTTATAAATTTTATAGTTGAATAAAAGCCACCTCTGGTGGTTAAAGTTTAGGTCAAGTTACATTTTCTGTGACCCTCCTGCAGACGCTGGGACTGTGGTCTGGTGAGGCAGGAAAGTTCACAGATCAGAGCCTAAGGATTTTTTTTTTCCCCATTCTTTCCTTTATATCCTTTAGTTGGACAAGGAAAGTAATGTTTGTAAAACTGGACTGAATGATTTCTATTAACTAAAAGCTTTGTGTGAAGAACAGAGGAATGTTTGTGTCTTACATAATTTTAGAAAGCTGTATACACCACTTAGGATAGTTTACAACCAGATGTCTAACTCTTTTTTAATTTCCCTCTTTATTCATTAAAACAAACATTATTGTAGAAATACATGCCTAATGAGAGGTGGTAACAGCCAGTAATAGCCAATTAGATGCATTCATTTACTCTGAAGCTATACAGATATGTAATTGGCTTCCATGGATTTGTGTTATTGTGAGGAATACGTGGATACAGGTCCTGGGCTTTCTAGTTTATTCAAATGCTTCTGGCTTTGCTTTTTGGTGCTGTATGTGCTTATCAATTATAAAGATATCTCTACACCATTTGTACTGATGTAGCCGCATGACTTTCAAGTAAAGCAGAAGAAGAGAAAGATGGACTTGGAATAACCAAACCATCTTTGGGGAATGCTTTAGCCACAGATAAGTGCTGGTGCACCAGGCAGACCAGCCCAGGTTAAGGAATATTAGCGTGTCTCTGGACAGATCAGAGCCTAAGGATTTTTTTTTCCATTCTTTCCTTTAGTCGGAAAAGGAAAGTAATGTTTGTAATGTGTGTCTCTGGACATGCTAATATTCTCCAGAGATATGCCTTGATCCCGTTGGGATTTCTGCCTTTCTTCCCAACGTTCTCTTAAAATGTCGAGCAATTAGAGAATATATAGGCATGGCACAGGTACCCTTGTGTTAACCTGAGGGAGGTTTATTAGAAGAAAGGCTCCAGTTGGGTAAATGTAATCATATAAAATTTTGGAAAGAGCCTTGCTACCAGTGTCCATGCCTAATAAATAAGAAGTCAGAGAGAGTCCAGTTCTTCGTCATTTTGTCTTCTGCCCCTTTCTGTCATGTTCTCTATATTCTTTCATATTCCTGCAAATCTTGTGTGCTAAGTGAGGCAGGAATCCTGCAGCTGAAGAAACCTCGCAGGCTAATCAACTGCATCCATATCTTGATGTTATCCATGCTGGGGAACCAGAATTCTGGCAGGCATTAACTTTTGAGTGCCTGGCTTCACATACTCGCTGTTGTTCCTTTGATGCTTTCCCCATAGTATTCAAAGTAAGTAAACAAAACACTTAAAAGCTGAAATAACATTTTCAGTGTAGAGAATGATACTTCTTTTACTGGCAAGTTCAAATAGTTTGGCTGCACACCAGAGCTGTCTGTTCCTTGCAGCAGTGATCAGTGTGTCTGTAGCTTGGATGCTACATGGTCCTACCTCTGCAGCCAGTAAACATGCCAGGTGGCTTTGTAGGTATTTGTGAGCAAGAGAGTACTGACGTTTATGAACAATTGATTCAGATTGAGATTTCCTGCCTATTTTCCTTTGGCTTCTTTGTTCTTTCATGCTTAGTGCTCTTTTTTATTTCTTTTTTTTTCTTTTTTTTTTTCTTTTTTTTCCCCCCCACCATCCTTCTCATATTCCTCCCTACTCATCTGTTATTACTTCTACTGCTTCTGCCCCAGTTCTTCCCTCATCCTCTCCATCACACACATGGATCCAGTCCTCCCTTGGCTCTTTTCATCTACCTCCTCCTAAACTGTTCCTTGGCTCCCTGTCTGCTTCCTTGTACTTAATGTGCCTTCTGGGGCTCCATCCATGAAGGTCAGATTGCCAAGGCTGGGTGCTGCTTTACTCGAGTTCCTGGTTGTTTATTTGTGCTTTTCTCTTTGCTTCACATTCTGCAAACCTCTTTTTTTCACAAATAGATCTATAATAAAAGCCATCCCCTTTCACTGACACTTTAATTGTCTTAAGATTTGGATATTTACTTCTAGCTAATGGCACCTGAGTTACATTCATGGTGTTTCCTTCTTAGATTTTCTATGTTAGAAGCCATTTCTCTGTGCCAAAAATACACATTTATATGGCATGTATTTCAAAAGGCAACATCTAGAAGGGATAATACTCATTTACAGCTGTTTTTATGAGGCAAGAGGTGAGAATTGTTGTTTTTGCTTCCATTTTCCATCTGCTTCTCCAGCACTGCTGTGATTCTGGCAGTCGGATAGAAACTAGAAGTACATTGTGCCATTTATTTTGCAGTAATTGGGTATTTCTGCACCTATTCAGGCACACATGCCTTTCCTACCCAACTTTCCTCACTGATGCTGGGTTTAAGGTGCCACCTTATGTGTTGTCTGCACAAATAATTTTCTGCAGTTTGTTTCTCGTAACAGTAGGAAGAACTGCTTGGTTTGTTTTTCTTTGTAGCAGATGTGCTTTTTGTTGTACATAATATCTGTTGGATTCTGGATTATCCACTAGTACGTCTTTCCCAGTTTCGAGGAGATAAACTGGGATGAGTCATAGAGCATTTATTCCCAGAGACAGCTTCAGTAAGAGGGGAGAGACCATGAATACTTCAGGCAAAAGTACTTGGCATAGGTGGTATGAAGGTCACTGGTTTTTGTTGTTTTTCCCCCTCCCTGAGCAGATGAGGTTCTCTTCAAACAGGCTGCAGAAATACCAATTAGTGTGCTTCATTCTGAAATGTAATCAGATTTAAAATGTAAAAAATCCCTTTCGGCTACAGTATAATTGGAGCTCCTAATTATGAAAGGCATATGTTCCCCTCCATCTTTCTTCCCTCCACCCATGTAGCTAATTGTCCTTCTAGAATGATTTCTTCGTTGTAAAAATCTTTGTGACGTTCCACTCCTGCTTTGCTCAAAGCAATGCTGTTATCTGTGCATTAGCTTTATGTGGCTGGATTCTTGCAGGATAACACACAATATAGTTACGCTGATTACTTGCTATTTTGTGTGTCATCTGTGTTTTTGGAATATCTCAAGGCCTGTCAGTCTTCCGCTGGGGATTACATCATTTCGGGGGGCTCAGCCATTCTGAAACAAAAGCATACTTCAGTGGTAAAATATGTATGCCCGGACACTTGGCGGTCTTTCAAGTCTCCAAACTTGACATGGAGTTAATCTCAGATAAATGTATTTTCTTCACTTCGTAGTAACCAATTATTTCCATGCACTTATTTTTTTATTTTTTTTTTCTTTTTGCTTAATGTAAGGTTTCCTTTACCAATGTAAATTACTGACATAAAATACATTTCTTTGATTTGTTTTTTTTCCAGCCATTGCAGGATTCATTCTGAGGTGGTGATTTTGGTTTCTACTCGGCCTCTGAAAGTTTTGGCATTGGTGAATTCAGATTAATGACTGTTTCTATAGCAGAAAGCCTGATCTTGTTTGAAATGTTCTAATTTCTACATTATTAGCTGGCCTGTCTTCCCAGGGCAGACCTCTGGCAAGAAAGTTACCCACACCTGCCAAGCTACCTCATCACATATCAAATTATAACAGCAAATCACTATCACAATTCCTACCAGCCAACACGTAGCCACCAGCTATGATGCTGTCAGAGTTTCATAAGGGTTTAATTGAAACACCTAAAAAAATTTGAAACAATCAAAAATCTGAGAGAAGATTTAGGCACTGATTTGGACTTAATAATGTGAACTAAAAATAACAAAAGGAAAATGTAACTAAACTAATAATAGTTCAGTCGAATTGAACATGCAGTGGGAGAACGCCAATAAGTCAATTATTATTGTTGATTCGCAATAAAGTGTGTCTGAGATAACTTAGTGGCTTACAGGAGGTATGGCTTCCTCTTGATTTTTGAAAGGTTTTTCTTTAATATGCAGACATTTCATTTTAAAAATGGGTTACAGGGGCGGGGAATTTGTGCTTTTATTCCACTGAACATGCAGACATCATTAGCACAACAGATGCATTGTTTCTGTATGTAGGAAGGCATTTAAATAAATGGGAAGAGAACACGGAAACGTTCTGGGATGCTTTTCAGAGCGGGGCTTTCTGACGCATCCCTTCAAAAGACTTTTTATCACCTTTTGATTTATCATGGATAAATGAAATCTCTGTTCCTTTCAGTTTTATCAAGTTATATCTTTTTTCTTGTATGAAAGAACTTTCAAAATATAAAGAGATCAGATGGCCATAACGCACATTTTTCATAGCAGATAGTCTTGAAAAGTGCTTTGTAAACAGCAAAGCAGGACCGTGCAAGCTCTTATTACTGCTCTTTAAGTACTATGGTGATTGTAATTTCTCATTGGTTTTTGCATGCAAGTCACACAGTCTGATGTCTGAGTGTGCAGGTCATGCAGACTGCAAGTTTACTGAAGGGTCATTGTGGTTATCAATGGCAGCTGTTCATAGGATCCTTAGCAATGAGTGGAAATTTATCTTTTGATTTGAATGCTTCTCACTCCTAAATATTTTATGAGGTCTCAAGAGCATTACTATTTTTAACTAAGTAGCGGTTATGTCTTTTAGTTTATTTAGGCATCAAACCAAAGATCATTGAAGTCAATGTGAATTCTTCCACTTACATCAGCATGCTTTGGGTCGTGCCCTAAACTGTTGTGTTTGCTATCCAAACTAAAAGAGGTCATAGAATAAAAACTGGTGCTCTACAAACCAAACCGGGTTCGACAATAGCCAAAAGAACAAATCCTGCTTCCAGTTAAGGCAGTGGAAGATAGAAAAACATCTCACAAGAAACGTTTGAAAGTTTCTGGCATAGGAGTAAGTGTCTTCTAAAGTTAATCTTTCAGCTAACCTCCCTGTGGTAAAAATGACCAATTTGTCCCCACATCAGTTTTAGTAATGAGAGGTCACAGTGGGCAAGGAGTTAAGCAATAAAATGCCGTGTGAAAATGTAGAGTGTTTGTGCTGATCACCAGGCAGCACTGGTCCATCTTTGAAGCTATAAAAGGTTTTGATCTTTGTTATGCAGGTCTTGTAATTATTGTGATTGAGGAATATTTATGCTGCAAAAGTTCTTGCGGGCATTTTTATCTGATACAAAGGTGGTGAAGATGATGGTAGTGGTTAGAGAGCTCTACATCAGGAACAGGGAAAGCACACATGGAATAGCAAGTTAGCAGATACTGTACTGCCTGAAATATTCGTAATGAAGAGAAAGGAGGAAATACACGACATTATGCAGTGTTTTTCTATTAGCATTCAGAGGACAATCTGATGGGTAAAAAATAGCAAAGAAAAAGGCTGTATTAAGCCCTTTCATGTGATCCATGTTGTAACTGAGTAATCCAGGAGAATTTTTTAAGTATTTCTTTAGGTAGGGAAAGGAAATACCCTAATATTGAAAATATTCCAGACATTCAACAAATTCAGGATAAAAAAGGTACAATGCAAAATAAATAAATAAATAAATAAAAGCTTAGCCAATTTTGAAGCTAGATTTTAGGGTGAGCTTCCTCATTTTTCCCTCTGGAAAGGGGAATACATATACAGTGTTTTGTATTATAAGAGGCAAACGTTTGATGGGACTGTTTAGGCCCTGACTGAACATCACAAGAGGAGTGTTCCTGTGTATGAAAAATGTTATTTGGTAGAAAGCCTCAGTTTGAGGCAAACAAAAGAAACAGAAGGTCTTCACTAATGGGTTCAAAACTGTTTACTTACTTTGGTTTGGAAGAAATATTAACCTTGTGGGAAAATAACGACAGTAAATCTTTTTGTCTGCATGATGATGCATTTTAGTTTTGCAGAAGGGAAAAACATACATTGCTTGAATATGTTTTCCTGAGGTTAATTTTTGATGGTGGGATTTTCTGGAGGTGGTAGTGTTGACCCAGAGATGGAACATGGCTGGGCTGGTGATGCTCATGCTTGAGAACCTGGCTGTGTGATTTCTTAATTGGCTGGGGGTGCTGCAGGGGATCGGAGCTGGGATAGCAGCTCTGACATGCTGGTGTTGTCCTCAGCCCTGCTTATCAAAAGGAAGGTTCTTATTAGTACAGCACTGAGAAGGGAGGGCTGCTGTCCTGGAAGTCATTATCTGAAGTTTGTCATGGGAAGAGATGGAAGGAAGAGAAGAAAATGCTACTCCAAACAGTCTTATCCAGTAGCTCATTTCATAATTTCCATCATGCAATCAATTTGCATTCTTTTACAAGCAACGGCTCAGTTCTGTTTTTCTTCTACCAAGTGAAAACAAGGGTAAAAAGTGGGTTTTCTTTCATGACTTTGGAATCTTCCTCACTTTATAAGAAACAAAATTTTATTTGAAAAAAGGCACTGAATGAAACCTTTTCATGGTAGAGGATTTTTCAGTCTATGGGTAAAATTGTACACACAGCTTTGTCAAGTTTTCAAGGGTGCAAATGAACAGTGATTTGTTCAGATGAACTTGCTCAGGTTACTCAGACAAACGCATATTCCTTTAGAAATATTGCTGTGAAATAGCCTGTGATTCATTAATTATTGTAAGTATGAACAATTTCATGTAAAATGCTTGTCTAATTTTCATGAATAGCTCCCCCAAAAAAGGTATTTCCATGTGTAGGATAACTTGGCAGAAATAATGTTCTTTCTGTCCATTAGGACATTCACAAGGAGTGAAAACTCAGCCTTTACTTCCAGTTCCCTTTAGCAATGGCTCCACGGAACTGCAGACTGGTGGTGCTGCACAGCACTGTGTTAGCAGGTGGCTGTTGGCTTTAGCCGAAGTCAGCACCATGATGGTTTGCTGTTTTATTGTTTTTGCAGTGTAGATTGCACTAAGCTTGCATCAACATCCCGGGGGAGCCAATTTGCAGAGCCAAAGGGAAGAGGGCTCCTGAAGGCATTGTGGCTGCTGGCTAGTTTGAATGTTAGTTCATGACCTCCAGTGCCATGCGATTAGCACCTTATCATCCAAGTTCACAGATTCCTTAGCTTTCACCGAGGCGTCCTGCTGCCTTCCTGCTCCATCTTTCTCCTGGTTGTCAAACTACTTATGAAATAAAATAGCCTAGAGCCCTCCTTGAGATAGCAGAAATCTCAGTGGTCCTCCTCTGGTGCCCTTCATCACACAGCTCACACCCTCATGGTTCTGCAGCCTAATGAACACTCAGCTGTGGGGTAATATTAGGCTAAATCCCACTTCCCTCTCTGTCCCCACAGAGCTTTCCCTCCCCTGCAGAGGCACCGGTTAGATCTTCATGCTCTCTCCTGTGTTCATTTCAATCTGATCTGTGTCCTGTACACCACTCGCCTCTTCCTGCCCAGAGCTGGGCACTGCAGTTGCCCTGGCCCTGATACTTGATTCATGGGAATGGCTTATGCTGTGGAAGATCTTGCTTCATCTTTACTGCAGTGCATGTTGTCAAGAAACAAATAACATTTTCTTTTGTAACATGAACCATTAAAATAAATGCAGCAGTAAGAGAACTAGTTAGCAATGGTACCTTCAAGCAGGAGTTCCAGTTGTCCTGCAGCTTTGTACTTTATCAGTGTGGCATGGTTGGGTGAGTTTTGTATTCCCACCTCAGCAACATCTTAGGGAATGTTTGCTGTAAAGCTATGCTGCAATACTGCTGATGTGCTGGCTTAAGTCCTTGCTGTACATTTTCATACTTCAGTCTTTTTAATAAGCAACTGCAAGTTACACATCCTCATGAGGAACAATGGCTTGTACATAGCATTTAGACTTGTTTTATCAGCCAGAAAGTTCTGTAATATCCAGTCTCATTTACTTAATCTTAGCCTCTGGCTGTTGTTTTTTTTTCTGATAGGTTATTTTTTGTTTACAGATTGTACCAGTCCATCTGGAAGGAATGAAGTTAAATTTTAAATTGCAAATACTACGAATCAAATCAGTGTACAAAGCTGCCTTAAAAATGCTGAAGTCATTTTAAAAAACAAATTCAAAGACATTTTGATAAATGCAGACTTTTTCCAGTTAGTAACAGAACTGACAGATTCTAATGTCCTTAAATCTTCCTTGGACTCGACCTCATCCATTGCTGCCTAGTTTTTATCCGTAAATTGGAAATGCATTTTCTGTATCTAACAACCAAAGACTTTCTCAGCATTGAGTGAAATAGTCTTTGAATTGGGCTAGATGAATAAATTGACTTAAAGAAAATGTTCTTTCTGCACCTGCAGGAGAAGCCACAGCTGCCAAGTAATGAATACTTCAAAAAACTTGGATTCCTAGGATTTAGCCAGTGATTTCTGCCAGTTCATTGCTTTGATGTTCTTTACAAGTTCAGCAGCAAACGCATAGTGATGTGGATTATTATATAAACATAACCCTTCTGCAAAAGACGAACATAATCTCGTCTTGAAATCTTAATAAGCACAAAATCCAACTTGAATGAAACAGTTTGTTGATGGAGGCAGTTTTTAATACCTGCTTTCTATTCACATCTCTGTCTCTGAAACCAGCACAGGCTTTCTGTAGGATTCTCTGTATGCAGGTAATGGGGGCCTGGTGCCAACAGAGAGAGAGGCATTAATTTGAAAGAAAGAAAGATAGGCCTGGGCCAAAGGCATCTTGTCAGTAAGTCAGTTGGGATGTAGAGCGCTCATCCAGAGCTTCTGGAAGAATGTCAGAAGGAAGCAGATGAGTTACAGTAACATGTAACTTACTGAAAAGAATTACTGCAGCAAAGAAACAAACACAGAAACCTAACTTGGAAAAATGTGTAGAACTATAGAAGCATAGAATGGCCTGGGTTGGAAAGGACCTCAAAGATATCTAGTTTCAACCTCTCTACCGTGGGCAGGGTTGCCAACCACCAGACCAGGCTGCCCTGAGCCACATCCAGCCTGTCCTTGAATGCCTCCAGGGATGGGGCACCCATGGTCTCTCTGGGCAACCTGTTCCGGTGTGACACCACCCTCTCAAGTGAAAAACTTCCTCCTGATATCTAACCTAAATCTCCCCTGTCTCAGTTCAAAACCATTCCACCTTGTCCTATCACTATCCACCTATGTAAACAGACATCCTTTTCTGGACACACTCCAACAGGTCTGTGTCTCTCCTGTACTGAAGACTCCTCAACTGGACATAGTACTCCAGGTGAGGTCTCACCAGCACAGACAACAAGGGCAGGATCACCTCCTTTAACTTGCTGGCCACACTTCTTTTGATGCAGCCCAGCATATGGTTGACTTTCTGATCTGAGACGGCACATGGCTGACTCATTCTAGCTTCCCATCCAATAGTTTCCCTAGGTCTTCTTGAGCACTGTTGTGCTCAATGCTTTCATCCCCCAGCTTGAATTGGTAGTGGGGGTTGCCTTGACCCAGGTGCAAGATCTTCCATTTAGATTTGTTGAACCTCATAAGGTTCACCTGGGCCCACTGTTCAAGCCTGTTTAGGTCCCTCTGTATGGCATCCCATTCCTCTGGTGTGTTGACAGCTCCCCACAGCTTGGTGTCATCGGCAAACTTACTGATCCACCCCACTGTCAATGTAATTGATGAAGATATTAAAGAGTATCAGCACCAGCACTGACTCAATCCTGCAGCCAGTTCTTCATCCATTGAACGGTCCACCCATCAAATCCATATCTTTCCAATTTGGAGAGAGGGATGATTGTCCTGATGCTTTTTGAACTCTGTCAATTGAGGGTCATTTCAATTTCCACATTTGTGCTCATTTTCTGATGCAAATCTGGGAGATTAACACACACAATTGCATGTGTACACACACAAACTTTCATGCATCTCCATGGAGGAACGTGCACAAGGAAGTTTGCCTGTGGCTGGAAGATGATTCTGCAAATGCAAAGTCTGTAGCTGAATTCCTTTCTCAAGCTCTTGCTTGAACAGACTGTGGAGGACTGTATCTAAAACAGTCGCATTGCAGGGAATGTGTGCTGGTATTTTAGCTGGTGTGCTGTTACGTTCTTAGATAGCTCCTTTTCAGCAGGAAAGAAAAACACTAGAGCAAAATAAGAATAAATAAATACATGAAAGAAGAGGTACTTATTAGAGATACAGATGAAACGTACTCCATTAACAATCATGGTGTGGTAGAAATAAAGTGCCATATTTCACCATTGGACACTTCAAAGAATGCTTTTTCTTCCAGTAATCCTCTGATCTGTTTCATGTCACAGGTCGCCCAAGCAGTATTTACAAACCTGGCTGGAGCACTGCTGCAGGATTTAAGGTGTTGCAACTTTCTGACATCAAAAGTTCAAGTGCACTGATATTTCTCTGAGAATGTTACTTCATGGTTAATTTTTATGCAGACTTGTGTTTATGAATTTGTCTCCTCCAGACTGATTTGGAACTTCCATGGAGCGGAGAGAAGTTCTCTCCTGATAGCCAAGCGATGGGTTTAGGCTGTGTATGGCTTTGACTGTGCTCAAGATGGCCAGGAGTGAAGCAGGAATCAAAAGGCGAGGCTGAGCCATTGACCTATATGTCAATGGGAAATTAGTGTCAGCTCCAGATTCCCTTTACATTTATTCTCCTCCAAATTGCTTTGCCGCCTTTAGGAAAAAATAATATTAAGAATTGCTGCTATGATTTTGAGTACTGTCTGAACTTGGATGTGAAGTCAGACTGTTGGCACTGATACCACTCTGGGAGCTTGGCCCCTGCCATAGGATACCTAAGCAGCAATGGGATGTGGTCTAAAACCAACAGTATCATGGATACGAGGTGTTTTTTTTTATTCTCTCCACATCATGAGGGTTTGGAAAATTTGCACAACTCAGACAGTCACTATTTACTGCAGTTAGATGGGTCCCATCTTCTATTCTGTCCATAGAGTAAGTTACTTTTTGCCCTGCCTTACTACTTCAAGACAATGACCATTTAAACTGACTGCTGCAAGTCCCCATGCAGTTTCTTGCAAACACAGTAGGAAAGCTGCTTTATGGAGCCTCCTTGTTAGGCACGTTGGCTGGCATTGAAGAGATTTCTTCCAGCTTTTCTCTTGCTTGTTTTTATAGGAAAGGGAGCATATTAAAAATATTTCTACAGCACCAAGATGAAATGACTGAGTTCCTAGGATTACAGCTGAAACAAAACTTGCACTATTCTAGTCTTGCTGCAGTAGGAATGCCTAGTTGCTCTGTCCATTAATGATTTCAAAGAAGAAGGATATTTTTTGAAATCTGTTCAGTTAAGTTGCCTCTTAAGTTCTCCCTTATAATCCATTTCAATAGTTTTTCCGAGGCTTTCAAACCAGAGCTACACAGGGCTCTATTTCAAGTGTACTATAAAGAGCTGATAATATAGCCTCTGTAGCTGGGACACAGAATCTTCCTTATATAGCTTGTATGAACAGAATACGCTTGTTCTGCAACAGATCTCATGTTGTTTATTACTGATAACTATCCTCAAGTCAGTATAAGTGACACTTCTGGATAACTTTCTTCATCTCTGATAGCAATCTGGTAGTTTATACCACTTTCCAGAAGCATATATTTCTGTTTAGATTTTTTTAGAATGCATTTGGTATTTATGATGCCAAAGTAGTAATTCTTTCAGTATCTGCCAGCTAGATCAGTCTTGAGAAGAGTCTCTTCAAAGCAATGTCTGTTTAGGATTGACTTATTTATGTGCAGTTTCTGTTACACAACAAAACAGTCAAAGAAACGAAGCACCAGTTCCCAGCGCCTGAGAAAGAAGGAGTCTCAGAAAACAGGTACAATTTAGGAAGTCGATGGGAACGGCTCTTTGCTTTGGAGAGCTGTGTACTTGTACACATTTCAGATCTTGTTTTTAAAGCCTTATTTTTTGAACAAAGTACTGACAGATGTGGAGATGGCAGTGCTACGTGCTGAGGGGAAATGATTAGGTTCCAGGGAGGCTGCTAGCAAAAATCTGCAGGGGTCACACTCCAGTTTGTGGTTCCATTAATGGCTTTAGCACAGGGACTGCTTATGTATGTTGCTTTGACACCCAAAGCTATTAGTATAGGGGAAAGTGGACTGTTATGCAGAACAATGTCAGAGAGTAATAGAAGTAGGGCTGATGCTTAAAGATTAAAATATATGCTAGGGATAATAATGAGATTTTGTTGACTAGGAAGAGAAAGCATCACTGGGGTCACCAAGGAATTACAGGCAGGTAAATGTGAGATACAGCCTGCGACACGAGCATGTATCATGGGAATGAGTTGAAGCAGGGCAGAGGTGGCATCAGTGATTTCCCGTTTTGCAAGAAAAGTCGATCAGAGATTAAAGAAGTTAAGAGCTTGTTGGATGTTAAAGAGGGAGGAGTTGAGTGCTAAAGAGGTTCATGTTTTACAGGATGGAGAAAAGGGAACCAACCAGCAGTACCATAAGTGGGGACACTACCTAGTTTGAATTACATAGCAAAAGCAAAGAAGGGATGTGTTTGCTGTCTGTAAATACATATGCAAGGAAGAAGCAGGCAAATGGTTCTGAATGAAACTACTATTCTTTCAGGTACTTTAAAGTAGTTTCTGATTTGTTGTCTGTTCTGAAATGGCATGTACCTGTAGAAAAATCCTCTAAGCACTGACTCATGGAGATGGCTTTCATACCTTGGCAATGGGGCTATGGCTCTGCTGGGACAGCCCTAAGAAGGGCCTGGACAGGGTGTCCCTTACTCATAGTCCCAAGTCCTGGCTGCTCACCGTGTGCCCCTGTGCTCCTCTGGGATTGTGTGGATGGACTTTTGATGGCTAATGGCTCCTGGGATGGGCCTGGGAGCAACTGCGAAGGATGTTATTTGAGCTTTCCCTTCCTGTGCTCCTTTTTGGGCATGCAGATGAGCTCTTACTGCATAACCTACCAGTACTGTGTTCAGTTTTGAATGTGGTTGGAAGCTCTCAGAGAGAGGAGTCTCAGTTTGGCAGCTGCACACTGTGCATCCACGCTTACAGAATGGCAGGACTGCACAGAAGTCAAACCTCAGATTGGACAAAGGGGAGCTGAAGAAAGCTGGGCCAAAATATTGTATGGATAATGTGATTTAAAAGGAGAAACTGTTCAGAACAAAAGCATGGGAAAAATTAAGCTTGACAGTATTTTCCCAGTAGGCAGGCAAATAAAACAGAAAGAATATAATGAAAATTTCTGGCTGATGGCAAATGTCTTTTTCAGAAGATATTGGAAAAAAATGAAGTGCAGACATTGTCAACTTGGTAGGCCATCATAATGAATAAAAGTGCTCCATTCATTCTAAGCTTTTAGGTACAAGGTTCAAAGTTTTCCTTACAATTTGGGTACGAAGGTAGATTGACTGGTGATCTCCCATTTTACTTCATCAGAAAATTCCATTTAAATGAGTGGACCTGGATAGATAATCCTGGGAGAATTTTTCTTCAGTTACAGCGAATGCTTTACTAGGTTTCAGAGGGTTGATATTTGTGTGTTTCTTGACGTGGATCCAGCTCCTATATATCTGTGAGAACTGCTTACATTGAAAGATTGCATCCCAGGTACCTGTAATTAAACTTTATGCTGAGTTTTTGAATAGCATTTAACGATGTGTTTGCCAGAAGAATCTAAGTCAGTTTCCAACAGTTAGCAGTGAGTTTCCCACATCCCTTTCCTGTTACCTGGCCATCCAAAGACTGGCTCTGTTCCGTGCCACAGGCACAGAGAAGAAGGGCTCCTGGAGCCTTCCCACCACGTGTGAATTAAGGCTCCAAGAAATTCCTGTTTTCCAGCCCAGCCCTGCTAGTGTCAGTCTAGGCTGGGGGGAAGGCGACATGATTAAAATTCCTGTTTCAGTAGATCTTGTCTCATAAGTGATCCCTTCTAAGTTTTTGTTTAACAGAATACTTCTAAATAGTGTATTGCTTCAAACATAACCATCACCAAAAAAAAAAAAAAAAGACTAGATTTATAAAAAGACTAGATCTCCATTAGGTGTGCTGAAGGTAGGAGTGACTGTAGGGAACAACTTCAATTTCTAAATCATTGCAGACTATGCATTCAGCTTCTCCAGAAGACCTTGGTAGAATTCCTTTTTTTGTCGATCAGTCCACTCAGAGTTCTTTCCTTAAGTGGCTTGGGATTTACCCCTGTGGCTGCTGGGCCACCCCAGGGTTGGGATAGGAAGCAAGGAGGCACAGGAGTTTGTCTCCAGACTCCCTGCAACCATCTGAAATGGGATCACAGACCAGGACAGATCTATCAATGTAGGGAGCAGCCCCGTCTTACACTGGTCCTGTGAGCAGCTGCAGCATCAGGATGCTGTGTGGGTTCAGTCATTGTACACAAGGATTAGGTCTGTTGGAATATTTGGTTTCCTTGCATGAAGTTCTCGTGTGACCTTTTAAAACCTTGGTTTGTTATCAGAAAAGTTATCAGAAACAAATAATGTATTTGAGGTAGAAAAGTTTATCTGTCAGATATATCCTCTGTGTATTACCAGAAATCAGATTAAGTGGTTTTGTGCTGTTCACAACAATTGACCAGAAGCAATTCAGTCACTGACAAATATCAATGCTTTATAAGTTTGTTCGACCCCAGGTTGTGCTACTTCCTCTGAGGACCTGGATTAGCTGCTCAGCGCACAGGACAATGCTTTCACATCCTGCAATCCAACATGCTCAGAAATCTGTAGGATTTACCAAAACCATACTGGTCTTATACAAACATTTGTTACTGGGCCAAACAGCATGATCCCCATATAGCGTTGCTGCACTGCAGAAAGAGCTTCCTACCTTGCCCTGCGTTGTTGCAATACAGTAACAGAGATCCACTCAGAACAAAAACCACACAAGTTTTTCTTGTTTAAGATCAGCCACGTTCCCTTAACATTCTCTTTAAAGCCAAGTGGCTTTAAAGTGAGGTGAACCCAGTTACTCAATCGGCAGAAGTCTCCCAGGCATGCTCTATCTACTTTCATCCTCACAGCTCTGTCTCCTACAAGGATGGTGGGGCTCAGCCTCCCCTTAAGAACAGATGCTTGGTGTCTTTGTTACTGTCAGTCTGTGTGATTGGGTGCTCTTATCTTAATGACTTAACAAACTGAAAGTTTAACAAGTACAATGTGGAGCAAACCATGGAGCAAGATGGGGCAAGAGGAAGGAGTTCCAGCGCTCCCTGCTGCCATCCTCTTCTCTTTCTCATCATGACAGTTGTGTAGCAATAGCTCTGCAGCACATTTACGTTGTGCATGCAGAGCAGGCCTGGCTCATACCAGCACGTTAGGTTCTCCATAGATGGGATGCATGAAGTGGCGTGTAGATGAGATTTCTGTTATTGAAATGTGGGAGCCATGTGTGTGCATCTGCATTAAGTTCCGTGACTGTACAACATCATCTGAGCAGCTCTGTGCCATTGGCACGTGCCATCCAATGCAGTGATTCTGTGCCACACATGGCAGGTTTGTTACATGTTGGAGTACAAAATGGGAGTGAATCTCTTCTGCATATCAAAGCAGTGATGGGAGTGAGGGAGGGAAGGAGAGGGGGGATGCTCCAGGTTTGAAAGCTTCAGGTAGTGTAAGTCTTTGCAGTTTTTCTGCTGAAACTCATTTTGTCTGGGGTCACAGCTAGGCTCTGTAAGGAAGCATAGCTGTTATGAATATAAATGTCTTTATGACTTTCATTTAATGGATAAATCCACACATCTACAGTATTTTTAAATTGATTCACCACGTATCTAACTTCTAAGGGAAGGGAAGTACAGAGGCTTTGCAAAGCGGCATCTACACTGTAGCTGGTAGAATTGCAAGCAGCTGTGTGTGCAGGTTGTACAGGGCCGATGATGTGCTGCTGCACAGCAGGGGAGATAGCTCTGCAGAAAAGCAAGGCATTTTTCAGCTTTTAAGGTTACATTAGACACTGCTGTGCAAATCAGCTCTCAGAACTATAAGTCAGGAGAAACTAAAATACCTCTGCGAATGTAGAATTTAATTATGAATGGCTGCAGTAACATTTATGTTAGCAAGAATGAAAGACTGTAAAAGCATTTTTACAAGAAAGTTTGTGTGTAATCTGCAGTAGAGTTTAAGCCTATTTAAAGGTTGGATTCATTTGTAGGGTTTTTGTGTTTGTGGGTTGTTGTGGTTTTTTTCCTAATTTAAACAGTTTATAGCTCTCAGAGTGGTTAAAACTTTCATTCAAAGGCATTCTTTCAAAGTCTTCATCTATTTTCTTTCTGGTTTGAAAAAAAGAAAGACATACTTTAGCTTTTTGAGGTAGGTGTTCTCTGCAGAATCCGCGCTGATGAGAACCATGCACAGAACAGGAAGTTGAAAAGACAGGGAATGGCAGCTGAGAGCGGCTCCATCTGCTCTGGAAGCGCATTACTGTACAGCGGAGGCCAAAACAACTGACAAGACCGAGTCATTATTTATGGAAGGACTCTGAACTCTGGCCGTTCGTCAGGCTGACTCAAGTAGTCTGCTGCTGGACCTGATGAGCTAGCAAGTATCTAACATAGATTTGTGCTCTAATAAATGTCAGATACAGAGGTGTTGCTGAAACAAATTGCTAAAATATTAAGAGAAAAAGAAACTGTATGCCAAAAGACTAATGAACGAATCTTAATAGTAAAGACTAGAGAGCATCAGAATACCTTATTTTTGGAAGAAGAGCATTGAGGAGCAGTGTGACATCCCAGCCATAAAATCAGTGGCAGAACTCTCACTGACTGATACAGAGCGAGGGTCTTACCCACTGTGTGCAGTATTTCAGGGTGCTTCCCCATTAATTTACTTTGTGTTACAGAAGCTGGGATGGCTCCTGTGTTTGTGAAATAGTTTCCGTGTCTGCCCATTTAGTACAAGTTCCAGTCCCCAGGCCAATGAAAACATTCCTATTCCCTTCAAAATTGTATCAGCAAGGACAAACAACTTCTTTTAGACTAATAAAAAATGATTGAGATGACTCTGTTCTTTTATATGTTTGTTGCTGTTGAGAGCTGGAAGTTAGGAAAAAATTGTGCTGAAGAAGCAGCTCATAGCCAAGCCAGGCTGGGTGCTTTTCTGTATTCTGTTCTCAGGGAGTGTCCCAAGTCTTAACATCATTCTCAAATGTGTATGTTATAGCATGTTAGAAAATTAATAGAAGGAAGACTTCTTTCCCTATTGGTATTCATGCTGTTTACAGTCAACAACTAAAGTCCATGTGCCCTCCTGCTAGATTGCACGACTGTCTGGCTTCAACAGCAGTGAGCAATCTGCTGTTATCTTTAAAAAGTGTCACGATTCTCCGGTTATTTACAGGCATTTATTGCAAAAATGTTTTCTAAACATAGTCACTTGTTAAAAAAATAAGTAAACTCAAACCTCATATTACGAAGCCTGTCTAGAGTCACTGCTTGGCTGTGTGACACACAGCAAGGAAAGGAGTCACATGTTCCTGTCTGGAAAGTGATCAGTTGCATTATTCTAAGCATTAAAATGTGTCTGTATGTATCCATCTGTATGCACAGAGACACACATACTTTGAGATCGTGCTGACAATGAAATTTTCAGTCTATAAAGAGAAACAGATTGCCAACATAATCTTTTCTTTACCAGACTGTGAATTTCATTATAGTCAAACCTGTCAACTTTAAAAATATTGTTTGTTATGATGCCAAAAGAAGTCCTAAAGTGGTTTACTGATTCTGTCTAAAACTTCTTATTTACTGTGTTACTGAGTGAAGGAAAAAGCAAACAGGAGTACAGTGCTTTCTTCTTTTATTTGTCACATATTTTCTAGTGTAAACATAGGCCATATATATCTGCAGTTCTGTATAAAATAATGCATACATTGTAGTCCTGTATAAGTGGATTTTGTAGTGAGGCGATAGTCTTATGATAAGACAGTCACTTACATGTCATTAACAGTCTCACCTTCGTGCTGACCATTAGTCTGTTCTCCAAGAGTGTCTAATGTTAATGTCCTCCAGCAGTCTTGCACAGCTTCCATGCATAGAAAGGAAAAATAACCCTTTCTTTCCATCCTTGCAAAGGTAGAACTTCTTCAGGTCTAAAATGAGCCACATTCAGTCCAGAACTGTGTGTGGAATAGTGCACTGATGAAGTGTGTGCAAGTTGGGGCAACAGACTGACTTTCTTGCTGATGTAGGAATGACATCCATTGCAGGCAGTTAACATTTTCAAAGGCTTCAGCTGGTATATTGGTTGGAAAGAAACGAAGCCATCTTTCAGGCCTTGGGATCTCAGGATTGGGTAGGGATTGTAAATGAAGAGGAAACCTCTGAAATAATGTGCCCAGTCTGCAGTTTGACCTAACCTACTTAGTGGAACCTGAGCAAGGCTTTGGGACCTCCAAGAATTTTCCTGTTGGCAGTCACAGCCATGACCACAGCACTGAGCCTTTGTGGGGCTTTGTCACTCTATCTGAAGAAGGCATGCAGGACCCTAACAAGGATAGGGTGCAGAATACACCATGAAGTCAAGCACAGACCAATGCTGATTTCCCTGCACTTTTCCTATCAAAATGTACCTTACTGTCTGCATAAAAAAAGCAAGTCGGAGGGCTCCTAGTATTGGGTCTAAGGCCATGGTGAGTCTGGTGCAAACAGCACTATTGTGGAACAGCAGCACGGTGTTTGCATTCGTGAGATTGATTTGCATTTTTCTGTCTCTATTAAGAATTTATTTTTGTCTGTAACATTTATTTACTCAAGTGTAAGTTTTCAGTGCAGAAGACAAATGTGCATGCTTACTTCTTTTCTTGGCACTGGGCAGGGGAGAAGGGTCAGATATTTTACAAATGAGCAGCCAATTCTAAAGTACTGCGCTACAAAGGTTACCGTGACTTTTTGCTGCATTTGATACTCATTAAGCTGTGCATGATCTGTTCTTTCCATGAGGAGTCCTGCAGATGTAAAGGCTCACACTATGACTGGCTTAATTAGAAATAGTGGCAAGAAATTTGACACCTTTTTATTCTTTGTTCAAATAACAAATGTTAAACACATGGACACTAATTAATTCCTGGAACAATTAAAATGATTTGAGTGGCACTACAACAGGGGTGATTTAGCTTCTGACGTTAATGTCAAATGATTTTTGTATGAACTTCTCAAATTAGTGTTGCCATCTGAAAATCTCTCATCAAAGAGGAATTGCTGGAGATCAAGGAAAAGTATTGTCAGCTTTTTCTCTCTCCTTGCCAAGTCAGGGAATTTTCTGAATGCTGTTGTTTTATTAAGGTCTAGTATTAGAGAAAATAATGGTGTTTTTATGAATCTATTTGTTGATTTCTTAGGAGGGTGATGGCTTTGCAGATTACTGAGTATCCTCTTCTGCATCTATAGTTCTTACAAACTGTCAACTGAAGTAGCTTGTTGCTGTGAGCTACGGGCAGAAATGGTTGCAGAATTGGGCTCTTAAGCTACAATATTGTCAAAGAAGTCATTGCAAATAGTCATAAGATCACTAAAATGTTTTCCTTGGGATTTGCTTTGAGAAACAGCCATTTCATGTGCCTTTGCTGCAAATGTTAATTTGTATGTGTGTCCATACGCATTTCCAAGGTGCAGAATTAGCAAATGACTTGTGGAATGAATCAGTAAAGCTATTGTGCTCTGTGAAGAAGTGAATAAACTAGCTATTTTAACCCCAGCCTAGGCTTCCCCTCTCTTGGGTTTCCTAGCGGATCCTTTTTAGATATGTCTGTTCTCAAAATAAAGCCACTTTTTATGCTTTTTACTACTTGCTGACTGTTTGCCAAGGAATTCTATGAGGTATCTGTGAATATAGCCTGAGACGACGCTACACTGCTTCCCCTGTTTCCTGTGCTGAATGGCCAGCCCCGATGATAAACTGTAATACAACTCAAGGTAGGAAGAGTGAGCTGCCAGAAACTATTTATCACTCAGCTGGCTTTGTACCATGCACATCCGTCTGAAGTTAAATTGAGGTATAAGAGGAGTTTTCTTCTGCTCCAGCTTTGCCAGTGATAGTATCTTACATAAAGATGAAAATAGAAAGTCAGTGTTTAGCTCTTAAATGTTCCCATTCCATGAGAGAAAGATGGAAGTGATAGAAAATTTAACTCAAAGGTTCTGACTGTTAATCTCCCATCAACTTTGATGAGGCAGACCTCTTTCTAATGGCAGATTTCAGGATGATGATTTATATACTAATATATAAATAGTGAGGTTTCAGATCAATTTTTCATCTTTGTTGGCTATTTTAGGAGTTTAATATTAAATACTGTTCAGGAGAAAAATGTTACTGTCTTCTAATTCTATTTGATATGTCTAATAAGGAGAAATAAATGACTTTTCTTTTTCATAGCCTCATTTTAGGCACCATAGATACCCTGTTCTAAAAGTAAAACAAGCATGACTTCCTAAGGTAAAGCTTTGGGTAATTTTGTATAGTTCAACTCGCTATAAACCTGTAAATCCAAGTAAAGTTAATTTTAAATATTTCCCATGATAGAGTGAGAGCTTACATTTTGTGGCGTTCCCCTCTTATTCACGCAAGTGGTCAAGTACCACAAATCCAATGGTATCTATGAGATATTTGAGGTAACTGTGTTATAAAATGGAAGTGGCATGAAAACACTTAAATTGCACTCAGCAGCCCAGCGCTTATTGTTTAAGCACATCCAAACCAGATGTGCAACTTTGTTATCTCTGCTGCTCAGGTTTTGTTGATAATGGTTGTGGCTGGTGTTGCTTTCACCTGACAAAAAACGTGAATCAAAGAAAGGACAGGCTTGTCTTGGGAAAAGGCAGCACTGAGATGCATTACCGTCTGGCATCTGTTCTATTAGGCAATGCACACCATGCTCTAATGCATCTTCAGATTAGTTCTAGTTGCTGCAAAATGTCTGTTAACAGATATGCTCTGTGACTGCATCCACTGACTGCAGTTTGTTAAAGGCTCAGTTGTTGCTCTCGGATGGTCAGGATGAGCACCCCACCGTCTAAACCAAAGAGCCTGAGTGTAGGATGGAAGCCATCAGGTGCTGAGTGACCCCCCACCCCGGACACCCCATGCAGGGCATCCAGCTTCCCTGCATCTTCCAGAACATGGCAGTGGTGGAGCTGGATGGTTGAGAGGGGTGGGGTGGGAGATGCTGGGAAGAAAGTAAGGCTTTATTTCCAGACCCTGGGAAGTGGATGTGTGTAAGAAGCCTTTATGAATATTTTGTGCTTTAAGTGGGCATATTTTAAATTAATCAAAAATACATCATTTAAACAAACCTGTTTGTATAAGTAAAATTCCATCAAACGATCAAAATTCACTTGCATTTTCTTTAAATTTATGGCAACTGCAAACTTATTTATGTTCGTGCTTTTCTGAGCATGTCAAAAATACTTAATATATCACTTGAAAAATGTTAGTGCAATAACTATGTTTTCTTTTCATACCAAAATACAAAAATGCATGATAAAAACACCGTGAAGGGAAATAATTGATTGCTGGTCCATGCTATAGAGACTGACTGACTACACAACACCCTTAAGTAATTAAATTGCTTTAACCACAGATAACTGGGCCAGATTCCTTCACAGGATTCCTGTCCCCCACTCAGTATCCATCATTTCATTTCACTGACCTTGCTGTAAGCTACAAACATACTGATAATGTGTCAAACTCAACTCACGGTTTTGTTTTTGCTTTATGAAAGAGTTATTTTACTCCATTATTTTAATATATGTGCTTACATAACTTCAAAGAGGTCTGTTGCTTTCAGTATTTTGATCTGTGTGGGGTTTTCCTTCATAGGGAGATGGTGGCATAAAAGCTCCTCAAGCAAAGGAACCTTTTTTTCTGATAATGATCCAGTTCTCACGATTTCCATCTTGGTTTTACCATACATTCCCTTTTTCTTTTGAATCTCGCTCTTACCAGGGCAGCTAAATAAATACAGTAGCACAGAAGCAAATGGAAAACATCTGTTGTTCTTACTCGGGAATCCAGTGACTCAGGTTTTGTGAAAATCTGAACTCAGCAGTTTAACATATTTGTAGAATCTTCTGTAGTTTAGAATTGTTACTGTAAATTGTACACCCGTTACTACTGTAAGAAGTGTTGAATGTACGCTTTGGAAATGCCAAAGCTTTACGGGAATAAAAGATGTTTTATTTGGTTTTGTTTGCTTTTTGATTGAAATCATTAAGAATCCTAAAGAAACAGGAAGAGCTACCAGACCACGGCACTGCTTCACCTTGTTTCTGTTTCTGGTAGCGGCCAGTAGAAGGAACAGAAAGAGCAGCTCCAGCTCATTTTGAAGCGATCCTTCGCTGATGCACCATCCTGTTTTCCAGCAGTCAGAGACAAAAGAACGCTGAACAGGAGGTTGTCCTTGTGATGAGAGTAGCAGTGTAATGGAGGTGGAGGATTTATTGTTTATATTTGTCAGAGTTAAAATATTTGAAAGAGATGGAAACACAGACTTTTTACAGGAAATGGGCATTGAGGCTTAAAGAGTAGATCATTATAATATGGAAACTAAAAAGTATGGTGTTCTGATAATGAAGAAAAGATACTTAACAGAAAGTATTATGAATGCCTACTCTATGTTTAATGAAGTTGGAAGCATCTTTTTATTCTCATTTGGCCTAATTTTTGTATCAGTTGTCTGTAGAGGAGGAAGACAATCCTACAACATCTGTAGTTTGATCTTGTGAAGTCTGAGAACTGTGTGAAAATCAAATA
Organism: Coturnix japonica; assembly: GCF_054131305.1. Taxonomy (NCBI): domain Eukaryota; kingdom Metazoa; phylum Chordata; class Aves; order Galliformes; family Phasianidae; genus Coturnix; species Coturnix japonica. The sequence goes on from NC_140666.1 coordinate 67,913,148, forward strand.
ACTCCAAAGATCTTCCTTTGGCTCAAGTGGTGAACCTCCAGATTCTATTAAAACAATACATGCTGGGCCCAAAAAACATTCAAAATTCAAGATGGTCATTTAGAAAATATTCTTCCCAACTTTAAAGTATATGTTGTTAAAAGAATGTAAGACTGAAAACAGTGTAATGTTTCGGAATTTATGTTAAGCTATCAAAACCAAGAAGTAAGTGTATTAAAATGTGCAGATATTTCAGTCTGAACTGATGAAAAAGGCAGCGCAGCCACTATTGGCAATCATTTGAGACATGGAAACTAAGTATACCCTGTAAACTGTGTGGTTTTGAGCACTGGGACTCTACCAACTACCGATGCAGTGATTACCAACCACTTTCTGTATCTAATTAACTACATGGGGAGCAGTACCTGTTCTGTAGGGTCCACCCATAAGAAAAATACATGTCTTCTGTGATTTTGCTTGTATGTGCTAATTATTGGCTTTCGTGTGCATGTTATTCATTATGTTTTTGGCAAGAGTATGAAAAAGGCATTTTGGTCTGAAAATAGCTAAAGAAAAAGGTGGGAGGGAGAAGAAATGTTTCTGTAAATGGTGCATGTTGAGCTGGGAATACCTGTGTCGCCATCTCCCGCTTGTGCAACTTCAAATCCTCTGCCTTCCTCCATTATTTGAGCCAGGTCCGAACAGTTCAAAGGAGCTCTACACTTTATAGTTTGATCATCATATTGGCCTCAGTCTTTTCTACTAAATCTTCCCTTCCTTGTTCTAGACCTTTTTTTTTTTTCAGAAGCTGTGGCTTCAGGCAGTTACATCAGCTGAAAAATCTTGCTTACAATAAGGTTGGCAGCCGTGCTCCAAATAACTAGCTTTGTTAGTCCATGTACAGTCCATTTTGTCTCTTAATTTTCTTTCTCAAACTTTCAGCCTGGTCCCATTTTATGGTTTATAGGTACTGGAAATGTTTGTGTTCCTTTCAGGATAGCAAGCCACAGTTCTGAAAACATTTAGATAGTGCTTTCACTTCATTACCTAGGAAGCATGGGACAAAGCCTACCCTTAAAAATGTTACACTACTCTCAGTTTTGTTTACACTTGATATTAATAGATTTAATGAAACTGGAAAGACAGAGGCTGCAGCTTTGCTCACCTACTGGAATGGCAACAGCAACAGATAGTTACTGACTTTGAGGTTTCTCTTCTAGGTAGTTTTGGTTAAGTCCCAAAGAGCACAATATTGATGCTGCTCAAGTAAGTAATGATGATGAGCTTTCAAGTAAAGAGCACAATTTCCATTTCTCTTTAGAGCTGTCATCACAGTGTCTGAATGTTTTAAAGCTATTAACCACTCAGGTGGACAGATACGTAAGTGTGTAACAACAAGGTGGTGTAGCTCCATATATCTATAGAGCATCTGTGTTGTTTTAATCCAGCTGAGAATTTATCCCATAATTTTAGTTACCTCCATGGGTTTGCATATGGTCACCATCCTTAGAGAATGCTGCCATCTACCATGAGCTGAAAAACATACTCAGCTCTTTCTTCTCTCAGTTTAAGGGCTCCATTTTTGTTGTTTTTTAAAGAGTTAGTGAGATGAAGGATTCTCCTGAGAATCATCTCCCCTTACTAATGAGAAAACCAAAACCATTCCCTCTCAACTACCATGAGAGTTTCTCTAGCAGAATGCCTTGGCTACATCTGACTTGAAGAGAGGAGTTTCGGATATCCCATCTGTGTCAGGCATGCATCCTTTTGTTCATCCTTCTCCCTGTTGTTATATTTATTGGCCAAAAAAAAAAAAAAAAAAAAAAAAAAAAAAAAGACTGCTTTGTAGGAATTTTGCATCTTTCATGTCTGAAATCCTATATTTCTACCTTACTTATTTATATAGGAATATTAGTGTCTGTTTTCTAACTTTTCCTGACCGAAACAAGAAAGTTGTGCTTTATTACAAAATTCCCCAAACAGAAAATGCAAATACACTGCATGCAGTTTGTAGCAGTTGTTTTTAAGAACCAGAGATAGAAGATAAGGCATGATGAAGAACTACTCAGCGGTATCAAGTAACCTTTGCATTTGGTTTTGCTTTTCTAGTTGCTGGAATATTCTGTGGATGAGACTGTCCTCTAGTATAAGTAAAATAAGCTTAGCCATACCTAATTTAGTGCAGCACTTGCTGAAGGAGGAATAAAGTTGTTGTTTAACATCTCTGTGTCAGCATCTATTCTGCCACCATTTTCTATATACTAGCAGTTGTGAGGAGGTTCCTTCAGTGTCAGTCTTATGGTAATCAGTCACAGTTTTATAGCAGCAAGGCTTCCTTGAGAAGGTGAGGAGCTATAAGATTCCTTAGGCTGCATTTGCCATTGACATAATGCCAATGTAGCAAGGAAGATCTCATCCTCTGCTTCATGTTTTTAAGATACTGAAACATCCAGCTAATCCCTTGGACCTATGGATAAATCCATTTTCTAGATGCAGGGCTTGGACTCAGTTCTTTCCATCCTTGCACCCCAGAATTCTGTTCAAAGATTGACAGTTGCTTCCATACCCATTAAATATGTGGGTGCAAAAGCAGAGACTATGACATATCCAAGATAATGATGGGAATGGCTATGATAGCAGGGTTAGAAATGGTTTTTCCTGACTTCTGGTACTGAATCACAGAATCATTGAGATTGGAAAAGACCATTGAGATCATCTAGCCCATCTGGTTCTCAAGTAGTAATATTTCAGAATCATCTTACAAAACAATATCTCTTATTTCATCTTTTCAGTATGCTAGGCAAAAGTCCTTTAAGTGATTTTCCAAGCTCACATGTGTCCTCGCTGTGGGCAGACACTTCAGACAGGCAGGACAAGTGTTCTTGCTGTACCCGTGCTTATCAACGTGTCAGGTTGAACCAGGAACATTCTGTAAAAGTTATTCCTCATTATGACAAATCCCCTAGCTAGATTACAACATTGACAAATTTTTACCAGCTTTTTACTGCCAAGTTCACTAGGAGCACATCTGGAACTATTAGACATCGCTGCATCTGGCATATCGTGTTCCTTTCCCATTTAGGGCAGGTTGGTCATCTTGGGGAGAAATCCTAGCTGCAATCTGATGTCCTTTCTCACCAGCAGCATAAAGGAATGGCCCAAATTCCTTGTTCTCCGCTGTATGATGTGCTTAGTTAAGGTCCATAAGCTGAATTAAGGATGTGTAAAACACATCACCATGTGCATACTGATCTCTCTGTTAGACAGCTCACAGATATTGTTAAGGACTGTGCATGTCCAGAGTCAGGGAAGGCAAACCATACCCCTAAGTCCCAGTTCCTGTGCACTACAGGAAAGGAAGCCTGACAGGACCTGAGATATCTCTCAGTGCATCGCCCTGGCATAGGGCAGGGTCAGTGCTACCTAATTTGTTCTCAACCGGATATCTGTCTGTCTAGTCTTTAAAAATAGGGTGCTTTGCTCTTGACTCTCCACAGGTTTTCCATGTGATTCTTCAAGTGCAGCAGCTGAGTCCAGGAGCAGTACTGTTACAGAGCCCATTCCACTACAAAGGAGAGGGCAGGATAACTTTCTGTCCCTGCTGCATGATGCCACTGCCTGCAGTTCTTGGGGCAAAGCCTGCTTTTCCTCTAGGAACTTGGCATCTTTAGTCTGACCTACTTCTGTGTTCCCATTGTCAAAGACAGTTACTGTGCTTGCCTTTTCTTGGTCTTCTAAAACTTCAGTCATTGCCCATGCCTCCTCAAGGAAAGCATCTAGAGGGTATGTGATTATTTCTTTGGCTTCTCTTTATTCTCTCAGGTGCGATTCATCTGGGCCAGCTGACACAAGAACATCTTAACTTACCTAGTCTGTTTTTCCCCTGGTCTGTCTGATAGTTCTAACTATCCAATTATATTATCTTTTGTGGTAAAGAGGCATCAGATTCATTAACATTCTCAGTAATACCTGTGCATAGATTACCCTTTCATTTAACTGTATTTTTAATTTTGATTATCATCTCTTTGCAATTCCTTCCTTCCTTTCCCCTTTTCACTTTTTCCTCCTTTCAAATGTTCTTTTCCTGTTCCTCTCTGGGGACATCACAGCCACCTTTGTACATTTTGATTTTGCCCCTGTGTGCTTGTATTTCATCTCTAGTAGTCAGAGCAGATTTGTGTTTCCCGTGACTTTTTGTCTTTGAAGTCAGTGGAGACCTCATGATTTAGCCAAGTGGCTCTTTCTGTTCATCCAGGTTTTCTGCTTTATAGGGCAATTTATGCTCATGTCTTGTTTTGTGATGTTAAGGAAACAATGACTTTCCCCAGGTCTTTGTACCTTGTATCTTGTCTCATTTCCTAGCATTTTGGGCCTGTTTCTTTTAAGTATAGTCCCTTTCTACATTCTTGTTCTTTCTCTTTCCTTTCTAAAATAGGTAAATGTAGTTGTTTCGAGATTTTTAATGTGCTAATCTTCTACAATCTCAGGTAGCATCTCTTTCTGGAGATTGCTCTTTTGTGGAGTTTTTGTGATGAGCCTTAACATTGGTGAGTATCCATCTCAACTGAAAGCCTCAGCATTGGTGAGTCTTTTCTTAGATACTCTCTGGCTATCTATTTGCTTTATAATTATAACCATACCCTTGTATTATTCCAACTATACATGTCCTAACTGCTAGCGAGGAAGGCTGCCTGTGCCTGCATAGAGCGTCATTCCTTACTGCCAAAACTGCTTCCTCTTTGAAAGTGTTTGGTCTTAGATACGTGAGCTGTACTGTACAGATTATAGTGACTGTGCTCTCTCCATCTATTCACAAAGGAATTCACAATCTTTGTTTGAAGTTTGTTTCAGTGTAGTGAACTTCTTTGAACTAAGAGAAAGTGAAATAACCACTCCCTACTGTGTCTTTGCCCACGTATGCACTGGGGTACCCAGTGCTTGGGACAACCTCTTCTTTGCATTACCACAAAGTAAAAAAATCAACAGGGATAACTTTCAAAATTGTTCTGGCATCATAAGCTGTAGGTTTCTTTCTTCTTTGCTTTGTCCAGACGCAGCAGCAATTTTCTGACCACATAAAGAGTGTGTTCTGGGACCTGCCTAGTTTTAGAAAGAGTGGCGCTTCTGTCATTGTGTCTGTGAAACCTCAAACATTTGAGAACCAGAAGAAACTGCAGCTGAGAGTGAGTGTGGTATAACAATGCTGAAAGCGCTCCTGAGTTCAGTTCCTCTTCTGCAAATTCTGAAATGAATTAGAAAAAGCTCACAATAGAAGAAGTTTTTTTCGTATATAGAATCATAGAATGACATGGGTTGGAAGGGACTTCAAGGATCATGAAGTTCCAACCCCCCTGCCTGGCAAGGCCACCAAAAGCTACATTGACTTGCATGATACAGGAGTGTACAGTTCAGTCATCATCTCCTAATCTGAAAAAACATTGTGTCATGGTTAACACGTAGTATGTTAGCTAAAACTGCTTTCAGTTCCTTATCTCTGCCCAGGTTGTTTGTGTTTTGGTTGTTTGTAGACTAGCCTTTGGTCAGCTAGACATTTATTCTTGATTAACAGGTGCAGCCATATGCCTGAATGGGCAAAAAAGCTTGGATATTGGCCTTGTTTATCTTAGTGCTGGAGCACAGCACATGCACATAAAATGGATAAGATCTCATTGTGTGCTCAGGAGAAATATGTAATGAAAAGTATGATTTATAATAATCATTTGCTGGTGGAAGTAACCTACGTCTTTGTGTTTCTATAATTACTTAAACAGCAATTCATGTCTGTTACTACTGATAATATGTAATCACAAAGGCTTTCTGAAGAGCAGTGCAGCAAGGGAATAATTAAACCCTTTAATTACCATTTATTTGATTGTTTGTTTCTAGGAAACTTTGTTTTTCTATTTTCATTGTAGCTTGAACTGTAAATCTGAAATCCTTTCAACTGCTGAGTGTCGGTGAATTCTATAAAACAAAACTTTTGTAGCAATATGTGAAAGGTATATGTTACATAAATGCCTTTCTAGGATATGGGAACAAATGTTAAAACGTTGGTTTTGCTTGTTAGGTTTTTGTTTTTTGTTTTACTGTTGAAATCTGAAAGCAAAATTCAGCTTTTTTTGTTTTCGGTTTCCACAGCATGAAGAAATTAGCCCTGAGACTGTTCTGCTCATTGATGGAAAGCATGTTTGTTTATACTAAGCCTGGATCAAGGGAGGTCTGAGAGGGGAGTTTCAAAGCCAAAATGCTTTTGAAAACTTTCTCAGTTCAGAGCTTTACAAAGGATGGGTGCTGTTGCAATGCTGCACTGCAGGCTGCGAGTGCCTTCCATCATGGGCCTCTGAGGCAGACCTCAGGTGTCCTGGCTCTGCCCTGTAGCAGCCCCTATGGTGGAGCAGCATCCCTTCTTCTCATCCCTCCTTGTCACTACCCACATACCCATGGGAGCTGCAGTGTTGCCTGTCCTCTGCCCTGGGCACCCAGCAGTGTCTCAGGACCCAGCCTGACCCTTGGAGCAGCACTTGCTGGCTCACCCTTTCTCTTTAGCAGCACAAAATGCATTTCCTATATTTCCTGCAGCTGGCAAGCCTCTGGTTTGTTCTGCAGCCCCAGCTTGAACTGATTTCATACTCAGCACTGATTTGGCAGCAGCTTAGCTGGCTGGAGTTGCTTGTGATGTTCCTTCCAGGACTGTGCTAGACAGATGCTGAAATGTTAATCCATTTACCTGAACTGGAAATGCTGGACTCCATTGACCTGCTCCATATTACTGCTATAGCAGTAGCTTAGAAATTGATGTTCTAGGTGCTAGAACGCTAGAAAATCTGCTTAAAAGCCACTGTGTGTAGGCACCTTTACCTCATTCTTCTTCAAATCCAGGTATTTCAGGTCCTCCTGCAGGCTCTGCCACCTGCATAATGTCAGCTGCCATCAGCTTGGTGAACCCAAGTGAGGTGGTGAGGTTCTTTGCTTGGGGACTTTTGGGGATGAGTTGCTTACCTTAATGCCAACAGCTGAAACACAGAGGTTGCAGTTGACTAAGTAGTACGGAATCAGACAGTTAGTTTGCAGATGATTGACCTGAAAGATACTTTCAAATGGGTCCTTTGAGCTCTCAAGTTTATTTTTATTTCTGTGCATCTGGTGCACATGTGTTTCTTTAAAACCACATGTTAAACCTCTTATGAAACATTAGAAAACGCACCATACATGTTGTGTAGCTGCTTCCCAAGTTTATTTCGTGAAATTCGAAATTACTTTTGTACCTAATTTCTCATAATGGGTTGGGTTGTATTTATTTTTTTCCTTTTAATGGCAGACAATTAAGTATCCTTAAAAGACTTTAGTGGAGTACAATTTGTATCTTTCCAAAGTTCAGAACAATGAGATTGTGTGTTGTGGAGTTTGTTTTGTTTTTCCAGAGGGCCTGTAAGCAGTAGTTAAAATTCTGAATCCACTGAAGCTGATGGCAAAACCTTGGAGTTCAAGGGGACAAAACTTTCTTTCTTTATTCCTGACCTGCATTCAAATGCCAATCATCTGCACAGACTGACTGCAGCAAGTTGGAAGAGCATCTGTAACGAAAACTTAAGTGGCCACTGTGCTTCAGAAGCAGTCTTGCTGTATGTTGTGAAGACTGTAGATTGAAAGCCTAAAAGTAATTATATAGATTGATGGACTGAAGATGAAAAGTCACTAGCAAAGACTCTTGGCACAAGCTTAACCAGTGCAGAGAGAGCTAGTTGGATATTGGCTTCCTCTTTCAGTCATTCCTTTTAGCAAAACTTCCTTCAACTAGTAATCTTCTGATTCTATCACATAGCAGAATTGGTCAATGCAGCTCTTAATGTATGAATAGGAAAATATTCTTGTGCATTTCAAAGTGTTTGGGATGAGATTTAAGCTACTCTTGAAGCTGTTCATTAACAACCTCTCAGGTTAACAAGTCAGCTTTGATATCTCAGAATAAGAGCTCAGAGATGGACAAACAAGTCTTTCCCAGAAAATTATGTTTCTTTAGAAGCAGAGCTATGTATGTAGGTAGTGCTGTATGAAACATTTCATGATCTGCTCCAAGTCACAGTATTACGCTATATGAACTTCTGTACCCTTCAGCTAAACAAACTGGTAAGTTTCCTGATGTCCCTAAAAGACAAAAAAACATTAGCACGAAATAATGATGAAAGAAAATGCATTTAAGGTGAGCCTCCTTGTTTTGCAAATGCAGTAAAGACTGTGCTGCCTTCATGATTACACTCATTTAAACTACTTCTCTGGTAATACCAATCAAATTCTCTGATTAGCAAGGTTGCTTTTGGAGCAGTCATGGTTGGAATAATTCACGTCCAGGGCTGACCTTAATTGCTGGTATGTGCATACAAGCACAGCCATCAGTGCTTGCAGGGCTCCCCACAGCATCATTGTTTTTTGCTTCACTGCTCATTAAGGCAGCGTTTCTAGAGGAGCTCAGGCAGCCACAAGCTCCTAAAGCCCCAAGAGATGGTGACAGGGACACTCACTCTGTCTTCCCTCTGAGTAAATGCCAATCTTGCAAAGCTATTGCAGTCAACTTCCTATTGATATACTAGGAGCCAGATTTGCTCATTCATCTTAAATGTATTGCACTGCTCCAGAGGTTCCCTGTTGGTCTACTAGTTATAAGCTTTTCTTAGCTGGGAAACATACTACTTGCTGTGAAAAAGCAGTGAATATGCCCGTAAAAATAACGTAAATGTACATATATGTTTATAAGGCTGTTACTGTGTACCTTCAAACCATGGAAATATTGCATATGACGTTTTAAATAATGTATAATGTTAGAAATGTTTAAAGAGCATTTAAAAAAATTAAACACTTAAGAATAAAATAATTGCAGGGATGATGTCATTATTTTCAAGCCAAGAATCATAAATATTAATAAACCTTAAACTCCATTATACTCACGTTTGAAAGTAAGCAGGTAAACAGAAGTGGTCTTGACTCCTTTTGGTCAAGACATGAAATAAGATTGAAGAAAAAAAAAAACTCTTTAAAATAAGTTTAAAGTCACGTGGGTTTGCCAGTGCTTTAAGTGAATTTGAAAGTGTAGCATGAAATAAGGGTAGGGCTGAGTTATGGTTGTTTGAATGCTTAACATTACAACTTTTTAAGTATAACCTTAACTCTGATTTGATTCTACTTGCAGTCTGTTCTCTTTTGGCATGTTTGTAATATGTCTGTTAACAAATAGGCAAATGTCTAGGTCATGGGCAAGTAGGCCTTTAACACAAAATTAAGAATGCAGGGGAAGTTATTCCAGAGTATTTTTATACTTTGTAAGGGAAATATTACAGCTGTGTGCACACGTTTGCAGAAAGTATTCAGCATTCAGAAGCTTCTGCAGTTCTTTGCATCCCAAGACAACCGTAAAGGAACCTACTAGCGCAATCAAATGGACAAAACCCGTGCAGGTTGTATTACTGTTTTCCCACTATTTCATTGTGTTGTTTTCTTTTCTTCGTTTTGTTACTTCTAAATTGTATAGACTTCTTTAAAGAATGTGCATAGGAACACTGCAAAAAGAGTAGAATTTGGTCTATGTAGCTCTATGTGTATGTTTTCATAAAGGAGGAGGCTATTTTCAGATTTAGCCTCTGGGTTTATTTTACAAAAGAGATTGAATTTCTAGAAAATCCTTTCTATGAAAACTGCAAAAACTGTTCAGGGCAATCAAATATTTTTCTTGTTTGTTTATTTGGAGAAAAAAAATAGAAGTTAAAGAAACAAAACCCCCAAACTATTTTACTGGGCATATTTGACATCCCCTGCACAAGCTGATCTGGTTCTGATCATGATCATGAAATGTGAGGTCTGATTGCAACAGTTTTTGACCCAGACACAAACAAACAGTGCTTCTCACTTTAATTGAATTTAGGTCTATGGCTGGAGCACCACCTCCACTAGGGAATTTAACTCCCAGCTTGTTACAGACATGCAAAGTGAAACAGCATGGCTGCAGAACCTCCTAGGGCACAGACCATGCTGTGTCTTAAACAGCCTTTGCCCTTATCTCCTTCCATCTGAATTAGACAAGCCAGTAGCTGATTACTTAGTTTCAGTCTCAGTCTTACCAAACTTAAGGTGTGTATAGGATGTATCTTAAAATACAAAACTCAGCCATCTGGGAGGTTAGACTTCCAAAGTAAATTCTTCAAACAGATCAGATATGAGAGCATACATTAAATTTTGCACGCATACAAAAGGAGAGAACAGCATGTGAATAGTGAGAAGTGTTGTGCATCCCTGACAAGCAGCGTAAACTGTTGATGGAATGACAGTCAGGACCTGTTCCCATCCCAGGGGACGGGTAGTTTTCACCATATTTCTGAGAGAGTAATGTCTGTCCCATAGGAGGGAGTCATCACATGCCTTAGCTGGCCCATATGTGACCCTTTCGTAGGAACTCCTTGGAACCAGTGCAAGGGAGGGCTTTGCATTAGGAAAACTCTAGCCTGGACATGTGGAAATGAAGATGCAAATTGCTTTTCTTGAGCGAACTGGTGGTCTTTGCTTATTTTGGAGACCCTATTTCTCTCACACTCCCTAATTGAAATCTTTCTCTTCCAAACCATTATTAAATAAGTTTTGAATTACTTTCCAACATTAGCCAGTCATCTACATGTTTCTTGCTATTCAGCTTACTTAGATGCTTGGAGTGAAGCCTTTCTAGGATAATCTTAGGGAATTTCCTAGTCTAGCTAGCAGGTCTCTAGTCTTGCTCAGTTGTAGTTACTGAAAATTCTTTCAAACTTCTCTTGCCACAGTGGAGTTACAGATCAGTTATCCATTTTTTGCTGCACTTTTGGGCTGTATTTTCTTCTGTTTTCCTGGAAGACCATTCACAATCCAAAGCTAGGCTACCAAGGGAATATCTCCTTTCATATTAATGCTGACATGTGAAATGATAGCAGTGCTTCCAATAGCCAGAAAAACTTCTTTTAAACCCTAGAACCCAGGCTCAGCAGCACATGAAGATTCATGTTTTTATATGGCACTGTCCTGTAAGTCTTCTTTATCTTGTACCCTGAGATCCTGGCATTCAGTTGTTTAGACAAGATTTGTCCCACTCTGTAATGGGTTCCAGCTGCTGTCTTGGCACCACTTTTCAAGAGGTGTTGTTTGGTTTCTATCTTGAGATGCCTCATGCCAAGACGCACCACAGGACAGCAGGCAATCCGTTGTGTCTCTTGGCTCTGAGGTCTTCATTTTAACAAAACGAGATTGTGATGGTTTACATAAACAGAAAGAAACAGCAGTTTTTGAGGGAACCTGACTCCATTGAAGTTTCTTTTACAGATGAAGCAAAATACTGTGCAATGGGCATTACTTTATTTTTCAGTAACAAATGAGAAACAAACACATGACTTTCTTTCTAATGTGCTGAGCACCAATTTAACTGAAAGGCCATTTTGCATTCCCAGAAGTTTCAGAACACAGCTGTCCTCCTTGCAGCATGTCACTGTAGATTTACCCTCACAGTTATGTGCTGAGAGCATCATATTTAAGCACATACCTTCATGTTCCTGAAGTAACAGCAAGCAATTAAAGTAAAATCTTTATCGCAAAATTCATGCAGTAATGCATTACTTTGGACAGAAGTTCCTATGCTATTCCCCAATGTGTGTCAAAAAGGTAAAAATAAGATTATAGGAAAGGGAAATAGTTTATTAGGTTTCTTTTGAATTTTTTTTTCTCCTTGAACTAATATTTTAAAGTTAAATGCTGAATTTGGTTATAGAAGATTGTTTTAATGGTATCACAGGGTTTATATCAAGGTAATTTCTAAGTTAATTACAGCATTTCAAATCTTCTGGTAGAGCATTCATCAATTTAGAATGAACTGTAGTAAAATTAGGTTTATTTAATGAGATAGAAGATTTCCTTTTGTTAGCCAACACAGCATGTGCTGAAGGAAGACCAGCTCAGCATTTATGGGGTGAGAAGAAACACCATTTACAATTGTTGTTCCATTACCTCTATCATTTCTTCTGCTATCATAATTCAACAGGAGAAGAGGTAGTGGCTTTAAGTTGTACCAGGAGAGGTTCAGGTTGGATATTAGGAAAAAATTCTTCTTAGAAAGAGCAACGATGCACTGGAACCGGCTGCCCAGAGGCAGGTATCTCACTGAGGGAAATGGGTTAGAAATGTCCCAGGCACTGGTTGATGGTTAAACTAGATGCTCTTAGTGGTCTTTCCAATCGTAATGATTCTATGAATCGTAAATAAAAAAGTATTTGGTTTTTCTTTTTGAGACTGAAATTGAGATGCACTGGTCACAGAGGAGACTGGAACTTCACATGGAATGGGGTAGTTATTTATGCAAAATGAGACCATGCAGAGACTGTGGCACTCATTTTTAGGACACAATATGACCTATGGCTACTCCTACAGATCAGCTGTAACCAAGAACAGTGTTTCTTGGTAACTTTTATCCCCAGAAGTAATGTGAAATCTCATTGGTATAAAAAGTGTCAGTTGGTGGTGGTTGTTTTCACCAGCAAGAGTGGACAGGAGAAACAGATAAATAGCTCTGAATTCACAAGGTGTGTAAAAACAATATGAAGATATGCAACAGCAAGCTTCAAGATGAAGTGGGATGAGATTAAGATTAATAAAGAAATAGTATGTCAAAATCCATAAGGAAAACCCTTTTCCTAAAGTCTTTACTACGGTTGTTACTCTTGGGAAAACTTGGCAGTGCCTGCTTTTTGGTTTAATGTTTAGACCCAGTCAGTGGCAATGGAGGCCCAGAGCAAACAGCCCAGCCTGAAGCAGCTCACTTGTCTCCTCATGCCCTATAAGCTTTGTGTGCTGGTGTGTGATAGGCAGAGGTCTTGCCAGGCCTCATCACCATGACAGTGGGGCAGGTGATGGAGTGGCCTTCTGCACAACCTCCCATGCACACCTGAACCACTCATTGCATGGAGTGGGATCGGGGAGCTGCCTTCCATGTGCTCAGCGGGATTGTGCCAGGGGGCTTTTGTGTGACCTTTTTAGCCTCTGCGCAGCACGTTGCATTCAAGGAGTAATTAGCAGCAGTGTGGAACTAACTTGGGGAAGGCAGGAACAATGCAGTGGCCCCAGCTACTGCCCTTCTAAATTAAATCACTGTCTGGGGATAGTTATTGACTTGTCTCTTCCTCTCCCTCTTCTGCTTCATCCCTTCCACCCCCATTCAGTTATTTCTGGACTGTGTTTTAGTGAAGGCTGCAAATAAGAACGTTTTATTTTCTGGTGCAGACACAAATGATTATGGGGTGTACAATGATACTTAATTATATTCTGTAGTGGAAGTGAAACATTCTGCTCTGTTATCAGCTTTGTTATCAATCCTTACAATTTTTATGGGATAGTATTTCTGTAGTATTAGCGGCGCTGTATATGCAATTGAAAATGAGATGCAGTAAATTATGACTGAGCACCAGCAGTCCAAAGGTTAATTTGATTGTATGAGTACAATCTCAGAGTTATGCATGAACATATGCTCTACATACTTATTAACGAGCAAGGTCAGACTGGCATGAGTTTTGTTATATTTATATTTCCTGAATATTCTTCATGAGTTTACATATGATCTTCAGTACAGATAACACAGAGATCTGCTTTCAGGAAATGCCTATTTTAACTGTAAGGAAAATAGTAGGATTTAAATTGTTAGCTGGAAGGCTCTCTGGTTTTCAGTTAATGGAGGGGTTGATGGGAGTTTGAAAGGGTGCCTGTAGCTTGAGGTTGGCATCGTCCTCAAGGCTGTGTGTGTTTGGGAAAGGCACAGAGAAGAAAACCTGCAAACCCTACAGCATTTGGAAGTTGTAATCAGATGTTGTACTGCTGTGAGGGAGTACTTCAAAGGACCTTTTCTGTTTGTTTGTATTTCAGTGCAACTGACTGCAGCTTGAGGAAAGGCTCTTTTACAGCACCCGCTTTTCCAAAGTCCTGGCTGGGTCTCCAAGGGAGACAAACAACTAGTACAGAGTAAAATGAAGCTCCTGAGTTAAGTTTTTCCTTCAGATTTAGGGCATTTTCATCAGCTTACTGGCTGCAGGGTAACCTAACTGGATGAAAGGATAATTTTGCTGGATGAAAGAATCCAGCCTTACATTTGTCTTTGTGTAGCTTCAGCCTTTCTTCATCACATCTGATTTACTGTGTTTCTACTTTATTGTAACTTGGCATATTTAAATCCAGTTTAGTGTTCTCACAGTTCATTCAGTCTAGATATCTCATTGTGTGCTTAAAATCTGGCAGAACCCAGTTGTCCTGGTGGTTGATTTTGATGAGTTAACACAGAAACCCATGGAAGTGAAGATAAACAGTACTCTTACTGCTGAGGAGCAGTAGCTTGGAGAATTAAAGCTGCACAGATTTTACAAGCCATGGCCCTGCTCCAGTGTTGAGTTCAGATGCAAGGCTGGTGCCCAAGTGGTAACATAAAACTTCTTTGCTAAAGCACTTCTTGAAAGTGGTTGGCCTCAAGTTCTTAATCTCAAATGCTTGCTGGATATACCAACCTTCAGATACATGTTCGCTACAAACATTCTCGTATAATTTGAAATAGTAATTAAAAAATAGGTATTTATCAGATTCATTCCAGAATATGAGGAATATTTTTGTGTAAATTTAGACTTCTCTTCCTTGAGAGAAGATGGTTTTTGAGGGTCTGCCACTGAGGCTGGTGTCCTGTGTTGCAGGGGACGTTTGCCCTGTGGTTCCCTCTGCACCATAGGTAGGTTGTAGGGCTGCTACTTTGGATCCAAACTGTCTGCAGGATGTGGTTCGTGAAGGTGACACTGCTAAGTATGTATTCTTCATTTTTAATGTTTTGAGATGCTTAACATCAGTGTGTTGCATGCATAAGGACATACACTTAGGTACTGCAACCACAGCCAAATACAATTCTGGAACATGCTTATTGCAAAGTGCGTCTCTGTGTTACATTTCTGAGCAGAGAACACTGACATGGGTTATGCTTTGGAGAAATGAGCTTGGGAGAAGGTGTGGATGGGGTTGCACCTGTGTCTGGAAGCCAGAAGCAGGCAGGATGCATGAGCCGTGGGCAGACAGCTTTCTGCTGGGGCTGGGAAGCAGTTAATTCAGTGTGGGCGAGGAGGCAGCAGCAAGTGGTTCCATATACTATCTTTGCTGTTATTGCCAGTTCAACTTAATTCAATTCTGATAATGTCAACAGATCTCTCTGTACAACATCTTTGGGCCGTATGGAACTAGTCTGGCAGCTCTCCCAACTCAAATGGGCATCTGGCACTATCCATCATTCTGCTCATGAGGCTGAGACAGTGTTTTATCCATAATCATGTAGCAGTCTCAGGATTCATACTACCTGAAAGTAGACCTTGCAGGTCTGTGGTGACTCCATTTGTACCACCATTGCTCCATGCTGGCTTTTTTGGCTGTGCAATCCTGGTGAATGCTGGCTCTTCCTAAAAATGTGAGACATGTAGATTTCATAGAGAATAGCATCACGTTTCTTCAGAGCAGCTGCTCCTGGTTTTCTGCATTCGTGTTAAGGGGGAATAAAATATTGCTGTAGAAAAGCACTGCTGAGATTGCCCGCTTCCTTGCTCATCTCCATCAGCAAATAGATCATCCACTGAGCAAAGAGAAGAGCTTAGGCTCTGCTCCCTTGCCTGACAGCTTCGCATATAGACAACAGCTTGAGCAGTCTTCTCTGCAAGTGAAAGACTGTGTATGATTTAAAGGCTTGCTTGTTGAGAGAAGTGTTCAAACATTTCAGGTTGAGAAGGGGCTTCCTTTTTTTTACCTGCTTTAAAAGTTTTACATTCTTTAAAAATATCTTTTTCTGATGCACTCAGCACGCACCAAGCTATGTTTAACAGACGTACTCTGCCTGTATTATCCCATCCTGTTCATATGTAATCCAGAACTGTCCATAGCGTATCAATTTCCATGACAACTGACTGTAATGTGATAAACAGAAGATTAATAGTTTTGTTGTGGAAGCAGAAGTGGAATTCAGATCACATTAAGAAAGAGTGGTGTGCCTCAACAAATGCAAACCAATGGTAACTGCAAAAGGAATATAGCAAAGGAATAGCTGAACATGGTTTGGTTTGTTTATTTTTGACTAAACTTTCTAATTTGTCCAGCTTGTTCTAGTGCGGAAATCACTTTCTGAGTCACTTTTTCTTTGTCTTTCTGTCTGAGAAAAGATAAATGTCAGTCAGTTCCTTGTGCAAGGCTGAAGAGCTTATCTCACACTCTGGTCAAGCATCTCAGCTTCAACTGGCCAAACATCTGCACTCAGACACAGGCAGCTGTCCTCCATGACGTTAGATAAACCCCACAGATCTTGCGCTGGGTCCTTAGCAAAAGCCAGCAGGAGCAAAAAAGGCTGGCAATTGCCTCCGAAAGGATCATCGTGCTTCTATTTGTTAACAAACAGTGCCTTCTTGTGGGCGGAAGGTCTCACTGCTAGCTCAGAGCTCCCGTGTCGATGGTGGTCCTCCTTCCTTTTGTGCTTCAGGCAACTTGGGGAAGAAATTTAGATACAGAATTCACAGTTCCATGTAGAGGCATCCATGCACGCAGACACATGCATGGCTTCACGGGTGGGACAGCAGTGCACCTCCTGTAGCTCATAATTTCCTCTCTCTGCATCAGAGACCACCTGGCTGTGTGGAGCATAGTGTCCCTGAACACAGCCCACCTCTGCCTTTCCACTTGTCAGCCCTGATGATTTTCCAGGGAAAGGATTTGCAACACCTTTTTTTCTCCCTGTGTCCCATAGATATGGCATAGATCATAGAATCATGTAATTGTTTGAGTTGGAATGGACCTAGGTCATCTAGTCCAAGTCCTCTGCAATGAATGGGGAAAGGACACCTTCAGCTAGATCAGGTTGCTCAGAGCCCTGACCCTGATTATCCCTTGGGAGAAGGCTGCCAGCAAGCATGGCTATCTCAGTTCCCTGCCCCAGTGCTCTTAAACCCAATGCCAAGCAGCAGGTCAGATAAGGGCACAGCCTGGCCAAGGTGTCAGGATGTGCCACCAGAGTTGCAGAGGAATGCTGAAGCCGCATGCAAGGAGTGAATCTTGAATGCCCCTGCTGTTACTGCTTCCCATGCAATTATAACATGTTTGTAGTAAAAGCAATAGCTGGACTCTTCCACTTCAGCTGATCCTGAAAGTTTGCAAGGCTAAATCACAAGTGTGTTTATTGCATTGGGAGGAGCTTTGCATATGCAGTTGGTCCCTGACTGCAGCTTCCTTCATGCAGCCAGTATCAGGCCAAGCGTGGTGGAGTGCAGTCTCGTGAAGGCCCCTTCCTGTCATAAATAAGATTACTTTCATTTCACTTGTGGAGTGTGTTATTCCTCAGAGTAATGAATTTCCTCTGTGCCTTTGAGCACATAAACATGGTTTTCATTAGGTTTCTATTAAAAAAAAAAAAAAAAAAGAAAGAAAAAAAAAAAGGGCTGAGTAAAATTAATAAGAAGGCTATTAACTCCATAAATGCGGATGTGTTTTTACTGTATAACCATGCTGGAAGTAAACAGCTTCTCCAAAGACAGCAAGGACTGCAAATTACATAAAATGAAACAATTTTACAGGACTGGGTCCTGTTTCCAGAGAGAAAAAGAGGGTGGAAAATGTGACTGTTCAAATGGTCATTTCTTAGGATGAAAAATAGACTTATCAGATTAAATGTAGACAAATAGCCTCAGGCTTTTTACTTAATGTGTAACGTGTGTGATGATAATAGTTTTAAGCCACTTATTTAGAACTAGAGTTACAGCTGAGTTGGAACATAATTTTTTCCCTGTACCAGATACATCCCTGCAGTTACAGAAAAGGGGATGCAATGTTTGCAAATCTTTCACTGTAATTTCACTGTAAAATGCTCATGTACAGTTTGCATTTGTGGCTGGAGATCTCTGTCAAGTGGTGAATCACTACAGCATCATTGCAGTTTTATTTTTTTATTATTTTTTGTAGCTACCAGCATTTTAAACATAGAAACAAAAATAACCATCTATACAAAACCTCATGTTTTCAGAAGCCCGGACCCTTGAGCTGCTGTTGTCTTTTTCCAGTCTCCAGTCAAATATGCATAGTAAAAGGGTAAAAAGCAGCAAAATTAGAACTTGTGCTCTCCTCCACCTTACGTTTTTATTGAAGAAAGCTGAGCTCATTTTCTTACTGCTCAAACCCTACACAGTAGATGGAACTTTCTCAGAATGAGGTTGCTAGACTTTAGCAAAACCACAATACCAGAAAATACAGCTTGGCACCTAGCTCAGTTTCGAAGCGTTGCCAGCCTATTGTGAGTAACTTTCTATTATACCTTAGACATTCCTAAGCCTTCGTTTCCCATAAAAACAAAATTCTTGAGAATTTTTCTACGTAGTTTCCAATTTCATTCTGCCTCAGCAAATTTGATGTGAACAACAACAAGGCGTCGCAGGCAGTCATTATTCATGATGCAAAGGGAAAGATGTAGTTTGCCAAGACTTTATGCTTGAGAACAAAAATACAAATGTTCCTTTCATATCTCAAATAGCCGTTTTTGAAATAAATGATCTTCTTTTTCGTTTTTCTTCAGTCTTTATGTCTCAGGAATTTGGTAAGAAGAACCTCCAGTTTTACCTGAAAGCCATTTTAGCCTGATGCCAAACTGTATAGCTGACATTCCTCCATGCAGTGCAAGTTTTGCACTACTGTTACTGTAGCAGGGCAGGTATTTTTATTTAGAATGTTAAGCATAAAGCTGTTTAAAGAACCAGCCTCTGTTGTGGGTCAAACATTGTTACTGAAATCTCAGCAACAAAGGGAGAGGAATCTTAAATACTAGCAATCATTTCTCTTCACTTTGGGGCAGGAAATTGTATTGGGCTTTTTTGGGGGGCAGGAGGAGATGCTGTGAGGGTAGAAGGTGCTGCACATTAAAAAATCCAGTCTGGTTGTTAATATTTGCTCAGTAGTGTGCTGTTCCCTAATCAAACCCCCATAGGCTGTAAATCATGGCCACTCTGTCACTGTTTTGATTGGAAGCAAGAGCTGTACCATGGCAAATCTCTAGGGACAGAAACTTCTGCAGCTGTGGAAAGCTGGAACTATTTGCTGTTGTTATTAAAGGAATCTGAGATTTTTTTAATATAAAGACATAGTGAAATTCATAAGGTGTGCGGAGATTTAGTATGAAGGTTTTATAGCGGGCACGGCACTTAACAATGGTACTCTGGTAACAGAAACTAAATTGTTCTAATTGTCAAAACAGCAAACACGTAAAATTATAGCCCTGTTCTCACCTCTTGCCTTGTCCACCTTAGGAAAAAATATATTCAAGCGTTCATGAATTAGTTCTAAATGCAAAATATCAATCAGGCATTTAGGGCTTCGGTAACATGCCTTCCTGTTGAATGAAGGTATGGGTTTTCCTTCTAGAAACATCCTGGAAAATTTTACCATAATTTTGTTTTCATGAAGGTGTTGAGAGTGTTTTGGGGGCTCTGACTTCTGAACTACAGCCAGTATAAATGGAGCCTGAGGACCAAAATGTTAACTTCTCCATAAGTGCAAAGTAAATACTTAAGTTAATTTATATACTGCTTGTGACAGAAAAGTCTAGAGCTGGGCAGTACGTTTTCATTAGAATATTCAAAGATATTCTAAGTGCTTCCCCATAACTAAACTGAAGGGTGCAGAGGAAATGCATTTCTGACATATGTAAATCCTCTATCCTGTATGCATGGGCTTCTTCCAAGATTGACTGTGATATTATTCCCAGATGCCCCAATCATATGTGAAGGCTTGATTAATTAAAGTAATAATGTAGTTATGCCAGGATTTTTCTAACAGTAAATCTGGCACTCTGCTATACCAGTTTGAAAGGGGGGGGAACACAGAGGAATTTGAAGGATAGCGTGCTTAGTGACATGTGGCTTACAGCAGGAAAAGGGAGAGTATGAATCAGAATGAGATATGGCTGTGGAGAAAATAATTCATGTTGGACTAAGAGGTGTTCCAATCATATTTAGCTATCTAAAATCTTCCTTTGCGTTTACTGCAAAAGATGCTGTTGTTACGGCGTATCCCATATATGCATGTGTCTCTTCATAGCTGTGCCTTCCCTCTTTGCACCACTTCACCTTTGAAGCCAAATTGATCAACTTCTTTAAGACTGGCTAAAATAAGTACAGGTTGTTTGGAGAAGGGCTTTGTCAGTTGTTTTCATGTTTTCTCTTTATCTTTGAAGAGAACTGGGTAAACGCTGGATAAGCAAGCAGAGAAATAAGCTCTGCTGCACTGTTGCAGTCTTTCCAGAGGGGCAGCTGTTACTCAGCACAAGTTGCAAGCATGGGGTTTCTGCACAGGGTGGGGGTTCTGATGTTTCTTGATGTAGCTGTTTGTGAATTCACATGGCCGCAGCCTGCAAAATGCCTGGCTGTAGTTGCGATTGTTGGTAGCTCAGTTTTCAGTTACTAAATGAGTCAAGTTCACATACACCTTGTTGAAGTACAAATTTGTATTAAAACTGCTGTAGAAAGAAACGCTTTCTAGTAACAAACCCACCTCGTTATTCCTCAGCCCCCATGAGAAGCAGTAAAAGATGGCTGTATGTTTGGTAAACGTACCCTAGGGATCACACCTTGAATGTAACTCTCGTTTTTTGTTGCTGTGTGAGTCCCTCTGCACACTCTGGCTGGTTTAAAGTGGCCTTTGCTGAGCATAGATTGTATGGCCTTCTTTATTGAAACAGGAGAACTGGCAGAAGGCAAACCATGTGCATGATGTTTTAGTAGGTGCTGTAAAAGCATCAGACTCTTAGAGCATGAAGCAGGCTTTTTTCCCCTGGATGGGGAAATTCAGAGACGTGTTGATGGATTCACCCAAGGCCACCCATGTGTTTGCAGCATGCCAAGGCCTGGAACACAGGAGCTGGCTTCCAGCAATCCCATGTCTGACCCACAGCTCCACGCAGCTCCCCTTGTGTCAAAGGATGCAGATCCTGGTAGCTGTGGTTGTACACTGAGGGTTCAAGGAAGGTGGGAGAAGCAAACCCACCTCTCCTGTCTGTACGTGGTCCCTTTTCTATCAGCAGGGTTGGCACAGATCTAAGTTGAGAATGAAGTGTGGGGTGGTCTGCACCAAGCCCATCTCAAGGCCTTACCCACACTGATACATGTGCTAGTCCTGCACAGAAACCCTCCCTGAGATGTGGTTTAGTGTCACCAGCAATGACTGGTAAAACTGATGGCTCTATTTCTATGAATTTCAAATAGAAAAAAGGAGGACTCACCTTACTGAGAAATGCATTGTGAATTAGTTACTTAAAAGGTTTCTTTTGTAGAGTGTCAAAGTGAATATCAAGGGGAAAAATATCCAAAATCCGGCTCCTGGATGTTGTTGTAGCTTCAGCCACCTCTGTAGAGACAGTTAATGTCCCTCTCAATCATGATCCCGGTAAAAAAAGATGGGGATCTCCTGCGGAGAGTCCTTCAGAGGGACACGAAGATTATAAAGGTCTTGGAGCATTTCCCCTGTGAGGAAATCTGAGGGCTGAGTGATCTGTGTCTTTTTTGGCCTTGAGAAAAGACTCAAAGGTGATCTCAGCAATGTTTATAAATACCTTAAGTGTGGGAGCCAAAGGGACATGGCCAAACTCTTTTCAGTGTTCTGTGGGGACAGGACAAGGGGAAATGGCCATAAATTGGAGCATAGGAAGTTCCAAACCAATATGCAAAGGAACTTCTTCACAGTGAGGGTGATGGAGCACTGGAACAGGTTGCCCAGAATGGTTGTCTTATATGGATGGTGAAAAAGTGTACTTTATCTTAAGTACACAGAAATCCATAGTTTGTCCTATTTGTAATAAAGTTCTTCGGTCCTTCAGCAGAGTTGTTTTTCTCTGTGTTTTAAAAATAGTATTACCTTTAGTGTTGAAGTTCTCAAGTCAGGAGGGCTTTACTTGCAGGATGCAATTTGGGCAGAGTTGTGATTTGGACTTCTGAGTCAGAAGCTTGTCTTCTTGAGTCGTTTTATTCTCTGCCAAGTGGTACCTGTTAGGTTGAATCGTACACGGTACAGTTTCTGTCTGTGGCTGAAAGTTTAATGTCTAAGTACAGCTTCTCTTCATAGGAGAATAAAACCATCAGAGTCTCTAATTAAAGGGGAATGCAATTAGTGTTCAGAAGTCTAAGAAGAGTATGTGATTCAGATGAAACTATTTTGGACTTACTAGAACTGCTATATGAACTGCTATATGAACTCATGAAGAGCAGCCCTTCCAAGAAGGACTTGGGGGTCCTGATGGGCAAAAAGCTGAACGTGGGCTAATTAAGAAGAAATTCTTCACTCAGAGGATGGTGAGGCACTGGCACAGACTTCCCAGAGAAGCTGTGGATGTCCTTTCCCTGGAGGTGTTCAAGGCCAGGCTTGACGGGCTCCTGGGCAGTCTGATCTAGTGATTGGCAACCCTGTCCATGTCAGGGGATTTGGAACTGGGTAATCTTTGGGGTCACTTCCATTCTAAGCCATTCTGTGACTCTGTGGTGACTGTGCAGTTACCTAAATACATAGGATTCCACCATCTTACTTACTGCTTTCTTTTGCAAAACCCCTTGAAAACCTAGCCAAGTGTACACTTCTGGCTTGTTTGCATCCAATGTATATTTTAAAAGTTAGCATTTTGCCCATTTTCAATGTGAGCAGGGTGTTTTTTTTTCCCCTCTAATTTGTTTATAGGTGCACTGGTTCTCAAATATTAGAAAGTCTCTTCAGTGTGTTTTGTTTTAGCTTCCCTTTAAACCTGTGTCATTTCCTTCTCATTTTTTCCCATCTTGCTCCCAAAGGCATTAGTAACAAACCCTCTTTGAGAAAAAACGTGGCTGGGGAAGAAAAGTACTTTTGATGATTAAGGCCCTTGTGTTCAAACAGTTCCTGCCTACACTATGGAATCCATAGATACTGGTGATATAAAGGAGAGGGTTAGAAGATAACTAAGACCCCTCAGGCTTGATATGTAATCAAAGAAGTATTGTTTGAGAATGACTTAAGGGGAAGCAGAGTGGCTAACATTTGGCCCTGGTCCAGCTACCGCTGCAGCTGATGGCAGAGTTCCCGCTGACTCCAGGAGAAGCAAGAGCAGACCTTTTGTGTGGTGAGGGCAAGCCTGCAAAAACACAATGTGAATGATGACAACCATGCAAATTGGGAAAGACAACAGGCTACAGATTCCTTATGTAGAGGATGTCTTTGACTGGGTGAGTCAGTTTGACAGGAGGGCCATGCTCCATTCCTGGGTCCAGCATAGCCAGCTAGCACAGGTTGGTGGAGGCAGGATCCCACTGTAAAGTAACTGCAATTCCAAGGGCGGGGCTTTGCATCTTGCCAGGTGATGCTGTAAGGGAGCTAACTAACAATGTAAGCACAGCTGCACTGGGTAGAAGGGAGGACCTAGCCAGCTCAGTATCTGTTTGCTGTAGAAGGTGAAAGAAGAGCAGCAGAACAGGGATTAAAATGCACAGTACATCCCTTGGTACAACCATCCCAGGTTCCCTGAGTCAGCAATTTAGAGGCTGTTTGGGCATTATCTGCTTATCAGAACACTGTGTTTAAAGACCAGAAGTGTTAGTCTGATCTCCTGCTTTTTACAAATTTGGAAAGCAGATCTCTGGGGAACAGGGGGCTGCTAACCTCACTGGGTGACTTAGAGGCAGCTGTGTAGACTCAGAGACACAAGACTTCCTGTCATATTGGTGTTTACAGGACTACAGAATAGCAGATATACTGTAGAGCATCTCTTTCAGATCAGCCCCTGAAGAAGGTGCTCTCCAGCTCTTTCCTGCTGTGCCATGAGCCACTGAAAGCCCTTCTCTCAGATATGGCAGCTAGTTTCCAGGACGCTGCAGCTCTGGACTACAGAGCCACTGCTGGGCTTCAGGTTTTGGTTTGGCTTGGGCCCAACTTAGAGGAGAACTTCTTCTAGTGAGCAGTGGCAGCAGTGCTTGGTGCTCCTGGAAAGAGAAGAGCAAAGGCTTTGTACAGGTGCCTTTGTCTTGGTTAAGAGCCAGCACAGGGGGGATGAGCAGAATCCACAGGTAGAAAAGTACACTTCCACGAAAGTCTGCAAAGGAAAACAAATTTGCAAGGTTCAGAAATCAAGGAAAAACAGGACAGAATAAAAGAGATTTGACAGCTAGGTTGGGACCTGTAAACTGGGCCACATCTGTTCTGGCGGTATCCCAAGTAGCAAACAGATCTGACATTCACAAAAGAAGCTTTCCCCATGCAAAGATTGGAAAGGTGTTTGGTGGAAAGGCTGCAGTGTAAACTATAGCTGCATTTTTCCCTCGCTTTATGGTCATATGGTTTACATTTATTGGGTGGAATTGAATAGCTACAGACTCGCCATTCGCAGAGCAATGAGATCATCTTACTTACTGTAAAAGTCTTGGGGCTTCTTTCCTTGAATGCATGAGAAGGATGTGTTGGCCTTGACCTGTGAAACCTTGCGCAGTGCTCAGCAGGAACTGCAAGGTGGTTTTGCTTCAGTGCAAGTGTGAATGAAGGGCATGTGTGGACATAAATAACATTCAGCTGTTGGGGCATTCTTCTCTGAGCAGAAGCAGCCCTGGAATTCTAACATCTCCTCCATACCTTATACAACCTAAAGTCAGAAACACAAAGGAGTAGGTGTGTGTGGAAGGAATGAATCTGAGGATACATTTGTCTACAGGAGATACTTGGCATGAAAGTAAGGCTTTTTTTCTTTCTGGCTACTTCATGTTCTTATTGCTAGGAGATGTCAGCTTGGTGTGCACTTGGTGCTTGTGTGGACAGACTCAGATGCCTCTGTTGATCTTGCCTCGGTCATCCCTGCTCTGCTTGCCCCACATACCATGACGAGTTTTGAATTTTCTCTTTAAACATCAGCTGCTTGGAGTGGGCTGTTACCTGAGGATCTCCTTTGGCAGAATAAATCTCTATCCCTTGTTGCTGCAGGAGAGAGTTTGAAAACATTAACCCTAAATGTCCCAAGGCTAAACAGACAACAAAAAGAATTCAAAATATGAAAATTCTCATGAGCTAAGGGAAATACATCAATCAACGCTGTAGAGAAGCGTGAACATGGCTTTTGTAGCATTAACCATGTCTTATCAGTGCTCTGCAATAAGAGTAAGGAAGGAGCCAGCAATCAATTATCTGTAGGTGATATTCTCCATTTAATGTACTTGCATTTCATCTACAGCTCTGCTATAAGGCTTTTACATGAACAGAAATGGGTCAGTAAGGAAAACTCCCTTCTAAATTACTAACTGGTTTAAAATTAAGAACTGAAAAACAAAGAAACAGCCACAAGCTGGGCACCAGAAATAGCCACAGACGTTTCATGAGAGTGTGCCTCAATTTCTCCAGACGTGATGAAGTGTGATATTACTGATTACCTTTGCCACTTCTCTCCCACCTGGTCCATGGAGGAAAGGTTTATAGAGTATGTACTCAATTACTGTCCCAGAGGTGAAGGAAACATGAGTGGGGAAGATAATACTAGGAAATTGCACCACTGATCTCAGATTTCTCTGGCTATATTTTGACAGCTGAAATTAACTTGAGTTATCTGTGCCCAAGTGGAAAGCGCAATACAGCTTGCTTGGGAACGGCCATCCTGCAAAACCATGTTGGAACTGCAGGAATGGTCCAGGCGATCAGCAGCACGACTGCAGAGCAGTGAGGAGATTTAGCTGGAGAAACGCAATATTTTGCCTCTCCAATAAAACTTGAGGTAAATCACACAGTTTAAGAGCAACATCACTTCTGGCAATGTTTTTATTTACGTATGAAAGTCTAGGTAGGGGTGACATTTTAGTTTTAGCTCAAATTAGCTCTACATGGAAATAAAATGCTTTGATTCTTGGTTGCTGCCATACTTCTACACTGCAGGTCACAACCCTGCACATCACTTATGCAGGGTTAAGAGCCTATTTCACCCCTCTTCTGAAGCATGTCCCAGCAACTCTGGGAGAAACAGCTTCTGGGCCTCAGTACTTCCCTGCTGGTTCTTTCCTTTGAAATAACCAAGCTCAGCGCTGCTTTTGGAAACAAAAATCACATTCCACATTCTCGGTTAATATACATCTCATTTTGCCATGGAAA
This sequence comes from Coturnix japonica, assembly GCF_054131305.1. Lineage (NCBI taxonomy): Eukaryota > Metazoa > Chordata > Aves > Galliformes > Phasianidae > Coturnix > Coturnix japonica. The sequence continues at coordinate 67,939,299 of NC_140666.1, forward strand.
GAGAAAGGCAAGTTGTATCTGGCAGATGAAGTGATACTGGAGAATTAGCAGCATACATGAGAGCAACATGATAGTTGCTTTCTTCAGCTGGAGCCCTCCAGCACCTACGTGCAATGGAAATGGAAGCTCCTCGTGTTTTAAAGCACTGTGGAGCCCCCAGGAGCATGTGTTTGACACAGCAATGGAAACAGAAAGCCATGAACTTTGAAGTTCAGATTATTATTTCTGTTATGTAGTTACTTTAAAAAAGAAAAAGAAAGTATTATCTTCAAGCTGATAAAGCCTTGAATTTTCCAAATGAGACTTTCAGGAGGGAATCTTTATCTCTGTGTTCTCCAGCACTGGCAAAGCTACTTGTTTCTAATGTCTAGAGAAAGACTTTTTTTTTCTGGGGATAAGTCCCAACTGCAGACAGCCTAATTTGTTCTTGGCACATCTGAGAGTTTGCATTGCTGTGGGGGTCAGAAGTGTAATAATTCATGAGAATATGTGCTGAGCTGGGCTCAATTAGTCTTCCTTCTTCATTTTTGTAGTTGCCTTTTGGGAGGGACAGCGCAGAGTCTGGCCAATGTGCGTTGTGGAGCAGTACTTAGCAATGCCACTGCAACAAGCAGGTGGTGACATTGCAGTGCTTCCCCTGCTTTCTGTGTGGATGCAATACAGCTTGGTAGGATAAGCCTTTCCACTGAACCGCTGGTTGATACAAGCAGAAATTGTCATGCACTTGCATGTATATGAAATACTTTCTTCCGTTCTTTGCTAGATATGCAGACAGTGAACCATTCGGATTCATGGCCCTTTGCTCTATCAGAGATCACTTCTCTGCCAATGCTTGTTTCTTTCCAGACTATGGTAGAAGTCAGCTTTGGGAGTATGAATCCGTCTCATTAAGGGAAGGTCTGGCTGTTATCTCTATGAGAAACATGCTCTTGTGTGCATTCAATCCAAGGAGGAGCTGAGCCCTATGGGAGAACTGAACAGGCTTTGAGCAACAGTGCTGAGGTGGCTGCTATTAATTTATTGTGATATCTTAATTACTACCTGCTGGTTTACCCCAAGTCTCTACAATAAATAAATAAAAAACGAAAAAAGAATAATGGGAAACTAAAGGATTTTGGCACAATTCTGTGTAAGAAGCATTCTTCAGCTAGAGCTGTCAGTGACAGCACTAGCCATAAAGAAAACCATGCTTAATGCAAGTAAAGTTCGTCACATGGTAAAGCTTTTTAACATCTGCACTCTAGCATCATTAAAAGCATATAGCTCTGACTTGCACTAGGACCTGACATAGGAAGCAGGGTTCTGGGATGGCTTTGGTACACGGAGTGTCATTAGGATTAAGGTATGTCTTTCCTCCTTTCTGCCTTGTGGGTTGGGTTCTTGCTGTGGTGTTTTTAGTAAACAATCTGTAATCTGGGAAGCATTAAGGCAAATTCTGGTTCAGTGATTGCTGCTATTAAACTATACATGGGGAAAGTCCACATAATTTGAGTGTTCTTTCTTTGCTGTCATCAGTGGTGCAACCATTTAAATCTTGAGCCGTTTATATATATGTATATATATATAAATATATATATATATAGCAGTTGTATATATTATATATATACGTGTGTGTGTGTGTGTTCAGAAATAACTGCTTTTATAACATTAGGTGAAACCTCTTTATTCAGTCATAGCTAGGTTTCTCTGTATAAGCAAATATTAGAATAGTAAGAAAACAAAGCTCAGGAGATATGATATGAAACATGTTTGATATATATATATATATATTCAGCTTGTTGATGATTGTTTCCACCTAACGAGATGCTGTAGACCAGCAATTAGTGAGACCTAAATATTCTGTGCCAAGGCAAAAATTACCTACTGCATCAATTCAAGCTGAGGGTGAGCCCTGAAGTATATCTCAAGGGTAGAAACAAGAGAGTGGAGGTCAGAGAGCTGTAATTTAACAAAGAAATGACAGTCATTCAAAGTGGCAGTTGAAGGTGTAAAATATACTTTGTCTTGTCATAGTAATAAACAATAGGTAGCTGTAAACAATTGAGAAGAATAGTGAATTTAGAATATTTGACTCATAAGTCAATGTAGAGAATTTATGTTGTAAATCATATTAGACTTTCAACCTCTTTGGAATGTCTTCCACATTACGGTTCATTTTGTTTCTTTATTGAGAGTTTTGCACACATGTGCTGATAAGAAAACAACAGGAAGCGAAAGAATTCCATAAAATTGAAATAACTGCAATGGAAATTCAGAAAGAGCTTTAGCAAGAAAACAGTCGGGGGGAAAAACTACATTTTTTTTAGTGAGCTGCAGAGCTACTGGGTCTGTATTTTCTACAGAGTTGTGTCTGAAGTCTGTGCTGAGTTCTTCCACTTTATTACACCATCTGCTCCTCGATGTGTCCCACATCTCTTCACCTGCCAGTAGGATCTCACACCCACATCTCCTCCCCATGCCCAGCAGCCCTCGGTCCTCCTTGCTCCTTGCACTTTAGAGTTCAAATGCAGTGACATTTATGGGAAGCGTTCTTGTATTATTAGTGGTGTTTGTATTCAGTTTGAAGCTGTGAGTTGTGATTTGGCATGGTGCAGCCTGGTGAACAATAGCTGATGCATCAAAAAGCAGACATTAACAGCGTGCAGCAAAAACAGCAAAGCTTGGTTCAAAATTCCTGCTTATTTTCATTTCCCGTTTATTTGGCATCTTGCCTTGTCAGACACAATACGATCTTCTCTGATTGTTTCTGGTTAGTGCAACACATCTCTGTCCTGAATCCTCTCCCTGAATTCAAGTCACGCTGCCTGCAGAAGGCGTGCAAGGGAGAACTCATCAACTGTGCGCTCTCTTGGGGTGGTGACCCCTGTCAACAAGCTGTTTATGGCTCCCAGAATGGAGCCAAATGGATACCAGTTCTTCTTCTGCTGCGAGGAGCTGCTGACATGATTGCAGCTGATTTAAAAAAAAAAAAAACAAAAAAAAAACCTTCCATCTTATATGAGTGTAAAAGTGAATCATTGCTTTGTATAGGGACCCTTCAGGTCAGCATCTTTGAAGACAGTCCTGGGCCAGTGTGGCCACCTCCCTGGAACATGCTTGAAGTATAACCCCAGCCAGAGCTGCTGAGGGGTATTCTGAAGTAGGGACAAATGGACATACAGCGTGATTTCTCTATTTTAACAAAAAAAAAAAAAAAAAAAAAGCAATAGGAAGAATATATGCAGCATTTTTTTTCACAAAGTAAGGAAGGGAATGGATGAGGAAGGGAAAAGTGGGAGAGTTTTTCCTTCTGCTTTTCTGAGCAGGATGTCTTTCCTGAGACAGCAGAGGTCACTGTGTTCATTATGAAAGAAGCAGCAGGATTGTCAGGCACATTGGCTATTTCCATCCTCAGTTAACAGTATCAGTGCACATCTTTCTCCTAAATGAAGTTACTTTTTCAGATTAGCTTTCCTGGGCAAGTAGAGAATGTGATAAGCTTGGTTTTTCAGTCAAGCATTTTCTGTTTAGTCCTTGGGATGGTCAGTGCTGCATTAGCTACTGTGTGTATATTAAGGTTGTGTCCTCCTCAATCTAAAATCAAATCTAGCTTTATTTGGATAACTAACATTAAAATTCAATGTTTTCCAACTTTATAGGAAGAAGTATCAGGCTGACATTTGCTTGCTGGTCCAACTGCTGATTTTCTTCCTAGCAGCAGCAAGCTGAACAGTGAGCAGGAGGGGGCAGCAGTGGAGTGTCTGAGCTCCCAGCTATGAAGCAGGACATTCCACAGAATCACAAAATCATAGGGGTTGGAATGGACCTTTGGAGGTCATCCAGTCCAACCCCTTGCAAACGCAGGCTCCCTGCAGTAGGTTGCATACGAAAGCATCCAGGCAGTTTTTGAATGTCTCAGAGAAGGGGATCCACAGCCTCTCTGGGCAGCTTGTCCCAGTGCTCTGTTACCCGCAAAGTAAAAAAGTTCTTTCTCATGTTCAGGTGGAACTTTCTGTGCTACACTTTGTGCCTGTCGCTGGGCACCACCAAAAAGAGCCTGGCCCCGTCCACTTGACTCCTTCCCTTTAGATATTTATAAGCATTGATAAGATTCAGTCTCCTCTTCTCCAGGCTGAACAGCCCCAAATCTCTCAGCCTGTCCTCATAAAAGAGATGCTCCAGACCCCTGTTCATCTTTGTATATCTCCAGTGGACTGTTTCCAGAAGTTCCCTGTCTTTCTTGAACTGGTGAGCCCAGAACTGAACACAGTACTCCAGATGTGGCCCCACTGGGGCAGAGTAGAGGGGAAAGATCACCTTCTTCAACCTGCTGGCCACTTTCTTTTTAATGCATCCCAGGATACCATTGGCTTTCTTGGCCACCAGGGCACACTGTTGGCTTGTGGTCAACTTGTTGTTCAGCAGGACACATAGGTCTTTCTCTGCAGAACTCCTTTCCAGCCAGTTGACCCCTTACCTGCGTGCAGTTATTCCTCCTCACATATAGGGCTACACTTGTGCTTGTTGAGCCTCATCAGCTTCCTCTCTGCCCAACTCTCCAGCCTGTGCAGGTCTCACTGAATGGAAGCATTTGTGTGTCAACCACTCCTCCCAGCTTTGTATTGTTAGCAGACTTGTTGAAGATGTTGTTGAAGATGCGCTCTACCCCTTTGTTCAGGTCACTAATGAAGATGTTAAACAAGGCTGGACCCAGCGCCAAACCCAGTGGTGCAACAGTAGCTACAAGCCTCCAACTACACTGCACTGCTGATCACAGTTGTCTCAGCTCTGCCAGTCAGACAGTTCTCAATCCACCTCACTGTCCTCTCATCTGTCCCACACTTTCTAAGCTTACTTATGAGGGTGTTATGGGAGACAGTGTAACAAACCTTGCTGAAGTCAAGGTGCACAACTTCCGTTGATTCCCCTCACCTACACATCCAGTCATGATATCACAGATATGATATGCCAATATGATATGCCAGATTGGTCAAGCATGATTTCCTCTCGGTGAATTCATGTTGACTACTCCTCATAACCTTCTTTTCTTCCACTTGATTGGAGCTGACATTTCAGCAGGAGCAGAGGCACATAGGAAGTACGTTTCATCTTCATTGATGACAAGGTGAAGCACTTAGAACACCATTTGTATTTTTCCAAATAAGTATTTTTATTTCATAGATACACCGCAAATGAAATTCAGAATTGTTTAGTGGCTAAAGCTCAAGTATTCTGTTATTGATTTTAACATTTTGGTTTTATTTATTGTAATAAAGAGAGAAACATTTATTGTTGGTACTGTGAAAAGCGAGGTAGCAACTTTTGTTTTGCCTGAGGGTAGTCTGTAATGTCAAACCCATTTATTTAGGTATCTTTCCTGAGCTGGAGTATGTTCAGTCTCCCGTGGGTTTGCATGCCTACTTCTAGCTGTTTGTGTTGGAATTTGTGGTGTGGCTGAGCAGGGGGAATGCACAGAGGCATAGTTTAATTTGAAGGCAATCAAAGCATGCAACATGAAATGAAGAGAGCCTGGCTTGCCCTCTGACACAAGGCAGCAACCGAGCCCTTTAATGCAGTCCTTTCCTAGAACAATGGTGTTGAAATGGCTTGGTAATCAGTGAGCAGATGAATGGATGTCCTGTGTTTCTGTGCACTCTGCCATCCCAACTATCTCTGCCTGCTCCCGGAGGAGTTCCTTGCTGTGTGTGCCTTTCTCAGACAGCCAACAAAACTAGTTCTTGCAGGTTGATTTGGGTGCTTGCTGTCAGAGGAAGAGGGTGATTCTGAAGGCAGGAGAAAATCCCTCCATTTTCTCTACAAAGTCAATAGAATCGCTGCTTAAACAAGCACAAGGCCAGTTCCCCAGTAGGAGTGGGAATTAGGCAGTCTGGATCAGAGTAAGACAAGTTAGCCAGCTGAGCCAAAGCATCCATACTACAGCCTTTTGTTTGTCTTCTGAGATTGACTTGAGTGATGCTGTCTTCCTAGAAGTTATTGTATCTCTTGCATTATTGAGTACATTTGCACAGCCAAGAAGGATTCAATTAGTTCCTTACTGATCTTGTTTCAAGAGCCTGTAGAAGAAGACTAGATCATTATTTATGGTAACACAGATCTTTTATGGGGCACTGTGTCAGCAGATGCTGTATAAGCAGTTGCCAATACAAACTCGAAATTTTGGCTCCTTAAACTCTCCTAACATCTGTGTTGCAAGCACTGATGTAAAAGCCAGCTTGTGGGCTTAGCTTAGCTCTTCGTGCTTCTATTCAGTTGTACTCTGGGTAGAATTGAACCCCAGTTTGAGCCCTCAAAGTCACAGATATAAAGAAGGACTGTGCTGAGCATGCAAACACTGGCAGCTGAGTTTGTTTTGCAACTTTGAGTATGGTCAACTGGTGAAGGTCTTTTGCACTCACACTGCTGAATGAAACTTGCCCATGCAGTATGTATGTGGAAAGAAACAGCAGGCAAAGAATCAAAGAGAAGCTCAATTAAAAAGGAAAATAGCATGTTTAATGATTGAACTTAATGACATCCTTGAGTAAAACTCTGCTTTGCTTTGAGCATGCTTAAGGAAAAAGCATAGTTTAGACTTATTCAGAGGCTTATTTTCTTCTTTCATTCTTTCTTTTTCCTTTCAGAGCCATCCTTTTAGTATCTCTTCCCTTTCTTGTCCTAACAGTTCTGAAATATTTACTTCCACCCCATTATCTTTTATGGTACTTAGCAGCACAGTCATTTGTTATTTTTAGAGCTTTTCAAACAACAGAAGGTTTTATTGCAGTTTTGCATGTCTGTGCTGCCTACTAATGTCACTTTAATTTTTTTGAATCAAATACATTTGTGTGTATATCACGGACTCTACTTGAGTGAAGTAATGTTCTGTTTCCCTTCTGTTTATTCTCCAAACGCATAGCTGATGCTGAAGTTCTGCTCTCTAATGTTCTGTTCTGGCCTTGTCATCTGAGCTACTTGTTGGGGGATAATTTTTGTACCATTTTGTTAGTAGGAAGTCAGTTTGTGCACTCTGGGCTTCCTCTGTAATGCAAAATGAGGCACAATCAGTGTGAATGAGAGAAAGATTCTCTTCAAAACTCTTAATCCAAACTAAACTAACATTGGTATATATGATGGGACTCAAACATTTCCAACATAAAGGTGCTTTTGAAAGAGAATCAAAATCAGAACTCTACGGACTTTTTTGATCAGAATGCACAGCGTAATTTGCTTTAAGTATAGTTGTGCACAGGTAACTGAAGTGGCAATAATACCAAACCTGTGTTCTATCTTGGTTGGTTGTGTGACTTCTTTTTTAACAGGCTTAAGATCTGTGCGATATTCTTAGGTTTGGAGCTTGAATGTCGTAAGGTTTTTTAGGACAGAGTTGGTTTTACATTAAGTTCTATTTGTAAAATGATGGAGATGGTAGATTCGAATGTATTAGAAATCAGAAGTATTGTGTGCCTATGTTTGTATGTAAGTACCTGCCAAAAACAATATGTTTATTTGATTTCTAAATCATTCAGGCTGAAGTGTTGGGTATCAACATTCAGATTTAAATGCTCTCCTAGGATTTATAGGCATAAAGAAATCTGCCTGTATAATCCTGACTTCTTTTCAACCTGCGTAGACTTATTGATAGATGTGCTGCATCTGTATATTTCACCTTGAGTGAGAAAAAGGAGCTCTTTTGCAGTGATGCAACATATTTTTCCAAACCAAGTAAATTCTTAAAGCACAAATAAGTATACACTGACACTTTACCAGCTAACAGATAATACACTCATTGTGTTTTGTGAGGCATTCTCATCTGCTTTCTGTAAGGTATCTCTTCTAGCGCAAAATTCTCTGTGGGACTAAACACACTTTATTTTTTGAGTTAGCCTCCCGTTTGCAAACCTTTTTGTAAGCAGCAAATAGAAATCTATAGGACTCCTTCTATTATCTGCAGGAGGATGGCTGGATAGACAGCTACATTTAAAAAACCTGCCACTCCTTTGGAAACATTCTTGTTTTCCCTAAGGCCACGCATTGAACTTCAGAGGCCAGAAAGCAGTCTTAAGGCCAGGTATGGTTGTATACAATGGCATGCCCCTTTTCAGTCCAATGAATGTGAAGAGGGATCATTTCAAGTGGTTTATAGAATTGGGGGTTGCATTGTTGTTCCTTTGAAGTAGCTTTTTCACACCGACTTGTGCTAAAATTCATGCCTTTAGTCCTTTGGGTGGGGAACCTCCTAGATGTCTGTCAGAACAATTGACTTAACTCCTTTGACTGGAAAGATATTGCAGTATTGAATTACTGAAGGGATTTCTCTAAAGAAAAGAGAGAAGGGGACCCGTGGAAGGCATGGACTGCCTATCCTAAAAGGGTGACCAAATAGCTTTTGCTTGTAATTTGCAAAGAGCTGTCTGATTGCACTGCACAAGTACCTCTTTATCTCTTGTAGCTGCTAAGTTCCTTGAAAAGATGATAAAAATGTGTGCAGTGTTTTCCTATGTCATTTAATAGCTGAGCAGTTGTTGCAGTTACTGGATGGTTAAGATGCAATCTGGAATTGGAGATACAAAGGCCATTACTGTTGGGAAGTGATTCAAACAATGAAGGGAGTGTGAGCCTCCCTGTTGAGCATGGGAGTTAGGTGGTACTTTAGGCATCAGGGGGTGTTTCAGGGTGCTTTAGAATACCTTATGTGTATAACTTAGAACTGAAACTATATTAGCACAGTGATTTTACATAACTTAATTATGGTGTAGAAAACTTTAATACCTCTGCAATTCATTGGCCTGTCTTTCTTCTCTCTTCGTTGTGTGTTAATAGATTAACCAAAGCAAAAATCATCTACCTATCTTTTTGTAATGGAAGGATCTTTAAGTGAAAGGAGAAAATCTTGCCTTTCATCCAGAAGAAACACACAAAGTCTATTAAGACACTGGCTTCTATATGTTATCACTTGCATTATTGCTCCTGAAAGAGCCAGACTTTGTAGTGTACTCTTTAGAAGAATTTGTCCTGCTTTTTCAGTATGTCTATTGCTCTGTACTGGCATCAAGTGTATGGTCCATTGGTTAAATAAATGTCTGCATGTCTAAATAAGCCATACTGGAGGTGCAGAGGGGCTTACTCAGCTACTCACAGAGCACTGCTGAGTGAGCAGACCTGGGATTCTCTGTGTATTCAGACTCTCCACCCATATGATTTGGCAAGCAAGTCATTCTTTCTAAGCACAAAGAAACCCAAAGAAGTTAGGGATGGAAAGTTTCAATTCATCTGGGCACCTATCTTACAAAAATCTTACATAACATTTTTGATTGGTTGTTGAGAATGTGCAGGGTTTGTAATGCAATTCCAGTGTCTCTGATTAGCATCAACACATTTCTAGGTAGGTTTTTCAGCGTTGCTCAGCATTGCTGCAGTGTTATTCCTGGCAAAGCAAGGAACAAAATGCAATTTGAATTAATGTAGAGTGCGATCCACCATGTTCTTAAAATATTTTCAGTAATTCTAAGAGGTTTCAATGTTGAAAATCCTATTCTAACAAGGCTACATCTTGGATATAACAGTTGTTTGATATAGCATGAAACAGGGCAGCCTTAGACAGCGGAATTGCAAGCTTCCCACAAGCTCCTATGTAGTAGTTCAGACTTTGATTTTGATTCTGATCAAACTGGGTATAGTAGTATTTTTGCAGGTATCCATGAAAGCAAAGAGAGATCACCATCTCAGCATCACTTGAGTTGTTCCTCTGTGAGCAGACACACATTAAGACCAATAAGAGCCCGAAGTTACTTGAGTCACCCACTGACCCTTCAGAAGTCCCATGTCTCCTACCTTTCTGTTTGCCAAAGGAGCCTTTCTGAACCATTTTTAAGCCCATATTTGCAGAACAGATTAGTGCAGTGTTTTGAACCTAATTAACTTGCTTTTAAACTTTGGCTTTAATACTCCTGGAGGCACTTAAAACTTCTGCCCAGATCTGCTGCTAATCTCCTTGTAACATAACTAAGATGATGTCACTTTCAAATACTGGTTTTCCAGTAAATTTGGATTGATTTTTTTCTCATAAAGATGTAACATTCTCGCTTTAACTTAAAAGCCAGTGAAAAAATATTGCCAGCAAATCCCTATTAATATTCTCTGGTGAGAATATGAATTTACCGTGTGCCACGACTGCTCAGTCTTCCAGAGTTTTGTTTGATAGCATGCAATGCTTCTTTCCTATCCTTCTATGGAGCTGGACGTTGAGCTAGAAGTCACTAAATCTCCTCTAACATCCAAGGAGCTTACACATACACGGAGTTATACAGTTGGGCGTCCTGACCTGCTTGTACTGCATTTGGCTCACAACATATCTTTGGCCCTGATCAATCCTGCATTCTCAATGCTGAGGGCCACAAAGCAGCCACTAGTGCTGGGGAGCTTCTTGTGTTGGGCAGGATGCTTCAAGGAGCAACATATGGCCAGTCCTATCTTTGAGCCAGCACTTACTGCTGTGGTAGGTACAGGTCCATTGCCTCCAGTTCTCCTAGTGAATGTCAGCTATGTTAGGCTCTGTATTCTGAGTAACTTCTCTGTTTTTGTGGGTCTGCATTGGTCTGATTTTTAAATACTTCTCATGATTATTTTTTATTTTTCTTATACCTATTCCAGTATTTCAAGGCTCTCTGAAATCCTCATTACACAGGACACACAGACTTTACTTCCCTGACATCTGATGATATATTCTTGCTACAGCTGCTCTTAAAACTTCAGCAAGTAACATTTAAGAAAAGAGTATTCTTCCTCATGCTTCCCCGTTTTTCTCTGCTTACCTATTTTTGCTCCCTTTCATGTGCAGTTTTGTTTTTATTCAAACCCTTTCTCTGATGAGCTAGTCTTCTTTATGGACTCCCTTTCTGTAATTCCTTCCATATGTTTATTGTCCTTTGAAAAGTATGGAGTGAACTATTTCTACTGAGGTCATGTCATTTTGTTTGCATTCTTAGTAAATGTGAAGAGCTTGATTGGAGCCGTTTAGGCATTTCAAGTATGAATGTCTTTTTCCTGAGTCTTCTATGAAAACAGGATGCTGCATTATGTGGAGCTAGCCTGGCTAGGGATTGGTTCAATAAACTAAATAGGCATCAATGTCATAAATTTATTGATATCTACAGTTTTTGTTACATTCCTCTGTAGTTCAGCAGCTTACTAAACAGAAAAAGGAGCAGAGCTTTCTGCTTCTCATTTTCAATATAGAATTAATATTTTGACAGACCCTCCCCATCACTGCCTGCATGCCATTAATAGCCCACCCCTTGCTGCAGCTCTGAGTCTGACCCCATGGCGCAACACAGTCGATAAGCAGTCCTGGACTGGGTATAGCCTAGGAAATGGGACAGGCTGGTGGTGTTCTGTCAAAATAGCGCATTTTTTGCTGTCTGAACACAGTTAGGAGCGGGAAGTAACAGATTGTGGCTTCCTTTTAGTAATGATGGATGGACTGCTCTGTTAGCACTATTCCCTGTGAAAGGCTGGAGTGTGTTTGGCAAGAGCGTCCTTAGACATCTTAATTGTGAAAATCCATCAAGGCTTAACTGAGCACTTGTGAGTAATGATATTTCAAAGGTTTGTAGCTCTCCCAGACTGGAGCAAGCTGTCAGAGGAGGAAGCAGGAGCTTATCCCCGGCTGTAAGACCAAGCCTTGCTATACACCATGTTGCTGTTCTTGTGAGTTTGGGCAGCAGGAGATGTTTGGAATATGCCTTTTCACAAATAGATCCTCTGTCTTCTCTTTCCTTCCACACCTAAGCTTTCTAAGCAGCAAGGTGGTGTGTTTGCTTTTCCATGCTCCCCAGGAGGATGTGGTAAATGTCCTTCCCTGTGAAAGCGAGTTGCAGAATCCCCCCTACAGAATCCCATCAACTAGCCAGTGTATACCAGGAAACATCCTGTCTTTTATAAGCTACACATATGGCTAGTTTCAAGGCTTCTGCTTTTCTTTCAGCGTTGACTTTTTCATTACTTTGCCTCTATGATGACCTTTCTACACTTCTTCAATGCCAAAGCAGTTTGGCTTAGTAGGAAAGTGAAAGAGCTGCACATCTGTGGTCTCTGATGGCTTTACTGCTCCTACCAGTCTTTTCCAACAGCCAGCTGACTTACCCAACATTTATGCTTTGAGAGAAGGAAAGAGAATTGTAATTACTTTCTGTGGGGAAAAATATTTTCATTTCTATTAGAGTCCGATTCCCAGCTTTGAGCTCTTTGTCATAAGCGGGTTGTAAACGTCTCAGACAGCCTGTCCCATAGCTATTCACTGAGCCATTTGTCAGGGAAAAAGAATGTGTGTGGTGAAATTGCTCACTGACAGCCTGCAGCCAGGCTGAACCGGGCTTTTAAAAGATTGCCAGACATTTTTACACTTTTAATAGTCGAAATCTTAACATTAGCATTTATGAAAACTTTTATAGAGAGTTTGAGCAGATCTTTTTCCTAGATGTGATATTAAATCTCAGAAATGTAAAAATTGTTTGAAATGGTCAAGGGTCTACAAGTCAGCAGTAGGGAAAAGGCTTCCCTTATCTCCAGACCAGGCCTCCCGCTCCTTTCTAGACAGCACTATTGTATAATCTCATGTATGTCATTATCAAAATCCATCTTGAAGTGACTCTTATTTCCAGTGACTCTCACACAAAGGCTCTTTCAAGACTTTGTTCCTTTGGTGGCTGGACAGTTTATTCTACTTTCTGGTTTATATATCTTCGTTCTTCCTCTTTCCAAGCTGAAAAGTGCAGTTTTGCTTCAGATATATAAAGTTTCTCGTTTCTGTAGTCATGCTCACAGGTCTTCTTTACACATGCTCTTGTTTGAATTCATGGCACAAGAAAAAGTGACCAAAATAGTTTCTGCTGGAGTTTTAGACTTTTTATGACAGGAATAACGTGTCAGTATATCTAGAGGAAGTATCTTATCTGATGAGTTTTAAATTCCTCATGTGGTGTTGGTAGCCCTCGTGGCACCCAGATTTTTCTCTTCCTGTGTTCTACCATTGCAGAGTCTCAACTGGTAGAGAGGTTTCTTATTATTACACACTAAGTTTATGACCTGGGTGAATTTTATCTCACTTCGTGTTGCTGTATTGTTGTGGTGTGCCTTGTTTCTTTTCCTTCCAAATGTAAGCCTTAAATAATATTTCAAGCTCCCTCTACCTTTGACAGTCCCTCTTAATTTTGCCATCAGCAGTTTAACGTCAGACTCCTTCCTGTGCTAAAGTCATAAACAAAATCAGGCCATTCTAAGACATTCTAATACCAGTCCTCAGGGAACATCACTAAGACTATGTTGTTGACTGTTCATCAGCCTGTTCCTTACAGTCCCTTTGCTAAGTCCCATCTCTTTGCCCCAAACTCATTCTCTGATGAGTTTTCTGTCAGCTGAACAGTCACTTAGCCAGAGAGATGTATGGCAAGCCTGGTTATGATATGTTGTCAGTTTTTGCTTACCCTTTTCATTCATTTTTAGCACACAGTTATTCTTTTCTTCAGAATCTGTTTAAACTTTATTTGAAAGGCAAGTCACTAGACTGTAGCTATCTGTGTCATTTTTAGCTCATCTACATTTATGTACCGTGTTCTGCAGTTACTCAGTTATTCAGTCTTCAATTGAATGGAAGTAGGTATATACAGAGAAGTGACTCACAAACCACTCTGTGGGGGTTACATGTTTACAGCCACTGTGACTCATATTAAATTTGCTCCACTTACAACTGCAAATACATTTTTATAGCTGCTAGCTCTGCAAAAACACTCTACGATCTGAAAGCCAACCTGTGTCCATTTTGGCTCACACATCAGAGCTTTGGATTGTCTTGATTTTCTTCTCGGTTAGGATTTTCATTAGAAATCACTTCATACTGCTTTCATTTGGCTCCTTTTCTCTGGAAGACTTTTTGGTGGATACAAGGCCCTGAATTTTTACTTTAGTGCAGCACTTTGGACAAGCTATAAAAAGGGCTATGTGAATTAAAAAGAAAAACAACACACAAAAAAGGAACAAACATGAATGTCAAACAATTCTACTTATGAAATATTCCAAAAAATGGATTGGATTCCATTTATGATTCCCAAGATAAGGTATAATCTAGTTCATCATTCGTCTCTCTATACTTTTTCTTTTCAGTAGTACTGGCATAAGCAGAAAGTAGGACAGCTTATTTATATCTGCAGAGTAAGGATTTTTCACTTTGAGTGTACTGTGAGCTGACAGTAGCATCTATTTCTAGCTGGGTTTTGGAAGAACAGCACAGGCCTTGTTGTCCTTGTTGTACTTCCTTTGGTCTTCAGTTTAATCCTTTCTCTTATCTCAGATTTATATTAGAATCTAAGAATTATCTAGATTGGAAAAGACCTTCAATGCCATCAAGTCCAGCCATCAGCTTGACCTTCCAAGTCCCATCTCTCAGCCATGTCCTTTATTGCCAAGTCCACATCTCTTAAATACCATCAGGGTTGGGGACTCCACAACTTCCCTGGGCAGATCGATACACCTTTCCAGAAGAGTCCTTGGGGTGACATAATGAGTACAGACTGTGTTCCACTTTTTCATATAGCTAATGCTATGAGAGATGAATTGCACCTCAGAGTGTTTTTTAAATGGACAGTAATCAAAATAAATCAAGAGTAGTTTTGCAACAGCAACAAAAGGTCTAATTAAGGTCCTAGGAGAGCAGAGTGTTACAATTCACTGTGACAGAATGATTCACCACCAGGGGATCATAGTAGGAGCTTAAATGTGATTTCTCACTTAGTGCAAGTGAATTGTTCCTTTAACTAATTTCCCTCAGTTTTTATTCAGTTGTTGAGACTGTTCAACCACTGTGAACAGAGAGATTATTTGTGCAAGAAAACATTTACCAGATGCCATGTCGAATAACTTAATATGATGTTTCTAATCCTTTAGTATTAAGAATAGGTCCCTGTATAAGGGAAAAAGGGCGTTAATACATCCCTTATAATTAAAGCAGCTGAAATTTTACTTCTGAGGCTGGTAAAAATTTCTGAATAGCATAGCAGACAAAATCACCTTGACACTGCCTGAAACTAGAGGTAACACTGCACAGAGTCCATTGTAAGCTACATTTTATTTATCTGAGTTAGTAGTAATAAAGCATATGGAGAAGCTTTATCCCTTATCTTTGATCTGTTTCATTGCTTAGAAAGAAACATCTCCTTACTTCCCAGCGGTTCACCCCTGAAGTGCGTTTTATCAGTGCATTGAGATTGCTGCGTCACCTGCCTGGTGCCTGCACACTGTAGGTGAGATTGCCTAGCAGGAGCCATGGCTCCATACTGCCAGCTCCTCACCTCAAAAAGCAGCGTGGATGAGTAGGAAGGCTGTGAAAGCAGCGAGCTGTTGCTCAGCAGTTTGTTTCCCTTCAGACCACATGGGAAAGCAAGGCCTAGGCCTAGCAGTCAGCCTGTAATGAATCATTTTGTTCATGTTATGAGTAACAATGCTTGGAATTCAAGGAGAGAGATCTGTATCAACCAAAAAGCTTCTGGGGGAACTGTCCTTGGCCTATTAATTATCTCTAGTTACATGTGTTGCCATGCACTTTACTCCTCAACCTGGAATTGCTGAGATCTGTGATTTTAAAAGGAAAGTCAGTTGCTTAGAGACGCATTTTTGCAATGGAGCACCCAGCACTTCCAGTACAGGAGTGCCCTATACTCACCAAGCAGCTGACGGAGTGCAGGCAATACTTTAAGGTATTTACAATCAGTTCATGGATAGCAAGAGTTTTTGTAAAAACTGGCAGTTTTCTGTTAATACCAAGGAACAAAAAGACCAGTTCTGATCACCAACATGTGTGGTTTCTTATGCTAAAGGCTGAATCTTGATGAAGTGAGGTTTCATCACTCTTTCTACCAAAGCAGGTGCAGGCAGTCAGTAACTTCCCCACTTCCATTATCCAAATCCTGCCCAGAGGGGACAGGAGGATTGATTGTGTCAGTCAGTATCTCCTCTGCCATCCCTTGTCTTCCAAACTTCCCCTTTGAGGTCAGGCTGTGAGAGTTGGGACTGTTCAGCCTTGAGAAGGTAAGGCTCTGCAGAGACCTGATAGCGGCTTTTCATTGTCTAAACGGTGGCTGTAAGAAAGGACAGACTCTTTAGGAGGGTCTGTTGTGATTGATAGGACAAGGGGAAATGGTTTCATACTAAAAGAGGAGAGATTTAGATTGGACATAAGGAAGAAGTTCACTGCAATAAGGGTGGTGGGGCACAGGAACAGGTTGCCCAGAGAGGTGGTGGATGCCCCATCCTTGGAAACATTCAAGGTCAGCCTGGATGCAGCTCTGAGCACCTGATCAAGCTGTGCACATCCCTGTTCATGGCAGATTAGTAGAGAGCTGATAGCATTTACACACCTGACAGTCAAAGCTGAGGATGCCTTGCCCTCCCTATGTTTCAGCTTTGTGTTCAGAGCATCCATCAAAGAGAGGATTCTTCTTAAGAAAGGTCATATCTACTTGTGGAAGAGGAGGGAAGCAGTGGAGCAAAACTGTAGTCTACTGCTTTCAGAAGTTTTATTTCCATGTTTTCCATTTTCATTTCCTTCTCTCCAGCAGTGCCATTACTTGTGGAAGCGTATCTATGTCTGCTGATCCTTTGAGAACCTATTATTACGAGTACGTCTATAACCATTATATGTTTGCCGTCGTACAGACAACCTGCAATTGGCAGTCATTTCCCATAACACGTTGTTCTTGAGCGCAGGTGCCTCTGAGCTTCACTTGCATAGCCCCACAGCAGCCACAGAATTGTGCTGTTACAGATCAATCCCATTTCTCAATTGTGGTTGTCAGTCCTTCAGACTCAGTTGGTTGCTTGTATTTACTAACCTCTCTGCTTCCTAAAAAATCATCAACATCATCTGGTTCATACTGCATTTGCATGCCCTCTTTCATTCTTAGGCAGGCCCAATTTAATGAAAAAAAAAAGTCCCTATGCTTCTGCTGCATATTTGAAGCATCAATCAGGGGGCGCTTTATTCTTTTGGCCACAATAAATAAGTAGGTGTTGAAATTGGATGACAATATTATGAGTGCTTTTCATTATTCCTTTTTCTTGTAAGCACGATCGATTTATACTAAATGCTAATGACTACAAATCCAAATCCCACACGTTCTCTATCAGTTTGTTGTTTCTTCAAACCTGTGTTATAAGCTGTGTTTTTCCCAATGCATACCAAATTTCCTTTCTGTTTTAAAGATGGAGAACACTGATTCTTAAGTGCTGCGACGGACAACAGAACGTTTACAGATCAACTCCACAATCTGTTTGTTTGTTAAGTGAAATATTTCTGAGTCTAAACAGGATGGCTGAACCCCAGTTCAACAAGGCACTCAGGCACTCGCCTAACTTCATCCCATCACAGCTTTTATCTTGAATGTGTGTTTACATTTTCTGCTAAGCTGAGGCTTCTGTCAGCAACTTTTTTATCTGTTGCACATTTAATGAATTATTATTTGTGGAATGAATATGAGTTTGTTCTGTGCAATACTCTGGGATATTTCCTTCCTCTACACATGCTCTTGCAGCATGTACTGCTAATCATTTTCATCATTAACTGGTATTTGCAATCTGTGTAACAGTGTGCTTTTTATTAATGGAAGAAAAAGTATGAAATGAGCATCATTTATGTAATTTCTGGGGTATTTCTGCTAGCAGTGGCTGGCTGCACCATGATCGTATTCAGAGCTTTGGCATGTGATGCCATTATCCAGATTTTGGAAACCAATAGTGCCTCAGTTGTCCATCTTCCTGTAAGAGAGTTTCTTCTTCCTTCTTTCAGATCCTTTCCACAGCCTTGCTTTTATTTTGCTTTTCATGCAGAATATCCTTTATGCAGTCAGTGTCTTGCCTCTCGTGTTACAATAATTTCCAATTAAAAGTTAACATAAATTGGGGTAATTTATGCAGTTCTATCTGTATAGTGAGAGTTTTTAATTGCTTTATTGTTCTCTCTGCTCATGCTTTTTCCTTCGTCTTTCACTGTTTATCCACAGATTGTTAGATATTCAGACTGGTCTGCATTCTTTTGATCTCTGCAAAGTATGGTGTGCAGTTTCTGTGCATTGTAGAGCAGATGAGCACAAGAAGACTTCAAAATCATGTAGATGAGTCAGTGCTATCTGCTTTCATAAAGGAAAATATCCTCCATAAACGTACTTTTTATAGGATGTTTTTCTTGGTGTGATGTGAAACATGCTCCAAAGAGGGAGAGTTATCTTTGAGACAGTACTCCAGTGGTGGTTTCAATTGGAATAATTTTACAGTGGGTGGTGAAAAATATAAACAACCATTTCAACAGAAGCTAAAGAGAAGTTTGCAAAGACCTCTCCAGTTATATTTCTGACTCTGAATGTGATACTGATTTTGCACAGATATTTCCATGAGGTTCAAGAGCAAACGCCTCTGCAAAGTATGCCTTTCCTAATCTTCTCAGAGCCGTGCTGCTCATTCCAAACAACACAGTCATGCAAGCTGTAGGCTGGACTACGATCTACCTTTTTATCTAGACACAAAGGTTTCTTATATCAAGTTTTGCTGAGGGAACAGGCCATTCAACTTGCTTTTATACCAAAAGCAAGTTGCTCTCAATTCACAGCTTCACCAATTGCAGCCTTCCAAGTCCATGTGTGCAATGTTGTGCTTTGAAAATGGTAGAAGTGGTAGCAGTTTTTTTCTTTGTGTCCTGCAGTGGAAGATCTGAGAACCATTAACGTTGCATGAAGCCATTTGTTCTGTGGATCAGTACCATGACTCACCAGAGACAGGTTTTTGTCACCGGAGTACCTAGTGTATGCACAGTGTGCAATACAACTGGTCTGGTAGCACAGAATGGATGCTGTCAGTGTGCTGTAATGTGTGTGTGCCTTACCAAGATTGGCACCTGTCTTTTTAAACATATATGTACTTGCTTTTAGTGACAGTGAGTAGGAGGACTTTTCTTTCTGATGGAGCTGGGATGCTGAATTAGAGGTGAAGGGTGGGTTTGGTGGAGACACACGGTTAAGCACACACATCAGAAATGAGATCAGGATTTCAGTAGTGAGCAGAGTGCAGTTCAGACACTAAATTGTTCTTCTAAAGTTATAATTAAGCTATAAATTCTAATGTCATTAATCAGCTGCATCACTTGAGAGAGTTTATTGTTAAGCACGTTTTGTTCTGTTAAAGTTGCATTGAACAAGGCATTTACTCTTTCTTTCATTTCTCTTCCAGTCAGTTAGGGTGGCATTAGCTGCATGTACATGAAATATACCAAGAATGGCACATCATCTGGAAGATTTTCATGCTTGGGTTTCAAATACTGCAAGAATAAGAGATCTGTTATGTTTTTGTTTATCTGACAGCCCCATTTCTCTACTACCCTGAATCTGTTACAGCGTGTTTTTACCTGCTCTTAGCATCAAAATGATCAGGACAGCATAGATTAGCACAGAGTTGGTATTTAGCTTTCAGTTTTTTCATGCTGTTTCTTCTGGAAATCCAACTCTGTCGTGTTTTAGATAACAATCTTTTTAAAGCTTTAATTTTAGGAGGTAATCAGTGGCTTTTTTTTTTTTTTTAAGGAGAAACAAAGATATTGTTCTGAGCATAGTTATGAAGTTAAAGAAAAGTTTCTTAAGGGATATACCATAATTCTCTTTGTTTGAATAAAGGAGAAAAATAATACAATTATTATGTACTGTTGAATGCAGCCTGAGTGAGTGCCTATTATCCCTGTCAGTTTTCAGATAGCTTTTCATCTGTTTGTGAAGAGGCCTTTTTGAGCAGATAATTATGCACAGCATTAAAATGTCATTACTTTTGTCTTCCTGTTAAAAATACTGTTTTTCTACAGTAGTTGATAAATAGATTACAGTTTTTTGTTCTAACGCACTGAATACACTTCCATGCAGCTATGTTGTTGTAAAGCTGCCTTCACCAGTTTAAGCACACTGAATTACACTTTGGCTCAGAACTCAAATAGGGAAAGGAAACTTCTCTTGGACATTTCTCCATAGCCATCATTCTTAGGTCCCCAAGTTGCAATCATTTCAAGCAATCTAAGTAGCACAGTAGTTTTTAGAAGGAGATGTTTTCCAATCATTCCTGCCTTGGCAGTATGAGGAACACACAAACAAATATGAAACACACACACAAAAAAGCCATCAATAGCATGCAGTGCTATTTTCCAAGCTAAAGGTGGAAAAATAAACAAAACTACTGAAAATTCATTTTGCTTTGTTGTTGTTTCAGAAGTGTGATTCCTTGTAGTCAACATAAACAAAAATATTTTATTAAGAAGACAAAAGGAGGGTACCCTTGCAAAGACTGAGGTCATTTGATTGTTTAAGACTACATGGTAGTATTTTCACTATGTTTTACATCTTTTTTAATATAACCTGGAGTTCTTGTACAAACATTATTGGGAGACATTAGAAGGCTTGCAGAGCATTTACTGGAACTTTGCTAATGTGTGGTTTTTTAATTAAGATATGGACTACTTGAGGGAGCAACTGAATAGTTCCCCAATGAATTTGTTGCATTAATTTCCTTCAGAATGCACATCTGAGCCCAGCTTAAATTTCTCCTGCAGTTGATATATGTAATTTATTCTAGTAAGTTCTGTAGTTTCTCCATGTAAATGTTCACAGAACTGACAGGTTTAATTTCATGTAACATGAGAGCCTCCGGTACTGAGTTTCCAGTATCTCATTATAGTCGGTGTTACATGTTGTGCTATTGAATTTTGGCAAAGAGGAGGCAATAAAATATTACCATAAAACAGAAATGTCCAAGTGACAGATACTGAGGCCAAAAATAACAATAAAAAAGAAAACAAAAGCAAAAACCTCTCTGAAGCTACCTTAAATCAGTCTTTAAATCAGTGTTTGATAGAATTAAGTGGCCAGGTTTTTGCAAGTGCAACTTCAGAACTTAAGACTTGACAAAGTACCTCATGATGCTCACAGTCTCTAACCATGCATGAGCAGGTATTCCTCATATTCCTTCCTTGTCCTACTGTGTGATACTTGGTTACCTCCTTCCCCCTGAGACCCAGCATGGAGCTCAATTTAGTACAAATCAGATTTAAAAACAAACACCCAAATGCATGGTAGAACTTACAAGAAAGCAGAGTGAAGGGAGAATCACATGAATGTCATTCTAGTTTGAGTTGACCCTCTGACATCTCTGCTCTTTCTCTGTCTTGCTGAAAGCAAGTTAACAACTGATCTAGAAAATAGCTTGCATAATGCAACCCTGGTGCTGGATTTTATCTTTTTCAGTGTGTCAGTTCTCTGTTTTAGCCCATGCTTCAGTATGTGCTGCTAAAATGGCTTAGCTACTCTGTCAGCTCTGCTCCATGGTTTGTGGGGTCTGTATCAGTTTGTTTTTATAGGTGGGCTTTAGAGAGAGCCTAAGTTAACAGCAGTGACAGCCTTATGGTATAAAACAGAGTAAAGCAATAAACTCAGTTTTCCTAAATTTTGGCTTTTGCGAGCAGTGCAGACTTTTTGTGGTGTCTCAAAGGATTCAAGACCTTCACAGATTGTCAAAATACATTGCTTTAGAGAAAGAAGAAGTTTGTTTATAGCACCTGGGCCATGTGTCAAAACAAAGCTCAGTGAAAGGTTTTGTGATACATAGTTGAGAAGTTCTCCTAGGTTGCATTTAAGCAAGGAATAATCACATGCCACTGTGTAACTACAGAGCATGGGTTCACAGTGTCTGTTTCTTAAACGTGATCTTCCTTCTGACCTCAGAAATCTGTAAAACACTGGTTTGGTTCAGCTTATGGCCCCACTTAGAGCAACATCAGCTTGTTTTCTTCTTGAGATATCACTGAGATGCTTTAAACACAGTAATCCCACAGTGGTTAATGGTAATTTTCTGGTCTTCTTTGGCTGTGACTGGAAAGCCATGTCCAGATATTTCATTTAAATGCCATATCAAGTCTATGTAGCCTGGGATTCAAAGAAATTCATTCATACTCTCCCAGTGCTAATTTTCTGTGAGGAAAAAAAAACCCAACACAAAACAAAACAAACAAACAAAAACACCAGAGCACAGTAACAGGAAGGGTGGTTGTAACTAGCACAGAGCAGTGCAGCAGCTAATGTATTCCACCTCCTCACTGTAGGAATAGGAGCCTGTTTCTCAGTAGCGCTAAGCAGGGAGAGGGAAGGAGCTGTGCTCTGCTCCCCTTATGTGCACACTGGGGAGGTGAGAACTGGGGCAGATTTGCAGCTTCCTGCAGGGAAATCAGGGCAGAGCCACTCAGCGAGGTGTGAGCAGGATGCTGAGGAGCTGCTGAGGAGCGGGTTGGATCTGTAACAGTCCAGATGCAGTTAGACACATCTCAGCATCCAGGCACACAGCGAGGCAATGTCCCCTGGAAAGTGCCCTTTGGTTCTGGGAATGGGGAGCGGCAAGATGTCTGGAAACATCTTGGTAGAAATACTCTTGTTAAAATAAAGAGACAGAGAGAGATGATGCCAATAGGAGAAGGAAACAAATAATTCTCTTAATGAGAAAAATAACCGTAGAGCCAGAGCTGAAGGCTTTTTACATGGCCCAAGAAGATAAACAAATAATAAGAAATGAGAAGAGTGTCCAAAGCAAAGCGTATTTGTTGTGATTTTTACCTTGCCTGAACTTGTTCGGCATGGGGCTTTGTGTTCACTCACAAAGCAAACATGCCAGAGCGGGGCTGGCCAGCACTGGTGGTGGCTGCTGAGGGAGGCTGCAGGGAGCACGATGAAAGTATAAATGAAGGTAACTAGAGGCTGCCTGCCTCTGGTGCAGCTAAAAGAGTGAAAGCTCCTCTCAGAGAGAAGGAAAATTGATTTATACAATAATGAGAGACAGCTTTTCATTTTATTTTTCATTTGCAAATTGCTTTGGAAACATGAGCAGTTAAATATCTCCAGCCTGTGAGTTGGGAGCCAACAGTAACTTCCCTATCTTCTCATTTGTGTATTTTCCCATGGGTAGGTTGAAAGCACACTGACAATGCAAGATCTTCTATGAATATTTTTTGCCTGAGCTGGTGATAAATATAAAGCACGACTGGTGGCCTCAAACTCTGTTTGTAGGCCTTGTCAGCCTGGGAGGTGTTCAGCTTCGCATTTTGCAACGTTGGACACCATTCTCCTACACAGAACTTGACATGGGATCTCTTGGCAGAGCAACCTCTCTGAATGCAAGAGCATCACTTTATGACAGTACTTACAGACTGGAGTGGTGAGCTGCTGAGTGGGGTTGTGTGTTCACTACACACAGACAACACCAAGGCTCCACTGCCAAATGAGATCTAGATGTTAATCTACCAGAGTATCTGAATAGCTTACCAATAAGACTTGCCCATGAATTTTTAATAGTATTACCTTTTTTGTGTTCCTTTAGTTCATCTCCATCTTCTGTCATTTGTTTGTGTTTTCCTCCCAGTTAGCCTTTTCCTACTGCTTATTATTTAAGTGTGTGAAAGTTGATCACATGTTTCTTTATTTCTTTAGGCTGTAACTCGGCACTGAACCTAACATCCCAGAAAGCCACAGATGCAGCAGACAATATCTTTAAGTTGCTCAGGGATATTGCGAGAGCTCGAATGCATATGAAGCAGTTTAATTCTGTACATAATCCGGGCAGCAACACCAACCAGGCAAGTGAATCATCCTTTTCTATGTGTCTGTTACATCTGTAGTGGGCTGTCAAAATTCCAGCTTCATTAACAGCACTGAATATGCTGCTGTGCTAATCCTATGTGGGTTCTGACCATGTGGAATACATTTGTGAGATCTTATAATTGACCTAATCATCAAGTCTTTCATTCAACCTCATGCATGTCAATGTCCATGTCAATAAAGAACTATCTGATGAAGAAATTGGGGATTTCCTCTGAAACTCTGTGAGATAATACAAATGTCTGTGAAAGGCAGGAGAAGGTCAAGGTGGAACTGGTCTGACTTTGCATGTCTTATCCAAGTAGGATGCCTGCATCCAGATAGCAGCTGTATTTCTGTGTATTTTCTCTCCCATGTCTGTAACTAAGAGGTAATCCCATTTGTGAGTAGGTAAGAAAAGCAGTTTTTGTTTATAAAAAGTGAACACATGAACTGCAAGTCATCAGGAATAATTTATGGTGGTGTTCTCTTCTCCCATGTCCCCTGAAGTGTTTTTTGTTTTGTTTTGTTTTCAGTTAAAAATTGAGTTTACAGTGGAAAACACGGCAATTTAGAGAGTGTAAAACTTGATTCCAGCCTTAAGCCAGAAAAAAAATTGCTCTAAACTCATAAGTACACTGTAGGTCTGCAAAGGGATATGGTCCAAATTAAGCAGTGCTTTCCAACGGCAAGAGTGGGGAGTGTTGCAACATGTTGCTGGAAAGCTAAGGTAGTTTTGTTACCGAATTGTTACTGAAGTCTCCAAGTACTCGTGACCAGCCTAGTGCCTGAAGTGGGGAAAATTGTTAAGTGTTTAAAACAGGTCAGTGGAGGGGCAGTCAGATGATAATAACTTCTAAATGTTGCCTAAAGTATAATTAGCATCACTGTGTTCTTTGGATGTAACCCAGGTTGTTTGCTTAGGGCTAAGTGCTGGAACACAGCAAGGGATGTATTAACAGTTTGCAGCCCCCAATCTGGCTGTAGACTGGGTTTAATTGTCTTGAGTAGAAACAACCTTCTGCTGAGGGTGGTTTGGGAGAGTTAGAGTATCTGAAATAAGCAGGCAATACATTATTTTTTTCTGCCATACAACTCTTTACATAAGGATCATATTTTTGTCTGGCAAATGGTAAAATACACAGTTTGCACGCAGCGGTTCACCTGAAGAAATCTACAGGCTGTAGCCTGTAGGTGTTTTTCTGCTACATACGTTGAGAGCAAGGAAGCCTCCATTTCTTAAGCATCAGAAAATGGTTTCTGTGCATATGTGGAACTGGGTAGTCTCTTCGAAAGACTTTCCATAGAATTTAGATTTGTAGAATGTTTCCATCAGATTATCAGACAAGTAAATGTTGTGGCCATGGACAAGTGTGTATTTTGACTGATATGTAACTGCTTGTATTTGATCTTGCGTATATTCACTCCTTTCTTATTCTTCCTTCCTTTTTCTTCCTTCCTCACTTTCTTCCTCCCTCTTTTCCTCCTTTCCTCTCCCCCTCTTTTCTTTCTTTCCTTCCCCTCACCTTTCTCCTTTTCTTCTCCTTATAATCATGTCTAAGATGTGTCTGATAGCCACAGAGTAACTATTTTAACACAATTTGTGCCCTACTAGACATGAGAAATGAAAATTTCTAATGGTTTCATTACAAGAGTTAGAAATATATGCAGCTATTGTAAAATAAATAAAACAGTCTACATTTTTGATAGGTAAATGTCAAGTAACAAAAGCTTCTGAAAGTTTTTGAAGTTATCAAAGCTTCAAAAGTGAAATCTGCCTTTAGTATCTGCACAGCCAAATCAGTTCATTTTGAAGGGGTCTGAGTTTTGTCGCTGAAACTTCAGACATGTAACATCAGGGAACATTTTTAATGCCTTGGCTTTCCAGTACATAGTTATGTCTGAAGTCAGATAATATTTATCCTTTAATTTTGTACAATAAGTCTCTCTGTTTAACTACGGTTTGATCTTTGCTCCAAATATTTCATTCCCAAAGTCTGTTTCTCATCTATGAAGATATTAAACAGATCTTTATAACAGGACGTCATGCCCGCATGTATATTTTCAAACAGTTGTTTATTGCATTACTGGATTTGACACAAATCTTGTCATGTTCTACAGAGAGATACTGCAGTTAATGTCTGCTGCAATTTGCTTTACTGGCTCAATTAAAAAATATGCTCATGTTGTGAGAATAAATTGGTAAACTGTATAAACCTTCATTGTAAAGACTGTATTTGAAAAGTGTGCTTTTATTCACACTGCAGACTATTAGATGGAAAACGTCTTTTCAGTTAATTACTTTAGAAAATTATAGTTTCAAGTTACATAACCAGGCGGCTTGGTTTTTATTTTCCAGCTGTTTGATGTTTATCTTGCATTATGTATCTTTACAAAAGCATCCCTTCTCCAAAAGGAATGATGTTACACTTAATTCTCGTAAGAAGTCCAGGGATAAAGCATCCCTGCACTGGTCCCATAGGAAAACATGTAACAATTGGAAAATTGCTAATTTTCCAAGACTGTTCCACTTCCTGAAACTATTGTGGTTCCCTTGCAGTTTTGGCAAGGATAAGAGAAGCAAAACAAGACTTAATCTGCAAACCAAGTATGGCTGAATTTTCATTAAAGAGGATCTTTCCCCCAGTCCCTAAAATTCTTATTGTAGAAATGCTCAGTGTGTTTCGAGATGGGAACAGAGCACCGATCCTGTTCACTCACTGGATCAGTATCTGGGTGCCTCAGAAAACCCCACTTCTTTAAATATGCTGCTCCACATAATAAGGCTGTTTCACCCCCAGCTTTTCAGTTCACTGAGAGTATGTCTGTGGATGACATTAATATGTGGGGTGTCATCTCCCATTCAATGTGAATGCCATTTTACTTGACTTCAGTAACTTAATAAATTTTCTCCCTACACATCTTTCCTCATCCAGTTCCAGTGCAATCACCCTATCTTTTTCCTCTATAAATATACCTTCTTTTCTTATTTAATTGATCTTTTGTCCAAGGCTCCTTACCATTTTTTAGGGGTAAAAAGCCAGTCTTACTAAGAGTCTTCCAGGGTGCACATCATCTGCACCTTTGCACATCCCTCCCTTCCTGATCCTTAACATATCTGAAGCACTGACATGTATGATGTTGATGGGATTTGGGGCCCACTTTTTTCAAGGCTTTCAGTATGTATCAGCCCTGCTGATATCCAGACTTCAGTGATGACATGACACCTGTAGGAAAGCATGAGGGGTCAGCAAGCAACACCTCCTAAAAATCCCTGTTTAAATGTAAAGTTATTCCAAAGAAAATAAGACATCTGGGTACACAGGCATCAGAGCACTATCCCTATTGCTCTTCCCTTCTGTACTACCCCAAAGCACACTCCAGAGAAACTAGAAGCCCTCCTTTACTCCTAGCCTCCCTTTACTCATATAGTACATGAGTAAATGTGGGGCTCTCTTTCTAACTTTTCCATTCAATACTGTGCTGGTGTACACCATTTGTTGTCGAGGTCACAAAAAAGACTGCTGCCACAGAGGCATTTTTAAATCTTTAAATGCCTCTGTGCTGCTTTCTTTCTAGAATAATTATTTTATTGTTTCCTTTAATGGAAATAGAAGATTTAGAAGAGCAGTTGCACCAAACCTAAACAGCTTTACTCACAGTTTGTTGCTCTTTTTTGTGCAGGCTTCTTACAAACCGCTGCTGAAACAGGTGGTGGAAGAGATCTGCAGTGCTGATCGACCTGATTGTGATGATATTGAGCATATGTCATCAGGCCTCACTGATCTACTAAAAACTGGATTCAGCATGTTCATGAAGGTAAATAAGGTTTCCCAAATACATCTGTATGATTTTCCTAAGTTTTTAGCATTGTGTCGCAATAGCTGATTTTATATATTAATTCTGTAGAGGAGAGCACAGGACAATTAGGAGAGTTCAATCCTTTCAGAGGGGCTAGAAATAGCTTGAGGTACCATATTGCAGATATGGAAAAAACAGATATTATACCTGGAGAATGGAGCAGACTGGACATCTAAGTAAGGGTGATACAGGACACACAGATAAGGATGATATGTCTGGTAGGAGTCAATGTGGCTTCAATAAGGCTTCCATAAAGGGATGTCCAACCTCACATGGCTTTTGGAGCTCTTCAGAGACATCAGCAAGCAAATAAGCAAGTGCCAGATTGTATAAACTCCCCAGACTTCCAAACGTCGATCCACAAGGCAGTTCATCTAGGAATTTTATTGATAATGAGCAGCCTTGAGATAGAACTAAGAACAAAGAGGTCTTACAGGGGAAGAAGATCAGCAGAGGAGCCCCATATTCAATGCTCTTTCTCTAATTTGACAAGGTTCGGCATGTGGTGGGGAGGAACACAGGCTGATCAGTCAGAAAGTCCAGAGGGACTGTGGGTTCTCCATCTTCATGATTTTCAAAGCTTGGCTGTACAAAGCCCCGAACAACATAGTGTTTGAAGTATGCACAGCTTTGGACAGGGAAATGAACTGGATGAGCTACAAAGATTGCTTCCAACATCTGTTGTACTGTGATTCTATGATAATCAAAAGGAAAAACATTTTCTTCCTATTCTTTGTGAATGCTTGCTGGACCTTTCATGCATCTAAAGAGAGGTGACAAAAAATAGCTTTGATTTTTTTGTTGATTCTATTCTGGTAACCATTATCAAGATAACAAAGTAATTTTTCTGTTATTACAGAGCAGGCTGTCTTGAAGACAAAATCAGATATGTCTAAATACAATGCCTGTTTTCAGGAACTTGTGCCTACTGCTGAAATGGATTTTCAGAATGTACTTAGTTAGTTACTAAATAGAAATTCTTAGCTCTTCAGAGCTTATGATAAAGCCCTGAATTATGAGAGGACCACTGTAGAAAGTGTGACTATTGTTGTTTCTATTCATGTATTGATACTGAAAAAAATCATGCTGCCGGCACTCCAAAAATAGAGGAAGAAACAGCTGTTCCTTGCGTCAAACAAAGCAAACAAGCTTGTGCACACCAGTGATTTTCACAGAATCACAGAACTGTAGGGGTTGGAACGGACCTCCAGAGATCATGGAGTCCAACCCCCCTGCCAAAGCAGGCTCCCTACACCAGGTCACACAGGTAGGCGTCCAGGCGGGTCTTGAATATCTCCAGAGGAGACTCCACCACCTCCCTGGGCAGCCAGTTCCAGTGCTCCGTCACCCTCACTGTAAAGAAGTTCTTCCGCACATTCATGCAGAACTTCCTATGTTCCGGTTTCTGGCCGTTTCCCCTTGTCCTGTCTCCACACACTGCTGAAAAGAGTCTGGCCTCACCACTTTGCCCCCCACAGCTCAGATATTTATAGGCCTGGATCAAGTCCCCTCTCAGCCTTCTTTTCTCAAGGCTAAACAGACCCAGTTCCCTAAATCTCACCTCATAGGGGAGATGCTCCAGGCCCTTCACCATCTTAGTGGCCCTCCACTGGACTCTTTCCAAGAGATCCCTGTCTTTTTTGTACTGGGCAGACCAGAACTGGACACAGTATTCCAGATGAGGCCTCACCAGGGCAGAGTAGAGGAGGATTTTTTTGAATGATTGGATTTATTCACCATTAGCTCTCACAACTCTATTTATTTCATTGTTCAGTCACTTTTATTTTTTCCAGCAGAAACATAGCTTGTCCTTTTTTTACAAATAATAATAATAATAAAGCAACAAGAGAAGAAGACCAAGCAAGACACATATAAAGTCTAAATACTTATATGGAAACAATGGCAGGTTTAGTTAGTTTTAGGTCTCTTCTTTCCATATTATTAATTCTTGTGTTTGGGACAGTTAAGATCATTACAGTGATATCCTAATCACAAAGTTCCCATTGGACTATTGGTTGCTGTACCAATATAAGTGAAAGGATCAGAACTTGCAGAATGCCAGGATTAACCAATATCCAAACAGACCGGGGAGTACAGGGAAGGAGTGGGAGAGGATTGGTCTGTGTGACAGCCAGCATCTCTATTTCTGTTAACTTCAAGATGTCAAAGAGGAAGAAGAGAAAACTTTGTTTGCAGAGAGCTTCTTGCAAACAAGAGCAGAGCTCCTGAAAATGCAAGAGGTGATTGAGGGAGTTATAATCCTAAAACGACTTCTCTGCAGGAGGAGGGCTCTTTTGATTCAGTGCAGTGGGGACTTTCCTGACAGACAGCTGTATCAGTAATTCAGGCAGGCAGCCCTTGGAGCAGCAGCCCTTCCCCTCTGACCTGCCTGCTCAGCAGCCTGTAAAGGTTTTACAGGCCATCTTCCATGGCAATTATGGAGTCTGGGGAACAAAGACTGCAGTAGGACATCAGCAATTGTCCAGATTTCAAATGTATCATATCTTTACACACACTTGCTGCAACTGGAGGCTTCCAGGGTTTTGCTCTTTTCTTATTTAGTCTTTCTAATTGCCCGAGATAATGGTACCAATTATATTTAATGCATTATATTTTGAACTGAAAGTAAATTTCACTTGGGAACTTTTGCTAAGTTCATACTTTACAGAAAATGAAATTCAGATGCCTCAGAAATGTCTTGAAAGAAAATATCTTTAGAAGGACTCCAGAATGCATGTGTCGCTTTTGTTTCAGTCCATTCCAGTTGTTCTGTAACACAAAAATGAGTTGTGTTTTGCTACATGAAGCCAGTTCCTACAAAAGTGGGAGCCTTGGGTGGTTGTATTATCAAACAAAAAATCTTGGCAGAAATTCGCATTCTTAGCACAGCCAAATATTTTGAACCCAAAGTATTGTCCTCCTTCAAAACACTTGTGCATATCATAACAAAATTACTGATTCCAAAATCCTTTTCCTTGCAATTTTAACTTAATTTTGAGCTTGCATACCTAGTTGTATTTTTAATATGCATTTCTGGAATTTGTGGCTTGAACTTCAGTCTTCTGAAAAATAGTACGATTTATACAGGCAACGCGTGTTTGGATCTGGGTTTATTTTGACTGAATCATTTGTCAAGACATTTTCTTCTAGTACTGCCATGAACGCTTGTGTTTTCTGATTAATAGACTGAGTGTCCTTTCAGTGTGTCTAGTGTTATGTGTGCTTGCTTATTACAAGTTGTCACTGGGAGCATAGTAAGAGAGGCTTTGTTCAATAGCAAGTTCCTGAAGTTCCAGCTTTCCACATAAGCCTTGGGTCACTTGGGAGCTTTCTGAAATGGGATGAGGCAGTTCGCTCTTATTTCAAAGTGTCATAGGAAAGCATTTTGTCTAGTCAACTTCTGTCCTCGTCATCTTTGGGAGCAGTTATTTCTTCAGCCTTACAGTCGCCACTCACAGCAACTATGGCATGAAGTACTCTAAGATTTTAGCAAGCAATAGTTCTGTCTGACTTGCTTTATAAATAGATACTTTGGTCTTAACTGCTTCCTGGTATCCGCAGTAGATTTGGACTTTTTTGTTTGTTTAAGGTTGTCATTCCACTATGTGCAGAGAGTCTTTGTAAGATCTGGTATATTGGTTTAATTAATCTGCTGGTGTAAATTGACTCTTTCTCAGTATAGCACAAGAAATGCA
The DNA here is from genome assembly GCF_054131305.1 of Coturnix japonica. Lineage (NCBI taxonomy): Eukaryota > Metazoa > Chordata > Aves > Galliformes > Phasianidae > Coturnix > Coturnix japonica. The sequence goes on from NC_140666.1 coordinate 67,970,527, forward strand.
GGACAACCTGCTGAATTGCAGTATACGTGCTACCTGCACCATCAGCTGAATGAAGGTAGCTGTCAAACTGAGTGCAATTAAGAGATTTGCACTCAGTACACAAATAGTCAGCTCACTGATACGTTGATATAAGTGTTTTCGGACTGGTTTCCAACTTCCGAGGAGTACAAGAGGAGCAACATTTAAGAGGGAGCACGGCATCATCAAAGGTCAGCCAGACCTGAGAGGGAGCATGCCATCCCTCATGCGTGCTTTAGAGGAGGAAGTATCTTCTGAAGGTTTCCAGTCAAACAGCAGGACAGAGCTGCCCAAAGACTACATATGAGGCAGCCACATACAGATCAGTACAGAGAGCTGTTTCCTGAGGAGCTGAAGCCTCAGAGTCAAAGATAGCTGTCATAGTGGTGAAAGTAAGGGAAGAGCATTCCACTCAAGAATGGGTTGATTACCACTTCCATTCTGACAAATGAAGGCTGCTAAAAACCTAGACGTTCAGAAGGGAAGGGGTTGGAGAATCCAAAGAAAAAGAGCAAATTCAGCTGTTCTCACTGTCACTTTTCAGAGCCAAACATTTAGAGCATTTCACACTGAACGGCATGCGATGCTGTAAAAAGAACAGTTTCTGGGTTCCATTGACATCACTTCCAAATGCTCGTCAAAGATGGGAGCAAGGTATAATCAGGGCAGTGTGTTTTTCCAAGGAAGAAAGAATGGTAGGAAACAGCAAAATAATCAGACTTTTGGAAGTGCTTAAGAGGAAGCTGAAGTATAGCATCACCTTCATGTTTAAATTTAAAACATGGTTTTATAATGCATTAGCTGAAATTCAATGTTTGCAATGTTTCAAAGTTAATTAGAAAAAAGAAAATGAAACAAGTATAAGTATTTTGTTTGAATAGAGTTTCTGTAAATGAGTTACAACCCAATTATAGAAGTAATGGAAACTTTGAAGTGAAAGAAACTGATTTTATATATAATGAACCTGACTTATTTTCATTGGATGAGTTATAAAGGCTTATTCACTGGACGATTCTTTCAATTACTGATGTAAGGCAGGGATTCTTGCATGTTTAAACTGGACCCCTTGCTCCTACCAGATAGTAATTTACTCCCCACACCTTAAAGCCTCATGCATGTATGTATCCAAACTGTGCACCTACCCAAGGTCTGTCCTCCCACACTGGAAAAGGAAATAAATGAAGAATAAATGCAGGGAGAAGCCCTCGGGCCTCTTGAGAAACCTCTCTAGATTCCAGTGGGAACCATGAGGACTCCATATTCCTGGGAATGGCTCATCATTTATAGCCGGACATTATTTGATTCAGCTGCTCCAGAAACCAGCATTCAATGGCTATTTCTGAACTTCCTCGTTAGTCTTTCTCTGGCAGCTCTAAGAACCAATCACTGCTGAGGTGAACTTAGCAATAAGAATAATTCTTTCTTTCATTTTACAGGTGAATCGCCCTCACCCCGGTGACCATCCTCTTCTGATCATCTTTATGGTTGGTGGTGTGACAGTGTCTGAGGTCAAAATGGTGAAGGATCTGGTAGCAACACGCAAACCTAGTACTCAGGTAGGATCAACTCAGAATGTTCCCATCTGAACAAAGGATGAGCAAATTGATTAGACAGTGTTGGCTGTATTACTGGTACCAGTCTTAGACCAAGACACAGCCACACAGACAGGAATGGCATGGGAATTTTGCTGTGAAGCCTTCAGGCAATGAGTGTTAAGGAACCAAGGGTCTATTTTTTTGTGCGCTAGAGTCACCACTGGTGTCAGGTTGGAGGCATTCCAGGCAGACTGGCATAGTTCTAAAGGAGCTTTGTTCGGGTCTTGAAAAAATCATATATTGTTAAAAATCATTGTTAATTTTGGAGCATTGCGTACAAGAGCAGTCCATTATCTGCTGAGCAGTGAGTAGTATAGTAGCAGTATACAGGCTGACTGCAAAGAGATTCAAGAAATGCTGTATCAGCAGATGCATCTTAAACACAGAATCACAGAATGGTCCAGGTTGGGAGGGACCTCTAGAATCATGGATCTCCAATCCCCACCCCAACACCACCACCACAGGCAGGGCCACCAACCTCCACATTGAATACTAGACCTAGTAGTAGACACTGCTAGTAAACAGTAGTCTAGTTTCCAGGTGGCTTGTGAACATCTTTTATTCAATTCCTGCAGGAGGCTTTTTTGATTAGTGAGAAATCATTAGCAAAACAGAGCCAACCAAAGGCTGATCAGCCACTGGGTTCATTGTGTGCTTTCCGTGTTTCAGTTGTCTTTGCAACAGTATTTTCTGAGTTCTATTTTAGAGATGTTTTTTTCCATCTGGTAACATGTTTCTCCCCAATTAGTCAATTGCTAATCTTCTCAAAAGAGAGAATAAAATTCTTTCCCTTCTTGAACACAGATTGGATTGTGACACACTGATGGACAAGTTAATCCACGCCTTAAATGTATTAATATAGCCTGAAAGATAAGCACAGGGTTAACAAGTGAGCCGGTGCAGAACTATGCAGCAAGACTTTTGAGTAGCTTTGTAGAGAGAATTGAGGCTTGACAGTGGTGACATGGGATCTGGTGTTGCTTTGCTTTGGCTTAACCCCAGTGGCAGGTCACCCTCTTAGGCAGATTCCTAAAGAATTTTAAGCTTTGACTGCACTGTGCCCTTTGTGAAAATGTGCTGTGTTAGAGGTGAAAAGACTGCAGGGGAGAGTCGGGAGGAGGAAGAAAAAGAAGTAAAGAAGCAGTTGTGTGAGTCTCATATAGAAAACTATATGAGTTAGTTGGATTTACCTGGATTTCTGCATTGTAGCTGTGAATATGTGCCACCTGTTTGGGATTATTCTCTTTCTAAAAAGCCAGGCGTTTGTATAACTCCAGCCAGCACTTAGCAGAGGTGTGTGTGGGGGGGTTGTGGGTTTCATGCAATCAACCTCAGACATCAGGGCAAGGGGGAAGCACTGGCCTCACAAGTCTGTTCCATTCAAACAAAGCACTGACATTTATACTAATTATTGGCTTTTGGAGAAATGGAGAGACATGTGGGTGCAAAAATAAAGAACTGAGTAAAGTAGGAGAAAAACTGGCACAGTGCTCTGATTAGTTCAGCAGTTCTTTGGAGTTGAAGCAAATGACATTTAAATGTGCAGTGGGAGACATGTTTCCATCCAGAGAACTGCTCTGCATCAGGATATGAATGACAAATCTATTTCTCATGGAGAAGCACAAAAGAAAATAGCATTTTGTGCATCATTTGTTTGTGAATTATGCCAAATAGCCTTCCTAGCCTAGTGCGAAGTATCCTACCTTGAAAGGAATAATAAACTTCTTTCCCCTTTAATCAAGTGGAAAGGGGGAAAAAGTGTGATGTTTTGTCCTCCTTCCTCCCCATATGCACAGCATGTGTGCTTGTGGCTGAGGCACATGGATGGATCAATCCCTGCAGATGCACCATCAGATGCTTGCTGCATCCTTCCTTCCCCCTGCATATGGGAAAGGCCCATTGCAGTGCTGAAGGTCAGGCTGTGAGTTCCTGGGTCCTGTGCTTCAGCTGGCAGCAGGACAGGTATATCCCTGCATGTAAAGCATCAAGGACAGGCCATGCTGTTCCAAATGAGAGGAAGGTCCACAAAGGAAGCACACTGTCCTGCTTAGACCTACCCAGAGGAGACAGAGAAATTCCTTCTCGGGGCAGTTGGGACCAAAGGGGAAATTGCTTTTAACTGAACATGGCTGTTGTTGATGTTTGGCTTTTAGACGCAAAATAGCTTAAGTAATATGTCCTCTAGTACTTTTCAGAATTAAATTGCATTATAACAAGATGTGCACAGACTGTGCCATGCACTGGTGCATGCATAAAATAAGTAAGACAGCATCAGCTTTTGCCATCCACGAATTATGGTTTTTTAGCCATAGGAAGGAGAGGAGATAATCAGCATCAGTTTGCTGCAGGTTGTGTGGGAGGATAAGGGAAGAGGAGAAGTGAGGGGGAGGCTGTCATCGGTACAGATGGAATCTGTAGTAATGGAACTCCAGATTCCTTTCATAATTTGAAGTGAGATGATAGAATAAAGAACAACAACGACAAAGTTTTAATATAGTACTTGTCTTCTTACCTTCTTCCTTCCAAATCCCCTGCAATATTATGCTGTATGGACTGCACATTCCCTATGACTTTGAGCATGAGTTGGCTCCAGGAGCTGGATGTGCTCCCTCCTTGCTCTATAGCTTTGCCCTGCAGAGAAGCCTTCCCAATAGACACCTGCAAACTGCTTTTCACTCAAGAGAAATGGATAGGGAGTGCATCTACCAGTGTGCGTATTGCTGTAGCGAATGTCCATTTCATTCATCAGACCCAGCTTGGATTAAAAGCCTGACCAAACAAAAGCAGCAGCATCCCAGCAGTGTCTGAGACTGAGCATGGTCTTCATGTGCAAAAGAGCTCTTGTCTTGCCCACAGGGACACTCCTGAGCATGGGCTGTAGTTCCCCCAGCAGTCACAGCAGACCAGCAGCACTTTGTAATTCTTGTCCTGCCTTCAACAAGGGTGAGCAGCTGTCATTCAAAACTGCCTGCTGGCAAAACCCTGTGCTATAGGAAAGGAAGCTGCTGGCTGTTCGTCTGGTGCCTCGCAGCAAACACAATGGCAGTCACAACAAATCACTGGGTACATGTGGGTAGAAGTGAATCAAAGCACACATTCATTAAGAGCACAATGCTACTAGTCACTGTGTTCCTTAAGTGATTTAACCAGTTGTTAATGAGCAGACTGTTTTGCTGGGCAGGTCGCATGGGCCTGTCAGTAAACACCAAAAACACACAGTGTGTATCGTGCTGGATAAGGGAGCAGTTCATATCACAGCTCATTAATGCTGCAGACAGTCTTGATACCCTTAATTTTGACTTCTGGCTTCTTTCCCTCCTTCTTACAGGTAATTGTGCTCTCCTCAGCACTCCTGACCCCACAAGGTGCTATTGAGCAGTTGTTCGCAGCTGATCATCCCCAACTTGACCCTGATATCTGACATGGAAGGATCTGTGGAGAAGATGGATGGCGGTCTGGCTGGAAGCATCAAGTCCCTGGTTTATCACTGCTCCCATCAACCCTCAGAAAAGCAGCATGTCCCCTACTGTGCAGCTGGGTACCTGGCTGCAAGGGAACTGTGTAGCTCACAGGAGGCTCCTAAAGCTGGTCCATTTGTCCTGTGCCTCCCTCATCTCAAGGGTCACACAGCGTGGTGCTGAATCACCCCCTGCACTCGGCACCGCAAGGATGATTGCTTGTAATGACTCCCTAGAAAAGAAGCAGCTGAGGACCAGGTGGGCTGAATGTGCACTCTCTGAGCAGCACTTTCACCTGCAAGTAATGCCAAGTGTTTTTTCTGGGGTTGATTTTGCTGGGAAATGCTGCTGAGGGGGGAAAAGGGCAGCAAAATCCATCTCTGTGCCATACTACCTTGCAAAAGATGTGTGCCTTATATAGTACTAACAGCCTCTGCTCATTACACAGAGGGAGACCATGGGGCAGAACAGCAGGATGGAGGGCTGAGTTACATGGTTGTTTCTCTCACAGGTTTCCATTTCCTGTTCTAGTTTCTCCACCCACAGTCCCAGGAGAAAAGGCTGTTTCTGATGGCACACTTCCCTGCAGTTTAACACAAGGAGGACATATGGGCTGTGATGGGGTGATGGTAACCTTGGAAGAATCCTCCCCTCACATGCATTTAAAATAGAGGGGGAAAAAAAGCATGTTCCCATTTTCAAGAGGCCACTGTGACATGTTCTTTTTTGAGCTAGATTTCCGAACGGCATGATTAGACAGCAGCTTTTATGTTTCATTTATGATAATGAAAGAGCTGCTATCACATTGTTATGTAATTTGTCATTATAAAAAATGGATATAATCTTAGATAAAACAGCATTAGCCGATAGAGATTGTGATTGTGCATAGCACAAAGAGTTCCAAATTGCACCATAAAATGGTGGAGCTGTGAAGCTGCATCCTCTTGATTCATCTGAGAAAGGCTACGGCTCACGCTAAGAATGAGAATGTCAAATGGTGTATGAAGTTTGCTTGAACACTGCATTCTTTCTGAAGCCAAAGGAATAACTTAGATAGCTCTTTAACCTTTGTTTAGTAGCCTGCTTAAGTTCTCTTAAATGTTTATAATGGTCTCTAGAAAAGGCTGCGTTTTGGTTTAAATTCACTTTTGAGTGGCTAGAAGGGGACAAAGGACCAGTTATAAAGTGCGGACAATGTTGCCTCTATGAAAGAACAGTTTATAAGAATGACTTCAGAATGGAACTTTGCACTGTAAAAAAATGAGAAATATTATGAGATGGCAACGTTAGAAGCTCAAGAAATATTTTGAGCAGAGCAGCTTGAGAGCAAACAGCCTTTCTCTGAATTTCCTTTTCTTTCTGTATCATTTAATCTTAGAATATAGATGTTTTGTAAATTGTGTAATCAATAAAGCAATGCTTTTACAATGCTCACTCCTCATCTCTTTCCCTCCTAGGACACAGGGCTGTGCATACCAGGACTGTACATTCCTGCCACCCCTCTATTTTGCAGTATTTGATTACCCCTAAGAACCAAAACCTTTTTGTCTTGGAGATGTCCTCAAGAGGTTTCCATGCTCTTGGTGGCAGAAAGGCTCTTCTACCTTCCATAACCATTACTGACCTCTACAGCCCCAAGTGGGTTCAGGCGCTCATATCTCTGAGCTGCTGCTCCTGAAGGCCCGCAGTTGTGGCCTTCTCTCTTCCACCTGTCTTTCATGAGTCAGGTCTCTGTCTTGGCCATCTGAGGATGTGCTCAGAAGCACCAGTGTCTGCTTAAACTCTGCACCCTTCTCTCTTCACCCAATGAGAAGGGTGCAGGGTTTAAGCAGACACTGGTGCTTCTGCACGTCCTGTGGATGAAGCAGCTCCTCTGGCTGAGGCAGTGATTGGTTTTCCAAACTCCCCTTTGGTGGGATCTTTTCAGCCAGCGTGGCCACAGCTGTGGCCGTGGATGCTGGGATTCAGCCACCATCTGGTACTCAGTGGCTGAAGAGACGAAATCAGACAGTCACAAAAGCCCACTCCTCCCCTAGACCAAGACTGGAGTGGGGTCTTTCCAATGGCCCTGATGTAATAGTTATCTCCTAATTGTAGAAAATAGCTGTTGTAGCTACACGTAGCATGTGCTGGAGAAAAGACCTGAGCAATGAGTGGTCTCCTGCCTGCTGTATGTGTGCAGGAGCCACGCAGATGAACTGCTTCAGAAGGTGCATGGTGCTGGACCACAGCAAGGAGTGCCAAAGCCCTCTGCATGTGACTCAACAGCTGTGGGGTAGGGAAAAATGAAAGGCCACCGTTGGCACATGGAGATGGCACAGAACCCAGTGAAACAGCATTTGAGTGTAAGCTCAGACTGGTGGGGCTGTTGTGTTTGAATTCTGAGTTACTTGGTCAGGTGAGAGTGGTAGCTCACATCAAACATTACCATCAGCAGGACCAGTATCTCCTTCCACCATGTGCTCGAAAGGGGAGGGCCTCTCTAGGTCAAGCACAAACATCCTCCTCGGGAACACCCAGCCTAAAATCCCTTTAAACACCAACAAATCAAGTTGAAGGCTTGTAGTAATTTGATTCAAGAGACCAAAAGCCCCTTAAAAACATTGTTCTGCCAAACACTGACCTACCTCACCTCACCTCATTCTCTCCTCATTGGTGTTTTCAGACAAGGGAATATGAAGAATCCAATTTTAATTTTCATTACCTCTCCTAAAATAGTTGAAAAGCAGTTATAAGAGCTTCCCCCCACACACAGATTATGCTCATAAATCAACAGCATAAGCAGCAAAGACCTTACAGTTTCTGCAATGTACATTAACGACCCTGAGAAAACTATTACTGTATCTCCAGGCTTTGCTGGCTATTAGCAATTGTGTCTCACACACAGGAAGAACACACGAGAAAATAGGCAATTCAGAATTTAATGCTGAATGTAACTGTACATGAAATAAATAAATTACAGTTCAAACAAAAGCACAACTGGCTTTTTAAAGTGCACGTGTGTAAGGCCTTTAGCCTGTGAACTCCATTGGCTCAATGTAGAAGGAAAGTTAAGAAGAAATGCTTAAGTCAGCCTCATGTGTTTAAAGACTAACAGGGACCGGCTCAGCTCTGAACAAACAGCCAGCTTCATTGCCTTGGGGCGGCCGTGCTTCACATCAAGCTCAATCACTGGTTCTCTCTCTGCTTATTATACACCAGGGAAAGAAAGAAAGAGAAGTGTCTTACACTGGCAGCTGTAATGGACTATCACTCCAACTCCAGGCTTACTCCTAGAAAGCGCTGTGTTAGATCATTCAGTCTGGACAGTGGTTTTTTCAGGCAGTAAAAAAGACCCACCAGCTATTTGTAATTACATCTGTTTACACCCTATGCACAATAGTTTTGCATACAAAGAGTCTGGTCAAGTTGTCAGCAACAACATGGCTAGTAGAAAAAATAAAGGACCATTGTGTACAGTCACGATGCCCAGTCATGTCCACTTACTTCACGCTTATTTATACAGAACAGTTGCACGTTTTCAGGTTTGTTTTGAAATACAAGTGAAACAGCTCTACTGTGCAACAAATGGAACAGATCTATCCTGCCGTCCTTCATCCCAGTGGAAGTGCTGCAAAACCGGAGTGGTTACTTCTGAACAGTGAACTGCAGTTCAGGGGGTTTCCCTGCTCAAGTACAAGTTGAGAGTCACAGCTAAAAGGTTGTCTCTGCACAAACATTAAGCCAGATCTGTCCCGTCAGAGAAAAAGGCATTTATTGGAAAGGTCCACGTCCAAGTGAACATACTTGTTCTACAAGTTCCATCCTAGAGCCACTTCAAGACTTTTTTTGTGGGGTTTTTGTTGGTTTTTATTCTTTTCCCATCTGCCACTGTTCATTGTTCAAGCAGCTTCTTGTTCCTACAGCCATGCAGAACGCTGCCTGAACCATCCCATCACCACATCGGACTGCAGACGTGCCAGTGTTGGACATCCAGGGTTTCAAACGTGGGAGAAGCATTGGGAAGAACAACGCCTCTTCTTGGCCCTGCTGTCAGACAGACGTGACAGTCCTCACTTTAGCAGACAGCGCTTGCTTAAACCTCCTCTTCAGATCCTGCATGTTGGGCGATTTGGGCCGTGGGATGAGAGAAGTTCTCCGTCTCTCAGGGGTGCTGGTGGCCTGTTGTTTGCTGACTTCTTTGCAGAGGACATGGAAGGCATTGAAGACATCGTTGTAGTTTTCGCTGACAGACACTTCGTAGAAAGCACAGCCCAGCATGTTGGCCAGCTGAAGTCCATGCTGAGGCTCCACCTCTTTGATATGCAAGAGATCGGCTTTGTTTGCTACGATGACAACAGGGACAGCATTCCCCGGATGCATCTGCCGAACGTGGTGGTACAGGTGACTGAGCAGTTCATAGCTCTTATAGTCTGTGATGGAGAAGACGATCACCAGGGCGTCCGCCCAGCGAATGCATCTGTTCAGCTGCTCATTACAATCCAGGCTGTGTCCATGGATCTGTAGAGCAAACGGTCTCAAATTAGATGGTTGAGGTTGTAAAAGGCTTTTAAAAGACTCCTTTAAACCTAAAGAGCATTTTACGGCTTCAGACGTTATGTATCTGCATTTCACATTGTAAGTACAAAACTTAATGGGAGCGTGTCAAATAAATACATATGTTGATTCAGCTGCAAAGAAAAAAAGCCTGGAATTTAACACTGGAGTTTGCTATACTCCAACAGAAAAGTGACCTGAGTCGTTCTGCATGCAGAGAAAGACTTTGTAGTCTCACAGAATGGGAAATTAACTGGCTAGACAGTAAGTCTGGGGAAGCAAAGATATGAGCTGGAAGCATTTAGACCTGGAGAGCTGCCCAGTTCAAAAAGGCAAAAATCCAGCACCGCTCAGGTCTATACATTCAGAACTTCAAACTGTAACATCCTAATGAACACAGCTCCAATACAGTAGACCTCACTTTTTATTATATAGATGTATGAGTTTTGTTGGGCGGTAGCCATGACATTTTCTTCCACATGTGCACCGCATTTGCACAGAGCGAGTTGGTTGGGGTTTTTTTTTTTCCATCTAATGTTCCTAATATACGGGAACAAAACCCTTCAGTAATTCAGCCATTCCAAAGCAGTGGGCCCCCAGCGTACAAACCATTCACCCCAAACAATGAGCTGTTTCTTTTTACTACCAGCAAACTTCATGCACCCAACCCAGCTGTGGCTAAAGCACAGGTTACCAGCTCTCCCACCCGGAGCTCTGCACTGAAACACAGCAGAACATCGCTAGGAAGAGCGGAACAAGACTGCAGTGGATGGACACACACACTAACTCTGGGCTGCTTTGGTGATCTACATGGCTGTGTCTGACTCACCTGCACACCCGGGGTGTCCTGCACTTGGATGGCCAGCACCTCCCCATCGATCTGGATGTGCCGGCTGTAGAGGTTACCTGGCAGAACAGCAACAGGTTCACAACATACACACTCCTCAAACAGACCGCGCCGCTTTTGCCACCCATTAGTTATTCGGGTCAAGTGTTAAAACTCTTTATTTGGTTTGTGATAATGTTAATGGAAAACTGGGGTTTGTGACTATGCCACTACTGGGATTTAACAAGCCTGGGATTTAGCCTAGCCCCGACTTGCCCAGAAGCCGGAGCCTCCTCGATCGCTTGGCTGCCGGCACCGAACTTCGGAGGGCAGCAAACACCGGGTTTACATCACATTGCATCGCTTTAGATTTAAAAGCAAAACACAGACCAAACCTGCTTCAGAGAGGGGCATTTTCACCATCTAAATCACACCAGGCAGAGCACGGCACAATGAAGCACCAGCTCAGCTGCTCACCAGCCCCGGAGTGACCCGACAAGGGGCTCCGACCCGACAAGGGGCTCCGACCCGACAAGGGGCTCCGACCCGCCCCCCCGCCCCGTTCCGCCCGCGGTGCCCACCTGCGTTCCGCTCGTAGTCGCCGATGAAGCGCCGCGTCAGGAACCGCACCACGAGCGCTGCGGAGGGGCACAGACAGCGTTATAGCCGAGCTCCGCAGCCACCCCCAGCCCCGCTTTGTCCCCTCCCATCCATCTCACCTGTCTTGCCCACTCCGCTGCCCCCCACCACGGCGATCTTGACCAGGCGGGGCCGAGCGGCGGGGCAGCCGTCCCCGCCGGGCGCGCACTCGGCGATGGTGCCCATGCTCTGCGTCAGGCGCATGGCGCACCCCGCACCCTGTGCTCACACTGATGCCGCTCCCCTTCACGCCGCCTTTTTCCCGGCCCCCGCCGGCCTCAAGCCCCGCTCCCTTTCTTAAAACCAATCGGAGGGGCTGGTTGCCTCAGGCCACGACCACATCCCCGCCCCGTATTGAGGTGGGGGCAGGGATGGCTGGAAGGGGGGCGCTTATAACTGAGGGCTGAGCTCAGCATCGTGTTGAATGTTAAAGGCTAGGAGCGGGTCTGAGTGACCATCACTGGGTGTCCGACAGCCCCAGCATCCAACAGCAGCTGATAAGTGCTGCTGAGGAGATCCATCCTGCCAACAACATGATTCTCATCCACAGAAAGACACAGAAATGGGAGGAAAAATCAATAAAACATGAATATGGATGTGACGATGACTTAAGAAAGAGCAGAAAATAATGTGAGGAAGGGGAAATGCTGGTGAGGGATGGATGTGAAGCAGGGCTTGTGCTATCACTTGATAGATTTCAAGTAGATGCGGTTTAGAATGAATGGGTGGGTGAAATGATGCCTATAAATAGGCCAAAAGTGAGAAGGGCTGAGGGCTCGAAGACTGGAATACATAAGAAACACTGGTTTTCTTCATGCCAGAGCAGCAGAAATGGTACAGATGTCTCATGCAAAAGGAAAAGGCTTCACAGAAGGTCTCCTGACAGTTCGGTAGCTGAGGTCACTGGAAATAGAGAGCCGGGGTTAGTGATGGGGGAGATCCCTCACCTGAGAAAGCCCTGTCTTTGAGATGGGGAAACGTGGAAAGCCAGGGAAGATGAAATGGGTTTTGCCCTGCAGGGAGAAGGTCATGCAGGTGAGAAAAGGAAGTGTGGCAGCATTTCCAAATCCAGTGAGCATTTTGCCTCCATTTTTAATAAAGAAGATTGTGTGAGAGATGTGAACAAAAGGAGGATGAGTAACGTGAAGTAAAATACTGCAATTACTGCAGTGGGGAAATCAGTCTGTCTTCAGAGTGCCAACAGACCGAGCATGTGGAGATGAGAGTGGGAGAAGCAAGAACTCTTCCTATAGTTCTCACATCATTATGGAACGTATGCATTAAATAAAGAGAGGGAAGTGTTTTACAGCAACTTGGACACATTCTGAAGGAAATAATTGAAGGTGTGGGAATAAATAGGATAAAATGAAGTGTTACTTCCGAATGATCTCTTTCCTTGGTACAACTTCGTCTCCCTTTTCTTTAAGGAAAGGAGAAGTGGCAGATCTAATCCATTTGGGGTCAGAAATACTTGACACTGTCCAGCAGAACCTGGTTGATCAAGCAGAAGAAGGGAGGATTAAGAGGCAATGACAAAGAGCTGTGTGCATGAGACAGACTGGGGGAAAGCTTTTCCATGGGACTCATCAGGGCTCCTCTCTTCCTCCATATTTTCATTATAACAATGTCATCAAGAACATAAATGTGTTAATGAAACCTACTGCTGGCAGAGCCGGGAAGCATCACCACTTCAAACAAGGGTGGGAACAATGTGCTGGAGAAATAGGGTGCCTCTTAGAACTAGATTAATGAAAATATAATTAAATCTGATAATATTAATGGCTTGCAGAGATAAATCCCGAAGATGTCTTCTGTCAACTATGAGATCAGTACTTGGAAAAGAAAGTCTAGTTAATCACAAGGGGAGTAGGAGCTGAGTGAACAGGCAAATGTAAATCTGGCTATTTCAGATTCGTTATTTCATGTTCTGAAATACGAGGTGAGATTCTGTCACCCAGGCTCAAGGAAGGGTAAATCTAAAGCAGAACAAGTAGGAGCGAAAATCACTGTAATGATTAAGGCCTGGGCAGCCTGTTTCAGCCAAAGACATGAACACATGGTGCATCCAGTTCTGCAAGATAAGGAAAGAGGGGCTTGGGGAAGGAGCTGTCAGGGAAGCCAATAGTAGAGGCCAATGTCAGTGTGAGAAGAAGTGGGTGTACACTTGTTTCTGTGGTCAGAGCTGGAAAACACTGGACTGGTCCTCTAACAAGAGCGGTAAGAGCAAAATCAGACTTAACTTCTTTTAAATGGAGCTGGAGTTTGTATCAGGTGTTCTAAAACGGGACTGATTGTGGTGATAATGAGATTGGATGATGGAGAGGTGCCTTCCAGAGGCCTACATAGAATACACTCTATTCCAGAGATAAGCATACAGGCCTAGAGTGTAGCAGTGTGTGCAGCTGTGGTGTCTCCAGTGCACAGCGGTAGGAGGAAAACTGGGAAGAGAAACGAAAATAAGCTGATGCCTGGATGAACTGTCAGAATATCAGAGGTGTTCTCCATTTTATGAAAGAGATGTTTGCAGACGAGCTGAAAGTGCTAAAATAACCAGAGAACAGGCACCTCTCTCTGCATCTCAGAGCACAAAGAGCTGCACAAGTCAGTGAGACAGAAAGGTGAAACTTGGGGAAATGCTGAGGTACGAAATACATCCTTATAAAATACGGACTTGAGGCAGCGGATCAATTGTTACAGGAAGGCGCCAGGGTGGAAATAGAATTATAAACATGCAAAGAAGTAGGTTATGAGAAAATTATTTGTAGGTTATGAGAAAATGCAGTTTTACAACAGCATAACATTCATCAGCAGCAGCCAATTACTTTCCTCACCATTTGAACCGGTATCTTGAGCACCAGGGACCAGAAAGAGCTGTAGAACGGTGTGGGTACACTTCCTCATCCATCAGTCTTTCTAATGTAATTCAATTCTTATTAAATTTAATTAATTAATACAATTTAATTCTTGTTCTTTAATGCAATTTATTTTCTTGTGTCTTCCTCTCGGTTACGTGGAAGTGACCGCTGTCAGAGATGAGATATCGCCCCGGATGGCTGCAGGTCAGAGCTGCTGTGAATGACATCCCACAACGCAGGGGTACATTTCTAGTTCTTATTTTGTGCTCATTGAGTATGTTTACATGTGGCTTACAAGTTTCAGAAGGAACACTTCCACTGGCAGACAGGGGAATTAAACATCACTATCTCATGTATTGGTGGTTAAAATCTAACATGTATCTTTGAAGAAACAAGTGGCCTAGACAGAGTGTTCAGAAAACACAGATGATGGCTGCTTGTTCCAGAGCACTACGAGTCCTTTGGTTTTATAGGAGTAAATACAAGAAAACTCCTTGTTTGTTGCACTGTAACTGTGTCCCAGGCTCACAAGATACACAGCAAAGTCACCAACCCCTGTGGAAAGTGGAGGGAGAACAGGGCTCACCCCCTGCCCTGGAGCAGCACTGGCATGTCACCTTCCACAAGAACAAGGGAGGAAGAAGAGATACTAAAAGAAGCTGCATAAATAGGAACAGAATTCCTCTGTGCACTGGAAGCGACCGTCTGGCCAGGAGGGCCCACAGTGAGATAGGATCTTCATTCCAGAGCAGAGAAGTGAGAAGGGGGGGGACACACTCCATGCCCTCACCTACCCGCATACTCCACACTGTTTCTATAGCAGCACAGCAGCAGACATTTTTTCCTTTCCACAAGAAAGCCTGACTAATGCTCTGCAATTATATTAGTCAGCGTTTTAATCAGATTTTATCTTCTCTTGAGCTTGCAATTTTATTTCTCCTCATTTCCTCCTTCTGTAACGTTCCCAGATTCTCATCAAGAATGGAATAGCTGAGAGTTTTCTTTTCTGTTCAGAGCTGCCCATCTGCTCCTACTGTGTAATTTCGTGCTGCTTTGTGCCCCCACGGTGCAAGCAGCTGTTGTGTGCATGCAATGCCATTTTGGTCTGAAAAGGCAGAGAAAAAAGCCCCGATGGCAGAATCTCTTGGATCAACTCAAGATCTAAGTTCAAAAATGCACATGAGAGCACCTAGCAGAAGTTTTGTTTTCCATTTTAGGAGTGCCTCGTGTTCCATATTAAGCTATCCAAAACACTGCGGCAGTTAAGTGCCTTTGCCAGCCTCTCTGCATCACATCTTGTGTTACAATGGGGTCAGTCTGTTAAGGGGCAAAAGACCAGGGCAGTGTTAGAAAAGGTCACTGCGAAGTCCTGCTGTGCCGGGCCAGCCTCAGAATGACGCTCACTGGGGCAGTTTCATCTCCTGCTAAGCAACACAGAGCTTTTTGTTCACACCATCTGCATGTTCAACCTCTGTAGGTTCTTTGGCTTGGTGGATTCATCCTGCAGCAGTCACATCTCTGGAGATACAGGTGGGGAAGCAATGTTTTGGTTGCCACTTCTCCAAACTTCTGCTGTGACCTTCAGTCGGGCAGCAAATGGCCCCATGCCGGTGTCAGCCAGGCTGATACAAGCACTCCTCCACTATAGCTGGTGGGTCTGCTGCAGTGGAAAGGTACCAAAAGATTCACCTTTCTAATGCAATCACTTAAGCAAGAAGGCCATATATTCAAGTCATGCCTACGATCTACAACAGAGATGAGATGAGTGAATGTGTAGGTTACAAAGTCAAAGGCAGAAAATATAGGAAGTGCCAGAAATAAGATTGCCTGGGCAACCATAACACATCCTCCCACATGCATATGCATTTTGTTACAGCCTTAATTGCATAATGTTGTACCATTACTGTGTTTCCTGTCATACTGGCAGCCTGTCTTCTTACCTGCTCATGGGAAAAGTGCACCTAAATACACCTGAAGATCTGAATGTTATTCAGCATGTCTTAAAACCTTGCTTGATCAGTCTGTGGTGCAACATATGAAGTATTCTCTTAGTGCAGAAATGACAAACTCCTTCCTAGGCTTGTCATGGTGTGTGTGTGTATGTGTCATGGTTTTATGTGAGAAAAGCTCAAGCTGCAAGCTGACTAGGCTACATAGATCATATATGTTACCTCATCCCATGACACCAAACACTCTGTTCTCTACAGCTCTATGTTCTGTTTTGCCTGAAGTCAGAGCCCATGGGTGATGCTTTGTGGGGGCCGTGTTTGAAGTATTTGAATGAGCAAGTTCTGCTGCCTATGAGACAGCCTTAAAGCCTTAAATAGTTTTTATTCATCACAGTTTCAGAACAGTCATTAGCATTCACACAGTTCTCATTGCAGGCAGGTGACTGCAGATAGACAGCCAAAAATTGTCAAGGAAAAGACATTCATTTTTATTAGGAAAAAAATGAGACTGGAGCTACTGCAGCACCCAGCATTCTGATAACATCCCATTTCTCAACAATACACTGCTAGGATGGTGACATGCACCAGGATTAAACACAGGAAGCTTAAGAGCAGACTTTGTCAGCTCTGTTGTTTTTCTATAAATCCCTTTGTGATTATGATGAACTGCACTGTAGCAGAAAGGGGTAACTCAGTGTTATTGTATAGATGACTCATTTAGTCTCCACAGTTTGACAAGAGCACAGGTTTTTTTCTTCTAAATGAAGAAAGCACTCAGGCCAAAAATAGAAGTAGCACTCAAAAGAATGCAGCTCCTTCAGGACTTACAAATTCCAGCTACCAAAAACACAGAGGTTGGTATGCTGGGGCATCTCTGCTGAGGATATTGTGTGAAAGCCATTAATGCTTCATCTGGAATGTAAATCTATGCCGTTCAAATGGGATTTAAGTAAGTATTTCAAGGTAGGACTTCGGTTCCTGGCTGGAACCAGTTTGATCTGGTTGTGCAATTTTCATGGTCATTTTTATATTTGCTTTCTTGCTCGAAGCCTGGAGTTATTTGCCCTGCACTACCTGCATAGCTTGGTATGGCTGGAATGGATCCTGAGGCTAGGAAGGAAATGGGGCCTCATCCCCCCAGCCTTCCTCCTCCTCCTCACCCTGTCAGGACCTCTCTGGGCATCAGGCTCCTGGGCAATTGCACTGCTCTCAAACTCTAAGTGGACACAGACACTGCAGTGTATGCCACTTTAAGGATTAACACCATCTGACATGGGAAGAAGGGCACAGATTCCAGACAGATAGATGGAAAGCGATGTCATTTGTTTCTTTCACTTTGTCTCCCAGCTTTTCTTTGCTCCCCCAGCTACTCAAGGACTTTGAAGAGACAAGCAATCAGTTGCCTTAAATATCCTGGAAATTGGTTTCTGTGGCAAACTACAACTTCTGTTTACTATAGTCTTAGTAATTTCTCCAAAAAAAAATGTTTAAAAGCCTCAATATATAAACCCACTGGTCAGTGTTTTCCTTTACCGTGAGCATATTACAGAAATCATCAAATGAGAAAGGGAAAAACTAACAGAGAATCACTCTCTCTTTGGCTTCTGATACGATAATTGAAGAAGAATAGAGCACAAGAATGAGGAAGAGGTGAGCTAAGAGCTGTAAATGTGAGCACATGGGGTGGATTGTGCTGGAAGACCCAGTGCACAGAGGCACCATGGCTCTGTGGTGAGTTTCATCCAGCTACCTGGAAACCTAAGAAACCTGGAAAACTAGAATAGGGGTGCTTTCCTGTGTTTGGAGCTTCAGTGTGACTTGGCTGCTAGTGGGCTTTATCCCACCTTATGCTTTCACTGTCTCTTTTCATTAACTGGTAAAGTGAGATCATCCATTTAATGCTACTGTACCGCTGTTGCCATTGTCATTGAGTAATTATTTTGCTAAAGGTTTGGTCTCTCCTCTGTTGGCGTAGCTGATCTGTAACTCAGGGCATTTCAAATTGCTGAAATGATTGCTAAGAATCAGCATCACTGTTCTTAGCATAATAAAAATCCTTACCAGGAGCAAATAGAAGAGTCTGTGTAAAGTAAATCAGGTCTAAGAGCAGTTCCAACTACAATCAACTGCTGGAAGACTTGGCAGCATTGCATTTTAATACATATTGGGCTTTTATTGCATTCTAGGAACAGAATTGCTGTATCTGAAGGACTGACTACAAACAGCAGTAACTCTCCCCAGTAGTTACTGGCAGCATCTCAACTGAATTACCTTGAGCATGAAGGGAAACAGCCTTTACGCAGCAATGATTAGGAGATCCAGCTAAATGAGGTGTAACCCTGGCCCTGCTGTTTAGCTGCAGATGTAGACAGCAGCTGACTCACTGCTTAGAATCACTCATTCTCTCACTTCTTGCCCTCTAAAATAGCTGAAACATCACAAACAGATAAGCTTTCTAAAAGAGAAGTATCTTGCATTAATATTACATGCAGTCATGAATAAAACAGCAACACGTAACTGGAATGGTTTTCACTTGTATCTGAGCAGTAACTGCAATTTCAGCTGCTTCAAAATGTGTATTCTTTCAAAATTCCAGAAGGCAGTGGAACATAAAAGGTTCATTCTCTTCTGGTGCATGGATCAGCCATGAAAGAACTGAAGCTGCAATTCATTCTCCTGTCTGCTCAGCAAGCAGAACTACATTATTACTGGTTTGGGACAGATGATGGTGTTCTAATTAACTGTGAGATAAGAACCCCTTCAGTAAAAAATATTCTGGGGGGGGAAAAAGCAACTGTCTGAGTCTGCAGTAGAGCATCATTTGCTAATTCTACTCATGCAGTAGTTTCTAAAGCAACGTTTACATTTATTAGTGAAGGTCTCACTTTCTTTGAATAGCAAATCATTTGACTGCTGAGGTAGAATCCTTTGTTCGGTGTCGCAATAAACAATTGCATTTACAGAGAGTAATGTCTTCTTTTCTCATGATTCTCTGGGAGCTGTGCAGCAGTTTGTCTATAACTACTGAGCTCACATTTTTTCCTAGCATTAGGACAGACCGTTCTTTAGCTAGCAAAGAAATCAAACAAAAGGCAAGGATACTTTATCATTTTTTATTGCTTTAAAATCCAAAGGCAAATTATGTGTCTTTCAGACTCGTCGTACTGCTTGCACTTGAAAAAATACACAATAATTTTAGGGAAAAACTGAAAATATGAGAAGAGAATTTAACAAGTAGAGAATGAAAGACTGACCCAAGTGGGACTCTGCAGCGTGTCTGTCCCAAGCGAAAACACAGCTGCCGCCTTGGCAGCATCCCTACAGACTTTGTGCCTACCTATGCCAGGCCACCCTTGCACCTGAGAGCTTGCTGGGCAAGAAATGCAAGGCCCCAACTCTGCCAGTACCAACAGGGCACCCAGCCAGATGCTGGCTGACTGCCCAGAGACACTGGGAGGAGAGCAGAGCCAGCCCAGGTCTGGCTGCTCCCCATCTCTCTGTCTCAGCAGTGGTACATGAGGTGAATGGCCTGCTCTGAGGTCAGGAAGCCATGGCTGTCGGGTCAAGTTGGTCTGTTCACCATCACAACGCTTTTCTGTTTTTTCCCTCCACATCTTTTCACATATTTTCCCCTATAGTATTTTCCCCTGGCTGAATTTATCAACATGCAAGATAGTGGTTTGTAGGTGAAACCTGTGTCTTCAGGCTTTGCTGGCATATGTATAAGAAATGTAAGCATTACCAGGTGCACATGGCTGTAGAAACTCCCAAGGAGAGGCTCCCAGCATGGATGGCAAGACTGGATACAGAATACATACAATTTACATTTCATCATGTACTACTGGAGGACATGCACTTCATACCTAGAAAATGAAGCTATTACAATGTGAAAATATATCCACTGTAAGGCTGCAGTGCAAGACTGTGCTCTTGGGAGCAGATTTGCTGTGAAACATTAAGGGACACATTCTGAGTCACTGTGTGATTCTACAAGAGCTTCTCAACAGTGTAGCTGTTGTTTTTATTGTAGCCTGCAAACAGCTTTAATTTGCCTGCCAAATTCAGCTGCCCTGTCCTGCCTTGCAGCCCTCTGTGAACAAAGAGCAGGCCTCGCTGGCAGAGTCACAATGAAGGCAAGCTTCTGTGAGCTCACACATACCTCAGCCCAGCAGAGAGGATAAACTGCAGGTAAAGATATACAATATCTTTCAGGGAGACAAGAGGAAACAGTATGTGCTCTGTCATTAAATACTAGCGGGCTGCGTGTTCATGATACACGCTGTTTTCTGAGCGCCTATATAAGGTTAGTAAGGCAGTGCCAAGAAACCCCAAACAAAGCATCTGATACAAGAACCAAATGAACTCTTGGGGCAGCTCCACTGCTCTGGGAGGTTCCGTAAGGCTGCTGCTAATGTCTTTCTACATACTTTCTACATGCCTCGGCATTCGGTCAACTACTAAGAGTAAATACATTGTACACAAGCACTAATAATAATAATAAGGAAATAAGTATATATAGCTGATTTTCTAACTCCAGAAAAAGCAATATCTTGATTTATGCACAGTTCAAGAAACTTCTTTCCCTTTTTACTTTTTCTTTCCCTCTCCTTTCCCATCTACCAGCTCAGCTGACAGACACTGAGGTGTGTATAAACTGTGGCCACAGACTGTGTACTTCCCAAATACATTCACATGGCTTTTAATGCTGTATTACTTCCAGTTGTGAATTATATCAAAAGGATATTTCTGTAGCCCACAGAACTTCACAGAAACTTTGCTACTGGCCAGAGTCTATGTGAAGGATGATACGTCTCTTCACAGCCATCCCATCTGCCGTGTCCAAAAAGATGTAGTATCACATGATGATCTTGGATGGGTTAATACCGATGCTATGTCTGTTAGATCCAGCTCTAGTTTGACATACAGGGACAGTGATACTCAGAAACCTAGGTCAATACTTTGGATGCAGCTATTCATCTCATTTTTCTTCTCTTTGAAGGACAGTGCTGCCCATGACAGCCTAGATACTGAAGTGCTTACCCAGAAAGCAGCAGAACTACCTTCAGTATTGATTCAAAGCTATGTCTTGACTCTTCTAAGAATCTCTTCCAGCCACTGGACTGCATTCTTCCATGGAGACATGGCATTCTCTACCTCTTCTCTCCAAGTGGAGTCACAGATCAGAAAAGAAACAAACTCTAAGGGGCCAGAAAGAGAGAGAAGAAGCACAAAGGCATTGTGCTGTACATTGTTCACAGATGCGGGGTCTGAGCTCAGGGAAGGAGTCTGTCTTCTTCCTGAAGA
This sequence comes from Coturnix japonica, assembly GCF_054131305.1. Classification (NCBI taxonomy): domain Eukaryota; kingdom Metazoa; phylum Chordata; class Aves; order Galliformes; family Phasianidae; genus Coturnix; species Coturnix japonica. Next base: position 67,991,707 of record NC_140666.1, read on the forward strand.
ACTTAAGTATTTTTATCCAATCCTTCTGCACTAAATATTCAGGAAGATAATTAGTAACTATCTGCACTTTTTATTTTATAAAACAAGGTCTTCAGTCTAAGCGCAATTGGTAACTATTGGCAATTGCTACCTGAGCTGTAAGATGAGTTTAAGTGATACATGTACCATTACTGCTGTGAAAATAATTAACGTGAACAGGCAGCTTCTTGAAAAATAAGACGTTCCTCAAGGAAACAGGCCTGATGGTTGTTGCTGGAATGCCGTATCCCATCTTAGCAGAGACAATGACTCAGTAATGGTTAGAAAGGTACAGACTGTTTTCCTAATGATGAAAGTAATCTCCCATCTCTCACTGTAGAGGTAAGTTTGAGTCCACCTTTGCAGTATAATGAGTCATATGCACTGTGGCAAGTTTTCAGACCTCCTAGTTAGGCCTTGAGCCCTCTTGTGCTGAATGAAATGGGGGATGGACAGAAAAATGGATAGTTTCACAGCTCAGTCCTATTCTCTGACTTACAGTCACAGGCAAGCCCTGCAGTTTTCTAAAACTGCTAGCTCAGCAGCCAAGCAATAACCAGCTTGGGCTGAATTTGTTCAGGTCATGGCCAAGTGCATGCATTTCAAGGCATTCATTTTCCACCCCCTGCCGACTCTGCTTTGGAGAACAACAGGAGATTGAGTCTGACAGTGATCCAGAGCTCTGAGAGGGGAGTGAGGTCAAGTTCAATTACTTCTTAATTGGTGAGCATGGAGCCAACAGCTAGAATGTGGAGACAAGGCAACATATCTGCGTGTGTCCTTCACCTCAGGCTAGCTGCTGATGCCTGCCTGCCTGCTAGAGAGGTGTAATGTTGTAGACCAGTGCTTTGTTCTTCATTATCAAGTTTTCCCATCAGATTTTTCTCTCAAATCCATTTTTCTTGGTAGCCAGTGTTTTCTCTAGACATGAATCCCATAGGAACAAAGACACTCAATTCCTAAGGCTTTCCTTGTACTTAAATTGTCTTATAGGTCACTCAGTTAAGCAGAACAAAAAAGGGTTTGCATGTCTTTACAAACATTGGTGTACACTGAACATAAAGAATAAGATTTCTGCCAGATCTTAAATGGGAATAAAGAAAAGCTGTGTTCAGTAGAAAGAAATACTGCTCTCCAGTAAAACCAAGAGTAAAGTTTGCTTTCTACATTGGTTTACAAGGGACAGACAACAATAAGGCAGCCAATTGCTTAGAACTAACATTTTGTCTTCTAAGATGTAGAGATTAGTGCCATGTGAATACAGGGGCAAAGAGATGGAGGATAAGTTTTAACACTGAGCAATTGCTGAGTCACATGTTTTGAAAGTGTATTCAGAAACACTGCTTAATCAAAAGCAACAAAGTAGGCTGAAAACCCCAACGATGTCTCAAAACCACTTTATATTGCAGGAATTAATGTGTTAACTCTGGAAGCTTATTGAGGTTGAACTTATGAGGTATGAAGTAGCCACACAAGCCTTTGAGAGCAGCATCCTTTTAGGTTAGGCCCATTATTGGTAATAATTCCTACTGTGTTTATATTAGTTAATCACCACAAGACAGCCTGAATGCAATAGAGAACTGGGAGCTGGAGGAACTTATGAGACAAATTCCTGGCTGACAGCTAACAGGTTTCAAAATTTACAAGCAGTAAGAGCAGGGAATGAGGTCAGGCTGCCCGGTCCAACTACCCCACTGACTTGGGATGGGGAGAGGAACAAACATGAGGCACATCAGATACTGAAGCTGGTAAAGATAAGTAATGCTTGTAACTTGCTGTTAAAGTGTTTGGTAGCTGTTCTACCAACTTTAATGTCATAATGAAGTTTTAAAGTGTATAAAGAGGGACTTTTTACAGAAACGAAATCCCAAATCCTCAGAAACTGCTCCCACCTAAAAGAGAGAGGTAAAATAACACAACAATGCTCCAGTTTCAAAGTATAAGGAGGAAAATTACAGGCAATTTCAGGCCCATTGCTATTTTCTTTACTGCTTTGAAAGAATGCGGTAGATTACCTGCATTAGTCAGGCAGGCTTAGAAAATGGTTCTCTTTTACAAGCTCTTGAAAGTCTAAAAGACTTTAATGCCTTTGGAAATGTCTATGCAGCAAAATAAAGGGCATGAAATAGAATGGCGAACCTCAACAGGCTTTTATCTTTCTATTACAGATAACAAAAGCAGGAAGAACAGAGAGGGTAGAAAGGGTTTTCCACACCAGTATTTGTCTGTAACATCTGCACAGAGCCCCAGGCTGGTTTATGTTTGGGTTATGCTCCAGTCTGTCAGTCCACCCTGTGCTGTGCAGACATGTTTTCTGTCTTACAGACAGAACACACATGCAGGTACAGATGGTAACACTGCCCAGTTAATGGCACTCCCTGCTGTCTAACTTATTTTTAAACTGTTGCATTAGTGCTCTTACTTCCACCATGGCATGTTGTGTATGAACAGGGCAAAGCAGCAGAGGAGCATAATGTAAGGGAAGGGCTGCAGATGCTACTGATTTGGACTAACGAGTACTTGTATGGGCTCTGGAAAAGAAGGGAAGGCACAGTGGTAAAGCCAGAATTGGCAGCTTGCTGGGTCTGTGCTTTTTGCCAGACAAATGACAAACACCTACTTGCAATCATGGAATCATGGAATCATAGAATGGTTTGGGTTGGAAGGGACCTATAAGGCAATCTATTTCCAACCCCCCTGTTGTAGGCAGAGACACCAAGGCCAGGTTGCTCAGAGCCCCATCCAGCCTGACCTTGAACGCCGCCAGGGTGAATCATCCAAGAGCTAACACAAGTGTATATAATTGTCAGCATACCTCACTGCAACATGACATAGTTACACTCCTTGCCACTCTCTACAGCAACACCAGAGTCAACTCCATGCTAATTACCATAAAGAAACTATCATCTTACACTACCAATTAGAGCTAGATGGAAAAAAAAAAAAAGGTTTTGTTTCTTTGTTCTACACTGAAAAGTAATATGTTTCTATCAAAAATGCAACCTACACACTCTTATTCCACTTCTGACATACAGTGTATCCAAAGAAAAGTAAAAACATATTGAGGAAAACAGTGACTTCTTTCCACTTTTGAACATTATCTGACCAGGAAAAATAATCTGCTCATAAGATCATATGCACGTGACTGGCATTGCTGGCCCGTACTGCATCACACCAAGCAAAAAGATGAGTGGCAGTGTTAGCTGGCAGTGTACTTGAGAAAGTTTAAATGAGAGTTTGCAGTGTTTCTCTGCAGCTCCAGTAGCACTCTATAGCATGGCACTCACCAAGAAACAGCATAAACCTTTGGGAATACAAAGGTTGTTTGTACTACGCAGAACTGAGCAAAAAGGAAAGAAATAATAGAGATTTTACATACAAGATGCTATGACTCAAAGGCGTATTTTGGCCAAAATGTTATGCTCTGACGAGACACAGAAAAGTACAGACCACAAGAAATCAGCTTTGATCAACAAATGTTGCATGAGCACAGTTATCACATAATTATGTCTCTGTCATTCTCTGATGCAAAGCCTTTAGGGTCCAGGAAAACTCTGGAAGAGAAAGAGCATAAAATAAAAATAGCCATTTTCTCATGTTTCAAATGATGCAGAAAGAAGTAACAGTCCATCCATTTTCACCGTGCTGATTTTTTTTAGTGTTCCTGAGCAGAGCTTGGATGGCAAACACTTCATAAAAGAGGGGAAAAAAGGAAGTCTCCTGCCTCTTTTCTCCCCATACGTATAAAACTAATTACTCTGCTTTAACAAGGGGAACTTTGTTCTCATAATTTCCAAGTTTCATTCCAGCCCCTGCAGCTAATCATGACCACGGTTGCTGATAATGAGTAGTAAATTGCTGGAGTCCTCCAAGCTTGATAGGTGAATTCCAGCCGGCATCGTGCAGCCGTGCTTCTCTATACGTTATTGTTCACAGATGGTTGCTGTCAGACCCTGTCAGCTTCATATACACATTCGGAGAGTCACATCCGCATTCCTGGAATTTATGGCTGCACAGCCCTCACCTTCTAAGGCCCTTAATTCAATAAAATGTCACCTCTCTTCAGTCTCACCTTGCTCTAAAATACTTTCACCCACTTACAGGCCTTCCATTTAGAAAAAAAAAAAAATAAAAAAATACACTACTGAGTTATTACAATGTAAATATTTTAATAGAATAGAGGGGAAAAGCCTATCTAGCTTTAAACAGTCCCATTATTATGTTAAGATGGATGGTCAAGAGCTAATGGAGCATTTGCTTTAAAAGTTTATTTAACTACAGGGAAAGTGGATATAGATTTGTACAGACGTTGGCTGCCACATTGCTGGGTTGTGGGGTAACAGTATCTTGCATGTGTGCAAGAGCTTCGTTTGCCAAAGGGTTATTATTCAGTTCCACTTTGCCTAATATACAAACCATGAGCAAAATGAAAATATGTATTAGCAATTTCCATTCTGTCTTAAAACTGTTTATTTTTAGACAAAATTGCACTTTGAGGACAGAAGTCAGAACACTCTGTCAATAATAACAAGAACGGAAATGGAAAAAATCTTTCCTTTGCCCAGAATAGGTAGTGCAAATAAGTAAAGAGAGCAAATAGATCATTAAAAGTACATTAGAATGCAGATTATTATTATATCTTGTGGGGAGGGGGAGGGAGGGCAAAAAATGTTCCTGGTAGCCCTGAGAGAGCTGATGCCTTCTGAATGTGCTTTCCCTCAGCCCCCTGCTCAGTGACACCTCCAGCCAGGCTGCTGCTGCCTTAGGGAAGGAAAGCTGCAGAAGCACCTTTCTACAGCTTTTACACTTCTAAATTGGCTCCCAGCATGAATCAGACTGCAATGATCATTACCTGTACTGTGTCACCTCTTGGTGTGTGACCCTGTGCCTCCAGCCTCTGTAAAACCTTGCAGAAGGAGAAAGAGACAAGAAAGAAAAGCTGATGTAAACTACAGCGGAAATAGCAGAAAATAAAACACGGACATAAGACTCCCTGTCCCACTGTGTCCCCAGCAAATATGCCCTTTCCAAAAGGCCCGAATTAACTTCAGTTTCACCTCTTCTACAAGCAAGGAGTACCCAAGCATCATGGTATTACCAGCCAGGTCAGTGACCCAGCACAGCATCTCACCAGTAATATAGAATACGCATTGACTGTTCTGGAAATTAAGGTAGTTTCATGTCATGAACTCTCTGTATCAACCTTTCCTCCAATATGTCTTTGAGGCTAAAGTCACCCACAAATAATGCAGAAGGACAGAACAGGCCTTGGAGAAACACTGCATTGCATCCCGCAGCCCTGATTAGAGAGCCAGGAGTAATCTGATATGGATCACTCTGAAGGTGAGAGGCAATGCTGAGTCTACTCTCCCTTGTTAACCGTTGTAAAATGGCCCCAAAGATCTCACCATTTTCCTTTGGTGCTTTAGTAATAGCAGCAAGCAAGAAAAAATGGCCCAGGGATTCAACTTGAGCTATGATCTGAAATCAGTCCATTCTTAAACAAAGTGTGATAGAGCAAAGACACCTGGGAATGAGTAATGAAAAAGGAAAAAAAAAAGCTTCTATCCCATTAGTAAAACATTAACAAGGTTAAGAATGCTTTCAAGGATTTGATAGACTGTGATTTCTGAGGTTCGCTCCTTGCCACAGGCCTTCTGCCTAACTAGGCAATTTTTGTGCAGCCTGCCTCTATCTCAGAGGAGATAAACTCATTTGGGACTCCAGAGCTGTTCAGATATCACAGTAAAATTGGCTGCCACAGGAGCTGCATTGTCTCAGGTTGGGACTCGAGTCAGGAAAACCTCTTTAGTCAGGAAAGCTCTTCAAGTCACCCAGAGATATGGCCCACTCACAGAGACACTGCCCCCATGCTCTGCTGCTTGTCTCTTTGGAGAGCAGAAATGGGGGGGTGGTTTGAAAGCTAATCTGTTTGAGTTTATCTGGTTTTAAATTAATGGAAGTGGTAAAAAAAAAAAAAAAAAAAGCAAAAGTATAGGCTCTGGTTTAAAGGGGTCTCCTATGTACAAGATTTTGCTGTGCCAAGACAACACATCTGTCTGTTCTGCACATTTTGACCTCAAGGAACAGTGCAGTCTTCCTTGAGAAGTCTGTCTCAATTACCCACTAAGTCTGAGCAATGATGGCCATGGAGAGCCATTCCCCTCCTAATGCTGGGGCCTCTGACCACGATGTGCACTGTGACTGGCAGTGATGAGCAGCAGCTGCTGCTTCAGGGTCAGTTCACTGTTAGCAGCACTCTGGTGTTAACATATGACACACAATTACACCTCATCCTAAAAAGAAACTGCTAGAAAGGAATATGACATTTAAAAGCCTTATTATTAGTATTCTAATTTTTCAGAAAGGGAAACTTATTACTTTGGTCTTACATGTGAGAACAGTTACAGGTTATGGAGAGAAATGTATTTCTAATAATTAGAAGATAGCCTGGATCCAGGTTTACATACTTGCTCTGATGATGCAGGATCTGAACCCAACTCAAGTGTTTGAAAGCCATGGAAATTTTCTCTTTTCCAAACACAAACCTAATCCACCCCAGCTTTACGCACTGCTTGTTGCAAACAAAAAGTCAGCTTTTTGTTCCTGTTTATGTATCAGTTACAGCTTAACCAGGGACACAGAGGAGCCACTGTGCTGCTGTGGAGCCGCGGGGCATTCCGGCAGGTGTGGATCAGCCCCATCACTGGGATCCATGCAGGTGGGAGCACAGCCAACATGGGCCGGGGAGAGCTTGGGCAATGTGACTATGGGTTTGCCTATCCTACAGTGCAAGGATAAGGTTGAGCAGTGAGAAGAAGACATGGAAGGGAATAAAACATTCAGATTTGGAGAGAAACAGCATTTAATGCAATCTTCTACTCACCTAGAGGAGGAAGCCAAAGATGTCTTAATTAGTGGAATTTGCAGTATCAGAACTTCAGCACATACTTGTTTGGCCTCTCTGATCTTGACTATGTTACTGACATGGAGATGATTCAAATATGCTGCTCTTTAGGTGGACTGCCAGGCATATAACTTTACATATTTCTAACAAATATATATGTCAAATTGCTTGGTTCACAAAAAGGCACATGATTACAGGGAGATGAATGTAACATTGCCTCCTCTAGGGAGCAACGGGTCAGGAATTTCCAACACGCAATCAAGCAAGGAGAAAATGCTCTGTTAACTGTGATAGAAGAATTTTCATAACAGCTCATAACAGCAGCAACTCCTCCATTAGTTCTAGCACTGCTAAGTTAAAGATCAGACATTCTTCATTGCTCTTTGTATAGATGAAGGATAGGAGCAATTCCCTCTTCATCCCAGCCATCCTGAGCAGCTGATGAAAGAGTTCACACTGTCCTAGCACTGGGAACAAAAGGAACAGTTCCTTTCTTGAGTGCTGACACCCCGATACCACCGACAAACAGCAGTTTCAATTAGGAACATGGAAAAGGTACAAGCAGTTTAGGCAACATAATTGAATTGATCTGCTAATTGAAAAGGGCCAAGGGTACCCTGAGTTTGCACACAACCAGCTGGGACAACAGACCGCCAGGAGCACGAATGCGGACAAAGCATGCTTCACTCAATTAAGCAATCAATAAGATTGTTGCCTTTCATCTCTGCGTTCAAGCAATGTGTGCAACCAGGTATTATTTTAGAAACAAACTGTAATGGCCAATTAGAATGTTAGTTGCAAGGTCACGAGCATCCTTAAAAATAGTGCCCATTGACTTACTTGCTGGTGACAAAAAGCCCCCGAGGTATTTTCTTTTTGGCACCTTGCATTCAGTTATTTTCACCCTTCAGTGTTTTTGTATCAACTGAAAATCATCCCAAGTGTTACAGTGTGACAGTGTTAAGTTCCCTGCTCTCATGCTGGAACAAGAAGGAAAGCAGGGTGATGTTCTTTAAACTTGCTAGAAGCTGAGTATGTAGGAAAAAAGAAGCAATAGAGTGGGCCAATACAGTATTGAATAGAGGTGGTGAAAGATTAAAGCTTAAAGATTTCAAAACCCCTATAAAAATAGATCTGAGAACAAAAAGTTCCAGCTTTCCCCAGTATATTGAGAGATTAAATGAGCACAATGCAGTGCATGGGCTGCCTGCGTCCATAATACGCATACATACAGTAAGAAATGAAATTGCCAGGTATAGACCTACAGGAACTCTAAAATGAGATTAATATGGTTATTATTAGCAACTATTTAGCAAATGTCTCAGCAATCCAAGTCTGGGTGGTTTTTGGGGCAGAAGTAAACCTCAAAGAAAATTATTGCTCTTCTCTTTGGGCAGTTGAAATGTTTGGCTGTTGTACAGAAGTAATGGGTCACACAGGAAAGAATTCATTTTCTCCGTGCGGCAAAATCCATTATTTATAGGTGTGTGATGATAAGGAGACTTATCTAACACTAAGTCCAGCTGCTCAAAACTGTTGCAGAAGATCATAATTACTGTCACTATAAATTCATTAACATGATAAATCTTGCATTGCTGCTGAATGCCTGACACAATAGGGAATCTGATCCCTTAGGACATAACAGGCTCCATAACTCCCTGCAAAGTTAAGTCTAACCAGGTTGGCTTGCTTACAACAAGAAGTGTAAATGCAGTTTCACCATGTTCCCCATGGCCTGATTTATAGTGCTTCTCTGTGCTATCACAACAGGGGCTGATTCTGTATGAATTACTGTGAACTCATTTACATTACACTGATCACATCCCTTCAGAATCATTTGCACATCTGTAGATCAAGGAGAGAACAGAAAATAAACTCCTAAGTGAGGGTCCTGTGCCTGGTCCTGCCTCATGCAGCCTCCCTCCTCAAGCACAGCTTGCAGAGCTCTATCTGGGAAGCTCTTCCTCTAGATCTCACTTGCTGCTGACTGACTCAACAAGGACAGAAACCACAGCCAGTAAAACCAATTGCATTTGGCAACTCAGAGGCATTCACTTTCAATTTGAGAACTGCTTTTCTAACAAAGAGAGGTGAAATTACCTTATGGGTGTTTTGCTTTTGTTTTTCAGCCAAATTAACAGCAATTACATAAATGAACAGTTCATTTTCTGCACAAGTTGCCTGCAAACAAATTTAGAGAGGAAAAATGAGGCAATATGGAAACGTCAAACAGAGCTTTTAAAGCAACGTTACTAGGTTGTTATGTAAAATACGTAATCATGTGGCTTATGTTGCAGACACCATTTCAGTAGGTTATGATTGTGAACAAATTATACATCAGCCTCCTAAATTGTTCATCTGCAGACGCTGATAACCAATGCCTGCTATTGAATAACCCGCCTCTTGCTGAGTTAGCGATTGGAAATGTGAGGTGTGTGAAATGCTTCTGGTTCAGATAGGTTTGTACCAGCAAACAGGAAGGACAAGTTTAGTTTCAGTGTAAACTAGAAACCCTGCCCTAAAAATCCTTACTTTAAATTACTTAAATTATGCAGTTTATAGAATCTACCATAAGAAATTCTGCCAGAGTGGATCTGCAGTGCAGCTGAGAATACAAGCAAACATATGGATCCATATAATACTCGTACCTGAAGCTTTGATATCTGGCAACTAAAGTAATGTTCTGAAGGAAAACCAATTCCTCTCCACCTCCTTCCCAGTACATGAAATAGTCAACTCTAATTTACTTTTTCACAAGGAAATGGCAACAGCATTTTACAAGTTGCATTCTGTGCAAAAGCCTCTCAAGCCTTCCAACTTGTACTCAAATCCCAAGGCAATAAAAATACATATAAACTATTTAGAAGCCCATCAGAATAAAATCCAGAAGTATTTATATCACATGCTATTTCAAAGTCCAACGTGTCAATATCAAATTATAAGGGACTTTTTCTTTCTGCTGCTGTCACACAAACATACACAAAATGTCAGAAAGATATAAAATAACCTTCTTCCAGACCATCTGATGAGACTGAATGTGTACTAGCCTGTGGGATCAGACCACACACATCCCAGGGTCCTGAAGGAACCAAGTGAAGGTGTTGCCAAGCCTCACTCACTCATATTCACAACTCTATGGTTGTCACGTGAAGTCCCCAGTGACTATAAAAAGGGAATCAACACTCCCATTTTAAAGAAAGGTAGAAGGGAAGACATGGGAACTACCAATCAGTGAGCCTCACCTCTGCACCTTGGAGATCAGGGAATAGATCCTCGTGGAAGCTGCGTTAAGTTGCATATGAGATGAGGAGGTGATCCAAGCCAGCCTGATTGAGTTAGGTCTGTTCCATGCTCTTGGTCTGACCTGGAGAATGACATTAGGAAATCGCTAAGGAAAAAGAAAGTGTGCCAAGAATTTATCATAAAGCATTGAGAACATGAGTATTTTAATTTATGATATTTGAAAACAGAGGACAGTTTTCCTTTTTGATTTGAATGGTGACTACTAATAGATCACTGCATCAGTTATTGGATACTTTCTCTCTCTGCATGTCAAGTTATTGGTATGATTTGGATATGAAGTCAGATGGTAAAGAAAAACAGTGAGTATGTACCCTCTGAAATGCCCTATGCATCTCAAACAGTTTCATAGTACCATGAGTTACAGTGCTGCTGTCACATGAACAGCAGACACAGCACTTGCTACATAGTGAGCAATGGCTGCTGTGTAACTCTATTTTACATAGAAGTTATAGAGTACTACCATTCTTATCATGTATTTTTAAGACAATTGTTAGAGTTGTTGCATATTGTATTAAAAAATGCCATTCCATGTAAAGAATAGGGTGATGGAAGGGCTGCTCTCAGCT